>NC_045605.1:0-1247500 GCF_009762305.2 Zalophus californianus | reverse complement strand
CGGTCCCCAGGCCCTTCCGCTGCCCCAGGCCCTTCCGGTCCCCAGGCCCTTCCGCTGCCCCAGGCCCTTCCGGTCCCCAGGCCCTTCCGCTGCCCCAGGCCTTTCCGGTCCCCAGGCCCTTCCGGTGCCCCAGGGAGCGGCCCGAGGGGCGCGGTCCGGAAGGCGGGCTAAGGTGGCGGAGGCTCTCGGGGATCCTGGGCTTGGCTCGGCCCCCCAGCGTGGCCCTTTACCCGGTTATTCGGAACCGCCAGGAATCAGTCGGGCTTCTGCGAGAACACAACCTGCAGAAAGCCGTCGGAGGAGCCCTGGGTCTCGGGCAGCCGCGTGCGGCGCTGCTCCCGGGCACGGGGGCCAGAAGCCCGCCCGGAGCGGCGAGCGCGGAGGTGCCGCTTTTTCTGCCGGAAACCGCGAGCCGCCCGCGGTCCTGCCGCCGCTTCCTGGGCCCGGCGGGCGAGCGGGGACACCGTCCTCGCGGAGCCGCGCCTGCGCCGCGTCGTCCCTGAAATCCGGAGTGTTGGGGCCCGGTCACACCTGGGAGCGAGCCTCCGGCGGCGGCTCAGAACGCAGGGTTCAGGCGGAGAGCAGGGCGACGAGGAGGGTGACTGCTCCTCTGTGAGCAGCGGGGGGCGCCGGCCGCCGCCATCTGCCTCCCTCCCGTCAGCGCTGGGGGCCCCCAGGGAACAGAACAGCGCCCCCCAGGGGCGGCCGGGTGGTCCACCCCGCGCCCCGCCCCCCCCCCCCCCCCCGCGCCCGGAGTCCACGCTGCGGGCCCCTCCCCCGGGAGACCGGCCCGCGCGACTCGCCGGCGCCGGGTTTACCGGTCACAGAGGGCTGCAGACCTCCAGCTCCGGGGGAAGGAGGATCGACCTTCCTTTCTACTTTTATTCGTTATTGCCTTTATTAGTTTTTTCATTTATTTTCTTATAGTTTCCAAATCCTTTTAAAAACATTAATTTATTTTAATTTTTTTTAAGATTTTATTTATTTGACAGAAACACAGCGAGAGAGGGAACACAAGCAGGGGGAGCGGGAGAGGGAGAAGCAGGCCTCCCGCGGAGCAGGGAGCCCGATGTGGGGCTCAATTCAATCCCAGGAGCCTGGGATCATGACCTGAGCCGAAGGCAGACGCTTAACGACTGAGCCACCCAGGCGCCCCTATTTAATTTTAATTTTTACATAAATACTTTTTGTAAAAAAATGTTTTTGTTTACTTTTATTTATTTTGGGACCTAGACTCTTTTAACAAGCTGACCAAAACATACGCAGGATCTAGTTTTTCTTGTTTTCGTTTTTCTTGTTAATTTTCTTTCTTTTTTTTTTGTTTTATATTTTGTTGTTTTTTCTCTTTATTCATTTCTTCTCTGGACAAAATGATGTGATGGAGGAATTCACCCAAAAAGAAAGAACTCAAGGTAGAAGTCATGGCCAGGTATTTAATCAATACAAATAAAATTAAGATGTCTGAACTAGAATTTAAAACAATGATTATAAGGATACTAGCGGGCTTAAAGAAAGCGTAGAAGACACTAGAGAATCCCTTACTGTAGAGATAGAAGAACTAAAATCTAGTCAGGCCAAAATTCAAAATGCTATAACCAAGACACAATCCGAAGTGGAGGTCGTAAAAATGAGGCTGGATTAAGTGGTGGAGTGAATCAGTGATACAAAAGATAAAATTATGGAAAATAATGAAGCTGAAAAGAAGAGGGAAAGAAAGATAATGGGCCACAAAGGTAGACTTAGGGAACTCAGCGACTTATTTAAATGTAATAACATTTGTATCATAGGAGTCCTAGAAGATGAGGAGAGAAAAAAGGGGGAAGAAGATTATTGGAGCAAATTATAGCTGAAAATTTCCCTAATCTGGGGAAGGACACACACATCAAAATCCAAGAAGCTCAGAGAACTTGCACTGAATTCAACAAAAGCTGACCATTGACCATTGCCAAGGCATATCATAGTCAAATTCACAAAATATATTAACAAGGAAAGAATCCTGAGAGCAAGCAAAGGAGAAAAAATCTTTAACCTACAAGGGAAGACAGACCAGATTCGCAGTGGATCTGCCCACAGAGATTTGGCAGGCCAGAAAGGAGTGGAAGGAAATATTCAACGTGCTGAATGGGAAAAACGTGCCTCCAAGAATTCTTTATCTAGCAGGCTCTCATTCAGAAGAGGATAAGAGAAAATGCATAGAAGGAGACATAAAGTGTTTCCCAGATAAACAAAAGCTAAAGGAGTTTGTGAACACTAAACCAGCCCTGCAAGAAATTTTGAGGAGGACTCTTTGAGTGGAGAAAAAAAGACCAAAAGCAACAAAGACTAGAACAGCCCAGAGAACATCACCAGAAACACCAACTCTATAGGGAACACAATGGCACTAAATTCATGTCTATCAATAATCACTCTGAATGTAAATGGACTAAATGCACCAATCAAAAGACATAGGGTATCAGAATGAATAAAAAATAAGAACCATCTACATGCTGCCTACAAGAGACTCATTTTAGACCTAAAGACACCTGCAGACTGAAAGTAAGGGGCTAGAGAACCATCTATCATGCTAATGAACATCAAAAGAAAGCCAAGGTGCCATACTTATATCAGACAAACTGGAGATGAAGAAGGTCACTATATCATAATTAAGGGGTCTGTCCATCAAGAAGACCTAACAATTGCAAATATTTATGCCCCCAACTTGGGAGCACCCAAATATATACATCAATTAATAAACATAAAGAAACTCATTGATAATAATTCAGTAATAGTAGGGGACTTTAACACCCCACTTACAGCAATGGACAGATCATCTAAGCAGATCAACAAGGAAACAATGGCTTTGAATGACACACTGGACCAGATGGACTTCACAGATATATTCAGAACATTTCATCTAAAGCAGCAGAATACACATTCTTCTCTAGTGCACACAGAACATTCTTCAGAATAGATCAGATACTGGGTCACAAATCAGGCCTCAACAATTATGAAAAGACTGAAATCATACTGTGAATATTTTCAGGCCACAATGCTATGAAACCTGAAGTCAGCCACAAGAAAAAATTTGGGAAGACCACAAACACATGGAGGCTAAAGAGCATCCTACTAAACAATGAATGGCTTAACCAGGAAATTAAAGAAAAATTGAAAGAAATACACAGGGAATCAAATGAAAATGAAAGCACAGACAGTCCCAAACCTTCAGGATACAGCAAAGGCAGTCTTAAGAGGGAAGTATATTGCAATATAGGCTTACCCCAAGAAGCAAGAAAAGTGTCAAATACCCATCCTAAACTTACACTAAAAGAGCTAGAAAAGGAACAACAAATAAAGCCTAAGGCCAGCAGAAGAAGGGAAATAATAAAGACTAGAGCAGAAATAAATGATACAGAAACAAAAAGAAAACAGTAGAATGGGTAAACAAAACTAAGAGCTGCTTTTTCAAAAGAATCCCTAAAATTGATAAACTCTTAGCAACACTTAGCAAAAAGAAAAAAAGACCCAAATAGATAAAATCACGAATGAAAGAGGAGAGATTACAAACACACCAGAAATACAATTATAAGAGAATACTATGAAAAATTATATGCCAACAAACTGGACAACCAGGAAGAAATGGACAAATTCCTAGAAATGTACAAACTACCAAAACTGAAACAGGAAGAAATAGAAAATTTGAACAAACCCCCATAACCAGCACAGAAATTGAAGCAGTAATCAAAAATCTACCAACGAACCCAAGTCCAGGGCTGCATGGCTTCCCAGAGGAATTCTACCAGACATTTGAAGAAGAGTTAATACCTATTTTTCTCAAAGTTCCAAAAAATAGAAATGAAAGAAAACTTCCAAACTCATTCTACAAAGCCAGCATTACCTTGATTCGGAAAGCAAAGACCCCACTAAAAAGGAGAATTACGTGCCAATATCCCCGATGAACATGGATACAAAAATTCTCCACAAGAAACTAGCAAATCGGATCCAACAGTACATTAAAAGCATTATTCACCATGATAAAGTGGGATTTGTTCCTGAGCTGCAGGATGGTTCAATATTCACAAATCAATCAATGTGACACACCACATTAATAAAAGGAAGGATAAGAACCATATGATCCTCTCAATAGATGCAGAAAAAGCATATGACAGAGTACAGCATCCTTTCTTGATAAAACCCTCAACAAAGTAGGAATAGTTGGAACATACTTCAACATGATAAAGGCCATCTATGAAAGACCTATAACGAATACCATCCTCAATGTAGAAAAACTGAAGAGTCCTTCCCCTAAGGCCAGAAACAAGACAAGGGGGGAGAAACTGAGAGCCTTTTCTGAGAACAAGACAAGGATGTCCACTCTCACCATTACTATTTAACATAGTACTGGAAATCTTAGCTTCAGCAATCAGACACAAATAAATAAAGGGCATCCAAACTGGCAAGGAAGACGTCAAACTTTCACTGTTTGCAGATGACATGATACTATATGTAGAAAACCTGAAAGACTCCACCAAACATTTGCTGGAACTCATACATGAATTCAGCAGTGTTGCAAGATATAAAATCATTGTGCAGAAATCTGTTGCATTTCTATACACCAATAAAGCAGCAGAAAAAGAAATCAAGGAATTGATCCCATTTGCAATTGTGCTACAAATAATAAGATACCTAGGAATAAATCTAACTAAAGAAGTTAAAAGATCTGTATTCTGAAAACTATAATACACTTATGGAAGAAATTGAAGAGGACACAAAGAAAGGGAAAAGCATTTCATGCTCATGGATTGGAAGAACAAACATTGTTAAAATGTCTATACTACCAAAGTAATCTATACATTTAACGCAATCATATCAAAATACCACCAGCATTTTTCACAGAGCTAGAATAAACAATCAAAAATTTGTATGGAACCACAAAAGACCCTGAATAGCCAAAGCAATTCTGAGGAAGAAAAACTAAACTAGAGGCATCACGATTCCGTACTTCAAGCTCTATTACAAAGTTGTCATCATCAAGACAGTACGGTACTGGCACGAAAGCAGACACATAGATCAGTGGAATAGAAGAGAGCCCAGAAATGGCCCCTCAACTCTATGGTCAACTAATCTTCGATAAATCAGGAGAGAATATCCAGTGGAAAAAAAGACAGTATCTTCAACAAATGGTGCTGGGAAAACTGGACAGCCACATGCAGAAGAATGAAACTCTACCACTTTCTTACACCATATACAAAAATAAGTTCAAAATGGATGAAAGACCTAAATGTGAGACCTGGAACCATAAAATTCTTAGAGGAGACGGGCAGAAACCTCTTTGACTTCAGCCGCAGCAATTTCTTATTAGACATGACTCTGTAGGCAATGGAAAAAAAAGAAAAGCAAAAATGAACTATTGGGACTTCATCAAGATAATAAGCTTTTGCACAACAAAGGAAACAATCAACAAAACTAAAAGGCAGCCTATGGAACGGGAGAAGATATTTGCAAATGACCCGTCTGATAAAGGGTTAGTATCCAAAATCTATAAAGAACTTACCAGACTCAATACCCAAAAAACAAATAATTTAGTTAATAAATGGGCAGAAGATGTGACTAGAAACTTTTCCAAAGAAAGCATACAGATGGCCAATAGGCACTTGAAAAATGCTCAACATCACTCATCATCAGGGAAATGCAAATCAAAACCACAATGAGATATCACCTCACACCTGTCAGAATGGCGAAAATTACCAACACAAGAAAAAAACAGATGTTGTGAGTATGTGGAGAAAGGGGAACCTCTTACACTGTTGGTGGGAATGCAAACTGGTGCAGCCACTCTGAAAATAGTATGGAGTTCCTCAAAAAGTTAAAAATAGAACTACTGTATGATCCAGCAGTTTCACTACTAGGTATTTACCCAAAGGATACAAGGATACTGATTTAAAGGGGCACAAGCACCCTGATGTTTATAGCAGCATTATCAATAAGCTATGGAGAGAGCCCAAATGTCCATCGACAGATGAATGGATAAAGAAGATGTGGTATATATAGACAATGGAATATTACTCAGCCATCAAAAAGAATGAAATCTTACCATTTGCAATGACATGGGTGGAGCTAAAGAGTATTATGCTAAGTGAAATAAGTCAGTCGGAGAAAGACAAATACTCATATGTGGAATACTCAAATGTAGAATTTAAGAAAGAAAACAGATGAACATATGGCAAGGGGAAAAAAGGAGATAGAGAAACAAACAATAAGAGACTCTTACTGATAGAGAACAAACCAAGCATTCATAGAGGGAGGTGGGTGGGTCGTGGGCATTAAGGAGGCACCTGTTGGGATGAGCACTGGGTGTTGTATGTACATGATGAGTCACTGAATTCTGCTCCAGAAATCAATATTGCACTGTATATTAACAAAATTTAAAATTAAAAAATAAACAAGGAAGCACTCTTTGCAGCGCTTCTGAGAAATGATATGTGTTGCTGGGGCTCAAAGCTTCCTGGCAAGATCTAGGAGCATGGTGTTCTACACCCTTTTCCAGAAGATTCATAGTACGTGCTAGTGTATTAAAGGCTACAAATAGTCCTGTGGTAAAGAACTGTTTAACTTTGTTGAACAAGATTTCCCAAACATATCTGAACATAGAAAATTATTTTCTTTCTTTCACTCTCATTTTTAAAAAGATGCTTAACATGATTTCAGAAAAAAAGTTCCTCATTTGCTTGCATGGTCTGTCTTCGATAGATAGATGATGGATAGATAGATGATAGGTAGATAGACGATAGATAGATAGATAGATGATAGATAGATAGGATTATTTCCCAACTCCAGTCTCTGCTGCAGTCTCCGTTTCAAATTCTCAATTTGATTGGTGTTACCTGGATCAGTGTCCTTCTGTTGTGGCCAGAACATCAAATTCAAATTATACCAAATGTCTATTTGGAACTCACCAATGGGGGTGAGAGTCATATTTAAGGAAATCTCATTATGAGTTGAGCACCTGGTCCTCATAGGATCTGCTATAGCATGTGTTAGCTCAAATACAGAGAGCCCATTCACACAGATGTTCATGAATGACATGAGGAAACCAAATGACTTTATCTTGAGAAGTGATACTATGTCCACAAATGTTGGAGTACATATAAGAGCTAATGTCCAACCTTGCTCAACTGGAAGATCACCTAGGAACAGTGTCTGCACTGGGGTGAAAAGTTTGAAAAACCTCGCAGAGTGAATCTGTAGTCCAGATGCATTTGGACTAGGAGCAACTGACAAGATCCCATGCTGGGGTGGCACAGTTTGCCCCTGAAATTATCTTGGGAGAATTTTCATGTCAAATTAAAAATAGTACCACAGTGAGCACTGGGTGTTATATCAAACAATGAATCATGGAACTCTACAACAAAAACTAATGATGAGGGGCGCCTGGATGGCTCAGCTGGTTAAGCGGCTGCCTTCGGCTCAGGTCCTGATCCCAGGGTCCTGGGATCGAGTCCTGCATCGGGCTCCCTGCTCAGCGGGGAGCCTGCTTCTCCCTCTCCCTCTGCCTACTTGTTTTCTCTCTCTCTCTCTGTCAAATAAATAAATAAAATCTAAAAAAAAAAAACTAATGATGTACTGTATGGTGACTGACATAATAAAAAAATAGTGTTCTGGATCTGCCCATTCTCGGGTCAGAATTAAAACGCCGAAACATACAGAGCAGTACCTCACAGAGACAGCCACCATGCCTAACAACCAAATCTAAGTCCCAGTCACAGGAAATAGCCAGATTTTAAGGATTCTTTGCAAGATTGTGAAATTTACAATAGTTCCGCTAGGTGGCACTGGCTATACTCCTTTGAAAATGATGAAATGTTCAGATCATTTGATTAAATCGCAGAACTAGGGCTTTGTTGTTTAGTGTAGGATAAGGAACTTGGCCAAATCACCGATGGTTTCATTCCTGACATGATGCCATTGATTTTCGAATAAGGTTTGTATCCCTGTCACTCACCCCTCAACTGTGAAGTTTCCTTCTCGGAGATGGGAGTCAGAACCACGTGTCCTGCCAGGCCACCAAGACTGTGGCAAGCCCATTGGAGCCAGAGCTTGTGAGTCATCACAGGCCCCTGGGGGACAGACTTGAACACGAACCACAAACTACACAACGTGCACGGAGCACAGAGCTGCCCTCTAGAGAGGAACCAAACTGACTGACAGCAAGAGGGAAGAAACCCCCAAACTCCTGGGCCTATTACCTGGGACACTCACCTCTTAGGGGAAGAGGATCCTTAAGGTTTCCAAAGTTTCTTTCTCTCACATGACTTAGTTTTGCTAATTTTGGGGAACTATTTATACCTGATATTCTGGAGTGTGCCAAATGCTGATCTCGAATTCCTCCCTGCTCATAAAGCGCTCTTATTTAACATGAAAGGCAACATTATGCCCTAACATTATGTACTGAGAGAAGGAAAATTTCTCTTCCATATATTTCAAATTCATTATAACCCACTCTAGAATCAATCATTTAAAAATATCACCACACATCAACTGAGCAAGAAACAATCATGGCGTACGTGATATCCAGCCAATCTGTGAGTCTCTTAAGTCTTGGTTGTCATGGAACTGGGCTCGTGTGAATCAGAACCCACCTGCTAGACCTTAACAGTTCTTTAGAAGTGAAGATCTTACTGTTCCCATGTTTCTAGCTTCACGCTGGCTTAAAGGACATCATCCATGTATCCTCGTCGATGTCCCTGCCTCCTATGCCAAAAACATTTGCAATCAGTAACTACAAGTGTGTTTTGGTTTGTTTTTTTAGTATTTACATATTCCGGCAAAATTCCTTTACTTGACAACCTTCCCTCTGCTTGAATATGCTGAGCCCTAAAAGCCCAGTACAGGTCACAGACAAAGCAGTTTAGGGGACCCTTCCAATCCTAACTGACAAGGACTTACTGTTTGTTTTCAAAGGCATGGCCTTTCTGGGTTGTGTATTTGAGCCAGCCTATGCCTCATTTTATGAGTACCCATGGCTTGTGCCTTTGTTTGCAAAGCAGTGCAAGGGAAATAGGATTCTGAGAGATCTAAGTACCTCTGAACACATGGGGAACAGTGTGTATGCTTATGTTGGCTCTCTTTCTGGAAAGCTCTGGTTTGGATCATTTCAAGCTGAGCAGAGAGAGGACTGGCTCACGGAACCATCTATGCCTGCAGCCATGTGCTCACTTTTCTGAGTGCACTCATCAGGCTTTATCTCTTCTAAGTAAGATTCCCTGCCAAGTAGTTTATTGCTGATTTCGTAGGGAACATCTGAATAGGTTCATGGTTTGAGCAACAGCAGGATAAAATAAAGGCCAAGGAAGCCAGGCAACGGGGAAGTGAAATGCTGGGTGGTATTGTACCGTAACAGTAATGGAAGCAGAGTATTTGAACAACAAAATGACTCAGCAATTATGTGGGATTTGCTGGAAAATGAATTAATAAGTCAGAGCGGTTTTACTGGAGTTGCATTATACGCTATGTATACATACCATGCTTCTTCTTGATATTTACATTGAAGTTCAAAACATTTCCTGAAATCTTCCAATGCAGCCAATTTGGGGGTGGGGAGACATGTCCTCTGTTTCTGTATTGTATGTCCTCTGTTCACTGAAAATGAAAAAAAAATGAGGAACCAGTTAGATCATCGGATTCAGGTCTTTCATTTTACAATAATAATGTGAGGCCAAAAGAGAAGAAGTGATCTCTCCAAGATCATACAGCAATGTTGAATGTTGGTCCATGGGAATCATCCCCCACCTTTCTCCTTCCAGCTGGCCAATTCCCCTGTCTTCCACAGGCCAGGGCACAATGGGTTGAGACGCCCATTACTTATCAAGGGTTGGGAAATATACTCACTTCTTCCAAAAGGAGATCACTGTTGTGATTGTACACAGGGAGCTGTGTCCGTCTCTCTGACCTTGGCTAATTGCTGGGCTCCACCACATTCTCCACCTTCATGGCTTATCCTCTCCCCACAGCTGAGGTCACTTGATCCCGACTGACCGTGGTCAGGAGCAGTTGAGGGAGCCCCAGCTCAATGCCTAGGACTCAGCGAAATATTTTCTCGCCAGAACAGCTTTGGCTTTGCCTCCAACTTTGACAACTCTGTTTCTGTGTTTTTCTTGTGTTGGAGTCCCTACTTTTGCTACAAACCATACCCCTCTTTATTCCCTGTACCAGAGTCCCTACTTTTTAATGCTCTGTGTCCGGTGCATTCTGCTTTCTTTTTGCCAGATCTTAGGAAACTCAAGGTCAGGTCCTTGCCTCAACCCAGAGGCTGGGTCCGCCTACTTGCTAATGAGGGGCTGGCCTTTTCCTTCTGTGAAGACATAAATACTGAGAAAAATACATACAACTATCGCAGTTCAGTTTGGTCTATTCTGAATGTCTTAAATTTTTCTTCCCCCTCTTGCTCTCAGCGGTCAAGTTGGCTTCTTCATGAAGAAAAGAGCTGCCAGCTACACAGACCTACACCTGCACAGCACTTGGGCACCCACCCCCTCCTGGGGGCCCCACTCTGGACAGTGTGAGCACAAAGCCGGTCACAACCTCTGCTCCTTCCAGCTCTATCAATGTCACCTCTTAGAATATACCAGTTTGGGGACACCCTCCAGACCACTTTAACCAGAGCCTGTGCCTGTCCCCAACATCTCTGAGTCCCCTCTTTCTAGCAGTTTCTTCTCTTCCTCTCTCTGGCTTTGTTTAGCGATTCAGGAGACCCCAACACATTCATAGGGACACCCAGACCTGTAGACCATCCACACCCCCCATATCCTGTAGCCCCTGGGCCACCACTAGGGATTACCCCATCATTGAGGGCTCCATCCTTGGTAGATCAGCCAGTGGAGGAGGCCCATCCCAGCCTTGGCAGCCGGGAATTCAGGGGACCCGTGATCTAGAGCAACCCTGTGCAACAGAGATAGAACACAATTCACATATGTAATTTTAAATTTTATAGAAGCCTCATTAAATTAGAAAAAAACAGGTAAAATAAGCTTTAATATATTTTATTTCACTCAATATATCTAAAATATCAGTATTTCAAATATAATTAAGATCTTGGAAAAATTAACACAGAGATACTTTACATTGTTTTTCATACGAAGTCTTTGGAATCCAGTGTGTATTTTACACTTACAGCACATCTCAATTATCATTATAGCTGCATTTCCTGTACTCAGGAGCCCCCCGTGGAAGCAGTTGCCAAGGACACAGAGCAGGAAGGAGTGGACGTCGGCCGGCCACACCCCTGCACCTTGGAAGACAGAGGAGAGCAACGGGGACCCACCATGTGCGGTACTGTCCATCTTTTCATTTTCTCTGTATCTGTTAGCCACCTTTTGTCTTCAACGTATGCCAAATCTAGCCCCGACCTTGTGAGAGCCCTCAGCGCCCCCGTCCTGTGTCCTTCCATCACTGCAGCTCACCAGCCCTTTCCAATCTCCGTTTGAGGTACAGAACGTGGACGGGCTGTGCGAGGAATCCGCAGAGTGCGGCGGCGTGTGTGTGAAGTGTCCATCCTGGGAGGCATCAGCGGGTGGTAGGGAGGCTGCCCCTGGGGCCAGAGCTGAGAGTATAATGTGCACAAGTCGCCATTGGTAGAACACAGTGCCTCAGGGCAGCACCCGACCTGCCCCCGGGATGCTGGCGTGCCACCTGCAGAGAGACTCAGCCTCTCTGGGTCTTGATGACAAACCTCATCTCATCTACAGCGACAGACGTAGTAACAGTGACATCCATGCCCTCCTCGGTCCCACAGCTGTTTAAGTGTTTTACATGTGTGTTAATTTACTTATTGCCACAAAAGTTCTTTTCTCGTGCCTCCTTTACGTGAACAACTAAGCACAGAGAGACGAAGAGCCTTGTCCTAGGTCATACAGCTGGTGTGTGGAAGGCTGGGGATCTGAAACCACACAGCAAACTGAAATAATGCCTGTGTAGCGTTTCATAGACTCCCGGGCATGTAGCAGGGACGAGTAACAGCTGCCGCTAAGGCAGTGCGGAAGAGGCTGGGAGGGGTGGGGGGTGACATGCAGCGTGCCCTCAGACCAGAAGCTGAGGTCACTCTGTCAGTTCACAGCTCTAAGTCCTCCACACTTCCTGCTCACACAATCCGCAGGCCACTTCCCTTCAGTTTAGTCCAATGACTAAGTGTTTCTATATCTGCTCTGCTTCTTGAGGATATGGAATTCTGTCTTAAAACTTCCAAGAAGGAGCACTACAGAATCAACAACAAAAACTCCATCATCCAGTTCTTCACAGTTAATGAGTCCTGCCTCCTTCCAGTTCAAGGTGAAGTGAGGCTTCTTCCTACAGTGGGGAAGACCATCTGGTCAACCACTGTCCTATCCATACCAAGAGCAGGGATTAGCACAGGAATTCATGAGCTTAGAAACAAGGAAAGAGTACCCAATATGGATTTATTATTTGTCTGTGAAATACATCTTAAGGCTTATTAGAAGAAAGTTTTCCTTTAGGAGAGGTCTTCTTTAAGGCTAGTTTCAAATGTTATCTGCATTTCCTAGATATGCCCTAGGGGAGAGACCCAGTGGCTTCTCAGTTGTAAGGAAGATTAGCCAGTCATCAAGGATTTCTCCCGAGGAAAGGTGAGGATGAGGTGGGATGACAGAGACACCGTGCTCTGGGGCATAGCCCAGCAGAGCCTAAAATCCTGCTGTATCCTCAGGATGGGCACGAACGGAAATGTTGGCATCCTAAACCCATTTCCTCCCACACTCACACTGCACAACCATGCCATGCCATGTGACTCTGTCAGCTGAAGCACACATGGTCCTATTTTCCAACCACGTGCCTGACTTTATTTCGGCATCCCTAACTGAATCAGCTTTGAGCATTCATACCATAGCCGAGCACACCAAATTCTCTGAGTCTAATCCCATTCTTTTAAAACCATAGGGAGTAGATGTAGTCATTCCATGGATGGCACACTCACATGGTCTCGCCCTTCGGGTCCAGCATTAGAGGCATGTCTCACGTTGCCTGCAGGATGTGCTGGCCCATCTCTTTGCCCATTTCCAGCCTGAACTGACAGCTGGGGCCATCAGTTCCTTAATTCCACCTCCTTGGGAAAAGGAAGAAGATACATTAAGGTGTTTCCTTTGGCAGAATAATCATTGATGATTCTCTACTTAGAAGAATTAAGACTTTGGTCCTGGGGGCAAAAACACGCCCTGTGGCAGCGTGTTTTACACCCATTGAATGCCTGTTACCAGACATGAAATCACGATCATCAGAATTGAGTCAAACTTGGGAAGGCCCTCGGTCTATGCCCTCGAGACTAGTTCCCATAGTCAAAGCTCTGGGAGACAGGCACACTACCAATGTTAAGACCATCACCCAGATTTCTTAGAGTCAAATTTAGCTTTGAGAGTTTTGTCCATTGCTTCCTCTTCATGACATAGTCATTTTGTGTATATAGCAGACTATTGCTCCTTCCTGAGGTGTTACTGGTATATTTCTCAGAAAAGAACTGAAATGAGGTTTAGTGTAAAACTGGGCCAAGCCACCCAAGCAAGAAGTTTTAAGAAGTTGAAGTAAAAGTTGCCAGAAACATCATTAGTCAGTCATTTGAACTGATAATGCAGGTGAGAGTTACAAAATACCAGTTTATTTTTCCAAACAGGGATTAAGCACCCCTCCGTGGCAGAGTGGGTGCATATTTATTTATTTATTTATTTATTTAAAGATTTATTTATTTATTTTGAGAGAGTGCGAATGAGAGAGAGAGAGAGAGTACATGAGAGCGGGGAGGGTTACAGGGAGAAGCAGGCCCCTCGCTGAGCAGGGAGCCTGATGCGGGACTCGATCCCAGGACTCCAGGATCATGACCTGAGCCGAAGGCAGACGCTTAACCAACTGAGCCACCCAGGCGCCCCAGAGTGGGTGAATATTTAAAAGTCCCTGACCACTGGGAACATAACTGGTGGCTGAGGGTAGAGTAGTCTGGAAAACAGTGGGCCCCTGAAATTGGCTGGCCCTCTGCTCTCACCCTCCATGGAAGCACCAAAGTCCCAGTGATTCCTGAAGTAGCTGCTCTCTGGGGTGGTCTAGTTCTGTAAGACAGGAGACAATCCAGACAATCACTGAATTAGAACAAGTAAAGACAGGTGCTCATTTTTTCTGTGGCACTAAGCAGTTTCAGTCCTTATCTGCAACAAACAACAGCAACTTCAAAGGAGTCCTCCCATGGGTGGTGGTCCTCATGGAGGGTAGTCCCCATGGAGGGTGGTCCCTATGTGTGATGGTCCCCATGGGCGATAGTCCCCGTGGAGGGTGGTCCCCATGGGTGGTGGTCCCCATGGAGGGTGGTCCCCATGGAGGGTGGTCCCCATGGGTGATGGTCCCCCTGGGGGGTGATCCCCATGGATGACGGTCCCCATGGGGGTGGTCCCCATGGAGGGTGGTCCCTATGTGTGATGGTCCCCATGGGCGATAGTCCCCGTGGAGGGTGGTCCCCATGGGTGGTGGTCCCCATGGAGGGTGGTCCCCATGGAGGGTGGTCCCCATGGAGGGTGGTCCCCATGGGTGATGGTCCCCCTGGGGGGTGATCCCCATGGATGACGGTCCCCATGGGGGTGGTCCCCATGGAGGGTGGTCCCTATGTGTGATGGTCCCCATGGGCGATAGTCCCCGTGGAGGGTGGTCCCCATGGGTGGTGGTCCCCATGGAGGGTGGTCCCCATGGGTGATGGTCCCCCTGGGGGGTGATCCCCATGGATGATGGTCCCCATGGGGGTGGTCCCCATGGAGGGTGGTCCCTATGTGTGATGGTCCCCATGGGCGATAGTCCCCGTGGAGGGTGGTCCCCATGGGTGGTGGTCCCCATGGAGGGTGGTCCCCATGGAGGATGGTCCCCAATGGGGGGTGGTCCTTGCAGCCCGAGCTATGGCGAGTGGGTGACTAGATAACATAATTTTCAGCCTGGGCCAGTTGTATGGCCTTGAATGGATCTGGCAGTCAGTCATTCTGTTCAGAGAGAGTCATATTGACTACAAAGCTTCCCAGGTTCCTGGTCTTCTGACTCAGAAAGACCCTTGTATATGAGGTGCTGCCCACTGGCCTGGAGGAGGGGCTTGCCCACAGGACTTAGGAGTTACAGGGGATGAGGGAAAGAGGAGAGGGTATGGGAGAACATGAGGGTCCCTGGGGAGAGGAGGACGGTGCTGTTTACAACCCGTTACCCTGCTCTCAACTGCTGTGCCCACAGGACGCTGGGGAAATGTGTCTGCCCCAAATCGAGCACAAATGACAGAACACAGAAGTGGGACGTGGTGTGTGTGTGTGTGTGTGTGTGTGTGTGTGTGTGTGTGTGTACTTGGCAGGGGAGAAGCTGCAACCCTCTAGTCCTGCAGCAGAGGCCACGGGAAGGGGACACACATCCTGCCACATTCTCCAAGCCGAGGGCAGAGCTCTGTGCATGAATTAGCTTATTCTTCCCCACACATAAACCCAAGTTACCCTCAAGGAGCAACTACTAATCGATAGGGAAGAAGGAAAGCACAGTGAGCAAGCTCACTGCATTTAGAGCTGATTTATTTTATGGAAAATCACCTTTCATATTTCCATAGTGAGACATACTCCATCGTCCCTGGTAGTTTTCAGTAGTCCTGTGAAACTGATTCCTTTAAAGCCTGCAACTTTTGCATCGGCATCTCTTGGGTGTTACACCAATGAATTAGGGAGAGTTCTGTCATTACATGATGGCTGAGCCAGTACAAACTTGACAGAGAAAATATAGCCCTGGAACAAGTTGGAGCTGGTAATTCACTTGTAGTTTAAAGAATGACTAATTTATAGGAAAAAAAGAAAACTAATAATAGTACAAGTAAATTTTATTACAGAGAAGAGTTTTAAAGCAAATGCTTAATTAATAACCCAGACGTTCTTGCTCCACGCTGCATTTCTGTGGCAGGGGACGTCCTTTATTCCCGAGGTGGGAAGGACCTGGTTTGCCATCATGTTCCTGTGCCAGTAAGTGTAATATGACCCAGAAGATTCAGAGCGAGATGATGAAGAGACAGACAGAGCTGGTCCTTGGACAATGCGGGCTTAGGGGCACCCACCTGCCCCAACAAAAATCTCCATGAAACTTTTGAATCTCCCCCAAAACTTTAATAGCCTACTGTTGCCAAGAAGCCTCAGGATAGTATGAGCAGTCAGTGAACATGTATTTTGTATGTTACCCATATTATCAACATTAGTCTTACAATAAAGTCAGCTAGAGAAAAGAAAATGTAGTTAAGAAAATCATAAGGAAGAGCAAAGACATTTACGGATCTGCAGGTGTATTTACTGAAAGGCAGGCTGGTATAGGAGGGCCGCCAGGGCTGAGCCAGGACAGGGGCGGGCTGGGCGTGATGCTGCGCATGAGCAGAGGCACTGCGCACCTGCCTGCTGGTGTGGCTAAGCCCGCCTCGCAGCTATGGCAACCCCTGAGCGCCCGCCTGGAGGAGGCGGGTCCGGGGCCTCTGCGCCCCAGCGCAGCCCCGGCGGGTCAGGAGGACTGGGGTGCCCTGTGCAGTGCTGGCTGGCCCCTGGGCGCCCTCCTCGGCTGCAGTCCAGGTACCCAGCAGCCTGCAGCCCTGCCCCTCTCCTCCCCAGTGCGCAGGGGGCAGCGTGTGGGACCCTTACTCCCATGGCCCAGTAAGATCCTGGGAGCCTGGGTGTGTGACTGTGAATAAAGGCCTTGTGGCTTCTGCTGTCAACCCTTAAAAAAAGGGGGGGTTGTGCCTGGGTGGCTCAGTTGGTTGGGCATTGGACTCCTGGTTTTGGATCAGGTCATGATCTCAAGGTCGTGGGATGCAGCCCCTCGTCCGTGCGCGCAGTGGGCGTGGCGCTTGCTTAGGATTCTCTCTCCCCCTGCCCCTTCCCCCTCTCCCCCTCACACACCTGCCGCAAGCTCTCGCTCTCCCTAAAATACATACATACATACATACATACATACATACATACGTGGACGTGGACCCATGCAGTTCAAACCTGTGTCCTTCAAGGGTCAGCTGTATGCCCCTAGTCTAGTGTGGCTCCAAGACACTCTCCTCTTGCAGCGAGCAAGCATTCGTGGAGCGTGCGAACCTCGCCATCCCGAAGTCTTGCGGGCACAGCAGAGCACAAAGCAAGAAGGCGCGTGGCTGAATGCAGTTTCCTTCTCTGACCTCACTCGCCTCTTACTCTAGCTGCCCTTCAGCCACACGGGTGCCTCTCTTCTCTTCGGACAAACCCAGCTCATTTCCACCTCAGGGTCTTTGCAACTGCTATTCCTCCGCGACCCCACCTCCCCCGGCTCCCCCCGGCTCTTCACACACGGCGGGCTTGCGCTTCCCCTTCCCCGCCGAGCCCCAGGCGAGCCCACCCCCAGCAGTCCGTTGTGCTTTCTGCAGGTCGTACCCGTCGGGAAGCATCGCTCGTCTGTGTGCAAGGAGCTTCTGTGAAGACAGGCTGAAGCTGCCTTCCCCCCCGCGCCCGCCCGGGCACACGTTACACATTCCCTTGATGAACTGTGTGTTAGGAAGTCTGGGTCACCATCCTAGACCTGTTGCTGAGCAGTCGTGTGCCCTTGGGAAGTTCACTTTGCCTCTTTGGGCAGCAGTTTTATGGTCTGTAAAGGATGGAGCTGTTTGCCCAAGCATTTGGCACGCACCGACCAAGAGGCCCCCTGAGGCTCCTGTTGAGATGGAGAGTCAGGAGGGGGCTCCTGAGTGGGAAGCCTGGGCCTTCCTACCCAGTAGTGCCTCAACAAGGACGTTTGACTTTTATTTTGCTATACATTTATGATTTCATTTGAAGAAAGGTATCCACATTAATATGAAAAATGCAAAGTTTTAAAATCACTGATTCTGATCATTAAGTCCCTTTCCATCTTGGATTGTGACAATGTCCGCCGCAGCGTTCGCCCCTCCTGGCTTCCCACAGCCAGATCGAATTTCCTGTTACTATTTCTACTAAATACTTTTGGAATCATCACCCAAATTCAGAGCTTCGGAGTTATTTTTAACAGTTCCTCCTTCTTCTTCTTCTCCACACCACCGGTTGCCCAGTGGTCCTAAATGCCTTCCTCATTGACTTCTTATTTCCTTTCCCCAAGGATGGAAATAAGGTGCCGTGCAAGCTGTGGGGCAGAGGGTCAGGACCATGTCAGCCCCCGGGCTGGCCTGTTACGGTGGATGCCCACCACTCTCCCTGCATGTCTTCTGCCAGCTGGTTATGCACACAACGACCAGGCACCTGCTGCTGTGAAGTGAATTGCAGTAACGTGCCCGCAGCCTGTCCTGGACACAGGCTACTCTTGTCTGCCACAGCCCTCCCTCCACGGGTCTGTGCACAGGGCTCACCGGGCCCTGGGACGTGGGACCCCACTTTCCTGGCCAGGCATCTACAGCCCGGGTTGTGGCCTCTGAGAATACTGGTAAAAGAATTTGTCTAGTAGGTGACAGTTGATCAGTCTGGTGTTTCCTCCCGGAAGTGAAAATGCAGGATTTGAGGAAATGTGCAGACATCAGCGTGGACAAGAATGAAGAGAAACAGAAGAGGTGTCAGGCCGAGGAGCACGGAGGCAGGTCCTCCGCCGTATGAGAGCAAGGGGCCACGGAGGAGGACAGAGACTGCCTTATGCGGACGGGGTCCTGATGGATGTGTCACCTCCTCCTGGAAGCCTCCCCTCCTACACCGGACAAAAGTCATCTGCCTTCTGAACCCAGCACTTAGGCCCTCTGTTTTGTCTTTTATTCCTCTTTGCACCACTGGGAGCTCTTTGAGTGCAAGCAATATAGAGCTGTGCTCTGGTGAAGGATTCTGGGGCGTCTGCGGGATTGAAAGAAAGCTACACTTGTCGATATCCAAAAACACAGATTCCAGAACCATCCTGATATCTCAGGAGGAGGATCCCAGAGTTTTGGCAATCCTCATACTTTTAGAACGTGACCCCTCCCCAGAGGAGGGAAACACGATTTTCAAGCCACTGCTGGACACACTTGCCACAGGGACAAGTGCGCCTTGAGCCGCTCTCAAGGGAGTCCCCCGTGCCCATGGAAGGCCTGCCTAGGGGTGGTGGAGGGGGAGGGCAAGGAGGTGTCCTGGGCAAAACTGACCTGAAATGAATGGAATTCAAATCCTTTTGGGGATCCAGGTGACCCCCTGTCCTGGGCACTGGTCTTCACAATGAAGAGTCATGGTCTTTCCCCTTTCTGTGTCTCACCAAGGGAATCTGAGCCGAGGGTTGCGGGTGCAAGATGGACAAACATTTTTAAAAATTGTAAAGAGAAAGAAAAAAGAATCTTACTCGAGCCCAAGTAAGGACAGGTGCCCTGGATACACAGTTTTCACAAAGAAGAGAGAGCTCCGAGGAAGGAATGTTCAGTGCAGGCTTATATATGGTTTTACACAAGGAGTTACAAAATATCCCGATGAAGGATATTCCAGAAAGTTACAGAATTTATTGTACTAGTATGTTCAAGTATGTTCAACTATAATCTTATGGGAACCAGAGAGGTTTTTTGGTTTTTCTTACCTTTGTGTTTGGAATGCTCCTTTTTGGTTATTTTTTAAATGAAGCAGATGAGCAATGTGCACTCAGGGCAGAAACAGAGCCCATGCACTAAGATTTTGTTGAATCATTTTAACCTCGGTAAATGTTAAAAGTATAGCCTCCCTGGGAGACTGGGAGCAGGGTCCACCAACATTAAAAGTAGAAAATTTCCTTTATCTGGTGTCCTTCGTGTGGAGCTCACCCACATCCGAGGGAAGGGAGCAGTTTCCACGGAAGCCTGTGGTTTCCTTCATGCCCTGACTCATCCACTCACATCCTGACCGGACTTCCACGCCGTCTTCAGGCTCTACTCCACAGTGGAAAAATGAAATCTTCGTTCCTTTCTTTCATTCCCTGCAACACTTACTGGTGGCTTTCAGATTTTAGCATGTCTTACATGGGGTCCTTATAGAAATGTGCATTCCGTAGATGCTCACGGTCCTGACCCATGCATGCCCGTTCTCAGTCGGGGATGTGGCTTCGTACCTGCCTGAACGTTGCTGGACGAGTTTGGGCCTCTCTCTCCTTCCGTCCAGTCTTCCTTCCCCCGGTTAGATCGTAATCTTTGAGACCAGGAGATGCATGTTTTCTTTCTCTGGTACCCCTGAAGGGAGCACATTTACAAATATACACGAGAGATCCGGATCGGCCAGAAGTCGATGGAAACTTCATCCATGCCCATTGTGCGAATGTCAGGACTGGGTTTGAACAAGAAAGACTTGTCTTCTAGGTTGAAAGACCAATCAGAAGAGAAATAGACAAAGTTTTCCAATACAAGCTTATAAAGATCATTCAAAACACACTAGAAAAACAAAACCCAGAATATGGAATTTTAAAATTTTTTGTTTTCTCAGGCATATTTTTTATTAATTTTACTTAGAACATTATCTAAAGAGGAAAAAAAATTGCCTCCTTCTGCTTTATACCTAGCTCATATTCATTGCTTTCTTTCATTAATAATTGATAAAAAGCAAAATTTCAGATTAGTTCCAAATTTGTCAAGAATGCAAGCATACACCAGAGGCCAAAGTCATGTACTACTCATAGGCCTTTGTTCAGGGAGGAGAGAGGAGGGTCCGGTCACTTCCTCCTTATTTAACGATGTGTCGCTACTCCCTTGTCCAAAACCCATCAGGGCTTCCAGTTAGCTCTCAGGCTTCGGTGCAGACTTATCAGTGTGGCTTACAGACATCACCTGGTCTGACCCTGTGCCCCTGCCTGCTACTGTAGCCCAATCTCCGGTTCCATGGCCCTCCAGCCCCTCACACCCTGCTCCCTTCCTACCATCTTCCCTCATTCTGCCTTCAGTTTCTTGAAATGCCTTAGTATCTGCCATTCTTCCTGTTCCAGCTAACTACCTCTTCGACCTTCAAGTCTCATTTTATTTATTTATTTATTTTTAATTATATTATGTTATGTTAGTCACTATACATTACATCATTAGTATTTTATGCAGTGCTCCATGATTTATTGTTTTCATATAACACCCAGTGCTCCATGCAACATGTACCCTCCTTAATACCCATCACTGGGCTCACCCATCCCCCTACCCCCCTCCCCTCTAGAACCCTCGGTTTGTTTCTCAGAGTCCATAGTCTCTCATGGTTCATCTCTCCCTCCAATTTCCCCCGTTCATTTTTCCCTTCCTATTATCTTTTTTTTTTTTAACATATAATGTATTATTTGTTTCAGAAGTACAGGTCTGTGATTCAACAGTCGTACACAATTCACAGCGCTCACCATAGCACATACCCTCCCCAATGTCTATCACCCAGCCACCCCATCCCTCCCGCCCCCACCACTCCAGCAACCCTCAGTTTCTTTCCTGAGATTAAGAATTCCTCCTATCAGTGAGGTCATATGATACATGTCTTTCTCTGATTGTGTTATTTCACTCAGCGTAATACCCTCCAGTTCCATCCATGTCGTTGCAAATGGCAAGATTTCATTCCTTTTTATTTCTGCCCATTTCTTGATTGGATTATTTGTTCTTTGGGTGTTAAGTTCTTTATAGATTTTGGATACTAGCCCTTTATCTGATATGTCATTTGCAAATATCTTCTCCCATTCTTTGGGTTGTCTTTTGGTTTTGTTGACTGTTTCCTTGGCTGTGCAAAATCTTTATATCTTGATGAAGTCCCAACAGTTCATTTTTGCCCTTGCTTCCCTTTCCTTTGGTGATGTTTCTAGGAAGAAGTTGTTGTGGCTGAGGTCGAAGAGGTTGTTGCCTGTGTTCTCCTCTAGGATTTTGATGGGACTCCTGTCTCACGTTTAGGTCTTTCATCCTTTTTGAGTCTATTTTTGTGTGTGGTGTAAGGAAATGGTCCAGTTTCATTCTTCTGCATGTGGTTGTCCAATTTTCCCAACACCATTTGTTGAAGAGACTGTCTTTTTTCCATTGCACATTCTTTTCTGCTTTGTCGAAAATTAGTTGACCATAGAGTTGAGGGTCCATTTCTGGGCTCTCGATTCTGTTCCATTGATCTATGTGTCTGTTTTTGTGCCAGTACCATACTGTCTTGATGATAACAGCTTTGTAATAGAGCTTGAAGTCTGGAATTGTGATGCCACCAGCTTTGCTCTTCTTTTTCAACATTCCTTTGGCTATTCGCGGTCTTTTCTGGTTCCATACAAATTTTAGGATTATTTGTCCCATTTCTTTGAAAAAAGTTGATGGTATTTTGATAGGGATTGCATTAAATATGTAGTTTGCTCTAGGTAGCATTGACAGTTTCACATGAGCATGGAATGCTTTTCCATTTCTTTGTGTCTTCCTCAGTTTCTTTCATGAGTATTTTATAGTTTTCTGAGTACAGATTCTTTGCCTCTTTGGTAAGATTTATTCCTAGGTATCTTATGGTTTTGGGTGCAGTTGTAAATAGGATCGACTCCTTAATTTCTCTTTCTTTTGTCTTGTTGGTGCATAGAAATGCAACTGATTTTTGTGCATTGATTTTACATCCTGCCACTTTACTGAATTCCTGCATGAGTTCTAGCAGTTTTGGGGTGGAGTCTTTTGGGTTTTCCACATAAAGTATCATATCATCTGCAAAGAGTAAGAGTTTGACTTCTTTGCCTATTTGGATGCCTTTTATTTCTTTTTGTTGTCTGATTGCTGTGGCTAGGACTTCTAGAACTAGGTTGAATAGCAGGGGTGATAGTGGACATCCCTGCCATGTTCCTGACCTAAGGGGCAAAGCTCTCTGTTTTTCTTCATTGAGAATGATATTTTTTGTGGGTTTTTCATAGATGGCTTTTATGATATTGAGGTATGTGCCCTCTATCCCTACACTCTGAAGAGTTTTAATCAAGAAAGGATGCTGTACTTTGTCAAATGCTTTTCCTGCATCTATTGAGAGGATCATATGATTCTTGTTCTTTCTTTTATTAATGTATTGTATCACGTTGATTGATTTGCGGATGTTGAACCAACCTTGCAGCCCAGGGATAAATCCCACTTGGTCGTGGTGAGTAATCCTTTTAATGTACTGTTGGATCCTATTAGCTAGTATTTGGTGAGAATTTTCGCATCCATGTTCATCAGGGATATTGGTCTGTAATTCTCCTTTTTGATGGGGTCTTTGGTTTTGGGATCAAGGTAATGTTGGCCTCATAAAATGAGTTTGGAAGTTTTCCTTCCATTTCTATTTTTTGGAACAGTTTCAGAAGAATAGGTATTAATTCTTCTTAAATGTTTGGTAGAATTCCCCTGGGAAGCCACCTGGCCCTGGGCTCTTGTTTGTTGGGAGATTTTTTATTACTGCTTCAATTTCCTTAGTGGTTATGGGTCTGTTCAGGTTTTTTTATTTCTTCCTGGTTCAGTTTTGGTAGTTGATACATCTCTAGGAATACATCCATTTCTTCCAGATTATCTAATTTGCTGGCATAGAGTTGCTCATAATATGTTCTTATAATTGTTTGTATTTCTTTGGTGTTGGTTGTGATCTCTCCTCTTTCATTCAGGATTTTGTTGATTTGGGTCATTTCTCTTTTCTTTTTGATAAGTCTGGCCAGGGGTTTATCAATCTTGTTAATTCTTTCAAAGAACCAGCTCCTAGTTTCGTTGATCTATTCTACTGTCTTTTGGTTTCTATTTCATTGATTTCTGCTCTGATCTTTATTATTTCTCTTCTCCTGTTGGGTTTAGGCTTTATTTGCTGTTCTTTCATCAGCTCCTTTAGGTGTAGGGTTAGGTTGTGTATTTGAGAGCTTTCTTGTTTCTTGAGAAAGGCTTGTATTGCTAATTACTTTCTTCTTAGGACTGCCTTTGCTGCATCCCAAAGATTTTGAACAGTTGTGTTTTCATTTTCATTGGTTTCCATGAATTTTTTAAATTCTTTAATTTCCTGGTTGACCCATTCATTCTTTAGTAGGATGCTCTTTAGCCTCCATGTATTTGAGTTTTTTCCAACTTTTCTCTTGTGATTGAGTTCTAGTTTCAAAGCACTGTGGTCCGAAAATATGCAGGGAATAATCCCAGTCTTTTGGTACTGGTTGAGACCTGATTTGTGACCTAGGATGTGATCAATTCTGGAGAATGTTCCATGGGCACTAGAGAAGAATGTGTATTCTGTTGCTTTGGGATGGAATGTTCTGAATATATATGTGAAATCCATCTGGTCCAGTGTGTCATTTAAAGCCTTTATTTCCTTGTTGATCTTTTGCTTAGATGATCTGTCCATTTCAGTTAAAGTGCCCTACTATTATTGTATTGCTGTCAATGTGTTTCTTTGATTTTGTTATTAATTGCCTTGTATAACTGGCTGCTCTCATGTTAGGGGCATAGATATTTACAATTGTTAGATCTTCTTGTTGGATAGACCCTTTAAGTAAGATGTAGTGTCCTTCCTCATCTCTTATGGTCTTTGGTTTAAAATCTAATTTGTCTGATATAAGGATTGCCATGCCAACTTTCTTTTGATGTCCATTAGCATGATAAATGGTTTTCCACCCCCTCACTTTCAATCTGGAGGTGTCCTTGGGTCCAAAATGAGTCTCTTGCAGACAGCATATCGATGGGCTTTGTTTTTTTTTTTTTATCCAATCTGATACCCTCGGTCTTTTGATTGGGGCATTTAGCCCATTTACATTCAGGGTAACTATTGAAAGATATGAATTTAGTGCCATTGTATTGACTGTAACGTTACTGTTACTGTATATTGTCTCTATTCCTTTCTGGTCTATGTTACTTTTAGGCTCTCTCTTTGCTTAGAGAACCCCTTTCAATATCTCTTGTAGGGCTGGTTTCGTGTTTGCAAATTCTTTTAGTTTTTGTCCTGGAAGCTTTTTATCTCTCCTATTTTCAATGACAGGCTACCTGGATATAGTGTTTTTGGCTGCATATTTTTCTCATTTAGTGCTCTGAATATATCATGCCAGTCCTTTCTGGCCTGCCAGGTCTCTGTGGATAGGTCTGCTGCCAATCTAATGTTTCCACCATTGTAGGTTACCGATATCTTGTCCTGAGCTGCTTTCAGGATTTTCTCTTTGTCTCTGAGACTTGTAAGTTTTACTATTAGATGTCGGGGTGTTGACCTATTTTTATTGATTTTGAGGGGGGGTTCTCTGTGCCTCCTGGATTTTGATGCTTGTTTTTTCCCCCAAAATTAGGGAAATTCTCTGCTGTAATTTGCTCCAATATACCTTCTGCCCCTCTGTCTCTCTTTCTTCTTCTTCTGGGATCCCAATTATTCTAATGTTTCATCTTATGGTATCACTTACCTCTCGAATTCTGCCCTCATGACCCAGTAGTTGTTTATCTCTCTTTTTCTCAGCTTCTTTATTCTCCATGATTTGTTCTTCTATATCACTAATTCTCTCTTCTGCCTCATTTGTCCTAGCAGTTAGAGCCTTCATTTTTTATTGCCCCTCATTAATAGCCTTTTTTATTTCGACTTGGTTAGATTTTAGTTCATTTCTCCAGAAAGGGATTCTCTATTATCTTCCATGCTTTTTTCAAGTCCAGCTAGTATCTTTATAATCGTCATTCTGAACTCTAGTTCCGATATCTTACTAATGTCCGTATTGTTTAGGTCCCTGGCAGTCGGTACTGCCTCTTGTTCTTTTATTTGAGGTGAGTTTTTCTGTCTTGTCATTTTGTCCACAGGAAAATAGATAAATGAGAGAACAAAATGCTAACAGGGTAACAATGACCCCAGAAAAATATACAGTAAACAAATCAGAAGAGACCCAAAACCAGGGGGAAAAGAAAGGGAAAGAAAGAAAAAAAGAAAAAAAAAGAATATGATCAAATATGATCAGGCTGATGAATAGATCAGTGCCACACACTAGATTTTGGGTGTATTTTGGTCAGTTATAAGAAGCTGTCTCCCAAAATTTGAAAGAAAGAAAAACTCATATATGTACAAAAATAAGAGTAAGTACAATGAAGGGATAGAATATGACTGTAAAGATGAAAATTATGAAAGATTTTATAAAAGGAATTGATAAGAAGTTGGTTGAAACAAAGAAAGAAGAGAAATTTAAAAAGAACAAATAAAGGGGGGGATGGAGAATGTGATCAGGCAGGAGACTAGAACAAAGTCATACACTAGAGATTTAGGGTATATTTTGGTCTGTTAGAAGAAACTGTATCCCAAAATTTTAAAGAGAGAACAACTTATATATATACCAGAATAAGGTTAACTACAATGAAGGGATAGAATATGACTCTAAAAATGAAAAATAAAAAAGATTTTTAAAAAAGGGATTGATAAGATGTTGGTTGAAAAAGGGAAAAAGAAAAATTCAAAAAAAATAGAAAAAGAAAAAAAAATAAAGAAAATTTTAAAAATTAACTTGGAAAGACTAAAGAATCATGGGGAAAAAGCCATGAATTCTATGTGCAGTATTCCCCTAGCGCTGGAGTTCTCCCGTTCTCCTTGATCGGTAAACTTGGTCTTGGCTGGCTGTTCTTGTTGATCTTTTGGGGGAGGGGCCTGTGGCCGTGGTTCCCAAATGTCTTTGCCAGAGGCGGAATTGCCCCGCCCTTGTAGGTCCAGGCTAAGTAAGCTGCTCGGGTTTGCTCTCAGGAGCCTTTGTTCCCTGCAAGTTTTCCATTGGGCTTTGGAGGATGAGAGTGAAAATGGTGGCCTCCCAATCTCCGCCCCGGAGGAGCTGAGATCTCGGGGCCCCGCTCCTCAGTGCGCCCCCAGAGAAAAGTAGTCAGTCCCGTCTTCCTGGTCTCCGGGCGCACTCCGTGCTCACCCGGCCTATGACTGAGCATTTCTATCTCGGGTGCGCGATCCCGTGTGGAGTCTCCAAAGCCAGCAGATCCCTGCAGGCAGAAAGGTGAGTCTCCTCGGATCTGCTGCTTGTTGGATCCCTGCTGGAGAAGCAGTTGCCGGACTGCACCGCAGATCAGGGTTTAGGGCAACCCTGAGCTGAGAGCCCGCTCAACTCTGTCTCTGCAGCCGGCTTCCCCGCTCTGGTCCCTGGGAGCTCTGCCGCACTCAGGCACCCCCCCATCTTTCTGTGACCCCGAGGGTCCTGAGACCACACTGTCCCGCGAGGGTTCCACCCACCGCTTAGCCACTGCAGCGACGTCCCTCCGCCGAGCCAACTTCTAAAAGGTCCGATTTTGTGCTCCGCGGCTCTAGCACTTGCCAGAAGCGGCCGACGGAGGCCCCCTCCCCCGCCGTCTATCCTCCCAAATATCGCCTCGGATTCACTTCTCCACACGTCCTACCTTCCGGTAAGTGGTTGCTTTTCTGTTCAGAGAGTTGCCGCTATTCTTTTCTTCGATCTCCTGTTGAGTTCGTGGGTGTTCAGAATGGTTTGATCCCTATCTAGCCGAATTCCTGGCACCAGATAAAATTTAGGTCTCCTACTCCTCTGCCATCTTGCTCCTCCTCCTCTCAAGTCTCATTTTAAATGTCACTTCACCTGGGAGCTTCCCCTGACCTTAGGTCTGGGTCAGGGGCATGACCCTCCTTTGTTCATTATAATTGCCTGTTTCTATTCTGTATTCTCTGCTAAGACTGTAAGCTTGGTTCATGGAAGGGAAATGAAAGCTCTAGATGTATTTATGCTTATAGATACATGTATGTATACACACACACATATATATACACATATTATATATACACACACATATTATATATATATATATATACACACATTGAGCAGGAAAGAGGGGAAATGATTGGTCTCACTTATCATGGTTTAGCGTGCTGTAGTTAAGTTCTTTCAAGCACCGGGTTAAAACAGCCTGGGGTTACTCCATGGTGGGAGCTCATGGTGAGGATGCTGTGGGCAGGAGGGAAGGCCAGAAGCTCTGTGGGCACATGACCCATGCCACCTTTAGAGCAGGACAGAAAAGACCCCAACATGGGCCCCATACTTTAGAGAGTCTTGCATATCAAAAACCCTGACATAGAGAAGCTATTTTTTCTATTTGGCATCTCAAGAAGGTGTTCTGAAAATTTCTTAGCCCCTTCAGTGAGCAGCACGTGGGAGAAGAATGTACAGGGTGAATTGGCCCTCCGTGTCTGTAGAGGCTGGGCTTCGGCATGGTGATATGTACCTGTGAGTGGTGGGGGGCTTAGGCAAGGAGGAGTCTCCCCTGTGATGTGTGTGTCTCGGCAGATGAGGCTTCCCTGGTATCTTTCCTTCTTTGGTCCTCTCTGCTGGGGTCATGCAGTCTGGGAAGATGCTTACAACTACCTAGAAATCTTGTGTCAGAAAAGGGATGCACTGAGGTGGTCACCTGAGTGCTTGACCTGATGAGTCCTGATCCTATGTTCGGACAGGGCCAGTCAGGCCACAGAGCCCTGGCCAGAGACCAGCTTCCACCTTGGCTTAGCAGACCCACACTACCATTCATGCCTACAGGCGGCTGGGGGACGTGAGGGCATGGAGACTGTGCACGGAGAGGCAGGAGTCTTCGGCTTCTTTGCCCTTCGGTCTGTGATCCCTCATCTGCTGCAGGTTGTTGGCTGGGAGTAAGAGCGGAGCCATGGGCATGATCTGATTGATAACGTCTAACTATTTAGACATGGAGTATCTGGGTCTCCAGTTGGATCCTGCCCCATGGCTCTCCAATAATATTTCAGGTTAACCCTGCACACAATCTTGCTTCCTGGTCAAAGACTCCTGTGCTAATTGACTCCTTGGAAGTGGGCATCCTCACTCCCTCTAACTTTCTATTCAAGGAGTGACTCATCTTCCAACATGGGGTTATTGATTTTCCTTTTGCCTGCACTGACCAACCAAACTGCTTGTGTTCAAGGGCCCTCAGACAGAGGACCCACCTGGTTGGCCCATCACTGCTCAGTGTGGAGCCCCTCTGTAGGCAGACCTTTCGTGCGCATGTCCCGAGCCCATCTGCCAGCCAATGAGTGCTTTGGGTGAGGTACCCCTCTGTGAAATACACCTGCGGCCACGATGGCGGGTCAGTTGTCCACAGAAGCATGGCTGAGAAAACCTCTCTGGTCACTGGCTCTGCAGAGGCTGTGAGTGGAGGCGTCCAGAGCTCCCAGCCCAGTATGTGCTGTTTCCCTCATCCTGCTGAAGGCTGCTCTTGCACTAATTTTTTTAAGTCACATATGCAATATTTTTCATTTCCACCTAAACCACGCCAGCTAAGGAAAGGTGTAAGAGTCTAAATTAAATCATTCTGAGTCTTCTGCAAAAGAGGAAGGAAAAATAAGAACTCTTCAAACTTCGATACCAGATATAGAGTTTTTCAGATTATTTAGGAAGGTGTGGTCTGCTATTTCTCTGTAAATTTGCTCTGGTATCAGCAATGCCTCATGTGTACGGGAATGACTTCATTTCCTCTACAATGGCCAGTAATAGTCACCATAAAATTAAGACAGTGAGGGGAAAAAAGCCATGTCTATATGTAGACAATAGATTAATTCCTTATCATGACGCAACAGTTTGGGGCACTTTTCGTGACTATTTTTGTAAAATTCATACATAAGGTTAGTTACAGAGCTTCTACAGCCCCCTGGTCAAGCTGGCCCAAATAGGAGGCTGGCCATTTTTCAGTGTGGCAGTTGGGCACACAGACCTAGCCTGCTTCATAAGGTGATGCGGCACCTGAGTGCAGTGCCGGGCTCAAGAGTAAGCCAGGAAGTCAGCCTCAGTCTCTCCTCATGCTTGGCACTGGCTCCCTACTGGCCTTTCCGCTCAGTGGAGGCAGCAGGCCTGGGTGATGGCGCCCTGGGGCCCTTCGGAGTTGTGGTTCCGGACTCCCTTCAGCCAGTATTGCAGAGCGCAGGTGTGGAAGGCACGGGCTTCTCCACAGACGACTGTCCCCAAGTCTTTGTCTTATCTTGGGGAAAGAGGAAGAGACAGGTGAGAAAAGATGAAGTCTTGTACACTAGAGAGTTCAAGTTCTCAGAATCAAGAAGAGCTTCAAACAGGGGCTTCTCAGCTCTGGTGATTCACTGGAACCGGTCACCATGTTTAAGATGCCTACCCTCTAGCCCCAGTCTGGAGCTTCTAATGTCAAGGTGAGGGGTGGGGATTGGCATGTGGACGTGTTTTATGATTCTAATAGTAGTGTTCCTCCTGCTCAGGCAGGGTTGAAAACCAGTGACCTGGATGAGAGGTTTACAACGTGCTTTGATTCCCTGCTCCACCAAGGGAGCAAGAGCTCACTAAATGACTTTGGGAAGGGAGAAGCTGGACTGAAGGAGAACCCACGCAGTTGGCCACAGGCTCTCAAGGAAGAGTGCGCAGAAGCATGGAAGCAGAATCGCTCAGCAAAGTATGCCTGACTTTGGATATTGACTTCCCTGCGAACCCACCGGTGACTCAGGACGGCTCCCGGTGCTCAGGTGCTGAGCAGAGTCAGGTGTCTTTGGGACATCACTATGCAGATGCAATTGCAACCACATTCTTGAAAAAATGCAAAACAAATCAGAATCCTACCCAGCAAAAAAACAAAAACAAACCACTTTTGATACAGGTGACAACATGGGTACGTCTTAAAAACATAGCAAGTGAAAGGAGGCAGTCACAAAAGTTTACATGCTGCATGAATCGTTTCTATGCCTTTCTAGAAAAGACGAAAAAGCACATGACAAAAATCAGATCACTGCTTCCCAGGAACTGAGAGTGGGAGAAAGAGGTTAATGCAGAAGTTCAAAGGAATTTTTTGAGGTAATGGAGATGGTTTATATCTTTTTTTTCCCCACTACACTGTGTTTATTGGAGGTCAGTATGGCCCAGACTTTTGAAGCGATGCTTGGTTGTCGCATGAAGTTTCAAAATGGGGATTTGTGTTGTATGTCACACCAGGAGTGAGGGGTTGAAATACTCTGGATAGAATGGATAGATCCTGTACCCCAGGGAAAAACAAAAATTTTGCTGTGGTAATTAGTGTTTCTAAAGACAAAAATGTTCCAAAGTGGGAGGACTTTATTTTTTCCCCATTGTTTTTATTATAGGAAAAAACATAACACACGATCTACACTTTCAACAAATGTTTTAGGGGTGCAGTACAATTCTGTTAACTGTATCCACATTGTTGTAGGCAGGTCTCTCGAACTTCTTCATCTTGCATGACTGAAACCCACCACTGAACAGCAACTGTATTTCCCCCTGGAAACCACCCTGGTACGTTCTGCTTCTGGGAGTTTGATTATTTTCACTGCCTCATGTAAGTGGAGTCACACGCATTTGTTTTTCTGTGACTGGCTTTTTTCGCATAGCATGCCGGCCTCAAGTTTCATTCATGTTGTTGTGTATGACAGGATCTTCTTTTTAAGGCCAAATACTCTCCCACTGTATGCATATACCACATTTTCTTTGTCTAGTCATTCTCCGCCTCTTGACTCTAGTGAATAATGCTGCCGTGAACATGGGAGCGCAAATATCTCTCCACGATCCTGCTTTCAATTCTTTTGGATAAATATCCAGAATTGGCATTGCAGGATCATGAGGTAGTCCTATTTTTAATTTTTCGAGGAACATCTGTACTGTTTTCCACAGTGGCTCCGTCATTTTATATTCTCACCAATGGTACACCACGCTTCTAACCCTCACATCCTCACCAACACTTATATTGTTTTTTCAAAATAATGATCATCCTAACAGGTGTGATGTGATGTTTTATTGTCGTTTTGATTTGCATTTCACTGGTGATTACTCATTGATGATTAATGAGCATCTTCTCATGTATCTGTTGGTCATCTGTATGTCTTCTTTGGAGAATATTTATTCAAGTTCTTTTCCCATTTTTAAATGGGTTATTAGGTTTCTAAAATTTATTTATTACTGTTGAGTTGTTGGAGTTCATTATGTATACTTTGGATATTCACCCCTTCTCAGACATATGGTTTACAAATATTTTCTCCCATTCTGTATGTTGCCTTGTCACTCTATTAGCTGTTCCCTGTCCTATGCAGAAGTGTGCTAGTTTGATACAATCCTACTTGTCTATTTTTTTTTTTTTTTTGCTTTTGTTGCCTGTGTTGTTGGTGTCAGATCCAATAAATCATTGCCAAGACCCATGTTCTGAAGCTTGTCCTCTGAGCTTTCTTACACTTAGGTCTAATCCATTTTGAGTTGGTTTTTGCGTACAGTGCACGGTAACTTTCCAGTTTCCTTCTTTTGTGTGTGGAAACTCAGTTTTCGTATCACTGGAGGCGGTGGATAGAAATCTCCTGTGTTGTGGTCTCTTTCCCCAGTCCCTTCTGGCAACGTTTGCTTCCAATATGCAGGCGTCAATGTTGGGTGCATATGTACTTACAACTGTTGGGTCTTTGCCATTGTAGGATGTCCTTCTTTGTCTTCTGTGTCAACTTTTTACTTACAGTCTCTTCGTTTCTGAGACAAGTATGGCCACCTCAACTCTCTTTAGGTTGTTGTTTGCCTGGGATATCTTTTTCCATCCTTCACTTTCAGCCTCTGCATGTCCTTAAATCTACAATGAGTCTCTTGTGGACAGTGTGCAGTTGGATCTTGTGTTTTGATCCTTTCAGTCACTCTGTGTCTTTGGTTGGGGAGTTCCATCCACGTTCATTTACAGTAATTATGTAGAGAAGGACACGCCATTGCCTTCTTGGCCATCGCTCTCCTCTGTCCTGTAGCCCTTCGGTCCCTCTCTTGCTGCCTTCCTTGGTGTTTCGTTGATTTTGTGTGTGTGCCTGGCATGTTTTCATCCTGTTCTCATTCTCTTTTGTGTATCTTTGTGGGGTACTTTCTTTGTGATTATCATGGGGCTGACATAAAACATCTTATAGTTGTAACAACTGGCTTTAAGCTGATAATAACTTAATTTCAGCTGCATACATACCACAACTACATTTTTATATCTGCCCCCCACTCTCCGTTATTATGTCACAAATTACATCTTACTGTATTGCATACTCATTAACATATTTTTATAGTTATTTTTTACACTTTTGTTTTTAACTTGTCTAACAGCATTAGAAGTGATTTACACACCACTCTTACGGTATTTCAGTATTCTGTGTGTGTCTGTATATTTGCCCTTATGAATGAGCTTTCCATCAAATGCTTTGGTGCTGTTTCTAGCACCCTTCTATTTCAACCTATACACCTCTCAAACATTTCTTCTGATGTGTCTTCTCTGGGATTGGACATGTAAATTCTGAATTAGATGCATCTGCCAGCTTCTTTTTTCAGGAGCTCTCAATCTTTTGCTTCTTTGGGCATCTGTCTGCAGTAATGCAGGAGCTCTTGAGCCAGCCCTTTTTGTTTCTGGCACTGCCAAGGCTTCTAAAGTATTCCAAGTCCCACTGTGTCAGGCGAGACAAACAGTAGTCCTGTGGGCAGCACCCTGAAAAGTCAGAACATTGGACTTAAACTCCACTCTTTTCTTTCTCCCAAGAAGGGAACCTCTGTCCGTTCTACCATGGGTTTTCTGAAGCAACAGCTCAGCAGCAAGGCTCCTATATGTCTATGCCACTGGGTCCTGTCTGTTCTCTGAGACAGGTGAGACAGAAGTCAGTCCCTTGGGAAGCCCCTTGAAAAGCTGGAAGATCAGACACTCCCCAGAGTGAAGCCAGGAGTTGGGGTTTTTCTTCCACTCACTGCACTGAGCCAGAGGGAAGCAGTATGGTGAGCGAGTGCTCCAAACCATACCCTTTGTTCTCAGCGGCCCTCCAACTCATGCCATTTCCCGTCAGCACCTAGAGTAGAACAAGACAGAAACCAGTTCCTTGGGCAGCTCCCTGAAAAGCCTGAACACTGGATATAATATCCAGTCTTCTCTTTTTCTCCCTAGAGAGAAGCTGGGAGCTGGGAATTTTCTCCTTACCCACGGTCCTGATCCAGGGGGAGCTGCTAATGGTGAGTCCATGCCATGAATTTTGCTACTGGCTCTGGTCAGGCTAATTTTGTACTCACCTGGGATGCAGGAGCCATTTAACTGGTTTTTGGATTTCTCACAAACAGAATGGTTCCATGTATTATTGAATCAGTGTCTTTAGATGGGAAAGGATCCCATTGTGCCATCTTGCTGACATTACCACACAGACGGTTTATATCCTCATTGTGGTGGTGGTTTGTATACGTTTGCCCAACTCACCAGAATATACATCTAACTGTATGTACATTATATATCAACAAAGCTGACTAAAAATAAATTCATAAAAAATTAATGTAATAAAAATTTTTTTAAACCCACAGTATGGCCTAAACTGCTCCTAGATACTTTCCTTCAGTACTCAACAGTTTATATATCTACCATTAAATTCCACTTAGAAATAGCATTGCATGGATAAAATTTTCTGATATATGGGCTATGCTTACTTTTACTGTTTATTTCTTTCTCTTCTCAAGATTGATTCCAGCCAGACTCTATTTTTCAGGACAGTGAGGAAGTCATCATGCAGAGATTGCCATTTCTAAATAAAAAGTAAGTTGCATCCTACATATATCACTGCATCCTTGGTGCCTGAACAAATGTCTGATATGTAGTAGAAACTTGTTAACATTTCTCCGAATAAATGAGTAAAATTTCCTTCTTGGACAGTCCACTGTCAAAATAGTGAAGAAAACTCAGCCTTCGAGTCAGAACCTGTTTTTGAACCTTGACTTTGCCGGTTAGGAGCTGTATGGTCTTAGTCTGAGCTTGTTACTCCCACCTGTAGAAAGGGGTAAGAATAATCCAGCACACGTGAGGTGAGCTCCCCACAAGCTGGACAAATGAGAGCTTTCCATTTTCGGAGTGTCGTTACCCAAACAAGAATTCTCATTGGTTCTTTTCACCCAATAATCTTAATTGGCTGATTATGCATAATTTGTGTCCATTCCAATCAACATTCAAGACACTTGAAATGCTGACTAGACTGGTTTGTTTTGAAACTTTACGCTTCTCTCCCCAATCTGATTACATGGCTCATTTCTGTTGCTCATGGTTGATAGAGCCTAGCAGTGCCCAACATGAACTAGACTTTCAATAAATGTTGGTTTCTTTAATTGCATGTTTATAACCATTGTCATGCTCTCAAAGCTCTCTCCTTGGCCAACTGGGAGCTCAAGAATCACATGAGAGCGGAGCCTGGGTGGAGGGAGTCTCATCTGCTCGTACCTTACTCTGTCCACTCTCCTCTACAAGGCTGAGGCCCGCAGTCCTGCGTTCTCTTTCCTCTTGCCTCTCTAGTTCTCATATCTCTTGGAGGTAGCTTCTGGTCCCAGCCTATGCTGTGCAATCTTGACTTCCTCATCCGTGTTTTCCCAGCACCATTTGTTGAAGGGGCTGTCTTTTCTCATTGTATATTCTTTCCTGCTTTGTCGGAGATTAATTGACCATATAATTGTGGGTTTATTTCCATGTTTCTGTTCTATTCCATTGACTCATGTGTCTGTTTTGTGCCAGTACCATACTGTTTTATTTACTACCGCTTTGTAATATAACGTGAAATCTGGGATTGTGATGTCTCCAGTTTTGTTTTTCTTTTTCAAGACTGCTTTGGCTATCTGAGGCCTTTTTTGGTTCCAAATAAATTTTTAGAATTGTTTGTTCCAGCTCTGAAAAATGCTGTTGGTATCGTGATAGGGATTGCATTAAATCTGTAGATTGCTTTGGGAAGTATGTTGGGTCATTTTAATCTTAGCCATTCTGGTAACTTAGAGTGGTGGTATTTGACTGTGATTTTATTTATTTATTTAAAAGATTTTATTTATTTGAGAGAGAGAGCACACAAGCAAGGGGAGCGGCAGAGGGAGAGGGAGAAGCAGACCCCACTGAGCAGGGAGCCTGATGTGGGACTTGCTCTCAGGACCCTGAGATCATGACCTGAGCTGAAGGCAGACGCTTAACCAACTGAGCCACCCAAGTGCCCCTTCACTGTGATTTTAATGTGCATTTCCCAATTATATGTTTTCATATGTGTATTGACCATTTAAGTAGTCTCTATTTTGTGAAGTGTCCTAGTTTTTTGCCTATCTTTTTAAAAATTGAATTATCTATCATTGTCTTATTGACCAGTAGTTTTTGTTTTTTTTTAAAGATTTTATTTATTTATTCATGAGAGACAGAGGGGGAGAGAGAGAGAGAGAGAGAGAGAGAGAGAGAGAATCAGAGGGAGAAGCAGTCTCCTAAGGAGCAGGGAGCCTGATGCGGGACTCGATCCCAGGACCCTGGGATCATGACCTGAGCCGAAGGCAGACACTTAACCATCTGAGCCACCCAGGCGCCCCGACCAGTAGTTTTTTTAATATACTCTGTATATGAATTCTTTGTCATATATATAGTATATAAATATATATGCATATATTTATATATTATATTAAAAACATATAGAGCGATTAATAAACAACACAGGAAGTCTAAAAGCCAAAAGAGAAAGGATGACAGATACCCTCATACACACAAAATTTTTGGTGTTCAGAATGATGAAAGAAACTAAGACACCATATTATATAACAGACACCATATATGTGTATATATATATACACACACATATATGATATGTACAATATATAATATTGTATCACATATATATATAATTTACTATATATATATAAATATACTATATGTATAATTGAACCAGCCAAATCCATTCCTGAGTTCAGAGAAATGAAATGAATAATATGATCACCCATACACATTTATAAGAATGTTCATACCAACTTTATTCCCAATATCCCCAAACTGGAAATAATGAAATATCGAGTGGTTAGAAAAATGGTGGCATTTTCATAACATGGGATACCACACAAAGAGTACATTTCAGCTGGATTCAACAACATGAGGGAAGGAATTCAGACACAAGATAGTATATATTAGGATTCTATTTATATAAAGTTCAGGAACTGGCAAAACAAATATTTACTGATAGTCATCAGATAGTAGTTACAGTTGGAGGGAGGGAGGGAGTAGTTCTATTTGGAGCCCGGGGAGCTGGACATACTCTCTCCTGATGTGGGTGGTGGGTAGAAGTTACCTGCGCTGTGTCCGAAGATTTGCACTCTTCAGCACATATGTCACCGTCTCTTGCAGCTCGGCCCTGGAATGGAAGGAGTTTTGTCTGTTGTGTTTACTGTCCGGAATGGAGCTGTGACATCGCAGGTTCTCCATGTTGAAGGAACGCGAACTGGCTCAGTTTTCACAGGGAAATAGCGGCCTCTGGTAGCCACAAACCAGATTTTGGTGTTAGATCTACTTTCCTTCAAACATGTTGCTCATTAACTGAATTCTGCTTAGAAAGGATTAGCCTGCAGAAGGAGCCCACTTCAGGATGCTCGTGTGGAGGAAAACCACGGTGGCCTGGTTGTGACTGGCAGCTGCACAGCTGTGTGGCATGTCCCAGAGTTCCGGGAACACTGCGGCTGGTTCTCAGAGACCCGTCTAGACGGCAGCGAGGAGCTCAGTCATGTGTTCGAGGAACCCGAAGACACTCTGGTCTGCATTCAAAACAGGTATTTTAACAAGAGTCTAGGAATTAATCTATAACGAGAATGAAAGTTAAGAAGAGTCAAGTATACGGGAGAACTTGCTGTAGGACAAAGGTAGCATTTTAATTCTTTTTTTTTTTAAAGATTTTATTTATTTATTTGAGAGAGAGAATGAGAGAGAGAGAGCACATGAGAGGAGGGAGGGTCAGAGGGAGAAGCAGACTCCCCGCTGAGCGGGGAGCCCGATGCGGGACCTGATCCCGGAACTCCAGGATCGTGATCTAAGCCGAAGGCAGTCGCTTAACCAACTGAGCCACCCAGGCGCCCAGCATTTTAATTCTATTGGTGACTTGATGGTGAACTTGAGAAGCAGTTCTGGGACAGCTGGCCATGAGAAGAAAAATGCTAGCTTCCTATTCACACTACATATAGATTAAATTTGGGATCGATTAAAGACCCATGTGTAAGAAAGAAAAGTTGAAAGATGTGAGAAGATAATTTATGAGACTATACCGATCACTTTAAGAGTATGGGAGACACGCTTAACCAATGTAGGAAATCTATAAGCCAAAAGAGAAAGATGGGCAGATATTATCACATAGGAAATTTTTTTTCAAATGTTTGGAATGTTAAAAGACACCATAAACTGAGCCAAAATGACAACCTGGAGAAAATATTTGCTGTGAATATAATAGATAAAGAGTCATTTCCTTTGTAAATATAAAAGAGCTGTTACAGATTTGTAAGACGAAAGAAAGTAACTCAATAAAAGAAAGGAAATATGAAAACTAAAGATATGAACAGGAAATTCAGAGGAAAGCATGTATCTACAGATGTCTAGTAGCCAGCAAAATGCAAGTCAAAACAATAAGAAGATGTCATTATCTTATTGATCACATGGGCAAAAATGAATTCACGTTGTCATTTCTTTCATTGTTTAGGGTTTTTTTTTGGACATTCCATCCTTAAATGCTTTTCAGAGGGTAAAGGGAAACTTAATATTTCCCTTAGAAGGTGGGGGACTTTTGGTTGAGAAGGTCACATGCGTAGCGTAAGTTGGAAGCCGGACCAAGCCAAGGAAGGCGGGACTGGAGCCTCGCCCCATGCCCAGCTCTTGAGGAGCCAGCTCCCAAAACAGGCCCCAGAACCCATGCACATTCTCACCTCCCAACATTTTCTGGGAACAAAACCTTAAAGGGATACTCTTCTCTACCTTTGTGAAGAAAAAGACAAAACCTGTGCCTCAGGCAAAGAGAGGACAGCCTGTCCTTTCAATGTCCTGTCAGAGCACCGTGTGACTGGCCCACCCAAGGCTTATCCAGTCATGTAGGAGAATGCACTTTCGTTTGGCTTGTTGCTCACTATTGATTACAAGTCTAGACTTAGTGAACCCACATGTTAATTGATAATTTTTGCCTATCAGCAATATCAGTGATTTCTGTCTGGTAGAAAAGATAACCCCAGTGGTTGTGGTTTTACTGTCTTATAGGTATTACCCAGGTTTGTAGCTGGCCTAAACTTACTCTAGCATTCCTCTTTCAGATGCCTGTGCACACTTCATTTCTCAAATAGGTTTCGGACTAGTTTCACCATCCTGCTCATTCTCTCATCAGTTAATTGAATAGATCTTTTATGAGTCACGGTTTTAACTTTTTTGAAAACTATACTTAGATATTCTTTCTTAATGTTACCCAGTGTTTAAAGCCCAGCTGGATGCTCATTTTTTCTAGAGAACTCTAACGGCCCCAGACAATCTCTACCTGCTCTGAATGACCATAGTGACCACGTTTTCCAGCCGGGAGCCCTAAGGTTTCTTGAAAGTGCTGGGAGGCGGGGAAAGGGAGAAGCTGAGAAGTGGGAGGGACGTTGTTGGTGATGGTTGTGCCTGTTGGCCCCACTGCCCTGTTTTAGGGACTGTTTTTTTTGTACCCAAGGAAGCGTGTTAGGCTTTGCAGGCTGTGTGGTCTTTGTCCCAATTACTCAGTTCTGCCTGGCAGCGAGAAATCGACCGTCGACAAGATATAACCAAATGAATGTGGGTGTGCTCCAGTAAGTCTTTCTTTATAAACACTGAAATTCGAATTTCATATAATGTTCACATTTTCTTCTTTATTTTTTTTCTTTCAGTTTTTTGGCCATTTTAAAATGGAAAAACATTCTTAGCCTAGGCTGTACGGGAGCAGCACACAGACTCACTCACAGCCTGCTGGCCCCCGGCCTCCTAGAGCATTGAAGGATCCTGCGATTCTTCCATCGATCATCTGTGGTCTATACTATTGTTATTATGTTGTTTGGTCCAGGTCTCATGTCCTTAACCAGGTCGTACATATGTGAGGGTACGTATCTCATACTTCTTTGGAAACCTCCTAAGGACCACGTTCATTGTTTGCAGCACAAGCACGATGAATGTTCAGCAGGAGAAAGAGGTTTGCCAGGCATGAGCCTGGCCTGAGGAAAGTCTGGGTAGGACTGGCTGCTCCTTAGAGTGGGTGGGAGGGTTAGGAAGCAGCAAACTGGACAGCACCCTCGAGAAATCCTTGAAAGACACCCAGGGAATGGAGTTGGATGCCTTGTAGCACTTTCACTAAGATGGAGAGTAACCAGGAGGCAGATGCCCCTTTTCCCATCACAGTGAAGCCACCAGAAAAAGCCAGCTCCAAGCTCCTTGGGGGCCTGCAATGCCCTTCTGTCTCTAAGGATCAGGCGCTGATGAGGGAAGCTTTCTCCAGGCTGGTCCTTTGACAAGGACACACCTTCCCACGATCTGACATATAGTCTCTAACTGATTGCTCATTTCCAAAAAAGTCTTCCTCACTTTCCATCCTCTCTCCTTCCCAACACGCACACGCACAGGCTTGGGCAGGCCTCCATGGCGGGGCCAGAGCTCATCTTCATATTTACTGTGCCTCGAAAGTAGCTGGGACATCACTGGGACTCAGTAACTTTTCCTTTTCTTTTTTAGGAATGGCGCTTTTAAACAGCACCTCCTTTAGTGCAGCCATTCAGAGGTGTCTGAAACACCTGATTTTCATGTGGTTTTATCTTTGTGGCCAGGGAGCGTGAAGGGACAGGAAGGAGAGGAGACTAGACTTGGATTTTCACATGAATCCTCATAGGTGCCCCCTTTAAACTCCAGGGTGGTGAGCACCATTGCTGGACCCGACCCTGGAGGCTCCCATTGAAGAGGTCTGGGGGAGGAGCCAAAATCGTGCATGTCCAGCAAATTCCTGGGACAGGCTGCCACTGCTGGTGTGGGACCAAACTTTGGGAGCCAGGATCCAGTGTTCCAGAAGATTAGTTCCATGGCTCCCCTACACCACTAGCACCTTTGGGAACTCATCTCTTGACTTGGTGGCCTCCAGCCTTATCATCAACCTTCCCTCTCCAATCCCAGACCTCCAATCTCCATCCCAGCCCACATCACCACTGTCCTCTGGCCAGGACAAAGGAGGATTAAAGCAGCAAAACAGGATCTATCAACTCAGCAAAAAAGAATCTGAGATTGTTTCACATTGAAGTACAAAAAAGTGACAAAAACTTTGGTTTACATGAAGGAATTAGCCTTAAAGAGGGAGTATAATTTTTGAGCTAATAGAGTGATCCTCCAAGAGGAATTTGGGGTTTCATCTAGGTGGAAAAGCTTTTCCCCCTAGGAAATAATACTGGCCACACCCACCGTCAGAGATACTTCCATCTACGGGGGGTGTTTACTTCCCCACCTGGGTCACAGGGCGGAGGAGGGGGGCAGCCAGATCCTGGAGATGTCTGTATCGTACTTTCCATGACAAGGAAATCTGCCAGAAAGGCATTTCTGAGCACCGGGTGTTACACGCAACTAATGAATTGTTGAACACGACGTCGAAAACTGATGATGTACTATATGTTGGCTAACTGAACATAATAATAAATAAATAAATAAATAAAATTCAACCCTGTTTTGCCCCGGCTTAAATCCTCCACGTCCAACTAGTGCCCTCGGGATTGAATTGGAACTGCAGCAATCCAGGCCCGTGCTTCCCTCCCCAGTCCCAGGTCAGGAGATATCCTCCCCTACCAACACATGCGCACGCACATTCACACGCATGCACACATGCCTATACACGCACGCTCCCACGCACGCATGCACACAAATGTGCACACACATGCACACATGCATGCACACATACCTCTCCTCCAACCGTTCTTTTGGGCTTTGCATATTGTCTTCCCCCTTCACCTTCCTCACCCCCTGCTTTCCTTCTGGATTCTCACAGGGGTTAAGACTACCCTTACACTTCCTCTGGGAAGACTTTCCTGACCCAGAGGAAAGAATATATCTGTCCCTCACTGGCTCCAAAACTACGCAATGACTGCTTGATCCATGTAGGGCCCCCAGGGGCAGCTACCCCAGGACACATCTTTCTCAGTTGATTGCAAAGATCTGTTTACTCCTTTTCTCCCATTACACTGTGAGCTCCTTGAGAGCAAGAACTGTGTCCCTAGAACCCAAAACATACTTAGCACCCAGTTACTAAATACTTATGGAATTAATGGAAAAGAATATTATCTTTTTAGAAAAACAATATACATTGGAATTTCTAAATAAAATTTTTATTGTCGAAAATTTGGAAAATACAACAATTTACCAAGAAGGAAGTTAAAATCATTTGTAATTCCCTGATTCTGAGGTAGCCCCTTTTAGTTTTTGCATTAATTTTTGAGAACGGGGATACTCTGTAAAAAGGAGAATGTAGGAGCTTTCTGACAACAATGACTCTTGCATAGAGAATGGACTTAAAAGACCAATTAGATGAGGGTTCAAGCTCTGGGCATAAAATGACAAGTGTACGGACGGGGTTACGAGAGAAAGAAGCCATGAGATTCACGGGATAAGTAGGAGGCGCGGTGGCAGGACCTGGAAATGGATTCGAGGTGGCAGGGAGTGGGAAGCCGAGCAGAGGGACACTGTCTGCTGACCTAAAGGTTAATAACTGTTAAGTAAATGGAATATTTTGAGATTGGATGAATGGAGATGTCGTGCACTCATGGATTCCTTCATCAGCTATTCCTCTGGCACCTGTTCTGCTCCAGGCACTGATGGGGAGTGGATAGGACCGCGGCCACTGTAGAGTCCGAGCGGCCATGGTGCAGAAGCCGCCTGGCCCATCCTTGGGTCAGCTGCGCCGGAACCTCTGGACTGTGCAGCACAGCAACTGTCCTCAGCGAAGTCGAGAAGGCAGCGCGAGAGCAGACGTCCTGCCCACAGGACAACGCTTGTGGACTCTGCAGTAGACTCAGTCGTCGATCAGTAGGGAACAGAGGAGCATAGCGTGCTCGCAACCACAGCACTTTTTCCCCTGCAACTCGTGTAATTGCCCCCCTTTCTCTCCCTCACAGAAACCCCTTGCTTTCATCCTGCAGTGGGACACCACTGGGTTTCCATCGGAGTGCAGCCACATCAGGTGAGCACCACAGCTCGCCGCTGCCCGTCCTCTAGCTTCGGCTCGGCGGCCACCACGTGGTCCTGCCAGAGGTAACTGGCAGATTTCCGCTGGGAGAGCAATCGAGGAAAGTTAAAAAGTCCTTTACAGAATTTTCCAAAAGCAGATAATTCCTTTAATTCCAAACACAGGCGTATATGTTCAGGGCTGCCACACAAGTTGTGAGCCAGTGTCTTTTTGGCCGGTGAAGAAAGAAGACAGTTGCTTCAGACAGAGGTATAAAATCCCCCCATGTTATGCAATGGCTAGTTTTTGGTTGGTGCCAGATGTGAATGGGCCACATTCCTTCATGATGAAAATTGGGAATTAGTCTCCCTCTGAAGAGACATCCTCTAATAAAAAATTCCGTTAATAGTCAATAGCTAGAAAAACCACAGAAAATTTCGGAAACTCCTGAAGAAAAAAAATAAACTAACTAAATAAAATGGCCCACTTGTGTAACACTGGTTACACATATGTTCACTTTCTGAAAATACTCTGAGATCAATAATTTGAAATTTATAACTTGGACTCTTTTTGTGTGTATATTATAGAACGGTACAAATTTTATCTGAAAGCAAAATTGCTCCAGATACAACATCTTCTAAAAAAACCAAGAACAAAACAAACGAGGAAAATCGTTTTCTGTTTCTCTGATGAGGAGAATGGTTGCTGCCTGAGGACAGGCCACTGGTGTCGGCTGTGAGGAGCGCTTTCCCGGCTTCTGACTCTGGAGTCAGTGAATGTGGATGTGTCACGTTCCAGTTCCGCCTTCTTCACTAGCTGGTTGGCCACTGGCAGAGTATTCAAACTCTCCAAGCTTCAGGGAACTCCTCTGCAAAACGGGAGTACCATCGACGTTGCAGAGTCATTAGGCATATGAACAACGTGATGTGTGTGCAGGGTCTGGTCCGGTGCACGAATGTTCTGTCCTCACTTTCTCCAGCAACGTTCCTCTTTCACACTTTCCCAGACGTTCCCAGGTCTGCGCGTCGAGTGAAGTCCAAGGGAGATGCTACTGGGACAAATACGCCAAAGACAGGAAAGCCGGGGAGGCTCCAGGAGGGGCCAAGGCCAGCCAGGCACTGGCGCTCATGAGTAACGAGGAAAATGTGAAGGGATCCCTGTCATTACTGAAACCCAGCCAGACACTGCTGCCGGGGTGCCAACGACAACAAGGAAAGCTGACATTATAGTATTTGCTCACTGTGCGGATTTTCCACACAGAAAAATATGGGGAGTAAGTCAAAAAACAGCAATACGATCTATCAAAACAGTGGATTTTCCCATGGTGTGAGTAGAGCAGGGAATTTGGGGTTACTTTTTGGTGCCAGGCCTTACAGGAATGCTGGGTTGACTCATTAAAATCCAATCAATGGCTATTTTTATGTGTGTCATCTTCTGACATGGGGTTTTGGGGAACTGAGATAGTTCCCAGTGACATTCCCCATGTGACATTAACTTGTTTTTCTTGCAATGGTTTTCCCTGAGTTTTCCATTCTCTTGCATTTGGTGCCTGAGGTAACCTGATCAAGGTTCACCTAGTAATAGAATTTGCACACTCATTAGCTCTAAAACTTTCCTGGGTTCCTCCCTTCCTTCCTTGGGGACCCATCCTGGCCTTCATCCTCTCTGCTCTTCCGTGCCTTCTTGACATCGCATTTGCCTTGGCCTGAGGCTGCAGATTGGTGGACTTGCACAGTGACCTTAGGGATGGCTTCCTTATCATACATAACGGGTTCAGTGTTCCCCACTGATAGCTCATCTCCTTGGGATGAGGAGGTTGTAGTTTCCATGAATACTGTGCCACCATAGACCCATGCTGCTTGTATTTTTCCTTTATGTGTTTCTTATGTAAGCGCCACTTGGGCACCTCTATTATTTTAAATAAAAGTGACTTAAGAACCAGCCCGGGCAGGAAGGACACTGAGACTGTCCTCTGTCCCCCTGAAAGCAGGAGATAAACGTCCAGGTGAAAGGTGCCCTCCTTGTGCCAGGAGGTAAAGACCCATCCTTCTCACCAGAGATGGGACATGTGGAGCCCAGAAGGCCAGGTCCACAACCCTCGTGACTTTTTGCTAATGTACTCACTCTGCCGGCCCAAGTCTGTTTACAATTCCTTAGTGACTGAAGCTCCCAAAGTTCAGTTTCCTTTGTCCTGTCAATGCCTCACATATTTATGGGCTCTTTGTCTCAAAAACTGCCCACCTTGGTCATTTCTTCAGGTCTCAATATCATAACAAGGACTCTGTGTGCACGTAATAAACTTTGGGCTTTTTTTCTCCTGTTAATTTGTCTCATGTAAATTTAATTCTTAGTCCAGCTGGAAGAGCTTGAAAGTCAGAGGAAGAATTTTTCCTTCCCTTCACGTCAATATAAAGTAACGATCAATTCCATCAATGACTTAAACAGAGGAAATTTGTAAGGAAATTTAAAATTATGTATTGCTTAAATGCAAAAGATACTCCAAAGGTGATACCATATATGTCATTGGGTGGTAAGGTTCCAGCCTCGGCTCAGTAGAACACCTGACCTTGTCTATCCCCAGTGCCTTACAGCCTAGGGCTGGCCTTTACCTCTTTAGGGACACATGAAGGGGAAACAGATATAGGGAAGTCTGACTCCCTAACCTCAGCATCTCCAGCCCATTTGTTCATTGTCACCACAGAAACAGGGGCTGGTGCTCAGGAAGCCTCCTGCTGTCTCACCCATCAGCCTGAGCATATGATACAACTGTTCTCCTGTCCTGCAGGTGGAGACCGGGGAGTGAAGGCAGTAGCTCTTGGCTGGGCTTTGGGACTGATTTTTGCCATTAGAACTCCAGCCAAGGGGTGCCTGGGTGGCTCTGTCATTAAGCGTCTGCCTTTGGCTCAGGTCATGATCCCAGGGTCCTGGGATCGAGCCCACATCGGGCTCCCTGCTCAGCGGGGAGCCTGCTTCTCCCTCTGCCTGCTGCTCCCCCTGCTTGTGCGTGCTCTCTTTGGCTCTCTCTCTATATCAAATAAAAAAAAAACCAAAAGCAAAACAAAACTCTAGCGAAGAGGCAGGCATAAACAGTGTAGGGAATTCAGATTGCATGCATCTATGGGGGAGGAAAAATTTCAGTTCTTCTAACTGGACTAAGAATCAGATTGACATGAGACAGATTCACAGGAGAAAATAAAATTTAATTTCATATGTGTGGGGAACCCCACAGACATGAGATTTGAAAGGCAGTCAGTCATCCTTGAAAGGCAGCAGGGGAGAGGGGGCGGGGACTTCAAAGGGAAGGAACGAAATTCACAGGAAGGTGAAAACAAGTAAGTGTTGAGTAACACACGTTTGCTGGGCACTCAGAAACAATGGGACAAAGAGAGGACTTTGAACAAACAGGCCTTGCTGGGTTCCTCCCTGTCCACTGTAAGCTGTTCATATCACAATGCAGTTCTCTCTCTTCCTGGAGCAGGCCCTCTAAAATTCTTTTAGATAGTTAGGGGAAGGTAAAGTTTCTTCCTGAGTCTTTGGGGCCTTGATTGTTTTCAGCTGAAAATCATTACACCCATTCTCTCTATAAAAACGAGAGCCGAGATAACCTGAACAATGTCAGGTGGCAAGTTCACTAGAATAAAGGGAGGTGTAAGTGATAAGCACTTATATCAGGTTGCATGGAAGGCAGCCATCACCTGCTAGAAGCCTTCAAGGTTCCACAAGCTGGGATGCGTATGTCCAGTGGCCTGGGAAGTACGTTGCGTTTCTACAGAGGAGAGTGTGGGCACCCCCTTCTCAGCTGCCTGGCCGTTCTGTGCTGAGGCCATCATCTGTTCCAGGCCACCATCACAAGGAAGAGGTCTGGAGACTTGGGGATGATTATGACCATGACAGAATCATCTTCACTGTGCAGGACTTTTCTCAGTTTCGGGAATTCTAAAACTGGTTCTTGTCTTTAGCTCAAAAGAATTTTTAGGGCGCCTGGGTGGCTCGGATAGTTAAGCATCTGCCTTCAGCTCAGGTCATGATCACAGGGTCCTGAGATCGGGGGTCCCACATCTGGGGACCAGGGTCCCACATCTGGCTCCCTGCTCCTTGGGGAGCCTGCTTCTCCCTCTGCCCCCCTCTCTCTCTCTCCGTCTCTCTCTCTCTGTCTCTCATGAATAAATAAAATCTAAGAAAAAATAATTTTTATGCCAAAGAGACATATTTTGGGATAAATATTCCAGTTTCCTTCAGTGTATCAGGCTCCAGGATAGAAGTCAGAATGAGAACAATGGGCTCAGTCCCAAATGCAGAGGCAGGAAACACAGAGCCTGCTAGAGACTAGCGGAGGGCTTGAAGCAAAGGTGTGGGCTTCGTGGGAGTTGTGTTTGCAGAACACACCTGTGCATGGGCTCTGACAGGTGTGCAGCTGCCCTGGGACGGATGGCAAAGCAGGATCGGAGTCTTTCCAGAAGCAGACAAGAACTTCACTAGACACATAGGGAGCTCTCTGAACTTCCTTGACTTATGCCTAAAACACGGTTGTTTAGACATTGTTGTCACTCACTAGGAGATATTTTCCATTTGTGAAATGAATTCTAAGCATGATTCATGCTTCCTTGCAAGGCTTAGTAATCATCTGATGGAGTTGGTGTTAGAAAGGAGGAAGTTCCTTGCTGTCTCCACAGAGTGGATCTTTTTAGGGGCACCTCGGGTTGGAAATCCCAAGAGCCTGTTATTCATAGTGAAACTGAGATGTGAAACCTGAGTTCGTGAATTTTCGTGGTGCTAAGGAAGAGCCTCTCTCCTTTATCTGTATTTGTCTCAGACGCATTAGGTAGCCATCCTGCACAGAGAGCATCCCACTTCCAATTTCGTGAAGCCGTGCCAAGGTGGCTTCATTCGGTCACATGTGTGTGTATATGCATGCTTCCTTCTTTACGCTTTCCCTTCCCTAGATGCCCTACTTCTCTTCCTCTGTATGGGCCCATGTGATTCTCCAGCAGGGCCCCACACAGTTTACTTTTGGTCAAGACCCTGGCATATCCCAGTGGAAGAGCTCTAGCCCAAAAACTGATCTCCCTTGCAAGCTAGTGGTGCTGATTCCGAGTCTTCCAGTAAAGCCTAGTTATGACTGCACTTTTTTCCAGTGGAGAGACTTAGGTCAATATTTTGAAGTTGTTTATGTCTTTTAGAGTGCTCTATGGCAATGAAAATGTCCATGATATTGGTAGCTCTTTAAGGCGTCATCAAACAATACCTGGTAGAAAAATTTGTTGAAAGGCAGCTGAGAGTGAGAGGCTTCTGGGGGCTCTAATTTTTTTGGATGGAAATGGCAGTGGCATTTAAATATTGGGGTGGGCAGGCATTTAAATATTTAATGTTTGCCTTAGATCACCCCTGATTTAAGGACAAGCATATCAAAGGGACTACTTGCTACAGAAATGTGAGCACATGCCTGCACTAGGTCCAGCGATGTCCCCTCCATGTTTTTATTTCAATTCCTTTAAAATCAAACACCCATTTATGGACTGCTTTGTAATACTATCCCTTTGTGTTCTCTGAAGGCTAAAAAAGGGTCCACGATGATTGCCAATTTATAAAATGCATACACTTTCTGGAAAAGTTAGATAAAACATTTAGAAAATTATACTTAAAATATATGAATAGTGATAATGATGATGCTGATGGTGCTGGCGATGATACAGCCCAGCTGCTATGTAGAAAGGACCGTGTTAAGTAGCCTGTATATGTAACATGTAGGAATCTCAGTCCTGCTGTGCCAGATATGATGCATTTTTAAAACATTTAACCTCAAATCTGAGCTTCCATCTCAATGGGCTTATAGGAAACTCGACTTCAATCGTGCGCACATTCCATGTCCTCCATATTGATCCGCCGAGCCTGCATGTTCTTTCACTTCTGCCGCCTGTTGCTTCTGTGGCAGGCCCTGTCCGTCTTTCCTCAAACCATCGCCATTTCAGTGGATTTAGGTTCTTGGAAAGAAGCCAGAATGAGAATAATATGCTCAGCGTCACAGATGTTGAGGCGAGAACCACAGAGTTGCCTAGCTGCTTGAGCGGAGCTTGAAGGAAAGGAAAGAAATACAGGAAAAAATAATGTCGTGGTTTAAAAATTATCTCGTCTCACTCTGGAAGAGAACTTGTGTGCATTCTCTCTAGTCTGTTCTCTGTCCATTGATTTGTTTTCTCTCTGAGTTGATCTAACCCACAAATACAGCTGGTCAATCCTTTGTGAGAATGCCACTACTTTTTACTGACACAGAGTTCAACAGATTTGCCTTCTGTGGTCTAAATACTATGTCTGGAATCTGGGTCTCTTGGCTTTACAACCATCTTCCAGAGTCTGTGCCCTGGATCAGCCCCCTGTGAGCTGCCATGTCGGACCAGGCAAAACTGGTCTCATTAGTCAGTTACTGACCCAGCCCCAGGGTACATGCCACCACAGGCCATCCATTCTCAATGGGGGCAATATCATCCCCAAGTGGGTGAAAATTGGTCACTGGGGGCAAAAAAAATCTTATTCTTTATGTATAAAGGATGGATAACTATAGAGCATATAAACAAGTACATAATATGTCTCTGGTATTAAAACTTCATGGGAGAAGATCTAAAATGTCTGTTTCTTGGGGGCAATAAAGAAAGAAGTGTTGGGAGACATTGCTGTAGGTGTTAGAAAAGGAAGAGAACCAACATCCATGGACAGGCTGTCAAGGTGCCAGGTGGAGTGCCGAGCAGTTTCGTGCATTGTCTTATTTAATCCTCCAAACAGTTGTTTATGGAGGAGGAAGCTGAACTTACACGACTTGCCCAAAGCCACAGTTTTGTAGGTAGCATAGTTGAGGTTTGAGGCCAAGTTTCTTTCCAAAGCCTGGCTCTTCTCGTTAAACCAGGCTGCAATCAAAATTGGAGTGGACATATCTGCATCCTTATATCCACCTCTACGTGTTGACCTTGTTGTTGGAGAGCAGGAACAGGAAAATCAACAGTTGACTAACAACACATATGTGTATCCATCACACTGCATCTCCTTCGTGATGTGCGCATAGGACGTCGGCTTCCTGCTGCATATCATGTCTTAGTTTATTGTTTGAAGGGGAGCCACTTGCTGGGGGAAGAAAAGAGGCCACGGAGAGAAACCATGGCGACTTGTACATTCCCTGTTTTTCTCCCTCCACTTCCTTTCTGCACCCCATGGGAACGTCCTCACTTCTGAACCAGACACACTCCAGCTTTCTCACCAGCACTCTGCAACTTCCCTTGTGGGGTTAGTGAACTTCGCAATACAGTTTGGGGCTGAGTCCCGGTTTGAAAGGCAGCAGATTTCTAATCAGTTACTCTGATATTCCCTTATGAACAGCTAACTAGCAGCTCCATGTTGGGTCAAGTTCCAGGTCATTCTGGAAGAAGGTAGAGGGGACTCAATGAGTGGTCCCCACCATCAACATCCGCTCTTCTGTGGGCTGTTTGTGATTCTGTGCTGGGTGGATGTAGATGCATTTGTGGTTGAACACTGTTATTGAGGTTGACTTTTCTCCTCTGTGGAAAAAGTTAGCTGGTCTAACCCAACCATGGCATGACCAACATTCAGGGACAGAGGTAAGAGGAGAAGGCAAAGAATGAACTTTTATTGAGGTCCTGTCATATGAAGGTAGGTGCTTTTAATGGATTGGGTCATTTATTCTTTACAAAATCTTAATATTATCCCCATTTTACATATAAAGAAAATGAAGCATGGAAAAATTAGCCTAAGTGCACACAACTAGTGAGGGTGACTCTTGACATGTACTTCAGGGGTGCTCTGGGCCAATTCCTAGGGAGCTCGGGCAGCAAATCCACCTTAGCAGCAGGGCACTGTCCGGGCCGGGGCTGGGAGGAAGTGCACAGAGGTGATTCTCCAGAGAGCGGCCCAGGACGGCCGCCCCCGGGCATCCAGACTCACTTACAGCATTTCAGGACTGCGTGCCTCCTGCTGGCCCCCACACAGCCTAGGGGACAGTCTGGCTTTCACTGAGAAGATTGAGTATCACAGTGTCATTGGTGTAGTGTTCGCAGTAGTAAGATACCCATAGGAAGACCGAAATCTGAAGAAAAATCAAAGTGATGTGTGACAAAATGATATGTGTTGTAGCAACAAGGCAGGACAGAGTCAGGAGGCCTCCCAGATATCTCCTTAGGCAATTCACTTCCTTTTTCTGGACTCCCAATTCTTTATCCATAAAAGGAGAGAGTTAACTAGCTGAAAATTTCTTCCTACATGAACAGATTATTGGTGGAAGCGTCAGATAGTGGATTTCTTTGTATATTTGGGGAACATTTCTCCTCTCTGGTCCTTGCCAATGACCATGTTCCATTTGCCTCTAGATCCTCAAGGATGATACCCCAAATAGTTGAAGGTGATTCTATCAGGGAGATGCCTCAGAAGGTCCTGGTGTCTGGCTCAGGAAGGAAACAATGTGCTTTAGAATCTGCTTTTTACTAAGGAAGGTCTTATCAGCAAGTAGTCCCTGTCATGAGGGTCTTTGACCTCGGCCACTTTCTGTGCCTTCATAGACATGTTCTTCTTCACAGCGAGCACTGTGAGGGACCCCTTGATTCTGATTTCCATCAGTGTGTCCCCTGGAAGCCAGTCTGGGCCTGGATCATAATCTTGTAGCTCCTTCGAACATAGGAGAGAGGTCTAGGCACATAGGTGATCGCCATTCTCATCCCCATTATCAACCTCTTCTAAATATCTTACCTAAGAGAGCCATAAAGGAAGAAGGAGAGCAAGTCACTGAACCTGTAAGGTGTGTCAGGCTTTAGGCTAAGTACCCTTCCCTATAATTTAATGTAATCCTCGTAACAACTCTTGAGGTACCTGCTATTTTTATTCCAATTTCACAAGTGGAGAGATTAAGTCTTACGGAGATTAATGATTGCGAAAGATGGTAAAATGAGCTAAGATTCTCAGGCTCGTTGACTTGACCCCCAGAACCTAAGCTCATAGCTGCTGCGATGTTCTGTGGTTGCCCAATGGCCCTTCTCCCTCATACTCAACCCATGTGGGGCATTTGGCAAGCCAAGACCAGAGACCATTAAAATTTGGGTATAGTTTTGTTTTTGTTTTTTTAGAAACCTTCCAGGGAGGACATTTTTTCCCTTCCTTTGTAGTTTGTGCAGCTTTTGCCTTTATATCTTACATCCTACACTTTCCAGATTTCCTGCAAGTCTTCCCCAAACCAGACTGGTTTTTGCTAGGAGTAAGACCGGTTCTTGCTTTTGGTGTGGTTTAGGAGCACAACTTCTGTCTAACAAAGGCTCCCACAAAGAAAGCTAACTACTGATGTGCTATAGACCCTATTCTCCAACAAAATTCATCCATGCATATGTCTCGAGCACCTACTCACCTCAAGGCGGTTTCAGGCACAGAAATACAGTGGTGAACAAGGCGGACAGAGCCCACCCTCACAGACAACATTCTGATGGTGGAGAACCAGCCCCTCCCAGATTTTCTGATAAATCCCATTTTCTCCTGCTCTCTAGCCAAACAACCAAGCTCCTCTTATGGTTCTTGAGTTAAATTCAGTATCTGACAGAATTACCTTACAATACTACGTGATCTTCCCCTTCACGGATCCTAGAGCCACACTGGTTATAACTGCAAATCATGTGACTCTCCTTTTGGGCCAAGAAAAGCAAATGAATATTCTTGAGCATGTACCGTACATGCGTGCATTTATAATACATGGTCTCATCTCATCATCGCAAAAGCTTAAGGAGGCAAAGATCATTATCCTCATTTTCAAAGGAAATATCTGAAGATCCTAGAGGTCAAATCACAGAGCTTGAAAAGGGCTGATTGCAGGTAGGATATTAGCTACAGTGCTCGTGCAGGTGCCCCTTGTTTTCCTGGAGCGCCCACATCAGGGAGAGGCTGGAAAGCAGCTAGCAGTTCCTGGGCCCAGGAGGTGGGTCACAGCAGTGACTGAATCCTAACCCGCCACCCTGGGACTCCTCCACCATCAGCCTGTCCACACAGAATGGGGAGGCAGCCCCAAGCTCCCACGTCTGCCTGCATGGTTTATGCCTGGGTTCTCAGATGTTTCTGTCTCCAAGCATTTTCCACCAACTGACAGGCAGATCCTGTGTGAACGGAGCAACCAGGACAAGGGAAAAGGAAGCTGGGCGGACATGAAGGTAGATTGCAGAGGCAAACCTTCCCTATCTTTCACAGTTGAAGTGTTGACCTTGGGCTGCCCACTCTAGCCTATTAGGCAGGTACAGGAATTGGCCTCTGGAATCTCTACCCAGGTACGCAGTCGGGATCAGGCTTGAGTTTAGAAGCAGGATCTAAGCCTGCACAGCACATACAGCAGATGTCAAAGCATCGTGATGTTATAGATTTTCCTTGTTAAACACCAAGTCTCTATACATCACAGTTCTCTAGGGAGCTAGAGTCAGCCTGGAAAGGATTCTTCTAGTTCAGCAAAAGGATTTCATTCATCTGACTTTTTAAATTTTGTTCCTTTAAAAAGCCTGTTTTACCCATAGTAAATATAAAGAAATTATTACAGTAAAAATTCAGATACTGAACTTTCTAAACATACATCTAACTATTGTAACATTTTAGGTGTGTAGTGTTTCTCATATAATGCATTATTTTGGAGGGCTTATTTATTTTTGGGGAATATGCCCTGAGTTGTATGAGTGATGAGTTCAGTGCTAATGGACCCATTGTTGGTCCTAGAAAAAGATCTGTGCTTGTGTTTGCGTGTTTTTGAGATAAGTCAAGGGATGATATCAGCTGTGAGTCACTCGAAGGATTTCATATTCACAGAACAAGACCTAAGGGCTATATAAGTAGGGACATTTGAGGAACTTTGCACTGAGAAGGAACCGGGTAAGTTGGGTTGAGCCATTCACAAGTTTAGAATGAAGTTTCTTCTGTTGGTGCTGACCCTGCAGGTCACTGCTTCAGGGATGGTTCTTCTGACCAACTCTTCAAGCTCCAAAGAAAATGATGTGCTATTTGGTCAAGTAAGTATTGACCCCATATATCTACCCAGCCTGATTTCTGTCTTTAAAATGTATTGCGTTGACTAGTTTTATCTTGAAAAGTACTAGTTGAAAAAGAGTTTAGGAGACTACTTGCTTTTAGCACTGTATTTTTCTTTGCCAAAGAGGATGTAGGAAAGTGGTGTTGTTTTTGAAGGAGTGTTATAAAACTCTCCTATTGACACTGTCCTACAGGTCACTGCTTCTGGAACTGTTCCATTGGTGAACTCTACCGACTCTGAAAATAATGTGACATATGCCCAAGTAAGTATTGACACCAGAGTATTTATCCAGCCTGATTTTTGTCTCTAAAATTTGTTGCATTGGGGGCACCCGGGTGGCTCAGTTGGTTAAGCGTCTGCCTTCAGCTCAGGTCATGATCTCAGGGTCCTGGGATCAAGCCCCAAGTCACACTCCCTGCTTGGAGGAGGGTCTGCTTTTCCCTCTCCCTCTGCCCCTCCTCCCTGCTTATGTTCTCTCTCTCAAATAAATAAAATCTTTAAAAAATATTTGTTGCATTGACCAGTTCTGTCTTGAAAAGTACTAGTTGAAAACTGGTTTAAGAGGCTATTTGCTTTAAACACTGTATTTTTCTCTGCCAAAGATGAATGTAGGAAAGGTATTGGTTTTGAAAAAATGTTATAAAATTGGTGGATGAATTTGTTCCTTTTACTAAAAAGCCTTTACTAAATAGCTTTGGCCGAGGAGAGTTAGTTCAAAATAATTAGAGTTCAACTTCTGTTCAGTATTTTACAATAATCATTTAATGCCATTTAATGATCTGAGATTTGAGCAATGGCTTGATTACGTAACCACTTCAGCCTGCCATGATGATTCAAGAATACTTTTTACTGTCTGGCATCCCAGATATTTCTTCATGAGTATGTTTTAAAAATAGTTTTCTCCCCCCCCCATTTCTTTCTTTTCCCTAATCATATGAGTTTGGATGATATCCCCATTCTCTAAGACTCTTTTAACTTTGCATTTGCCATAGTTGTCCATTGTGTTGAGCTTTGGATTTTTAAGCAGGAAAATATTATCCCAACTTAAATTAATAATTTATGCATCCTGACAATAAAGGTTTCGCTGCTTACTTGATGCCATGATGTGCCAGATGCTGAAATAGATTTTAAAGAATAGAAATAAGTTCAAAGAGGTAGACACACAAAGGTGTTTCTAGTGACCTTCCGGCAATCAATATTGCTAAAAGTTTGTGACTCACCTCGAAAGCACAAAGAGTTAAGATTTTTTTTCTCATTATAATTAATTGTCTGGTGCCTGGTTCAGAAGCACCAATGTGCAGCTGAGTCAACTATACAGAGCTCCATCAGAAATTCCTCCATGTATTATAATGTCCAACTAAGTGTATTTTTTCCAGAGGTACCTGGAAAACTTTTACGGTTTCGTGATGGACAGAATTCCAACGACAAAAATGAAAGTCAATAGGGACTTCATGGAGGATAAAATTCAGGAAATGCAGCAGTTCTTGGGGCTGAAAGTGACTGGGAAACTGGACTCATCTACTCTGGACATGATGCACATGCCCCGATGTGGAGTGCCTGATGTTCATCACTTCAGGACGATGCCAGGGAGACCAGTATGGAAGAAACGTTTAATTACCTACAGGTAACATCATAGCTATAGACTTTTCTACCTTCCCTTAGGTCTGACTTCTGGAAACCTGAACCATTTAGATAGAGCCCTAAGTCTGGAGGTAGATAAGAAGCCTCCCTCAGTTGTTGGCACTCTCCCTGTGTTAAAATTCATTCTTTCTGGAAGGGGGGATTTTTTTCACTCAAGGTGGAGTTGTTTGTCAGCCCAGAGCACAGTAGAAAGGCTGCAAATAAAAGGAGAATGAAGCTAAATCTATAATAAATAAGAGACAAGGGAACATTTTATAGGACAGGCAAGATAGATAAATGCAGAGGCCTGGGAGCAGGGGCAAAAGATTTTATTTATTTATTTGAGAGAGAGAGAGAGCAATTTAGCTTTCAAAAAGCTAAATTATTTATGAAAATTATAACTTAGAGTGCTCACTCTCAGCCTAATTTTGACCCAGTAAATTAAGTGAACAGTTCACTCAGTGGTTGCTGAATTTTTATCACAACGTTGGATGATGGAGGTGCTGTTTGGATACAGAGATGAAGAAGACACAGTCCCACCCTGGAAGAGTGCATAATCTCGTGGGAAACAGATTACATGCAGAAGCCCGTGATTTTGAGATAAGGACCAGTGATGGTCTTTTGTGCAAAACATATGGGAATTAAAAATAGGAGAAAGCCAGGTTTATTGTCAAATTGTCAATGCATGTCAGTCCTTCACAAAAAACCCCAAAAATCATAAATGAGAAGAAATCCAGTTAGATTCTGTTTAAGGAGGAAGCTGTCCAAGGATACGTGTTTCTGTAGCTAATGATGCAGGTTTTTGTTATCTGGACTATCGATTTACGAAATGATTCATTCTCCACCAATGCAGGCAAAAATGAAGTGTTGCAATAAGACAGAATTAACACATGGTTTCCACATATTTTTCTCTCTCTTTTTTGTTTTGCTGGTAAAGAATCAAAAATTACACTCCTGACTTGCGCCCTGCAGATGTTGACTATGCCATCCAGAAGGCTTTTCAAGTATGGAGTGATGTGACCCCCTTAAAATTCAGAAAGATTAATTCAGGAGAGGCTGACATTATGATACTTTTTGCATCTGGAGGTAAAGAACGTGGACTTATTTTATCTGTATCATTGGCATGACCTATAGCATATAAGGAAGGACTAATTTTCTTTCCTTTTCCAAAGCTCATGGAGACTACACCCCTTTCGATGGTAGAGGTGGAGTCATAGCCCATGCTTTCGGACCTGGAACTGGGATTGGGGGAGACACACATTTTGATGAGGCTGAAATCTGGACTAAAAACTACAAAGGTAAGAAGCAAAAAACAAAACAAAAAACAAACAAACAAAAAGAAAAAACAAAAACCACACATGAAAAACCCTTTACAAATTCTAATTATGTCCCAATTTTGAAAGGCTGCATTCTGAGAAACAATTGTAGGATGGAAAAACTCATTCTGATTATAATTGTGTCACTAAATAAAATGTAACATTCTGTCTCAATTTCACCCTCTATAAATTGAGGATATTGGACTACATTATCTTAAAGATCAGGTTTAAGAATTTGAAGATGAGCTAGTTCATTAGTGTGAACTCAGGAACCTTAAAGGCCATAGCTTAGAAAGGTAAAAACTGTGATTTAGGCAGTCAGTTTTTGACAGGGCAGTCCGTAAACTCAAGCAAACACAGACGCTAACTCTGGTTATACCAGCCATCCTAGGGTGGGGTGGTCATCTGCATGATCCATTATATGTTGACAATTTCTTAGATTTATAGTGACACAGAAAGATGAAGTTATATTATAGAAAACTTAGAAATCCTTGTAGTAAAACACAAGGTTATATCTTCATATGGTCTCTTGAGGTTCTGGGATAGGAATTACAGAATGCTCAGCTGATCATTTGACAATGCCTTCGCTGTATTTACAGAGGAGGCTGTAATTCACCATCCCTCTCAGACAGCTGGGGGAGAGAAATAAACAGTCTCCCCTGTTTGAAGGAATCACTACCCATTGGAAAATTCAAACCCTCATATCACAAGCCTTCCTAATATTTCTAGGGGAAAGTCTAGATTATATGACTGACTCATATGGAAAGTATATGGAGAGAAAGTCTTCAAGAATAGGTTCTACTGAGCACACCATCTCTCTGGCTGATATTGCATGCCTCAGATGGCAGTGTTTTCATAGACCAGAAAGGCTGTTTGTTTTAGCCTAACACGTGACCCAAGGCTTATTAAATTCTTGATTGAGAAGAGGAGTTCTGCATTGTCAAAAGACAACGGATATAGCATTAGGTCCCAATTGAGCTTCAAAGCCTCAGCTGGTCATGTTAAATTTGTCTGAATTTCATCCAAGGTTATTTTGGGTGTATACTCTTTTCATCCAACATGGTGGACTTGGAATGTTTTAGAATTCTAAAGGATTTTAGAAAAATAATTTAGTACAGATCTTTACAGAGAGAGGAAGTTCAGGGCAGGAGGCTGTTAGCAGCCAGCTCGTGGGAAAGATGGGGCAGAGCGTGTATTTCCTAGTTCTCTTCTTTCAACCCAGTGTGTACTTCCTACCGGTCCGTGTTACCTTGTTTTTATATGGCGCAATTCTGTGCTTTCTAAAAACTAAATTATTTATGAAAATTATAACTTAGAGTGCTCAATCTCAGCCTAATTTTGACCCAGTGAATTAAGTGAACAGTTCACTCAGTGGTTGCTGAATTTCTGTCACAGCGTTGGGTGATGGAGGTGCTGTTTGGATACAGAAACAAAGAAGACAAAATCCCATCCTGGAAGAGTGCATAATCTCGTGGGAAACAGAGTACATGCAGAAACCCATGATTTTGAGATAAGGACCAGTGATGGTCTTTTGTGCAAAGCATCATGGGAGTTGAAAATAGGAGAAATCCAGGGTTAGATCAAATTGTGATAGGTTGGGACATTTGAAGTGTGGAGACATTTTTGTTGTCAAAATTGGAGGGGGGTTGCTACTTGAATTTGAGTGTTGAACCCAGAGTTTTCTAAACACCTGTGATGCACAGGACAGTCCTAACCACAAGGAATGACCTGGCCTACAATGTCAACATCAAAAAGCCTTGGGTCAGAGGGAAAGGAGATAAGTCAAGGCTTCCCAATCCTTCTGCCTGATTTCGGTGGTGTCATTGTCCTCCGGATGCAGACATATTTCACTGCTCTTTTCCCCCTTCTTGTTGGTTTCCTCTCAGGCACAAACTTATTCCTCGTTGCTGTTCATGAGCTTGGCCATTCCTTGGGTCTGAGCCATTCCAGTGATCCAAAAGCCATCATGTTCCCTACCTATAGTTACGTTAACCCCAACACCTTTCGCCTCTCTGCTGATGATGTACGTGGCATTCAGTCTCTCTATGGTGAGTTGACTTTCTTTACCATTTTGCCTTACAAAGACACCCATGAATAGTGTCATAGTATCTACATTTGAGTAAAACTTTCATCTCTGTCTTCTGTTTGGAGCCCTGTGAAAACCCTGTGATGGAGGTAGCACACATCTTACCTTCATTTTGCGGAAAAGCACAGGAGACCTAGTATGTTCATGCCGGTGACGGGGGCAGAATCTGAGTCCTCAGTCTTTCTATCCACCACACCATTGTCTTTGAAGAAGGCACAAAGAGAAATAATCTGCCTCGAACAGGAAAACCAGAGTGATCAGATTTTTCTCCTCCATGACATTGCGACCAAATGGGGGAAAGATCTTTATTGTCTGCTTCCTGTGAATGTCATAGGAAGCATAAATTGCTTTTTATGCATTTTTTATCCAGAAAATTAATGTTTTAGAAAGAATGGTTCTTCCCCTTAGCAGCTAAAATGCAGATTTTTTTTCTCTAATGTTTCTTGAAATGTATTTTTAGGTCTTCCAGAAAGGCGCCAACCCTCATCAAATCCTGACAGTAGAGAATCAGCCACCTGTGACCCCAACTTGAGTTTTGATGCTGTCACTACAGTGGGAAATAAAATCGTTTTCTTTAAAGACAGGTAAAATCATCTTCATATCTGACCAATATTAAAGGCTCTGTCCTTGGATTTTTAAAATGTTTTGTCAGAGAATGGTGGAAAATGAAGTAGATGAAAATTGAAGAGGGACTCGATTCTGTAGGAAGTAGACAGCTTGAAGGTTTTGAAGGGAGAGAGTGATGTGATTATATTTGTGTTTAATGAGAAGACTGATGGGTAAAAAATGGATTTGCGGTAGGAATCTTGGGTGAGGAAAGATAAGGCAGGAAGTGAAGCCAGACTACTTTAATCACAAGTAAAAATTGTTAAGTCTAGGACTAAAAGTGTGACAGTATCAATTTAAAAGTCTTGATTCTTGATTACAGAGAAAGGAATTCCAGGATAACTTAGAGCACAGATTGAAGCAGATACTGGAAGGGTGGGGTGTGGAGAAGATTAGTATTTGGTAGATGGGACAAATATTCTCCATTTTTTAGATTGAAGAATAATTGACATACAAGATTTATTAGTTTCAGGTATACAACACAGTAATTTGATATTTATGTATATATTATGAAGTGGTCACCAAAATAAGTCTAGATTCATTTGTTACGATATAGAGTTGTTACAATATCACTGATTCTGTTCCCTGTGCTATACATTTCATGCCTGTGTCTTACTACAGAACTGAAGTCTGTCCCTTCACCTCTGTCAGCCATCAGTTTGTTCTCTATGAGTCTGTTTCTGTTTTGTTTTATTTGTTCATTTGATTTTTTTTTTTTTAGATTCCACATTTAAGTGAAATCATATGATGTTTCTTACTCTGTCTGACTTATTTCACTTATCATAATATGCTCTAGGTCCATCCATGTTAGCGCTAATGGCAAGATTTCATTCTCTTTTATGGGTTATATCCCACTGCATACGCACCATGTCTTCTTTATCCATTCATCAATCGATGGACATTTACGTTGCTTCTGTATCTTGGCTATTGTAAATAATGCTGCAATGAGCAGAAGGGTGCATATGTCTTTCCTAATTAGTGTTTTGTTTGATTTGGATAAGTACCTAGAAGTGGAATTGCTGGATCATATGGTATTTCTATAATTGATTTTGTGACGAACCTCCATACCGTTTTCCACAGTGGTTGCACCAGCTTGCATTCCCACCACCAGTGCACAAGGGTTTCCTTCTCTCCACACCCTCACCAACACTCGTTATTTCTTGTCTTTTTGATCCTAGCCATCCTGACAGGTGTCAGGTGGTATCTCATTGTGGTTTTGATTTGCATTTCCTGATGGTTAGTGATATTGAGCATCTTTACATGTATCTGTTGGCTGCCTGTATGTCTTCTCTGGAAAAATATCTATGTAGTTTCTCTGCCTATTTTTTTATCAGATTGTTTAACTTTTTAAAAATATTGAGTTGTTTGAGTTCCTTATATATTTTGGATATGAACCTCTTATTGGGTATATCTCTTGCAAGTATCTTTTCCCATTAGGTTGTTTACCTTATCATTTTGTTAATGGTTTCCTTTGCTGTACAAAAGCTTTTTAGTTTGATGTAGTCCCACTTGTTTATTTTTGCTTTTGTTGTCCTTGTCTGAGGGGAGGGATCAAAAAAAAAAAAAGAAATCTCTAAAGCCAGTGTCAAAGAGTTCATGGCCTATGTTTTCTTCTTTTTTTTTTTTATTTTTAAATATTTCTTTTTTTTTTAAATTTTTTATTGTTATGTTAATCACCATATATTACATCATTAGTTTTTGGTGCAGTGTTCCATGATTCATTGTTTGTTCATAACACCCAGTGCTCCATGCAGAACGTGCCCTCCTCAATACCCATCACCAGGCTAACCCATCCCCCTACCCCCTCCCCTCTAGAACCCTCAGTTTTTTTCTCAGAGTCCATCATCTCTCATGGTTCGTCTCCCCCTCTGACATACTCCCCTTTTCTTCCTCTCCTGTTATCTTCTTCTTTTTCTTTTTTCTTAAAATATGTTGTGTTATTTGTTTCAGAAGTACAGATCTGTGATTCAACAGTCTTGCACAATTCACAGCGCTCACCATAGCACATACCCTCCCCAATATCTATCACCCAGCCACCCCATCCCTCCCACCCCCAACCACTCCAGTAACACTCAGTTTCTTTCCTGAGATTAAGAATTCCTCATATCAGTGAGGTCATGTGATACATGTCTTTCTCTGATTGACTTATTTCACTCAGCAGAACACCCTCCAGTTCCATCCACGTCGTTGCAAATGGCAAGATCTCATTCCTTTTGATGGCTGCATAATATTCCATTGTGTATATATACCACCACTTCTTTATCCATTCATCTGTCGATGGGCATCTTGGCTCTTTCCACAGTTTGGCTATGGTGGACATTGCTGCTATAAACATTGGGGTACACGTACCCCTTCGGGTCCCTACATTTGTATCTTTGTGGTAAATACCCAGTAGTGCAATTGCTGGATCGAACGGTAGCTCTAATTTCAACTGTTTGAGGAATCTCCATACTGTTTTCCAGAGGGGTTGCACCAGCTTGCATTCCCACCAACAGTGTAGGAGGGTTCCCCTTTCTCCACATCCCCGCCAACATCTGTCGTTCCCTGACTTGTTAATTTTAGCCATTCTGACGGGTATGAGGTGGTATCTCATTGAGGTTTTGATTTGGATTTCCCTGATGCCAAGCGATGTTGAGCACTTTTTCATGTGCCTGTTGGCCATTTGGATGTCTTCTTTGGAGAAATGTCTGTTCATGGCTTCTGCCCATTTCTTGATTGGATTATTTGTTCTTTGGGTGTTGAGTTTGATAAGTTCTTTATAGATTTTGGATAGTAGCCCTTTATCTGATATGTCATTTGCAAATATTTTCTCCCATTCTGTCGGTTGTCTTTTGGTTTTGTGGACTGTTTCTTTTGCTGTGCAAAAGCTTTTTATCTTGATGAGATCCCAATAGTTCATTTTTGCCCTGGCTTCCCGTGCCTTTGGCGATGTTTCTAGGAAGAAGTTGCTGCGGCTAAGGTCAAAAAGGTTGCTACCTGTGTTCTCCTTTAGGATTTGGATGGACTCCTGTCTGACCTTTAGGTCTTTCAACCATTTGGAGTCTATTTTTGTGAGTGGTGTAAGGAAATGGTCCAGTTTCATTCTTCTGCATGTGGCTGTCCAATTTTCCCAACACCATTTGTTGAAGAGACTGTCTTTTTGCCATTGGACATTCTTTCCTGCTTTGTCAAAAATAAGTTGACCATAGAGTTGAGGGTCCATTTTTGGGCTCTCAATTCTGTTCCATTGATCTATGTGTCTGTTTTTGTGCCAGTACCATACTGTCTTGATGATGACAGCTTTGTAATAGAGCTGGAAGTCCGGAATTGTGATGCCGCCAGCTTTGCTTTTCTTTTTCAATATTCCTCTGGCTATTCGGGGTCTCTTCTGGTTCCATACAAATTTTAGGATTATTTGTTCCATTTCTTTGAAAAAAGTGCATGGTATTTTGATGGGGATTGCATTGAATGTGTAGATTGCTCTAGGTAGCATTGACATCTTCACAATGTTGATTCTCCCAATCCATGAGCATGGAACGTTTTTCCATTTCTTTGTGTCTTCTTCAATTTCTTTCCGAGTATTTTATAGTTTTCTGAGTACAGATCCTTTGCCTCTTTGGTTAGATTTATTCCTAGGTATCTAATGGTTTTGGGTGCAATTGTAAATGGGATCGACTCCTTGATTTGTCTCTCTTCTGTCTTGTTGTTGGTGTATAGGAATGCCACTGATTTCTGTGCATTGATTTTATATCCTGCTACTTTACTGAATTCCTGTATGAGTTCTAGCAGTTTTGGGGTGGAGTCTTTTGGGTTTTCCACATACAGTATCATATCATCTGCAAAGAGTGAGAGTTTGACTTCCTCTTTGCCGATTTGGATGCCTTTGATTTCTTTTTGTTGTCTGATTGCTGTGGCTAGGACTTCTAATACTATGTTGAATAGCAGTGGTGAGAGTGGACATCCCTGCCGCGTTCCTGACCTTAGGGGAAAAGCTCTCAGCCTTTCCCCATTGAGAATGATGTTCGCTGTAGGTTTTTCATAGATGGCTTTTATGATATTGAGGTATGTACCCTCTATCCCTATACTCTGAAGAGTTTTGATCAAGAAAGGATGTTGTACTTTGTCAAATGCTTTTTCTGCATCTATTGAGAGGATCATATGATTCTTGTTCTTTCTTTTGTTAATGTATTGTATCACGTTGATTGATTTGCGGATGTTGAACCAGCCTTGCAGCCCAGGAATAAATCCCACTTGGTCGTGGTGAATAATCCTTTTAATGTACTGTTGGATCCTATTGGCTAGTATTTTGGTGAGAATTTTTGCATCCATGTTCATCAAGGATATTGGTCTGTAATTCTCTTTTTTGATGGGGTCTTTGTCTGGTTTTGGGATCAAGGTAATGCTGGCCTCATAAAATGAGTTTGGAAGTTTCCCTTCCATTTCTATTTTTTGGAACAGTTTCAGGAGAATAGGTATTAATTCTTCTTGAAATGTCTGATAGAATTCCCCTGGGAAGCCATCTGGCCCTGGGCTTTTGTTTCTTGGGAGATTTTTGATGACTGTTTCAATTTCCTTAGTGGTTATAGGTCTGTTCAGGTTTTCTATTTCTTCCTGGTTCAATTTTGGTAGTTGATACATCTCTAGGAATGCACCCATTTCTTCCAGGTTATCGAATTTGCTGGCATAGAGTTGCTCATAATATGTTCTTATAATTGTTTGTATTTCTTTGGTGTTGCTTGTGATCTCTCCTCTTTCATTCATGATTTTGTTGATTTGGGTCATTTCTCTTTTCTTTTTGATCAGTCTGGCCAGGGGTTTATTAATCTTGTTAATTCTTTCAAAGAACCAGCTCCTAGTTTCGTTGATCTGTTCTACTGTTCTTTTGGTTTCTAGTTCATTGATTTCTGCTCTGATCTTTATGATTTCTCTTCTCCTGCTGGGTTTAGGCTTTCTTTGCTGTTCTTTCTCCAGCTCCTTTAGGTGTAGGGTTAGGTTGTGTATTTGAGACCTTTCTTGTTTCTTGAGAAAGGCTTGTATTGCTATATACTTTCCTCTCAGGACTGCCTTTGCTGTATCCCAAAGATTTTGAACAGTTGTGTTTTCATTTTCATTGGTTTCCATGAATTTTTTAAATTCTTCTTTAATTTCTTGGTTGACCCATTCATTCTTTAGTAGGATGCTCTTTAGCCTCCATGTATTTGAGTTCTTTCCGACTTTCCTCTTGTGGTTGAGTTCTAGTTTCAAAGCATTGTGGTCTGAAAATATGCAGGGAATGATCCCAATCTTTTGGTACCGATTGAGACCTGATTTGTGACCTAGGATGTGATCAATTCTGGAGAATGTTCCATGGGCACTAGAGAAGAATGTGTATTCCGTTGCTTTGGGATTATGTTTTCTTCTATAAGTGTTATGGTTTCAAGTTTCTACATTTAAATCTGTAACCCATTTTGACTTTATTTTTGTGTATGGTGTAAGAAAGTTGTCTAGTTTCATTCTTTTGCATATAGCTCTCCTGTTTCCCCAACATCATTTATTGAAGTGACTCTCTTTTCCCTGTTCTTGGCTCCTTTGTGCTAAATTAATTGACCATATAAGTGTGGGTTTGTTTCTGGGCTCTTTTTCTGTTCTGTTGATCTATGTGACTGTTGTTCTGCTAATACCATATTGTTTTGATTTATTTAGCTGTGTAGTATAGCTTGAAATCTGGGAGCATGTTACCTCCAGCTCTGTTCTTTCTCAAGATTGCTTTGGCTATTTGGGATCTTTTGTGGTTCCATACAGATTTTAGGATTCTTTGTTCTAGTTCTGTGAAAAATCCTATTGGTATTTTCATAGGGATTGTACTGAATCTGTAAGTTGCTTTGGGTAGTATGGATATTTTAATAATATTGCTTCTTGCAGTCCATGAGCATGGTATATATTTCCATTTATTTGTGTCCTCTTCAATTTCTTTCATCAGTGTCTTATAGTTTTCAAAGTCCAGATCTTTCACCACCTTGATAAAATTCATTCCTGGTATTTTATTCTTTTTGATGCAATTATAAATGAGATTGTTTTATTAATTTCTTCTGATAGTTTGTTATTAATATATAGAAATGCAACAGATTTTTTAGGTTGATTTTATATCCTGCATCTTTACTGAGTTAGTTCACTTATTAGTTCTACTAGTTTTTTGGTGGAGTCTTTAGGATTTACTAATTATAGTACCATGTCATCTGCCAATAACGACAGTTTTATTTCTTCCTTTCCAATTTGGATGCCTTTTATTCTTTTCTCACCTAATTTCTATGGCTAGGACTTCTGATACTATACTGCATAAAATGGCAAGAGTGGACCTCCTTGTCTTGTTCCTGATCTTAAAGGAAAAACTTTCAGCTGTTCACCATTGAGTATGAGGTTAGCTGTGGGTTTGCCATATATGGCCTTTATTGTGTGGAGGTGTGGTCCCTCTATAATCATTTTGTTGAGAGTGTTTGTCATGAATGGATGTTAAATTTTGTCAAATACTTTTTCTGCATCTATTGAAATGATCATGATTTTTATCCTTCATTTTGTTAATGTGGCATATTACAATGATTTGTGGATATTGAACCATCCTTGCATCCCTGGAATAAATCCTACTTGATAGTGGTATATGATCCTTTTGATGTATTGTTGAATTTGGTTTGCTAATATTTTGTTGAGAATTTTTGCATCCATGTCCATCAGGGATATTGGCCTGCAATTTTCTTTTTCTTTTTCTTCTTCTTCTTCTTCTTCTTCTTCTTTTTTTTTTTTTTACAATGTCTTTGTCTGGTTTTGGTATCAGGGTGATGGTGGCCTTGTGCAATGAGTTTGGGAACATTCTTTCCTCTTATTTTTTTTTGGAATAATTTGGAATAATTTAAGTCTTCTTTAATTATTTGGTATAATTCACCTGTGAAACTGTTTGGTCCTGGATTTTTGTTTGTTGGGAGTTTTTGATTACTGATTCAATTTCATTTCTAATAATGGGTCTATTCAAATTTTCTATTTCTTCCAGATTCAGTTTTAGAAGATTGTATATTTCTGGGAATTTATATCCATTTTTTTGGTTGTCCAATTTATTCACATGTAATTGTTAATAGTAGTCTTTTATGATCCTTTGTATTTCTGTGGAATCAGTTGTAACTTCTCCTCCATTTCTGAATTTAATTATTTGAGTTCTCTGTCTTTTTTCTTGATAAATCTGGATAAAAGCTTACCAATTTTGTTTATCTTTTGAAAGAACAAGCTCTTAGTTTCATTGATCTTCAAAATATTTTTTTTAGTCTTTATTTCATTTATTTCCACTCCAATCTTTATTATTTCCTTCTTGTAACTATCTTTGGCCTTTGTTTGTTCTTTTTCTAGTTCCTCAGGTGTAAGTTCAGATTATTTATTTGAGGGGCACCTGGGTGGCTCAGTCAGTTGGGCATCTGCCTTTGGCTCAGGTCCTGATCCTAGGGTCCTGGGATTGAGCCCTGCATCAGGCTCCCTGTTTATCAGGGAGCCTGCTTCTCCCTCTCCTTCTGCCACTCCCCCTGCTTGTGCTCTCTCACTCTCTCTCTCTCTCCCCGTGTCAAATAAATAGGTAAAATCTTTTTAAAATAAAGATTATTTATTTGAGATTTCTCTTGTTTTATGAGGTAGGCCTGTATCGATATGAAATTCCCTCTTAGAACTTTTTTGCTGCATCCCCAAGATTTTAGAAAGTTATGTTTTCATTTTCATTTGCCCCAAGGTATTTTTATTTTTGATTTCTTCATTTCTTCATTGGATGTTTGGTAGCATGTTATTCAGTCTCTACATTTATAGAGGTTTTTCCAGTTTTCTTCTTGTCATTGATCTCTAGTCTCATTATTCTCCATTCCTGAGATTCAAAAACTGAGACATTTGGGATAAATAACTTCTTTTAGATTACAAAACTAGTAAAGGAATTGTGGGTTCAGGTTAGAACCTAGATCTCTTGATTTCAAGTATCAGGGTATTTTCATATGGTGGATTGCCCATTAAAATTATTGTTATTATAAAAGAATTAATTAAGATCCATTCCTTGTGGTGTTCCTATCAAGACATCCATGGAACAGAATGTGAGGATATTGGAAAAAACCCATTAAGTCATTTCACAGGTCCTTCCCAGTGACCATTTCATGGTTCTTGAGTCTACAGTGATTTTTAACATGTGTTAAATGTTTTTCATCAGATTCTTCTGGTGGAGGTATCCTGAGAGTCCAATGAGCAATGCTAGTTTAATTTCTTCTTTGTGGGCGACCTTACCATCTGGCATTCAAGCTGCTTATGAAGTTGGAGCCAGAAATCAAGTTTTTCTTTTTAAAGGTAACTCTAATGTTTAGTTTGCTACTAGGTCTACTTCAAGGAAGAGAATAAATGAAGGAAATACTACTGATTTTTATAAACATAGAAAAAAGCACTCCAGACTTAATTAATGGTGAGTCTGAACTATGAGCTAAAAATAGTTTAAATACCTAGGTAATGTGCAAAAATTTCAGGAAAAGTTTGTTTAATATAAGATCATAATACTTGTGGAAAAAGTACAGGACCATAGGAGACAAACCATGTTGAAGAACAAGGAGCAGTATGTTTTGGAACTATGGATAAAGAATGAAGTTGTTTGTAGTGAGTCAGTATTTATATTGCTGTTTTTGTATGATTCCAGTGTATCCTCTCTGTTTCTCTTCACAGATGATAAGTACTGGTTAATTAGCGATTGGAGACCACAACCACACTACCCCAAGAACATACGTTCTTTGGGCTTTCCTGACTTTGTGAAAAAAATTGATGCAGCTGTTTTTAACCCACTTCTTCATAAGACCTACTTCTTTGTAGGTAATCAATATTGGAGGTGAGCTTTAATGATTGGTAACATGACTCGTAAAATTCATGAAATGGGCAGGGAATGGGGTTTTCAGTAGGGAGTCTTTCTAATGTAAATTCCCAAGGATCCTTGACCTTCCTAAGAGAAGAATCAAGAGAACATAGATCTGGACTAGTTATTGTCTTCCTAGTTCTGTTCTCTGGACTTTGGGATTCTGATTTGAGATAGCACATAATGTGTTTTTAAAAGGAATACTTTATAAATAAAATGTCACGTCATGAATCACAGTGGAAGGACATTGGAGAACAGGGGCATAGACATACAAGACATAGTGTTCACAGTCTCTTCAGGGAGTGTACTCTTTTTAGACTCCTTTTTATAACCACTGGACTCAAGGAGACAAATGAGGAAACCATCTTCTGAGTGGCAGTGAATCCTGCAAGGTCTTCACTACAGGAAATTAAACAGTCGGGCTCTCTAAAGCACTGGCAGAGGCATTGTGCAGGAGTGGGGAAAGTTCCTGACCAGAAGTGAGGACCCCTAGGGTCTGAGTCCTGTAGGGGCTTGGAATAAGTCAGTGAACTGTTTAGGTCCTTGGTTTTCTTAACAGTGCAAGGAAAAGTCTTTCAGGAGAGAATAGATGGGTTTTGTGGTTCATGTCATGAAATATCAAGCTCTTCATCATGAAATCCATTTTTTTTTTAATGGAGGTCCTACTGATTATTTCTTTGCTCAGGTATGATGAGAGGAGACGATTCATGGACCCAGGTTATCCCAAATTGATTACCAAACACTTTCCAGGAATTAGACCTACAATTGATGCAGTCTACTATTATAACAGTAAGTAGATTGGGAAGCCATGAAGATACTGGAAATCCCCTTTTAAAACACTGATGATGATAAAGCCTTCGAGGTCAGAGAACAGGGATTCAAACTGGGAAAGAATAGGAGGGCCGTGCAGTTCTCTGTAGGGCTGCAGAGGGAAAACTCATAGCCTGCTTGGTTTAGCATAGATGGGCTCAAAGAATGAGTGGCATAGAACAAGCAGTAGTTCTAGAGTGGTTTAGTGGGTGGGAGCATATGATTGTCGCCACATGCTTGTGCCTGAGTTTCTGGAATGTCTGATCACATGAGGCCACACAGTGTGTACAGATGAGCATGTGGCAAGACTCAGGCAAGCTGGGCTCGCCTACTTTCCTACACCTTGAATCTTTGACCTTCCTTGCAGCCCCTCCCATCCTGCATGGGCTCTTGTGGACTAGGGTAGGGATACGAAACACTTGAGTTTGTTGGCGTTTGTGTCTGGGAATATCTTCAGGCAAGGTCAGCCGAAGCTGTCGGCTAGGCCGAGGCATTTTGTTTTTATCCCCCCCCCAGCATGTGTTTCTTACTCCTCCGTCAGGGCCTCTGTGTGCCCCACCTGTGCCCAATTTCTTCCCTCCCAGATGAGTTCTCCACCTGGAGGGTGGCTTTTCAAAAACAGTCACATCTTCAGAGTCAGCTTTTAAAACCAAACAATCTTCTCAGTGAAATTAATGAAGATATTTAGTGGTGAAATGATGGGCAGTAAACAGATATCCAAGGGCAGGACACCCAGCGCAGGGGCCCGACATTTATATTATCAAATGTCTAATATAGGTCATCTATAAAATTTGGTCTACTATAGATAATCTATAAAAGCACAGATCTGTGTTTTCTTCTTTTTATTTTTAAGAAATGCAAGTGAAGAATTAAAACTACTCAATTTGTTTTCATTTTTAGGACACTACTATTTCTTCCAAAGATCTGACATATTTGAATATGATGCCGTATCCCAACGTGTCACCAAAATGCTGAAACAAAATATCAAGTTAGTTTGTTAGGAATGGTATAATTAGTGATGTTGGTCAATTCACTTCAGTTAAATAAGTATTTATTCCATACTTGCGTGACGTGTGTCTTAAAATAAAGTAAAATCTATAGGCCATAGATAAATTATCATATAGACAGGTGACTATACAAACTACATAAGATTTTTTTATTTTGAAAACCCTCCTTGTCAATTTTTACTTGATTCAACTATTAAGCTTGAAAACAGACACTTTTTCAAGGGGCAACAGAATATCTTGCTCCTTGAACATCCCAGAAGTGAGAAATTATCATTATTTCTTTGCTTAACTAACATTAAGCAATGCTTAGTTCCTGTGGCCATTAAATGCCTCAGCAAGTATATCATTTTAATTCTTTTGGAATAAAAACAGAATATACCAGAAAATGACATTTACTATAAGTAATATATAAGTAAATTATATAATTATGGTGATAATGTTATTTTATTCTCTTGTCAGTGTTGATTTTTCTAAATCTTAAAGTATATACATATATATATATTTTCCTTTTGCTCAAATAAAAGCTCTGAAAGAAAGTATTTGGTTTCTGAGAATTTTTTCTTGAAAAAAATGTGTATTTCAAAAATAGTTCTGGACCTACTCCTAAATAAAGCGAGTCTCTACATAACTGTACCAAGTGGTGAATGGGAATATGGCAAAGGGGAAAAAGTTGTATTTGCCTTGGCAGCTTGTCGAAGGCCACATAAATCCCTGGTCTGGAGTCAGGGAAGCGTTCTCCAGACCCTGTGTGACTCCAAGGAGCATGCCCAACATATGATGATGAGCCTGGAGAAAAGAGATGTCATGGGAACTTCCCGTTCTCATATAATTTCCACTACAGCTCAGGCCTCACAACGTGGGCCACGTAATTGCTGTGTGACCTTGACAAGACATTAAATCTCAGCTTCCTTAACTTTAGGAGAAAGCAGTAGTGTTAGCCACCTCATTGATTTATTGAGAGAAAAAATGACACATGATGAGCCCATCACGCTGGTGACTTGGACAGCCTCTACCAGTTTTCAGTGCCTTGACACACATTTTCCTTATTTTCTGGATTGTACGTACACCTGTGAAAGCTCCAATTAAGATGTTATGGGTGTGAGGAATGCTTGGAATTTTCAATTCATTTGCAGACATTTCTGATTGACATTAATCGTTTTGATTAATGGAATGAACTGAGGTCGGAAAATATGAGGATTGGAAAGATTCTAGACAGGGATGGAGTTCTCCGTCCATTCTCAAGTACGTGCTTCTTCAGTTTAATAGTCCTAGCATTGTCTTTGTGAGGCATTGGGTCACGTCATCCTGAGAAGAAATGTTATTTCCCCACAGGAAACTGCATGCTGGATATCCTTCAAAAGAAGAAAGTTCCCCACAGGATTAGCATCAAAAGAAAACAGTGGTATCTGGGTTGAGTTGTCTCGGGCCTTAGGTAATTTGAGGGGGAAGCTGTTTTTCCTAAATGATGACTGCATTGGAATAAAAGCCAAGAGTACGCCCTGCATGGTCTCATCAATGCTCATGAGAAATGCCTCCAAAGATTTACAAGGGAATCAATCCTTCCTCTGTCTACCTCCATTTGCATTATATCTTTACATTTTATTTAACAAATCCTTACAGTGGTAACCGTGGACCAGGCACTTTTCTAAGTGATGCACACACACACACACACACACACACAGAGCTCAGCTAAGTTTCATTGCAAGCATGAGGCAAATGCTATCATTCTCATTTTTCAGAGGAGAAACCAAGACACTGAGAGGTAAACTTACTCGCCCACGGTCACACAGCCTTGCAGCTGCAACTCAAAGCCAGTCAGTTTGACTCTAGAATCTGTTATTAACCACCACAAAATTCTGCCTCTCAAAATCATAAAGTGGAAAAAAATCAAAGCAAAGACTGCACTCTGTACTGCTTTGTACTTTCACTTGACCTTTCAACAAAAAAGTCTTTAAAATGTCAGAAGGATTCTTTTGTGTGTCCAGTCCAGGGAATATCACCTTGCCTTGGGAAATGTAGTAGAGCTCTCTTGCTAATGTCAGGGAAAAATTATCCAAGACTTGGAAGCTAGAGTGCTGGACATTTGTCTAGTGAATCTTCTGGGGAACAGCTGATAATATGAGCGTGAGCACCTTTGACTTCGCATCAACCAGGCTATTTTCTAAATCCATAAGGACAGAAATAGTATAAAAATGGCAATAATGCAAATTGTTTCTTCCAACAGCAAAACAAATAAATACAAATAAATGATATGTATTAGAAATATAATTGATTTCTGCCTGGTAGAAGAGACAACTCCAGATGTTACATTTTATTGCCCTATAAGATATCAATGGATTTATGTCATTGGAAAATTCATTTTAGCATTTCTTACTGCATATATGTTTTTCAGATCTTTCCTTAGACCAATTCTTTCATTAGTTAGTGAGTTGGGTAATATCTTTAACATGTTCATCTCATATTTAGATAAAAGTCACTTTTAACTTTTTTGAAAATTTTACTTGAGCACTAGTGGACCAACAGGGGAGCACGGAGAGCTGCCCACCTTTTGGGCCATCAGTCGGAGAAGACCACATGCTAGTTTTGAGCAACTCCTCAGGCCAGACAGAACCCAAATCCTCCGAATCCTGTCTACCTCCTACCCTCTAATGGTGTAGTGAAGGGCACTGCCCCTTCTGGTGGTATACAGTTTCCCAGCTTCACTTTTTTTGCCTTTGTTCATTCATTGAAAAGTATTTATTGAGAATCTGCTGGATTCTAGGCTGTGATAAGCATGAGGGGCCCAAAGAGGACTAAGACAATCTCTGCCTTCAAAGGCACAAAATATGGTAAAAACATAAAAAAGACAGACACATAAACAAGAAGTCACTATGTAATTAAGTGGGTAGACTAAATGAAGTATGTACAAGATAGAATAGTCAGTCAATCTCTGCCAAAGAATTCAGGGGCCACAGAATACTGTGGAAAACAGTATTTATGATGTGTTTTAAAATAGGAGAGGTATCTGTCAGGCAGAAAAATGTTAAACTAAAGGGATTAAAGACAGAAGAAGAAACCTCTTCAAAGACCCATAATACACAAAGAGTAGCTTTTTAAAAAGTCGGAGCATACAATATGAAGGAAGGAATGGCAAGAATAAGACACCAGATTATGGACCTTTCCTGTCATGGATTTTACCTTTGTCTCATAAATGATCTGGTTTTATTGCTGGGACTTAAGATAGAGAGAAATGATTAAATTGCATATTAGAAGATCTTTTTGTTGGAAGTTTGGGGGTTGACCAGAAGAAATTAAGGCTAGATCCAAAGAAGAACAACTACTATACTATTGCACTAATCCATGCAAGAAACACTGAAAATGTGAGCACCTGTCCTAGGCATAGGTAGGACAAAAGTGATATTAAAATGGGGCTATTATAATAGGTAGAAGGGAGAATAAATAAAGTTTATTACTGCTTTGCATGTGGATTATGACTGAAGAACAATAATGGAGGATGATATTTTAAGGATCTGGTTTAAGAAATTATCTTGAATAGGGACAGGCAAGAAAAAGCAGGTCATGGAGGAGGGAGTGGTGTGGCTGATGGAATGCAGATAATTCTGTCTGTTGAGTCTGGGAGCCTTAGGACATTCAGGTGGGGATGTCCAATAGGAAACAGGATGGGATCAAGGCCCCATAAAAAGAAATGAAAGTACTGTATTCCATAGTGCATAGGTGGAAGGTAACAACTTAGTAGTTAATGGGATATCCCAGGAGGAGCATAAGTAATAGTCTTTAAAGTATGCATTATCCCTCAGAGTGATTTTCTAGCATTATTATTAGAATATCAAAATATTCTGAGGTTGTAATGTACTGAAGAAAAGGACTGTGCTTACTTATGCAAGAAAAGCTCCAGCTCACAGGGATTAAAATCCAAGGCTTTGTCTTTCCATGTGTTAGTATGTAAATATAACTTCCAAGGATCACTTTTGTTTCTGGTCATATTGGAGTAATGAGTACTGATTTTTCCTTCCTGCTGTGATTATTTAAAAGATTGGGCAAAATGTATGAAGCAGCTGATTCCATTCACTGGGTGCAGGGAAGATTAGTCCAGAAGAGAAGAGAAACAAATGATTCAGACCCATAAATCTTCCTTGCTTTTCTATCTTCAGGTAGTTTCCAGAACACAGCATATGGGAAGGGACAGAACACAGCAGTCTGCCTGAGTTGAGGAGACCGTCAGAGAAGTTCAGGGAGATGCACGTGGCTATAATTGGCAGAACAGAGAATGAACAGGAGAACACTATAATGCTATACAGAGAAAACATTCCAGAAATTGGAGGAGTAGTCCTCTTGGGTCTGTTAATGAATACTAAGCTGCATATGTACCCCCAGGGGCTATAGACTGAACAATCCCTCGAGGTTACACAGGACTGGGAGAGGTCTCAGTCCTACCCAGCCAGAGTGGGAGATAGTGAATGATTGTGGCGATCAGTAAAACTACCATAATAGGGGGGCTGAAAGAGCCCTAGGGTAAAGGCTATGCTACATCCATCCTAAAAATGCTGAAAATCAAATCTTGAAAATATCATAGTGATCTGTAAATTATTTAAGTGCCTGCCCCAACTAAAAATTGAACACTTTTTAAAGAAAAAAATAAAAAGTCTAAATAACTATATATCATCCACAATGTCTATCATCCAATAAAAACTTACCAGATATGCAAAGAAGTCTGAAAATGTGACCCATAATACAAAAAACAATGAGTCAATAGAAACATATGCATAAATGATAGAGATGATGAAATTTACAGAAAAAGGATGTTAAAAACGGTTATAAATATATTCCAGGGTTTCATGGAAAACACAGACATAATACAGACAGAAATGAAAGATATGAAAAATGAGTAAATGGAACCAGACCTGGAAAACGAGAATTTCCATTGGATTCATTTTCAGATCAGACTAATCATTTGTTACTTTCTTCTCTCTTGCTCATGTTTGTGGTTTCATCTTTTGTTTCTTTATCCCTTAAATTCTTTCATTATTATATAGTCTGGGTTTGATAATGAGCACTGGGTGTTATATATAGCTAATGAATCATTGAACACTACATCAAAAACTAATGATATGCTGTATGTTGGCTAACTGAACATAATAAAAAAAAATTTCCAAAGACCTTGTGGGTCTAAATATGTTATTTGCTGTTTCTATTGACTTTCATTCCTAAAATGTTTTCCCTTGTATATTAGGTGAATTTGTGGGATCCATTTTAAAAAAATCTTAATTTGCAGCAATCTAGAGGTTCTAAAAAGGGCATGCTTTTTTTTCCCCTTAAGAATATTGGTTATTGCTTCTATTAGGAAGCAAAAGGATTTTTCTCATCTGAAAATACCTGGGTCTCATTCTAGGATTTGTGGCAGGAGCTTTTAGATGCAAAATCTCTACCTTGCAAATTTAGTATCCTCAGGGTCCTTCTGACATAAGCATTTGACCTTGGAGAATTTCCCATTTTTTCTCCATTTGTTCTTTGCTAGCTGCTCATTCATCCTTAATCTAGCTTCAGCTCAGTGTGTGTGTGTGTGTGTGTGTGTGTGTGTGTAGAGGGGATGGGGGAGCCCTAGAGAGTTCAGGTATCTCCTGCAAGCCCAAGAAAACTTTGAAAAATAAGCTTCATTAAGTTTGAAGTTGTTTTACAGTGAAGGGACCCTTTGGGATATATTATCTGCTATCCTGTAGGAAGTAAAATGTGGCTTTTCTCTTGACCCTTCACAAATACCTTGGAAAGCGGAGTTGTCAGCAGTGACTCACTATACAAAGTCCATGATATTGATGTTAGGAAATTTGCACTGTGATTCACTGTCTGATCTAAAGCAAGTTAGCTGACCTCTTTGAGGCTCAGGGAAAATAGTATATGTCTGTAAGGTTTGTTTTGAGGATTCAAGTAGGTGAAGTTCCTGGCACTTCATAGTTATTCACCTGAAGCTTGTTTCTTCCCATCTCACCTTCTCCCTGACCCAGAATTCCCCAGTCTTGCTGCTCTCCTTGATGTCTGTTCACATCACAACAACCTCACTGACTTTCAAGGAAAGTAGAGAGCCCATGGGGTCCCTCCACCATTTTCTCCATATTTCCTCCCTTCCCAATCACTAAAGATTGTTCAAAGTTAGAAATACGGTCGTGTCATTTTTTGCCATCACTCTAGATATCCAGTTGTTATGAATAATAATGTTTATTATGTGCCTAGAAGTTTATATATATTTTCTGTTATATATATCAAACTCATAGGATAGATTTTTATTGCCTTTTTTATTAAGAACAAAAATGAAAGGGCATAAAGAAGCCAAGCAGTTTTTTGGTGTCACAGAGCTAGTAGGCGCTGGACTAAGACTCCAACTGAGGGCTGTTTAACCCCAAACTCATGATTTTCTTACTATGCCACTTTCCTTCTTTTGGCTGATAATCTTTTAACTAACAAGGAGCATGATCTGATACTGTTTGGCCCCATGACTAACGGCAAAATAAAATAGTCAATAAATTATCATCAAACCCAAAAATCCTAGTCCTCTTCTGTGCTTTTTTGGAGCAGTCAAGTTAGCAAGAAGATATCTTAAGAGAGCTGTAAATATAAGTGAGGTTTGAAGAGGCATTTTTCCACTTAAGCCCTAAATTCATGACTTAGAACAGCATGTTCCTGTCCCATAGCTGAATAATACATGACTTTGAAAAGAAACAAGGATTGTGAAATGTGTTTTGGGACACAAAAGTATCAAAGTAGGTATTTATGCTCAGAACCTGAGAATTGGGCTTTTTGACAAACACTCAGGAATTCATGGCCAGCAAGATTTTGTGAACTTTTTCAGGAATTGGAACATTGACTAACCTTGGTGAATGAGGAGGCTTTGTGGATTTCTGAATCTTAGTGACGCATAGTGACTGCTTCCAGATATGTGTCCTAGCTGGGTCATATCTGGGCAGCAAGAGTGAGGGGCAGGATCAGAAAGCCTGGACTTGAAAAGGGGACATGGAAGTCAGGGGTCTAAAACTGATGAGAGATTCCCCCAAAACTGAAGACAGATTATTGGACAGACACTGGGTTAAGAAACACATGGAGGATTCACTTTTCAAAACTGTGAAAGCTTGAGAGATAACATTTGTGGGGACAGTTAAGTCCAGGCTAAGAGGGGGTATGAACAGATGAGATGCAGGGATTGGAAATAGTCTGCAGACACTGCAAACTCATATTTCTGCTTGTTTGGGTTTCAATTGGACAATATTTACATCATCTCTGCTACTTAGTTTGTTCATGGACTTGAGCAAATGTTTTAACTTTCCCGGGCTTCCGTTTTTTCACCTGTGAAATGAGGATACTGATCTTCACCTTAAAGTGCAGGTGTAAAGATCAGACGCACCACCTGTAACATGTAGGACACATAGTAGATGATTGATATGTAGTTTCTTCCTTTTTGGAAGAACGGTTCTGAATGTACACCTGTTTGACCATATTACACATGCTGAGAAGACTCAGAGATGTTAATTACCTAAAACTATATAAAAGAATAAATGTTCAGAACCTTGGTTCCATTTTGCTCACAGTATAGTTTTAGTGGAGAATAAGCTGGAACACCAACACCAGTGAGGTTGTGTGAGTTCGTCCTACCTTGGTATGTATCTGACACTCATTTTCACTATGACTACAATACAAAACTTCATTTTGTCATTTTTACATAATGTGACTCCTCCAAAGAAATGTAAACTTTACAAATCATGAGTCAAAAGAAGACAAGGTGTCCCAGAGCGGTGCCTAGGACCATTACCACAGATCTGTCAGGGCAATGAACATTACTGGTTTGAGGTATTTGAGAAAAATGTGGAGAAACCTAACTCCCAGAAGAAAGCACTTAAGAATCCCAGAGTTTAAGCAAAGAATATATGGATAGCAAAAGAAGAGGCCATTCAGCCAAGGGTACATACCCAAGGCTTTCATCTATTACAGAGGTTCATAAGCCATGGGGTAGAAACAACTTTTCCAGTGAGAGTCTGAATATACAAATGGACAATGGCCAGGTCCTATATAAAAACAGAATTTTGACCCACAATCAGTGGCAACCTGCCCAGGAAACCAATTCCCTTATCTACAATAAACAACTCAGGAAGCCAGCCTGCTATAAGTCAGCCTTGCAGGAAGCCAGCTTGTGATCTCTAGTAACAACCCAGGGTGCTAAACAGTAACTTCTATGGCAATCAGTCCAAAATGGCCAGGACTCGACTTGACAACTAATAGCTTCCCCAAATTTTTGTTCCTGTTTCCAAGTCCAGACCAATCAGAAAAAGCCAAATATGCACTCCAAACAAACAACATGGGATGCCCGGCTTCCAGTTAGCCTCCCTATGGCTTCCTTATGCCAAGAGCCTCCAATCAGGATACACATGAAGCCTTTCCTCTTTCCACAATAGTTTTCCACTCTTCTGCCTGCTGTTGAATCTCTGCCAAAACACAGGTGATGGTGGCCAACTCCCTTGTTATAGCAAGCTCTGAATAAATAACTATTCCTTATTCCTCTTTGGTTGGTCTTCATTGATTTCCACATCAGGCAAAGATCTGCCAAGTCATAAAGAGAGAAACTCACCAATAACCACAGACCAGGTGGTTTCCATTTTTCTCAATGCTCTGTCATGCCTTTTTCATCCTGCCTGTCCTTTTTCTATCTGTACCATCTCTTTCCTTTCTCAATTCTTTTTACTTATATCTGTAGTCCTTCAGGTTTTCCTTATAGGTCGCTGGGACGATTATAATAGCCCCTAAACACATCAACTTCACTTTCTTCACATTGTAATCCACACCAGTCCCTGCTACCAGGTAAATCCCATAGAAGCAGAGTTCTGATGTTGTCACTTATCTGACCAAGAACAGTAACTGGGAACAATTTCAGTCTAAGAAGACAAGTGATCTTGATCAAAATCCCAGCAAGTTCTTGTATAGATATTGACAATTCCATTCTACAGTTTATATGGAGAGGCAAAAGATCCAGAATAGCCAGCACAATAGAAGGAGAAAAACAAAGTGGGAGGCTGATACTACCTGACTTCAAGACTTGCTATAAAGCCACAGTGATCAAGTCAGTGTGGTATAAGAGAAAGAACATACAAATAGATCAGTGGGACAAAATAAAGAGCCCAGAAACAGACCCACGTCAATATGGTCAGCTGGTCTTTGAGAAAGGAGGAAAGGCAGAACCGTGGAGCCTGCAGCAAGTGGACCTCCACATGCAAAAAGTGAATTTCAGCACAGATCTTACCCCTTCCCCAAAATAAACTCAGAACAGATCGTAGACCTAAATGTGAAACCTAAAACTCCAGGGAGAAAACCCAGATACTCTTGGGTGTGGAAGGCACAATCCATGAGAGAGAGTTGATACACTAGATTTCATTAAAACTAAACATTTCTGCTCGGTGAGACACTATGTCAAGAGAATGAGAAGACAAACAACAGCCTGGGAGAAAATTTTTTCAGAAGACATAACCAATAAAGGACTCTTATCCAAAATATATAAAGAACTCTTAAAACTCAACAATACAAAAACAATCATCCCAATTTAAAAATGGGCCAAAGACCTTAACAGACACCTTAACAAAGAAGATACAAGATGGGAAGTAAGCATACAAAAAGATGCTCTATATCACAGGCCATCAGGGAAATGGGGATTAAAAATAACAATGAGAGGGGCGCCTGGGTGGCTCAGTCATTAAGCGTCTGCCTTCGGCTCAGGTCATGATCCCAGGGTCTCGGGATCGAGCCCTGCATCGGGCTCCCTGTTCAGCGGAGAGCCTGCTTCTCCCTCTCCCACTCTCCTTGCTTGTGTTTCCTCTCTCGCTGTCTCTCTCTCTGTCAAATAAATAAATAAAATCTTTAAAAAAAAATAATGCGATACCACCACACACCTATTAAAATGGCCAAAATCCAGAATGCTGCCATCACCAGGTGCTGGCGAGCATGTGAAGCAATAGCAACTCTCATGCACAGCTGGTGGGAATGCAAAATGGTGCAATTTAGCGAACAGTTTGGCAGTTTCTAACAAAACTAACCATACTCTTACCATATGATCCAGCAATCACGATCTTTGGTATTTATTCCAAAGTGTTGAAAACTTATGTCCACACAAAAACCTGCACGTGAATGTTTCTAGCAGCTTTATTCATAACTTCCAAAACTTGGAAGCAACTATGGTGTCTTCTAGTAGGTGAACAGAAAATCAAAGGGTGATAACATACAGACAATGCAATATTATTCAGCACTAAAAAGGAATGAGCTAGGTGCCTGGGTAGCTCAGTCGGTTAGGCAACTGACTCTTTGTTTTGACTCAGGTTATGATTTCATGGGTCGTGAGATCAAGCCCTGCGTCAAGCTCTGCACTGGGCAGGGGTCTGCTTGAGATTCTCTCCCTCCTCCCTCTCCCCACTCACGCTCTCTCTCTCTCAAATAAAAATAAATAAATCTTCTTTAAAAAAAGGAATGAGCTATCAAACAATGATAAGATACAGAGACTTAAATGCATATCACTAAATGAAAGAAGCCAATCTGAAGGCTATATACTGTATGTTTCCAACTATATGACGTTCTGGAAAAGGCAAAACTATGGGGACAGTAAAAAGATTAGTGGTTGCCAGGGGTTGAGGGGAGGGAAGGGATGAATAGGTGGAGGGAGCACAGAGGATTTTTAGGGCTGTGAAGATGCTCTGTGTGATATCATCATGATAGGTACACATCATTATATACGTGTCCAAACCCACTGGATGTACAACACTAAGAGTGAGCCACATGTAAACGATGGACTTTGAGTGGCTCTGATGTGTCAGGGTGGGCTCATCAGTAGTGACAAAGGCACTACTCTGAGCGGGGGATGCTCATAATGGGGGAGGCTATGTACGTTTGGGCGCAGGGAGTATGTGGAAAATTTCTCTACCTACCCTCCATTTTGCCTTGAAACCAAACTGCTCTAAAATAATAAAGTCTTTTTTAAAAAGTTAATGTGAGCCAATGCAGTCATCCTGATCTGTAGTACCCCATGGGTAGGACTGCTCGAAGGGCAGTGGCTCAGGTATGGTTTAATTCATACTCCAAAATAAAAATTTGAAAATTATCTGTCTCTATACTTATATCTATCTCTAAACATTCCCTTAAAAAAAAAACGGAAGACCCTGGCCAGTAGTCACCGAAGCAAGCCTTCCCAGACTTGCACATAAAATGAAAAGAAACACAATGGTTACGACATTGAAAACAAAGTCTCCTGCTTTAGAATGAATTGTTCTGCGGCTTCTAGGGATGGTAAAGTTGTACTGGAAAAGAAGATTTGATGGCCTACCTATGTCATCTGAAACCTCGGGAACTCTGGTAATCAGAAGGAACTAGAAAGAGACTTTGCTCCTCACATGTCTGCTCAGGCAGCAGGACACTTTCTTTCTTTCACTCTCTTCCCACTAGACAACGTTGAAGCCATGTCTCTACTAGATGGGTGTTGATCTGGAAAGAGAGAAAAACCCCGTGACCTGTTTCGTACCCATCTGAGGCGTGTCCCATAGGAGAGGTTAACAAAAGATGTGCTCAGACATGATGGAACCACCCCTGGGGAAAAAAAAATTACATAAAGGCCTACCATTGCCAACTGACTCAAAACAAACATTTCCAGAATGTATAGGTCAGGCTCTAAGAAGTACAACAGAGCTGTCTTTCCACAGTTTGCTGGACAAATCCGTTTTCCATGGAAAGTTGGCTTGCAGGTGGATGCGGCAGTCTGGGCCCGCGCCTCCCACCTGCCCCCGTCGGCTCCCACTGTGATCCTCACATCAGAAGACGTGATTCTCAAGCAACACTTCATACAATCGGACGGAACATGGTGCCTGCTGGAGGACCACTAGAAACTTTAATTCGTGTTACTCCGTTTGCACAATTGCAATGCTTCTGCCAAGAATATTACAAAACGCTCTCCTTTCCATAATATCAGGGTGCTCGGAGCCACACACAGCCTGTTACCACCAAGGAATGCCAGGGATGGATTTCAACACTCATGTTGAGTGATCTGAGTCATTATGCTCTCATAAGTGAGAAAAGACTGAGCCATCCACGTGCCCAGATTATCTGTTCCTAATTCCCTTTTCTGTTCTGGTTCACCTTCCAACTAAGATGTTTGGACATTTCTGGGTCAAATAGTCATGAAGATTAGCATATGGGGTTGGATTTCAACTATGAAAAACATGTATTAAAAAAAACCTGTAAGCTACATCAAAAACTAATGATGTACTCTATGGTGGCTAACAACATACTAAAAAAAAAATAAAAATGCAAAGAATAAAAAATAAATAAAATTAAAAAAACCTGTAAGCAACATATTTTATCCTTTAATTCAAAGAGGATATATTGCCTGATTAGTACTCCTCTCTGCCTGGTGAGATTTAGAATTGTGGAAAAAACAGGTATAATTTTCTAAATTTCCCCTGATCACCATTATGTAAAAAAGGAAAAATTAGAAGGAAGCACAGTGAAGTGTTAATCATGTTTTTCTCCTTGTGGCATGACTATTTATGATTTCTTTTCTACCTTCTACTACTTTCTATATTCTGTATTTTTCTATATTAAAAATAGGAAGTTTTACTGAAATGTATAAAACTTTATTTAAAACATAGTGTAGAAACATGGCTTTCCATTACCAACAGAATAAACTAAACATCTTGGCCGGAGACTGATCAGTTTTCACGAATGAGCTCCAACCTGTCTGCCCACAACTTCATTTCTCATTTTTTGTCACTACTCTTCACGCATGTTTTATTTAAATAAAAAATTAATTCTGCCATTTTCCAAACAGACGTTCAGCTTTCTTGACTCTGCCTAGGTGTTCATTCTGTTCCTGGCTTTTCCTCCATGTCCACACCTCAGTGACTTTTCCTGCAGTGGACACCTTCTCTCTGCGGAGCACCTGTCAACCCCTCTCTCTATTCCCCGAGAGTGCCCTGTGCTGCTGGATCATGCCCTTCCTGTCTTCCTTCCCTCCTTCCTGCGTTTCATCCTCCCTCCTTCCTTCCTATTTTTAAATAGCTCATTTGGTCACGTTGTCTCCAAGTTGCTCTGTTACTTGTGATCTCCAAATGTATGCTCTTAGTTTGGGGGTTCTGAGATATTGAAGATGGAGACTCAGACACGGGAGAAACGAACGCATCGCTGAAGGAATGAGTCTCTCGGCTGGAGGTGGCGAGCATCATTTATTATCTTGTCTGACCAGTCCTGGAGAAGCGCGATGAATGGAGAGACAAATGGGAGAAGTTATCAGAGAGGATGTGACTTGGACTGATGCCAGGTCTTGAGTCCAAGTTTGAATCAGATTGAATTTAAGTTTACTGCCACGCCTCTGAGCCCTGCAGGTCAGCTTTGTGCCTCCAGCCTTCTCTGACCTTTGGTGTGTTTAGCCGTACAACAAATATCATTCTGTGGAGCGGTCATTCTCGTTTCTGTGCTGGAAAAGCCCAAGTCTTTTTCTAGTGTTCACAGATCCCCTCTACATTTGGTGTATTTATTCTCATTCTCTTCCTTCTCTCTTCCACTCAGTTGCTCTGTAATCTACCTATTCTTCCTCACTAATGCTTTGCCTTTAAAAATTTAATCTACAAAATGCAAATCGACTCTCATGCATTGTCAGAAGACCCTTTGATGCTGCAATCTTTGAGTATTTTACAGACATAGGAATGAGGAATAGGAGTATACAAGCCTTCAATTTATTCTTTATTAGAGAGACTTAAGATGATCTCTTGAATCTTTTTCAAAGACAAGGAAACAAACAAAAACAAAAATTCAGTTAATAAAATATTTGGTAAATACGACCTGTGAGACCTGGGGATTTAGAAACATCTGCATGACTCATGAGGTTTTTTTGACTTTTCATTCATCTCTTTGACTTTTCCTGTGAGCCTTTCATTAATATGCAATTAATAATCTATTATTAATTCTTCAAGCAATATTAGGGTGCCTGCTTTATGCCGGGCACCATGCTCACTATTAGGAGCACAGAGAGAAATGAGAATTTACAGTGATGGAGGGAAGCATCACACTCCAGCTCAGCATGAACAATATGCAAGAAAGGCAGGTCCAAGGTGCCACTGAGAAACAAATAAAGAACTCTTCCTGAGGCTCGAGACTTCTGGAAAAGCCTCTGAAATCCTTTTAGGAGATGACCAGCTCTGCACAAGCAGACTTTCGCATTTATTTCGGGAGCAACAACATGGCCCTTTTTGCCAATCGTGTTTGAACATCTGGGAAAATAAACATGGTGTCTGTAAGGTTTCCCTCTAAACTTGAAATATGTTTTATCAGATATGATCCTAGAGAAAATTTACACAGGAAAAACCTTAATCCAGAAGGAATTGAGAGCGTGGTCCCTAGTAACTTCTGTCTCAGTCCATCAAGCCTTCCCCGAACTCACGTGTGGTACCGGCCCACCACCCCAGGCCACTTTAGCTACCGTGACATCAGTGTGGACAAGCATTTCCCCCTGATTTCAAGCAACGCAAGACCCAAATCCTTGCCCCTAAAGGAACAAAGTGTCTTTAGATAAAATCTAGTCTAACAGCAGATGCTCACACTTGATGCACAGCCCCTGCCAAGTGGCCTTCAGATAACTGGTCACCTCCAGGCACAGGGCTCTCACTGCATCTCTGACACATGTTGGATGAGATCTCTCCAGTGTTTATTCAGAACATACAAAAATACAGCAAAAGAAGGAAAATGCACAAGAAATGCAAAGGCAGGGAGCAAAACTTGCACTTATCAATGTTCATTTTTATTCATCATTTCACTGAGTTTATCACTCCCGAGTACTCTGCTCTTCATCAAACAAATAAGCAAGCAAAGAAAAAACAAAGTGTGGTGGCAAATCAAAAATGTGCACTTAGGGGCGCCTGGGGGGCTCAGTCGTTAAGCGTCTGCCTTTGGCTCAGGTCATGATCCCAGGGTCCTGGGTTCCAGCCCCGTGTCGGGCTCCCTGCTCGGCAGAAAGCCTGCTTCTCTCTCTGCCCCTCCCCCTGCTGTGTTCTCTCTCTCTCTCTCCCTCTTTCTCTCTCAAATAAATAAATAAAATCTTTAAAAACAAAGTTCAAAGTATCTAGGATTTTGAATTGAGGGAGGAGGGAAAGAGACTGAAAGAGAATGAGAAGAGCGTAGGCAACAATGACAGAGAATTTGGGTCCCATGCGCAATGTACTTCCTTTCGACTCACCTGTTCTTGCGTACGCTCCTCCCAGGTCTGTCACCTGCTCATGAATTGGGCACAGAACGAAGACCAATCAGAGGAGAAAGGATAAACCTCCTCCTTCACCATCTTTGTTCTGTCCTGCCTGTGAGCTTTCCCTCCTCAAAACCTAACAAATCCAACCAGAAACCAATAGCACATACTTCAAATCAAGGACTCAAACATGAAGTCGCCCTTCCAATTTTATTCTAGATATTATTTCTTCTGTTTTACAGAATCTAACAGTATAGACTTGAGCTATGTAAGCAGAGCTTTTCAATTACTTACATCTCATTATGTTTGATTTTAAGTTTTTCTTAAAATAAAACTGCATTTCAATGTTCTAACCAATTATGACTTTTTACCGAGTCAGCCTATTTCTCCTCTCAAACACACAAACATCAATGGTCTAGTAAATTCCAGGCACTTTTCTTTTTCCAGAATAAAAAAAAAATGCCCCAGTTTTCTTCTTACAAAGACAGGAAGCATTTCCTGGAGCTTAATCACTGTTATGATTTGCAAAATCGGAGAGGTTGAGAGAAATTAGTAAAGTAGGTTGTATCATCCTACTTCAGATTTGGAATTTTTGGACATAGTCCTGCTGCCATTTGGATGAAAGCAATCATGAGTCAAGCTGCGGGTGACCTAACCCATCACTGTTGCCCTATAAAAGTCAGGGCTCCAGAGAGTGGACCCAGGAGAAGGTAGGCAGAGAGCAAGGCACTACGACGACACAGAGCCAAGAAGAGCCCGTGGAAATGCAGAGCCTTCCAGCTCTGCTGCTGCTCTGTGTGGCTGTGTGCTCCACCTACCCAGCGGACCGAGCTGCGGAGGACGAGGACATCATGGAACTTGTTCAGGTAAGTGGTGGGTGCCTCCCTCCCGGATATCGGCAGAGCCCCGTGGGAAAACTGTCTCTGCTTTCCGTTTGTACAGCCCGTGGGATGCTCTGGGCTTTACTGTGTGGGAGAGGTTCAGGGACAGAGTTAGAGCGTGTGGGTTGAGGAGGGGTCTCCGTGTCCCACTGTGCAGCCTCCTCTCCTGCAGGTACGCACAAAGGCCAGAAATATTAGGTGTTTTCCTAAGATCATCACCACCTCGACCCACCTCAACGGCGGCAGCACTGGGCCGTGAGGCACACGAATAACAGGTGGAGAGTGTAATTAATTGTATCTCCTGTTGGGACTTCTGTAGGTATTTTAATCCAACATAAGTTTAGCTAGATATTTATATTGCTAGGGTCGGGTTTAGACGCGGGGATTTGTCCAACATTTTTCTTAAGCCAGGTCCCCGTGAGACGCATAAAGTAGAAAGTCGAGGGGGTTGAATAAAGGCTCCTGAAGTGCACGATTATGCTCAAAGAAGCCCATTTGCTCTGTGTTCCTCCTTTAAGTTCACTAGACAGTTATCTGGATTTTCTGCTTCATTTTCATTGCTTTGGGAGTAGACGAAGCTCCAGAGATTATTTGGCTACAAAGATAAAACAAACGAGGAAGAGTCTGTAACTGAAGAGTTGAGCCGAATATGACATTTATTTTGATTTCCACAAACCGGACGGCAGACAAATTAAGTCAACAGCTGCAATTTAGCATAAAAGGCTAAAAATCAAAGCATGACCTGAAAACTCTACTTATTATCCCATTAGCAATACCTGGAAAACTACTACAACCTTGCCAAAGATACGAAACCATTTGTTAGAAGACGGGAGGGTGGTCCTGTTGTTGAAAAAATCCGAGAAATGCAGAAGTTCCTCGGATTGGCGGTGACGGGGAAGCTGGACTCGGACACTCTGGAGATGATGCGCAAGCCCAGGTGTGGCGTTCCCGATGTTGGGGAGTTCACTACCTTCCCTGGCATCCCCAAGTGGAGGAAAACCCACCTTACTTACAGGTAATGGGGCCAAAGAGGTTTCCATGTACTATCGAGATTTTACAAGTGACTATCACAGGAGGAATAATGTCTTCTTCAATTTTTCTCTTAAAGGATTATGAATTATACACTGGATTTGCCGAGAGAGGCTGTTGATTCTGCCATTGAAAAAGCTCTGAATGTCTGGAAGGAGGTGACTCCACTTACTTTCTCCAGGACTGATGAAGGGGAGGCTGACATAAAGATCTCTTTTGCAGTTAGAGGTAAAAAAAACCGAACATGAAATGCATCCATTTATCTAGTTGCTGTTGGGGGGCAGTGTTCCAAAGAGATCCTGATTACCTATCTTTCCAATAAAAACATTTTCTCTGTTAGATCATGGAGACTTTAGCCCTTTTGATGGACCTGGAAACGTTTTGGGTCACGCCTACCCGCCCGGGCCCGGCATTTATGGAGATGCCCACTTTGACGATGATGAATTATGGACGAGTGATACTTCGGGTTAGTTACACATCTCTCAGAATGATGTTGGTGGGTGATTTTTTTAGATTTAGAAAATTCTTATTAGCTAAGAACCTTCAAGAAGGGGGGTGTTCCAGATTTCCCAAATGGCTCAAGAATTAGTAGAATGTATTTTTGTTTTAACCCTTTTTCAGATGTCTAAAAAGTTTACTCCGTCTTGGTAAGCATAATATGGGAATATCGTTAAGTATTTCTTTGATGACTACGGTTCTAGTGTGAGCTTGGGACCATCATTAAGAATATTCTCTCATTATACTGAATTGCAGATACCCAAGGGACAGTGCATTGCATTGACTCTGCATTAACCCGGGCCCTTGATATTGCTTGTATCCAGCTGAGGGAAATTTCTTCTTTACTCTCCAAAATGGAGATGAGAGTTCAATTTCAGAAACTGAGGTTCCTGTTTAGGTTTTCTTGGTAAATCAGCATTTTACTCTCTCTAGGTTAACAAGAGTTTCTATAGACTTGTTCCGAAGGAAAAGACTTGCCCCCAAATATAACTGTCCAAATTTTTTAGGTAGAAGAATATTTCTCAGTTCATAACTGTATACTTTGAGCACTGGCTTCCAAACTTTTCAAAAAATTGGCTAAAACAAATAATACTACTTCTGAAATTCATTTCGATTTATAATTGAAATGCAAACAGAATCTCTTTAGCGAGTATGAATGTGAAGTTAGTGCTGGATAAATTTCTTTGGTTTAACAACTTCTTCCTGTAATGTCTCTAATGAGGAGTTTACTAGGATCACAAGTTACACGAATAATGCTTGCAAAAGTAAACTTAGCATGTCAAACATAATTACCTGATGACTTCCAATTTTTTTTAATAATATGAATAAAGCTAGTGTTTGTGTCACCCAAATCTCTTTTGTGACAAATGGTAGGCATGATTAGGTTTGCTATCTTTTAGACCAGTCTTGCAAACCCTATGACAATTATCCTTACTAATATTTTCAGACCCAATATGTGCTCAGTAATAATCTTGAGGCAGAAAAATTATGCAGGCAATAGTCCAATGGAAAATAACAGTAGTATGGTTGTTTCAGGATTTCAGAACTGAGATGAATAAATTGTGATTCATTTAAATGAGACCATAACTGGTGAATGGTAATACGTTGAAACAGTGTTTTTAGCTTTTCATTGACAAATGAAGAGAAATATTTATGGATGTGCTAAACAAGTTGGTTCCATTCCAGAGCACAAGAAAAGGGAGCTGGTTCTCAAGAAGTAAATAGGATCCTGAGGCAGGAGAGGGGGAGTAGATGGATATAGCTGGATATTTTGCCTCAAAGATTGATTTCAAGAATAAGCCTTGAAAGACCCTTGGCTTTCCATTAAGTGTGTAATCGGTCCGTGGATGAGTTAACCACAAAACAAGGCAAAGAAAGCCCTGTGAGCCTCCAGGAAGAAAATCAATAGAATACACAGCTGACCCATGTGATGATGTACATGGATTTAAGGACCAAGTAACCGTTATTTATGATTTCTAAAATAGGAACCAACTTATTCCTGGTTGCTGCTCATGAACTTGGCCATTCCCTGGGTCTCTTTCACTCGGCCGACCCTCGCGCTCTGATGTACCCAGTCTACAACACACTCACAGACCTGGCCCGCTTCCGCCTTTCTCAAGATGATGTGGATGGCATCCAGTCCCTGTACGGTGAGCGATGTTGGAACAGTCAGGCATAGCTTTGCAGGGATGGTCTTCGGGAAAACTTTAAAATGCTGCACGAAGGGTTTGCAATTCCCCTCAAAGCACCCTGAGAGTGTTTGGAAAGCACATACATGGACGACAGCCTCACAGTTGTCCTTCTGTTTGCCTCCCCACATCTGTTCCCTTCAGGAGCTCCCCCCGTCTCCCCGGATGAGCCCATGGCACCCACGGAATCTGTGCCTTCAGGACCTGAGACCCCAGACGCGTGCGACCCCGCTTTGTCCTTCGACGCAATCAGCACTCTGAGGGGAGAAATCCTGTTCTTTAAAGACAGGTCAGACCAGAAGATTCCATTTCTCTCTCCCTTCTTTTGATGCACCATGCTTAGAAAGGAGAACAGAGAAACTTGATAGAGATTTTTAAATACTGAGAGCAAAAGCGTTTTCTCTGAACGTGAAATCACTGAGATCTCATGCTTCACCCTCCCCATTTTCCTAAAAGCACCAAGCTCGTTTTCAAAGACTTGATTCGATTCCTGTCCTCTCCTTGTTCCCAGTTGCTAGAAGCCACGCTTGCTTTTCCAAAGGCTCACGTCGAACTTCAGAATTAGGGTTTTATCTTTGTTTCCTTTAAAAATGACATCAGGAGAGCATTACACTTAATCAATTAACTTACTCACGGCTGGATAAATACACACATGATAACACATGCAAGCCGCACACATGGGAAGAAAGTGAAGAGCAAATCTCCCTCACCACACTGGCTCCCCACATCCATCCACCATTAAGGATGCATGGAGTGCTTCTGGAACCCTTCTGATAATGCTGACACACACACACACACACACACACACACACACACACACACACACACACATACACACACACACACCGGTCTATCTGCTTGAAAATGTAAACGATGTTATGATACCTACACTGGTTTGCATCAATTGTAGTCACCTTCTCTCTAGAAGTTGCTGCTCTGGAATTTTCTGGCAGGTCAGGTGCAGGCTTCCCAAGAAAAAGAAAAGACTTTTCCCCATTGGCAATACCCCGGATTTCTGCTTACCCTCGAGCCTAGCTGACGAGGGGCTGGGGGAGGACGGACGAGGCACCACAATGAGAAAAAATGCTAAAGGAGAAAGTCTGTTTCTCAATTTTCATTTCCTTTTCTATATATTTCAGACATTTTTGGCGCAAATCCTTCAGGACCCTTGAACCTGGATTTTTTTTGATCTCTTCGTTTTGGCCATCCCTTCCTTCAGGCTTGGATGCCGCCTATGAAGAGACTAGCAAGGACATTGTTTTCATTTTTAAAGGTAATTATTAAATAATAATTTCTTTAACTCGTTGAAATAAACCCCTTCACAGGAAAATTGAATTGGACTTTAATTTTCTCTACTCTGACAAATTGCGTCTCCTTCATTACTCTAAGGTAGTGAAGAAACAGCTGGGTCTGGTATTATTTTATTTATATTTTATAGATAATAAAAATGCACATCAGTATATAAATTGCTCCGAGTTGTAAATTCCCTCCTTGGATTTGTGTTCATTCATTCAATCCGAAAATTTTTGTTAAAAACCCACTTTGAGCTGGGGGTTAAATCTTTACTATGAAAATCAAAGGTGCTGACAAGTATTTCCGAAACCGAAAGGATTAACTGTCATAAATTCAATGTGACTCTGAGTTATTTTTCTTAACAGGAGACCAGTTCTGGGCCATCAGAGGAACTGAGGTACAAGCAGGTTATCCAAAAGGCATCCACACCCTGGGTTTTCCTGAAACTGTAGGGAAAATTGACGCGGCCATGTTCGATAAGGAAAAGAAGAAAACGTTCTTCTTCGTAGGGGACAAATACTGGCGGTAAGACGGGGTTGGGATGGCTTTGTACGGAGCCTTGTTGGGGAAATTATCTTATTCCTCTGAGGAAACCCTCAGGCCACTCTCAGCCAGCCTCCCCGCCCGTGCGGGGATGGGATTCCCTTGCCTTGGTGAGCCCAGCCGCATCTGCCTGGCTCCTGCCTGGGGCCTGTGAGCAGCAAGCTGGAGCCCCCCTGCAACCGCCCCCCCCCGCCTGGACGGCCTCTTCCTGCAACCCCTGGCCAACCCACTCATCCTTCAATCTTGCCTCAAGCGCCAGCACCCCGTGGAGCTTCCCTGCTGGACTCCAAACCCAGATGGGCTTGTCTTTTTTTGAAAGAAGCCTCAAGAATCCAGGCCACCATTTAGCATTCCTTTCCTGTTGACTCATCGACTCCTGGGGTGTTTGTCTCATCCTCCCAACTTTGCTATATGATTCTTCAGGGCTTCCCCTAACCTCATCCACTCGTTAGTGCTGCTTGTTTAAGAGACTGGTGAGCAATAGCGGTCCAGGTTTATGGCTAGAACCCAGGACTCACGGAGGCTGATGCCCAAGGTCCAGCCAACGAGTCCGAAACACTTTCCCTGTGGTTTCCTGGTCTCCACCATCCCTTTTCCTAGGAGGCTGCCATAGGAAATCCAGATGTGCAGGGTGGGGGGGACATACACGAGCCACGTATGGTAGAGAACTTGAAATTTGTATTTGAGATGAATGAGCCAGTTCATGTTTGTACCTTCATGCCTTTGTGATAGAAAGCTGATTAAGGTTCTCTCCATCCGGGCTTGAGAGTATGGTAACAGATCAGGATGTTGCCTCTTCTCCTGGCGGAGATACAGTTCTAAGAACTATCTTTGCAATTCCATTAAAATCACATATTTCTGTAGTGCTTGACATGCTTGACATTTATTTGCAGTACTTGGAAAGTTTACTAGGATTCCACATTAAACCCAGCATGACTTAAGAATTCTGGTAACATGGCCTCTGCTGCGTTTCTTTTACTGGATGCAGGTTTGATGAGAAGAGACAATCCATGGAGCCAGGCTTCCCCAAGCAGATAGCAGAAGACTTCCCAGGGGTTGACCCGAAGGTCGATGCTGCTTTTGAAGCGTTTGGTAAGAGGATACTTGTTTTGTTGGCAATGGGGCACTTGAAACATTCCACGGTATCAGAAGGACAATTGGATTAATCTGTAATGACAGGTTTTCTTCTTTTTTTGAGATTTATTTATTTACTTGAGAGAGAGAGAGAGAGAGAGAGAGAGAGAGAGAGAGAATGAGTGGGGGAGGGGCAGAGGGAGAGAAAGAATCTCCAGCAGACTCTCTGCTGAGCACAGAGCCCAATGCAGGGCTCGATCTCATGACCCTGAGATCACGACCTGAGACGAAACCAAGAGTTGGACACTTAAGTGACTGAGCCCCCCAGACGCCCCACGTAATGACAGATTTTCTCTAACCCGTTCCTTCCTCTCTCATTCCAAATTGCAACTTATCAATTCTGTACCAAGTCTATGACGACTTCCTATAAAACATTGATTTGAATCATAAAGACAAGCAACACACGTCTCTCTATTTTGTACATGCAGAAGACACCAAAGTGCTCAAGCGTCACTTCCTTACATCCAGACCTGTTACCTTTCAGGTTACCATGTGGGTATAAAAATCCACTCAAGTGGTGTGGCCAAGTTTCATACTGGCAGGCTTTCTCTTCCACTCCATCCTGTGGTGACTACTAATTCCCAGGGAGATGTCCCTGAGTAGTCAGTCGTTGCCCACACCAGTCAGTTGCAAATAACTGCTTCTTCTTGTGCCCAAAGTTTTAAAAATGTCGTATCTTTTTCCTGCTCGAGGAGAGATGGCTGGAGGCTGGTGACCTTTATTGGAAGGTAACCTGAGCACTAGGATGGCAGTGCCATAAAGGGCCCCCCTGGTGTTCTGGAAGGAGTTTCCATGCTTCTCTGGGGCCAGAAAGGACTCTCAGGAAAGGAAAGGGGAGGAGGACTGTTGGGAAAAAAAGAAAATAAAGAGCTCATAGTTTCCAAAGAAGCTGAGAACTTTGTCTGATCGGAAGCAGAATAACCTAGTAAGCGGAGCCTGGCTTTGCTGTCCTCAGCGAGGGACCTTGGCCCAGCGCGCATGGACCGGCCACCTGCTCCTCTGTGGAATGGAGTTGGATACACTTCCTTCGTAGGACTGTTGCAGAAAGAAATGAAAAAACAATCCGATAGAACGTTTAGCAGAGTCCCTGCACTTAGGAAAACCCTATAAACCCTTTGTAATTTTAATTACCTACTATTCTGAGTTTCGTATGTTGCCAAACAGATTTATCTGAAAAAATATCTCATGGTTTCCCTTGTCCATATTTCCAGGGTTTTACTATTTCTTCAGTGGATCTTCACAGCTGGAGTTTGACCCAAATGCAAGGCAAGTGACACATGCTTTGAAAAGCCGCAGCTGGTTGAATTGCTGAGACCCCGAGAAGCGCCCCACGGCACCGGCAATGGCACTCGTCGTCCTTCCCCTCAGTCTCTGAACAGAGGTGCTCATTTTCTCCTGCGTGTGCAGGGACGACAGCGCGAGCGACCTCCGCGTCTTGCCGGTGGCCTCACACATTACCTGACATTGAGCGGGGACTTTGTCACACGGGGGCGCTTCCACAGGAGAAGGGAGAGTGCTCCTGTGCAAGACCAGCAACTGTATATAGACTATTTACTTGTTATTTAATAAAGAGAATCGGTCCGTTATATTATCGGCTTGTTTGTTTCAAGAACAAGTTGTCCCCACAGCCTTGGGTGCAGTGTGGACCAGACAGGAGGCAGCCTGAGATCCTGGGCCCGTGGTGTTAGGATTCGGGTCTCCACGGCGGCCGCCTCACAGTGGGCTGGTCCAAGACCGAAGAGAATGTATCGCGGGCCCTCCGTGAGTGCCCTACCAACAGGTGTCCCTATTTCCACCACCCAGACATCTTATGTGTTCCTGATACGCCCTTGGAGAAAGACCTAGGAAAGCCGTCACCTTGCAGGGCAGGCTCTAGAAAAAACTGTGAAGCAGAATCTTAGGATTATCGCAGATCACCTAGTTCACACGCTTTCTTTTTCAGTGGAGAAAATCAAACCTGATCTTCATCTTTTCCTTCTACTTACACGTTCCCTTCCGCCCGCTCTAGCAAGCAGATTTCCTCACGTCCACTGCACACACGAAAGTATCCTCTGGTACTCATTTCCTATTCGTCCATGCTCAAAGTCCATGCTGGGTTGTAGGCATAGGAACCTGCGTAAATGGACACAGCCCCTGCCTTCATCAAGATTATAGTCCTGCAAGAAAGAATATATGCAAATAACCACACATAGACATGCAACTGTAAATTTAATGAGTCATAAGGGAAAGCCACTGATGTCCTCGATAGAATAAGAGGAGGATCTACGCTGCCCTGGGTCATGTTAGAACTTCTGGGGGAGTGGCACTGGAGGAGGTTTTGAGGGGAGGTGTGGGAACCGGGTGAGGGGATCACGGCTCGGGCGAAAGCGGTCACACTGCAGAGTCAGACGAGAACACGAAAGACAGCAGGGCTCCATGGGGGTGGAAGAAAGAGGGAAGAGGTCATGTCATTCCCAGACAGCTCTTCCTAGAGCAGAAGGACAAATGTCCCAAACGGTGGGAGCATTTGCTGGGTTGGGGGATGGCTTGGAGACACATAGCTTTGTGAGGAAACAGTGAGAATGGGGAATAATGGCTTAGGTTTGCCAAGTTTTGAAATGTCTATGAGATACCCAAGTAGGCTGTGAGTAAGTGAGTCTAAACTCAAAAGAGGGGACACAGTAACTATGGGGGTGATGGGTGTTGGCCACACTTACTGTGGGGACCGTCCTGCAACATGGACATACACGGAGTCTTCTCATGCACCTCAAACAATTCAGTGTTGTCTGTCAATCATATCAATTATTTTTAAAAAAGAGAGGAGATACAAATATATGGGTTGTCAGCATTTAGGTCGTCCTTAAAACCATGAGTATGAAAGAGACCATATGGGAGATTGCAATAAGTAAATTGGCAGTATTTTGGTAGGAATTGAGCATTTCTTTATTTTAAAAATTACCTGCATTTATTTGGATTATTTTTTTCAAGGGTACTAGGTGGCCACAGGGTAATTCCAAGAGTCAGAAACATGGTGAAAAGTTAATTTCCTCACACCTGTGCCCACCAGTTAGTGTCTTTTCTCAGAGGCTGGTTGGACACCCCCTGCCCTCATCAAGCTTGTAGTCCAGCAAGAGAGAATGTATGCAGATAAGCACACACATGCGTGCGACCCTCAGAGCTGTTTCGTACACAGGCAAGCATTAACACCCTCTTTTAAAGTTAGACTGGCAGCAAGCAAATTCACACTGCTGTGTTCTTTGCTCTTTTCACTTAATACACCTTGGCAACCACTCCTCCTTAGTACAGGCTTCTCTTCTTTGTTAGCCGCCTTCTATGAAATAAACACATAATTTATTCCGTCCCCTATTGGTGATGAAACCCATGCTTAAATAAATGCATACATCAAAGAAATGAAATTTAAAAATAAAAATCATCAAAAATAAATAAAATACATATAATTGAAATAGATATAAATACTACATATGGAAAATAATAATTTAATGATATATTAAGAATACATTTGAAAAAATATAATGTATTTGAAATTAAAATAATTAAAAATACATCAAAATTATGTGCATTAGATTATTTTTAGTATGCAACATGTCAGTAGGTTATTTTCAATATTTTACTATCATTCCTGTACTTGTACTTGTGTATCTGATGGAAAGTCAGCCTTCGAAGACTGAGCAGAGATGGGAGAGCAGGAAAGCTCTCTGTTGGATTCTCCATCATGCAGGCCATTCGATGTTGTTTAGAACAATAGTACTGGTGGAGAGATGAAGCTGAATTCTGACTAAAGTGGGTAGAAATATTGATAAGTTGGGATGCTTTTGGTTACAGGTAGCAATAACTGCCAACTGGCTTAAAAATAAAAGAGTTTATCAAAAAGACAAAAGGAAAGTGTTGGAGGGGTGCCCAGGTGGCTCAATCAGTTAAGCTTTGGTCTCTGGATTTCAACTCATCGTGTTCTCAGGGTTGTGGGATCCAGCCCCACATCAGGCTCCCCACTGAATGAGGAGTCTGCTTGAGATCCTCTCTCTCTCTCTGCCCCTGCTGCTCGTGTGCATGATCTCTCTCATTCTCAAAAAAAAGGAAAGGAAAAAGAAAAAGAAACAACAGATGTTGGTGAGGATGCAGAGAAAGGGGAACCCTCGTGCGCTGTTGGTGGGAATGCAAGCTGGTGCAACCACTCTGGAAAACTGTATGGAGGTTCCTCAAAAAGTTGAAAATAGAGCCACCCTCTGACCCAGCAATTGCACTTCTGGGTATATAACCAAAGGAATGAAATAAAAAAAGAGATATCAGCATTCTCACGTTCACTGCAGCATGATTCACAACAGCCAACGTATAGACACAACCTCAGTGTCCTCCAGCGGATGAATGGATAAAGAAAACACGGTGCGTATACACAATGGAATATGATTAAACCTTAAAGAAAAAGAAAAGGAAACTCTACCATTTGCAACAATATGGATGAAACTTGAGGGTATTATACTAAATAAGATAAGCCAGACAGAGAAGCACAAATACCGCATGCTCTTAGTTACACATGAAATCGAAAAAAATGTCAAACTCCTAAAAGCAGAGGGTACAAGGGCGGTTGCCAGGACTAAGGGCCTGGAGGAAACAGGGAGATGTTGGAATGGGAGATAGGAAATTTTGGTTATGTGAGACGAGTAAGTTTTGGAGAGAGAATGCCCAGCACGGTGACCACAGTCACTAATTCCGTATGGTGGACTTGAAATTTGCCGGCGGTGGATCTTAAATGCTCTCGCCATTCACACCCGCGAGAAAAGGTAACTCTGCGCTGTGGTGGGTGTGCTGAGCAGCCTGACCGTCGGCATCATTTCACAATGTGTACCAATATCAAAACACCATGCTGGACACCTTAAAAACATACAATGTTTATTGGTCAATAATACCTCAATAAAGCTGGAAAAGATTTTAAAAAGCAAAGCCTTGAAAATAAGAGTAAAGGAGTTTGCTGATCCACATCACGCAAAAGCGCAGCAGCGGCGCAGGTCTCTGTCGGTGTCACCGTGGCTGTGGCCCGGCCCCGCCTGCGTGCCAGCCATGCCCAGCACCCCCCACGGCCGCCCCGGCATCGTGCCCACACGGGGCACCGCCCGGCCGCAGACCGCCCTGTGAGCCGCCCGTCTGGATCTTTCGTAACAGTGGGGTCATCCTGGAAGGGTGGCCGAGGCAACGGGGAGTCATGTCACCAGCCGAGTTGCTGCTACACAGCGCGGGGCGGGGGGGGGGGGGGGGGGCAGATGCTGAGGCAGAAATCTCTGTCCGTCCACCGCAAAGAGGCTGGGACAGGTGGCAAAGGGGAAGTGACCGGTGCAGATAGTTCTTAGGAGGTGTTGGGCTGGGCATGAAGGGAGCAATACGCGCGTTCCTTGTACTGGCCCCCCTGATTCACGGTCCTTGTGCGTGTCTTCGCTTGTCTGGGGAAAGGCACGGGACAGCTGTGCAAGGCTTGAATACCTGGTTTTCGCCAGGCACGGCACAAGGGGCTTGAGGTCCAGTGTTCGTATCATCCTCATGAGTACCGTTGGGTCGGCGGCTTGTTTCCACCGTGCAGAAATAGGAGTTTAGAGTGACTCAGGGACCCCGCCATGGTCACATTGTAGGTAGCAGAGTCAGGCCCTAATTTCATTCTTTCCTGGTTCCAAAGACCGTGTTCTTATTTCGTCTAGAGTAACAGGCAATAAGGCAGCCTGAATGGCCTTATCTCACTTAGTTTTGACTCCGATCTGAACTAGATGTTGTGCTGTATCATACTGCATGACCACAAAGAGAGGAAGTTGATTCTTCCTCAGTTCTGCAATTTAAAATTCCCACAGCCCAAAGGCCAACGTTCTTGTATCTGTGTCTGACACCTGGCCTCTGCCCCAATTCCCCTGCGCTGTCCTCAATTATAATGGACAATGGCGGACCTCCCACCTGCCAAGGCTCCCCTCTGTCCTTTCCCCCAAGCAATCTTGTTCCAGAAGGACTGGTGTGTGGTGTGTGTGTGTGTGTGTGTGTGTGTGTGTGTGTGTGTGTGTGTGTGCTGACAAGCCAGCCACCCATGTTTCTTAACACCAAGTAGAGGCCAAGCGCCAGGGGCCAGACTTATAGTCCATGTTAGGACAAGTCCAGCCCTAACGGTGACGTGATGCTGAATCCCAGGATGATGTTCAAGAACTGGCTTGATTTCTCTTGCCTGGGAAATGTAGAGCACATCTGCATTACAGGAAGTGACACTAGATCGGGGGCGGGGGGGGTGAATGAAAGCAAAACTGGGAATCAGATGGGAACTTGGCAAGAAACCAACAGAATGGTGGGTTTAACACTGATGAGAAAATAAAGAATAAAAATGGTACAGAATCTCACCCTCTCTACAGATGGGTTACTCTCTCAGAAGCCCATCGCCAAATATCACACCAAGATGTGAGCCCACTGTGAGGAGAAACAGTGGGAAGGACACACTGAATTTACTCAAATGCAGCGGGAATAATTTGTGCAAGCAATTTTCTGTAAAATGGAAGACATTGTCAGGACCTATTAATTCATGTAGAATTAATTCAATTCTTGGGTTTATTATATTAATAAGAGTTAAGTGCTTAGAAATACTCTGATTTTAAGTCTGCACAAATAGATTTGGATTGTTTGGAAGAATTAGCTATTTTAAAATCATGATTGTAATTTGAAGTGTTGATGAAAGTATTTATGAATGCAAATAGTATTAAATGTTTAAGGATATTTCAAAATTTTAACCATACAAATCCATTAAATATTAGTCAAAGAGCTAATGAAAGTGAATATAATCATTTTATACACATTTCCTAGGTTAATAAACAGAATAGCAAGATTAGAAAGTTGAATTTAAAATCTTAAGAAACCTTAAGATTTAGGTTTTTTTATGAATTGAATATTAATTATAATACAAGTAAAATTGTACTAATAGGGATGCAAAAAAATGAAGCTGCCCTCAGACATTAAGAAATCCAACTGAAGGGCTGACATTTTAATGCAGAAAGGAAGCAAATAGTTTACATATATTATTTCTTTTAATTCTCATTAACGAGGTAGATATTATTAAACCAATTTTACAAATAGGGTTGCTGCCACTCAGAAGGACTGAGCCATATCCTCAAGGTCATGCAGATGGTAAGTGACAGAGTCAGGGGTCGAATCCATTTGCCTGACCCCAGGCTTATGTTTGATCCTCTCTGCTGCCCCTTACTCTGAGTGTTGACATGAATTGATCTACCAATGTGATTAATGGCAAGAGGCAGGGAGCAAAGCAAAGACGGACAGAGGAAATAGGGCAGGTGTTGAAAAAGAGAGGAAGGGCTGGTGCTTTGTAGCAGGTTGGTTGGCCTGCCCCATGAGGGGTTGCAGGATACAGACATGCAAAAGTCAGTCTCGTAACTTGAGAAGTTCCTGTAAGTGCTGCTATTTTTCCATTTAGATAAGGAATGTGAAGCATGTAATAGAGTATTTCATGTGCATCTAAGTGAATAGGCATAAGGTCTGCTATTAATAAAGTAGTCATATCATAATTCAAGAAAATCTGATGATTTGTCATTAAGAAATCACCGCAAACCCCGACACTACAGAAGGGGTACGGTGACTCGTAAAGGCACTGTGCGTTGCCCCCTCCTGAGGGGCTGAGATGAGATGCAACCCATGAGGCCACAAGTAGATTCCTGAAGGCAGGAAAATATTTTATAGACCCGTCACAGAACCACAAATACATATCCCTGGTAAGTTCTACATCTGAAAGTGACAATGTAGTCCTTAAATTTTTCCGTATGTTAACTTGCTTAGAATTTCTTTCCCCACAAACCCCTAATATGTCACCATTCAACTCTGAAGTAGGCGTGTCTTTTTGTCAATGTTCTCAGCCCACAGTAGTCTTGTGATTAGTCGGGCTCAAATCACGTCCTTGAGAGTGAGCGATAAACGCATGAGGGGAGTCTCAGCCACAAGACCACAGTTCGCAGAAATTGAGGTCAAACTCCTGCTCTGTTGCCTACCCTCCCAGGGCTCACGGTCTGGGGAAGGCCGGCTGATTCCGAGACGAACATAAAGGGCCAACACGGTAGGAGACGTCCACTGGTGTCTCCGCTTGCTCACTCTTGGCAACACTTACCAGGCTGTTGCTACACGTAAGCGTGCTGCTGAGCACTTGCACACATCAGTCAACAGAACGGACAAAGATTTTCCCTTCCTAGGACTTACATTCACGAGGGAGGCAGATAAGAACTAGAATTAGACTATAAATACATTGTACCATATGTGAGAAGGAGATACACACTCTGGAAAAGAGAAAAAACATAGAGTTAAGGGAATGGCAAATGCAGGAGGTCGGGGGTGGTGGTGGGTTGCAGCAGAATTAGTGTGGTCAACGTGAGCTTTTTTTCCCTGGAAAAAGAAAGATGAGACATAGCTTTTGGGACACAGCAAGTCACTTCAGGCCCCTGGCTGTTCCCTGTGATCTGGCCCCATCTCCCCCCTGGGCACAGTCTTGCAGAGCTTCCTAGGAGCTGTTAGAACAAAGGAATGGGAAGCCCCAGTCCTTAAGGATCCTAAGGAAACAAAGGGGATGCAAGAAGGAGCCATCTCCGCAGGACAGGAAATAGCCTGACCTTATTGGAGACAATAAATCTGTGGCCCAACTTGCAGTGCTGTTTCAAAAGTAAAGAAGGACCTAATGCACATTCTTGAGTTGTTTTTGCAGGATAAGAGGTGTATCAGAATCTAACTATAGATTGCCTCTTCTTGCTATTTGTGAGAGCCCAGGATTATTATATTCACATCAGTGTGTCTGACACAGAGGGCAGGACGTGGTGTGCTGGTGGTATGGACGGTTTGGGGTGGGAGTGTGGAAACCCTCATAGATGATCCACTGATGAGCAGGTGGTGGGTGGAGGAGTGTTTCAGCAGGTCAAGGGAGGAAATCAGGGAGAAGTGAGTGAAGAATGGAAAGGATGAAGATACTAAGATGACAAAATAGAGAATCACAGAAGGAAAGTAATCTAAATTGGTCACGTAGGAAGTGTGTAGGGAAACAGGAGGAGAGAGGTGTCTGGAGAGAATTTTCATCCAGGTCCCAGGGCTGAGGCCGGAGGCCACAGGAGGGCTTTCATTCCTCTCGGACTAGGGGTCAAGAATGCTCCAGCTGGTCCACCCGAGAAGCAAAGCCAGACTTGGCCCCTCAAGCAAGGAAAGAGGTATGCTTGTGGCTCCCTGCCTCCTGCAGCCCCCCTGTCCCCATGTGGGGGCCTGGGGGGGTCAGGATCTATAAGGTCCACCAAGGCTTGAAGCCAGAATCAGGACCAGGGTATCTCCAAGTCCTGCACGGACTGAGGTATAGGGGAGCATCATCCTTGGAGCAAAGCCGGCATGCAGAGAAAGGAAAACAAGCAAATATTCAGGCTCAGGCTAAGAACAAGAGGGAGAGACAGAGACAGAGCCTTCAATCTTCCCATTTCTCAGGAAGGCTGGCCTGAGATTGTAGTCCACGAGGTTCCCCAAGTTCCTTATTATAAATCTACTCTAATTGACCCCCCAACAAAATGATTCTTGGCTTAGACCTAAACTGGGAGTGGGTTGACAAACCACAGACCCTCAGAGAATATGTGGAATTGGCTGTGGGGTCCCAGCAGGGCAGAGAGAAATGCCATGTCAAGGTGAAGCCAACAGTCCGTTAGCAGGGAAGCAACAGTTGGTTCCACTACGGTCTGTGCTTTTGTAAGTGTATCTTTGACCTCCACACCCTGCCTTCTGGCTGTGTTCAGTCTTCCTCTTCTGTGCACCCATTAACCCACAGTGTGCTCTAACTGTCCCCAAATGTCCCACCTTGGACTGTCTCCAGTGCCCAGCATGGCATCTGCCTCTTAACCGCTGCTTATTAATAAAATTTTATTGAATGAATGAATGAATGAGTTTAGGAAGGAAGCAATGCTTGGTCCTAGATGCTCTTTAACCAATAAGAGTCTAGCAGGCCGAGTGTGGAGGGTAAGGGAACAGCACGTGTGCAGTGGTGTGAAGATATGAAAGATAACAGAACATTTTTGGGGAATCGCAAAGAGTTGGCTGGACCACAGTGAAGAAAAGGTATTTTTTTTCTGAGTTATATTATAGAGGGAAGAATATCAAGAATTCAACCTGCTGTTACATAACGAAAAACATCATATTTCCATTAATAAATGTAACAACCGAGAAAACATTCCCCGAAACATATTATTAATTAATTAATTCAGTCTGTGCATAATTCAGCGGTAAATCCACTTTGGAAGTCGTCAGGCTACAAACAATAAATTGAACAGGTAACTTTAGCGAGTGTTACCTGCTGCACACACAGTACGTTTCTTATGTATTTCTGAAGTAGATCACACGTGCTTCAAACAGGGGGCACAGCATTTGGGGGAGAAGCACCCTGGCCTTCCAGATTTACCACAGAAGCCACAGCCTCCGTTAGTCCCTATTAGTCAGTAGGAAAAAGCCACTTCGGGTCGGGGGGGGTCCCACCCTGGACAACAACAACAGCTGATTCATAAAGTAACTATTTATCAATAAAAGCTGCTCAGTGTGACTAAGAGGAAACTGCTTCACTCTCCCAAGATAAAACTGAAGGTGAGTATGTATGTTACATGACTTCCTGGCCATGATTTACGCAACTGAGAAACTTGCCACCTCGACATCTAGTATTAGAGACACATGTAGCCCGTGCCAAAGAGGGGATGATAATACATCTTGTAGTGTAGCTGTTTCTTGGGAGAGCCTCCAGACTAGTCAAGGAGTCACTCACTGTCTTGGCTTACGACAGACATTTAGGCAAAAACTATATTGACACTGACATGCTGTACCTTGTTGCATAATAACAATTTCTTCAAGAATCGTGATTAATTTACATTATAGATAGCTTTTTACTAGCAATATTTGGCATATTGACATGTTCTCATCAGGACTCATAGTTGCAAGAGTTTTGCTTCCAAGAAATAAAACAAACGGAAATGTAGGGCCTCTATTTCCTCATGTCCAATGTTGGATGGCTAACGTAGATGATTTTAGGTGTCTTTCCCCTCTACCAGGAATGGACGCTCATCGAGCAACTATTATGTGATAAGCATGATGTATGTTTGCATTTGGGGATTCATGTAGCCATAAAGCTGTCATGGAAAATCCTCATATTATTGTTTGCATTTTATATGTGAGAAAATGAGATATCAGAAAGGTTAACGTGTGGAAGCCTACAGGTCTAAAAAGCTGCAAAATCGAGTTTTGAATTCAAACCTGCTTTACACAAAAATTAGATTTCTTTCACGTTCAGAATTCTGCTTCTGGTTCTATGTCCATCCATATTAAGTCTACGTTTGTAATCACGCTGTCTGAAGTTCCAACCAATGGGAGTCAATTAAATTAGTAATGCCTGCATAGTATTTTGATTAATATTCTAAGAGCAAGTTTATCTTTTTATTTCAAGAAAATGCTAACTATAGACCCAGAAAATGGGTTTCATGTCTGTGAACCCCTGGTTATCTTGTATCGCTATGGAGCGCCTGATCGTGGAGACGGTCTTAAAGGTCAGGAGGTAAGGATAATTACCATATGCAGTCATTCAGTTTACAAGGTACCTACCAGTTCAATCATATCATAACTGCATGGGCTAGGCATTATAATTTCCTTTTTTGCAAATGATAACAGCCAAGATCGCTCAGCTGTGATTCAAACTCATGTCATTTGACTCAAAATTCTGTACTTTTCCTACTACACCTTTTGGAGGGTACCTGAAAGAAAATTCTCTTACACATCTCCTCCCCATGTACAAGGTAACCATCCTCACTCACTATAATTAGAAAGCCACCGTTTTGTGAGCAAACACTGGTATTGGAATGCACAATTGACCTTGGAACCCGACTGGGTTTAAACCTCCACTGTACCACTTCCTGGTGCATTGGAGAAGATAATGCGTGTTTCCATTTCTCCTCACCCAGAGGGTGGAATGCATCCAGCCCTAAGGAACCCAGCCTCCCTACGCCCACCCCACAGCCGCCCCCAGAAGCTTCCAAGGAGCAGGAAGTGGAGCGTGGGTCTTTAGGCCTGGTGGGCACTGCCCAAATGTTCCCTTTTCCAGTTTAAGGAAACTGCTGTTCTCCCTCCGGCTTCCCTCCAAACTTTTTCCTTTCCCTTCTTAGTTGAAGACACCGCACATAACCTCCCCACATGATCTTAGGTTTTCCCAGAAGCTGGAAAGAGATATTGCCTTTAATCCAGTCGCTTTTGATTATAGTCCTGAAGACACCTCTGAACCAGGGAACACACTGTTCTTGGCAAGCTCTGGGGAGATTATGGGACAAAATACCATTTTACATCCCAATATATTATCCTATGACATACCTTCTCCATAGAGCTGTATGTATGCATTCTTTCACAGGCACTGTGCTAAGTGCACCTATGTTTATAAAATTAATCCGATATGCATATTTATAGATTTTGAGTCACAAAGGTCAATATATATCTACATATGCACATAAAATATGCAATACACACTGGTCCCCCTTTATACGGAGACTGTGCTAACCCCTCAGTATAAATGAGTTTGCAGATTTGCTCTTACAACCTCGACAGCAGGGCCCTGGAAGAGGGAGAAGAACCAGAGGACGCTGGGCATTTGAGGAGGCTCTGTGACCTCAGGCTGAGCTCAAGGCCAGGGAAGAAAACACCCCAATGTTCTAGGTGTGTAACTTTCAAGATAGAGGCTTCTAAGGGCTACTGGCTCTTCTCTTTGGGGTAGATTTCTCTAAAAACCCTTGTGTCTGCTTCACCATATCTGTACATATTCTCCTGCTCCTTTCGAAAGCTGTACAGCCTGGGAACCTAGTTTCTTTTCCCAAAACCATGGAGGGGAGCCGTGTGCTTAAGGGGAAGTCACTGTCTTCTGCGAGCTTCTGTACGAGCCCCTGCCAGGCTCAGGCTGCCACAGAATCTGGCTGAAAGTAGGAAGCTACAGCTACCTCCATGTCTTACATTGAATTCAACTGGTAAAGGACAACTGATCATAAAAACAGGAAGGCTAACTCTTTGTTAGCTCTTAACCCAGTTACACAGTGCCAGATACTGTTCAGATCGCATGTAATTCATTTAGAAAATAATATGATGCTACCCCAACGTCTGTTTGTTATCACCTAACCTAAAATAGGGAAGCAGAAGTTGATGACCGTTTCAACTGATCTCTAAGATTAAATTATTTCATGAGGCAATTCAAAGACTCGGCATACTGGCCCCTTTCCTGTAATGGAGTGAATCTCCGAAATTCTCTACAATGTGATACATGACTCTGAAATTGACTAGTTGCACATCCTTTGTGCAGCCCAAATCCCAACTGATACTTACTCATGGTTTAGTGTGCAGAATGGCTTGGGAGCCCTTCACTCTCATCAGCTGCCTGGGACCCAACAGAAGACCCTCCAAGGGGCTTATTGGAAGGTAGTCCAGACAAACGTCTAACCACGCAGCTCCTGTACACCTCCCTCCACCTGTCTCTCCAAGAATGCCCAACTGATGCTACTTGCACCATCATGACAAGATGTGTTACTAGTGCTAGGTTCTAAGAACTAAGTACCAGAACTAAGAGAGGGATGCTTACATGAATAGCAAAAAGAGACTTTGATTGAATTTGTTTTGGCCATTAGTGGGTTTCTAGGTAAATTGGCTGAAAAGTACATCCTTGTGTTTTAAATCTTATTTTTCCTACTGTCTCCCATAAACATTTTGGAGATCCGTGCCTACGTAAATATTCATTGGTGTAATATAAATTACACCTACAATTTTTAACAGCTACTTTAAGAAATGATTATACAACAATCGGGCCATATCCATTTCATGAAAAAAGTAACTTCTGAGACAAAACTGGTATCTGATTATTTTTGCAATTCCTAGCATGGGGCCTGATGCCTTGTATATTATACCTATTTAATACATGGGAGTGAGTTCAGTCTATATGCATTCAGTTTTTTATAGAAAATTCAGGGAATCATTAACTAGTGTGTTCTTATCCACATGTGCTCTGCCAACCTGATCATTACCATTTCTTTGGGAGTTCACTACGATCCTGGGGTTTAACCATTTCAGCCCCCATTGTGGCTATGGTTCTTCCCAAGCTTGCCAAAATGAAAGAAATCTCTCTGAAAGAAGAAACACCCTCCAAAGTGTGAATGTGTAACTTTTTCTATTCTATTGAATTTAAGCTAACATTTTCCACATCAAGCAAATTTGTACCCAAAGCTGGTACACCCTGGAAAATGGATAGCAGCACAAACACAAAATGCCAGCCCTCTTTTCAACCAATTGCCTTCCGTTAGGAGAGTCAAATCAGGGTAAGGAAAATATGGAAAGTGCTTTAAGAAAGCGGAATGTTTTGTGAATACTCCAAGTGGGGAGGAGAGAGAAGACATTGTGGATGAAGCAGCACTTGACCGAGACCTGGAGGGACGCAGAACTCTGTGATGGCGGAACAGAGGGGGCTGTGACATGGGACAAAGGGGCAAACGGGGTGCAGCTCACGTGTGGGAAACAGCCTAGCTCAGGGTGTGCGGGGAGAGGGAAGCGAAACTGGGGCGTCTCTCTGGGCCTGAGCACGGCAGGTTTTCCACATGCCATTCACTTTGGGCAATAAAGGAAACCACGGAAAGATTTTATTCATAGAAAGAATTATGGGGCTTTTTGTAGTTACCGCCCACCGTGTCCCAGCCTCTGGACTAGTATATCCTACGTGTGTCTCGTCTCAGAACCCCGCCTGGCACGGGCTAGAGTTATTTCCAGTTTTCAGATGAGAAAATCAAGACATAAAAAGACTGATATGATGAAAACAGAGACGGAGACAAACCATGACAGACTCTTAACTCTAGGAAACAGACTGCGGGGGGCTGGAGGGGACAAGGGTGAGGGGTTGGGGTAACTGGGGGATGGGCACGAAGGAGGGCACGTGATGGGATGAGCTCTGGGTGTTGTGTGCAATGAATGAATCACTAACCTCTACATCGGAAACTAATTAAAAAAAAAAGACATAAAAAGACTGAGTAACAGGCTATGTAGTAAGGGCACAATTTGAACGCCAGTCTGTGGTTTAGGAAGCTCTGTTCCAGGTAAGAAGTTTAACAGTGAGGAATTAGAGTCCCGCTTTGGAAGGAAACGACGCCACCCCCAGGTGGAGCCATCCTAGTGGCAGGTGAAGCCCAGGTAGGGCTCCGGGAAAAGACTGGGGCCCGTGTTCGGGGAGGAACTTTTGTGAGGCTGTAAGTTGAAGTTACAGGAGGAGAGACCCCTGTCCTGGGGTAATAAGTGGCCAGCAATGAGAGATGAGGACTCAGAGCAGGGCCTGAGTGAATGGATAGATTCCAGGGGGAAAAGGAAGAGACCCAGCAAAGAAGAGGAAGTAATACAAAAGTACAGGGAGAAAAAGCAAAGTGCAGAGACTCCCAAGCCAAGGAAAGAAGGATCTGTCCAAGACAATGCCAGAGAGAGTCAGTGGCACCATGACCCCGTGGTGGATGTTAGTAGTCACCCCTGAGAGCCCAGGGCAAGGGATCAAAGTCAAGGTCAAGCTTAAACAATAAGGTGGATGGTAAAGAGCAGAGAGATGTTTGGGGAGTTGATCTTTTCCACCAGGTAGACAAGTTCACAGGGTGAGGGAAAAGATTTGTACCAAAGGAGACACGACAGGAAAGCCAGAAGGGTGGAAATCACAGGGGAAGGCATAAGCTTATGCACGGAGGGGCTGAGCCAACTCACTGGCTTTTCCATACCAATTTCCTGTTAGAACGAAGAGATGCATTCCAGCCTCAGGCATCTAGAGATGTCTGCGGGGTTCAGCGAAGATCCTTTCAGGCCCGAGGGACAGGGTGGTGGGATGGAGACATAATTATAGACGTGACAGAACCAACGGAACCAGCCTCGTGTCTCACAACACTTTCTCTGATAGGGAGGCAAATCCCTTACCCAGTGTCATGTCTGGTGACACGGCACCATGAAGGCTGGTGGACTGGAGTTACACAGACCCATGACAGTAAGTGACTGCAGGTCGATGCGTCGCTCATCTCTACCTGGAAGGTAGCCATGACGACCAAAGGAACAACAGGTGCACAGCATCTGTTAAATGTCAGACCCACACACACTTGTTGTCCATGAAGCTACCATGGGGCCATTCGTAAGGAGAACATACCGGGTGGGGCAAAGCCGTCCCTCATGTTACTCCCAAAGCAAAACAGCATTCAATATTTAAAGGTTCTGCTAAAGATCATTTCAAGCCTTGTAGGACCAAAAAAACAGAAAAAAAAATCTGACACTCAAGTTGAATTATAAAATTAAAAGGCTGTATTTCCAAGCATAAAAAACCATGAAGTAAGATTGCTATTCCAAGATGGAACTTAATATGGAAAAACGCAAACATGTTTGAGTCCTTCCCCAGAGCAGTAGGCATGAAAACCTTGGAAACAATTTGCCTGTTTGGCAATAGTCAGGAGTCCGCTGGTGCAGCCGCACTCACAAGAGCCCACTTGAGGCCGCCATTCTCCCGGGAAATACAGGATAGAGGAATAATTTCCACAAAACTACATCCAGATGGGGGTGATGGGGGAAAAAGGCCCCAGGGAAAAAACATTCGAAGGTGAAGAGCAATAAAATTCTAACATGTCTTGAGCTTCTTGGAAACTATGCCAAGTTCAAGCATTGCTAGGATTTTGGTAGGATTTAATTCCCAGCTTTCTGGTCTAGATTTTTATGTTTTCCTTTCCACTCTCAGATAGATCACATGCAGGCACTAATCAAGGAGTTATGTGAATACCTAACTGGAAATTTCAAGATTCAGTACCACGGGAATCTTCGAGGCTGGCTGCCTAACCAAACTTAATTTAAAATTCTTTGTTATTTTGGGAAGAAATTTAACAAACAGCTATTTCAGTGACCAGTTTGCAATGCCCGTCAGCATTCACAAAGTTGTAATGAAACACTTGAGGCTTTTCGGCCAAGAGCTCTGCCCTCAGACCAAGAGCAGAAGGTGTAAGCCAAGCTCCTAGTGCTCTCCCGGGCCACGACCCCCGCCCCTGGACCACCAGCCCGTGGGCACCCTCTCTGTTCTCCAGTTTCTTCATCTGGAAAATCAGGGTGCTGGGCTAGACCTTGGTTTCTGAGTTTCACTTTACTGAATCTTCACTGTTGCATGGAAATCAGAGACCTCGCTAGAGGAGAGGAGACAGGGGACTACATGGGAGGGAGGGAGGCAAGGCTCTCCAGCCCCATTTCCCACTTCCGGAGGGTGCTTCTTCTCTCATCGGCTTTACTAGTTGGCTTTCCAAAAGGGATTTTGTTTAAAGGATATAGTAGTTCACAAACGTTGGAAAACTTGCAGACTGTAGGCTATGTAGACTTCTGCCACGCTGAACATTTTAAGAGGCTCTTCCCGGGTGATACCTTTGAAATTCCTGGCCCAGCCCCAGACAGTCACATGCTCTAGAGCTAATGTGGGGACCCTTGCTTCCCACTGCCCAGTGGAGCGGGGTGCATCCTCTTCGCACTGGCCAGACTCCCCAAGAGTCAGGGTGTGTCTGCTACCCCTTGACTTTAAAACACAAGCTCTAACGTAAAGAGTTTCTTGCAGGATTTCCCTTGCCTGCACTGAAGTCAGTTCAATTGCTGGTGTTCTGTGGTCCCAGCCCCGCCCGCCTCCATCTGATGCCCGTGAGGAGAGGATTTCAACTTCATGAGAATTTCTTCTAATTCCTCTTACTGTCTTGAACTCACCCATCACTCCACTTAGATGAGGAAGTTGTGGTTAGATAATTAGGGAGGAAATGAGCTCTTTCACATCAATCCGAAATACACTGAAGCAATATTTATACACAAGATGTTGTTCTTCATGTGGCAAGGAAAACGGAAGTCATGAAGGTGAGAAAGTCAACCTGACAGGTGGGAAAGGCGGGAGCCCCATCGGGTGCTGAAGGGGGAGAAGAGAGGCAAGTGGTTCTCACCTTTACGTCTCATTAAACGCTTTCCAGGAAGGAGGGTGGGGTGTGAGTAGAGGAAGCCACAGATTTAGATCATCTTTTCTCACCAAGGGTAGAAAGGACACCCCCACAAGACACTTTAATATAGAACATAGATACATAAATGAACATTTTTCATTACATAGCCATGTATTTATTTTAATATGTATAGAAAAATAATAACCCATTAAACCATGATTTACAGATAAGATAGCCTATAATGAGGCAAAACTTGGGGCACCTGGGTGGCTCTGTTGGTTATGCATCTGCCTTCAGCTCAGGTCATGATCTCAGGGTCCTGGGATCGAGCCCCGTGTTGGGCTCTCTGTTCAGTGGGGACCCTGCTTCTTCCTCTCCCACTGCCCCTCCCCCCATTTGTGTGCTCTCTCTCTCTCTCTCTCTGTCAAATAAATAAAATCTTTTTTAAAAATGAGGAAAAACTTGTAAATTTCAAGAAAAATACAAAAATAACACTAGTGGTGGTACTGAGATTTGGCAAAAATTATGATGGCAGTAAGAGGATTAATGAAGGTCAGGAAATTTAGGGTTGGACCAGCTCTACTGTCTCTTCTCTCCCAGCATTTCCTGGTAAAACTAACATGAGCAGCTTTATATGAACTCCTGTTAAAGCCATCTTAAGATGTCCCACAACGATGTCTGTTTATTAATTAACCCTCTGCCATAGTAATTGGTGCACAAAAGATGCTAAATAAGATCATTCAAATAGATGAAGGCGTAAATACATGAACACATGCATACATGGAAGAAGAAATCATTGCTGCCTAGCGCCAATGAGCAAAGATGTGGTCGCATCGAAGGGAACGAGGATGATTAAAAATAAGACAGCAAGGGGTGCCTGGGGGGCTCAGTAGGTGAAGCATCTGCCTTCGGCTCAGTTCATGGTCCTGGGGTCCTGGGATCGAGCCCTGCGTCGGGCTCCCTGCTCAGCGGGAGGCCTGCTTCTCCCTCTCCCTCTGCTGCTCCCCCTGCTTGTGTTCCCTCTCTCTGTCAAATAAATAAGTAAAATCTTTAAAAAAAAATAAGACAGCAAACTCCCAGTAAGACAATAAGACTTACTGGGCTTGCAAGCCCCTGCCTCCCGTGGTACCTTCTGAAGGGTTTCAGAGAAGGATCCGACATGTCCCATGATGCCAACGGGCAGTGTCTACACTGGGTGTGAGTTATCGCATACCCCACCTGTGTACGGGGGTTTCTCAGCCAAGGTTCTCACTCCTGGGCCTGAATAAAGATTGAGAGAAACCGTGGGACCCTGAAGGTGTCCCAGGAGACTTAGTAAAGGTGGAAGGGAGTGCCTCTGAAGGCGGGATGCCTGCCCCATGGTGAGCCTGCAGGGCTACAAGCTTCGGCAGTGCGGGTGCTGAACAACCACCCTACACATCTACAGGTCAGCAGCTCTGCCCTGCCCTGGGATTGTGAGCGGGGTGCACCCTGGAGCACCTCACGGCCAGTAAAATCAAGGAGCAAAGCCTACTTTCCCAAATGCTCATGGAGTACTCTAGAACCCTTCTCAAATAGGATGGAAATGAATTGGAGAAAACAACAGTCTTGTGCCTCCTTCACACACTTCCTGTTTGGTAGTGTGTCTTAATCATAAGATTGCGACACCAAGTGAATCTAAATAATCTGCAGATGTCACCATTTCTGATAATTGCTTGAGCTATTCTCACTAATCAAAGAGCATATTATGAAACATGAGTCAGCCAGCCTCTGGCTTTCTGGAAGCGCAGACCTGTATATAAAGAGGGAGATTTCCTAGCTGATGCACTGGGGTGGCCGGTGGGGAGCGTCCGGGTCCCTCAGCAGAGAAGGAAAGCGAAGCCAGCATGCCCAGCCTTCCTGTTCTGCTAGTGCTGGTCTGGGTCGTGGGGTCCCACGGCTTCCCTGCAGCGACCGCAGGAACGCGAGAGCAGGACGTGGAGATGGTCCAGGTAAACGCCGAATTTCATGCGCCACAAATGCTGGAGCCTTAATTTGCGTTTTTCCTCAGTTGTACGGAGCGGTAGTCGTAGCATAAAGTGGTTTATTGAAGGGGGGACTTCTCACAAAGACAAATGTTTGGTAGAAAGGACCCTTTCCCCAAAGCTGTATCCAGCTACGCACGGGTTTTTCTCTTCCCTTTTCCAGCTGGAGGTGAGTGGGAACTAAAGGAATGATATGCAAATGTGACTCTACGAATTGTAACTCAGACGGCATACTAACTAGTAGTAGGGAGATTTCTACCCTCCAATTAGCCTCCACCAATGATAATTTCCACCATGAAATCTAGACACGATCTTTAAAAGTAGTTCTCCACTCCAGCTAAAGCTTCTAATTGTCAATCTTTAGGAAAGAGAAAGATCTCCCGTCCAGTGTTTCAGTAATTTTATATTTCATCAGAAATACCTGGAAAACTATTACAACCTGAAGAGTGATGGGAAGCAAATCGTAAGGCAGAGGAAGAGCAGTTTGATGACTGAGAAGCTGAAGGAAATGCAGGAATTCTTTGGGCTGAAGGTGACCGGGAAGATAGATGCTGACACCCTGAATCTGATGAGGCAGCCCAGATGTGGGGTGCCCGACGTGGCTCAGTACGTCCTCACTGATAGGACCCTCCGATGGGAGCACACACACCTGACCTACAGGTAACCAGACCGAGCACCAGAGCGAGGGCGCTCTTTCCCAGCAGAGCCGTAAGCAATGAGGTCTGATGTGTCTCTGTTTTTTTCCATTTTAAGGATTGAAAATTACACACCAGATTTGCCAAGAGCAGACGTGGACAGTGCCATTGAGCAAGCCTTTCAACTCTGGAGTAATGTCTCGCCCCTGACCTTCACCAAGGTCTTACGGGGGCAAGCGGACATTATGATATCCTTTGTCAGGGGAGGTAAGCTCTTCTTGTCCCACAGCAGTATCCTCACTTTCAGTTCGACTTGCCTCTAAATCCCTTCATCTTTAAGCTGGAAGAACTTGTTTAAGAGGAGTGTTGATTTAACAGGCTTAAGGAGGGAAACTACATCACATTTGATGGAAGTCTGTTGACCTCCCAGCAAAGCCAATGCTTTCTCTCTTGGGTTAGCCTAAGTCGGGACCAAGAGGGACATTTCTTGAATTCTGTTTCTGGCAGATCACTACGACAATTCTCCCTTTGATGGACCCGACAGAAACCTCGCTCATGCTTTCCCACCAGGCCCAAATCTTGGAGGGGATGCTCATTTTGATGAAGATGAAACATGGACCAACAATTACAGAAGTGAGTCAACTCATCTTGTCTCATTTCCCCACCCCTTCTTGCTTCATTGTAAGATTGTTTGGCTTAACTGAAAGAATGCATCCATAGAAGGACGTATTTTTCTACTGCCACTTATAAAATTAATGTTACATTTAGAAAACTGGAAGAGAAGGGTTATTTCTGTTAGTAATAACATCTTGTTGGCTGCAAATAGGCCACTCCAAAGTTTCTATTAAGAAAATGTTGAAAATCTTAATGTTTTTCTTGTGGGCATCTACATAGAATTATTTTTTTATTAGAGGGACACACCGAAATTTAACAGTGTTAGTAAGGTTAGTGAAAATTAAGGGAGGAGAGATTGTGTTTTCCAAAATTCCCAGCATAGGCATGTATCAGTTTGTAGATAGGAAGAAAAAAATTGTTAATAGGACTCCACTGCTTCTCCGTGAACTAATATGTACCATCTAACCACTGACAAGACTGACTGATCTGTGCTGGACTCAGAGTTGGATGAGCTTGCTTTTTCATTGTGTCAGTGTAAACACAGAGCTTGGGCTGTAGCCTGTGTCTTCACCATTAGAAAAGCCTCCCGTTCTCCCATCTTGGGGAAAAAGTTTTATAGCTATTTCAAAAAGCTACCAACAAAATACGAGCACCGGTCCTTGTAAAGTTGTAGATTCCTTCTTAATTACATGTCTCAAAACTGAGAACACTGCAAATAATCGCTAATGCATTTATCGGACCTTTTAGATTACAACCTGTATCGTGTGGCGGCTCATGAGTTGGGTCATTCCCTTGGACTTTCTCATTCTACTGATATTGGGGCTCTGATGTACCCCAACTACATGTACGATGGTCATGTCCAACTATCCCAGGATGACATCAATGCCATCCAGGCCATATATGGTGAGTGTACAGAAAATTGGGGACAAGGGGCCGTTAGAACAACCATTAGCTGTCGCCTTTAAGAAGCTGTCCAACACACGGCAGAACTAACTCCAGATCTCTTTTTTCTTTTAGGACCTTCCCCAAATCCTGTCCAGCCAACAGGCCCCCAAACACCACAAGTGTGTGATAGTAAATTAATCTTTGATTCTATCACTACATTTCGGGGAGAAGTGATGTTCTTTAAAGATAGGTAGGACATCAGTTCCTCTTTGTGTTTTGTGTTTGTGATAATAATAGTACTCACGACCGTGGGTGCCTACGGGCCACTACTGGGCACACACACTATTTATCTTACACTTGTTGCATACATAATTATGATTAAATGTGAGCAATTGCATGCATTTGCACAGTGTGATGAACTTGTAACAGCCTTTCCCCCCACATGTATTCTGTTGTTTGGTTCTCGGAAAAAAATACCATTGAAGTAGAAAATTCAGTTAATAGAATACCATTTTACAGATCAGTAAAGTAAGGCAGGGAGAAGTAAAGAGATCCTTTCAGGGCACAGAGTTCTCTGGTGACAGAGCAGTAACTGATCTTCTGATTCCCACTCCCGAGCTCTCTTCATTAATGCCGCTCCTCATGATGAAACATGAATGAAGGAGTGTTAGTAACTCATAAAGAGAAGCCCATCCTTCCCATAGCACCATCATGCTGAGCAGGGCTGTAGAGCCACTCTATCCTAGTAAAGATGCCCCCCACCCCAAGCCCGTGATCTGCAGAGACCTAGAGAAGGGGAGGAGCCATCATGGGGAAAACCCCCAAGAGTTCAGGAGGACCCTCCCTTGAGCAGATATGTGTGGTCACCACATGCTTCTCTCCTCACAGGAGGGTCCTGGTGCCCCCTCTGCAGCATGTGGACTCAAAGACACTAGGGTCCCCTCACATGCAAGACACAGGCCTGTGGTCTGTACCATCCTGATTTCTAAAGGACCATGAAGAAGAGAAATACAGTCTTTTTCTGAATGATGCCATCCACAGAACGATCAGCATCAAGGAAGGGCCAGGGCCATCAGCACATAGAAAGGACGGGGGCTCCGATGAGCTCACTTCTTAGCCACTATTCCTGGAGTCTTGTCCGTACTGTTTCATCGCTCTGTCTGTGGTCATATCTGCCCTAGAACATAGCGTATTTGTTCCAAATGCTTTCCATCCTCTACTAAGGGTAAGGCTGGAGCAAACCATAGAGGGTGTGGCTCAAAGCGGGACAGCGCTAAGGAAATAGTCGGTTTGAAAGGAAATCTCTCAATAGAGCAGGACGCACCTATCAAAGCAAGTGTTTGAGGGATTTCTCCAAGGAACAGACACAAGTCTAGGATTTGCAGGAACTGAAAGGACGCTGAGCGCACTTATGTGTGACCAAGTCATGAAGCCTTGGGAGGCTAGAGACAGTAGTAGACTTGCCCAGGGTCTCAGCCAGCGAAGGGGGATTGGAGCTGCCAGTCTCCCCTGGGGACTGTAAAACCAACCCAAGGACGAGGAACCGAGTGGCTGCAGCTCTGAGTCTAAAATTAACTTTTCCTCTCTCTTATCAGATATGTGGTCATAAACAGCTCCCTTCCCCTCCCTGACCTCGATCTCTCATCCGTGAGACGAGAATACCAGGCTCTCGCAGGGCGTTTGCAAGGTGCAGGGACAGGGCCTGCTGCCTCCGTGCGTGCTGGGTGTTCACGACCAGCAGTGGGTTCCGACCACGGTTGTTGGGCCACTGGCTCCAAATGGCTCCACCAAACCAGCAGTTAGATTGTGAGAATTTGTGCACAACGGATCCCTTCATCACCATTCTGCTACATGTGACTATGTTCTGGAGGTTGCTTTGGCCTGATGGGCTTGTTAAAGGTCAGCCCGCCCTTGCATCCAGATCAAAACCCTTTCCACTTTTTTTCCAAATCAGGTTCTACATGCGCCCAAATCCCTTCTACCCAGAAGTTGAGCTCAATTTCATTTCTACTTTCTGGCCAAACCTGCCAAGTGGACTTCAGGCTGCTTATGAATTTGCTGAGAGAGACGAAGTCCGGTTTTTCAAAGGTAACTCTTCCCACTATTGTTCCGTTTCCATGAATTCATCTGCTTTGAGGCTGAGCTATAAGCGAGTCCTGGCCACGTTCTCTCCATGGCCTTTGGAAAGTCTGACGATCTCACTTATCACAGCGATGGGAGTCCATTACCTCAACTGAGCTTTACCCAGTGCATTTCTGAGTCATTTTAAATAAAAAGTGTATCTATGGGTGTTCTGCCAGTTCATGAACCTGGACTTATGAAAGCGTTTTCTGTGGAAACTATTTACGTACCCACCCTGGAGATGCTCAGGAACAAAAGGGGGAGACTGGGGCCCACAGGCTAGAACGGACGACACAGAAACATTGAAGTATCCAGATTTCCTAGAGACCTATTTTAATACCAATGGGTCTTCCGAGGGAGGGAGAGGCTGCTCTGGGAGCCTGCTATCAAAGCATGGTCCTCAGACCAGCAGCATCGACATCCCCCAGGGAGTCTGTTAGAAACAGACTCTCACTAGCATAATGTCCTCAAGGCCCATCCATAAGATTGGCTCCCATTCCAGACCTTCTGGAGTTCTTTTTTTTTTTTTTAAGTTTTTTTTTATTTATTCATTTGAGACAGAGAGATAGAGAGAGAGAGCATGAGCAGGGGGAGGTGCAGAGGGAGAGGGAGAAGCAGGCTCTCTGCTGAGCAGGGAGCCCGATGTGGGATGACCTGAGCCAAAGGCAGAGGCTTAACCATCTGAGCCACCCAGGCTCTCCACAGACCTTCTGGAATTCTAACAAGATTCCCAGGCAATTTGTATGTACATTAAAATATGCAAGTCCTACCACGAATCCAATGAGACAAACTTCTTTGAGTCTATCAGAATGAAACATAGTCCAATTATGGGCTCTTGGCTTTGAAGATCTATGCCAAACACCAGTATTTCTGCAAATAGATGTTTGGCATCATACACACAAGCATTAAAGTACTTGACCCAGCCAAAGGATTGAATGTGGTTTGGATGGGCAAAAAACATTGACTCAGGCTTCCTGGACCTTCTATCACAAAATGAAATAGGATTTTAGATGCACAAAGTTTCAAGCTGCTTTTTCATAAGGGGCAAATGCATGTATTTGTGCTGTGAGAATAATCCTGGCTTCAAGACCTAACACCAGTTTTATGTGATGTGGGCCTTACCAAGTATAAATAGATCTGGACTCAGCATCAGTTAGTTATTTGGTGCTGTATTCTAGTCAGATGCAATGGTTTTTATTTACAAAGGTTGCAAGTCATTATGGATTGTGAGTCACTACAACTCTCTGGCCTTTGGGAAACCACTGGTGTGAACTTCCACGGCCCACGGGGAGCTGGAGGAGTGAGCCTTGTATCACTGATGTGGTGTGATGAACTCTTCAGTCACTGGAACGTGAAAAATTCCTCAACCCCAGAAGCCAGTCTCGCTCCAAGCTTACTGCAGATTAGAATTATGTAGGAAACTTTAAAATGTATACTAATTTAATTGATCTGGGATATGATATTAGCATCGGTATCTTTAAAAGTCTCCCTCGATGGTTCTGATGTACAGCCAGGACACAGCTCTTGCATGGGAAGCTGAGAACTTGGCCGAAATCAGCTCACTGTCATCCGGTACCCCAGACAGGAATTTTCATCCTTTCTTTTTTTTTTTTTTTTTTGATTGTCAGGTGACAAGTACTGGGCTGTTCAGGGGCAGGAAATGCTGTACGGATACCCCAAGGACATCTACAGATCCTTTGGCTTCCCTGAAACTGTGAAGAACATTGATGCTGCAGTTTCTGATGAGGAAACTGGGAAAACATACTTCTTTGTTGCTAACAAGTACTGGAGGTAAAGACTGAATACAGAACATGTTCGCACACCACCTCTTTCCACCTAGAGAGAACATTCTAGATTGAACCATTTCCACATGAGTCTCGTACTGCCGTGGCTAGCTGCCATTGCTGGGAATGGCTGTGGCCAGTCTAGCAGCCAAGTCCGTGGTTGGTGATCATCATGCACCTGCAGTGGGAATGCAGGGAACACGTGGGGCTGAATTTGGAAAAGGACAACTAAGAAGAAGGGCATTTACCTTCACAGAGCCCCTTGTGCCAGCTTACTTCAGTAGGACACTGTGTGGCACCTCTTGGAGAATTAAAATTAGTTGTTGGCATTGAGAGGGACCTTAAAAATCTCCTATTCACCCAACGTCCTACCTCCCCCTCCCCCATGCTACACAAGATCTACGGAGTTAAAAGCTCTTATAAGAGTCCTGCCGCCCAAGTCCCTGTAATGACTTTGAGAAGTCTACACATTTTTTTTATTTTTTATTTTATTTTTTTTAAAGATTTTATTTATTTATTTGAGAGAGAGAGAGAGAGAAACAGCATGAGAGGGGAGAAGGTCAGAGGGAGAAGCAGGCTCCCCGCTGAGCCGGGAGCCTGATGTGGGTGGGACTCGATCCCAGGACTCCGGGATCATGACCTGAGCCGAAGGCAGTCGCTTAACCAACTGAGCCACCCAGGCGCCCGAGAAGTCTACACATTTAACACGTTCTGACACTTACAATTATTTTTTGACCAGGTATGATGAATATAAACAATCCATGGATGCAGGTTATCCCAGAATGATAGCAGCTGACTTTCCTGGGATTGGCCATAAAGTTGATGCTGCTTTCCAGAAATATGGTAAGTGAATATATATATATATATATTTCCTCTATTTTGTTATCATAGAATAGTGTCAGTGTTGTTATTTGGAACAGCAATTGCCAAAAATATTTGTTCTCACAAATGGCAGGGTTTTTCAAGAATTAAGGTTAAACCCAGAAATCATTTGTATAATGTAGTAAGTCTCTTTTGTTTATTTCTAGGATTTTTCTATATCATTCATGGAACAATGCAATACAAATTTGATCTTCAAACTAAGAGAATTCTGAGTATTGACAGAGCTAATAGCTGGTTCAGCTGCTGAAGGAATTGACAACTGTTGCAACAGAAAAATACATTTCAAGAGCCCAAGGACAGTGTCTTCCTGAAGAGCCATTTGTTTAAATAAAATACAGGGCTCTCAAGTGTCACCATACTTATACCTCATTCCGCACCTATTTTTTGTGCTTGAGAATGCAATGTGTTATATATTGTTGTAATTTAGTTCCACAGCTGAGGGCTAAGAAAGGTCAGGCTCATGGCTTGTGGATTCAAATGGGCCAGTTTTGCAAGGAAAAAAAGCTTTTCCAAAGTATGAGACCCTGACGTTGATCCTGGAGTGCAGCTCTTCAAGAGAGGAGACCAGAGATCCGAGCCTTCACCAAAGCAAAAACAGTTCACAAACATATAAGCAGCCACTAGACCGTCCTAATATGCAAGGAACAACTTTTATTACAGAAAATAAAGTGCTGGTGTTTCAAATAAAACCATCCGTGTCTCTATTGTTTTATAAACTTTTTAGTTTATTTATTACATGATTATTTCATGATGATAACACCATACTTCCAGAGATTAGTTTTCAAATTTGAAGTGGGAATAGACAAATATGCAAAATATTCACATGGGAAGCTAGGATACAGAAAAAGTTGGAACATTCCCCCACTTTCATGGCATTTACATTGTGTAGAAGAGGTTAAAACCTACTTACCAGGGCCCGTGTAAAGATTCCAAAATTGGTTGGAGGTAAAAGCAGTGAGAACCTAGAGACTTCTCCCTCTGAGCGTGTGGGGGGCTCTGCTGTTCTGGGGTCCCACTCCCTGGTGTTGTGGAGGAGGGGCGGCCTGTGCATGGTGCCCAGCGGGGACCTGTATCACCTCCAGAAGGAAACACGCGATTGCTGGTGCAGATCTCTCCAGTGGCCCCCACCTTGCTGTGGGGATCGCCTGGGCTTCCACAAGATGGAAGAAACCGGAATTCTCAGGCCACCATTCCAAACAGTTACTCCAATCCTCAGTAGATTTTGCTTACGAAATAAACTTTGATTATTCTAAGCCACTAAGATTCTAGATTTTGTGAAGGCAGCACAATCTAGTTTTTCCTGATCAAGGTTTTCATGCCCCCCTTTGGGAGGATGTTAATGTAAGTGGGAGTCCTCAGGGAGTAGCTGAGCCCCGCGAGGAGGAGCTTGGGTGGTTCATGGTGTTGGCGGAATTTCCAAGTACATAGAGAGCCTTAAGAATATTTTCGGTACTCATGGTTTGGAGGCAGGCAGTTCTCGACTCAGGAATTTGGAAAGAAGTGTCACCTCTCCTTTGGCCAAGTCTCCCCCCTTCTAATAAACATTTTGATATTGACTTATATATAACATACAGAGAAATGCACAAACATTAATGTTCCTATCACTGAGTTATGACAAAGTGAACAACCCCATGTAACTCTCACCCAGGATGAAGAAATAGAACATCACCGGGGACACAGCAGGCCCCCTCAAGATCCCCGATCACCGCTCAACACTGTGTCAGCTTAGCTCACTAGAATCAGAGCCTAAAACAGGAATATTTCTGTGGGGCCATTGGGGAAGGGGGGCTCTAAGGAGAAGAGTGGGCAAAACATGTTAGAGCAGAGAAACAGCAACGGAACGTGGTCTCAGATTGCTCCGATCTCATGAGCACGGGCTCTGGAGCGAAACTTGAATCAGAGTTAGTCCCACCATGAGGCAAAGGGACCAGGCTTTTGTACCGTGCGTCAATCAGTCCTCAGCTGAGGTCTGGTTTGGGGGAGGGGCGTAGCTCCCGGATAAGATGGCTCCCATTTGGCAAAGAAATGGGACAAGTGGGAACAACAAGCCACTGCTGACCCCCAAAGTAGCCAGGAGGGCGAGTGCCCTGGTGCTAATGCAGGTCTGGAGACACGACTGACCGCAGCCACTATACATTCTCTATTTCCCAGAGGCAACCAGCACGCTAACTTGGAACCTCTGAGATGGAAACTGCCTGTTTTTGAATGAAATTAGATTAAGTTTATATTCTCCTGTATCTACCTTGCTGCGTTCAACATCATGTTTCTGCACTTCATCCACTGGTGATGCACTTTGATTTCTTACCATTTGGGTTTTTTTAATAAATAATGCTGCACTTATGTAGGCATTTCTGTTGGTTTTATACCTAAGAGTGCCCTTGCTGAGCTGTGGAGGTTCTCAGTGCGCGTGCCTTCTGCAGAGCTTCCCTTGGCCTCCTGTCCTTCCAGCCACAGGAGCAGTGACTGGTTCTCTCCAGGTTTGAAACCAGCTTCTAGACTTCTAGCTGCTCTCCTCGGGCCCATACTTTCTGCTCCGGGGTTCATGTGCCTTTTCTGTTGGTGCTGAGTCCAGCTGTGCTGTGGAGCTCACTCAGAACTCATGCACAAGCACCTACAGGCGAGAAGATCAGCGCTGCTGGAGCCATCATTTTACCAATGTGACAGACACGGGTGAATAGATGTGTCTCCCTCTCTTTCCCTAGAGAGATGTTCCTAAGATGTATTTCAGGTGGGTCCTCAGACAGTCCCATTCTAAGCAAGACGTTTCTCATCTCTGCCTGGCTGGCAACCCGTCTTTGCATTGTCTACCCCCCTTTCCCTGATTTGCTCTCTCTCCAACCCTCAACCCAGCCCTCTCTCTGGATCACGTGCCTCAATGGCACTTACCCTTAACATCTCATCTCAGGCTCTGCTTTCTAAAAAATGCCACATTAAGCTAATTTTTGCTACAAGTGGGGTAGAGATAACCCTTGGTATCCCCGTGTCATCACAGTTACTAAGACTCTTATCTGTGGTTGATTGTGAAGAAATAGAGGTGAACGATGAGTAACGGGTCATCAGCTGGCCGTGACAGATGACATGAGGGGATTGGGGTTATGGGAAGTGTGGAGTGGTCTTGCCAACCACACTGGGTATTTGGTAGAAAGAATGTCATTCGTTCAGGGCAGCTAAGTAAAGTCAAAAGACATTAATGACATTTAAGGAAATCCTCATCTATTGCAGGCCATGCTGAAAATCAGTCCCAGATCTAATTGCAAAGTTGGGGGCTAGGAAGCTGAAATAATGGGGGTACAAATCTGAAAATACTGAACACCTAAATTTTCTTGAAAGCTCCAGATGGGCAGAAGTAGGATGTCCCTTTGCCAGAGGAAGGCAACATAGCCTTGCCTAGGGAAGCAACAAAGCCCTTACCTGAGTCAGCACCTCACAAGATGATGCTTGTCCGCCTCCCAAATTGCTTCCTTCACTCATTGTTTCCAGGCAAATAACTAAGGTCAGGTCTCAGCATAGTTCAAATCCTAGCTATGGCAGGAGATTGCTTACAAACCAAAGGAATTAGCCTTTAAGTATCATCAGGAACCAGGGGAGCATGTGTGGGAGTGGACTTGAAAGGCGTTGGACCAGGATGGGGGCACGTAAGACTGGAGAGGGGAGAATTTATTACCATGGTGCACTCATTCTCGACTCGAGAGTAGATAATCTGGCAAGAAAACCAGGAGTTTGTTCAATACTCTGCTGACCTAGAGTCTCTAATCTTGGACACAAGGATGTCATACAGTGTATGAGGTAGAGATGTCCAACCTTCTGTAGCATAGTATTAGGGAATGAGCCCGAAACCATAGGGAAATGGGAATCTTAGGATGGATTTATTACATGATATTGGAGGACCCACCCCTGGACTCCTCCTGGTCCAGAGGGCACTGGCTTCACAGGGGCTGCACAGAACGCACTAATGAGGGGACATACTGGTGCCTCAGAGATACACAGTGATGGTCGTTCTTTGTGGGGTGGGGGTGACAGTATAAGGTGTTGCTTGGACTTGGCCTCTCAAGTGTCATTAGGATGATGGGAAAGGGCAGATGGCACACTTAACCATCAAAAGCAACTCTAATTAACAGGGAGGCTAGAATGGTACTAGAGGGCCTTAATCTCCACAGATCATGTGTTTCTAGTAGTAAGCAGATAAATGGCCAATAGAGGTATTGCTGAACTTATATTTTGTAAAAATTAAAAATCGCTGATATCAGTTACTACAATAGAAAATCCCTGTTTCTCACTTAATTTCCAAATCTAAAAAGATGTACAATTTCAAGCCCATTGATTGCAGAGGAAGCTAGGTCTCCTTGAAGGAGCTTCCTTCATACCCATGTGTATATGTTACTACATAAGGATCCTTCTTCACAGGGGCTGTAATAGTTTGCTAGAGCTGCTGTAGCAAATACCACAGGTTGTGTGGCTTACACAGCAGAAGTTTACTTTCTCAGGATTCAAGAGGCTATGATTCTGAGATGAAGGTGTTGATGGAGTTGGGTTCTTCTGAGGCTTCTCTCCTTAGCTTGTAGAGGGTCATCTTCTCCCTGTTTCTTCCTATGGATTTTCCTCTGAGTGTGTCGGTGTCCTAATCACCTCTTCTAATACAAACACCAGTTATATTCGATTAGGGCCACCCTAATGACCTCATTCTAACTCAGTTGACTCTTTAAAGACCCAATGTCCAAATGCAGTCCCATCTTGAGTCATGGGGGGCTGGGACTTCAACATATGAATTTTAGAGACAAAATTCAGTCCATAACAAACACGTAGCCTATGTGTGTGTGTGTGTGTGTGTGTATGTGTGCACGCACGTGCACACACACGTGCATGTGGTAAATTATCCCCACAAAGGGACTTGTGTCCATTTACCAAGGTAACTGTGCTCTGGGGAAAGAGGAATATCCAGATTTTTCAAAAACAAATGGATACCAGATCGGGATGGACACTGATAAAGAGATCTCAAAATAGCAACTTGATCTTCTGGCTTAGAAAGGAACCTTATGTTACACCTGAAACTCACATTACACTGTATGTTAACTGATGAAAGAAGTCTTATGAAAGTTAGTAATAAATAAAGCTCTGACTCAAGCTCTCACTGGGTCTGGTGAGTCCATGCACACATCCTGTGGCTATTTCTTTGGTCAAACTTTCCTCTTCGTTTGCTGACTTGTGGAGTTAGAACCTTATAGTAGGAAGGATCAACTGGAAGCCTCCAAAACTGCTCCTCCCTACATTCTCTGTCAAGATGGTAAATTAGAAGCAACAAAAAAACAATACCACATCCTGAAGGATTGCAAAAAGCAGTCATACCATCAAAGACTTAAAAGCAACAGGAAGGGGGGTCCTGATCACAATCCCATTCAGTTTATCATCTGGCCCTTGCTTAAACCAAATGAACCACGGTGGGGTGATGGCGGACTTGTGTAAACTCACCACACAGGTAGCGCACATCCCAGCGACTGCGCCAGACATGATTGCTCTCCTGGAGCAAATCAATCCAGCTGCAGAATCTCAGCATGGAGGGATTCAGGAGGAATGGTTGAAGATTTCCCCTATTTTCTATGAGCCCAGCTGCACTGAAAAGTAGACTATTTGCTTGTTTGCATTTTGGTTTGGTTTTAAGTAAAAGTCTAGCTTTTCTAATTGGAGGCTTTAGGGAGAATTTAGCCCCAAACACTACAATAAGGAGAAGCAGTAGCTTTTTTTCTAGACCTAGTCCAGGTGTCTTGAAGAGGCAATGTGCTGGCAAACTAACTGTAGTGAGGGCCAGAGATCTGCTCCGCCACTCAACTCTGAGATCTTAAGCAATGATCTCAGAGTTGACTTTTCTGAATCTTCATTTCCCACCTGTGACAGGAAAACTAGCGCAAACTCCCAGGGTCTTCCTGAAGACGGACAAGGCCACATTGCCCAGCACAGAACCTGCCCCATAGAAAATATTAAAGAAATGATTGCTGCCTTTTCCTTCCCATGTCCTCCAAAGCCCAGAATTTTTCATCTTTGTTACTCTCCTCTCTCACAGGCTTCTTCCTACCAAAAAAAAAAAAAAAAAAAAAAAAAAAAAAAAATCCCACCATAGTAGTGAACCAACCCAAGAATGAATCCAAATCCAAACTGAAAATAGAGTAACATTATTTTGTGTATCTATTATTAATAATAATGGCTATTATAGGTCACCATACATAATCACGCTTTCTAATATTTACAGTAAGCACTAAAGCCATGATTCTGAAATAGGTCTAACCCCTGCTTTGACACTTTGTCTCCTTAGTGGATAGTTGTTTTCATGACAAAAACTTGTGACCTAAAATCTTCACCTGAATTACTAGGAGAGAAATAAAATGCGTAAAAAATCAGCAGTAGGCCATGTTTCCATCCTGAAGCAATCAAAGTGGTATTAAAAGCATGGGAAAGGAAGTCTCTGGCTTTGCACGATAACCCCAACCTGTAACAATATCAGGATTTCTAATGAAAGAAGAAGTTGCAAATTACTGTGGCTGGTGTCATGACCCGGCTGACCCAGGATCACACGTGTGCCTACAATCTGAGAATCAGCGGTTGCAGGATGTTGAAAAGTGATAGGTAACCAGTTTTCCAGGAATTGGGCCATCCCCAGGCGGGGCGCCCTGCACATTTCTCAGGCGTAGTTACAGGACTCGCTGAACCGTAGACTGTGTTCCATCTGGATGACACCTCCGCGGCCCAGGTGCGGCAGGACTGACGACACTGACTCGATCTTTGGCCTCCCATCGTGCTCCCCCCTCTGCTGCACTTCAGATAACTAACAAAGAGCCTCTGTGGCTCACAGGTGGCACCCACCTTAGATAACTACGCCGTGACCTCACCAGCATGCCCCTCACTCCATAAAAGCTGGGACTCGGGGCAGAGGCTAAGTGTGTGGGAGAGCGGCAGGGCTCGGCTCGGCGCCCCGGCGCCCCGGCAGGAGGTTGCCCTGAGTCGAACTGTAAACGCGAGGAGATGGCTGGCCTTGTGCCGGGCACTGAAGTACCGTCTCAGTCTGGGGGATACGCGCTGGCCCTCCTCCACCTCCTGACACCAGGCCAAAAGCTGCAGGGGACAGAGCGGGGAGACATGGACAGAAAGAAAAGCCTGGATTAGCGGGAGGATCAGTTATAGCTGAGGAAAGAACAGAAGCTAAAGAGGTGAGCTGTAGGCGATTTCAGGGGGTGAGTCTCAAGAATGAGGAAAAACAAGAAGTGTCAAAAAACGTGAAAGGAAAGTGTTGGGGCGAGAGCCAAGGTTCACAAGCCAAGAGGCTTTTGGTAAAAATATAAGTGGTAATGGTTAAGATTTTTTTTTAAGATTTTATTTATTCATTTGAGAGGGGGAGACAGAACACAAGCAGGGGGCGCGGCAGGCAGAGGGAGAGGGAGGCTCCCCGCCGAGCAGGGAGCCCAACGCGGGGCTCGATCCCAGGACCCTGAGATCATGACCTGAGCCGAAGGCAGACGCTTCACCAACTGAGCCCCCCAGGCGCCCGTAATGGAATAAGACACATTTTAGGGCCTGGCATACAGTGGTATATACCTAGAAAGATTTCAGCTTTTTTAAAAAAGGAACAGTTCTAGACTTGCCTGCCACGTACACACTTTAATGTGTCCAACGACGTAACAATGACTTACCGGCAAACCTGGGACTCCCCTGGCTCCGGCTCCTTAATTGTGTCCAGGTGCGACGGGTTAGTGGTGGAGCAGCGCGCACACCGGCTTCGGTCCTGTCAGACACGTGCTTTGGTCCAGACGATTACAATCCCGGCTCTCGTTACCACGTGAACTTTCGTGTGTCCTCACCACAGCATGAGATCCATCAACAGGATGTGCCAACGCCAATAAAACGATGACCCCGAGGGAAACAGGGCATCCCAGAGCTCGCTGGATCGGTGCCTTCGAGCATCACCAACCAGCAAGCTTTGTCTGGTAAGGATTTGGGAGCCAGTAAGAGAAGATTGTCCCCGGCATAGAACATACCTGACAACCCCGTGAGTGAGGTTACACCCACCCCAATTTTACAGAAGACCGTGACCCACAGAAGTGATACACTTGCCCCGAGTCTAGCTGTCAGCCCCAGGCCGTGCTCAGGCTGAGGGCCATCCACACCACCACTCCTGAGCTAGCCCCTGGCCCCAGAGCTGCCGCCTCCTGGAAGCCCACCCCGTGCAGCCGGCCGCTTCCGCGAAGGGGACGTGCGGTGCTGAGGGGCTACTCCTGCACACTCAGGAACTGACAGTCGCGTCACCTCGATGGGACACGTCCTTCAGGCACAGGAGAGAGGATTTACCTCTAATGAGAGAAAATCAGAATTCTACTCCACAGAGATTTTAGGGTTCTCCATATTAATAGGTGGATTTGATAAAAATAAGTTATCGCAGACTTACGATGTGAACAACACCCCATTGGGCTGAGGGAGAGAAGGAGAGAGAACGTTCGATGGTGCATGCAGAGGTGAGTGGTGACGGTGATCACTCCCTGATACAAATCTCCCTCCGTCTCCTTCTGTGCACTTGGAGGGGGGAGGGGAGGAAATGAAGATGGAAAGCTTTTTTTTAAAGTGAAGAAGGTAGGAGGCACTTTTCAGTCTAAGATACAATTTTATTTATTCCAAGGTAATGAGGTTTTACAGAGTGGTTACTGTTAGCAAATCTTCCCTTCTGAAACGCATGGCATCCGTCCAGAATGAGCGAACAAGGCAGGAGTACCCGTGTGCTCCTTCCTTCCTCAACAGACCCTCCTTTCCAGCGCCAGCTTCCTCTGCTTGGTGCCGCCCCGCCCCCCCAGGGACAGTAAATCCATCTGAAATCAGTAATGGCTGAGGTCTGGAACTCAAGAAATGAAATATCTCTTCTAGGATCTTCTAGATAACAATGCCCACATTGAGACCAAAGGTATATCTGGAATTTCTTTCCGGGCATCTACTTATTCCTAACTCGCTTATATTTGAGTTTAAAATATAGTCTTTTTAAAAGAAAATTGCACTGCTTTCAAAATGTCTACACATGTGACATTTTACCAGGCTTTTTAGCTACTTCTCAGTAAACACATCGAGGTGAATAGTCCATTCTTTTTCCTCTGTACAAACACAGAAACCATTTCTTGGAAATCAGCCATTCTTTCCTCATCCAAGTTTAAAAGGGGAAGACTTCACATTAAATTTTTATGAATATTCTTGATGTTCAGATTAGAAAGAAAACACGTGTGAATCATGCTGTTCAGATAAAAGCAGCATCCCACTATAAAAGAACAGCCACTAGATGGTAGACACGGAAGCCAACAGGCAGAAAATGTATTTTCTTGAGGTCAGGACAGTGAGAATGGGGCATCTCGCCACCCTCGTGCTGTTATATCTGCCAGTCTGCTCGGCATATCCACTGAATGGAGCAGCGAGGAAGGAGGACTCGAACATGGATTTTGTGCAGGTACTCTGTGGTGGCGACCACTGCAGCCACTGGCCTGTCTCAGGGGCAGGAACTAATGTGCCTCCTTGGTCTTGCCACACAAAGGATGCTTTGATCGGTAATTACTATGTTGGAATAAGTTAGCCCTGGGAACGTTAAAGTGTTAGCGGTGGGTTGTCGTACTTTTGAGCAGAGAAGGGAAGCAAGGTGCAGGAAAGGCATCAAATTCCTCCAGCTTGTCTAAGAAAACACTAGCAGCTGCTTTGGGCCTGAATGAGAGGAGCAAATGAGAAATGGGTGAAACTTCTCTGGCTTTAGAACTTCTTTGGTTGAAATAGGAGGAACACACTCATTTTGATTTTCAAATAATTTCAGGTAGTAACATTCATATTGTTACTTGTGATGTTTAGGCAAAAGAATTGATCCCACTTCAGTCTTGAACCAGGTCTATATTAACAGGATAAATTTCTGCCCCTCTTCTGCCTTTAAAAACCTTTCCTTTTCTATGGCTGGACGGAGCTCCTTTACGCGTCCTAGATGGGTTGCTGACTAACTCTTGAACTACTTAATGCCAATTTGATCTTTTAAATTATTAGGTTGAGTTTTTGTTGTTTACTACCCCATTAGCAATACCTGGAAAACTACTACAACCTTGCCAAAGATACGAAACCATTTGTTAGAAGACGGGACGGTGGTCCTGTTGTTGAACAAATCCGAGAAATGCAGAAGTTCCTCGGATTGGCGGTGACCGGGAAGCTGGACTCGGACACTCTGGAGATGATGCGCAAGCCCAGGTGTGGCGTTCCCGATGTTGGGGACTTCACCACCTTCCCTGGCATCCCCAAGTGGAGGAAAACCCACCTTACTTACAGGTAATGGGGCCAAAGAGGTTTCCACATACTATCGAGATTTTACAAAGGACTATCACAGGAGGAATAATGTCTTCTTCAGTTTTTCTCATGAAGGATTGTAGATTATACACTGGATTTGCTGAGAGATGCTGTTGATTCTGCCATTGAGAAAGCTCTGAAAGTCTGGAAGGAGGTGACTGCACTTACTTTCTCCAGGACTGATGAAGGGGAGGCTGACATAAAGATCTCTTTTGCAGTTAGAGGTAAAAAAAACAAAAAAACGAACATGAAATGCATCCATTTATGTAGTTGCTGATGGGGGGTGGGGGGGGGATGTTCCGAAGAGAGAGATCCTGATTACCTATCTTTCCAATAAAAACATTTTCTCTGTGAGATCATGGAGACTTTAGCCCTTTTGATGGATCAGGACGTGTTTTGGCTCATGCCTACCCGCCCGGGCCCGGCTTTTATGGAGACGTTCACTTTGATGATGATGAACTATGGGTGGAAGATAAATCAGGTGGGTCACATACCTCTCTGGATGGCTTCAGGAATAATGTATAACACTATCCAAGAATACTTTGATTATTCAGAATGAGCACTAAATGTAACATCCTAATAACTACGATGTGTGAATGGCATTTCATTATTTTAACTCGAAATGATAAAGGTAGAATGAATTGCATTGAATCACTTCCAACCTAAAATGTGCCCTTGGGTTTCTTCTTTTCTTTCCATTGGCCTCTTTTCCTCTTAAAAGATCAGGAAAAATGTCAGAAAGCAAAGGAAATTGTTAAGTCATCTATTTAAGTAAACCTGTAACTATCTCTAGCTTAGGAGCTTTTTATCCCCCTAAATTAATTCTGAAAGATTTTACTAGGTTTAAACACAATGAGCAAAACTAACGCCGTTTTATTTTTTTTCAAGTGGCTTCTGAAGTTTGCAAACACACTGTTGAAACAATTGCTATCTTCAAGATTGTTTGGCTTTTTAAAACAAATGCAAAGAGCATCTTTATTGAGAGTACAAACTTGCGCTGCAAGAAATGATCTTGCTTTATTCGAATAACTATTCTTTTCTGTATAATTACTTGGAGGCTTGATTAAATCTCTACTATTTTATTCAAAGTTTTTATCATATAAAGAAAAGCTGAATTCAGCTGTGTTTGGGCTGCAGAAAACTGTTATTGGACATATTTCTGTTTTAAAATAAAGACTGTACCTATCCCGTGGCAACTACTCCTGGAAAGGTTTTTAACCACCAAAAATTATTTGATTATTTTGAAAAGGAGGAAGAACAACACAGGCTAAATCCCCACAGGAAATGACCAGTTTTGTTGCATAAGAGTTTGAGGAATAACATGAATGCTCTGTGATTAATTTCAACTGAGCTTACCACTGGCGCATGTTACTAAATTTGAACAATAACCAACTTTGTATTTGTAGAGACAATGAGGAGTCATAAGTGTTGACCTGGTAGTCTTGGGACCTCCAAAAATAATATCTTTTGGAAACAGTGTTTGTCATTGTCACTATAGGTGAAGTGACCAGGTTTCCCTGACCGAAGAGAGACCTGGGGAGGAGGAATATGGTGAAAAGCTCTCAGATTATATTGATTTCAAGTCAGCCTTGAAGAATAATTAAGTAGGGATTATGCCAATGACGAACAGTCCACAAATAAGGAGGAGATGCCATGTGGTTCTCAGGATAGCCCGTCTGACTGGCATGTGTTCTTCCAGTAGGAACCAACTTATTCCTGGTTGCTGCTCATGAACTTGGCCATTCCCTGGGTCTCTTTCCCTCAGCCGACCCTCGCGCCCTGACGTACCCAGTCTACAACGCACTCACAGACCTGGCCCTCTTCCGCCTTTCTCAAGATGATGTGGATGGCATCCAGTTCCTGTACGGTGAGCGATGTTGGAAACAATGCTCACTCATTCCTGATGTTTTTAGGAAAGTGTTATGAGATGGTCTTCGGGAAAACTTTAAAATGCTGCACGAAGGGTTTGCAATTCCCCTCAAAGCACCCTGAGAGTGTTTGGAAAGCACATACATGGACGACAGCCTCACAGTTGTCCTTCTGTTTGCCTCCCCACATCTGTTCCCTTCAGGAGCTCACCCCGGTCTCCCCGGATGAGCCCATGGCACCCACGGAATCTGTGCCTTCAGGACCTGAGACCCCAGCCGCGTGTGACCCCCGCTTTGTCCTTCGACGCAATCAGCACTCTGAGGGGAGAAATCCTGTTCTTTAAAGACAGGTCAGACCAGAAGATTCCATTTCTCTCTCCTTTCTTTTGATGCACCATGCTTAGAAAGGAGAACAGAGACTTGACAGAAATGTTTAAAGAAAATATTTCCTCTACACTTTAACATCATTCAGATCTGGTTCTTGTTGCATTTTTATCACCTCCTTAAAATAGTCCGGATCATTGTTTAACAGACTTACAAAGGATGATTCTGGGTCCCTAGAATGTAAGCTGGACGAAGGCGTGGGGTTTTATCTGTGTTGTTCAGTGTTAGCGCCCCAGGACCTAGAACAGACCTGGCACACACAGTGAGTTGGATAAGTGAATGAGTAATAGCTGCATTTAAATATCATCAACCATGCCATGCTTCAGAATGCATGGGTGCATCTTTAGAAGTAGGACTGTATCTTTACCTTTGCTAACAAACGCTCCTATTTAAGTTAATTAATTTCAGAAAAAGTGATCTATGTTTCTGGCACAATATTAAAATAGCACCAAAAGACACAGAGTGGAGAGAAAAGTCTCTCTCCCACGTCTGACCTCTGCAGAGCCTCGTTCTCCCCATATGGGCAATCACCGCGACCCACCCTTCATCCCTTTGCAAAGATATTCTATTCCCATACAAACATAAATAAGTGTATTTTTTCCTGCTACTTTTTTCAAAAATGTTAATGAGTGCATAATCTACATACCATTTACGGGCTTTTACAATGGTGTAGGGGCCAAGGGCGGGCCGCCCCAAAATGTGCCACTCTACCATATGGATTATTTTAAATAAAAGTGACTCAAGAGCCAGCCCGGGCAGGAAGGACCCTGAGACTGTCCTCTGTCCCCCTGAAAGCAGGAGATAAACGTCCAGGTGAAAGGTGCCCTCCTTGTGCCAGGAGGTAAAGACCCATCCTTCTCACCAGAGATGGGACATGTGGAGCCCAGAAGGCCAGGTCCACAACCCTCGTGACTTTTTGCTAATGTACTCACTCTGCCGGCCCAAGTCTGTTTACAATTCCTTAGTGACTGAAGCTCCCAAAGTTCAGTTTCCTTTGTCCTGTCAATGCCTCACATATTTATGGGCTCTTTGGCTCAAAAACTGCCCACTTGGTCATTTCTTCAGGTCTCAGTATCGTAACAGGGCCTCTGTGTGTATGTAATAAACTTTGGTTTTTTTCTCCTGTTCATCATCTTATGTAAATTTATTTCTTAGTCCAGCTGGAAGACCTCCAGGGTAGAGAAGAATTCTCCTTCCCTTCAGTGAACACTACTAAGCTAAATAATTACACGGCCATGGATTTCATTAGCCTGGGATCATAAGAAGGAAGACGGTCCCATACCGACTTCTGAGTTGTCATTGATTGAAAGAGAGAATATGTTCCTTTATATACCCATCTAAAGGATAAAAACCATTGTGATTAATGTCTATGTCTTCCAGATATTTTTGGCGCAGATCTCACTGGAGCCTCGAACTTGATTTTCATTTGATTGCTACATTTTGGCCCTCTCTACCCTCAGGCTTGGATGCTGCTTATGAAGTTACAAGCAAGGATATCCTTTTTGTGTTTAAAGGTAAGTGCTATATAAGAATTTTAATTTGATGAAATAAATCCCATTTCAAAAATTTCACCAAGACATGAATTTTCTCCATTAAATTAAATTTTGTGAGATCTATTACTGCAAGACCTAGTGTTGATGCTTAAATAGGACATGTACAAAGAAGATTATAAGTTTTACTTTAAAATATTCAATGAGATCTAAGTATGCTATCCCACATTCATGAATAGAAAAATAGTAATAATGTAATATAGAAATGATACAGTCAATGTAGTAAAAATGTCAACTTATCTATAGATGCAAGGAATTTTTCATTCAAATGCCAAAATATTTTTCACAGAGCTTGATGAATTAACAAATTAACAAAGTTCTTAACAAATTAAGAATTTGTGTGGGAGAGCAAAGACCAAGAATAGGCAGGATGCTCCTGGAGAAGAATAAGATGAGGAGGAGTGTTCTGCATCGTGGCGCTTGGGTGGATGAGATAATGCAGTGTCAGGGCAAGGATGGGTGCAGTAGCTAATGGGACTGACCAGGCCTCTCTGTTCCTGTATCACATTTGTAAAGTGCTATTTCCACTTCCTCCACTGTTAATCTGCTCTTTGAGCGGCTATTACGTCTTGAGTCAGTTTGGCTAACATATTTTTCTAGGAATTTATCAACTTCGTTTTCAAGTCAACTGGTATGAAACTTTCTGAGTGTTATTTTGTTATTTTAATTATTGTTGAAGTTTTGTTCCCTTTGTTCTTCCTGATACTGAATCTTTGTGCTTCTCTCTTTACCAATCTCTGGGACAACAGGGTATGTAATAATTTTATTCATCCTCTCAAAGAACAAACTCTCAGCTTTGTTAATCCTCTCTATTGTATTTTGATTTTCTATTTAATTAGTTTCTGTCTGCATCATTATTGCCCCTGTCTGTGCTATCTTTGAATTTATTCTGTTGTTTTTTATAACTCAAGCTTGGTCTTTAACTTGCAGCTCTTTCTTCTCTGCTGGTATAAACATTTATGCCTGTAAATACCCCTTTCTTCTCAGCTTTTGCTTCATTCCTACAAGTTTTGATGTGTAGGATTTTCATTTTGTTCATCTTTAAGTTTTTTTTTCCATTTTTAATTTTTTCCCTTGACTCTTATGTTTTGGGGAGTATTTTTTTAAACCTCAAACTGGTGTGGGGATTTTTCAAAGTTGGATATTACTGACAATCTCACTCTTATGAGGAGTCAATGAAATATTGTGAAGTTGCATTGGATATTGTAAAGGGTTCTATGACTCTGAAGTATTGCTATCATCCGTTAATTTATCTAGCACTTACTTAGCCTTGCAACATGCCAGGCGGTGTACTTGTTAGTGGAGGTCAAACCTAAAAGAGGCTCCTGTTCTAGACAGAGTAGCAGAGACGAAGCCGTGAGTGTTACACCCAGTAAGAGCTGGGATTAAGGGAAGCTGGCCCTGGACCCACACCCAGGGCTCAGCAAAGACCCTGGGGGGAGATGACATTTGGGACGCGTATTGAAGGAGGAGAACTTTGCTGTGTGGACAGGCGCTGAGTGTGTAGAGAGTAGAAAATGTCTTCAAGGCAGAAGGAGCTGTCTACACAGAGGGAAGACTGCATCTGCAGCTGCTCAGACAGGTACACCTCCCTCAGTTCAGGTGTGGCAAGAGAGACAACAGATGGACATTTTGGATTAGTTAACCGGCAGGGATGCAAGGAAGGGATTCAGGGTTGACGTGGAGGGGAGGTGTGATGAAACAGAAGCAGAGACGCTGATGGGATTCCAGTGTCCTAATTCACTGAAATTTGGGTGGCTTCCTAAGGTATTCAGAAGAAGCCCAGTCTGGACTAGTGACCATAAGAGACCCAAGGAAAAGTGTCCAATAAGTAATCAACTTAGTGATTCAAAGCTTACAGAAGAGTTCCAAGTTAGAGACTTAGATTAAAAGTCACCAGCAACCAAGACCAGTCACCGTAATTATAAACTGTAATAAACTCTAGTATTTATAGACAATAAATATACGACCCAGAAAGGACAGGGACCAGAGTTAGTGACTCATTTATTCATTCACTCATTTGGGGAATATTTGTTAAATACTAGCTATCGCCTGGGCATTGGGTTAGCGGTTGGAATTAAACAAGGCTTCTTGTGTTCCACAAAAATGTACTAAATTCTTTTCTAAAACCACAAGTCTTCACTAAAGTTTCTTGGCTTTCTTTTTTTCAATAGGAAATGAGTTCTGGGCCATCAGAGGAACTGAGGTACAAGCAGGTTATCCAAAAAGCATTCACACCCTGGGTTTTCCTGCAATCATAGGGAAAATTGATGTAGCCATTTCTGATGAGGAAAAGAAGAAAACGTACTTCTTCGTAGGGAACAGATACTGGCAGTAAGACTCGGATGGGATGGCTTTGTACGGAGCCTTGTTAGGGAAATTATTCTCTTTCTTTAAGGAAATCCCCCACTCCCACCCTCTAACTTGTTCTAACTTCCCACTTTCTGATTATGAAGAGGACAACTTACAGTTACTCTACTTCTCCGATACAATAAAGGGCTCTCAGAATGGCTGGGCACTGGGTTATATATCCAGACCCCAGAAGACATCAGGAGAGGCCACCTGAGTTCCAGACACCAGGCCACCATAGGAAACCCGGTGTGTCAGGCTGTAGAGACAAGGTCTACAGGGCAGGTGTGATAAAGAACCAGGAGTTTTTTAGCCAAGTGATTAACTCGCTTCGCATCTCTTGTGTATGCAGTCCTCATGCATTTGTGGCAGAAAGTCATTTGGGCTCTGTGTCGAGGCTTAGAAACTTGACCTCAGACATACAGAGAAAGAACCTCTGTGGAATAGCTGTATTTCTTTCTCTTGGCGCAGATTTGATGAAAACAACCAGTCCGTGGAGCAAGGCTTCCCCAGACTAATAGCGGATGACTTTCCAGGGGTTGAGCCGGAGGTTGATGCTGCATTTCGGGAATTTGGTAAGGAGGTACTCCTTTCATTGCCCATGGGGACACTCGGGGGCATTTTATGGAATCAAAATCATGAGGAGAATCCAAATAATTTTCAAATCATTTAGTCTTAGACTCTTTTTACTCTAAACTTCTGGACATTTCAACTTTCTAATTTCTGCAAATTGAGTTTAAATTTTATTTTTCCTGAATCATTTCCAAGTCTCTGTTTCATACCTACACATAACATCAGAGGGTACTTCCTCACACCATATTACTCAGGTCACTACGTTGGTATAAAAACGTAACCAGGTATGAGCCAGGGCTACTAATGGCGGGTTGTCATCTCTTTTTTCATCCTCTCACCTGTTCTTTCCCATCCCAAGGGAATTTGTCTGGACTTCTGCTGCAGGCTGTAATTGCCTACATTAAGTCACGCATTTGTAAATAAATAGTAGCCTTCCAATATGCTCAAAATAGACAAAATTTTATTCTTGGTAATGGGCAAATGGGAAGATACCACTTGTGCTGGTTCTGAAGGAATTTGCAGGGAGATGCCAGGGTTTGACCATCATAATGCTCATGAGGTTCATGATCTTATTGCTAAGATAACTTGACTTTAGTGTGTACGGAGTGGGAAATGGACCTCCAGTGCTTTGTGCTGCTGGCCTGATTCTCCTGGGTCCAATGGCCTCCCAAGCTGCACGTTAGGACCTGGTGAGGGAAGTGGGAGTGTTTAAAATACGATAGATTCTTATTACTTTGGAGGTAGTGTAATCTAATGTTTTAAGAACACTGGCCTTGACGTCAGAGGAGATGGAGTTCTCCCTCCAACTTTCATTAGAGATGTTATCTTGGGGGAACCGCAAACTCTCCCTAATTGTCACCTTTGTCCTCCTTAGTGACATCTCACACTTTTTCGGTAAGGAGAGATGAGACGAAACACATGAGCCCTTAGCACAGTGGCCCATTTATCAAGCACACGTCATAAATGCCATTCACTAATAGCTCACTCTTATTCCGAGTTATGCATGTTGCAAAATGGATTTACTTGAAGATGTCTCATTGTTTTCCTCATCTATATTCACAGGATTTTTCTATTTCTTCAGAGGATCGTTACAGTTTGGATTTGACCCCAATGCCAAGATGGTGACACATACATTGAAGAGTAACAACTGGTTATATTGTTAGATGAGAAATGAAGCAGATAGATTCAAATGAGTATAATAATTATTCACCTAATTTATTGTAAGTCAAAATGCTGAGTTTTCCCGCCTGTGCAGTGGCCAAAGAAGATGAGCTCTGTAGACACTTTCATGTGTCCTGGAGCATTTATCTGGACCACTTCACTTGCTTTGGGTCACACTGAATGGAAGTGGGAGACATCCGTGTGCACTGGTCAGAGAATGTATCTCCATGGGTGTTTTATTTGCTATTTAATAACGATTTTTATTTTTGACCTGTTCCTTCTTTCTAGAATAATTCATTTTTAATATAACGACTACAGTGTGGACTGAGCACTTAACAGATGTTCTGCTAGCAGGTGTAGTAGGAACGCATGCTCCAGGGATGGCACCTATGACTGTCATGTACCCTCTCCCATTCTCTAGTCTCTCCACCCACAGGATGTTTATTTTCACCTCCAGATATCGTAGGCATTCCTTGCACACCTAAGGAAGAAAGAGCTTAGTAGTCCTGTGACTACTGGGTCTGGACAAAGCTGGGAAATAGAATTCTAGAATATTGGCACCTAAGAAGCTAGCAAATCATCTAATGAATGTTATAATTTATAGGTGAAATAAAAGTAGTGTGAAATCCAGCCACCTCTTTTTTTTTTTTTTTTTTTTTTAACCCTGACTGCCCTGGAGAGCAAATTTCTCATATCCTCCTCACTCTTTCATTAAAATATTCTCTGGTTCCCGTTTTATAGATGGCAGCTCCTGAGTAATAATAGATTCTGTGGACATGCTAACTGTGTGACAGGCTTATCACTAAATTGTATGCTTCATACCACACCAGGTACCCTACAGAGACTTGCTCATTCTTTTACTGATTCACTTAATGACAGACACTGTCTTGAGTACAAGGGTGTAGGACAGTGAAGAAAACTCATTGAACCCAACCTCTTTGAGTTCTATCTGGTGGGAGTAAGAAACACAACAAACACAAATTAATAGATATTATAAATTATAAAGATGTTATTAAAGAAATGACACAATGATAAGGGAGAATAATGTTGGGGGTGGGAGGGAGCTACCAGTGAAAGTCTAGTTGTTTGAAAATATCTCTCTGGGACAATCATGAAGGGGAAAAAAAAGCATCTAAGTTCAGTTAACCAGGCCTGGTGGGTGGGAGGAGATACACCATTCTAGGAAGAGAAAATGCAAAATAATGTCAAGGCTCAGAGGTGGAAAAATCTTGGCATGTTCCAGGGACTGTAAGAAGGTGGTGCCTGAGTTGTGTGTCGGAGGGCGAATGTGGAGTGAGAAGGTGTTAGGTAGGAAGAATCCAATCTTGTCCAATGTTTTAAAGAGCTGTATATTAAGTGCATTATGGATTTGTTGAAGGAGTTTCTAAGCAGGAGAGTGACATAAGCCAGTATGCAGGTTGAACGAGCACTCTAGCTGGAGAGAACCGGAAGGAAGTGTTGGACGTTGGAGGGTAGGTTAAAGGATGCTCATAGGTGATGGGAGATTGGGACACATGATGGACTTACGATGTATCTTAACATCATTCGGATCCAGCAGTGGGCTGGCTCGGAGGGCAAGGGAGGTGTTCAGAACCACGACTGGGTTTCTGGCAGGAGCACCTGCAATAACCTGGCTCTAAGGCAGTCGAGGGGGCCTGGGAGAGAAGTAGTTTTGTGGGAGATGGTTAACAGTGAGGAAGAACCATCTCACTTTCCAAATTTAGCAATTTCTGTGAGGTAACCAAGTGAGGACCGTTAGATGAAGGAGCGTGGAGCCCGGCACACAGGAGATGAAGCTGTGGGAGACGGGGGGATGTCTGTGAAGTCATGGGAATAGGTGGGGGTACGCAGAGAGGCCGCAGGGAGAAGAGAATAGTGAGGGACCGAATCCCCGGCACGAGTGTCAGAGGCTGGACCAGGCTGTGCTGCGAGAACGCACGGCTCCCAAGTCTGGATAAAACTAAAAGCCCATCATGGTGTCCTTGTGCGATTTCCACTCCAGGCTGTCCCACTTCAAGACCCAGTGGACGGAGCAGCCACCCTTCAAAGGGCACTGTGCCGAGGGAAAGGGTTATTGCTCTGTTTCTCACTGCCTCCTAAAACTCCGCGGGGATGGAATAAACGTCCTTCTGTCTATCTGTCATTGGCCAAAGGAAATGTGCTTTGCCTCCTCTAAGGCCAAAGACACACAAAAGCCGTCCTGTCCTGAGCCTGAGCGGGGTCAGAAATATTTAGTCATCATGACCGCAAATCATAACCACAAAGGATTTTCTTGTGCAAAAATTTGTAACAGTTAAATTTTTTCTTCAGGTATTTTACATGAGATTTTTTGAGTTGGAAGTACAAACAGCCCAAAGTCCAAAGGAAGAAAGCATTATTTATTTACTGAAAAGTGTTTCTCCTCCCAGCTCCCCAGCTGGCTTTTCCAGAGGTAAGCAGTGCTACTGATCCCCATGAATCTGTCCATCTACACTGTGCACTTACGAGCATGTCCGTGAAGCCTTGTTTTACCCCCAAAGGGTAATCAATATTTTGATTTTAAAAACCATAATGTAATGAGCATCATCTTACACCTGTCATGTCACAGGTACAAGGGTTCCTGCTAAGAAGCTCTAGCACTGAAAGGTGAGGTTAGATAGAGCATGCAGGGCTGGAGAGGCAATGCATTGATTGGGTTCCGTGAGTGCCGTTGGGGTCGTCCCGACAGGGGCACTGCGGGTGCGGATGCGTGGCAGAAATCCGACCGCAGCGTCCCGGGATGACTCGGGTGTAGATTGCTTGGTTGGGCGGCTCACCAGCGAACAGGAAATGTCAGGGCAGGTTCCAAGAGTTTCCTGGCTCTGTGCTCAGAATGATGGTTTTAGCCTTCAGGCTGGATGTTCTCCTGGGGGCCTGGAAGCTGCAGCCTTTATCTTTCCTCAATACGTTATCTCTGTCCACCAGATACGGCTCCGCTCTCCTCTGGGCAAGCTGCCTTCATTCCCGGGCGACACGGAGTCAGCCGCCGTGGGAAGGAGAGAGGACCCTCATGACTGGCTTAGACCGGTGAAGGGGGGAGGTGCCTCATCCTCCTGCCTCCAGTGAGTGGGGGACCACAGAAGGGACCTAAAGACAGCAGCGTCAGCGTTTTCCACCTCGAATAACGGGAGGTGAGAAAGTGCAAAGTGTGCACAATCTCGGGGAGGTGTTGGCAAAGAAAGTGCTCCCAAAAATGTTTTCTCTTATGTTTCCGGGCTAACATATGCCTTCATTTTGGTTGGGGGATAAGGAAAATGTGGAATTTCAATCTATAGGCCCTATACAAGGTGCTTTATATGTGCAATTCAGGTAGTGTTCGTCAGAACTGTAGTAAATAGTAACGTCTATCGCAGAAACTTAGGCTCAGAAGGACAGACTTTCCCGGGATCAGCAACTGGTAGTCACAGCAAGATCCTACTCCAGAACTCTGTGCTTTCAAACATCTTGCTCTTCCTGAGGCTAGATCAATGGACCATACGTAGGTCAACCTAATCTAGTTTAACTTTGTCCCCATTATGTGCTAGTTAATGTCATTGCTTTTAAAAGACACAAAAGTTCTGCTGAGATTGTGGTTCTCTGAGATGGCTGCTTGACCTCCCAGGTGCTCCTGATTCTGCAGACCTCAGCGTAGCAAAATAGCTCAGGCCCATTGGCACTGAGACAAAAATAGATTCTGCTCACCCTCAGAACTGGCAGAGAAGTGTTGGGCTCATGACCCTTGGTGTGTGTTTAGAGATGTCAGGCTCAGCAATACTGAGTGGACTCCTCTGTTCTTGAAGATAGGAGAAATTAGACTCTTGCAATTCTACCATTCCCTTAACAGAAATGCCTTCCTGGACTTTTCATTCCTTCTTCCTCCTTCCCTGGTTCAGATAACAGCACCACCTTCTTGAAATCTCTGTCAGCTTTGACTCACAGGCACACTCTCTCATTTGCCATGTCCTCTGAACTCTGCCCGTGCTGTGTGGGTAGAGAGAGCGAAGTAAGGGCTTCGGCTGGAGAGCAGCAGAGGGGACACTCCTCACCGTTGTCTGACTACACACTCGTGCTAATGTTCCCCACATCGCAGCCCTCTCACCTTCCTGACCTGCAGAAGACCAGTCATTCCTCAAAGCCTGGATCATTGTCTACCTTGTCCATGAAAGCCTCCCACACAGAACTAACTCCTGACAGGGATTTGGTGAGTCTCAGGATCAGTTTAAGCATAACCAATTTCTTAGAGCAAGAAAGTCTTCCAGATGCGAGTGCTGATGAGGAGATTCAGCCCAGGGGGCAAAACATACATCCAAAGGGGCATAAAGCCGGGGCCAGTCACAGTGGAGTCAAGCCGATGAGATTTGAGGATGGGTCACTGGAGAGCCCCTCAGGTGGGAGGAACACCGCAATACTGGGAAATCGAGGCAGGGAGACAGATTTCGACCCCACAGCAGGACAAGACCAGCACTGGGGTCGGTGGATGAGGGTTCCCAGTGGACGCGCCGTGGTTCAGGGAATTGGAAGAAGCATGCCTCTGCCTAGAGCGAAGGACCGAGGGATTCTGGCTTTGGGGAGACAAAAGACTGCTGAGGTTGCAAACATGCTGGGACCCATCAGTAAATCGCCGTAGGGTGGTGGGAATGAGAAGGGAAAGAATGGAAGTGAGTACAGTCTGAGTGAGTTTGGAAGGAGATTCCCCCCCGCCCCACCCCACCTGGCCCCAGATGAGAACGCAGCCCAGCCAGGGCCTTGGGATTGTCTGCAAGAACCTAGCTAAGCCATAGCCAGACTCTCGCACCACAGAAACTAAAATAATAAACTAAAATAAGTAATGTATTAACCCCTAAGTTTGTGGTAATTTTAAAATCAGCAACACGTATCTAACACAGTGAGTGATATTAGGTGGAGTTACAGGCAGGTAGCAAGTATCCAGATAATTCGGGTCAAGATCCAGTTGTGCTACGGGTCTGAAGGCAGAATCGTTGTACCCCTCTGGGAGCTCACCGTTTGCCAATGACACCCTTGACATGGCTAGACATATGACTGTGTCCAGCGTGAGCTTTAAAGCACATGTTTGGAGTAGGGAAAATGGGTCAATGAAGCCCTTATGCAGTGTGGGGTATCTTCCCCTTTCTCGTCCTGCATTTTACTGGCCTCCTTATTGGGCACCAAGTGGCACTGTCACACAGCACTCGGAGTCATTAAGGAAATTACGAATGATAAGTTCAGTGTGTTTGAGTTATAAATGTCCCTCTCTTGCTATCGACAATTATTAGAGTACATGTGTTAAATACACCTGTGGAGAGAAGTAAGAGAGAGCCTGAGCCAAATGGGGAGAGAAAGAGGTGAGGAATGAGAGACAGTGAGACCGGAAGGGGGGTCAGGGAGAGAGAGAGACAGAGGGAGGGACAGAGAAAAAAGAAGGGGAAGCATGGAGGTGGTAAGAACAGGTGTGACCAAGAGCGCGTGAGCCATGTTTGAAACGCACAGACATGATCCAGTCCTGAGCCGACCAACGAGACGTCTGACTTGGTGGCGGGCTGAGGTGACATCATGCAGGACTGCAGCTGGAAGCGACCCAAGAAGTGACCTTGGGGTCAGGAGGGGAGAGCAGCCTGAGAGCAGGTTCATCCCAACCCTGGCGTGAGACGCAGAACCTGGCAGGAGGTCTTTGTGCCTCAAATACCAGGGACAAGAGCAGCAAGCTGGTCCGCCTATGAAGCCAGCCCCGAGCACTCTCCTCGTGGGAACAGAGGGGCTTGCCTGAGCGTGCTCCTGGAGGCCGGATGGCAGTTCTGCCTTCTCAGCTCCTGCACCCCAAGAACTCATTCATCTCACAGACTCCATGAGGTCTACTGCAGCGGAGGCACTGGGCTGGGGACACCACGGACACACCTCTGCGCTCCCAGACTTCACATGCCCCAGAGGGGGACAGAGAAGTGAGCGGCCTGGCTGATTTGGTACCATTTGGTGCTACGGCCATAATGGGGAAGCGATGCTGTGTGGTCACCTAGAAGATGTTCCATCCCAACGTCCAATACTGAGAAGTCCCCGGAGGCCACCAAGGGGAACAAACATCTAAGGGGAAAATCCCAGAGCAAGAATTGAGGAGGCCCAGGATGAGAGAAAGGAGAGCCTGGGGAGCTGCTTAGACCTGGTGCCCTAAAGCAGGGCTTCTCACACCACCTGCGGGAAAGAACCCAGTTCTTAGATTTCCAATAGATTATAGACCACTATGTTTGTAAAATAGAATAAAAGAAATTACTAGGAAAAGGAAATGACAAAGACTTTAAGAGGGCCCAATTGTTACATTCCGTGGTTCTCTAGACCCAAGTTGCTTGTCGTCCTGCCTGAAGTGTGGACTTGTTCTCGTTTCCTGGGCTGACTTCGAGATAGGACAGGGACCGACTGGCACGTGGGCCTGCAGGAGCGACCCCTGGAGCAGCATGACCTGCGGTGTAGGAGTGGAGACAGGCGGGGGGCGGAGGGGGGCTCAGGGAAGCCTCTTGCCAGAGCACTTTCTGGGGGGAGCCGGAAGACTCTTGAAAGCCAGGTCTGGAAATGACCCATGCACCTGACTCGGTGGTCACTGTGGAGCTTCAGCACCCCGAACCGTTAGCCCCAAGCGACTATTCTGACAGAGACAGCCCGCTCCTGGCAACGGGGACTCGGGCGGCGGGGGGAGCTGGAAGAACTGATGGAGAAGCTCAAGTTTCCCTTTCTGCTGCTTCTTCAAAGAACTTGCTTATCGGGTGTGGTGCGAATCTCTACGGACTGACAATAAGCCCTCTCCTAGTTCAGTTTGATGGACGGGATTAAAAACATAAGCAGAAGCTCCAACACACCCCACAGGCTCTCCGCACACCTCTCCCCCGGGCTGTCCATCGCGCTTCAGGTCTCCACTCGGAGCTGCTTCTCCCAGATGCCTTGCACCTCATGGCCCAGTTCTCCCAAAACCCTTCTCACACTCCACTGTAACTCCTGCCTCCCCTTTATCTCGTACCAGGCTGCAACCTTCTTCCACTGTTTACCACTCTGGCCTCCTCCGGGGCGCAATGATGGGCATGAAGTAGGTGGTCAGTGGATGATCGCTGAGTGAAGCAGAAATGGGTCGGTAATCCTGGGGAGGAAAGGACACGGGACCTTGGAGTGGAGAGTGGGAATTACCGGCCACAGGTCAGGAGCGGGAGGGTGTCCTGGGGCAGGGAGTGGTGTGAGCAATAGCACAGAGGTGTTAGAGGGATGCCATGCTTGGGGACTCCGAAGATGCCTGGTTAGACTCAAGACAAGGATAGGCCCCTTTGATGTACATTTTGGAGATAACCTTTTGAAGCATTCCACTTGTCGACTTATAATGAAGAGCATGAAATCTTTTTCAGTATATGAAACAATTGAGTTAAAAGTCTCCACAAAGTTCACGTCGCACCTGACCTTATGTTTTTCATGATTCATTTGCCACATTCCTTCATTTTTCATTCAATAATCATTCAATCACAGCATCAAGTGCATTTTTTGAGCCAGCAAAATGTAAATTGGAAGAGAAGGTCCTCAGCTAGGAAGCACACCAGAGTCCGCTCTACTATTACGTGTCTTCAGGAACCCGGGAGGCACAGTTATGTTAGCCCGTGTGCAGGGGAAGGAAAGACCGGGTCTCTGAAAGATGTAATCGAGGGAGATTTTTCATTATTTATTCCTATATAACAAACAAACACTCTAAAACATAAGGGCTTAAAAGGACAATCCCTCACGGTTCTGTGGGTTGACTACTTCCAGCTCCCCCGTTCTTGCTCAGGCTCGGATTGTCCTCAGATGATGACTGGGGCTGGGGACATAGACCTGATCTCTCCAAGGCTGGGGCCGGGGGCGCAGAGAGGCAGGAATACATTTGCTTATCTGCCACACTGATACTTAGGGATTCGTACCAACTTGGTCCCTGCAAAGTCAGCAGGAAACACAGCTGTTTGGGGGAGAGTCCTTGGACTTAATAAGTGATAGATCACTTATATCTGAAGCTGATTTATAAATGTACCGGTAAGCTTTTCTAACAAGATTAAAGGGGTGTTGCACTGTCATTAGTAAAACCGCAAGTTTGTTTATGCAGGATACATGACTTGGGGCACAGTTTATCTCTCTTAGAAACACGCCCGTGTAGCAATTATTCTTAGACTTGTGTTCAGCTCATGGTGGTGATGATCACAAGCAAGAAACACCTGATCACATGGCTCTTTCTTGGGCAAGGCTCCCAAATTTAGGGAAGACATGATTCAAAGTGCAGTTTGTAATGTGGATTCGGCTAAAAATATTTTTTGTTTTGTCTCACTGCAGAAACAATTTAAGAGTCACATTTCCTTTAAGAAGTTGAAGCCTGCTTTGAATGATCTCACCCGCCCCTCAGTCACTTCCAGGCTGTTTTCTTTAAAGAAAACCACTTAGCATCTCTGGATCTGTTTCCCTTCTGTCATGTGAGACCGTTTCATTAAGTAACTTTCTAGCAGAGGTTTTTCAGTCCTAGGAAGAATCAGCTCTCGCTGAGCAATGTATTTCAATGTGACAAGCATTGATAAATACACATGATTCCACTTAATTCTCCCCCCCAAAAATTTCTGGGAGATATTATTCTTATTATCCCTGTTCTCCAGCAAAGAAGCCAATCTCTGCTTGGAGATCCACCAGCCAAGTCCTCCTGGTGGGTGCGAAAGCTGATAAAAGCATATTTAATAATGATCTATCATCTAAATCTCCAACCATCTATCTTGTGGAGACAACTCATTCAGAAGCCAGGATGTCTGCATTGTTCCCTGATTCGTACTTAGAGCTTGGTTGCCTGTTTTGGGGCCCAGAGGCCTGAGTCCCAGACCCTCCCCCACTGCGTTCTGTCTGCACACTCTCAGGCACGCCTCCGAATTCCTGTGAGGAGCTGGTTTCCTCGTCTACCCAATGCTCCATAGGATTGTTGCAAAGACAAGTTTAAGCTCATTTCATAAGGGGGGTGAAGCCCTACAGATGCTAAATATTGTTCTTTTCCTCCAAAAGTTGACTAATTGAAGAAAAATCGATCAATCTCCTTTCAATGGGCTTTCTTCCTTTTCTTCCCCGCCTCATTCCTATATCCCCTCTAATCGTAACAGAAACTTTCTGGGATCAAACTCCCTTCACACTGCCACTGTTCTGTCCCTCTTCCCTTCTTCACACCTTTTTTTTTTTGGCAAGGAGAGCTTGGCAACTCCCGCCACGGCCCAGCTGCTGCTCAGGACAAGACCCGTAAGAGCGGACCAAATGCAGGAACACACAAAAGGGATGGTTGTTTCAGGTTGAATTTGTAAAAATGCTCGACTGTCTGATTAGATTCGGTTTATTTTACTTTCTTTGGGGTGAATCATTACTTAAAACATCCTAGAGAGAGCAGGAGTGGGTGTTAAGGGGATGTTTCGAGTGCAACTCCCGGACTTAAGGACTGGCACGCCCTGCCAAGGTCATTTCCTTTCAGCTTTGACTCCACACTTTGTTTGTTTACAGGCTGGGAACGTCTCCTCTCTGGTGTAATTTATGAAATAATCAGTAAGATGTTCCGCATTATGGCACATCGGTCACTGAGAGTGCAGTCCTCAAGCGAGCCAACCTTCTCTCAAGGGTGGCTCTTCCCTAAGGAGGTTGAACCTAAATGCTGCGGTGTGGTTCAGCGGGGACGAGCCAGAACCTGGCTTCCTCGGCCCCCACCCCCTGCCCGGGGCCCGAGATGTGCGAGGGTGCTCAGGGCCGATCTTTGTCATGCTGCAGTGCAGACGATGACTTGCTTGCTTGTGTGTCTCTAAAGTGTGTTTATTTCCTGCCTTTAGTCCTTTTTCTGTGAATCAGGTTCAGATTATGAAACAGATTATGTTCTGTTTTCCCAAATTTGCCTCTTCTTTGGACAAAGAGGAATTTTCACATTAGGCAAAACCTACATGGTTCTTAGGCATTGTATTTTTATTTTTCTAGGTTACTCATGCCTCACGCCTCATTTATTATAAGGCCAACTAGTTTGACCTGTTGTTTTTCTTCAATAAATCAATTCTTGGTCAGCTCTTTACTTTAATTCACCAAACTGTGGAACCATGGGGAGTGGATGGGAGCCCACTCTGGGGACCCTGTCTGGCACCAATCCCTGGTTCAGGAAAACCAGAGCTGGATGGTACTTCAAGTGGTAAAATCTATTTTGCTAGAGTTGTTGCAACAGAGGGAAGAGTCTAGCACGAGGCTCCCTTCTGAATATAGCATGGGAAAGTGGCCGTGTGTAGCTGAAGAGCTGGGTGGGGGGCCGTGGACGGAAAATGCTACAGGAAGCATCAAGATTCAGGGGAGATTCTGGCTACACCACCTTGGCAGGGTTCTTGCCGAGCGCAGACCAGGATGATGAGACAGTGAGAGATAGCAAGGGTTTAGTTAGTTTAGTTAGTTTCCCTCTAAACTGACTTAGCAAGGTTCCTGGCCGGTGTGGGCCCCCAAATTGATAGGACGCAAGGTAATGTCAGGGTCACTGCTTGGAAAGCAGAGATTTATAAAGCCCAGGGAACACTGTGAAACTGAATTGCCTTGGAAGGAAAGAAGAGAGACACCTGCCGAAGGCGAAGGAGCAGAATCCACCATGAATATCCCGTCCACTTTGCGCGCCAGGTTCACGGTGTCAGGGAAGGCAGTTGGTCTGTGAGAAGGGAGAAGCCATCGGGCTAGAGCACTAGAGGCCCAGAAGCCGTGTGTTTGTGGTACAGAGATACTAACCATGTTTCCACGGATATCTGTGCTTAGGAGGAGGTTGCGTGTTTAAAGCGATTGCATCATAAAAAGGAAAACAAGATCAAAGTGGGGTACGAGACCTGGCCAACACCCAGGAGGAGGGATGAAGGTTAAGGAAGGTCAGGGAGCGCAGGGTGCCTGGGGTCTCCGGGAGATTAATGTCTCTGTCTTCTCAGCAACTGGGGCACTTTGTACCAATCTCTTACAGCACAAACACTGACTGACCCATTTCATGGGATATGAAAGAATAAGTAATTGTAATCCAGTCCCACACATTAAATGTGTTCAGTCAGCCAGGAGAAGCCTACAGCTGAGAAATGAACCTCAGCCGTGGGTCTTTCGGACACGGCTCTACCTGGGACCTCCGCACAGCTATCCTTCCATGTCCCAGGAACCAGACAAAGCAGGGTTGAAACTGAGTGATGAATTATAACACCTGTCCCGTGGCCCAGGCAGCTTTCTCATCAACAACGTCACTTCAAGGTGATTCGTGATTTAGACAGTGCGTGATCGTTATAAAAACAAATTATATCAAGAAGCTTAAAAAAGCAGGAGGAGGGGCGCCTGGGTGGCTCAGTCAGTTAAGCATCTGACTTTTGGTTTCAGCTCAGGTCATGATCTCAGGGTCCCGGGATGAGCCCCACGTCGGGCTCCGTGCTTAGCGAGGAGTCTGCTTGTTCCTCTCCCTCTGCTCCCCAATCCTTCTCCCTCTCTTTCAAATAAATAAATAAAATCTTAAAAAAAAAAAGCAGGAGGAAATCCTTTGCAAATGGAGAAGCCAGTGATCCCTAGAGCCAGTCGTGGGGGGTAGAAGCGAAGGAGCAGAAGACACACTGACAGCCAGTCTTCCCTCACCCAGGAGCAGTGCAGGACCGACAGAATCAAGCAGCGAAATCCAATTGTTTCAAAGTCCATGGACTGCCCTGTAAGTTGTATATTATAGTGTAGATAGTGAGGCTCTTAAGAGAGCACAAAATTAATATGAGAAAACAACTATGTGGGATGAGGTGTGTCTCTTTGTGGATGTCCTGTTTGATCATAATCATAAGATTGCAAAAACAAGAAAAGATTCAAGATTAAACTACTTTATGTCACAATTTTTGAAAGTTGAGACCACACATTGCAAAAAAGCGGGTGTGAATCTTCTTGTCAGAGGTGAATCAAATAGCCTTTGTTTTTCTGTGGATGCCCTGGGACCGCACATAAAGCTGCACCCGAAACCTGCCCAGGAGCTACGGAGACACTGGACGCCGTGGGCAGAGAAGGAAAGCGAAGCCAGCATGCCCAGACTTCCTGTTCTGCTAGTGCTGTTCTGGGGTGTGGGGTCCCATGGCTTCCCGGCAGCAAGCGCAGGAATGCAACAGCAGGACGAGGAGGTGGTCCAGGTAAACACTGAATTTCACATGCCACAAATGCAGGAGCATCACGTTCTCATTTTTCCAACGTCAAAGGGCAGAAGCTCAAGCGAGTGTGGGATCCATTCTAGGGTAACTAGAACATAACAAAAACAAAAATCTACTTACCCACCCATAGACTTCCCTTCAGAAGACAGAGGTAGAGGGATCCATAGAGAGAGGGAGCCCTGACCACCTTCACACCAACCTCCCAGGAAAGCTAGACTTAGCCACCACGCCAACAGTAAGCCTATGGGATCACTGCATTAGCAGACAGGATTTTTCCTCTTTGCACTAAATCTTCAAGACAAAAGAACTTCTCTGTCACCACAGTGAAATCCTGAAGGTTCTCAGGAAGAAATAAGAAAGATTTCACATCCTGTGTTTCACATTTTTTTTCTCTTTATCAGAACTACCTGCAGAAGTACTACAACCTGAGGATTGGAACCAACAAATCTGGAAGGCAGAGGAACAACGCTTTAGTGACTGAGAAGCTGAAGGAAATGCAGGAACTCTTTGGGCTGAAGGTGACCGGGAAGATAGATGCTGACACCCTAAATCTGATGAAGCAGCCCAGATGTGGGGTGCCCGCCGTGGTCAGTATGCTCTGGCTGATAGGACCCTCCGATGGGAGCACACACACCTGACCTACAGGTAACCAGACCGAGCACCAGAGCGAGGGCGCTCTTTCCCAGCAGAGCCGTAAGCAATGAGGTCCGACATGTCTCTGTTTTTTTCCATTTTAAGGATTGAAAATTACACACCAGATTTGCCAAGAGCAGACGTGGACAGTGCCATTGAGCAAGCCTTTCAACTCTGGAGTAATGTCTCACCCCTGACCTTCACCAAGGTCTTTGAGGAACAAGCGGACATTATGATATCCTTTGTCTGGAGAGGTAAGCTCTTCTTGTCTCCTAAAACCATACGGAACTTCACCTCCCCCCGACGCCCAGCCCCGCTCCGCCATGCTGAGGGAGGGGTGTTCCTAACAGGCTGTTGATTTTACCGGCCAAAGAAGGGACGTCATGGGTGAAGAATGCCTTTGGGCTCCTTGTCACTATTCTCTCCCCTCTGGGGGAAGCAGGATAGAAAGGGGAATTTGCCTTGGCCGTGCTGTTTCTCACAGGTCACGGCGACAACTCCTCCTTCGGTGGACCTGGAAACATTCTTGCTCATGCCTTCCTACCAGGAAGAGATATTGGAGGAGATATTCCTTTTGATGAAGAAAAAACGTGGACCAATAATTTCAGAAGTGAGTTCACCAGTTTTTCCTATGTTTCCCTTTCATGGGTCAATGTTTTATCTAAAAGAATGCCTTCCAGTAAAGTGAGCCAAGTTTGTGATCAGCCTTAAATACTTTAATAAAAGTATTTTATTAAGTATTTAATAAACGTAAGCTTTTATTAAAACTATAATTGCTTAAAAAGGTAATGGTAACTCTTTTGTGTCCATTTATTTAAAAAATGTAAGGTAGGTCCTGGGAGCAAGATGGCGGAGGAGTAGGAGACCTAGATTTCGTCTGGTCTCAGGAATTCAGCTGAATAGGGATCAAACCATTCTGAACACCTAGGAACTCAACAGGAGATCGAACAGGAGAGTAGCAACAACTCTCTGAACAGAGAAGCGACCACTTACTAGAAGGTAGAACGTGCGGAGAAGTGAATCCGAGGCGATCTTCGGGAGGATAGACGGCGGGGGAGGGGCCTCCGTCGGCCGCTTCTGGCAAGTGCTAGAGCCGCGGAGCACAAAATCGGACCTTTTAGAAGTCGGCTCCGCTGAGGGACGTCGCTGCAGTGGCTAAGCGGGGGGTGGAATCCTCCCGGGACAGTGGGGTCTCAGGACCCTCGGGGTCACAGAGAGACCGGGGGAGCCTGAGTGCGCCAGAGATCCCAGGGATCGGAGCGGGGAAGCCGGCTGCAGAGACGGAGCAGAGTCGCGGGCTCTCAGCTCGGGGTGGCCATAAACTGTGATCTGCGGCCCAGTCGGGGCACGGCTCCTGCAGCAGGGACCCAACAAGCAGCAGAACCGGGGAGACTCCCCTTCCTTCCCAGGGAGGAGCGGTGCGGGAATGCACTGCAGGGATCTGCTGGGTTTGGAGACTCCGCACGGGGTCGGGTGCCAGAGATAGAAACGCTCGATCACAGGCCGGGTGAGCACGGAGTGCGGCCGGAGACCGGGGACACGGAAGTGACTGCTTTTCCCTGGGGGCACACTGAGGAGCGGGGCCCCGAGTTCTCAGCTCCTCCGATGGAGATTGGGAGGCCACCATTTCTGCCCTGGTCCTCCAAAGCTGTACCGAGAGCTTGCAGGGAACAAAAGCTCCTGAGAGCAAACCGGAGCAGCTTCCTTAGCTCGGACCGACAAGGGCGGGGCAATTCCGCCTCCGGCAAAGATATTTGGAAACCACAGCAACAGGCCCCTCCCCCAGAAGATCAGCACAAACAGCCAGGAAGCCAAGACCAAGTTGATCGATCAAGGAGAATAGGAGAACTCCAGCGCTAGGGGAATACTGCACATAGATTCATGGCTTTTTTTTTTTTTTTTTACCATGATTCATTATTTCATCAAAGTTAATTTTTGTTGACTGTTTTTTTTTATTTTTCTTTTTCCCTTTTTCAACCAACATCTTATAAATCCCTTTTTTTAAAAAAAAAAAACCTTTTTTATTTTTCATTTTTAGAGTCATATTTTATCCCTTCATAGTAGTTACCCTTATTTTTGGCATATATATATAAGTTGTTCTCTCTTTAAAATTTTGAGGTACAGTTTCTTCTAACAGATCAAAATATACCCTAAATCACTAGTGTATGGCTTTGTTCTAGTCTCCTGCCTGATCACATTCTCTCCCTTTTTCCTTTTTTTTTTTCTTTCTTAAATCTTCTTTCTTTTTTCAAACAACTTATCTTACCAAGTCCTTTTATAAAATCTTTTATAATTTTCATCTTTACAGTCATCTTCCATCCCTTCATTGTATCAACCCTTATTTTGTACATATATGTCTTTCTTCCTTTAAAAATTTAGGAGGCACTTTTTTCTAACAGACCAAAATATGCCCAAAATCTAGTGTGTGACACTGATCTATGCACTAGCCTGATCATATTTGATCATATTCTGCCTTTTTTGTATTGTTTTGTTTTTGTTTTTATCTTTTTTTTTTTTTCTCTTTCTTTTTTCTTTCTTTCCCTTTCTTTTCCCCTGGTTTCAGGTCTTTTCTGATTTGTATACAGTATATTTGCTGGGGACGTTGTAAACTTGTTAGCATTTTGTTCTCTCATTCATCTATTCTCCTCTGGACAAAATGACAAGACGAAAGAAATCACCTCAGCAAAAAGAACAAGAAGTAGTACCGTCAGCCAGGGACCTACTCAATACGGACATTAGTACGATGTCGGACCTAGAGTTCAGAATCATGACTTTAAAGATACTAGCTGGGCTTGAAAAAAGCGTGGAAGTTATTAGAGAAACCCTTTCTGGAGAAATAAAAGAACTAAAATCTAACCAAATCGAAATCAAAAAGGCTATTGATGAGGTGCAATCAAAAATAGGGGCACTAAATGCTAGGATAAATGAGGCAGAAGAGAGAATCAGCGATATAGAAGACCAAATGATGGAAAATAAAGAGGCTGAGAAAAAGAGAGAGAAACAACTACAGGATCACAAGGGCAGAATTCGAGAGATAAGTGATATGATAAGACGAAACAACATTAGAATAATTGGGATCCCAGAAGAAGAAGAGAGAGAGAGAGGGGCAGAAGGTATATTGGAGCAAATTATAGCAGAGAACTTCCCTAATGTGAGGAAGGAAACAGGCATTAAAATCCAGGAGGCACAGAGAACCCCTCTCAAAATCAATAATAATAGGTCAACACCCCGACATCTAATAGTAAAACTTACGAGTCTCAGAGACAAAGAGAAAATCCTGAAAGCAGCTCGGGAGAAGAGATATGTAACCTACAATGGTAGAAACATTAGATTGGCAACAGACCTATCCACAGAGACCTGGCAGGCCAGAAAGGACTGGCAAGATATCTTCAGAGCGCTAAACGAGAAAAATATGCAGCCAAGAATACTATATCCAGCTAGGCTATCATTGAAAATAGAAGGAAGATAAAAAGCTTCCAGAACAAACAAAAACTAAAGGAATTTGCAAACACGAAACCAGCCCTCCAAGAAATATTGAGAGGGGTCCTCTAAGCAAAGAGAGAACCTAAAAGCAGCAAAGAGCAGAAACGAACACAGACAACAGACAGTTAACAGTCACCTTACAGGTAATACAATGGCACTGAATTCATACCTTTCAATTGTTACCCTGAATGTAAATGGGCTAAATGCCCCAATCAAAAGACACAGGCTATCAGATTGGATTAAAAAACAAGACCCATCCATATGCTGTCTGCAAGAGACTCATTTTAGACCCAAAGACACCCCCAGATTGAAAGTGAGGGGGTGGAAAACCATTTACCATGCTAATGGACACCAAAAAAAAGCTGGGGTGGCAATCCTTATATCAGACAAACTAGATTTTAAAACAAAGACTGTAATAAGAGATGAGGAAGGGCACTATATTGTACTTAAAGGGTCTATCCAACAAGAAGATCTAACAATTGTAAATATCTATGCCCCTAACATGGGAGCAGCCAATTTTATAAGGCAATTAATAACAAAAGCAAAGAAACACATTGACAACAATACAATAGTAGTGGGGGACTTTAACACCCCCCTGACTGAAATGGACAGAACATCTAAGCAAAAGATCAACAAGGAAATAAAGACTTTAAATGACACACTGGACCAAATGGACTTCACAGACATATTCAGAACATTCCATCCCAAAGCAACGGAATACACATTCTTCTCTAGTGCCCATGGAACATTCTCCAGAATAGATCACATCCTAGGTCACAAATCAGGTCTCAACCAGTACCAAAAGATTGGGATTACTCCCTGCATATTTTCAGACCACAGTGCTTTGAAACTAGAACTCAATCACAAGAGGAAAGTCAGAAAGAACTCAAATACATGGAGGCTAAAGAGCATCCTACTAAAGAATGAATGGGTCAACCAGGAAATTAAAGAAGAATTTAAAAAATTCATGGAAACCAATGAAAATGAAAACACAACTATTCAAAATCTTTGGGATGCAGCAAAGGCAGTCCTAAGAAGAAAGTATATAGCAATACAAGCCTTTCTCAAGAAACAAGAAAGGTCTCAAATACACAGCCTAACCCTACACCTAAAGGAGCTAGAAAAAAAACCAGCAAATAAAGCCTAAATTCAGCAGGAGAAGAGAAATAATAAAGATCAGAGCAGAAATCAATGAAATAGAAACCAAGAGAACAGTAGAACAGATCAACGAAACTAGGAGCTGGTTCTTTGAAAGAATTAACAAGATTGATAAACCCCTGGCCAGACTGATCCAAAAGAAAAGAGAAATGACCCAAATCAACAAAATCATGAGTGAAAGAGGAGAGATCACAACCAACACTAAAGAAATACAATTATAAGAACATATTATGAGCAACTCTATGCCAGCAAATTAGATAACCTGAAAGAAATGGGTGCATTCCTAGAGATGTATCAACTACCAAAATTGACCCAGGAAGAAATAGAAAACCTGAACAGACCTATAACCACTAAGGAAATTGAAGCAGTCATCAAAAATCTCCCAACAAATAAAAGCCCAGGGCCAGATGGCTTCCCAGGGGAATTCTACCAAACATTTCAAGAAGAATTAATACCTATTCTCCTGAAACTTTTCCAGAAAATAGAAATGGAAGGAAAACTTCCAAACTCATTTTGTGAGGCCACCATTACCTTGATCCCAAAACCAAAGACCCCATCAAAAAGGAGAATTACAGACCAATATCCTTGATGAACATGGATGCAAAAATTCTCACCAAAATACTAGCCAATAGGATCCCACAGTACATTAAAAGGATTATTCACCATGACCAAGTGGGATTTATCCCTGGGCTGCAAGGTTGGTTCAACATCCACAAATCAATCAACGTGATACAACACATCAACAAAAGAAAGAACAAGAATCATATGATCCTCTCAATAGTTGCAGAAAAAGCATTTGACAAAGTACAGCATCCTTTCTTGATCAAAACTCTTCAGAGTATGGGAATAGAGGGTACACACCTCAATATCATAAAAGCCATCTATGAAAAACCTACAGCAAATATCATTCTCAATGGGGAAAAACTGAGAGCTTTCCCCCTAAGATCAGGAACGTGGCAGGGATGTCCCCTATCACCACTGCTATTCAACATCGTATTAGAAGTCTTAGCCACAGCAATCAGACAACAAAAAGAAATCAGAGGCATCCAAATCAGCAAACAGGAAGTCAAACTCTCACTCTTTGCAGATGATATGAAACTGTATGTGGAAAACCCAAAAGACTCCACCCCAAAACTGCTAGAACTCATACAGGAATTAAGTAAAGTGGCAGGATATAAAATCAATGCACAGAAATCAGTGGCATTCCTATACACCAACAACAAGACAGAAGAGAGAGCAATTAAGGAGTCCATCCCATTTACAGTTGCACCCAAAACCATAAGATACCTAGAAATAAATCTAAGCAAAGAGGCAAAGGATCTGTACTCAGAAAAGTATAAAATACTCATGAAAGAAATTGAGGAAGACACAAAGAAATGGACAAATGTTCCATGCTCATGGATTGGAAGAACAAACATTGTGAAGATGTCAGTGCTACCTAGAGCAATCTACACATTCAATGCAATCCCCATCAAAATACCATCCACTTTTTTCAAAGAAATGGAATAAATAATCCTCAAATTTGTATGGAACCAGAAAAGACCACGAATAGCCAGACAAATGTTGAAAAAGAAAAGCAAAGCTGGTGGCGTCACAATTCCGGACTTCCAGCTCTATTACAAAGCTGTCATCATCAAGACAGTATGGTACTGGCACAAAAACAGACACATAGATCAATGGAACAGAATAGAGAGCCCAGAAATGGACCCTCAACTCTATGGTCAACTCATCTTTGACAAAGTAGGAAAGAATGTGCAATGGAAAAGAGACAATCTCTTCAACAAATGGTGTTGGGAAAATAGGACAGCCACATGCAGAAGAATGAAACTGGACCATTTCCTTACACCACTCACAAAAATAGACTCCAAATGGTTGAAAGACCTAAACGTGAGACAGGAGTCCATCAAAATCCTAAAGGAGAACACAGGCAGCAACCTCTTCGACCTCAGCCACAGCAACTTCTTCCTAGAAATATCGCCAAAGGCAAGGGAAGCAAGAGCAAAAATGAACTATGGGGATTTCATCAAGATAAAAAGCTTTTGCGCAGCAAAAGAAATAATCCACAAAACCAAAAGACAACCGACAGAATGGGAGAATATATTTGCAAATGACATATCAGATAAAAGGCTAGTATCCAAAATCTATAAAGAACTTATCAAACTCAACACCTAAAGAACAAGTAATCCAATCAAGAAATGGGCAGAAGACATGAACAGACATTTTTCCAAAGAAGGCATCCAAATGGCCAACAGACACATGAAAAAGTGCTCAACATCGCTTGGCATCAGGGAAATCCAAATCAAAACCTCCATGAGATACCACCTCACACCAGTCAGAATGGCTAAAATGAACAAGTCAGGAAACGAGAGATGTTGGCGGGGATGCGGAGAAAGGGGAACCCTCCTACACTATTGGTGGGAATGCAAGCTGGTGCAACCCCTCTGGAAAACAGTATGGAGTTTCCTCAAACAGTTGAAAATAGAGCTACCATATGATCCAGCAATTGCACTACTGGGTATTTACCACAAAGATACAAATGTAGGGATCCGAAGGGGTATGTGCACCCCAATGTTTATAGCAGCAATGTCCACAGTAGCCAAACTGTGGAAAGAACCAAGATGTCCATCGACAGATGAATGGATAAAGAAGAGGTGGTATATATGCACAATGGAATATTATGCAGCCATCAAAAGGAATGAGATCTTGCCATTTGCAACGACGTGGATGGAACTGGAGGGTGTTCTGCTGAGCGAAATAAGTCAATCAGAAAAAGACATGTATCATATGACCTCCCTGATATGAGGAATTCTTAATCTCAGGAAACAGACTGAGGGTTGCTGGAGTGGTGGGGGGTGGGAGGGATGGGGTGCCTGGGTGATAGACATTGGGGGGGTATGTGCTATGGTGAGTGCTGTGAATTGTGCAAGACTGTTGAATCACAGATCTGTACCTTTGAAACAAATAATGCAATATATGCTAAGAAAAAAAAAAGAAGATAGCAGGAGGGGAAGAATGAAGGGGAGTAAATTGGAGGGGGAGACGAACCATGAGAGACGATGGACTCTGAAAAACAAACTGAGGGTTCTAGAGGGGAGGGGGGGTTGGGAGGATGGGTTAGCCTGGTGATGGGTATTAAAGAGGGCACGTTCTGCATGGAGCACTGGGTGTTATGCACAAACAATGACTCATGGAACACTACATCAAAAACTAATGATGTAATGTATGGTGATTAACATAACAATAAAAAATTTAAAGAAAAAAAAGCACAGAGATCTTTCTAGGGTGATGGAAATGTTCTAGTTCTTCATGAGGTGTGGGTTACATGAGCATGTATATCTGTAAAATTCACTGAATTTTGCATGCAAGGTTTGTACACTTCACTGTATGTAATATCTCAAAAATATATAAATGAAATAGAAACTAACAGAAAAAGGAAATTTTATTCATTATATAACTACTAAAACAATTAAAAACAGTGGTTTACAAATCTTCCCAGAAACACTGGCCTAGATAGTTTTACTCATTTGTTTTGTCAGAAGTTCCTTTCAAGGGAAAGGAATAGATCATTGCAATCTTGTGTAAACTCTTTCAGAGCAAACAATGTATATTCTACTATCAGCACATATGGAGAAACTTGAGTCACAGTCCTATGAATACTGCAAATAGGAGAAGCCTGCCTACTTCATTGATACTTGGTCCACACAGTCCTGGAATTCTGGCCAAAAATCAGGAAAAGAAAAATAACAAAGAAAAAGAAGGTAAAAATAACATCAGGTATAAGGGTAAAAAGGGAAGAGTCCAAATTACCATTATTGGTAGACAATTTGGTCACTTACCTAGAAAAGCCCAAAAGAATCAAAACTCTTTGGACAGGACAGACAATTCAGTGTTTCCAAATATAACATCAACATATCAAATCATGTTTTGGTTCATATTTTGAAATCATATTCCTCTACATTCACAAAATCATTTATATACCTCTACACTCACAATTTTGCTACAGCAAAATCTGTGATCTATGTAGGAAATAATCTAGCGAAAACAGAACAAGACTTCAATAAATAAAATTTCCGGACCCTATTGAAGATAAAGGAGAAAAGCTGAACACTGTATCCATGTATGGAAAGACCTAATACTCTAAAGATGACAATTTCCCCCAAATCAATTCATAAATGTAATGAAACTTCAATTAAATCCCAATGGGATTATTTAGGGAACTTGAAACGCTGATTTTGAAGTTTTTACGAAGGAACAAATGCACACGAGGAGCTAAGAGTTTTGACAAAGAGCAAGGACAGAGGGAGTCCCAGCAGACACGTCACCGAGCCACAGTGATGCCAGGGCGTGGAGCTGATAACAGAAGCAGAGACAGACGCTAATGGAACTGAGTACGAGGCCAGAAAAATGTCCTGGGTAGGACAGAGGTGGCATCACAAATTAGAAGGAAGAACATGGATTATCAAATAATGGCTTCGAGAAACCTTGCATGCTATGTGGGAAAATAAAGCCGGGTTCCAGCTCTCATGAGGTGTTCGTGATTTCTACTCGTCACCACGTGTTTCCAGGTCTTCACCTGCGGGACACATGGAAGGATCACACTTTCTAGCCCAGGGCAGTGGTTTGGGGCCGGACCACTCGTTATGGACAGTGAATTGTGAGTGGAGGTGACGTGTGGCTCTTCTGGGCTAAAACATTCACTTGCTTTAAAAACCCTAAACATTCCAAAAATACAGCAGCAATCCTTTGTAATCTTACCACCTGACGATAAGCACCGTTAATATTTTGGGTCATACACTTCTGATATTTCAATGCTTATGTTTTTCTCTATAAATATGAAAGTAGACTGTACACAATTTTTATCGCCCAGATTTTCCACATAGCAAATGTCATGATATTAAGTAGTCTCTCTATTGTATTAAGTGAAAAAGGACTTCTTGACCACCAAGTATGTGGATGCTCCGTTTTAGGCATTTTGGATTCATTGGCAAAATAGTGTGAGCTGTGTTCGTGAGGTTCACATTTCTGCTCAGGGAAGAGAGATAAAGAGTAAATACAATTTAGAAACAAAGTACATGGGAAGATGCCAGTGTTATGGGGGATCGCACAGGTTAAGGGGAATGAAGTGACGGGGAGGGGTCGGGAACCCCTCTCTAGCATCACCAGCAGTCAGGTTAGCGCTCACTGACAAGGTGTCCCTCGAGGGGACGCCTGAGGGACGCCCAGGGAAGGAGCAGGGGCAGGGCACCTGGATGGCTGAGGAAGAGTGCTCCAGCAGAGGTCGTTAGCCAGGGCGGAGGCCCCAAGGTAGGGCATGCCCCACAGGGGCAAGGAAAACCCAAGGGGCGTGTGGCTCCCACCGCGTGGGGGGCGTCAAGCACAGGAACGGAGGGAAGAGAGGGGCCTGAGCAGGAAGGTCCTCGGAGGCCGTTGTCCGGCTATGCCCGGTGCTGTGTCCAACCCTGGAGAGAAGCAAGGAGACAGGCAGGAAGGCCCTTTGTCCTGGCCACAGGGGCTGGCGGCTCAGGACCACATTCCTTCCATTCTCTGCACAAACACCAGCCTTCTTGCAGGTGCTACGGGGCCCCCTTCCTGTTGATAGCAGGTAGTTAGCAAGTCTTCAACTGTTCTCTGTTTTTCCTTCGACCATTTCTACAGCAAACTGTGATGCGTCCGGACTTTGGGGAGCATCCTCCCTGGCAGAGGAGGTCCACCTGCCATCCCTCAGCCCCTGAACTCCTTGAGAAGCTGCCCTGCAGGGAGAAAGCCATGTGCCTGTGCGCAGTCCGGCGGCCTCCAGACGGGTGTCAGCTGTGGTAGGACATGCCGTGCGTGAAGCCCGCCCAACCACACGGGGCCTGTCTGTGACCTTCTAAAACTGGGACCTGCCTGGGGACAGTAAGAAGATGCTCTTCGGCGGATGGAGGACGACCCTGTGGCCACTCGGGGAAATGTCTCACTCTGTGTTCTTGCCTACAGCAAACCGCACTTTGGTGAGCTCTGGCCGGATGTGATGCCCAGTCGTCCCACGAAGCTGCCTTGTTGGATCCCTGGCCCAGCCTCCCTAAACGAGCTGGTGGCCAGTGTGGTTTCTGTTCAGGCGGCTGGCCAGCCACACAGCTGCCTGCGTGGACCCCGGGCGCCCCCTCCTGGCCTCACCCGGCCCGGCCCAGCACCAGCTCAGCGCCAGGCAGGCCCCAATCTCCGAGGACGTGGGTCAGGCCTGGATGCCCGCGAGCCCAGCTTCGGGGCGCCTGAGTTGACACTGGGGGACACTAGCCCCAGACACCTCCCCTGCAACTAGGAACGAGCTTTCATCTGGAAGAACACCTGTACAGAGGCATCAAAATGCTGACAGTGGTCACCTCCCCAGGAGGCCGTGGAGGGAGGTGGGCGTCGGGGGCGTCCCATTCACTTGTCATCCTTCTGAGTGCTTGCAATTGCTCTCTTTTTCACAGACAGGTTGTAGTCCTGTATTACTAGACTCTAAAATAAATGATTTTCAAAGTAAGTCTTGGAAGAGCACATCATTTAGGAACTGGTCTCTCTAGAGCCCACAGCTGTCCCGCCAGAGTGTCTCACAGCCGTCGGTCAGGCTGCTGGTCTGCACCGTGTGGGGGCTGTGTGCTGGGCGTCCCTGGGACGTGGGTGCCGTTGCTCCCGCCAGGTGACACTTGGGGAAACCGAGGCTTCAGGACGTGCAGCGAGTTGTTCAGGGCCTCACAGCAGTAAGTGGTTCCTCGGGGACGTGAACCTGAGGCACAGAGACCGAGGGACTTGTCCAACGTCAAGAAAAGGGCACTGAGGGGTGAAAGGTCAAGCCCGGGTCTCCAGACCTCAGCCCCACATGCGAAAGGGAAAGTGGCCGCCTATGAGGGCCCGCAGGCTGGCCACCTCAGGCTTCTCCGTCCCCGTGCACTAGGCAGTCTCACTCGGGAATCTGGGAGAAGGAAGACTCAGAATATTCCTAGGGTGACCTCAGTGTAACATTTAAACTAGCAGCTCCTGGGGTGAAAGGTCAACTCCAGTCTAGGACTTTGTTGAGATTTAACGGAAATAAATAGCTTCAGAGTTGGAGTTACAAAATCAAACCTGGGTCCCCAAATCCTCTTACATTACCCACCTGTTAGCTCTGTGACCTTGAATCATTCACTTAACCTCTCTGATCCTGTTTCTGCTTTAGACTTAGGAGATTTACACGAAAGTGACTTCACAGAGGCACTCGGGAGAACACCTGACTCGTAACGGGTGTTGAGTGAATATTCAAGCAACACATTCTCAGTACTGAAAGTCAGACTGAGGACCAGAGTGCGTGCAGGTCGCCCTGGGATTATAGGACGTGCAGACCCACAGGTCCTCAGGTGCAATCACTCCGCACACGTACGGACCACCGCCCTCCCTTCCCAGTGAGAATGACGGTCTGTAGGAGGCAGAATGATGGCCCCAAGATGCCCACGTCCTATTCCCTGCATCTGTGAATACCTTACTTTATGCGGCGAAGGAGGCTTTACAGGTACGATGAAGGTGAAGGCTCTTGAGATGGGGGGAGTAGAATGGATTATCCAGGTGCGCCCAGTCCAATCACACGAGTCCTTAAACGTGGAGAACCCTTGCTGGCTGCAATCAGGGCCGGGCGTGACGTGGGGAGACTTGCGAGGAGACCAACGTCGCTGGCTTTGCCGCTAGAGGAAGGGGCCACAGCCCGGGCACGCCAGCCACCGTGGACGCTGGAAACAGCAAGGAGGTGGGTTCTCCCCCGGAGCCCGAGCAGGGCACAGAGCCGGCAGAACCGTGAGCTAACCGTGAGCTAACCGTGAGCTAACCGTGAGCTAACCGTGAGCTAACGCTGTCTTGTCTCAAAGCCGCTAAGCTTGTGGCAGTTTGTTAACGCTGCCATCGGAGGCTCATGCCCTGGACTGGCCAGGCATAAGGGTGTGTGTGTGCTGTTTTTCTGATATTTCAGGTTAAAAAGAAAAGTACGTTGAGAAGCGTTAGCCGAGACGAGGGAGAACAGGGTCGGGCGGGGACACTGCGGTGTGGGCAGGAATCATTCGGAGGACTTCCCGGTGCGGGTGGGCCAGGCGCGGTGTATAACCGGGATGGGTTCTGGCGTCGAAGTACCGAGAGGTGCGTGGACCCACCACAGGGCGCTCGCCAGGGCTCTGGGAGGACGGGCGCAACAGCGGACTGTCCGCCTGAGGGAAAGGGTAAGGTCCTCTCGGTATTGCTGGGCGGGAGGCTCAACCGTCGGGAGGGGAGCAGATTTAGAAAACACAAGGCTCAAGAAACAGGAACAATGAGAAATCGCAGCCACAGGCCAGAGGGACGGGTTGGAGGGGGAGAGAATTTTGGCAAATTCCCTGGGCAGCGCCCTGTCTCCAGAAGCACCGAGCAGCCTGGCATGGAGACGGCCATCGTTCCTGGTCTGTCCTCGGGCGTCTCTGTCCGACTGGCTGGTGGACAGCCACGGACGAGCCATTCTCAACACCCTCCAGCTGGGAGGAGAAGACACGGAAACACGGAAGCTGATGCTCAGGGTCGGGAGAGGCGGGTCACAGCTCAGGGCACCCCCTGCCTGTGCGGGGGCCCCCACACCCGCTCACCCGGCTTCGTCTGCCCATTGAACCCGCTCCCACCTGCCACCCACAAGACAGCGGCTCCCACTGAGTCCGCATGGTTGATGGGAGCCGCGTGGACCCCGGGGCACATGTGCGGGGTGGCTGCTGTGTGTCCAGCCCGTGGGGGGAGGCTCCAGGCTGCCTCCCGTCCTCCCCAGCCTCCTTTCTTCCCCATCCATCCCTGCACACGGAGGGGTGTGTCTCCTTGTCCTGGGGGAGGACCTAAGGCCGCCCTCGAGCCAGATCTTCACCAGCTTTCACCCAAACTCCATGGCACCCTTGAAATGCCCTCCTGACAGCCCCACCCCACCCCCAACCCGGGTCCGCCCCAGACGCTATGGTCAGAGGTTTGAACACGGCTCAGAAACCGACGAGGACTGCGTGTCCCTGTCTGCGATGCTCCGGCTGCCAGTCCAGGCTGGCTCCGTGTAAGTTCTGTGGAGGCACCCCCAGAACCTTGTTAATCCCCACGCACAGCCTCTCTCCGCCTTTGCTCTTGGTTTCTGCCATCCCCACCCTCATTCACCCCAGGCTCAATGCCAACATTCAGCCCATCGTCCAGAATGCACCTCGAGGGCCAGTCCTTCCACGAAGGCTCTGCTGGTCTCCCTAGTAGGAGGCGACTGTTCCTTCCTCCAAACCCTTGTTACAATTCCCGATCCTCTTTGCAGCAGAGGTCCCTCGCTGATGCCAACATCGAACATGCCTGGGCACCACCCCAGAGAGTCTGACTCAGGAGCTGGAGCGGAGCCCACTTATCTGCGTTTAATACAGATTCTGAGGAAGAGCCAAGATGGAGAACCATGGCCTTATTTTGAGTTTTTCCTCACTGTGCGAGCAAAGGACATACCAGGAAACGTAGATAGGAAGGCACATTTGATCAGCTCTCTGAGCCTTATTTTCATTACCTTCAAGATGGGGATGATAACCCTCCTTCCTTGGGTTCCTCTGAAGCTGCAGGGAGCCAACACGGCACACATCTAGGACCAGGTCCAGACGCGTGGTGCACACGTTGACCTCCCCGGCCAGCCGACTGCCAGCCTAGAGCGTTTCCCGCACGATGATTGCTGTGATGCCTAACTGAGCCGCCTGTGCTCGTGTGCTTGGCCCCAAGGGCGTCTGAGTCACCCACATGGTCCCTGACAGCGCTGAGCTCTGGACGCCGAAACTGCATGGAAGCGATTTCGTCACTCAGTGGCTTAACCACGAGCACTTCTCTTTCTGGAAAAGAACTTTTCAGCGGTGCTGACTCAACTCACAGAATGGGACACACGGCCTCCCCACATTCATCCCACAACAAGGGTTGGAGGGCTCACACAGGCTCGGCCCTGCACCGGTGCCTCTGACCTCCTGATGCCGGCGAGGGAGGTGCCAACATGTGGGGTTGGAGGGTGGCACGGGAGCCTCGAAAGAGCCGAGGTGAGTTGCTGAAAGTTGCATAAGTAGGGGAGTGGCAGAACAAAACTTGGAGCCGAGTTAGTATAATTTCAAGGGCGGTATCCTTGACCCTTCAGCACAACTAACCCCAGCAATTATCCTGTTAACTTGATCAGAGTGTGAGCCTCCATCCTGATCAGCAGAGTTCAAACATGCACGGTGCACAGGATGTTCTCCCTTTGCTTACAGGAGTCAGACTGGCCGTGTGTTGCACGGGGGATGCCCCCGGGCTCAGGGCACCTGTTTCCCCGGCTGGGTCACAGTCCCCGTTGTGAACTCCGACTCCCCCTTTGAGATGTGGGCACATGTCCACACGTCCAGACAGCTTTGCAAGCTGCCTATGCCCATCCCAGATGGCTGGACCCCAACCCCCCACCCCCACCACCTTTATTTTAACTAAAGAGAAAACTAACTATACCTTACAATCCATTTCTTCTCTTTGGGCCTAAAAAGCAAAGCTGAACTATAAAAATACAAGTTGCTATCTCTGCTGTGGGATAGCACATCAGATAATCGGACGAGGTTGCTGCCAGAGGGGGTGGCTTTACGGAAATAGAAAGTTCCTGCCTTGGATCATCTCTGTCCAAAACTTAATTTCTTCCATCTTCTTACTCAGTCTGGAACTCCTGATATATGGAAAAAAGCCTTCATTTTTAATAAATCATTTGCTTTTTTTCTCTCTCTCTCTCAAGTAAGTTGACTCAAAAGACAAATAGCCCCTAAGTTCACACTACGGTGTAAATGACTGATGGAAGATCCTTTCCCCGTAGCAGGTTTTCAGCGGGGAGAGGGCCTGAGGGAACTCTGGGCTCCAAGCATCGGAAGGGGTGAGGCGCACACACCATGCGGGCACTTGGTGGCCAGGCATGAAGAATGGATTCAGAAAACAAAGCTCGGTCGCCTTCTCCACCTCCTCCTCCTGGTGTCTGCTGTAGGACAGGGCTCCACAGAACGTGCGCCCCCCCCGCGGGGTCCTGGCGCCATCTGTCCCGCACAAAGGTACTACACTATGCCTGTCTCTTCCCAGGCTGTACTTGTCCTCTCCCGGACTGAGCTCGTTTATAACTCTGCAAGCTCACACCTCTCACCCCCTTCACCCGTTTCTTCTCTCTCCCTGCCCCCCTCCCTTCCGACGGTCCCTCGCCCCCCATATTTGAGTCTGTTCCTCTTTTTGTTGTTTGTTCTTTTGATTTTTTTTTCCGATTCCACATAAAAGTAAAATCACATGGTATTTGTCTTTCTCTGACTTCTTTCACTTAGCATAACACCCTCTGTGTCCATCCATGTTGTCACAAATGGCAAGATCTCCTTCTTTTTGTGGCTGAGTAATACTCCATTTTGTGTGTGTTATCACATCTTTCTCCATCTATCAATGGACACTTGGGTTGTTTCCGTATCTTGCTGTAAGTAATGGTACAGTAAACATCAGGGTGCAGGTAGCTTTTCCAATAAGTGTTTTTGTTCTCCTTGGGTAAATACACAGAAGTGGATTACTGGAATATCTGGTACTTCTATTTTTATTTTTTGTGGACAATTCTGTCTAACACAACATTTACAGAAACACCACCAGTTTTGGGTTCTTGTCTAAATCATACATTATGTTCAGAAGACAGTACCTTTATGAACCTTGTAAACAAGCCAATGTATTAAAATAACTCAACATAGGGTATACAAATGTTAAGACATTCTTATCCAGTAAGAAAAGGTTTCTTCACTAAAGACTGAATGTGGAGGAAGCCGCAGCATGATTAAGTTGTGCACCCAGGGATGGCTGCCATGATCATGACCTTAGGGCACCTTGAACAACCTGAGGGGTGGGGAGCTTCCACATGCATACAGGGAATGGATTGCCCCATCTCTGCATGTCCACATTCTATTTCCCCTTCAAGGTCCAGCTCAGAGTCGACCTCCTCCATGAAGCCTTCCTTGATTGCACCTCCTCCACCATTGTTTTTTTTTTTTCCCCAGACTCCCGTAGCGTTTGACCTGAACTGCTATTATTTTTTTAAAAGATTTTATTTATTTGACAGAGAGCAAGCAAGCACAAGTGGGGGGATGGCAGGCAGAGGGAGAAGCAGGCTCCCCACCGAGCAGGGCACTCGAGCCCAGGACCCTGGGATCGTGACCTGAGCCGAAGGCAGTCGTTTAACCAATTGAGCCACCCCAGCACCCTGAACCGCTATGAACTTACCTCCAACGATCTGGTACCCGTCACAGCACCTGACGTATGGTAGGCGGCAGCCAGTGTTTGAGGGAATGCAGGAGTCTACATGGTGAACATTAATCTGCTGCCCAGATATGCTCTAACCTGAGTCACATTCTGGATTTTTACAAAGTGTGTGAGAAACACCAAGAGGGACCTGAGCTACTTACCAAGCATCTCAAAGGCATCACTTACATATTAACACACGTCCTGTATCACACAAGTTGAGGCGCACATTTATACACAAAATACCACCCTCGCAGAACATATAAATATATGCAGGTGAGCACACGTAAAGATCATGTAGTGACATCACCTCATGCACGTAGAGTCAGAATAAGTGGGAGCAGGTGGCAGGATGCTAAAACCTGCCCCCGGGCCCCTGACCAGTGCAGCCACCTGGTCTGAAAACCCTCTCCGGAGGCCTTTTCCCCGGGGTGCAGACACACCCTCTCATTCCTGCTCTGTGAGCCAGCCCTGGATCCTAGGCTCCGTTGTGGGCCCGCTGCGCGCCCAGGGGGAGAGCCTGCTGGGGTAGCTTTTAGCTCAGTGTCTCCAAACACCTCCCTTGGGACTGAACCCCAGGCACCCCCCAATGTAGCACAAGTCCTCTCACTTCTCTGGATTTGATTTCACCTGCAAAATGCAGGACCGCCAGCATCCCAAGCCCGTGGAGGATGTAATAGATGTACGGCGTGTATGTCCGGGACCTAATATTCGATGGATTGTCTATTATTCTCGCTGTCAACTCTCTTCGTCCTTCCCGTGGAAAAGCCAGCCTGCAGACTTCTCTAATACACTGATGCCAAAACCGCACCCCCCAGAAGCTGCCCCAGGACCCCCACCGAACCCTGCTTGGTGCCCGCACACCCACACGCCCCTCCTCACAGCAAGGGTGACCGCCTACAGAGCTGCTCGAACGGGGCTCCCTGGTCCCAGGCTGACTACCGCGAATCCTACAACACACCTGTCTAAACTAGCAGAGCCTCAGCACCTTCCCTGCCTAGAAACCTAGAAAGCGCAGACAATGCTGATCGTTACCTTCAGGAGTCAGCCCCCATGTCTTCTCCTCCACCACACAACTTTGCCAAAGTCAATCTCTAACCCAAAACCCCAACAGCAAAGAATAGCAATTGGCACTTTTTTTTTTTTTTTTCTGTTGAAAGATTCCACCCCCCCCCCACCCCGTCCTGGAGTCCTAAATCACATTATAACGTTGCAACAGCGTCCGCACGTAATTAACCCGTGTTGCCTCACACTCGCGATGTGGCAACTGCTGAAGACACGGCTTTATAAGGGACCAGAAGAGAGAGCAGTGACCGAGCCACGGTCCGGTGAACTAGAGACGCCCACGAGGGGGGCCCTACCCAGGGGAAGCCGGGATGGCCACAGCCTTGGCAGAAAAGGCCACGTTGAGTCTGAGGATACTCCCTCCCCTGTTGCTACTCTCCGCATGGCTCGCCCGGGCCTTCCCAGTCCCCGGGGCATCCCCAGAAGAGAAAAACGCGCGAGTCGTTCAGGTAAACAGACCCTCCGGTAGGTCGGTGCGGGACGTGCTGGTTCTTGGGAAACTGTGTGGCTTCTTTCTTCGTTTTAGTTAAAGCAGCCTGAAATTATGTGTGTGTTCGGTTTGAGCTGAAACATCTCGCTTCAGGGATCTGGGGGGTTCCTAGCTGGGCTCCTCAAACTCTGGGAAATACTGCGGCTGAGCTGCCTCCAGCCGGGGACCCCGTTGAGAAGGAATGATTTAAATTACAAAACTAAGTGGTTTTCTTTCTCACTCACCTAAGATGTTCCCCAGCCGTTGTCCACAATCCAGTTACTCCACGCCTGGTGCTTTCTGTAGGGACTGGCCTCTGCTGCCAGAAATCTCAGGTGGACCAGAGAGCTCGAGGACGGGCAATCGGAAGGAACTGGAAGTCAATTCCTAGCGCAATGAGATTTCCCACACCGGATTCTGTTTATAAGTAAACATGTTTATAAATGTTTATAAAGCAAAACCAGCAGCTATTTTCCATTGTTGTACAAAAGTCAGGCCAAATTTTAAAGAAACATTGGCGAACGCGGTCACAAATTTGTCACGCACGATTTCCTGAGCGTTGCAGTTTTAGGAAAGCACTGTTCTTTTTGCTTTACCCTTTTCCTTTTTTCTTAAATATCTCTGACAGTGGTAACAGGGGTGCCCCCGGGGTCGAGAGCTAGGGCTCAGCGAGTGTTGGCTGTGTGCAGGACGCCCTGCTGAGCATCTCATTCCTCCTCACTTCAACCCCGCGATGGGGTATTATTATTCCCACGTTAGATACCACAGTGAAACTTAAGTCTGTTAAATGGTGTGTCCAAAAACTCAGTTAATCTGTGGCAGAGCTAAGATTTGAACGCAAGCCTCTCTGAATCCCACAGCCTGTAAGAGCACAAAGTGCTCTGTCCTGTGTCACCTGCCAAGTGACATGTGTTCCCAGGCTGCTTAGGGCAAGAGAAGCCATAGAACTGGTGTAGCACCCCCCGAAACTTTGCTTTCTAAGCAGTGTCGGCCCCTTCCAGGGGTGCTGTGGTGGGGAAAAGGCTAGTGCCAACGAGGGTGCCGTTGCCCCCAAACCAGTTTGGAGTTCTTCTTGGGAAATTGTCAGTTCTCATCTGAGAAGCATCAGGGATGGTTGGGACCTGAATTTGTCATCTTGGCAATTTCCCTCCACCCTGTGCATGTCCGTGTCTTAGGATGATTAAACCTTATCAATAGTAGCGGAAAGATAATTAAAAGGGAATCCACGTCGATGCAATTAACACCTGAAGAAATCAATACACACCAGTGCTCTTTGTTTTTTATAAAAAGGAGCCAGTCTCCTGACTGTGTACTAGGGTTTGGCATGGGGACTTGGACCTCATCCTTTATGAAACTCATGTTCTTATGTGTAGACACGAACCAGAGCACTGGACCGAGGGGCTGTTCTGACCCGTTGTCCCTGTTCCCTCAAAGTCCACCCCAAATCCGTGTTGCTGCTCCTCCATCAGGTTATTAGCCTGTTAGAAGTCTGGTGGTGCAGAAAGGATGCACAATGCCCAGACAGCCGAAGGTAAGGACACAGCAGGTCCCCTCACGTGTGTCTCTTTGTCCAGGATTACCTAGAAAAGTTCTACCAGTTACCTCCAAAAGGATTCCTGTCTGAGAGGCAGAACAGCTCTAGTGTGATTGTTGAGAAGCTGAAAGAGATGCAGCGGTTCTTTGGGTTGAACGAGACGGGGAAGCCGGATCGCGAGACGCTGGAGATGATGCAGAAGCCTCGCTGCGGGGTGCCCGACAGTGGAGACTTCATGTTAACCCCGGGAAACCCCAAGTGGAAACAAATGAACCTGACCTACAGGTGATAGTTTGAGTTCCAGAACCCGACAGGGGTGTTTGTCGAGCATCTGTGACGTGCCAGGCACTGTCCCAGGACGTGGGATTCACGGGAGACAGGTGTCCCTACCCTGGAGAGGCCAGAGTCTGGTGTGAAGGAGCAAAGACCCCACAGGCTCTCCTCACCCCACAGCCTGATGCTTTGTCCTCCTTCTCCAGCAGCCTCGAGAGGGTGATGGCAACATTAGGCTGTCTCTCTATGAACTCCATGTAGGACCCCAAAAAAGGCTCGCTCATTGCTCGACAGACTAGCCCCACGTTCCATGCATCCTGATGATGACAGTTAATGATACCCAGTACCTGTTCAACACTGTGATGTGCCGAGTACTGAGCTGAATACTTGACATGTACTTAATCCCCACAACCACCCTATGAGAGGGCTACTATTTTATGATCCTCCTCTTTGAATAAAGAAACTGAGTTTAAAGATAGGGAGGGACCTGTGCAGAGGCCACATCTGTCTGCGACCTTGACGCCTGCCCCCCTCCTTAATCCCCCTCCAGGGCTAGCTCATCACATATACCACTCACTCCCAAATGGAGAACCGTGGTCTGCTGGTGGCCTGCCCTTCTAAACCATAACAAGTCCTCCTCCCGTCTCCTCATTCTGAAGGATTATTAAGTACACGACACAGCTGTCAAAGGCCAATGTGGAAGATACTATTAAGGAAGCCTTTCAAGTGTGGAGCAAAGTGTCACCCCTGACCTTCACCAAGATCTCTCAGGGAGAAGCAGACATCAAGATCGCCTTTGTCCGAAGAGGTAGGCTCGCAGCCGTCATGCTCAGATTTGCCTTCCCTGGCTAAACTGGGACTCGGCAGGGACCTGAGACAAACTGTCTTGTTTCAGATCATGGCGACAATTCTCCATTCGATGGACCCAATGGGATCCTCGCTCATGCCTTTCAGCCGGGCCAAGGTATTGGAGGAGACGTTCACTTTGATGCAGAAGAAACATGGACGTTAACTTCCAGCAGTAAGTTAACCAAGGTCGCATCAACATGCAGCTGAATATGTTTTTCTCACATCAGAAGCCCCTCCTGCATACATACACACACACCCAAGTTACTGCAACATTTCAAATTCATGCAAGCTGATTGTTTTAAATTTTTGCTACCTCATAATGCTAAGTAAATTTAGGTTTTAAAAAAGCCCTTGGGCTAATTGCTGACCTTGTTTTCCTAGGACAGAAATCAAAAAGCTACAGACCGTGGCTAGATCCTGCCCGGTCCTGTTTGTATAAATAAAGTTTTATTGAAACAGGGACACCTTACTTGCTCATGCGTCATCTACAGCTGTTCTCACAACAGCAGAGCTGAGTACCTGCTACTGAAAGCACACGGCTCACGAAGCCTCAACTACTTACTATCTAAACCTTCACAGAAGAAGGTTGCTGATCACTGCTTTAGGGTATGTGTTTCTTTGTAATATTCTGAAATGTAATGATGTCTGGAGGATGTCCTTAGTTTTGGAAATCCAGAAATAATCGGGTTCATTTGGAAAACTATCCCACTTAGAAAACAGCCACCATGTTTTTCGTTGAGTTATTTCATTTCACAGAACTCTTTTTCGGTGGTTGTTCCTGTAGGACAAACCACCCCCTTCAGGAGAAGACTGATAATGAGAAGAGTCAGGCCACCTGAAGGGAAGAAGTGACAGGTATATGCAGACCACGTGGTACCCCCAAGGCCACAGGGCAACAGTACGCCACAGAACACTTTAGAAAATAGGAAAGGACCCTTCTATCTTCGCTTGGAACCTGCTCCTCCCACCATTTTCTCAACATATATGTTGTGAGTGTTTCTTCCGCCCAGGTCCCCGTGCGAGGAGCTGTGTGTACCCAGAGATAACTAACACTCCGCTACTTTGAATTCCTCTTGCCCTCCCCACTGGAGCACGTGGTCGTCACCTCTTACCTGAACTAAACGATCCAGATTCCCACGTGCTTCCCAAGCTCTCTACATTTGCTCACATTGCACCCCCAGACCCCCTTCCAAAATCTCTCTCTCTTCTGCCCCATGCCGCCCCTGTCTTGTCTTTCGGCTGGAAGTGAGGACTTTCTCCTCAGAATCCCAACAGCCTTTGTTTCTCTTTCTCAGCTGCTCTCCTCATTGTTCTGTGCCATTCACTGTCATTGGCGTGCATCTCCCCTTCTAGACTGTGCATCATGGCAGATCCCCCAGAGCCCCTCACAACGTGCTCCAGGCCCTCAGAGAGGTTTTCTGAGATGCATTCAGGAATGCAAAAATGCAAGGATGTGACGGTCAGGGAAAAAAGTCTTGGAGCACGGGTAGAATTTCACGCGGCTAGTTATCAGTAGGAAGTTGAATGCTGTCGTCAGAGCACAGGTCTTACCATCAACCTGGATTTGGCCCTAGCTCAACCACTTACCAGTTGCCAGACCTCCAACGAGATATCCAAACTCCGTGGGCTTGTAGTTCCTTTACTGTAAAAATACTTCTAACAATACTTCACACAAATATTGTGAGGACTGAATCATCACGCCTCCCCGCATGTAGAAAGTACTCAGTTTTAAGAGGTGGGCATGGAAGACCGTGCGCGCTGTGTATGTGGGGCAGCCGCAGTGAAGGGTTCATTCACATCGCACGTGTCTGCTGGGCAAGTGAGGGGTCCTTGCACTTGGCCAAGGAGCTTGGGCTCTGTCTGACGGAAGTGTGAGCCTTGGAAGTCGGGTTCCCAGCTGGGGAAGGCATTGTGCTCCTAGAAGTTAAAGATGGGGGAAGGAGCAGGTTTTGTCTCTTTCAAACAAGGGGGAAGGTGGAGAATCCTTGAAGCTACTTTGAGAATGGGAATCAGGGAGGAGCTGGTGCTGGCTGATGGGTGATCAGCAAGGCAGAGCAGGTCCATCTGCATCCAAGGCTGATGATGGCCTGGCAGGCTTCATCTCGAACTGCCCGTGCGCTGAGACTCTATCAAAGGGGCTGTGGGCCTGGGAGGCTGGAGAGGGCTGCGGAGCCTTACAGGACTGTGGGGCCCGCCATCCCTTCTCTCAGCCTCGGGTCCACATCCACAGAATACCAGAGTCAGAATAAAGGCAGCATTTCTTGGTTCTGAGATTTGATGAGAAGCTTCCCCCACCTGAACCTACAACTCCTACCTTGATTGCTTCCAGCCTCTCTCTTCAGGTGCCTGAAGGGAAAATGAGAAAGACAGGCGTGGCAAGTGCAGTTTCTCCAGGCTCTGTTGCCTTGGAAGCTGCATTCCTTGAGCTCCTATTGTCTCTGCCCTTGGATCCACTTGGAGCCGCTGACCACACATGCTTGCATTTCAGATTACAATTTGTTTCTTGTTGCCGCCCATGAATTTGGCCACTCCTTGGGACTTGCTCACTCCACTGACCCCGGTGCCTTGATGTATCCCAACTACGCTTTCCAAGACCCCAGCACCTACAACCTCCCTCAAGATGACATCAACGGCATTCAGACCATCTATGGTAAGGTCATCAGAAGAACCCTGCGTACATGGTGAGGCGCGGGCTTATCTAGGATGTTCTTCGAGAAGAGGGATGGGATTAGGATTTTTAAGTAGAGGGTGGGGAAGGGGGAGGCACAGAATTCAAATTGCTTTACTTCACAACTTAAACTGGAATGATCTCTGAAAATCACCATTCTGATTTAAAATAATAATAACTTTAAGAGGGCCAAATGTACAGTTATTTTAATGCCTTGTGGGGTAGTCTGGTAGGGTTTCTCTTCTTGTGAAAACCCTTTGCTTTCCTGAGGAGTGTCCGAGGTACTCCAGCAGTCACACTACGCGGAAGCTTATAAAAAGCTTTGTTGTTGTTGTTGTTGTTGTTTTTAAGGTCCTTCAAACAACCCTGTCCAACCAACCGGACCAAGCACACCCACAGCCTGTGACCCCAGACTGACGTTTGACGCCATCGTCACCCTCCGTGGAGAAATACTGTTCTTTAAAGACAAGTATAAGACTGAACTATTTCTTCCTTTGACTTAACTTACTGGCATAACTTAGAGCTGGATTCTAATGAAGTCCCATGTTATATACCGCTCAGCTTTTCCTTCGAATTCTGTGCATCTCATTGCAATGGATTGTGTTTTCTGGGTAACTTGAAACATCCAGGAAAATTAAAAAAAAAAAAAAAAAAGCCGCAAACATGCATAAACATTCAGCTGTGGGTGATAGCGTAGCTGACCGGGCTCCAGGGGCTCGGGAACGTCACACGGGGGTTTACCAGACACCGAAACCCCATCCACGCCCACCCACATTCAGTCCAGTAAATGGGAACCATCATGTGTTAAGCTGTGGGCAAGTCATCTCACCAGTTGGATTTTTCAATCTTCCATTGGCTGCTTTGTGATTGTGTGATCGGGGCCTGATTTACTTGTATTGCTTTTGCTGGAATACTCTAAGTATTCTCAGCGTTTTGTAGGAACGACAGTGAGCCTTGTCGGGGCGTGCGGAGGGGACAGGGCAAATATAATCATAGAAGGTCATTCCTAGGACCTCCCCTAAAACCTGCGAAGTGCCCAGCAGGGGCACTGGCTATGGTGCTAGCCACTGCCTCCATGACATCATCCGACCCTCCCCGCAGTCTCGTCGGGGCGGGCGCTCGTGCAGGATCCCGGGAGACTGCCCACTCACAGCCCTGTGCTCCGCTAGGTACTTCTGGAGGAGACACCCTCAGCTGAGTATCGTTGAACTCAATTTCATCTCTCTATTCTGGCCATCTCTGCCCACTGGTATACAGGCAGCCTATGAGGATGTGGACAAGGACCTCGTTTTCCTATTTAAAGGTAACTCCCTACGTTTTCATCCTGTTTTAGTTGTCCCTGAGGCAAGGAGAAGACTTCCTTGTGGTCCCTTCCAGGGTGAGAGGAGGTGAGCCCATGAGAGCATGTTACCCCGGCCGGACTTGGTCAAGAGACCTGGGTTGGGTCGGGTCCCTGCCACTAAGTGTTGCATGAGCTTGAGCAGCTAACCCTTCCCCCCTCAGCCCTGCTTTCCCACCCGTAGAGTTCTTCCTCCCTCCTCCCAGGTCTAACAGTCTCTGAGTCCCCGCGGCTGTACGAGCGTCTCTGCATCGAAGGCTCATGACCTGAGAAAGTCCCCCAGCTGTGAGGCCCTGCTTGTCGGGCTGAGAAGCCAGAATCATTGGCAGGTGCTGGGGAACCACTGAGACTGTTAGAGTCCAATGAACTTGACCACCTTGGTCTTTTAAAGACTCTTGTTCCATTGTTTCTATGATGAATTTACACAAAGACTAAGCAGTGATACCACATTATGTTATCAGAACAGAAGGACTTTATCTAAAGTATAACCTGGTTCGTTGGCAGGCTGCCGGTACTGGGCTCTGAGGGGCTATGACGTTGAGCAAGGTTATCCCAGGGACATCTCAGACTACGGCTTCCCAAGAAGTGTCCAAGCGATTGATGCAGCTGTTTACTACAGGAGAAAAACCTACTTCTTTGTAAACGACCAAATCTGGAGGTAAGGCAAACCATTGTTTCAGTTAGAGATTGAAATCTGCATATTTACCGTCTACAGACCACTAACAACCAGCCATCTGAAGGTTTTTAAAAACCCAGGTGATCTCTGATAGGCATTCTTTTTCACAAAATGATCGATGTTGCCATGGTTTTTGAAAGTGTCATTTTTATAAAATTAAAAAGTCTTCACAAAGGTATTGAGGATTCCACATCAGGAAACAGCAAACCTTAATAAGGCACCAGGAAGGGATGAAAAGAGAGAGGCTAATTCTCAGTTAGGAGTTGAATTCTAACCCACTCAAGAAAATGCTATTCAGATAGCCTACAAAATGTGGTGCCCACATTGGACTTATTACCTCACTATTCCGGGGGGGGGGGCTAGTATGGGGGAGGGAGGAAGAGAGAGAGACTAACTGTACCCATTAAGGAAATCCTCAGAAAATAAAACCCTTCTTTTGGAAAATAACGCTGTGCTAGCCATCAAAGCCTGTTTCAGTGTTAATGCTACCCAGGTATTTTTTAAACAGGATTGTACACTTAAGGTAGAGAAGTCCACCATTCTTAGGCCCAGGAAATTAAGGCATTATGAAGACCAAATGAGAAAATACGTGTGAAGACACTTTGTAAAGTATATGCAATTTAAAGAAAACCGTTGTTGTTTTATACTATACTGGTTTTAAAACATGGGACTTTTTTTTTTTTCCATCAGATATGATAACCAAAGACAATCCATGGAACCAGGTTATCCCAAAAGCATAGCAAGTCTCTTTCCAGGAATAGAAAGCAAAGTTGATGCAGTTTTCCAGCAAAATCGTAAGTAGAAAAAAAAAACCTAAAAATAAATTTGTTTAAATTTTTAAAATAGCATATTTGCATTTAAATGTTATATTGGAACAGGCATGGGGTGTTTTCAATTGAAAACATCTGAGATCCACAAACTAATTCAATACTTTATCTTTTTTTTTTTTTACAGATTTCTTCCTTTTCTTCAGTGGACAAACATATTATAAATTTGATCTTAGTGCTCACAGGGTTACTAGGATTGATAGAAGCAATCGATGGCTCAACTGCAGATAAAGCTGAAGCAAAGTCACACATATTTGCATCCATTTTCCGCATGTGGAAGGAAAGTCTAGTTTGCGTAGCCGTTTTCCTGGGTCCTATTTATACTTTTCTCAACAATGAGTAATGCTGTTTGCTCTCACTGTCCTCATTGGACCTCCCTTCAGTGAAAATACATTTGGAGTATCCTGTTGTCTCCAGGGCTGATTGAGTGCCTATGGATTCCATCTCAAGGGAGGAGATGAAGCCTTCCCTGTCACCTCAGTATTCACTATTTCGTCACTTGCTTACCTGACTTCCAAAATGCTTATATACACCTAAATGTCCTTTATCTGCTACATGCCATTCAGCACTGGGTTTTGGTGAAATGTAGAAATGTTTACCAGGAACAGTGTAAACAGTCCCTCTTGCCTTTACTGAAAATGTAGTACTATTTTCCACTCTTGGAAAAAAAATATTGTTGATCCATGTTGTGGCTTGAATTGTGTCCCCCCAAGAAAGATAGGTTGAAGTCCAATCCTAGGTACCTATGAATATACCCTATTTGGAACTAGGGTCTTTGAAGATGTGGTTAGTTAAAATGAGGTTATGCTGGAGCAGGGTGGACCTAGGGACTGGTGTCCTCGTAAGAAGAGAAGCAGCTCAGACAACACAGACACGTAGCAGATAAGGATGTGCACACATGAAGACCAACATGGGAACAATGCCTGGAGAAAGCCAACAGCGGCCAGGAACCACCAGAAGCTAGGAAGGGGCAAGGAAGGACCCTCCCTAGTGCCTTCAGAGAAAGGAATTTTATCCTCCCCACACCTTGGTTGTAGACTTGTAGCTTCCAGAACTGGGATAGAATAAACTGGGTTGGAGTCTGTGGTGCTTCCTTATGGCAGCCCTGGGATACCCACCAGCTGGATACAGTACCCCTGCATCTAAGAAAACGAGCAACACAAAACAACAAAGTTGAACGCTCAGTAAGAATTGTTGTCACCTTCCCCAAAAAGGAGCAAAAAGGGAAGGTACCACTTTCTCTTCTGTCCCCTCCCAGCTCTATCCTTTCAGAGTCTAAGCAAATGGGTTAGTGATTGGAACTGTTCTTCCTTATTTCTTTTTTTCCAGGGATACTCAGGAGGGCACACTACCCATAAGTGGGATTTACTGCACAAACCAAACAGTGCTGTGCACAAAATTCAATGACTCTCATTAAATTAAACTAAGCTGAGATGCATACATTTGATAGTGTTTCTTTTCTGTCACGAACTTTAGGATTCTGGGACCATAATGGCTAACCCAGATATCAAAATCATTATAATGTCATATTTGCAGTTGTTAGAATATAATGCAGCTTATTACACATTAAATAAGTAAATTGTAAAATATATTTATTACTAACATTCTATTTTTCAGTTCGTTTTTTTTTTCATTTTTAAAGTTTTTGATTCCAGTTAGCTAACATACAGTGTTATATTTAAGATACTAATCATTTTTTGGATGTATGCACGGGGAGTATATTCTCCCAGATAATTCCTAAGATATTATCTATTTAATTTTTTTCGTTTTATTTTATTATGTTATGTTAATCACCATACATTACATCATTAGTTTGTGATGCAGTGTTCCATGATTCATTGTTTGTGCCTAACACCCATTGCTCCACGCAGAACGTGCCCTCCTTAATACCCATCACCAGGCTAACCCATCCCCCCACCCCCTCCCCTCTAGAACCCTCAGTTTTTTCTCAGAGTCAATCGTTTCTCATGGTTCGTTTTTCCCTCCGATTTTCCTCCCTTCATTCTTCCCTTCCTGCTATCTTCTTCTTCTTCTTCTTCTTTTTTAAACATATGTTGCGTTATTTGTTTCAGAGGTACAGGTCTGTGATTCAACAGTCTTGTACAATTCACAGCGCTCACCATAGCACATACCCTCCCCAATGTCTATCACCCAGCCACCCCATCTCTCCCACCCCCCACCACTCCAGCAACCCTCAGTTTGTTTCCTGAGATTAAGAATTCCTCATATCAGGGAGGTCATATGATACACGTCTTTCTCTGATTGACTTATTTCGCTCAGCATAACACCCTCCAGTTCCATCCACGTCGTTGCAAATGGCAAGATCTCATTCCTTTTGATGGCTTGAGGAAGACACAAATGGAAAAACGTTTCAGTTCGTTTTTACATCTCACAGATAATTTAGTAATTCGGTACCTTATTCTGGTTCAAAAATTAAGTGAGTTTGAAATAGATATATTAAATGACTGACTTGTGATCTATAATTTCTTAAGATGCTACCACATAGTTCATATAAAGTATGAAAACAAATGGCAAATTTCAGTATATTTGCAGCCATTTATTTTCTTGTCAGAATTATAACATTGACATTAACTTTTAGTTTCCATTTACAAATATTTTGTAAATATTCAATTTCCTTTACAAATTCCCTCAAATATGTCAGCACACTTTTTCTCCACTTATTTTACAAGATGAGAAAACAAACTAGGATACGCTATCATTCATTTATTCAACAATAAGTAATCACTTACATGTCCCAGGGACTGTGCTAGGGAAAGGGAGAGAGAGAAATAATTCATTGCGTCAATATAACAAGTGCAAACATGAAAGTCAATTTCAGACTATCATATTTTCTAAGACATCTTATGTCCCTTTTTACAAGCATGAAGATGGGAGATTCAGAACACCTGCTAGTTATGCTAGGTTCTTGCCCCAAACCTCATATATATATACACACATTGTTGAGATGAGAACTGAGTTCTTATTATTTCTTTAACCATATTTCACAGAGTCTTAGCAAGTGAACAGCAATGTGAAGTGAAACAAAGAATTCAAAAATTACTCCTTTTTGTAAAGTTCTCTTCTTGACAATATGTGGTATTTTGAAGTTTTATGTGAATACAAGAGCTCCAAGAATCTAAGCTTAGAATTTAAATAGAGTACTTTTTACCTTGGGTTAAATTTCTTCAAAAGCAAAGGCTAAGTCCAGACCTTGGTGCAGTTGTTTTATTGGGGACGTTCCCAGGAAGCAAGAGTGGGGAGGCAGGCAGAGTGAGTTAGAGGAGAGAAGCCAAGACAAGGGTGCTCTCGAGGTTTCTACGCCGTGCAACTGGGGCTTGGTGCCAGTTGAACCTCCCGAGAAGCCTAGCCAACACCTTTCACTGTTGAAATCTGGAAGGGAAGGGAGGCTGGGCGTTCATCCTTCCGTTCCTTCGTGCATAGGGTGGCTCTAGGCTAACACTTGGGGGAAAAGCAGAAGGCATGCCAGAGGCATCTCCTACATCTTTGCTGATGGACGATTAAAATGATGGGAAATTGGAGAAGTCTCCTCTGGAGAAATTTCACAGCCCAAGAAAGAAGACTTAAAGATACTGACACTGACCTATGTTAACACCTTCTCCCCACTCCCTTGGTGTGATAAGAGCCCAATTTCATTTGAGGTCGTGATACATCCAACTAACAATACATTTTGTGGTCTTGCTTACGACTAGGTGTGGCCAGCATTTAATTTCTTGCCAAAATGCATATGCAGAGTATTGTGCGCCCTTCTGGAAAGAGACTGGGAGCTTGCTTTCTCTGCCGTCCTCCTTCCTGCTGCCTGTAATGAAGACACAACCATAGCCACCTGGAGACCATGAGGCATTGCACTGAGAGCGGCGCAACCAGGTGGAGGCGGCCTGTATCCTCGGGGATGGGGGTTGCCATATGAGCCCTGGGCTACCCAATCTGTGCTTCTTTTAAGTGAGGGAGAAATAAGTTTTTGTTTTCTGAGTCATCTGTTAGTTTGAGTTCTCTATTCAACCAAATCATATCCCAACTAATGCATCACATGAAACATCTGGAACACACCTCACCTCCCTGCAGTGAAGGTCATCTCACAGGGCTTCCAGTCAGCTCTCTGGTCTCTCATTCTTAAACAGATTGCACAGCACAGAGTCTCTAAATATGTGAAAAAACCTCCTAATGTGAGAAACAGGCACCAGAAGGAAACTTTGAAGAAATAGAAACAATTCTTGGAGCAAAAGAAAATGTCAAGATAGACTTAAAAATACTATACATTCTCAAAAGATAAGGTATATTCTACATCCAAACACCACTAACAAAATGCAAGAAAATAAATAAAATATTCAGATAATTAAAGCTCTTGGAAACTAAAAACACAACTGGGCTGGAAAATAATGTTGGTAGAAAGTAGTAAAAGAAATATCAGGAGCATAGAATTTCAACCCACAAGGTCCAACAGATGTGTATTCTAGAAAAAGTAAGGGAAAATAGAGTGGGAAGAAATTATCAAAGAAACTACAGAGGAAATTTTTCTTGAAGTTTTCATAATGAAAGGGTCTGCTTACTGCCCAGTAAAGTTAATGCGAAAAGAAAAAGAAAAAAAGAAAAGAAAACCACATCAAGAGACATCATTATGAAATTTCAGAATATCTCCATAAAGAGAACGTTCCCAACATTTTTCAGAAGAAAATGCATCAAGAATCAGAATGAAAGACTTCCCAGCAGCAAAACTAGATTCTAGAAAACAATGCAAGCGTGCTTCTAATGTCTTAAAGAAAATTTATTTTGGTCTGAAATTCTGTAGGCACGCTCTCAATCAGGTGTCAAATGGAATAAGGGACATTCTTAGGCATGAAAAGATGGAAAACATTCATTTTCCTTGTACCCTTTACACTGTCCACCCCCATCCCCCTCGGCTATCTTCAAGTATATTGGCATCAGTTGGCCAGATCTCCCAAAGCTCATCTCTGCTGTGCTGCCTACTTCCTCGGGCTCTCCACACACACCCCGTGTCATCTACATCCTACCCATTTCATTCTTCAAGAGCCAGCGGAATCCCCACCTGGCTGAGCCGCTAGACCACACTCATCAGCCGCAATCCTACCTTTGGCTCTTCTCACACTCTGGAATCTTCAGTGCACATTTCGCCACTCGCCTCAGTTTCATCTGGCATTAATTTCTGTACATGTCTGAATTCCCCAACAAGATTGGAATGGTATCTTACTCATGCTTCAGTTTACGGTGACAGGCAAATAGCAGGTCCCCAACAAACATGGGCTGTTTATCCTAGTTAATTACGGTAATCTGACTCCTGATCCAATTGTCTTTTTGTGATACCTTTCTATCCAAGATATTCTGGGGTTTTGTTCAAAAGAAAATTACTTTACAATCTCTCAAGAACTTCAAAGATAAGAAGAGCTCCAACTTTGCAAGGACAACAGTAACTTGGAGGCTGGCTTCCTATTATATTCAATTCAATAATGAACAGTGATTGTGTTTACTCAAAAACTGCAGATCATGATTGCAAAATCAAGTTAACCTAAGGGGAAAAAAAGCATATCATGACACACTTCATGGCAAATGTCCTTTTCTGGTATTAATTAAATGATGATACAAGCCAATTCATGCCACGTCTTACTCTTGTTTTCTAAATTCTGTGGAAACAGAAACAGGCTTCAACAGAAAAGAGAGAGGAATGAAGAGCCTTCTGCTTCAATTTTTGCTCCTTATAACGTTTTCTTCTGCATTTCCTACAGACCGAAAGATGGACACTGAAGAGAACATGCGGCTGGCGCAGGTACTGTCTCAATACATGTTTAATAACGACTATCAAAAAAAAAAGAATTTTATTGATTATCTTGGAACCTAAAAAGACAGCAAATTCCTACAAATTCTGGCACTTTCCCCTAGCTCTAAGGACACCAAGTAACCATGTATGGGGTGGAGGGTGGGGGTAGGGGTGGGAAAGGAGGATTTGCTGCCATTTCAAGCAATGGGTCCAAGTGAAGACAGAGGGAGTAGAAAGGGGACAGCCCTGGGAGAAATGGAGATCTCTATATAAGAATGTCCCTACCAACCAGGGGGACCCAACTACAACTTTCAGGTCCCCTTACCCCTACATGCATGACAAATACTTTGCCTTGGAGATTCCCTCTAAAAATCAGTCCAGTGAATTTGCCATATTTGGTTACCTTAATTAAATCGGCAAAATGAACAACCACGTATCTCTTTTAGGATTTGTTTTAAGGAGACACCAAAATGAAAGTAGACATGTGTAAGCTGTGTGATCCTTTAACACACAGAATCAGCTGACTGTCTTCCCTGGAGGTTTGGAGTTTTATAGGCTCTGGGGTTTGTATAATTCTGGTCACACACAGCTCAGCCACTTGTTGAGAACTGAAGAGGCAGGATGACTCTGCTTCCTTCCTTTCTTTTTTCCTCTCTCGCTCCTTCCTTCCCCTCACTACTTACTTCTTTCTTCCCACCTGAAAAGGATTTCAGATGATTTTGTTTTATCCTGAGATATAGATTTGCTGTCCTGTAGTTTGTGTCCTTTTTTTGTCTCTTTGGTCAGGCATATCTCAACCAGTTCTACTCTCTTGAAATGGAAGGGAGTCATCTTGTTCAAAGCAAGAACAGGAGTCTCTTAGATGGCAAAATTCGGGAAATGCAAGCATTTTTTGGATTGACAGTGACTGGACAACTGGACTCAAACACTCTTGAGATCATGAAGACACCCAGATGCGGGGTGCCTGACGTGGGTCAGTACGGCTACGCTCTCCCAGGGTGGAGACGATACAACCTCACATACAGGTAACGCTTGTGCACAGTCCTTTCCCCCTAGTCCCCAAACACAGGAAGGCAACAGTTAATTGTACCGAGCACTTCCTAGGTGCATGGCCCTTCATGGGTCTCACATATTCCATCCTCCCCATGACACTGGGATGTAGGCACCACTGATGGGACCACCTGAAACACAGGGACACTGAAACAAAAGGTTATTTACCATCGTCAAGTCTTACCAGCAGACTGGCTCTGGCAGATATGCTTTAATCTCTAGCCTCGGCCACTTGCATATAAAGTCAGGACCAGAAGCACAGCCATCTGATTGCAGATGGTTGAAGGTACGGCTGGAGTATGCTCAAGAGAAAATGGGAAGAGCCTGGAGCAACCCGTTCATGTTAGAGACACCTGTGGGCGAGAGTTATCAAATCTCAGGTAGACCCTGGGTGAAGTGTGGAGTTTGCCCCCAGGCATCTCAAGGAAAGGGGGCTGAGGTGTGCTTCCAACCTGAGTCGGTGCCCTTGACTGTGGCTCTCAAGCCCTCCTGGCAGGCCCCGAAGTACTTCTCATAACTCTTTCTTCACTTCAGTCTTAGGGGTTAAAAATAGCTTTAGGGCGCCTGGGTGGCTCAGATGGTTAAGCATCTGCCTTCGGCTCAGGTCATGATCCCAGGGTCCTGGGATCGAGTCCCGCATCGGGCCTCCTGCTCCTTGGGAGCCTGCTTCTCTCTCTCTCTCTCCCTCTCTCTCTCATGAATAAATAAAGAAAATCTTTAAAAAAAAAAAAAAAAAAAAAAAATAGCTTTAGCAAGATAGGGAATATAAACCAGAGGGAAATCTTTTCCTGAGTAACTAACTCTTGAAAGCTCTCAAGGGAGACTCTTCATATATGACACATGCATAAGACTGATTTCCACAAGCCATCTGAGAAAGCAGATCTCCATTCATGTACACAGCAAGCATATACCTGAGATTAATACTCTCCCTCTCAGGATGTGATCTTAGGAAAGTCACTGACCCTCTCTGAGCATCATTTGTTGAAGTGTTATTATCCTCCCTGATAAACAGGGAGGATGACAGGATTGGATCACACAGCATACGTAACTGTGCTTTATTTAAACGGTAACATATTATACCAATCCAAGAACAGCATGACACTATCCGTTAGTGCAGCATATGATTTATAAGAAAGGATCTTTTTGTCTTTGTGTGCCTACATGCATGTGTCATCACCAACTGACCTATTTTGGTGATTTTTGAAGAATCATAAACTACACTCCAGATATGTCACGAGCAGATGTGGATGAGGCTATCCAGAATGGCCTAGAAGTGTGGAGCAGAGTTACTCCATTAACATTCACCAAGACTTCCAAGGGGATTGCAGACATCATGATTGCCTTTAGGACCCGAGGTAAGGTTTCCAGCAGAGAAAAAAGTATGGCTATTTCCATCTCAGGAGATTTGGAGAGGCTGACATTTTCTTCCCCCCTGTGAACTGTATCTCAGTCCACGGCCGGTGTCCTCGTTATTTTGATGGCCCCTTGGGAGTCCTCGGCCATGCCTTTCCTCCCGGTCTGGGTCTGGGTGGAGACACTCACTTCGATGAGGATGAAAATTGGACCAAGGATGGAGCAGGTGAGCCCAATTTTCTTCATGAATCAAATTTTATTATTCTAAAGAATCCCTGAAATAGCTTTGCAATTAGTTGCTTTTTTGCTTCCCAATTTCCCCACAGTTTCCATATTCCAAGATGACACTGATTGAAGTGTTCAATATCTATTAGATAATTGTGCTTGTACAGGTCAGAGCCTTATCCACACAATGCCCTCATACAGATGCTAATCCTTTCATGATCTGAGCATTCTTCGTGTACTCGCACACTTGTTCATATACCCACAATGCCTGAAGGTCCACTGTGGGCCTGGAACTGTGCAAGGCATTGAACAGACCACAGAGTTGTCCTGGACAAGTTCCAACCCTTCAGAGGTTCATGATCTTGTGTGGTGTGAGGCCCAGACCACACACCACCCCACAAGGCAGAGTGTGCTATGTGTTGTACCAATGGTAGAAGTCATCTCTAGCTTCAGAGTTGAGGAAGACTCTAGGGAGGTAGTAATTCTGAGTTAGTGATTAAAGGATGGTATTGTGGGCCCATGGCCCCTAGAAGGTCAACCTGAAGGCATGAACTTCCTCTTCTAACACTTACCCACCTGCCAAGGAATTAGACCCTAATCTTCGTTCAACCTATTCCTTCAGACCAACTGAGTTGATTTTATTTCCTTTAATATGCCTGCCTGGTACTAAAACAGGAAAATTTTTATTACTTTTCAAACAAAAATCAAAACTTTACTACAGTAAAAATATGTGCATCGAACAAAGGAGCAGGCTCAGTAGACTTTAGGGTTCTCCCCACTCCATTTTCTGTCATTGACAACAGTCACCTTGGGTCTGGTATCTGGTTTCCTGGGTCCCAGGAAAGCAGCTATGATTCTCCTGATGTGTGGTATAGAAGATCACACAGTGCAGTCCTGACCAAGTAACTCCAGAGAGTCCGTGGGTCAGTTTCATAGTTTCTGCAAATCAGCACATGATAGATACTCTACAATTTTGGTAAATGAAGTCAATCAGAAATCCTTTACTCAACATTCACCATGACCCAGGCTCTGTGATATAGAGTACACGATAGTGTGCGAGACACAGACCCTGCCCTTGAGGGGTTTACAGTCTAGGGGACACACTCAAATGGCAATTAAAATCAGTATGACCAACACTGGGATAAAGGAAACTATAGCAATGTAGTAGGAGCGCGTAAAAGAAAATTGAACCCAAACACAGAGGTCAGGGGAGGAAGTGATACCAAACCTGAGTTGAAGGCTAAGCAGGAACTCAGAAAGCAAAGTGGAGTAGAGAGTGCTCTGGAAAGAATAACCCAACCGACTCAAGTACCAGGGTTGTGGCAGAAATGGTGAATAGGATCCAGACCATGTAGGGTCTGAAAAGCTAGCATAAAGCTTTGGAAGTCATTGAGATGACCTGAGTTTGAATTCTTTCAGAGTCCCTGTCCCATCTGTGCCAAAAGCACACCCAGCGATACTGCCAGCCAGACAATGGGCACCAGCAAAGGCCAGAGCAGAAAAACCTAAAGGACCATTAAATAATCCTTGGTCATTCCATGTTTATTTTGTGCAAACATCATTGGACAAGGCTCCATCATAGAAGGCTCAGCCTTTTCTTTAGGATCCATAGGCTGAGTTGCAAATCCATGGACAGTCTTATATTTAGAACCTAACAGACTAGTGGGAGAGAGAGAGAGATAAAAAGGCAGTTTCACCATGCGTGGTGAGACTTCCAATGTGGGTGTATAGGAGGCACATCTAACCATTCTTCCATCCAAATAAACACTTGGATATCCAGCAACAATTATTAAGCATCCACTACTGATAGGCAGTTCAAGAGTCACCAGGAATAAAAGGTGGCTAAGACACAGTCCCTGAAAAGATGCATCACTTCATGAAAGAAATAGTCAGTGCATTCCCTTACGTGCTGTGACAGAATTAAACACTGAGTCTCTGGAAATGCAGAAAGGTGCATTTAACTCAGCCAGGATAGGAGGGGGCAAGTAAGAGAAGCCTCATGAAGGAGATGATTCTAGAGAGGTTTCCTGAGCAACAAGTAGAAGAACTAGGCAAACAGGGGTGGGAGAGGTAATATTCTGGGTAGACGGGATGGAGGTAGTAAGACATAGAGATTAGAAGGAACATGGCACAGATGAGAGATGCAAATGATTGAGTGTGGTTAGCTCGTGAAATATGAGAACAAAATATGAGTCTGGAAAAAAGGCAGGGACTAGATCATGGAGGGCCATGGTAAGGTGTTTGGACTTGATCCTACAGCCAATGGAGAACCTCTGAAGGATACAAGTAGGGGAAATGTGATCACATCCAGGACAGCCCAGCGACAACCAAAAACGGGTGGCTTCTATTTTTTTTAGTAATATCTATTTCTCACACACCTGTTTCCTGCCATTTGCCTGCTCTGGATCGTAGTTCTCCATGATATGACTAATACCAATTACTAGTGTTGAAATATTTCCCAGATAAATGATGGAGCATATAAGAATTATCCACGCTATGGCAAGCTCTTCCTTCTCTCCCCTTAGTTACTTCCTAATCTCAGATGCAACCATTCTTCTTTTGATTGACCCACATACCCGTGTTTTTCCTGTTTTTGTTAAGGATTCAGCCTATTTCTTGTGGCTGCTCATGAATTTGGTCATGCACTGGGACTCTCTCACTCCAATGATCAGACAGCTTTGATGTTTCCAAATTATGTCTCTCTGGATCCTAACAAATACCCACTTTCTCAGGATGATATCAATGGAATCCAATCCATCTATGGTGAGCAACCTCATAAATCTGAATATACGTGAACTAAATAGGAAACTTTCCAGAAAGGAAGTGAAAAAATCACTTCTTGAAATATCACCATGAAGAAAATATCCCCTTGGGTAAGATCCTTCTGTAAGTATTTCCACATGCCTTCTTAATTCACGGTGCTATTTCTTTTCTCATCAAAGGAAGTCTACCTAAGACATCTGCTATGCCAAAGGAGGCCATGGTACCCCATGCCTGTGACCCTGATTTGACTTTTGACGCTATCACCACCTTCCGCCGAGAAGTAATGTTCTTTAAAGGCAGGTAAACCCATTCCCTTAAACACCTCAACTTCCTATGAATATTTTTCCTTTCAAGAGATTTGGAGGTAAATAGGGAGGAAATCGCAGGGATGGTGAGAACGTGTTCCTTTTCCTTTTCATTTTATAACCGCCCATACTCTTTGAATGTTTTACTATGTGTATATATCTCTTGCTTGTTTGATAAATTAATTTTTAAAATGTTCTTAAGCAAATTTTTTAATTGCCATTGTATAAGAAGGTGAAGTAGAGTCATTTTCAGTGAGTTCTTAGCTAAAATAATACACCAATCCCAGTGGTGCTGGAGCTGACCTACACCATTTCAGGAGCCAATGGCTAAATTTTGGGGAATTTTGTAAACCACTTCACATCACTTCTATAGCTTGGAACTGGCCATGGTTGGAGTATTCACACTCTGGAAATCAGCAAATGATAAAAATTAGGTCTTTTTTCTACTGAAAGTGCCAGCTGATAAACATGAATGACCATGATTCCTTCATGTTGCATCAGTGAAGTGTTCACTGTAGTAAGAACTCTCTTCTCTCCCCGTGTATAACTTACTGGACTTCAGTTGCAACATAGCCTGTCACTTGTGTTTACCATGACTAGATTTTCAGAACAAAGGATTGAGACATAGACCATCTCACAAGCACTGGGGCACAAGGAAAGAATATTTGAAATCAGTCTCCTTCCACCCACAGCTATACAGCCCTCGGATGACATGCTACCACCACCATGCTCTGCACCACAGAGGCTGAGGCCACTTGTCAGGGACATCAGAGAGGGGCGGCCCAGTGCAGGAAGGGCTTTTCAAGTCTCATTCAGGGACTCAGAACTTTACAGCCAGAGGGGAACATCTCAGGAAATATTTTACCATGCAATGATAATACTTCTTTATTCTAGCAAACATCAGACCAAAAAGTTTTTCTTAGATGCTTGGTGTTGCCTTAGAATTCTGAGTATTGCTGATTTGGCAAAAAGGAGGCCATTGAGCACTCAGAATTGAGATTTCTGTGGGTAGGTTGCTACTCTAAGTTCCCAGGAGAGTGGGCACAAATCGTGTCCTTTACAGTCACAGGGTAGAAGTGAGCTCACAACCACCTACATTGGCTGAGGAAAATCGTGTGAATGCTCTAAATTATTTGAGGAGAACGCTAATCAATTAAATAAAAGACAGGCCTAGGTTTACAGTGTTTCCACTGCAATATAGGCTGTTTGTGGAAAGTGTTTTTTGTTCATCACAGGCACGTATGGAGGATCTACTATGATATCACTAATGTGGAATTTGAACTGATCTCTTCATTCTGGCCGTCCCTGCCAGGTGATGTTCAAGCCGCATATGAGAGCCCCAAAGATAAGATCCTAGTGTTTAAAGGTAACTTTGCCCATCACGATTTCTCTTCTGTCTCTGGAAGCCTGAACTGGTTGGTGGGTATTTTGGGGTAAGAAACAAAATATTCACACGTGGGCCAGATGGAGAGCGCTTCTGCCATGACCATGGGTTCCTTCAAAAAGAAAAACTATCCAGGGGTTCTCTGTGGCTGTGAAGACAAACATCATCCCAACTACAGAGGAGCTAAAAGAAACCTGTATGGTAAAAAACTAAAAAACTATCTTTTTTCTGCCAAATAAAGGGAACCCATCCCTCTTTTATATTCCCATTTTACTACGGTTGTCAGATTTAGCAAATAAAAATACAAGATGCCTTGAATTTCAGATAAGACACATAATTTTTTATTATAACTATGTCCCTTGCAATATTTGAATATACTTATACTAAAAATTAGTCATTGTTTATTTGAAATTCAAATTTAACCGGAATCTTATATTTGTTATCAATGCTATTTTTATATGGATTTCATCAGATTACTTGCATTTGAGAATACTTGGGGGCTGAAATCTAGGAGAACATGTCCAAACATAGTTGACTCTTTCATCAGAGTTAGAGAAATAATCCAGTGAAACCAAATGACCTGCATACCAGTGAGCATGCTCACTGTTAACTATCGGGGTGTGTTATTCGTGTAATCGTAATGATAAAAGCAGCCAAAGAAGGCAGTAAGAACAAATGGGGACATGAGGCAACTAAATCCTGAGAGACGAGGCATCTAATTATTTTCAAATTTCTTAAGACATCTATTTTTCCCTCTGGGTATTAGATCGGAAGGTAATCACTTTCTGTCTTCCTAGATGACAACTTCTGGATGATCAGAGGATATGCTGTCTTGCCAGATTATCCTAAACCCATCCATACACTTGGCTTTCCAAGACATGTGATGAAAATTGATGCAGCCCTCTGTGACCACAGTGACAGAAAAACCTACTTCTTTGTGGGCATTTGGTGCTGGAGGTAAGTTTGCAGACAATCAACCTCTTCATTTTATTCTGCAGAAAATATCCACATAGCATAACTTTAACACGGGCAGAAATAAAACTAACCTATAGTCCTCTTAAAGCCAATTATGTTGAAGCCCATCTTGGGTAGATGACACCCACCAAACAAAAGAATGTTTCAATGAGTCCAAAGATCTTTCTCCAACATTAAAAAAAAATAAAGATAATTTTGATGGATTCCTGTCTTGTGGTCCATATATACAATGGAATATTACTCAGCCATCAGAAAGGATGAATACCCAACTTTTACATCAACATGGATGGGACTGGAGGAGATGATGCTAAGTGAAATCAGTCAAGCAGAGAAAGTCAATTATCATATGGTTTCACTTATTTGTGGAACAAGGAATAGCATGGAGGACATTAGGAGAAGGAAGGGAAAAATGAAGGGGGGGGAATCGGAGGGGGAGACGAACCATGGGAGATGATGGACTCTGAGAAACAAACTGAGGGTTCTAGAGGGGAGGGGGGTGGGGGGATGGGTTGGCCCGGTGATGGGTGTTAAGGAGGGCACGTTCTGCATGGAGCACTGGGTGTTATACGCAAACAATGAATCATGGAATACTACATCAAAAACTAATGATGTAATGTATGGTGACTAACATAACATAATAAAATAAAATTTAAAAAATAGAATAAAGATAAGATAAAATAATAAAGCTGGTGATGCCAACCAAATTGCCAATAACACAAATGTATCTGGTCAAAATCTGTGAAAGCTCCAAGCTGAGCCCTTACTTTTCTTTTCTTTTTTTTTTTAATTGCAATGTACTTATTATACAGTGCAATATTAGTTTCTGGTGTACAATATAGTGATTCAACACTTCCATACAACATCCTGTGCTCATCACAACAGGTGCACACCTTCATCCCCATCATCTGTTTCCCCCATTCCCCTACCCACCTCCCCTCTGGTCACCACCAGTGTGTTCTCTGTAGTTCAGAGTCTGTTTCATGAGCCCGTACTCTGATTTAACAGTCCCTCAGAATGGCATCAGTCTGATTAATGATGTGGCTTTTCCCCCCTCATCATTTCTTGTTTTCGAGACACTACAAATGATTCAACCAAACATAATCTTTGACATGTTTTTCATTATTGATCGAATTACTTTTCCTGTATAAGGGCTACTTTTTCTCCACATCCCTATTTGACCCCAAGTGGGGCAGTGGAAGGATTAAGCTCCCCGAAACAAGGATCCCCTGGAAACTTTTCCAACCCCTGCATGCAGGTATGATGAAGTGACCCAAAGCATGGACAAAGGGTACCCACGGAGAGTGGTGAAGTTCTTCCCAGGAATTGGTCTCCGAGTCGATGCTGCTTTCCAGCATAAAGGTGAGCATCAGTACCTAACCCTGTAGGATACTTGGAAGACCTCACTGGCTGAGAGAGAAGATAGTACAGAAATGTAACTGCTTCCATTTTTTTTTTTAAGGTTTGCACTATTTATTTATTTATTATGTTCAATTAGCCAACACATGCTAAATACATCATTAGTTTTTGATATAGTGTTCAACGATTCATTAGTTGAGTAAAAGTTTTAATGTAATTTTGCTCTTCTCGAGTACCCATAATAATAAACTCTAACCAGGCAGGCATTCTCACAAACCGAATTAGTGAGTCCTGAATCATAGGTTCTGTTATACTATTTCAAATCCCTGCAAAAAGTACCAAAATTAATTTTACTTATCATTGATCCAAGAGAGCCCTGGAAAGTCATCCCCCTGAAGAGTTTTAAGTGTGAAAAATGATAAGCACATGAACTGGACAGTGACTCTCAAGCTATTATGTGCATGGTTTAATATGTGCACTTGGGGGTTATGTGAGAAATGACAAATTCTTCAGAGTTCCTGACGCAGATGTAGGACTGTGGGTCAGAAGCAGAAATCTACAGCTTTAGAAGCACCTCAAGCAACGTAAGGTCCAGTCTAGCTACTCTATCTTCAGACTTAGACCACGGAAAACAACCTAGAACATGGAGTAAACAGGAGTCTAAAAAGTTTTCTGAATGACACCATCTTTTACTGCAGTGAAATCTCACACAAAACCTTAACACCTAAAACAGATAGAGCAGAACAACCCAACGAAGATGAGGATATAGGGTACGAGGCCCATACCCACAGGGGCCTTCTTCTCCCTCGGCCAAGACTTTGTTCTGAAACCTAGTAGAAGTACCTCTGGTGTGAACCACAGTCTGGCTAGAAAGGTGGTGATCCCCTTGACATTCATGTTCAGACCTTGGCTTCTTCCTTGGGGAAATAAAAATAACAATATTTCTCATGTGACACTAGTAAAGTAAAATATATCTGGATAATACACAAGTTTCTTTTCTTTCCAAAATGTTCAATTATTTTATTTCATATGCATACAGGTAACAAGTGTGGAACCATCATAGAGTTGTGCAAGATAACAAATGATGATTCTCTCTCTCTAGGATTCTTCTATTTCTTCCGTGGATCAAAGCAATTTGAATATGACCCCAAGGCAAAGAACACCACCAGAATAATGAAAATCAATACGTGGTTTCGGTGTGAAGAACCATTAAACACATTATCTGATTTTAGTATCAGTGAGGAAGGAGTCCATTCAGGAGGAGCAGAGATGTTTTATCATAAGAATTTAAACTTGCTTATTTTTAGTATTGTTCATGTGCTGAAAAAAATCTATAGTTATCAATAAATTCATGGACCAAAAATAAACCTCCAGAGGTCTTTTAATCTGAATTCTGCTTCAAAGTGGAATAGAACTATTCTTTCACATAAGTTGCCTGCCCTCGTTCTAGATATCTATTCGACAACGATTCCATGGATATTTTCAGCTGCCTGATTCTTTTTACAGGAAGTTATGCATAAGCAAAACTCTCGCTGTACTTTAATCCTATTTTATGCTTTGTGAACTTGAAAAAGCAAGCCATGTATCTTATAATAACTAAACACTGCAGACATTTATTAAACCAATCTTTAGCAACCTATTTTGTCTGGACCTTTGCAGTTGGAGGCCCAATAAACTGCAAGCCTCATCCCTACCCATATTCTGAAACCACCGAGAAATGATGCTCAGTTGGGAGAGAAAATGCCACCATTTTACTGATAAAACTTATATTAGTAAATGTACCTGTGGGCAAGCTAGTTTCCTAATATCAAATTCTAGAAGAAGACGTACTTACACACAAGTCCTGGGGAGAACTGGAAAGAACCAAGTCTCCCCAAGAATGTGAGTCTTCTGTAGGTTGCATGGAGCCCAAAGAGAAAGAAAGAGGATGGAGTTACATGTGCCAGGTTTCTGTTCCCAAACTCACCAAATCAGACAAGTTATTCCCCCTGCCAAATAGGAGCGAGAGCCTCAAGGGATACAAGACATATTACACGACAGGTGCTCCCCCAGCAATTAGGAAACCAGTAGGAGAAGGAAAATAGTGTTCCCTCTAACCTCCCAAGCACAGGCTAATGCATTTAACCATTCCTTAAGGAATTTAAAATCAGATTTTATATACACTGATCTCAAGAAATGTTGACTTTTCCTCCCTGTGTTTGAAATATTGGGTTTCACCTGAGCCAAAACCCATAAATGGAAAGTTCCTGTCCTCTTTGCTACACCATGTATTTGTTGAGTTTCTAAATTCTTAATGGTTAAATTTTACCTTTCCACCCTCAAAACAAAAGGCTGGCTAAGCTCTTCATGAATTTTTTTTCTTTTTTCTTTTTTTTAAAGATTTTATTTATTTATTTGACAGAGAGAGAGAGACAGCGAGAGCAGGAACACAAGCAGGGGGAGTGGCAGAGGGAGAAGCAGGCTTCCCGCGGAGCAGGGAGCCCAACGCGGGGCTCGATCCCAGGACCCCGGGATCATGACCTGAGCTGAAGGCAGACGCTGAACCAACTGAGCCACCCAGGCGCCCTCTTCATGAATTTTCTGACCCAGAAAATGGAAGGTTGTCAGTTGAACTTGATTCTGATGAGGTGATAGATTGAGCAAGTGTCACCTAATAGAAAATATGCATAGAAAATCTCAGAAATTCCTATAATCACATTCCCTACCTTGAGTTCATTGTTCCCAGATTCCTATTAGAAAGGGACATAGAGAAGAGTTATTGCATGTTTGGAATAGAAAGTAAATTTTAAAGAGTACAGCTTAATACCTAACATAGAGTAGATGTGCTAGTCTTTGTAAAACAAATAGTGTTGGAATAATCAAATATCCATATGTACACACAGAAAGAACCTCGATCCCTACCTCACATGGTTCATAAAAATTAACTCAAAATGAGTCATAGACCTCTAGTAGAAGAATCAAAAATATAAAACTTCTAAAAGAAAATATTTAAAAAATTTTTGTGGCTTTAAACAGATTTTGAGATAGGACATAAAAACCATGAACCATAAAAGAAAACACTGATGAATTAAATTTCACCAATACTGAAAACATTTGCTCTTCCAAAACACATTAAAACAATGAAAAGTCAAGCCACACATTAGGAGAAAATATTTTCAAAACATGTTTCTGATAAAGGACTTGTAACCTGAATATAGAAAGAATTCTTCTAACCCAAAAAGAAGACAAACAACTCCATTTTCTTAAATGGCCAGAATATTTGCTGAGTGGCAAATAAACACATAAAGAGATGTTTAACATCTTAATCATTTAGGAAATGCTAATTCAAACCACAACGAGATACCACTCATACCCAACAGTATGGTTGAAATGAAAAAGACTGAAAATACCAAGTGCTGAGAAGAGGTTGAGTAACCGGAACTCTCTTGGAGTGAGAATAAAAAGTTAAACAGCCACTTTGGAAAACAGTTGGGCTACTCCTTATAAAGTTAAACATTCACTTGCCATGTGACCTATGACCCCACTCCTAAATATTTACCAAGAAAAATGAAAACACGCTCATGCAAATGGTTGTACATGAACGTTAATGATCGCTTTCTTTGTGACAGCTGAAACTGGAAACAACCCGAATGTCTATCAATCGGTAAACAGATAAACTGTGGTCCATCCATCCAGATGGCAGAAAACCACACGTGCAACAATATGGAGGAATCTTGAAAGCCTTTGGGAAGTGAAAGAAGCCAGACACAGAAGACTCACTATCACATGATTCCCTTTATATCTAAAAATTAGAAAAGGCAAAAGTAAAATGATAGAAAACAGATCGCTGCTTGCCGGGGTGGGGAATAGGGAAGAGACTGAACACAAAGGAACGTGAAGATGGAGATGTTCTGTGTCACAGTTATGGCGTTGGCAACACTAATGAGTATATTTTTTAAGACTGCATAAAGTTAGTGAATTGTACTATATGTTAATTCTACTTCATATCACTGATTAACAAGAGCAGTGAGGCATAGCGCTGATTCTCAAAGGTTGGTCAAGCTTCTTTTGTTTCCTCTTGTCTACTCTCAGTTCTGTGGCATAAATGTCTGTGATATTATAATTTGGGGGGCATCTGAAATTGCACTCAGATTTGCTTATGGGCAGTTACTTTCTCCTTGATTTTCAAGAAAAATATTGATCCATAGGAGAGGACAAGATTCAATTATAAAAAAATCTTATTTTAAACCCAGTGGGGTATCTAAAAGCACGGTTTTCTGGGGAATACAGGTTGACGATTAGAGCTATAGTAAACACTTATAAGAATAACCCAGAGGTCAGATGATATCACTCAGCCTTTGAAATTTAGGTAAACTTGACTTCCAAAACCCTATGGGGATTGTAAGACCCTCCACCAAGTGACTGTCCCTGCGCCAGGCCACCTCCCAGCCACGTCTCCTGGGCCTCCAGGCCCTGCTTCTCTGTCTGACCCCCTCCCTGCTTTGCCTTCTATGAGGAACCCACGTTCCTATTAATTTTTTGTTTAGAATGTATAGCAGTGAAACTCCCTTTGTTTTATTGTCTTTTCAAGGTGCTATCAAGGCCTCTGCTTTCTTGGAAAAGCAGCTTCAGAAGATAGGTTTTTCTCCTAGAGAAGAGCACCAGAATACATGTTCACCTTCCTTCCTGAAAGAAGCGGTTCAGTTTCCCTTGGCTAGCCTGGAGGCTGGGCGGGACCATGGGCTCTGGCGCCAAACCGCTCCGGTCTGTGTCGCTCCTAGTCCACCTGGTAGCTGCGGGACTTTGGGCAAGTTCCCGAGCTCTCGGTGCCTCAGTGCCTCCATCTGTGAAAAAGCATAGTAAGAGATCCAGTCTCAGAGGGTTGTTCAGAGTGGGACTAACGGGTCACCTTAGGATTTCAGGCAGAGCACGTGCCATCATTATTCAATTAGGGGAACTGAATAACATACCCCAAAATACAAACGATTGGAAAAACGAGAAGCCGATCTCAGAGTTTCCCGACATTGGAATAAACTAGGAAGCAATTCTTTCCCAGCTGTGCCATCCACTTACTGGGAACAAATTAACTGGAACGACAGAGCTTGTTTCAATTTGCTGCGTGCGCTAGTTTTCTCCAGGGTCTGTGAGCAGGTCTGGAAACAAAGAAAGAGCTTCAAGAGCAAGCTTGACCAGGACCGCGTCGACAACCGTTACGCTTGTCGGAGATCTGAGCCACAGACAGGGAACAGAAACGAATTCACACAGAGAGAAGGTATTGCACTTTCCTCTTGCCTGGAGACAGAGGGAACGCGCCATGACCTTCCTGCTGGTCGGGTCCACTCTCCTTCCGCGTTCGCCTGAATGAATCACTTGTTCCCCAGGGAAACAGAAGAATGTTTTTCTTTCGGTCTTGAAGATATTTTAAACACATGACATATCTTCAGGCTGAAATTCAGTCCCTTGTTTGTCTTCAGGTATAAAGAATCTTAAAAAGGAAGTTCAGTAGCTAAAAAATATCTTTAACTTCCTTAAACTGGTCACAGAATCCTAAACCTTAAGTCTATATTCACTCACTACCCAGATACCGCTATCTACCTGAAGTTTCCACAGGAAAATAAAAATCCAGCTTTCCCTAATAGGAGTCACTTAAAATGTGATTTCTAGAAGAGATCAGGAAAGTATCAACAGAATAGTCCACACTGGATTTCCCTTAAAGGGAAAAGTTTCCAGAACAGAGAAATGTTTCTGTCTGACCACTCTTCATAGTTTCATGCAGCTTTTACTGCTTAAGTGACCATAAAGCCATATTTGGTTTTAATCTTGAGATTTAATAAATATTTTTTCTATTTATTTCTGAACTATGGTGTTCAATTTATTAGTAAAAAATAGTACAAGATTTATTTTGAAGCTTATTTATTTTTTGACAAATCGAGTTCAGAGTTTCAGGTTTCTTGAGCTATTTTTAAAACTTAGAAAGCAAAAAGAACCCAACAGGGAGGACTCTAAGTGGACAAATCCATGAGGATGAAACGGAAGGCACAGGAGTCTAAAACGCTCTGGCAATAGGACGCTAGGGGCTTGAAAGAGTCACATATGAAAATGCATCATACGTTACAAGGGTCTTATGATGAATGTGATCTTCTCAGGAGGCTTGTGTTAGTGAATGTGTTGATTTCAACTAAGACGGCACCTTGTTATTTTTCACATAACACTTAGCTGGTCATATGACCGTGACTCGGTCTCATTTATCCAATATGTAGGTCTTCAGTACCTGCCATAAGTCAGACACATGGTCTGTTGAGGTGGATGCTTCCATTCAACCAACATTTACTGGGGGCCTACTGGTGCCATGCACTGTTTCGGGAGCCAAGGATATCGCCCTGAACAAAACAGCAGAGCCCCTGCCTTCATGGGCCCCATATTCCAGCCAAGGTAGAGAAACCACAAATAAACAAAAAGTTGTAAATATGTCAAGCTTGACTGATGCTCTGAGACACACTAGAGCAGTGTGTCTGGGCGGGAGCAGGGTGCTGGGTGCTGCCCCTTGCAGGCAGAGCCCGTGTCAGGGCCCCACTGTCCAGGGGCGGGAGCTGAGGAGGAGGACGGCCTCCCCTCCCTCCCAGGGCAGCATCTCTCGTGCTGGCTGTCTCTTCAGGGCTCTAGCTTCGGCTCCGGCCAGGTGATGGATCCGGTCATATGGTCCCTCTCTAACTTCTAGGCTCTTCACTGTCCCCGCAGGCTTCTCGGCCTCTTCCATCGCTCTTAGAATTAATTTGCAGCATTCAATCCCCCGTTTCCAATACTCAGTGATTTGTTTCCCCATTGACGCATGACGAATACTTTGAGTAAGGTGCAACACACGTGGGGTGTTTGGGGATGAAGTACAGAGAGCTCTTAGTGAAGACTCAAGTCCTAAAATCTGAAGGAGCTGAGCAAGCAAACAAACCATGTCTCGGGGAAAAGAGCACCCCAGGAGAAACAGTTCCGTGCAAAGGCCCTGAGGCTGAGTTGAAGAGCAGTGAAGAGGCTCCTGTGACTGAGGTAGGAGGAGATTGAGGGCAAGGAGATGAACCTGGAGGAGCCACGGGCAGACGATCATATGGGGCCTCACAGGTCATTATATCGACTTGAGACTCTAGAGACTTGAGAAGAGAAGCAACATGATGGTTGCCTGCCTTCTATTTTAGAAGAACCCCTCTGGCTGCTCTGAGCCAGCCAGCTACAGGCCCAGGAAGTTCCTCGCACAGTCGGTGATGGTGGTGACCAGGAGAAACAGAGCAAGGGTGTGCTCTGAAGGGGGCACGACGGGGTGGGCTCATCGACTGGACGGACGCAGTGTGATGTCACGACTGGGGTCAAGGGCAACCCAGCCTTTTTCCTGGACAGTTGGAAGAACAGAGCGTGCGCTCACTGGGGCACTCGGGCCAGGGGAGGAACAGCTCTGAGCAGAAAATCAAGATGTCCAGCAGCAGTCGGATACACAGGTCTGAAGTTCAGAGGCGGAGCCTGAGCGTGGGGCGTAAATCCCATCGCCATGTGGAGACCCAGGATTGGGTCAGGTCACCCGGGCAGTGACCCGGAGAGAGGCAAGCAGAAGCTGAAAACCGATCCCTCATCATTAGCAGATTGAAGACGAACGGTGTTGTACGTTTCGGCCCCACACCAACTGCACTCAGGCACGTGGGCACACAGTCCTGCCGGTGTCGGCCCCTGGGCGCTGTGCCCTGAGCCCACTACCTCACCCCGCACAGTTCACCACGGCTCCCAGCCCATCGGCCCACCCTCCCCGTCGGAAGCGGGCACGCCTTGTAGAGCAGGGACGGAGAGACAGGCAGCATGAGCCCCCAGCTGCCCAGATCGAAGCAAAGTGGGACTCTCAAAAGTACGCGAAGTCAGCTATATCAAGTGTTCATCGCAGTTTTGTTTAGCAAACATATGAAAAGATAAATACATTTGTCATTAATGTAGAAAACTTTACCAAGTGAGAAAACTTCCATCATTTGCCGTCTTGAGGAGAACTCTTGTCCGTGATGCAGGAGAACTCTACCTCACCTCCTTGCTAAATGGTCTGCAAGCCGAATTCTGGCCTTCAGCGCCACTGAGACTTCATTTTATTAAGTATTACACTTTACACAAAGTATTGACACTTTTTCTATAAGAATGGAACTTAAACAACAAAAAGAATCAATTCAAGAACGTATGATTAGAGGCAGCATTTCTTAAAAAACAAAAAACAGAAAAACCTCACTTCATCATGTTCCATACCAGTCATTGCATTCAAATTAGAAAAACAGCCCTCTTTCAGACCTACCTGCCAATGGCAAGAACCGCCCGTTATCAGAACCAAGCTCCTGCCCGGTTGGGTCTCCATTGTTAACACAAAATGCTGTTATTTTTAAGTCCTTAACTTCATTGATATTTATCTCAAGCCAGTTCTTTTTTTTTTTTAAAGATTTTATTTATTTATTGGAGAGAGAGAGAGCATGAACGGGGTGGGGGGCAAAGGGGAAAGGGGAGAGATTCTGAAGCAGACTCCACACTGAGTGTGGAGCCCTACAGGGGTCTTGATCCCACGACCCTGAGATCACAACCTGAGCAGAAACCAAGAGTCAGATGCTTAACCCACTGGGCCACCCAGGCGCCCCTGAAGCCCGGTGTGTAAGGACTTTTTAAACGATCATAATAGTGACCATTCACTAAACACAACAAGCTATGTGCCCTACGGAATCTCATTTATCTTGAAAGAGTGGATATTGTTGTGTTTCACAGATGAAGAAATGAGGCTCTGAGGCCTTCGCTTTCTCGCCAGGGTCATGTGACAAGTGTTAGGCACCCCCACACCCTGGCTCATGTACCCACGTCTTCTCGCAGAGCACGAGCCTGAACAAGCACCCCATCCACGCCAACCTGAGCGCCTGTAAGAACCTGGCTCTCTGACCCACCCCAGACTTGCAGCAGCCTGCAGGCTCGACTGCAACGGGCTTCCTGGCTCTTCCGCAACACGTTTCACCAAAGTCGGATTTCACGATTCCTGTGGTTTCTTTTCTCAACGTGTGTAAAGGAAAAAGGAGTGCAGTACATTCCCCATTAAGCAATCGGATGGCACAGCAAGCGACACGTGATGGGACCCGGGGTGGCCTGTCCACGGAGACACGCCCTCGAAGCGCAGTTGTCAGAGACAGTGGGGACCCCGTCTGCGTCTCAGCTGTCGGCCTGGGACCCTCTTTATTTCACAGTAATCAAAATAGCTACAAATATTGGCCTGCAGGCTATTTGCTTAGAACTCCGTAAAGACTGACAACCGTGACCGTTAGAAGTTAGTATTTCACTAACCACGTCCCCATCTGTGTGATCTTATTTGGTTCTCAAGGTAACGCTAACAGGTAAGGAGAAAATGCTGGTGAGGAGAAATCCATTTTACAAAGAGGAAGGAGGAGCTGCTTTAAAGGAGGAATTCGTGTTCAGACCTGCCTGGCAGTGTTCTTACTAGACCCGGCTGGGGGAAGCCCAGGCGGACGCCCACCACCCCTCCCACCCAGCCCTGCATCTCGGGGCCGTCGCTCACACTGCCAGCAGCTTGGTCTGAGCTCCCAGCATCATTCCCTGGAGCGAACCCGAAGGTATCATTTGCTGACACGGTGCCACTCAGAACACCTGGCCTGAACTCCTGGGCCCTCTGCCACCGCTGAACTCTGAAACCTATCCCTCTCTGCAGAAGGGCAGGCTGTAAGCCTGCCGAGGAAAATCACCCACACCCTGGGACCAGCTTTTCTCCTGGAGAACATAACATGCATCTCACAATTTCTTTCTTAGAGCAGCAATCCCCAGCCTGAGCTGCAGGCCCTCATCGGTTGGACGGCTGAAGCAGAATGCCACGGACGGGTGGCTTCAGCCACAGATGTTTATTGCTCGCAGTCCTGGAGGCTGGACCCTCAGGGGGCCAGCGCGGTGGCCTTCTGATGAGAGTTCTCTTCCTGGTGATGTAGTCACGGGGCCTTTCCTTGGCCTGTGTCCAGAGAGAGAGAGATCTCCCCACTCCACCGTCTTTTTATAAGGGCACCAATCCCATCATCAGGGCCCTGTCCTCATGATCAGTCTAAACCAACTACCTCCCCAAGGCCGTACCTCCAAAGACTGTCACACTGCAGATTAGGATGTCAACATACAAATTTGGCAGGGGGAGTGGGACACAAACATTCAGTCCATAGCACAATCAGAATTGCTCTGGGAGCTTTTAAAATTACCCATAATTAGGCTCCTTTCTGCTGGACTAATCAAGTCAGAGTCTCAGGAGGGTTGGGCCTGAGACCCCGCATTTCCAGCAAGCTCCCAGATGATGCTGGTCCAGCCTGTCTCTGAGCACCATTGACTTCCTGACACAGGGGTTCTCGAGGGCTAGAGTGGATTGGAATTGCCTAGAGGGCCTATTAGGTAATAATACAGAGTGTGGGTCCCACCCCGAGGCTTTGTGACGCAGCCTGTCTTGGACGGGGCCTTTCTAACTAGTTCCCAGGTGATGTTGATGCAGCTGGTCTGGAGACCCCCCCCCTCTGGAAGCCCGTGTGCACTGCCCACCCCCACCGCCCCCGGCCTCCCTCCCGCCTCTGTTGTCCTGCTAACGCCACTGGGGCGGGTCAAGATCTTACAGCACAGAAAGCAAAGCCCAGGACGACAGGTGGAGGCCAGGTTGGAGGGCCGACAAGGCTGAGTCCACCTGCTCACGTCCCCAGTGAGCTCTCTCGGGGCTGCGTGTTGCAGGCCCCGCCCCGGACGCGGGAAGGCTTCTTATCGCCCCTAAACCGCTGCACAGACGGCCCCACTTTCCATAATGAGTATAGACGGCCCAGCACACGTGGAGCCCCTTCAGCTAACTGCCCTGTGACTGCACCACCGTGCCCCTCACCCTATAAAGCTGGGGAGGAAGCTCCCGCCTCCGGGGGTTGGGGAGGGAAGAGGAGAAGAGCTGGTTCGCGTCAGCTACTCTGAGTGGGGCTCCGAGTAAGGGGTGTGCGGGGGCTTGCAACGGCCTTCTCAGCCTGGAGAAGCCTTTCCTCCTCCCCCTTCCAGCACTTGACTGCTCTTGAGTCGCGCTTCATAAATGCAACCCCAGGGCGGGGGCCATCCTATCTGTTGGAAATCCCCCATTTGGGCGCCATCTGTTTACCAAACCAGAGCCAGCCTCTGAGTCATTCAATCCCCCAAGACAATAGGCCACTCCCTTGGCTGGCCCTCCGGCTCTGGGACACTGGATTAAGTGATTAAAGCTTGTTGAGAAATAGCTTCCCCAGAAAGGACCAACACCCACCTGAACGCCGAGGGCTCTGAAATCTGTCTGAGGCATCAGGAGCCTCATCAAATCAGCTGTACAAACCACTCCAAAGGGAGCTTGCTCACAGGAATAGACAGAACGGTCCTCTCTTCGTGATGTGTGACCAGCTGGGAGGGAATAAGAATTCCTGATCTATTCTTCTTGCCCAAGGAGGGCTGCCATGGGTCACCTCCTCCGTCTTTGCGCCGCCCCCCCCCCCCCAGGCTCTGCGTGACAGATGGGGAGGGCTCCAGCACTGGTGGCCGCCCGGGCAATGAGGGGGACCAGCCGATGGCCAGCGCCAGCTCAGATGGGGCCCATCCTGGTGAGGCTGATGTTCCCAGAAAGTTCTAGAGCTTGATTGCACCCCGTCAGGTTCTGCTCTTCTCCACGGCATTTATCAGGAAGAAAATACCAAGTTCAGCCAGTGAAAGAACATTGAAACCAATGGCCAGAAGAGCATAAAGCATTCAGACGATGGGACCGGGCATTCTGGGATCACTGCTCGGAGGCACACACCTGTTCGCACTCCCTGAGCCTCGTTTTTCTTTTTTTTAAAGATTTTATTTATTTATTTGACAAGAGACAGAGAGGGAGAGCAGGAACACAAGCAGGGGTAGCCGGAGAGGGAGAAGCAGGCCTCCCGCGGAGCAGGGAGCCCGATGCGGGGCTCGATCCCAGGACCCTGGGATCATGACCTGAGCCGAAGGCAGACGCTTCACGACTGAGCCGCCCAGGCGCCCCTGAGCCTCGTTTTTCCCTCCTAGCTGAGTGACCAGCAAGTCAAGACTGGTTTTCACCATTTTCTGAATTTAAATCTTTGAGTCTTCAGCATCGTTTAAAAATCCCCATGCGCCACCTAGTGAACCTTGGGTGAGCTGAGAAAGTGTCCGTCCGTCTATCCCGTAGGGTCGGACCGCTGCCTCACAGAGGGAAAAATGCAAAGCTGTGTTTCTCTGATTTCAGTCTTCAGGTGGATCCCCTAGGGAGCTTGAAAAAATGGGGACTCTGATGCAAGATGGGGTGGGTGGGGCCTGAGGTCCTCCCAACACCCCTGAGTAAAAAGGATCTCTTCCTCCCCATTGCTGTAGATGACGCAACACAGGACAAGGTACCAAGAAGACGCGAGAAAATTGTTAAGACCTTTTTTTTCTTCCTACATAAGGCACAAACCCAGAAAATACGATTAAAAAACTGAAAATTTGGGACACCTGGGTGGCTCAGTTGGTCAAGCGACTGCCTTCGGCTCGGATCATGATCTCAGGGTCCTGGGATCGAGCCCCGCAACGGGCTCCCTGCTCAGCGGGGAGTCTGCTTCTCCCTCTGACCCTCCCCCTGCCTGTGCACACTTTCTCTCACACTCTGTCTCTCTATCAAATAAATAATTTTTTAAAAAATATATAATATGCGCCTATTTTTTTCTTTTAGAAAGGCTAAATTGTATATATGCTTAGATATCTATAGACCTTTCCTCAGTGATGCTCAAGGGACGAACAGCAGAGACCGCCCCTGGGCAGGAGCGAGATGGCGGAACTCGGGGAGACACTTTCCAAGGTCCATAACAACCGCACGGGGACCACGGCTGGGGAGCGGGGACAGTCCGGTGTGCTTCCTCATCCGGCCACCAGATGGCAGTGGCCTCCCGGAGCATTTGCGCTGGAAGGACGGAAAATCCGCGAGCCGCCTCCCGGCTGACCTCCGTCCTGGCCATCAGGCCAGAGCCCCACCCAGTACTGGCGTAGCCCCGCACTCCGTAGCTAAGGCACTCAGGGCCCCTTCCCGAAATTCCCCGGGTGAGGGCACGGTGGCCCCGAGGAGCAGTCCAGGACTTTTCCGTAAAGGCCGTCAGTCCGCGGAGTTTGCGCGGGCCGCGGCCTGGGCCCCTCCTGCGCGTCCGCGCCGGCCCCCCGCGCCCGTAACGACGGCCCGGGACAGCAGGGGCTGCGCCCTGCCCCCACGGCGCCCCCCCGCGAGGGCTGTGCCGGCTACACAATAACAGACCTTTTTCGGATGGAAGAGGAGCGCGCCCGGTGAAGCCACCCTCTCTGCTCTCCCCCAGGAAAGCAAATCCCGAGTCAGGCCAACGAGGGACTCGGTGCGGGGTCGGACGCTGCAGGGACGCCGCACCCCTTCCCTGGGACAGTCGTCCCCCGCCTGCCCCCGAGCCTCCAGGGACAATCGCAGGCTAGCCGACTCGCCTGACATAGTGGGGGGCAGCCAGGACCCCTTCCTCCCCTTATCGGTAACACGGCCCTTGACGGAGTCCCTTCGGGGAGAACGCGGCCGCCAGAAGCGCGTCGGTCACCGGGTCTTTGATCGACGCCCCATGTCTTACAGGTGCTTCGAACGCACCTCCTCTTCGCCGGCAAACCGTGCGGCCTACCGCGGCCCTCGGACCCAGCTCAGGCGTGGCTGTGTGTTCCTCTGCTCCACTCCTGCCGCCACCCCGCAGGCGCGGGCCCTGTTTTCCCGCGGCTGCGGCACCCCGCCCTTTGATGAAATGCACAGCCCTGACCTTGACCTTCTGCTCAGAGCCTCCTCTGGGCCCTTTACCCGCTATTCCCCCGCCCCCGGGAAGCTTTCTGGGTCCCAGCCTCTCCGCGCGCCCCGGGCCTCTGGGCCCCAGGACCCCTCTGGGCCTCATGGAGGCTTCTCTCCCAGCGTCTAGTCCTCTTTGGTGCAGTGGATTTTTAGTCCGCTCCTCTTCACTACATCAGAAGGTCTTCGAGGGCTGCACTCCATCTTACTCCTTTGCAAGGGTCTTTCTGATGCCCAGCACTGAAAAATTAATCTGGAGCATTTTGAAGCCCATAATTGGTCCCCATCACCTACCAAATAAATTCGCAGCCTCTTGCCCTGTCATTCGAGGTCACCAGCATGTCCCCTAATTACTTGTCTATGTGTCCCACCCACTCCCAGCCTGGCTGAGACCCTGGGTGTCCCTGTGAACACAGGTCAAGGACACCTAGTGCCCCTGGAGAAGGGCCCCTGAATGATAGATGTTATCCATGGTGGACTGTACTTACAACGTTAGAATGTTAGGGACCAGGAAGGTTCTGGAGCTGGCAGACTGCCTGGCTCACATCTCCCTCCCTCCACTTACTGCCTGTGCATGTTGGGAAAGCATTACTTGACCCTCTTTGTGCCTCAGTTGGCCCATTGGCAAAGAATGCTAATAATGGCACCTTTCCCACAAGGTTTTTAATCTATTTTTGGAGAATTAGGTCAATATATATATTGGGCACATAGTAAAGATTCAATGGACTTGAAGTATTATTGGGTGTCTGCTCTGTATCAGCTGCATTGCTGGAAATGACAAACAGTACATGTAACCCTTACAGCACTAGAAGGAGGCGCTGTGGTCCTGCCTCGACCGGGAAGAGGGTTAAGGCCCGTGAGGTTCAGTGTCGTTCCCGACCCCGCCGGTCAGGATGATGTGCTGGAGCCCAAGGCCGTCCCTGTCCTCCAGGCTCACAGTTCCCCAGGCGCAGGCCAGGGCAAGCTGCCTGTGTGCTCTTGTTCACTAAACGTTCTGTAATTTGGCTCTCTGTCCTTTAAATGATCACAGCATACATGTAAACTTCATTTTACTTTCCCAAGTGAGATCGAAGTGTTGGCTAATTCTCCCAATTCATATTAAAGTAAATAATTCCTAAATGTGTGTCCATCTTTCCTCTAAAAATACTGAGCATCCCACAGTGCTTGGGCAACACAGTATGGCGCCCTGATGCTCAGCCTGTTTTTATTTGTATGAATTCTTCAGCAATGAAGTAGTTGATCTGCTGTGGGAGTGCAGTTTAACAATGTGCTTCTAGTTTGTTAAGAAGGTAGCTTTCATGTAGGAGATGTTTGCCACAATTAAAAAATTGAGAAAGCAAAAAAAAAAAAAAACCCCAAAGACTAACGGGGGTGAGGGAGGAGCGAGCCAGGACCGGGTAGGTGGGGTCTCAGGGACTCCGTGTGTGGGACCTCAACCCGAGGCTCCCGGCTGTGCCCCAGCTTGGTGGACGCACCGTGATCCATCCATGTGACCAATGCCACACACCGCACAACTTCTGCCTCCGCGAGACAGGAAGAATAAAATAGTTCACGGTGAGAGAATATCGAGAGAAATGTACTCTATAAGTCAACACTTTGAATTATTATTTGAGCAAATTAATAAGCTGTATTCCTATCAGAATCAAATTATAATAACACGGGACCGTGTGATAAGGTCTGGTCAATACCCCAGAATTCTGTTACTGGATTCCAACCCCATCACTCCTGTCAAGGGAAACCGAGCTTCCTCAGAAAAATGCAATTTCCTCGACTGCGGTATTCTCCAGGGAGGCAGAGTTGTCTCTGTACTGCGGCGTTTATCACAGTGAAGACGCAGCCCAGGGCGTTCTGCTGCGGGAACGAGAGACAGAACACTTTACGTCCAGACCGGAGACAGGGAAAAAGGCAGGCCCCACTCGCGGATTACAGAGTCCCACATGCTGAGGATTTTGAGTGTGTTCCCAGGTGTCACTCTGGTCACACACACAAAAGTCACTTCCGAGATGCAAGGTGAGCAAGACCTCACACAGTGAAGATCAGTGTACATTCTATTCACACATACAGACAACACCGTGCCTGAGGTGACGGTCACGTTCCCCGGGAATTCAGCTGTGTGTTTACTCGTGCCGTGGCTTCTCTTTGCCAAAGAAGAACGGGGCGCCACTTTTATTGGGCGCATTCCGCTTCTCACGGTGCTTAATGAACACAGGCCATCTGGGGGCGTTCATCATACAACTGAAACGTAACTACTAGTAGGCTTTACGATCTCCGTCAACGTAAGCGAAAGTCAAGCACATGAAAACTTTGTTCCCGAGATAATCCGTGCTATATTTTCATTTACCTCCATGTATTTCTTCTTTCCTTCTTTGGTTTCTTCATTGACCCAGTAGTTTAGTATCATGCTGTTTAGCCTCCACATGTTTCTGTTTTTTCAGGGTTTTTTTCTTGTGATTTGTTTCTAGGTTCGTACGGTTGTGGTTGGAAAAGACACAATACCTTTTTGTATAAGTTAAAGGGAATTTAAAGCCTGTTGATCCCAGGAAGAAGGAGGCTTCCATTTATATGCCAAACTTGAGGGATTGCGAGGGCTGTTGGGAACGCTGCTGAGGCAGACGCAAGGAAAAAGGCCCTAATGCTCTCGGCCAAGCGCCCAGGAGGCTGGGGACGGGGCCATTCGTCTAGTTCAACCCCCACACCGCCATTCCCTTACTGGACAACCAGTACAACCAGGTTCTCCAAGAGACCCTAATAAGCAAACAGGAAAGAAACAAGGCAACTTTCTTGTTCCTGGGGTGAGGGGGCCTAGGACATAGACGGGGGACCGGCAGCCATGAGGAAGGCAGGTCAAAGGGCTAGAGACAGAGGGCCGGACGGGGCACCCAGGTGAGGAGAGAAAGAACATCAGGGAGCTGGCCCGGCCAGACACAATAGGATCCCGGCAAGTAAACACTGTTTAATGTGATGACTGTGTATTAAACCTGAAATCAGCCCTTAGCCCTGTCAGTACTCCAGCCTCTAAGTGCTTGCTGGAGCCCTTACACGTGGATATTTTCCTGCTCCAACACGTACTTAAGGCAGACGCTGGCTTGTGGTAAGGGATCTCCTTCATGGCTATTTACCCTTACCGAGCCGTGATGCTCATGTGGACAAGCCTCTACTTATTCAGTCCCATTTGAAGGATTAAAGAAAAAAAAAAAAAAAACTCCTACTGATTCCCCCGCTGTAATTGCTCCTGTTCTTTCTGGTTTAGAAAGAAAGGGAAGTTTGTAGAGTAGTTAAACTCGCTCCAAAAACTACAAAAGAAAAGTCTTCCTTTGCTAGCAAGGCTAGAACCTCTTTTTCAGAAAACATCTAAAGGACCACTGTGCAGGAAAGAATGAACATCACAGGCCTGAATAGCTATCCTTAGAAAGTTCTGCTTGCAAGGCTGGCCTTTGGCTGGCTTCTAGAAACTTAGATTTTGGAAGGGTTCCCACCATTAATCGATAAGAAAGGCTCACTGTGCTTAGACGTTTTGCACCAATAACATGGCTTATGCTGCACACCTGCTTTCCTTCTGGGAGTCTGGAATTTGAAACACGCCTGCCTGACAGAGGCAGGCAGAGGGGGCGCGTCTGAGCTGCTCTGGTGGACAACACTTCACACATTGTTCTGAGGAGATTCAAGCGTGTCTATGTGACTCTACTGGAAAAGGACCCTTGGAATGGAAATGGGGCCCTGGCTTCCCCCAACTTGGCCCCTTCCACCTTTGCCCTTTGCTGGTTTTCCTCGGTATGCTTCCCCATAATAAATCACTGTGAGGATGATTCTGTGTGGAGCCCCATCCGTGGTCCTAGAGGACTGTGGAGCCCGGGGCTGGACGTGCGGGATCCTCCCACACTGCCTCTTCTGCTTTGCTGAGCTCTAGAGATAGGAGAAGGTGGTCACGGCCATAAAACCAGATAGATCTGAGCTCAGAATCTGCAGCTTAAATAGAAGGTTTGAACTCCAAACATCAGCTAGAGAGTTGATCTAGCAAGACTGCACACATGAGGAAACATGACGAACTTCTTGTAGCAATTGGAGAAGGGGTATTTTGCCCTTGAAAAGCATCATTTAGTGTATGACCTGATCTTGTACTCAAGAAAGTTGCTGCATAAGTTAAGTGCTAGTTAACACAAATGACCTTCCTCGAGAGAGAATCACCTCAAAACTAGAAATACAAGGTCCTCTTTGCTTCTCTTGGGGGGTGGGGGCTGCATGCCTTTTTAAAGGCATTTAGAAACCTTAGACTTAAAGGGATTTCAGGGGCCATCAATCTTCTCCTATCCATATCGAAATGTTCTAGAACATTTCTATTAGGTATTGCCTGATCACTTCCCTTACACCCATGGCTTCCCAGAGTTTCCCTCCAAGGTTCCCTAAGGAAATAATTCTTATTGACAAAGAAGTAGTTATAGGTGTAGTACAAATCATATTTGCAAATATAAATACCTCTAAACATGCCTGGTTTTGCTTAGAAATTCATCTGAATGTGGCTATTTCACTGTATGTCTGTATTTGCTTAACATAAAAATATCATAGATTCAGGCATACCCTGGCATCTGTATATTGTTGCAGAGATGTTCATCACCATTTTAACAAGCACAGTGTGAAATAAAATACATTTTTAAAAGGTTTTATTTATTTATTTGAGAGAGCACACAAGCAGGGTGGAGGAACAGAGGGAGAGGGAGAAGCAGGCTCCCTGTGGAGCAGGGAGCCCGATGCGGGGCTCGATCCCAGGACCCTGGAATCATGACCTGAGCTGAAGGCAGACGCTTAACTGACTGAGCCACCCAGGGGCCCCTAAAGTACATTTTTATGTAACTTTTTTCCTAATTACAAAATACATAGAAGCACAAATGAAAAAGCACAACAGTCCTACATAAGCTCCCCCAGCCCTCATGATAACTGCTTCTAATATTCAAGTGCATGTCTTAGAAATTTTTTAAAGAAAAAAACCCCCAACAGTTATCTAGTGATAGATTCTAGTTGCATAAGAAAAAGAGAGCGAGAGAGAAAACGAGAGAAAGAGAGAATTACAATTTCAACAGAAGGAAGTACCTGGAAAACTCAGTCTGACAGGGAGGACCTAGGGGTGAGAGAGACAGAAAATTATATATAATAACCATGTTTCCATTTGAAAACATACCTTTCCAGTAAGGATCCAAATGCTTTAGATATAATATGGCAAAGACGGAGTCCAGAACATTGAAGAAAGGACGTCTGCACGTTTATTGCCCCAGATACTTTGTTAATGTAGGGTTAGACACCTGTGCACCCTTTAGTTAGCCCCACTCAGCTGCTGTCTGCAAGGCCGCACAGGTGCAGAGCGGTGTTGGGTATTTCCCAGTCATATACGTACAGGTCTTTCTAAGACAACTGGGTCTCCTAAGAAAAATAATTGTGCTTGCAAGACTATTAAGTTCTGTGGTTGGCCAAATAGAAGATCTTGTAGGGTTTCAAGGGCCTGAAAGAAGTGTTACACACACACACACACACGAGAGAGAGAGAGAGAGAGAGAGAGAGAGAGGGTAGAACCATGGGGAGGGCAAAAGTCCTACTGAACAACAGCATTCCACCAGACATCTGGCTCAAGGACTGGAATTTAATGACTGGAAACCTGGAGGTAGCGACAGTGTTGGAAGGAAACTGAGAACTTGCTCTGCAAGAAGTCCAAGCTCCCCTCTACTCCTGGTTCTGCTCTTCACCGACTGGTAAGCTTCTGCAAACCACGTCTCTAAGCCTGTTTTCCTATCAGTAAAATGGGCGTAGCAATGCTCCCCTAGAGGAACTGAAGTTATTCTATTTTATAATGCCTGGAATGTAATAAATACTTAATACATGATAGCTCAGAGGGCTGTTACGCTAGTAAATAAAACAATATGTGTGAAAGTATGTTGTAATCTATACAGTTATCTGAGAGTGGGGAGAAGCCAAACCTTACTGGAATGCTAATGTGGAGAACTAAGGATTACATTTAATAAGGTCTTCACTGACTAAGGAAGGCAAACAGATTTCACCTGGAGGAACAACTCCGTTCAGTGAGGAGCTGCTGTCTGGCGTGCTGCCTTATGAAAAAAGTCCTGAAGCCATGTCCAGACTCAGAAAGAGAGAGTGTTGTGAGGAATCAGTTCTGTCTTCCAACAGTACAGAAGGGAAAAGAATTGCAGCCTTCATGCCTGGCACTGCAGGCCCCGATCGTCTAAAGGAGTATGTTAGACCTCAAACCCGCCACAGCACTTAATGGAATGGCACCCTGCCTGCACCCCGGCTCCTGATCTGCAGTGGCACCACTTAATTTTGCACAAAGTTTCATGAACAGAAAACAGCAATCATAAACATCAGACTTGTAAGGTGTATTTGCTGCATGAGAAACCCACGATATCCCAACCTTTTCAAGTTTCTCCAAGTGTGCAATCTCCACCCCTTCTTTATACTCCCTCTTTACTCATATCACAGTTTTTTATTAAATCAACAGTTTAGAGTTTTGATTATGTAAATATTGTCTACTTCCAAGTCAAAATAGTTTGCTCTGAGTAAGTTTCCAGTGACATACAACTTTTGTTCCTAAAAAGATTTTTCCTAAAAGTTAGTTATTGCTTTATTTTTCATTGCTTAGTTTTCTATGTACTCATTCTAAGTTTTTTCAAATGCTTTAACTGATCCAATGCGTGCCTATTGATAATTATGCAAGTCAAATACTATCCAACCATTTAATTCAGCTCTATTTTTCCTCCCTGAGGATGAAGCTGTCCATCCTGACCCAGTAGGTCTCTAGCCTTGATGCTCAGCTATTTCTCCTAAAACTCCCCTTCATTTCTCTTCTGCATTCTCTCCTCTGAATCCCAAACACCATGTCTTTCTCTTTCTTTATTCTATCAATTCACTGAACCATATTCTCCAGTAACTTCCCGAGACAGGATACACAGAAAATTGATTTTTTGACTTCTTATTATGTAGCTTGACTGATAAATTGGTCTGGTATAAAAACCTAAACTAATTTTCCCTTAGAATTTTGAAGACATTTCTCCACCATCTTCTAGAGTCCAGTAATCTAGCCATTTGAATTCCAATCCTTTGATTGTAATCTGTTTTTTCTATCTTTATCTGTTTTTCTAAATCTCAAAGTAACATGTCTTGATGTGGGCCTTTTTACATTTGTTGTATCTGGGTAACTAGTGGACCCTTTTGGTCTAGAAACTCTCTGCCTTCAAAAGAGAGAAATTTTCCTTTATTATTTCTCTGATAATTTCTTCCTCTCTGTTTTCTCACTTTTCTCTTTCTGGAATTCTTTTTGGTTAGATGTTCATTCTTCTGGTTTGATCTCCAATTTTCTTATTTTTTCCCTTTACATTTTTTACCTCTTTATATTTTTATCCTATTTTCTGGACAATATCCTTCACTTTATTTATTGTATTTTTAATAAAATTAACCAATTTGTTTGAATCAGTCAGGGTATTTAGTTGCAAGCATAAGAGGCAAACTCTGGCTAATTGAACTGAAAGGGGATGTAGTTAGAACATGTGGGGTAGATTATGGAATACATGACTTGAAGGCTACAATAGCCAAGAAACCCAAATATCCCATAGAACTTGTTCCATAAATGTGCTACATCACCATAACTGGACACAGTCACCACAGTTTGTGCTGCCAAGGACACCCCCACTGGATGCTGATGCTGTCACTAGAATCTCTTCCAATCTACCCCTGGTAGCTGGAAGCAGCTGCAGCCACAACTGTCAGACGCCCCAGAGTGAATGGGCAGCACCTGAGTCCTCCTGTCATAGTATGGAGAAACTGACCATGCAAGCAAATGCCTGGCATTTTCAGTTTCAACACTGGAGGCTAATCTGGCCTCATAAGTAGGGAATCTCCTAAACATACGATAATAATTCAGATACCAGGCAGTCACAAAAGGCGAAAAAGTCCAAAGAAGGCCACTCCTTTATCTGCTCTACACCAATATCCACCCTTCTATACTACACTTCTAAAGCAAATGCTCTTATAAGATAATGGAACTCACCTTCCCTAATCCAACTGAAAACACGCTCACCCTTTGTCCCAACATTAAAAAAAAAAATAGTCAACACAAAGTATTACTATTATTTGTTGCTTTCATTTCAAGGTCAGGATCTCTGAGTGATGACCATTCTCCTCTGGTTACGTTGTGATCCCATTTTCCATTCACTATCCTTTAATCTATAGATAACTTTATAAAGATAACCATAACAAATAGAAAGTGGTGAAGGAGGAGAAGAAGGGAAGGAAGGCCATGAGTTCAGCTGTCTAGGATACATAATAAAAGAAAATACTGGTGGTTCCTTACTTCTGCAAATGACCCTGAAGCTTGCGGTAGGCTGAACGGTTCCCAGAGATAGCTCCACACGCTAATCCCTGAAGCCTACAAATGTTATCTTACTTAGAAAAAGAGTCTCTGCGGATACAACTAAATTAAGGATTTTGAGACATTATCCTGTATTATTAGTGCAAACACTAAATCCACTCGCAATTATCCTTATAAGAGAGGCAGAGAACCATTTGACACAGACAGGAGAAGTCAGTGTGACCATGGAGACGGAGTGGAAATGATGCAGTCACGAGCCAAGAGACTCTTGAGGCCCTAGCCTGGTCTGTTGAATACCCACATTGGCAGGGTGCACACGGCCTCCATATCATAGCCAGGTCCAGACTGGGAGCTCAGGGTGAACTATTCTCTATCCCCTGGGAACTTCTGTCCCTCCATTGACCCCCAAGTCAGCCCTCTGAAGCCACACAGTTCACATTTAAAAACACCGCAGGTATCTAAAGAGGACTGTTATGTGTCACCCCCTGCATCTTCTCTTCTTAATAAGTTAACTTTCTTGACCTCTTCTTTGTATGATGTGTTTTGAGTGCCTCTTACTTTCCGATTCCTCCCTGTGGAGGTTCCATTTATGATCATTTTAAAATGTGGACTCTAGAACGAGTCACAATGGTTCAGGTGTGTTCTGATCAGTGCTGAGACAGGGAATTATCTGGGCCGGCACTTTATCTCCTGCAGGATGCTCGTCCAATCCCACAATACATGAAAAGCAGGGATCTCATGCCCCAGAAAGCTGGTCACTCTACTTCTAGGCCAAATAGAAGCAAACTGTCAATCAAAGAAACAGCAGAATTCCTACTCCTCACTGTGGCTTCCCCAAAAGCTGGCTATAGTCCCCAATTCCACTGGTTGGGGTCAAGTCTTGTTGCATAATTTTAATTACAAATATGATGGGAGTGGCAGCGTACTAGGTCCAATTTGTCCATTTTACGTAATTTACATTTTTCAAATTCCTCTAATATTTTTCCTCCTCAGTTCAGGTCGCCGACTTCTCTAGGGCTTACTGCACCCCAGCTACTGGAGCCCCACTGCCTCTAGTTTTTCACATCAAGAGTAAGTCCTCTAACATACAATTAACCATGCCATTTCCTATCTTAAGACCTTTAGGTAGTTCTCCAACACTCTCACCTTCTTAACATGACTTGCAAGGCCCAGCATGACCAAGTGTGTACCCTGCTTCGTCTTCATCCCTCACCTACCCAGCCTTGTGTCTGAGGAGTAAGCCAGGCTGAACTTCGGCGAGTTTGCCTGAACATGGCCATGTTCTCTCCCACCTTCAGGCCTTTGCGCCTGCTGTTCTGTTTTCCTGGAACCCCCTCCCTCTACAACCCTGTCCTCTTTATGTGACCTTCTCCTTGGCAAGATTTAGGGCACCAGATAGCCCCCTCCTCCAGGAAGTCTTCCTGACTCCCACCACTAAAGTTTCCCCTCCCATTCCACTCCCTTAGCACTGTGACTGGTACTCGTACCACCACATTTATCAAAAGCCATACTCAAGACCGCAGGCCAGGAAGTCCACAACGAAATGCTGAGAGTTGGTACAATCTATATACCTTGACGTGACCAAAGAAAATCAGTCGGACAACCAGCACACACACTGTGTTGACCTTCAGAATCCTTTGGCCTTGAAGAGTAGAGAAAAAGGAACAGCCCCCCTCTACTAAGTCTGAGAATAGGACAAAATGAGTAAGCAGGAAAACCTAGAAATCTGGTGGGAAAAAACGAAGACTTAAAAACAATAATGATAAAGCAGAGTTTGCGTTGCAAATGGTGGTATTTGGCGGGTCCCAGGAACTGAGTCACCAGCACTTCTAACCACCCGTGAACGCTACAGTCTGGAGTGGTCTGGCCTTTTTTAGTACCCTGTCATCAGCTCTGGGTCTGCATCCAGATGACGGGTGTGGACCCGAGCAGGGGACCAAAGAAAGAGGAAACAGGGTTGTGCCCTATTTCTGGAAAGAAAGCAGTATGTTGAAAGAGTGAAGGAACACATTCATCTATTTAGAGGACTACATGAAAAAGTAATGAGATGAAGAAAAATCTCAGTCCCCCAAGTCCCCGTTAGGGAATGCGCTGCTTTTGTCCTGGAATCAACGTCTTAACCAAAGCCGAGAACAGCCCCCATCCTGTAGGCACATGCTCAGGAAACAAGGACTGATGGTGAAGTTGTTCTGTATTGTAGAGAAGTGGGAGATTTCAAGTTCCCTTCAAAAAAAGAAAGAGAGGGTTTCAGAGCACCCCTAGAAGCAGCAAGGAAAGGAAGAACCGAGGAGAATGGAAGTATCAGATGGTTAAACCCCAACCAAAAAAGACAAATAAAATCTTATTTACTCACGACTTCATACCTGGAAATTCATACCTCTTAATCGGCATATCGTCAATAATATTGTAACAATGTTGTTTGGTGACAGACGGTGACTGCACTCATTGTGGTGAGCACTGAGCAACTCACGGGATTGTCAAATCACTATGTCATACAACTGAAACTAATATAACATTGCACATTAGTTACACTTCAGTCTTTAAAAAAGAAAAAATATTACTTATTCAAAAAAAAAAAAAAAAACTGGACCTCTATGTGTGCTTCCTTTCCCGGATGTTTTAAAAGAAAACTATAGGGTCAGCAATTGTTTTGCAGAAGTTCAAACTCCTGTCTCCGTAGAGCCCTTTTGAGACCTTCTCAGTCCTGTGATTCTATGACATTGCGTGGACTCAAGAGCATGATTACACCTGGAGAGCTGTAATAAAAACAAGCGCTAGGTTTAATTACAACAACCAAAAGTGCTGCTTCGTCTCTTCTGCTTCTTCTTGTATTTTTCACCTAAGCTGCTTCAGACTGCAAATCAGCATTTTAAAAAAGACCCTGGGTTCTCTTGGCGGGGGGGTAGGGAAGTAACTATTTCTGAATTGAGAACATGATTCTGGTTCCCAGGCAATATTCTCGCTGTTGCTGTAATTGGATAGAATGAATATTTGCTAAACCGTTCTCTGCGGTTTGTATCGATCTTATGGGGATGAGAAATCGAAAGTGAGTGAAATGTGGTTTCTGCTTTTAGTGAACTCACAATCTAGTTTGGGGGACAGAAATAGGATAAATAACCCAAATTAAAGGAGGTACATACCGAAATACGGTTATGTGGAAATGCTGCCTACTAGGAAACATTAATTTAAGACGTGGAAAAAAATACGTCCGTCGCAAATCGTAAGCCTTATCTTCTGGGTGCTGTTATATCCTGTCATCCTTCTCATCAAAACATGACGACTATAGTCCCAGGCTTGAGGAGAGAAGCAACAAAACTATGACGGTAGACAATGACGCCTCTCGAGAGGAAGAAGGAGACTCTGAACCCAAAGTTGGAGCATCACTCCATAAAGGCTACCTGCCTGGTAGTCGGCTTTATTTTGCAGGGGAAGCCAAAGTGTGGCCTCACTATTAAAGAGGTCAAATGGGGTTAGAGGACACAAAATACCCCAGAAAGAGCCCCATAAGGAGGCTCAGCTCACTGCCACCAGCACTGTTTCATTCGGATGAAATCAGGTGAAGACGAACATCAACGGAAGAGAAAGAAGCCCTAAAAGGCAATCTGCCCCTTTCCCAGCCTGGGGCATGTGCGTGCAGAGTGGTGCTGGAGGCAGGACCACGGAGCGCTCTACACTCAGACCTAGGGGTGGGAGGTGAGGAGCACACACAGCCGCTTCCTTCCCCTCCCGTGGGCTCCAATTTCAACCAGAGCTGAGGTTCTATTCTTGATCCTAGAAACAAAAGAAGAGGGTGCATACAAACAGGAAAAGTAAAGCAGTTAAAGTTGAAAGTGTTGGCCGGGTCCAAACCCCTCAGTGTTTACCCCTCACCTCCAAGATAAAATTCAAGCGCCGGGTGGGGTGAACAAGTCTGCCCGTGATCTGCCCGCCGGCCCCATCTGCCTGCGTCCTGCCACATGCTGCTTGCCCTTTCAGACCTCGGGAACTCTGGCTTGTCATGTTCTTGCACAAACCAGACCACCTCACACTGTCCTCTCCTCCGGCTGGTTCACTGCTGCCCATCCCAACACGTAGCAAGGCCTCCCTGACCTCTGCAGTAACCCCACGATCATCACCACCCATGTCTGCCCTTGAGTCCTGTTTTAGGATTGCCCTTTTGTATGACTGTCTCTTGGACCAGCCACTGACCTGCTGGGGCTCCTGTTTCCCACCACATCGCTGGCGCCAAGCCGGTGGCCCTTTGTCAAGTGCATGAGCAACTGGGACATTTGTCAACTTCCATCAGCACTTCTCTCATCCTTTGCTGGCAGAAACCTCATAAGCAGTGCTCCGGGGACAGTAGAGATGACCAAGGGAGAAGAAAAAAATAGCCCCTTGTCCTCAAAGAGAATGCTCCTTAACTGTGCAGTGGGTGGGTGGAGGAAGGGAAGATAAATTTAGGATACGTTTAGAAGGTTGGGAAGGAAAAAGAGATGAAAAACAGAATATTCTTATAACCACTCATTACACTGTACGCATGTGTTAGCCGCTCTAAGCACATTTGAAGGGATCCAAGTCAAAAGGGAGTGAAATTGGGAGGGTTTGGCAGATAAATTATATCTTACGATTATAGTAATTATTATCTATGATATTAAATTGTAATTGTAGGTTGTATATGAACATAATACATAAAGGCAGGTGATATGTAATATATAATATATGTAATGCCATATCATAACAACAAACACTACCCCGCACTTTCTATGTTCCAGGCATGGTGCCAAGCCATCTACACACACCCTCTCATTCAATTCCTATAACTCGATGTAGTAGGTGTCCATATCTTCACTTCATAATGAAGAAACTAAAGCTCAGGAAGGCTAACGTGGGCGCCTGGGTGGCTCAGTCGGTTGGGCATCTGCCTTCGGCTCAGCTCATGATCCTGGAGTCCCGGGATCGAGTCCCGCATCGGGCTCCCTGTTCAGCGGGGAGTCTGCTTCTCCCTCTGCCCTTCACCCCACTTGTGCTCTCTGTCTCTCTCTCTCTCGCTCTCTCTCCCTCTCACTCTCGCTCTCACTCTCTCTCAAATAAATAAATAAAATCTTAAAAAAAAAAAAAAGGAAGGCTAACTTGCCCGAGACCACACAGCCATGGTGCCTCCTTACCTTGTATACATATCTAAATAGTCCGAGAAATCAATAACTTAGTTAACCGAAACTTGCCATCACTATGCAGAAAGAGACATGTCCAAAAAGTAGGTGCTCTAAAAAGAGCTTGCCGGGACTACCGTTTTCTTACAAAAACATCACCTGTGTCTCAAACAGAACAATTCCTTCCCCCAAATGGAATGTTGCCCCCATTTAGAATCTGGTTAATTGTAAGTGCATCGTAACTAGGGAATTGTTTCCTTTGAATCTGCCCCAAATTGTTAGGGAAAGGGCTTCTAAAACAAAAATGAGATTTTATTTAACCATGCTCTGGGTCTTGAGAAACCGCTCATTGACAGAAGAACTTTGGGGTTACAGAATGGACAGATCTGTGGCTCTGATGTCATAGAGATTGACATAAAATTATTTGAGTAGCTGGATGAATGCAACATACATCAGTTATTGCTGTGGACACTGGACGGGAAGATTTGTGCTTGTGAATCCCTACAGCGGTGTGGTTTGGGGCCACGAGGCTTTATTTGTTCCCACTTCTTTGCAATCACTGCTAGGCACATTGCACTTTGTCCACCACTTTCCTCATCTAAAAGTACAAATCTTCATATTCAGTGACTCCTCAATTCTCTAGAATCCTCTCCCCGGAGATTTTCAAACAACGGCATTTGCAGAATTTCAATATCTAATTTTTTCTATTCTTGGAGCAGAAGCATTAAGCGTCATAATGGGCCCCGAGGAGCAATAAAGTGAAAGGGCCGGAATCGAGTTAAGTCATTATTGTCAAATTGATTTTAAATTCAGGCCACAGTGTGAGTTTCGCTGAGTCCCATTCTGGCCTCCCTCTGCCACCGTAGGACCCAGCTCCCTTTGTCTTCCTTGCCCTGCTCTTTCTCAGCTGAACAGTGTTCCAATGCACGGACAGCCTCCGGAGCAGAAGGAAGGGCTCTGCTCATCCGACTGCAAGCTGAAGTATGTGTTGCTGCTGCTATGGTCCTGTCACCTGGTCCCACTTACTCTGACTCTAGGTGTAGGAGCAAGCGGCAACAAAATCCCATGTTGAGGGACAGCCTGTAAAACCACCAGCGAGCACTTCTCCACAGTCTCGAGGCCATGAGAGACAGACCGAGCAAGGGCTCCTGGGCTCGAGGGGAATAGGGGACCTGGGGACCACAGGCAGCGCACCGTCCTGGATGGGCCCCGCCGGGAACGGACATCAGGGGACATCAGGGGCAACTGGGAGATCGTGGTGCTCCAACTTCTGGTCCCACAACCCTGCTTACTTTGTTGAAAAATACTGAGGACCCCAAAGAGCCCTTGCTTATGCAGCTCACATCAAAACATCAAGCATATTAGAAATAAAAGCTGGAAAAGGATTTAATAATTAATTTAAAAATAATAACGCAGCATGACATATTAATGTAACATGTTTTATGAAAAATAACTATTTTCTAAAAAAACAATAGAAGACTGGCCATGTTTGACATTTTCGAGGATCTCTTCAACGTCTGGCTTTATAGAAGGAAACGGGTCTCTCAGATCTGCTTGTGCACGTCACATCTGTTGTGGCCTTTCCTACACTTTTCTCTCGTGACAGGACGAAAGTCAAAAGGAAGTAATGGTTAGCATTAATGTAGGTGGAGATGGACCCGCGGACTCCCTGAAAGGCTCTTGAGGACCACTGCCCCCGGGAAAGCACTATGACAACCACCGGATTACAGGACAGTTTCGTATTAGAGCTGGTTTCCTGAAGGTGACATTTCCGCTGAGGGTATATAATATGCTTACGTTTGAAGAATCTGGGGGAAGCGTGCAGCTAAATTCTTTGTACCATTCTTGCCACTTTTCTGTAAGCCTGAGATGATCTCAAAATGAAAAAAGATAGGAAAAATGTAAGTAAGGAATTTTCAAAAGTGAAAAAAAACAAGGAAACACAGAGGTGTTTCCAGCAGAATCCAGGGTAAATTCCTGATTTGGGTAGATGTTGGCATGAGTGATACGATAAATACGTACCTACCATCACATCCTGGTGCTGACGAACCAGCCATCACCCGCCTCCCGGGCGCACTGGCCACACACCAGCCCTATAGGTTTCAGTCTCTCTCTCTCTCTCTCTCTCTCACACACACACACACACACACACACACACACACACACACACATGTGCATGGGTGCCCTCCTCTGCTTCATTCTCTCCTACACCACCTGGCATTTCCACCCTGTGGGGGACGTGGCTGCAAGTGACCCCAGAACCTCCCATCTCCATTCCCAGAAAGAGCTCAGTCTCTAATCCTGAATTCAGTAATCCTGGAAAACGGTCTCATTATTTCACTGGGGTCCCCACTGGGCCCCTTCCTGCACCGGTTCAAGGTGGCAGGGAAATTGGGAGCCTGTTTCCTGGGATGAGGTGACCCGGAGACAACGCATAGAAGCTGAGAACATGTGGGAGTGAACACTCAGATGAGATGATTAAAGATGCACCCTAACATGAGAACTAACGTTTCAAGGGTGGATAAGGAGAAGGAATCCAATTAGGGAGACTCAGAAGGAGCCCAGGGACGTGGATATGATACGTCTAACACGGCTGAAATGCTGGGTGAGGCCACGGCAGCGAGCACGGGGAAGGTAGGTCTCTCTATACCAATGTGCTCATCATTTTCTTGTTTCCACTATGCAGATTGAGACGACTTTTGAGATACTTAGAAATTCAGAAAACAGGGAAATTCATTATTTAATTTTCCCAATTTAAGATGACTTGTTCTGCATACATTCAACATCACATCACGTTTCCGACCAGGTGTCCCTGCTCCCAACTGGAGCCAGAGCTCCACCCCGTCAGGCGTATGTTAGATCCTGTGACATCTGCTCGGAAACCCCGCAGGGTGTCCCATCCTGCGGAGAGTCCAGCACAGGACTCCAGGGCCAGGCAGACCCCCTCGTACCACGGTCCCCGCACTCTGCTCCAGCTTCTGCCCCGCTCCTGGCTCTTCCCCAGATGCACCAGGCTCTACCCCAACCACGGTTCCCTCTGCCCGGAACATCCTTCCCCCTAAATGCTAATGGGACTCGAGTTTTCAGCGCATTCAAATCTCTGCTCCCACTTCTTTCCCCTGCACCTGCCACAGGGCCTGGCACGCCCGGAGGATGCTCGGCAAACGTTTTTGGACCTATGTAAATGAAAATCAAAGCGGGGGGGGGGGGTCATGGGGGCGGTCCTTCCAAATGGTTGGATGTTTACGTGTAGACAGAACTCTAGAGGGAGGACTGGGGGGGGGTCCGAAGGAAGCGGGCAGCCATGCCCCTGCAGGGACATGAAACGCCTCTGACGGAGCGAACTGTCTCGCCGGCGCCCTGGGCAGGTGGCATGTGCTCTGACGGACTCCTGACACCTGGCCTCTCCGCGGGCTGCTGGAAACTCGTTTCCCACTCAACCTCAAACACTCATGTCGCTGATCGTGATATCACAGCCTGGGATTTACGCCAACACACCAAATGCTAACTGCACGGACACGCTTGTCTTTCACGGGTCTTGATCTAAGGTACACATACCGTCGGCCCCCTGGCCGGGCCTCCCACACCCCTCCTCGGTGACCCCCTCACCTCCACCCCCATTCGCCTCCATCCTTCTGTCAGTGCAGACGCAGTCCTGCCGTTCTGGCCCAGGAAGCCCTCCAGTGGTTTCCTGTCACCCACCGCTAGCGTCCAGAAGCCTTAGCCCCACAGTGCTGTTGCCCAGTGCACCCCTCTCCCGGCCCTTCTAATAACCTCAGCAAGCCCTCCGAAACCTCTGCCGCCCCTGTGGCTGCCCCCGTGGCTGCTGCAGACTCGTTGGGAGCCTCTCTTCTCACCATCTGCCGTCGGTGTCTTGCCCGCCACAGTCTAGCTCTGAGCCCTGGAGCTCATCTCAGTTCTGCCCCTCAGATCTTCAGCGTGCGTCAGACCCCTGGCCTGTGCCTTCTGTTCTCATCATCAGAACTGTGGGTGGGAGGTGTCCTCCAACGGATAGGTCTCTGCCCACCTTTTCTGCCCCTTCTCCTGCTGCTGCCCCCAAATCACCTTGAGCATGAAAATGCCTTCGATTTCCTGGAGTAGGTGCTCCTTCACATCTCATCCTGTGGCCCCCTCAGTGTGGACTTCCTCCCTCCCCGCTCACCCTCACCGTCCTTCCTGCTCCCCTGGCCCTCCCCGCGGGGGGTCTGTAGTGGGGACTTCCCTGTGGAAAGCCCACCCTGACCCCTCGTTTCCCCTCTCCCGTTCTCAGCAGCCCAGGCACAAACACTTTCCCTCTTCTCTCATTTGAACCTTTCAAGACCCCTATTATTCCACTAATTACACTGTAGGATACTTTGAGCTTACACCCCAGTCTCTCCCTGGAGGCTCTAAGACCCTGGCAGGCAGGAACAAGTTTCTGTTTACCTCTTGTGCCTCCAGCACTAAGCCCGGTACCGGCATAGAGAACAAATGCCGGAGTTTTCGACTGAGGGTACAGAGGAAGGACAGACAAACAAACGAATAAGCAAAACACGCCACGGAGTCGATCATATGGGTCTTCTGTTTCCTCAAATGCAAACTAAACTTCAAGGCACATCGATAGAGTCGTTTGAAATTCCACTTACTCTTTTTAAAAATGTGTGGTGGCATTAACGGAAAATTCACAAAAATGGTTAAGTATAAACTCTCCCCACCTTAACACCACTATTTTAAGCTCTGTTGGTTTCCTTCCAACTTTTCTGCCTACATGTTTGTGCTTTTCTTTAGCAAACATAGCACCAAATTTGTCCAATTCTGTAGCTTGCTCTTTTGGTTAAAATTGTTCTTTTAATATCTTATACATTGCTATTTTATTTCTAATGACTAAATTATGTTATATTGAGTTGCTATAACTTCTATAACCACCTCCCCATTTTCAGACATTTAGGTGGCTTCCAAGTTTTTGCTCCATGATTAGACATAAAATAAGCATTTCTGTTTCTATTCCTTTAGTGACTTTCTTAGTGAAAACTCTTAGGGATGGAATGGGACCCGACTATATAACCCCTCTTACGGCTCTTGGTGTGTATGCGGCATAACTGCCTTCGAGAAAGATTCTACGCACTTGCGGTGTGAAGGAATGCTTTTGTTACAGAGAGTCAGTCCATATTTAATCTAAGATCTTACTCCGGGTCCTCAATCTTATCACAGCAGATCTGAGCTTCTAGCACATAAAAACCGCCTCAAAAACTAAAACGTAACTGATGGTCAACAGATGAATTGAGTATGAATTAAATGAAATAAATGGATATGAATGAATGGACTTGACTGAATTTATTGAAAAAATGTATTGAATGTATATTGAATATAGTGGATATATATTTTATACATGCTTTTATTTATATTTATGTCATCTAACTTGTCCACATACACCCTGAACCCAAGCCAACAGGCAGAACCCCACATAACACCTTCTCAAGCGTCTCTATCCTGTGGTCAAAGACTTCTGGGAGCAACTCCACAAACTTCTTTAATAGCTCATTTTAATGCTAGCAATGGCTAGATCAAAAGATTATTTGTGCCCATCTCTCTAACCACACTCATCTACGGTACAGATAGGTCTGTTTCCTTCCCGCCCCTCTCCCCACTCCCCCTCCCCCTTATCTACTGCTGCAATAAAATTTTTCTCTAATCTTAACGAAAATTTCTAAGCTTCAAAAAGTCATAATATAACTATAAAATATTATGTGAATTACAAGTTAAATAAATGAACAATTTTTAGAAGTCCAGCGTTCGGAGTGGGGTGTATTTACTGGAGGAGTCTGAAGGAAGGACGGAGCCTGGGTGGGGGCTGAGGCTAGCTGGTGGCTAATTGCAAGAAGCCGGCCCACTGTTGGGCATTCTTCCAGGTTGGGACTGAACTCCTTGGAAATCCAGAAATTTAATCCCTTAGGAAAGCTAGATTATTAAAGATTGAAATATAAAAACCAGAATAACAATTGGATTGTTTGCAATGAGAAAGAGCATCACCAGTCAGGGAGCTGGGCCATCTGCTTGGCCACGTTCTGCAGGGCAAGACTCTCAACAGGAGCTCTAGGGAGCCCAGCGGTCTGCCGGCCAGCCACCGAGGTCCCCTGTGCCCCCACACACTGTCTGCTCCCCATGACTGCCAAGGGCACAGGCTTTGATCTCCAGCAGGTCTGGGTTAAAATCCTGCAGACATCACTTTAGTTGAAAAATGAGATATCTTAAAGTTGTTGGCGGTTGTTCAATGTCTGGCATATAATATGGGTTTCAGTAAAAGTTCTGACACCTTAGGGGAATGCCACACACCTCTGTTTAATTCCTTATATGGGCTGATTTGAAATGTATCTCTCTGAGGACAGTCTTGTTTCCTTATCCCTTGCTTTTATCATCCAATCACTCATTCAGGCATTCATCTATGCAACAACTGTTGGGGGCATACCTGTTTTGTACCAGACTCTGTTCTAAGTACTTGGGATAGTGCAGTGGACAGAACAGAGTCCCAATCCTCATGGAAATTACATTCTAGTGGTAAAGGACAGACAACAGACACATAACCTATAGTATGTCAATGCATGCATTTAATGACATAAGGCTTTATTTTTTCCCACAACTGTTATCTGAATCAACGCTCAATTCAACGAAGAATAGTATCTCAGAAGTAAAAAAAAGTCTTATATTCATTTTTTATTAACCCATCCCAATATTTCTGGGACATTTTTGCAATTCATGGCCAAAAGTAATTCTGGAGTTTCCCATTTGTGACCCGACTGAGCACTAAGCATCCATTAGCCATTTTAATCTTCTCAACATGCTTTTGAGGTAGGTTTTATCCTCCACGTGACAAAGCAAAAGGCAGCTCAGGAGGCTTCCCAGATTGTGGGGGATATTTTCCAGGTTTGGATTTGATGTGTTCTTCAGCCGCCCAGCACAGACTTCCTTTCTGGGAGACACTCCCCATTGTATGTATTTTTGGTGGTCTCCATGAACGTGTCCCGCCTCTTTGTATGGACACCAAGTTACGGAGGTCCTCCTGCTTCTGCCTCTGGACAGAGGGTGAAGGCGTATGGCCCAGACCCAACCACAGACCCTCCCACTGCACACCCTGAGCACTGAGGGAATGAGACAGAGACCATGAGAGCCAGGAGCCTGGCCACAGTGGCCTCAACCGCTCAGTGGGAAAACTGTCCAGTGATAAGAGGTCAGGGCCCCAGAAACACATCGCTCTTGGCTTTGGTTTCTACCACCCTTGGTCCTGCTGGTCCTCCCAGCCTGGTGCTCTAATTCTCTGAGCTACCTGATATTTTTTTTTTTTTCCAAAAAGGGGCACCTGGGTGGCTCAGTCAGTGAAGTGACTGCCTTTGGCTCAGGTCATGGTCTCAGGGTCGTGGGATCGAGTCCCGCTTCAGGTCCTTGCTCAGCGGGAAGCCTGCTTCTCCCTCTCCCTCTGCCTCTCCTTCTGCTCGTGCTCTCTTTCTCAAATAGATAAAATCTTTAAAAAAAAAAAAAAGTTTTTTCTCTTAAATTAGCCAGAACTGGATTTCACAGCTCAAAACACTGACGGCTAACACATCTAGAAAGTGGCCGGGTCAGTGTTTGATTCTAGGTCTGTCTACATACAAAGTCTGCACCTCTCATTGAAGTAAGACAAGTAGGGGATCAGTTACTTATTCGACAGTTATTCTCAGCCCATTGCCTGCGTCGCAGCTCCATCCCAGAAACCCAAACGTGGGATTGAATTCCGCCGGGACCTGGCAAGAAGCAGTTTTCTGTGGAGCACTCAATTCTGTCATTTAAAACCCTTCTCCCTTTGTCTTAGTAGCGCATGGAAACTTCTGGGAAGTCTGCAGGATCCTCTGCCCCAAGGCTGCCGACCTCCTGTCCCATGCGGATTATTTTTTCCGCCATACTACACGCTCCCCAGTCCTCTGTGATACGGTCTCTCATTTCATGTCCTTTCAGTCACGGACTGGCTTTGAAAGGATCTCTGTAGGTTGGAACGATTTGGTTTTAAGTTTAGGTTTAATACAAGAATGACAGAAAGAAAGCAGACTAAAGAAGAAGAGAAGCAGGAAAAGGAAACAGTGGGAAATTAACAGCCTGAGTTTGTCATTCTGTTTTGAAAGGTCAAGGATGTCACCTAGCACCGGCCTTGCGGTGAAACTTATTCACACTAATGTGTAAATGACTTATGAGACGATAAATTGCTAATCCTCTTCCGTTTTTGCACGTTACGATTGAGGAGTCGTGGTGCAAATGCTGGGATTGATCGCGTTCATGCATTAGAAGAACGGATACTGGAACCTTCTAGAAATACCTAGATCACCCCTCTAGACAGTTGTTTATCTCAATCTGCTTCCAAAAATGGAATTTCGCGATTCTCCAAGTTCTATAGGTGAAAATATCTTTTGTTGAGCCCGAGTTCCTTACTGTCTTCACTGCCTGGCTGCCTTTGGCTCAGGACCATCACAAGGACTTGGAGCAATGATCTGGGGGGGAAACAAGCCAAGAAAATGGCCAAGTGGAAGAGGTTCCAGGCCTCTGTCCTTGTTCTTTAATATTCCTGCAGCATCTGTGGAGGGCTGGGGGCAGAGCCGCGGAGAACGGGAAAGCATGTCAATGCAAACTCTGAAATCTTTTCCTGTCCTCAGACCAAAAGTGACCGGGAGTATATGCTGTACATTCACTCATTCGTTTATAAAACAAACTCGATTGTGACTTTTGTATCACTCGGTCTTTGAGGACCTTACAATTTAGTGAGTTGGACGAGTCCCGCTGATCTCTGATTTTCCCTCTGTTCTGCAGCAGAGTCTCAGAGCGCAAGACAGACAGGATGTTCACACATGTGACAAATCCTCATCGAGGACCCGGGGCTGCTCACTAGACCCCGACACACGGGCTTCTCTCTCCCATGCAGTAAAGTGTATCAGAATGCAACTGAGAGAGGGGGGGAGAGGGAGAGGGACGGAGAAGGAGGGAGAGAGCGGGAGCGAGCTCACTCTGGGAATAACCTTAAATCTAGTCTAAGTGAGAAGGCAAGTCATTTACACATTTTCATGGCTTAACAAGTATTAGTAATAAATTATTTGCAACAAACTTCACAAATGACATTCAAATACGCAGTACGTCACTACTAAAAATCACTGCTCTAGATGGCCAGGGTAGTAATGAATGCTTTCTGTGCCTAGAATATTCTTGGCAGTTTTTACGCATTTTTTTCATTTCGTCCCAGCCCCCACAATGCTATTTGCTCAACTAACCCAGTGCTTTCCAACTTTAGTGTGCATCAGAATTACCCAAAGGGCTTGTCAAAACACAGACTGCTGGGCCCCATTCAGTAAGTCTGGGTGGGGCCTGAGAATTGGCATTTCCAACACGTTCCCGGGTCCCAGTGATGCTGTGGGCCCAGGAACCACACTTTGGGAATCACTGATCGATTCATCCATTCATCCATTCGAAAGGCATTTGTTCAGACCTGCCAGGGGCCTGGCACCAAAGTAAAAAGCTAAGTCAAACATTGTTTTGTAGGAGCTGGTGTCCACTGAGCACCCGCGAAGGGCTTTCTTATGACCGGATCAACGCCTTTATGACAATCCAACAAATCCTTCCCTCCATTTTACAGATGAAAATACCACAGCTGAAAGAGATCCAGAAACCTGCTCCAAGACCTATGGACTCAGGTGTCAGAACGGGGATTGGAATCTATGCCGGACACCAAGTGACCATCAGACACCCCGCCATATGCTAAGCCTCTCCTACAACACTGAGGAGCTTGCACACCATATCGTTGTCAGTCTTTTGCGTATTAAAACACACACACAAAACTGATGTTCAGAGAGTCTAAATAACCTGCCCAAAGTCACACAGTTTAGGAAGTATCTTAAAACTGAATCTCACTTTGTCTGATGCCACAGTGCTTTTCCCACCATAAAAACCATTTCTCCACGCTATCTCTAGATCGAGATCTATCCTAATCAGAGCCAGGAGAAAGACCAGGACCCCCGTTAACCAGAGCGCACAGAGAACAGGTAGGTCTGTGCAACGTTTCTGTTAACAAAGATGCATCCCGTGCACTAACTTACTCGAGGGTCTTCTAACAGCTGTGAGGCTACTTTCCACCCTAAGTCAGCGATGCGATGTTTCCCTGATGATTCAGGGTCCTGCGTGCCCAGAACCATCTGCAGGAATAGTGCTCGGTACTGAGAAATGCCTGAGGGGGTGCAGAAGATGCAGGTGGCCAATCAAATTCTAGGGGGGAGGGGGCCCATTACCAAGGAGGAATTAAACTGTATTCTAATCATTGACCTCTTCTGTCCTCAGAATGGACAAAGGCCCCCGCACTGAGACTCATCAAACGTTTCCATCGAATTGGGTTAAAATTAATCAAGTTTACCCCAATTTGTGGAAGCAGCTGACAAACTTCATTAAACCTGAGTGTTTTTCTGCCTTTGTGACTTAGTAAATCGCAAGGAATGAAGCTTTTCTCCGACTCCCGTGTACCTTTGTGTTACCCCGTCATCAGGGAGAGAAATGAGCTGTATAATTACCTTTCGAGACATGAATCATCCCTGCTCCAAGGGCCCAGACCTGTTTGATGCTATAAAAGCAGCTCGAGGTCGAAGTGCAAACGCACACGGTCTGCCTCGCCCCGGGCTGATATAACCCCGAGCTGCCCCGAGGAGATGAAGGTGCTCCCCACTTCGGGCCTGGCTCTGCTGCTCATCACGGCTCTCAAGTTCTCCACGGCAGCCCCCTCCCTATTTGCAGCCACCCCCAGGACCTCACAGAACAACTACCACCTCGCACAGGTTTGTGAGTCTTTACACAATTCCTCCTCCCACCCCGGAAACCCCACAAGGGTATAACGAGAAAACAAGGAAAAATCGTTATTGTTGTAAAACAGCTCATAAGTGCACCAGAGCCGAGGAGAAACTACCTCCCAGACGGCTAGCATCCATGTCGGTGCACACGGGGGGTGCACGAGGCGTGACGAAATGAACGAGTCTCCAGGTAGCTCGCTTCATACAGAAATTGAAATGACTTGCAAAAACCCAAGCAAGACAAAAAAGACGAAGTATTGGAGAAATAATGTCAGGGGGAAATAATGGCAGAAAAATAACCCCCGAGGTGTAAGTTTGCATGGGCATGGGCGAGGGAGGTTGTCAGCGTAGCGCCAAGCTTCCTGGCGGCACCGGAAAGATTCCCTGGGTTCACATGTTAGAAAAGGGCTCCGGCGTTCTGCGCCAACTCGATCCAAATCTAAAGTGACCCGTTTGGCCTGGGCGCTGACCCGCTCTGCCCGTGAGAGCCTTTCCTCTCTAAAGCATGTTCCCAAGGACCTGACTTATGGACACTTCTGTATTTTCCTCTTTCTCGAAGATCTCTCGGAACTGGTTGGAAAGGATGGGATACAAATAGTTCACGTTCAAATTTTTGCAACAATTATGTGACTCAAAGTGATTCAATGTTGATTTGCTTCCAAGCGGTTTTTGCATTTAAGGGAAGGTGGCGATCTGTCATCTAAAGAAACATCTCTAGGGGCGCCCAACTGGCTTGTCGGCAGAGTGCGTGACCCTTGATCTCAGGGTTGTGGGTTCGAGCCCCACATTGGGTGTAGGGATTACTTTAAAATCTTGGGGGGAAGTGTCTAACGACGGAACTCCCAACATTAGTGGAAGTGTGTGGATGAGGTGTGTTTGGGCCAGGACCTGTGTTTCGATTGTCTGTCGAATGGGAGCACATCTGTGATTGTCAACCGTGCCTCAGGTGGTCTTCCTGCCCACCCACTGCACCTGTGCACGAGCACACACCAATTGTTCACACACCCATCCATCCTAATTAGTCAGCCCCCTCCCCCCGCTGTACCAGTCATTAAGCATAATAATATCAGCCCTGCTTATATACAAAGGTAGCGGAGGCCAAGAACAGAGCTCTTAACCTGAACTCCCTCTGGCTTGAGCCCTCACTGTTAGATAAACTAAATTCAAGATAACCTATCTCAGAATTCCAGGGTCTATTTCAAACTGTGTTTCGCTGGTGCCATGTATAGCTTTGGGTCTCTTCTCCCGGAATGTAATTTTCCCTCACCTAGCGTCACGCCACTCTGATTCAGAAACTGGAGTCGCTGTGACCTCCGGAAGGAGGGTGATGCTGAGGCCAGAACCCATGTGAGGGGTTGAAGATTCTATTCCTGGTCCGTGATTCTATTCCTGGTCCAAACGACGGGCCTCAGGCCAAACCGGCCAGGCATGTTCATCCGCGTGTCGTCCGCTTCTGCACCCCAGTGGCGGAGCATCACAGAACCGAAAACACTATCGGCCCTTCACAGCAAGAAGTAGCTGAGCCCTGAGCAGTCTGTGCAGGAATGAGACCAGAAAGTCTCGGGAAAAGATAGGCTTGCTAGGAGTACTTGGGAACAATGAAGTGGCCTTGGGATGCTGGGGATCCCTTACGACTTCCGCCCCAAAAGAAGTCCACTCTCCTCAGCTCCCTTATGTCCCACTCTCAGAAAGACCCTCGTCCACGGACCAGGGAAACTTGGCAAACAGCCCCTTCTCTGGCAACAGCCCCAGCGGCCAGCGCTGGGCAGGAGAAAGGCACCCTCTTTCGCAGCCTCGCATGATGCGGGCAAACCACTGAAGTGGGTCCTAGTGACTAGAAAGAACTAGTGTCCCACCTTGTGGTTTACAGAAATACAGCAGTCCCCTACGTGCTGTGCATGGTTTCATTACGCACGGTCACTCCTGGCGGGAAGGCGGATGGCCCGCCGTCTGACCCGTCAGAAGGTTCATTAGTGGCCCCCTGCCCCGTCGCCGCACCCACATCGTTCACCTCGCTCCATGTCATCACCTCACAACATCAGCAGAGGGATGAGCTCAGTACGATTCTGTGGGAGAGCTCACGACCCGTAACTGTCACCACAGGACATTGTTACGGTGGTTGTAAGTTACCCTCTGTGCCTAATTTATAATTAACTTTGTCATGGGTGTGTCCGCATAGGAAGAAACAGCACTGACAGGGCTCAGCACTATCCGCAGGTTCAGGCACCGCGGGGAGCTTCGGATCGTATCCTCTGTGGATAAGGGGGCACTTCTATATGCAACAACTTACAGTACCACAGATGACACAATACAACGGTTATTTACGGACAGTTTCCCGCGTGTTATGTGCTAGGGTCTCTTCTAAGACTGGAGAAACACAGTGAACAAAACGGTCAAACCCCTGTTCTGGGGGATTTGAAGGTAGCGGATGCTACAAACAGAGCTCTTAACCTGAACTCCCTCTGGCTTGAGCCCTCACTGTTCGATAAACTAAATTCAAGATAACCTATCTCAGAATTCCAGGGTCTACTTCAAATGGGGAGGAATAAGCTGGGAGGACATAGGCAAGTAGTGAATCAACAAGCGCCCGAGATTATTTCAAAGTGGTAAGTGATATTGGGGGGGAATGAGTCAGGATGATAGTGACCGGGGGACAGTGCGCAGTGACTGGGGGACAGTGGGGGACACTGTCACCTGAGTGGTCCAGGAAGGCTTTTCTGTGGAAGTGACATTCGAGGTGAACCTGAACTGTAAGAAAGAGCCGGTCACCTGACTATCCGGAGTGAAGGAGCCTGGGGGCCGCATCTGGCTGGTGGCAGGAGCTGGGAGACCGAGCTCGGTGGGCCTGGCTGGGCCCCAGAGCCAGGTGGCCGGTGGACCGGGGAGGCCTGGGAACCGGGGTTAGGATAATTAGCTTCCACACAAACCTCTTCTTTCCAGAGAAAATGGATTGCTTCTTGGGCCTGGAAACACCAGACAGGCAAAATTTTCAAATGCTATATGCTTCCTCCCAAACTCAGAGCACAATAGTCTACACTTAAAAAGATAAGCAGGTTTTTAGTCGACTTACTTAATGCCTACTGGTGTCTTTTAAATTCTGCTTTGCTGATGAGCATAAAGGCTTTGAAAATGATGGACTAATAAAATGCTTAGTCTCTTAAACCAGAGTTTTATTCTATTTTTGTTTGCTTTTAAAAGCCAGCCATAGCGGGGCGCCTGGGTGGCTCAGTCATTGGGTGTCTGCCTTTGGCTCAGGTCACGATCCCAGCGTCCTGGGATCGAGCCCCACATCGGGCCCCCTGCTCAGCGGGAAGCCTGCTTCTCCCTCTCCCACTCCCCCTGCTTGTGTTCCTGCTCTCGCTTATCTCTCTGTCAAATAAATAAATAAAATCTTTAAAAAAAAGTAATATCAATACATTTAAAACAACATTTGACAGTTTGTTAAATTGTCCTTAAAAATAATATAAATTTTCATTATCACATTACTATGAACTTGTAATTAAAGATAATTAAAAATTGGAAGCTTCCAAATACAGACTGTTAAATTCAGGTGTTTTTACTACCATTTTACTTTCTGTGCATGAAGACTTTTTTTTTTAACTAGTATGTTTGGTTCCTAACTTTATCACTGATTATTATTTCATAAGAAATTTTTCATTTTTATGTTGTTTTCATACACATCACTCTAAGGAGTTACACATATTCCAGAATATAAGTGAGTTATAATTTATTTAGTTGCTTCCTTTGCTGGACCCATGGATTATTTCCATATGAATAGTGTTGCTGTGAATATCTCCATACACCAGCCTGAGCTAAAGGATGATTTTTTCAGCTCAGATTTCCCAAAGAGGAATTAATATGTGAAAGGGTGCACACATTTAAAGTCTTCCATACACTTAAAAGCATCTTCGCACTGAGGCCCTCCCTGGATCCTGACGCTGGTGTGGTCTGTAGAACAAGTTCCAACCTCGTGTTGTGGATGAGTGCACAGAAGACCCAAGACGTGAAGGGCGTTGCCCACATTTGTTAGAAGCTAGGATTCCTCACCCAGCGTCCCAAGTCCTCACGATTCCCGGTGGCTCAGCCCGAATGGAAGGAAATGTGGAAGAAACCCTATCTTGAACTTCATCAAGTTTTGAAACACACTTGACCCCGAGTTTTAAGTTCTTAATTCTCAAGAAGGATGCCAGGAACGCACACTGAACAAAGAGCTGGAGTTGGGGAGCCAGGCCACGAGGTCTCTATTATTTTACTCTCTCCAACACTGAAAGAGAAGCAGAGAGAGAACCACCGGAGAGCCAACCCTAAAATCCTGTCATTTGAACAACGGGCAAGTGGGGAGCAAATAGGACAATTCTGGGGGGTCCTAAAACTCTTGACCCTCAGTGCCAACAGCGTCAGGTATTGAGCCAACAACACCCAAGGGTTAGCATTCACACAAAAGCAACATTTAAATGCCTCCCTGGACGTTTAGAGTCTGGAAAGATGCAAAAACCTTGTCTATAACTTTGGCAAGAAAGTTCCCAGAATAACTTGGGCCCTGAGTACTCAGAACATCTGATAAGTCTTCAAAGAAACAAACTTGCATATTTTACCTAAAGAAAAAGAGCCCGAATATTAACTGAACATGTACTCTGAGCCTAGAACTATGTCGAACAGAACTAGGTACCGTTTTCATCCTTTTATGGATAAACCTTTTGAGCTGCAAGTCTGGCATCTTCTACATATTTTAAAGAAAAAAACATTTTATTGTAGAATTATATATGTTCAAGTAGAAAAATTATAAAACATAGGTAACAAAAAAGAATCCTTTTCAATTCCATCACTAAGATAAAACCACTACTCATCCCTTCATCGATATTTTTCAAAACACTTTGCTATGACTCTGGGCTGGGACTAGGTTGTAGGAATGAGGCAGGATTGGACTCCATATTTATTTAAAATATTGATGTTTTGTTCATCGTGGATTTCTTTGCATCAATTTTGATTTTTTTTCATGTTGCATTAAGTATTGATATTCTTGAATACTGAGGTTTTGGCGACCCCTGTCTTCCTCACTCTGGTCCAGGTTTACAAGCATTCATCAGTGTGTGTATCCATACGCACACACTTTTCTTTACAAACATGGCTTATCCTGTAAGAGTACTTGTAAATCTCTTTCCACATAATGTATCATGAGCATCTTCTCTCATAGGACCATATTTTGTAAACCAAAATTAGAACACAGCATGCGTCATGCATCACCTAACAAGGGAACAAAGTATTTGAAATCCAAACTGTCTCAGCTATGGAGCATCTGGCCCTTTGCACTGAGCTTAAAGTAAGCGTAACTCAGACTTACAGCGAGCGCTCTGTCCTCATAGCATCAACTTGAGCAAAGAGGAATGGCTCCGAAAATGTCATCCTGCAAAAAAGATCAGAAACATAAGGTACTTACTTACGATGGCCCACCCAGAGCTGGGAATGAAACCGCATAACCCCAGCCATTTCCAGAGCCCCTCACCGAGGCTCCAGGGCTGGGGCTCCACACTGGCCCCTTCTCCTCCCCTTGGGTCCTTGTCCCATTAAGATTCTCGCAAGGAACCACCACTAGGGAAGTGAGTTTCCCTGGCCAACAGGGCAGGGGTGGGGGTGGGGGGGTGAGGATTGGCTGACCCCCCAGGAGCACCTTGCCCAAACAAGCCAGTGCACCTCACTCCTTTTAATTATTTCCTGAACAACTACAATCCACGTTCACAGCAGAAAACTTTGGGATCTAGGAAAGGACGAAAAATAAGTTGTCACCCATGGTATTACAACCCAGAGGTAAACAAGTCTGATACAGACCTATTTCTTTCCATTATTGATGTTACTTGTGTTCATACAAATTACATGCATATGTTAATTATCAATATATCAGTTGACATCAATTTTCAATGTTAATTTGCACATTAACCTTATATTAATATACATAGATAACAAACAGGAGTATAATATGTACACATATATATGGTTTGATTTATTTTTGAAATTATGATTTTAATCTGTATAAAGACTTCACCTCTATATTGTCATTATGCTGAGTGTGTTATTCCATGCCATTAAATATTTTTCAAAAAAATGGGATCTTAGAGGTCTAGTACTACTTCATATGAATATGTAATAATATATCCAACAAATCCCCTATTCTTAGATATTAAGGTTGCTCTCAATGTTTTATTATCTATTGTATTTTTTATTTTTATTTTTTTAAAGATTTTATTTATTTATTTGACAGAGAGATAGAGAGAGAGCACAAGTAGGCAGAGAGGCAGGCAGAGGGAGGAGAAGCAGGCTTCCCGCCGAGCAGGGAGCCCGATGCGGGACTTGATCCCAGGACACTGGGATCATGACCTGAGCCGAAGGCAGACGCTTAACGACTGAGCCACCCAGGCGCCCCTATTATCTATTGTATATAAATATGTACATATAGCATAAATTGTACACATAATTTATATAGAATATAAATATACAGTTAATGTGATAGACAAATATTTATATGCACCTTGTGTATGATATATCAACATAAAATTTTACGTAAAATAAAACATACACATAAATCTGCATCTGCTCTGTGTTTCCCTGAAATCAGGTGGGCAGTCGAAACCCCTGGGCCGGCAGCTGGCTCTGGTTCTCACCCCACCCAGGAAGTCCTGGAAAAGTGTCTTGAATGATAAATTTAGAGGTTTTAAGCCTTAATGTGCACATGAAAAGCTTATAATCTATGGGTAATTTTACTTGCCTCCGGGGACAAAGGGCCAGTCACGGAAGGCTGCCCTGGGAAGACAGACAGGTTCAAGCCCACACTCTGCTCCCTGAGCGATGGAAAGCCAGCAGGGACATGGACGGCCGTCTGCCTTTGTATAAGATGAGAGGCTACAACAGACGGCCTCTGAGTGTTAAAAACATATCCATCTTGCATAATGTACAAGGAAAACATGGTACCAGTGACTGCCTTCTTGGGAAATAGACTAGTCTTGGTTTTGCAAATTGGGTCAAGATTTCAATGACAAATAAATGCTCTGTGGGGAAAGTGTTCACATTAATTTCCTTCCGTTAGTTTTTCCTCTTAGAATAACCAGTCCTTATATGAAAACTATAAAATGCAAGTGAGTAAAAAAAGAAACCGCTACAATTCCCACCACCCAGACATAACCATTGTTAATAACGTGGCATCTCTGTCTAAGCTTTATCTAGGCGAATATAGCTAATTTTTTTCAAAGATGGGAGTACTCGGTCCACGCTATTTTTAGCTTGTCGAGAATATTGTCCCCTTTTCTAACCTGAGCATGAGTCTCTCCCAGAGACCGTGCCACAGACGTGTCAGCCTGCCTCTCCATTCCAGGTGTATCTTGACAAGTATTACACCAGGAAGGCAGGGCCCCAGGTTGGCGAGATGGGGGCGCCAGGAGGCAGAGCCCTGGTCAAGAAGATCAAGGAGCTGCAAGCCTTCTTCGGCCTCCGCGTCACCGGGAAGTTAGACCGGTCCACGATGGACGTCATCAAGAGGCCTCGCTGTGGAGTTCCCGACGTGGCAAACTATCGCCTCTTCCCAGGTGAACCCAAATGGAAAAAAAATACTTTGACATACAGGTAATGAGATGGAGTCTTCCCAAAGTCAGAGAGAAACACCCTCTCTCCTTTTCCTTTCTTTTAGAAATTCTTCCTTCTGATCTGTATACAAGTCCCGACTCATCACAACCATAAGGAAGGCTTTTTAGGGCTAAGCTTTAGACAGTGACATTGGAGGACTCCCTACAAAATATGATGTCAGGATTATCCTAATGACTGGCCATTTCGGACATTACAAACAATTTTATCAATTAGAGACAACACACTTGTCTTTCAAGAAAAATAACCTAGTTTAGGATTAATAACAGTACCAACCAGTTTTTTTAAAACAAGTTCCTCAATCAGAAGGAAACAATAAAACTCACCTATTTAAGTAATTTTTTTATTAATTCCAAAAATAATTTATTGATGATTTATTAAATGCCTACTGTAGACATTTGATTTTTGGAGATACAAAGGTGAGTCGATCCCGTTCACTGACCCTCACAGCCCCTTTCGGGAGACACACAAGCAAACAGATCCTCGTGGCTCCCCATGATAGGTGTGAGCCTGAGGGTCTAAGCAGAGAACCGTGGTAGCACCCACAGGGAGCGCAGGGACCCACCGCTAGGCCAGCTGGCCTCCTTCCTGGGGGACCCCCCTCCACCTGCGGGTCAGCTTGGAGGCAGGCAGTCCCTGCTGCATGCCTGGGCCTTGCACCTGCTGGACAGATGTGGCCTTGCAAACGGGTGGCCGGTGCATGCATCTTAGCCCTTGAGGCCTGGCAAATGGTGAGGGTGTTCCAAGTGCAAGAGGAGTCTGGGCAGATAGGGGCGTGCAGTGGGGTGGCCCAGCAGGCAGGTGCCGCCCAGGGCAGCCAAGAGCCAGGCCAGGCGTGGGGCCAGATTTTGTTCTTAGGAAGAGCACATCTGGCCGAGACCTGGGGACGGGGCAAGGCCGGGCTGTTCCTACAGTCCCTGCAGGTCTCACAGAAGTGTTTCCAACAGTCCCCTCCTCACAGCTCACAGAAGCCGGTCTCAAACCTGTCTGGAATTTTGCAGCCAGTTGTTAACCGCCCCAGACTCTTGCAAGCTGGTTGCTAAAGAGAGCCATTATTAAAAATTAAGCTCTTCATCCCTGCAATTAAATAAATTATATTTATACACCAACTATTACATATTACCTTATAGATGTTATATAGAATCAAAAACAAAAGGTGAGCAAACGTTGCCTCCTGATCACTCTACCACACTTTACTACTGTCTGTGTTCATGAGGCCATTCACCTTTTTATCCCATGTTGGGAGCAGCGTGCTGCTACTTATCTCTTCCCAACTGCACTTGTTGGGCTGGGGGAGGGGGCTTGAAATTACCACCAGGGAAAGCGTTGCAGAATGGGCATCAGCAAAGCCCTCAGATGAGAAAGTCTGGTCACGGAGCCTGTTGTTGAACTGCACCAGCTCAGCAGTGGGTCCCAAGTCCCTGGGGTCGAGTAAGGGCCCACAGCTCCAGAGCCCTCCGGAGACTCCTCTAGGCTGCACGCTGGCGGCGACCAGCCTGAGTCCATAAGGTGGCGCTCCAAACACGGTTATCACTCGGCTTACGCCCAAGGCGGCCACGAAAATCAAAACATTTGGAGAAGCGCCCCATAAGAGGTTGAACAGGAAAAACGTATATAAATCCATGAAGTCTTTCCCTTTATTTTCTTAAAGCATATCAGAATTTTAGTCTGTAACGACGCACAGCACAGACCAGGGGAATCGAGCAACCTGTTTGGAGACTTAGAGAAGTGTATTATTGTGACAGGGTTCCCCGGATGGCCCCAAAGCCCCCTCAGCACACTCATCCAGCCCATCCACTCGCCCCTGAGCATCTCCCCGGCCCCAGAAAGCAAGCAGGCAAGCACAGAACGCACTGGACGCGCTCCGAGTACTCAGAATAACCTCTTCTAACAGAACCCAGGGGATTAAAATAGACAAAATACAGCTTAGTGCTTATGTGCAGACGTTTGGAGTCAGAACTGGGCTCCAATCCTGACTAATCATAAAATGCACATCATCATTATCTGTTAAGGTCGTTGTGAAGATGGGACACGCCCAGGACCGTGTCTAGCGCGGAGCATGGGCTCACAGAGTATTTACTGTAACCCCTCTTGTCTCCTGGGTCTTCAGGTGCAGACTCTGTGCTCCTTCCCTCTCCACTGAGGGTCGCTATTTACCGTACCCTCTGTGGGACCTGGTCCCTGCCCTTCAGGCCCCTAGGATTGCCCCGGTTGGTTCCTGGTAGAGACAGCCCCACCTCTGTCAGAATCACCTGGGATATCTGTTGAAATGCAGGTCTACAGGTCACACCTGTGTGTGCATTTACCCAGCTTCTCAGGGAGTCCTCACAGGGGCTAGAACTGGACTGCCACCCGGAAGGCCTGAAACACCACTAGCTTTTATTCCGGAGTTCATCTGTGTAGCAAGTCTTTGCTAAGCACCTACAAGGTGCGAGGGGTTGATGAGGAGCTGGAGAGAGAAAGCAGGGCAGGTGTCTGCTCCCTGGGTTGGCGCTCGCCCTGCATCCAGGATGCTGGCTGCGCCGGAGGTCCTGCCAAGGCCCCGGGTGGTAGCTCCTTCCCTCTGCCCTCCCTCCACTTGCTGTCAGGAAGCCCCAGTCCCTGCAGGCTGGGGTAGCTCGTCCTACCAGGACCTCATGAAAGACTCAAGCCAACACTTCCTCTTTAAGATACACATTATTTTAAGAACAAACATCCCCCCCACCCCCACCCCCGGGAAATCCCCGGTGGCCTTTGAATAAGAATGTGCAAAACCTCAAAACTCAATGTTTTTATTCTTTACAATTGAAAATTTTCAGTCCCTTTTGGGGAAAAAGAGGTCCCTTCTCCATTAAAGCCATTTTAGGGGAAATGGATTCTTGCTACTTGTGAAATGACCCCAGGTTATAGTCTTTAAAACTCGGGATAATCTCGTAACAAGGAGAGTCCAGCTGTTTCAGCGGCAGGTGATTTCCCAATTGCTCCGCACAGTCCAGTAACGTAGCAAATACGAAAGCAAAACAAGCATTACCGTTTGGGAGAAAAATACCCCCATCGCAGATTCACATTGGCCCCTCCTGTTGTTGATACCGCCTCAGCAGAGGGCGCGCCTTCCGGCCTCAGAGCGCTCACGGAAAGGAAACCGTGTTCCTTCTGTTTCCGCAGAATCTCCAAATACACGCCCTCCATGACTTCCGCGGAGGTGGACAAAGCAGTAGAGATGGCCTTGCAGGCCTGGAGCAGCGCCGTCCCGCTGAGCTTCCTCAGGGTGAACACGGAAGAGGCCGACATTATGATATCGTTTGAAACTGGAGGTACCGTGGCGCTTCTTGGATGTTCCTCCTGATCCACGGGACACAAGTCCCGGCATGTCTCCTTCAACCTTTAATGTGAGCGATCAGCGCGATCCTCATCCACACGCGGTGTGATGGGCAGAGCCCAAGGTCATGGCAAGGTCATGAGTGCCTCCCGCTAGGAGGTAGCGTAGACCCGGGGGAGTTAGCATGTCTGGTCATGCTGGACGGGGCGGGAGAGGGGACTCCGCTCTTTCCCGTTGGCTAGGAAGCCAGCCGACCTCATGCCCATGGCCGTACTCACCGCCGCGCGCCGCCTTCCATATCCACCAGGAACCTCCGACCTTGAATCCCCACTGAAGGATGTCCACACCACGGTGGCCCTGACCACGCTCCCCCTGCGGCAGGCTGTGGTCGGGATAGCCGCCTTGCGGTCTTGCCCACACCTTCTGGAGCCCCCAGGCCTGCCGCACCCGACCCACCTCTGCACCCCCTGCTCACCCTGGTAAGGAGTGGAGGCCTAACTTGGCGCAGGGCGTGGTGGCCTGCTCTGGCCCTTTTCAGAGCCGCCTGTCTAGGGAGCAGATAAACAAAGGGTCACAACATTCCTTGATTTCTCAGCTTCCAAGTGGCTGCGGGGAGAGCGCACCACGGCCTCCCTCCACAGACGCCCTTGCTAAGGGTCCCAGTTACTTTAAGTCTTGATCTTGGGTGGAGGCTCAGGTGCTGGGAAGTACATGCTCAGAAGCCAGGGGAGAGAAGGTGACGCAGGTCCTGAGTGTGAGCCCTTCAGAGGCGGCCCTGCATGTGACCTGGCCTGTGGCAGGTCCTGTTCCCCCCCAGGACAACAGGGCCACCCCAGTGATGTGGTGGTGCGGCTCCTGGCAGCTTTGGAGGCCATGACATTAGCATCAGCCTCTCTCTTGATCTTGCCAGCTTGCGCCCTTTCCCCTCCAACACAAGCTGAGTGGGGGCTGTGCTGCGTGTCCCTGGGTCCTCAGAGCCTACCATCCAGGAACGCTGGCACACGGCGCACCAGAACCCTGGGAAAAACCGGGAAACATGGCTTCTACAAAATGCCTCGTTTTGTTCTCTCTCCTCTTTTTTCAAATTTATAATAAACAATTAAATATAAGCAAAACAAAAACATAGAAAGTTCTGAAAGTTATGATTTTATAGACACCTTTATTGCTTGCATGAGCTTGATACAGGAAAGCGTATTGAAATTCCAGAGGAACTTTCTCCTTTTGGATACCTCCGTGCATTGTATTGCACGGTAGAAACAGAAAGCACACACATTTGCTCGATGTACCATTGCTGTCTTAGCTGAATCAGACTATAAATGCTCAGCCTGCCCACACACCCACATTCCAGCCGTAGGGGTTGCTTCCTACTTCTTTTGTAAGACATTTGAACGACGTAGGCATTGCAATAAAAACTGTCACAAAAGAATATTTTTTATTTTAAATGCTAACTGTCTTTGAAATGCCAAATATCCCTCTTAATTTTTCAATGGACAATTACTCGTTGACATGTGAACTTCTTATAAAAAAGGAATATTGGAAAGTAAACCTATTTGTATGAGAAGTGCCAACACTATTTAAAAAAAAAGGTGTCCATTCCCTGTAATGTGAAGCATGCCCCCAAAATTGCTAGAAGGACTCACGGCTGTTGGCATTTCTCCCCACCTCTTTAGATCACGGGGACTCCTATCCATTCGATGGCCCTCGAGGGACTCTCGCCCACGCATTTGCACCTGGGGAAGGTCTGGGAGGCGACACCCATTTCGACAATGCTGAGAAGTGGACTATGGGAATGAATGGTATATATGCACAATTCACCATAACCTGGAAAATATTGTACCTTCTTCTGGGCCTCCACCATGAAACCCCGAGGTTCAACGTCCCAAGCCACCCTTTAACTAGGGAGGCTGGCTAGGATAAACAAGTAAGCCAAAAATCCAAAAGGGAACACCATAAGGGAAAAGACCCACACTCACGTGTGTTGTAGACTTATCTGAACTCTGGTTCATGCCTATGATCTCGAGGAGCATCGACCCCACCTCCCCACGGCTCTCTTTCTTTATGTAGCATTTACTATCTCTTACTTGTACTTGGAAATAGGCTCTGTTCAGAGATGACACTTCATCTCCTGAGAAGTGTGATGGGAATGGGTTTTAAAGTCCCAGGATATCGTGCCCGTTGTCTGCAAGTCTTCCCTGTGAAATGTGTGTGGACGACAGGGGGTAGCGTGTCATAGCCCGGAACTGGTGAAGCGTCTTCAGTCTAATCTGGGTCTCATTGCCCCTGGTGGCTCTAGTTAGACCCTTCTGTATCCAGCATGGCTGACAAGGAACAAAATGGATTGATTTACATTTCCATCCTTCCCCACCCCAAAGCCCCTTCTAGCCAAGGGGGAGAGCACTAGAGTGTTGTCAGCAAAGCTCAGCACCCGAATAACCTACCAACCTTGGAAGAATCTAGTTATGAAAAGAAAACAAGTTTACTATGATTGGGGCATCAATTCTCCTGTAAAGACAGAAAATATTGAAAACAAACCCCATGTCGATGCTGTCTTTTTCTGTCTCCTATTGTGCAGGTTTCAATTTATTCACCGTTGCTGCCCACGAATTTGGCCACGCACTGGGCCTGGCCCACTCCACAGACCCATCAGCACTGATGTACCCAACGTATAAGTACCAGCATCCCTATGGATTCCACCTGCCCAAAGATGACGTGAAAGGGATCCAGGCCTTGTACGGTACAGTCACTACGCTTCCTTGGCTACTAACCCTGACAGCCACAGGCTTTCGGTCTCCAGCTTAGAGAAAGTATGTGTTGCCAGGAGTTACCTGCACAGGTAAAGTCAAGTCGGGGACTGTGGCCCCACCTGTGCCCTTTTAAGAAGAGATTATTTAGCAGCTATGAATACAGCTTTTCTTTTCTAAGATGCACGATTCGATTGCACATCTTTCCTCCAGAGCACATTGGTTCCTCAAGAGCCCTAGAAAATGCAATAATTTGTCTGGGTTTTTAGTAGTTTGGTTTTGTTTGGGTTTGTGTTTTGAGCATGGGTCAGGATTTAGGTAGCGGGAGAGGATGGGTATATTTTGTAGTTCCTCTATGTGGTTCTTACCCATCTGTGGATCAGTGACCTTATCTTCCTAAAAACGTGAGGGTGATGTTAATACCTATACTGCATAGACAGCCTGCACCTCAGCACATGGGTTTGTGGGCGTCGCCATCCCTCCCGGTGTTTCCCTCCCTGAACGGCGGAGAAAGTTGAGGCTCAGAGACAGCAAGCATCCCAAGAAAATCACCATTATCTCAGGGGTTAGCTTTCTAACTAAGATAACTTTACAAGTTATCTTTCAAAGACGATAAAGAATTATTAGAGGCTCTATACCCTGCCTTCCTCACCAGAAAGATGGACCCCCGAGGTCCTGAGAGGGAATCCTGGAGCACTCCGACCCTCACACTTTTGCTTTCATGGATCAAAGGCAGACAACCCTAGGAACCAGATTTTCCCCTTAGCCTCAGCGCCTGGTTACTCGGCCTCCACTTGTCAGAGGCTCTCGGCCCCCTCTCCGCCCAGAGGGCTGGCCAGCCTGCGTAGAGACGAGCACACACTTCTGCAGACAGCCCCTGAGGTGAGGGAGTCCCATCTCATCCAGGGAAGTGTTCGGCCAGCTCGCCCCACTTCAGAGACAGGGTCCATGTGAACTCTGGCCCGCCTCTGCATGACAGAGACCAAGGCCGTGAATGTCTCCATTGTACAGACTTGGCTCCCAAGCACCGAGTGGCCCGGTGCCAAGGTGAAGCGGTTCCCGTGGGCCGCTGCGAACGCCGGAGTCCCAGCGCTTGCCTGCGCCTTACAGACCCTTCTGGACTGGAAGGTCACCGCCACGCTGACGGCCACGGTCACGGGGCCAGGGAGCACACACCTCCCACAGCCCTGGCCATCCCTGACTTTAGCAGGCGGCTTGGCACATAGTGCGTGTTCAAAGACCACAGCACATTCCTGACCTTCCAGTTTCTGGTCTTTTCCCAAAGCCTCCCCTCCTTGCTGACGCTGCGCCACCCAGAGCTTGCCCATCTCTCTCTTTCATGGGTCCTTCCCTGTGCCTCACCCCCTCTGGGCACCATGGGGACTTGCTCAGGAGCAGGGACCTGCACAGCCCTAGCTCACTTCCCGCCGATGGCAGAGAAGGCCCCAGGAGCACGGAGTGGGATGAGAGCCTCCCGGCAGCTCTCCCCGAGGAGCAGGCCCCTGCCTTACAGAAGGATGCAGCGTGCACCTCCAGGGGACCTCCTCGCCACAGGAACTCACTCAGTGTGTCCTGGGTGCCTGATAAAAGGCTCATCTGTGCAGGATGCCCGGAAGTTGATGAAAATGATACGAAAACACACAGGGAAGTTGCATCTGATTGAGAACAAAGAATTTAATTACCAGGAAATAATAAAACAAATAAAAGTGGCAACTTCTAAATAATAAAAAAATAAGACTGGCAACTTTTAAGAAACCTCTCTGATTTGGCGCCCCTGCAGCTATCAGAGAAGTTCTGTGTGACAACAAAATAATGGGTAGCATTGTTTTAGCAGTTACGATGTGCCAAGCGCTCTCCCAAATGCTTCCCAGACACGATTTCTCAGAACGCCTGCTGAGGCAGGTACTATCCCCACCGCTCCCATTCCACCGATGAAGAAACGGAGGCTTGGAGAGGCTCACGGATGTGCCCGTTTATCATGCAACTCAGGGACTAGGGAAGCTGGGATTCGAATGTGGGTCCACCTGCCTCAGACAGCCACGCGCCTTGTCACCTGTCATTCAGCCCATGGAGGTCTCTGGAGCAGAAGGGGACATACACTAGGTTCCTGGTTCCATTTTGACCAGGTCACTTTGAATCCTAGGACCCCGGAAAACATTCCTGGGAAAGCCCACGGTGCCCCACGCACGCCCTCAAAATCCATCCAAGCCGGACCTCTGTGACTCCAGCTCCCCCTTCGATGCCGTGACCATGCTGGGGAAGGAGCTCCTGCTCTTCCGGGACCGGTAAGCCTCAGATGCGGCACCAGCGCTCCTGGGCCCTGGATGCACGCACCCTCTAGGGCCCCGGCTACGGCCCCGCGCAAGGACCGTGCGGAGGTGCCGTCCTGTGCAGCACCGGGGTGGGGGGCACAGGTCTCTGCAGAGCCACAGAACTGTCCAAACCACCACCTATGGGGCAGCTGCCACGCTCTTGGCACTGGGCGCTGTGTTCTCCATACTCGTGAGGTCCTTCTAACCCTTTCACTGTGAAGGAAAGATTAGAATCCCCGATTTACAGACGCAGAAAGCAGCTCAAAGAGAGCAAGGTGCTCTCCTGAGGTAGGAGTTTCACTGAGTGGCTGAGTTCAACACCAGCCCAGATTTATCAGTTTTTTATTTGTATCAGTTCTCAATCAGATGCAACTTCCCTGTGTGTTTTCGTATTATTTTCATCAACTTCCGGACCATCCTGCATGGATGAGCCTTTTATCAGGCACCCAGGACACACTGAGTGAGTTCTTGTGGCAAGGAGGTCCCCTGGAGGTGCACGCTGGATCCTTCTGTAAGGGATGGGTGGTATCCCTAGTGAGAGCACACAGTATAAGCTCAGTAAATATTCAGTAATAGGGGTTGGGTAGATAGACAGATGGACAGACGGACGGATGGATGGATGGATGGATGGATGGATGGATGGATGATCAGAGGGATGGATGGATGGACAGATGGATGGATGGATGGATAGCTAATTCCAAAGTCATCGCTCTGCTGAAACCCCTCTTTCTCAAGGCCCCTTGACTTTTCAACTGTCAGCCAGGGAAGGGAAGAATATTGACGCGTATTGGCTCTTCTATAGCTGTAGCTCCTGAAGAACACCCTGAGGTTTGAGTATCTAATTCTGTTGTTTTAGGAATGTTTCTTTTGGACTGATTAATAGAAGTTTTCAGAGTTCTGTGAGTTGTAAAGGACGGTGAGGTGGAGCTGGTATTTAAATTTAAATTTAATGGCATAGGAGGGGCGCCTGGGTGGGCAGTTGGTTAAGCCTCTGACTCTTGGTTTCCGCTCAGGTAGTGATCTCAGGGTCGTGGGAAGTCTGCTTGAGATTCTCTCCCTCTCCCTCTGCCCCTTCCCCCACTCATGCTCTCTCTCTCGCTCTCTCTAAAAAAATTAAAAATAAAATAAATTTAAAAATAAATTGAATGGCATAGGAGATTGAGTAATTCATGATGCTGGAGAAGCTGGGGTCTTTAGGGATGGTGCTCTGTTTGCAGCTGTGTGAGTTGATCAGTGGGAGAACTGATCTTTGTTAGTATTTTTATTGTCGTGGACATCACTCAGGGAAATTAAATAGAAGTAAATTTAAGATTAGTATAACAAGGAAAGAGGAAATATAATTTGATTAAGCCTTTCAGGTTTGAAATTAATGTGGAAGTTTTCAGAAGACAGGAAATGGTTTTTGGTGATAATGTCTTGTAGTTGAAGTATGTCTACTAAAAATAATGTTAGTGTTTTGTTGGCTGAAAGATTGATGAATGGTGAAAGGTGGTGAGTAATCGCTGGGAAGAACCCAAGGAGTTTGGAATATTCATAGAAGGGTGAAGGAGAGTTATATTTTATGTTTTGTGCTCTAAGGTTACGGTCAAGTGCTGGAATGAGAGTGGAGCCCATTAGACCCTAGGTAGCAGGCATCCTTATGGGAGGAACAGTTGTTGGGGTCATGTTGTGGGAAATAAAAATCCAGCAAAAATTCTTCCAATTAAAACGCACTTCCTAGTGTGGATCAGGGGAGCATTATTCTCACCGATTAGAATTCGCATCAACCAGCAAGGTTGTCTGAGCAGGAGGAAGAAAGTAACCGTGGGATTAGACAGCCGCTGGCAAGCAGCAAACTTCGCAGGGCTGAGCGCTCACACTGGACAGGACAGTTCTGCTCACTGGTTCTGATGTGGGGGTTCTCCCACCACCAAGCAATTCTCAGACTCCAGCTGCATGCCCTACGACTCCACTCAATTCTGATGCCATCCACCCACCGGCACATAATGTCAGCCGACCCCACAGGTTAAGGGCTCTGTCCTACAAGACTGCCCTCCACTTTAGAGGCCAATTCTGACCGACTGGCTGTAAATCACGTTCCCATGAACCCCTCCTTAAGTTTGACTGGTTTACTGGAGCAGTTTACAGAACTCAGGAAACCAGTTTACTCACTAGATTAGCAGCTTAGTAGAAAAGGATGTAACTCAGGAACCACCATATACAGAGATGCCCGGAAAAGTGGATGGGGAAAGGGAGCGAAGCTTCCATACCGCCCCCCCTCAGGTGCAAATCCCCCACATCTGCATATCTGCATGTGTTCACCAACCCAAAAAATCCCCAAAACCCCCTCCTTTGGGGTTTTTATGGAGACTTCATCACAGAGGCATGACAGATTAAATCGTTGGCCATTGGCGACTGATCCAACCTCCATCCCCTGGCCCTTCCCTGAAGGGGGTAAGGTGGGTGTTGAGACTGAAAGTTCCAACTCTCTAATTACCTGGTTTTGCCCTCGGGTAACCAGCATCCTCCTCCCCCCACAGCAGGTACTTTCCAAAAGTCACCTTGTTAACATAACAAAGGACACCTTTGTCCCTCTCATCATAGGAAATTCCAAAGGATTTAGCAGGCTCTGTGCCAGAAACCAGGAGGAGGACCAAATATATATTTCCTATTATAAATCACAATATCACAGATGTGTTAGCAGTTTTGATAATTAAGCCTGTGGAGTAAAAGTCTGTAAGGAATGTCCTCCCTGTAATGCTAGTCTTCTTCCAATAATGAGGTTGTAGGAAAGGGGAAAGCTTTAAGCCCCCTGTTTTTTGGATGGCTTATTCATCATTTAAGTGATCAGTAACAAACCCACAGCATATAAATAATATGGATTCAAAACATGTCTGTGTGCAGAAGTGAAGGAATGTTGGGTATGGTGGTTAATATCAGTAGTAACCATTACTAGGCCTAACCAGCTTGAAGTAAAGAAGGCGACAATCTTTCTAATGTCATTTTGGGTGAGAGCAAATTGCTCTACACAGCGTAGTAGAGCAGCTAGACAGAGTGTTAATGTTGACTAGTTATATTATTTCCCGTCATTGGGTAGAAAGGAATTAATAAAAAGACACCTGCTACAACTATTGTACTCAAATGAAGTAAAGCTGAGACCAGCCTTGGGTCTTTGGTGACAAATGGAGGTCTTGGGTGAAAGCCAAATTGGGCAGATTTACCAGTTGCAGCTAGACAAAGTACAATTAGTAGAATGAGGTCATGACTAAGGTCAAGTATGCAGATTTGTTGGAAATCTCATGCATTTACTTTAGATAGCCTCTTCTCTCCTGGTACTCTGGCTCGCAAGGAACATGGGGGCTGTGTCCATGACTGATTGCTGGGATCACTTCTTTTCTTGGAGGAAAAGACATTCCAACATTCTTCCCCATTCCTCCCTTTATCAGGGTCAGAACTTGTTCACACTAGAAGAGGCAGCGGTAGCTCAGGAATAGTATGTCTGAATACTTTTTATTCCTTTTTCTTCATTGGAAGAGTGGTCACTGGGCCCATATGGGGGGGCCAAGCCCCACTGTAGTGGCTGGCGATATAAAGAAGGATCAACACTCACCTTGCCTTTGCACACCTCAGTTACATAAGGGAGTGAGACGTTCAAACACCTTGCCATCATCCTGTGTGCTCACACGACCTCTCTGTGTACGTGGGGAGAGAGAGAGAAAGCTCTCCAGAGTCCCTTCTTATAAGGGCACTAATCACATCAGACCAGGGCTCCACTACCAGGGTCTCATCTAACCCTGGTTACCCCCCCACACACACACACTGGTCCCATCTGAATATCACCATCCCATCACTCTGAGGGGTAAGGCTTCAATATATGAACTGGGCGGGGACACAGACCTTCAGCCTATAACAGAGTAATCACATTTTTTAATATCTATTTCCTTTCCGGTTTTTTTTCGAGAAGGGATCAGGGATGTCCGCAAAATGGGATTTTATGAGATGTGCTGATTTATGAACTCTTTGGCTCAGCAATATCTCATATTTCCATGTCAATGAGTTTTATTTGTATTATTATATAGATGCATATATTTTTCAATGAGTAGATACATCATCACGTATTCAACCAATCCCACACTTTCAAGCATCAAAACTGTTTCTAATTTTTAAAAATTAGGAACAGCTTGAACTCAATCTTCAACAGTGGATGGGCATCTACTTTTCCGAAACATTTTAGAGCAGAGCCCAGAACCCGGGATTTAGCATCAGGCTCAGTTGGCTTAAATTCTGGCTCTGCTTCTTACTGAGCAGGTGACCCCGAGCAAATAATGTGCCAAACACACAGTAAGCACTCAATAAACGGCAGGCGCTATATTTAGGAATGAGAATCGGACAATCTGTACAGTGGATTAAGGTTTAGAACAACTTGAAGTATTTTTTATCATTATTTGTTTTTAATGATTTTTATGGAGACTTATTGATTATTGACTTCCTTTCTGTTATTAGCAAAAAGTAAAGCAAAACAGAATTGGTAGGCATTGACCAGGAGTAATAGGCAAGGCGCAGAGCAGGTGGACCCTGGAGCCCGGGGGCTTCACGCAAGGGCTGGTGGTGTCACCTGTCACATGTCCCAGACTAGTGCAGGGAGAGCTCCTTCCGTGACCAAGAAATAAGATGCCAGCCGCCGTGTAGCACAGAGCTTACTCTTATGCCCAATATCGGCGACTGTAAGAGGTGCAAAGGAGACCGTGAAGTCAAAGATATTAGGCCTTTATGTACAATTATAACTGTTTTCTTTAAAAAAGCAAAAAAATGTTTAAAACCCCTCTGTTATCAAACTATGAGCAATGGCTAGCAGCCATTTGGCCGAGTCGTGGTTGAACATCTTGAGGGTGGGAACAGGAAGGGGCAGGAGACGCAGGGAAAGGAGAGGTCGGGAGGGAGGGATGTGGCGACATGGGTATGTTCAGCCTATCGCCCAGCTCAGGCAGCTGGCGCCCGCAGAGGCAGGGAGTAAGGAGAGCTCCCCTTTTAGCCCCAGGTCCGCCGCCCAGTCCCCACGGGTCCATGGGCCCCTCTCCATCCTCTTTGGACTGAGGCGCTCTGATGTCACAGGGCTTCCCTGGGAGCAGGACTTACTGCGATGAGCACTCGGTTATCACACCCTCACAAGGGCCCCATGAGGCAGGGATTTCTGGTCCCTTTTCACAAGGACACAGAGCTAGGGAGGGGCTGGGGCTGGGACCCACGGCCACACAAGGACCCACCAGAGCCTGAGCCTCCCGGCACCTGGCTCTCCTGACTCCCGAGGTGCCATCTGGAGCCAGGATCCCATGCTCCGTAGCTCTGATCCCCAACCAGCCTACACCAGAAAGTCCCCAAGTGCTGGTGAAGCCTGGACAAAGAACAAAGAATTCTTTCAAGCCACAGCGACAATGCAACCGCAGATGGCTGGGAAAGCTTGGGGTCCGGCCTGGAGTTCCCCGTCACCGACAATAGCCTGTTGAGGAGACATTCCCATGTGTGGGCGTCACCTGCACATGGGGTGTTTCCAAAGCAGGATGGGGTGCAGCACCTTTCCCAGTCACCGTGAGACCGCGGCCCGCTGTCCGCTGCGTGTAAAGGTACATGGGTGCGTTCCAGCTTCCAGCGTTGTGTTTGAAGACAAATGGGCGTCAACTACAGTTAAGTTAAAATTTGCAAATACCTACCACTTACACGGACCTGTATCTGTCTGTTTGATGCATGTACATTCGTTCTTTCCAGTAGATGGGCAGGTAATATGGCCGTCTCCCATTCCCCAGGCCGTTAGGAAGACGAGAAGCAAATTGCCCCTCTCAGGTGATCGTGGGTTTTACCTAATTGAATTTTACCCACAAAATCAAGAGTATCACAATCAGCAATAGACCTCAGAGGTATAATAGCATTTTGCACATGGAATAAGCGTAAAGCCTGTGTCCAAATCCTTCGTGTTGGAGAGAAGAAAGGTGCGCCCTGTCTGTGTCTCAGCCTAGCAGATGCTCCCGCCAGCCGGGTCTTCCGGGTCCCGGTGCAGAGCTGATCCTGTCACTCATACACATCAGCTCGCTGTGCGCTAGGACGCCCAAGGCAAGTAGTGCCTTTCGACTTGAATGAACTCAGGCCTTCTGACGGGTATGCATTTGAGTTTGTGGGGAAAGCACGGGACGGCGGGTCCTGTGCTTGGTCCTCACCTGCTGGTCAGGTAAACAGCTGCAAGGAGAAGAAAGTTCTTAGATCATCTGGGTGTCTCAAACATGTTGGATAGGCTGGTCCACATTCTGTTTTCCCCTCAAAATATCTGTCAGTCGCTAATGGTCACGTTTTGCAAGATGTTATGTATCTTTGATCAGCAGGCAAAGGACAGCATTTTTAAGCCCTGGCAGATAGGAGAGGAAGATGAGAATGAAAGGGTCCTGAGTGAGTCCCCAGCAGGACTCAGAGGCTCATTTAGTGCAGGCAACAGTGCAAAGGAAGAGTCAAAGAGCAGACGGGACAGCCACGGAGGTTTACCGGACACATAGAGAAGATCTCAGTGTTAGATGTGCCGCATTCAAGGTGAAGACTATTCTAGCAGGTTCTATAGAAGTGGGCCGGTGCTCAGGGGGGCGCTCACAGCTGGAGGCTTCACAGGTTATAGAACCTCCCACGTGGAGGAGGCAGGGAAAGATCTGAAAATGGACTCTAATAATAATAACTGGCATTTCACGGTCACTTACAACGTGCTGTGCATTGTGTTAAGCATTTTCCCGACACTCATTTAATCCAGTGGTATTTTCCCCAGCTGGAATTTTAACCCACTTGACATGGGAGACAGAATCCCTTAATGGAGCCCCACATAAATCAAGGAAGAGAGGATTTCTTTTCCAAAGTGATCAGGAGTGCAGGGCACCTGGGTGGCTCAGTTGGTCGAGCGTCTGACTCTTGATTTCAGCTCAGGTGGTGATCTCAGGGTCGTGGGATCGAGCCCCGTGTCAGGCTCCAGGCTCCGTGTGGAGGCTGCTTGAGGTTCTCGTCTCCCTCTGTCCCACCCCTGCTCACGTGCGCTCTCTCTCTCTGTCTCTCTCTCAAATAAATAAATAAATCTTCAAAGTGATCAATAGTGGAAAGGATGCCGGGACCATCAGACTGAGGACAGAAGAAAAGGGACAGACTGGCCACAGGATGATTCCCATGTGGCGTTTCAGAGGAGCCGTGAGGAGGGCTCCCGGGCCTGAGGAGTGAAGCAGTGAAAGAGCAGAAGGCAGGGAGCGTGTGGAAGTGGAGATACAGACATTCACCTGAGCATTCTGTTAGTAACGAAGACAGGTCTGTTAAGATCATACCTGGAACGGGCAGCGGTCCGAGCAGGAGTTTCCAAAACTGGAAACTACCTGGACATGTCGGGAGACAGGACTAGGAGCCGGTGGAGAAACGGAAATGCAAGGGGCCAGGGGAAGGAGGGACAGCACATCAGTCACCCTACTCCTGGACGGGACTTTCGGAATCTGGCATTTTGCGGGGTCCACAGGTTTGAGCAAAGCCCGCACAATGGAGGGGGACATCGTCCTCCTGCGGTCTCCCAGGGTCTCTTCCGGTTGTAAGATTGCGTCATGGAAAGTCAACAAGTGGCGCCGTATTTCTTAGACTGAGTCTGGGTTATGTGTTAAGAATTCAGACAAAGAGGCAGAAGGTGTATTACGACCCCTGATTCATTGCCACCTCCTCTGAGCTCCCTCCTCCTGGCTAGGGATGGGGCCCTTTACAGGTTATGGCCTATTCACAGGGGCGCCCACAGGCTTCTCCAGTGGGATAAACAATTTAGGCACGCTAGGCACAGCTCTAACTATTTTTAAGCACTGCCTACATTTGGGTTTTTAATTCTACAAGCTGTGTTTTTCTGGGGATCAATGAGATGAACGATACATGTTTGATTTCTTGGGCTCTAAAGCCTTCTGACATAAGGGGGTTAGTGAAATCCCCCAAATGAGTGCATGTCAGCCAAGAATGTGAGTGTTTGTATTTCAGAGTTTCCAGTGACAAAAATTCTGTCAGCAAGGCAAATTCAGAAAGAAACAGTTCTGTTGATAAAACCCAAGTTTTACCTATCACCAATCAATACATTTGTAGAGTGAAAACATGCCTTTCTACAGTATCTACTAATTATTGTAAGAGTAGTCGAGAGTTTATAAGACACTTTCAGATGCATTGTCTCAATTCATGCTTCGAAGTGTTAGCACACATGTTATTAGTATTCTCACTTTTATTGGACAGAAGGAAACTGAGTCTCAAAAATTGAATGACTCACACAAGGTCCCACATCCAATGATAAAACCAGGTTTCAAGCTCCCAGGGGGAGATAAGCAGCAATTCCTTTGCAAATATCAAAAACAGAAAGAAGAAAGATCCCTCCTCCCCATGAAACAAGGGAGCGGGATGAACGAGAACAGAGTCAAGGAGAGTCAAGTGTTGAAGATGATGAACTGTGAAGGTCCCCGCGCAGCTCCTGCTGAATCCCCAGCAGGAGCCGAGCAATGAGGAGGTGATGGGCTCCTTCCACAGGTGGGCGGTGAAGATAGCTGGGCACAACGCGGGAAGAACAGAAGTTCAGCTACTGTGGGTCACATCCCCAGGTGTGCCGGGCGCCCAGAAAGACGGATAAGCATGACCCTGCCTCAGGTGAAGGCTACCAGTGAGCTAGTCTCAAACTTGAATTAGCGTTGTTCTTTGAGAAAAGGAAATGAACATTTCAGAGAATATGAAAATCAGTGATCTCATGAGTTCCTCTCACTCCCTGGCACCCATTCATTGAACCAACAAGTATTTATTGAGCCCTGACGTGCCAGGCACAGCGTCGGCTCCTGGGAGCACGAGATAAACAGTCCAGCTAAATATATAATCAGCAGATCCCCTACTATCAATAGGTGCCATTGTTTCGCCCTCCTCATCAAAGATCAGATGACAGATTCCCGATAAAGTGTTCACTTATTTCTGTGACTGCTTCCCACACACCCTGGAGCTGCTCTTTTCCAATAGGCTCACAGATTGGTTTTCTTTTCGCTTATACTTTAAATCCATTTCCAGATGTATTAGGAGGTTACTTGCTATACTTGGGGTTTGGGGGTCAATTTTAACTCATTTATATTTATAATCTATAGCTGCAAGTTTGTAAATCCTCTGGGTATATGTTCTGGTGCTTCATTCCCCACCATTAGTACTGAAAATTTTCCTGATTACAATCTCTTCTGGAATTTGCACAACGTTCCGTAAGTAATGGATAGTATTTATTTCTACCTTACGCGCACAGTTTATACATCTTAATACGTCGTAACACTGTTTAAGCCAGGGTCCCCTGATTTTGGCACTACTGATATTTCAAGGCAGACCAGTCTTTGTTGGGTTGGGTTGTCCCGGGCATGGAGGCGTGCTGAGCAGCTTCCCTGGCTGACCTCTCCCTCTGGAGGCCGATAGAACAACTCTCCGCAAACATGGCCAAATGTCTCCGGGGCACAAAATCACTCTGGGTTTAGAATGACCGCTCAACTTCCCCTTAGTCCTCACAATGCCTGCAATGTCTTAAATCAGGGTTGATTTAGAAAGGAATTTTAGATTCTACCACATGTGAAAAGTTCCAAAAGCACAGTTTCGGTTTGCGGGTGCTCTTCATCACTACATTTTACCACCTCTCCTACTGAGTCACTTGGGACATCCATGCCCTAACTTCTGATGAAAGATAGGGCTTACGTTCGCCTAGAGCCACCTGTTGATTTTTAAATGAAAAATGAAAGCCAATATTTCCCCGCGTTAGGTGCCCAAGGATAAAGTGCCTGGAAGTCCGCCGTACCTCATCAGAGACGTGATTCAGACAGAGCCTCCCCTGCCCGGCTTCCTCACCTCCTCACCCCCACCACCGCAGTCCCCAGAAACGCACCTCGGTGCCTGGGTCAGCATCTGGCACGGTGATGTGAAGAGTCAGCATTTCAGAACCATGTGCTGAATTAAGTGAAAAACACTCGTTTTATGGATTTCTCATCAGGTTCCCAATTAATGCATTGTTATCAAAAATCAGATGACAGGCTATGGACGTGATACGTTTATCTGTTTTCGTTACCCGAATCTGTGGGGTTCCCCAAACCCGTGCTCATGTTGTGGTGGCAGAGAGGAAGAAGGGGAAGGCGGTCCCTTGCACCTTCAAAAAGCCTAGGTCTGGGGACGGGGGTTCGGGGGTCCCCAAGTTATGAACACAGAAAAGCAGAGATCGCAAGGCTGGGAATGAACAAGGAGATGAGATCAGGTGGAGATGAATATCGAGACAGCTGCAGTCTAAGCTGCTCTGTCTGCCCCTAACCAACAGACGACCTTTGGGCCCACGAGCCTTCCTGAGCCTCGGTGTTTCATCTGTTAGTACAGATATTCTAGAGCAGGCTGTGATGTGTAGGGCATGGGGCAAGCCAGTGCACCTGCCACAGATGCCTGCCACCCTGTGTATCATGTATGGTGGGTGCCCAGTCAGCGGGTGGGTAAGACCTAGGCAAATTATAATGTTTAGAATGGACAATATCTAGCTCTATGGCACTTTATGGTTTATAATCACTTTCCTATGCATTCTCTCCTTGGATCCTCGGAATGACCTCATGAGACAGCCCAGGTATTATTATTTGCATCTAAGAGCTAAGACTGAGCTTGGAGATGCCGGTCAGAGTTAGAACTCAAGTCTACATTTCCTAAAGCATGATGTGTTTTTCCTTCTGCATCGTGATGCCGCATAGGGAACAAAGACATGTCTCTCTCCATAAGGCTCTTTTAAATTCATCATCAGCTAAATGGCCCCACCTGGGACACCTTCACCAAATCCCCGAATGCAGTGGAATTTCCCTCCTGTAGCATATGCTCTTTGTCCACATCCTAAACCTGAGAGTGTGTAGCACTGGTTCTAACTGTCTGATTATAATCCTAACTCCTGAATCACATACCTGTCTGAATCCTAACTGCCGAATCACGTACCTGTCTACACTCCTGGGCTGTAAGCTCCCCGAGGCACGACTGGGTCTCATTCAGCGTCTCATCTTTGATGTCTACCCCAGTCCCTGCTAATAGGCACTCCATAAATATTTGTTAAATTAACTGACTAGGAAAACTCAATGTAAGATGGAGGCGTTCCTACACTAACTACCCAGAAAATTAAATGTCAAAATTTATTATAGTTTCCCTGTCCACAAATAATTTTATGTATAGAGTCTACTTTCTACAGAATCAAGTAAACTCATATTTTATGAAAATGATTTTCCTCTCCAAAATTCCAAATGGATCCCACGTACATTGAATGTTTCAGCTCAATACCTTTGTGATACTGCCACAGTTTTATGGAAATAATTTTGGATGAGTGGATGGATGAGTCGCTTAAACTTGAGTTAATTGGTGTGTACCAGATTTTCTGTTAACTAGCCATCCATTTCAAGGATATAAACCCTTTCAATAGATAAGTATTCAATAGATAACTTTCGATATAACTGATAATTGTGAATGTTCTTGCTGGCTTTATTGGGAATAACTCGCACCTCCCAACCACAAAGATTTGGTGCCATTGTAATATTCATAATGTCCACCAGGATGGTATTTTATCTTTGCGAGATTTTAGTTTTTAAAAGATGAGAATAGGAAAAGGACATCTGCATCAAGGGATGCCTGGAATTGGAAGGGGCAGAGCTTAAATGTGCGAGACACCGGGGTTATCTCCTTGCCATACCCCTCCATGTTTTGAATGTCCTTAAGTAAGTGAAGGAAAGGGGATTGCAGGGAGGCTCCAAGAACAAAAAGGAAAAAGAACTATTTACTAAGGTGAAAAACATATGCTCTCCTTAAAAACAAGACAAGGGCTCGAGGCATTGAGAAATGATCCCTGCAGTGTGGCTTGCAGTACACATCGGTCCACGTCGCGCTCAAGATCTAAATCAATCCCTGCTCTTGTGGATTGCCCAACAGGATTTTCTGGCGTCGGCAGGTTCACATGATGGCGGGGATCCGGCCCAGCACCATTACCAGCTCCTTCCCCCAGCTTATGTCCAACGTGGATGCAGCTTACGAAGTGGCCGACAGGGGCACCGCTTACTTCTTCAAAGGTACCCTACAGATCCGTGAGGTACAGGAACGGTGGGGTGCCCAGCGTGTTGGGAACAGCTGGTACTGGGAGCATTTGGTCAGGGATCGTGGAGCGTGCTTGGGTCACTCCTCCTCAGGTCGGCCATGAAATGCCGCTCTGTTGTACTATAACAATGGCACGGAGGACAATGACTCTCACAATGTTCTTAGAGCCAACACTCTGCCCTGGAGAGGCACCATGCTAAGTGACAATGCCCAGGGGGGCTATAAACCTGGTCCCCGCCCCTCAAGGTGGCATGGCATGCCCCACTGAGAGCCTCTAGTCAACAAAAGCCAACGTGGCACCCCATGTGAGGAGAACACCTGTGACTCTGGGAGGTGGGCACGGTGTCAGTCTCTGGCTCCAGCCCTTTACTATCAGAGTGACTTTGGGGAATTATCTAACTGCTCTGAGCCTTCATGTCTTCCTGGGCTTATAAGTGATTATAGTAATATCAACCTCAAAGATGCGTTGGTGGCTAGCCAATGGGCGTTATCCAATAGGTGGTACTGTCAATTTTAGCTTATTTTTCCTGATGCTGGGGGATGAAGGTACAAGGCCAGTGCCAGCTTACAAATCACAGCATTTGTCCATCACATGCCCCTTCTCTCCCATGCATATATATGAGACTGAAATGAGGCTATACACATGAAAAGTATCTTGAAAAAAAATTAATGTGTGAAATTTAAGACCCAATTGTATCAAAATTATTACTTTGCTAAGGCATCACTAGAGATGTTTGCCTCCAGAGTAGTTTTAATTGAATAAAAGCCTATACGTTGGGTTACAGCCATGGCAACTATCCCATAAACTACTCCCATTTGGGATCCTGCATAGAAATCCTCATGAGTGAAGTACATCGCCGAGTGGTACAGAGTTTTTCTGAACTTTAATTTCTGTGTTCAGGCCCCCACTACTGGATAACAAGAGGATTCCAAATGCAAGGTCCTCCTCGAACTATTTATGACTTTGGCTTCCCAAGGTATGTGCAGCGAATAGATGCTGCTGTCTATCTCAAGGATGTGCAGAAGACCCTTTTCTTTGTGGGAGATGAATACTACAGGTATGGCTTTTCTCCTTTTGATTGTCCAGATATATTCAATGGGAAGAAAAAATCCTTTTGCAGAAAAGAATGCAAAGCGAGTTTGCGATCGGCCCATTGACTCCTCTTGGCCCCTGGGATGCCATTTACTCATGGTTGACACGGTCTCTAAGATACGAAACCACCCAAACAACTGAAGCATTCATTCATGAATCCCATTGTTTGTTCCCTAGCACATGAAACATCCTAATCCTTCATGCATTTATTAACTGGACCTCCAGTGGCCTAAAAGAGTGGACACAGCATCCCCAAATACATTGCTAGCCACAGGGAATGCCTCGGGGTAAAACTGACTCCTTGTTATGTGGGTACCAATGCATCCCAGAATATTCTGTGATTTTGTGCTACATGGAGGTAGTCGTGACTGTGGGGCTCTTTGAAGGAAAGTTCTGCTGAAAGGAAAAGCCCTTATTGCTAAGTCTTTTTATCCGACCCAGAATGTGAAGACTCTTCTTACCCAAAGTGGATCATACACAATTGTCCTGCAGACCTGAGTAAGGTGACATCTGTCATCCAGTCACTGTGCACAGGGTCACACCTCATTCCACCTGCTGGGTTTCTATCCTTAACTGACTCATGTGAAGGGTGAGCAAGCTCTGCCTCTGCACACCTCCCCCCTACTCCCAGCTCTCATGTCCACAGTACTTGTTCATCTGAACCTCAGAAGAGAGAAGTAAAAACAACAGATTCTAAGCAGTTGACTATGCTAATAGTTTAATTTTTTCAGATTTTATTTATTTATTTATTTATTTATTTATTTATTTATTTATTTATTTTATTTTATTTATTTGAGAGAGAGCACAGAGGGAGAGGGAGAGGGAGAAGCAGACTTCCCGCTGAGCAGGGAGCCCAACATGGGGCTCGATCCCAGAACCTTGAGATCATGACCTGAGCCGAAGGCAGATGCTTAACTGACTGAGCCATCCAGGTGCCCCAATGCTAAAACTTTAGGTCCATGATAGGATCTGGTTGGAAGCAGGAGAGTACCCAACTTTGGTCCATGGGTTTTCATTTTATTTTATGTCACTTATTTAAGTTTTAATTTAAATTCCAGTTAGTTAACATACAGTGTAATATTAGTTTCAGGAGTAGAGTTTAGCGATTCAACACTTCCATCCATCACCCGGTGCTCATCACGACAGGTGCGCTCCTTCATCACCAGCACCTGGTTCCCCATCCCCCACCCACCTCCCCTCTGGTCACCATCAGTGTGTTCTCTGTAGTTCAGAGTCTGTTTCGTGGTTTGTCTCTCTTTCTTCTTTTTCTCCTTTGCTCATTTGTTTTGTTTCTTAAATTCCACATCTGAGTGAAATCATATGGTATTTGTCTTTCTCTGACTGATTTATTTCACTTAACATAATACTCTCTGGTTCCATCCATGTCATTGAAAATGGCAAGATTTCATTCTTTTTGACGGCTGAGTAATAATCCATTGTATATCTATATACCACATCTTCTTTATCCATTCATCTGTCGATGGACATCTGGGCTCTTTCCATAGTTTGGTTATTGTTGGGAATGCTGCAATAAACATCAGGGTGCATATATCCCTTCAAATTCATATTTTTGTATCCTTTGGGTAAATACCTAGTAGTTCAGTGCCTGGGTCGTAGGGTAATTCTATTTTTAACTTTTGGAGGAACCTCCATGCTGTTCTCCAGAATAGATGCACCAGCTTGCATTCCCACCAACAGTGCAAGAGGGTTCCCTTTCCTCCGCATCCTCACCAACACCTGTTGTTTCCCATGTTGTTAATTTTAGCCATTCTGACTGGTGTGAAGCAGTATCTCATCGTGGTTTTGATCTGCATTTCCCTGATGATGAGTGATGTTGAGCATCTTTTCATGTGTCTATTGAGCATCTGGTTGTCTTTTCTGGAAAAATGTCTATTGTCTTCGGCCCATTTTTTCATTGGATTATTCATTTCTGGGGTATTGAGTTTAATAAGTTCTTTATATATTTTGGATACTAACCCTTTATCAGTATTTGCAAATATCTTCTCCCATTCCATAGGTTACCTTTTAGTTTTGTTGATTATTTCCTTCTCCGTGCAGAAACTTTTAACTTTGATGAAGTCCCAATAGTTTATTTTTGCTTTAATTTCCCTTGTCTCAAAAGATATGTCTAGTAAGAAGTTGCTACCTCTGATGTCAAAGAGGTTACTGCCTACGTTCTCCACTAGGATTTTGATGGATTCCTGTCTCACATTTAGGTCTTTCATCCATTGTGAATTTATTTTTGTGTGTGGTGTAAGGAAATGGTCCAGTTTCATTCTTCTGCATGTTGCTGTCCAATTTTCCCAACACTATTTGTTGAAGAAACTGTCTTTTTTCCATTGGGTATTCTTTCCTGCTTTGTCAAAGATTAATTGATACATAGGTGTGGGTCCATTTCTGGGCTCTCTGTTCTGTTCTATTGATCTGTGTCTATTTTTGTGCCAGTGCCATACTGTCTTGATGACTACAGCTTTGTAATATAACTTGAAGTTCTGACCTATGATACCTCCAGCTTTGCTTTTTTTTTTTTTCTCCAAGGTTGCTTTGGCTATTTGGGTTCTTTTGTGCTTCCATACACACTTTAGGTTTAAGGTTGGCATTTATGTAGATTGCTTTAGGTAGCATAGACATTTTAACAATATTTGTTCTTCTAATCCATGAGTATGGAATGTCTTTCCATTTCTTTGTGTTTTCAATTTCTTTCATCAATGTTTTATAGTTTTCAGAGTACAGGTCTTTAAACTTCTTGGTTAGGTAGATTCCTAGATATCTTACTGTTTTGGTGCTATTGAAAATGGGATGGATTCCTTAATTTCTCTTTCTGCTGCTTCATTATTAGTATACAGAAATGCAACAGATTTCTGTACACTGATTTTGTATCCTGTGACTTTTATCTGTTCTAGCAGGTTTTTGGTGGAGTCTTTTGGGTTTCCTATATATAGCATCATGTTGTCTGCAAATAGTGGAAGTTTGACTTCTTCCTTGCAATCTAGATGAATTTTATTTCTTTTTGTTGTCTAATTGCTAAGGCTATAACTTCCAGGACTATGTTAAACAACAGTGGTGAGGGACACCTGTGTGGCTCAGTCAGTTAAGCAATCAAAAGTCTTGATTTGGGCTCAGGTCATGACCACAAAGTCATGAGATTGAGCCCCACATCGGGCTCCTCACTCAATAGGGAGTCTGCTCAAGATTCTCTCTCCCTCTCCATCTGCCCCTCACCCCTACAATAAATAAATAAAATCTGTAATAAAAAAAAATAACAGCTGTGAGAGTAGACATCCCTGTCTTCTTCCTGACCATAGAGAAAAAGCTCTCAGTTTTTCCCCATTGAGGATGGTATTAGCTGTGGGTTCTTCATATGTGGGCTTTATGATATGGTGGTATGTTCCCTCTATCCCTACTTTGCTGGGGGTTTCTCTCATGAATGGATGTTGTACTTTGTCAAATGCTTCTTCTGCATCTATCGAGAGGATCATATAGTTCTTATCCTTTCTTTTATTAATATAGTTTATCACACTGATTGATTTGAGAATACTGAACCACCCTTGCAGCCCAGAAATAAATGCCACTCGATCGTGTTGACTGTGGTGAATAATTTTTTTAATGTACGGTTGGATTTGATTTGCTAGTATTTTATTGAGAATTTTTACATCCATCTTTATCAGGGATATTGACATGTAGTTCTCTTTTTTAGTGGGATCTTTATCTGGTTTGGTATTGGTAATGCTGGCCTCATAGAATGAATTTGGAAGTTTTCTTTCCTTTTCTATTTTTTAGAACAGTTTGAGAAGAATAGGTGTTAATTCTTCTTTAAATGTCTGGTGGAATCCCCCTGGGAAGCCATCCGGCCCTGTACTTTTGTTGGTTGGGGGATTTTTGATTACTGATTCCATTTCTTTGCTGGTTATCAATCTGTCCAAGTTTCCTATTTCTTCCTGTTTCAGTTTTGGTCATTTATATGTTTCTAGGAATTTTATCCATTTCTTCCAGGTTGTCCAATTTGTTGGCATATAGTTTTTCATAATATTCTCTTAAAATTGTTTGTATTTCTGTGGTGTTGGTTGTGACCTATCCTCTCTCATTTGTAATTCTATTTATTTGGGTCCTTTCTCTTTTCTTTTTGGTAAGTCTGTCTAGAGATTTATTAATTTTATTAATTTTTTCAAAGAACCAGCTCGTGGTTTCATTGATCTGTTATATTGCTTTTTAGTTTCTCTATCATTTATTTCTGCTCTAATCTTTATTATTTCCCTCTGTCTGCTGGCTTTAGACTTCTTGTTCTTCCTTCAGCTCCTTTAGGTGTAAGGTTAGGTTGTGTACCTGAGATTTTTCTTGCTTCAGAGGGTAGGCTTGTATTGCTACATACTTCCCTCTTAGAACCACCTTTGCTGCATCCCAAAGGTTTTGAACCATTGTGTATTCATTTTCATTTGTTTCCATGTATTTTTTAATTTCTTCTTTTAATTTCCTGGTTGACTCATTCATTGTTTAGTAGGATGTTCTTTAATCTCCATGAATTTGTGGTCTTTCCACTTTTTTTCTTGTGGTTGACTTTAAGTTTCATAGTTTTGTGGTCTGAAAATATGCACAGTATGATCTCAGTCTTTTTGTACTTGTTGAGGCCTGATTTGTCACCCAGTATGTGATCTATTCAGGAGAAAGTCCCATGTGCACTCGAAAAGAATGTATATTCTGCTGTTTTAGGATGGAATGTTCTGAATATATCTGTGAAGCCCATCTGGTCCACTGTGTCACTCAAAGCCATTGTTTCCTTGTTGGATTTTCTGCTTAGATGGTCTGTGCATTGATGTGAGTGGGGTGTTACAGTCCCCTACTATTACGGAATTATTATCAATGAGTTTATTTATGTTTGTTCTGAATTGTTTTATGTATTTGGGTGCTCCCAAGTTGGATGCATAAATATTTATAATTGTTAGATCTTCTTGTTGAATTGTCCCCTTGATGATTATATAGTGCTCTTCTTCATCTCTTGTTACAGTCTTCGTTTTAAAGTCTAGTTTGTCTGATAGAAGTACCTCTATCCTGGCTTTCTTTTGCAAGAGAGATGGTTTTCCATCCCCTCACTTTTGATCTGCATGTGTTTTTAGGTCTAAAATGAGTCTCTTGTGGGTAAGAGACTCTTATTTTTTTTATCCATTCTGACACCCTATGTCTCTTGATTGGAGCATTTAGTCCATTTACTTTCAAAGTCGTTATTGATAAATATGTATTTGGTGCCATTTTATTACTTGTTTTGTGGTTGTTTCTGGAGCTTTTCTCTGATCCTTTTATCTTTGTCACTTTCATGTTTTGCTGATATTTTTTAGTGATATATTTGGATTTCTTTCTCTGTATTCTTCATGTTTATTAGTGATTTGTGATTTGTGGTTACCATTAGGTTTGTGTATAACCTCCTTGGCATATAGCAGTCTGTATTAGGTGGATGGTCATTTAAGTTTCAACCCATCCTTTTTTCCTCTCCTCCCCACGTTTTAGGTATATGTTACTGTATTTTATATCCTTTCTTTGTGAGTTCCTTGACTGATTTCTTACAAAAATATTCATTTTTACTGCTTTTGTGTTTCCTGCCTTTATACTGTCACTTTGGGTCTCTCCTTTCCACTCAAAGAGGCCCCTTAGATATTTCTTGCCGGGCTGGTTTAGTGGTCACCAACACCTTCAGTTTTTATTGGTCTGGGAAGCTCTCCAACTCTCCTTCTGTTTTGAATCATAGCTTAACTGGCATCTCACCTATTTTCAATAACCATTTCTATGGCATAAAAGAAATTTATAAATAAGTACATTATGATCTTCTTCCACCTGACTGATATCTTCTCTAGTCTGGCCCTGAGAAAACAGTATACCAGATATATTTCATGAAGAGGAACATTTATTTTCTAGAAATGAATGCCAAACAAATGTAGACTGACTCCAGGCCCCTGAGGGCCCTGGGAGCATTGCTCAGAGTATCATGTGGTGTCCTGATTTGTCATTTCCAGTCCAATGATTAAACCACCAAGCCAGCTATTTTTCTTTAGAACTTCCTTTCTGGATTCCTGATGGTAATTCATTTATTAAGCCCCAAATAGCTGCTGGGCAGATTCTCCCAAGTCTTTTCTTTAAGATAAGGGGGCTGGAATCACAGTGCTGACATACAGGAAGCTAGGTATTGAGAAACCCAACCCCCACTGTGGGTTTTCAGAGAATGAGACTGAAGGTGCACATATAAGCGTGTGTGTGGGAGTGGGAGGGCATTTATGTTGTGATTACTCAGTTAATTTCTCAAAGATTGCTCACAGCCTGACTCTCACTGGGGGGATTATCCACTCTCCCATTATTTCAGTTCTCCATTCAGTGCCTGGTCTTTGGACTAATCTACCATCCACCAGCAAAGCATGCACCTCCAGCCAGGCAGAAGTGAGGCTTAGCAGCTAACACAAGAGGCTTGATGAGAGGTTTTTAATTCTCTGTAAATGTAAGCTTGCGGAGGGAGAGTGTCTCTGATTTTAACAAGGCCTGATTCCCCGCTAAGGAAATCACAGTGCACCTTTCCAACTAAGTGTCTGTGAGTGTCTGTTGAGGAGAAGTCTTAGCAATCTGGATAAAACAGATTCATTAAAAAGTTGGTCTAAGGGATTAACTGAAATATCAAAGACTCATTTTGATGTTAAGGGAAGGGAATCACAGAAGGTACTTTTAAAATTAACCTTCTGAGTTTCTTGAGAATATTAAGTGAGTAACGCATGTAGACACTAGCCCAGAGCCTGGCACATAGTAGGTGCTCAAATAGAGTAACCGTTCAGTAATTGTAGGAGCTTATATGGTAATCAGCGAATACCTGCTTCAAAAGTTGTGATAATTAACAAATGATTGTTTAAAGCTCAGTAGTTCTCCGAGCAGCAATCCAGGCAAAGAGCAGCTCAAAGGGAATTTCCTTTTGAAAGACCGAAGGCCCCAACATTGCACTGAAACTCCTGCTTTTGGCAAAGCATAGACAGTCCCCTCACCAGTGAGAGTCCTCTGTCGGACGTCCTCTAACACACTGGTTTCTGCGCTAAGGCATAAAGCAAACGACCTTGACCTACAGCTTAGAAGTTCAGAAAAGCTGTTATAAGCCACTCCATTAACGAACCCCCCCAAACTGCACACCCCCGTTTTAGCAAAGCCTCACAGGTAGAACATCTTACTGTCACATTAAACCATGTATTGATGAGAATGATGTTTGGCTGCTGGTAAGAGACCCGAAAGTAACTGTGGTTGAAACACATAAAGGTCTGTTTTTCTCACATACATAACACATCCGAAGTTTAATAGACCTAGAGCTAACTCAGTGAGTCCACCACCACCAGGGACCCAAGTTCCTTGTAACACTGTGCCCTACTGTTAACATGGAGATAGCACTCTCGTGGTTGCCCTAAGACCCAAGTGGCCAATGAACTTCATTCCTTCTAAACAGGAAGAAGGAGGAAATGGGAGGAAAAACCAAAGGAGACGGATGTTCTGTCAATAAAGCACAGGGCCGTACTCAAAAAACACACAAGGCCAGAGTTATAGACCAAGTTATAGACCAGGAATTTGGTTGACAGCATGTTAGGACTTATTTCCCTTAGTCATTCATCACGACCTTCTTCGGTCCTCATGCTAGGTCAGTCTGTGACACAAATGATGTGTCGAGATAAAGGAAGTCTCTGGATACGCTTGTTGTCAGGGAGAGTCTCCATGAACTCCTGGGGTGGAACCAGTTTAACGAATGACGGGCCATGGGAATGCTATTGAAGAACTTCCCCCACTGAGGATGGAGGGTTGGCTTGGGGCCAGGTTGGTTCAGGCTCTAGGAGTGAGAGCCCACATGTCGGTGTGGTAGTAACTCCCCGGGGAGCAGCCCCAGGGAACTACAAGGTAAATCCAAAAGGGAGCTCTACCATGCTAATGCCACCACACATTACATGATGTGCCGTGTAAACTCACCAAAAGGGCTTCTTCCCCATTCGCCCGTTGGCTTTTACTCCTTCCTTTCCTCTTCCTGGCAGGCCCAAACGATCCAGCCAGTTTTTCTTTCTTTACATGACTTCCATTACCTTTGGCTAATTTCTCCCTGTAGATATTCTCTCTTGCTTACCAACAGCAGGGCAGTGGCTACACCAGGGAGTTCCTGGGGACCAGAGGTCCATCAACTCCATCATCCTTGGAGGCAGTCAGTGTTTTCTGAAGTTTGTGTAAAGTGATGTGCAAATCCAGGGGCCCCAGCCCCTTTCTATCCCTAAGTCAGTCTTTCTATGCAGACAGACTGGAGAGATGATTGATGCAAAATAAGACACATTTTCTCCTTCCTAGATGCCCCACGTACACTGAAAATTGAGTGTTTATTTAAGGATTTTATAGTTAGTCACCACAGAGAAATAGGTAATAAGTAATAAAAATAAGAAAGATGGGTAGTTCAAAATCTTCTTTTTTAATCTTAAATTTTTTAAACTGCATTACCAAACTACCACTTTCAATCTACGTATATTAGACAAGATTTTGCATCAGGCTCTGTACTAGGACCTTACCACTCAGGAGAGAGCACAGAGTTTGCTGCCTGAGAGTGTGGACAGGAGTAACAGAGTGCTCATCTCAACTCTCACAGCCATCATTGGGCAACCTGGATTGCCTTTCTGTTTTGGTTTAATCTTCTTCAAAAGGGAGATGGAAATGGCATCTGCTTCATAGGGCTGTGGGAATGGAGGAGAAAACTGTGAGACTCCCATCACATGATAAATAGTCAGTTTGTGTTGGGTGCTATCCACACTCAACAAGGCCTACAGTTGAGAGTAAATGCACAAGGAAATAATTAAGAGTAGTCCAAGTGTGATAGGTGTCCTGAGAGAAGACTGGATGGAGATCAGTGAGGCAAAACAAAGAAGAAATGGCCAACGCTAGTAAAGGTGTCAAGAAAGAACCCTCAGAGGAAGTGAGGACTGCCCTTCATCTTGAGAGGGGAGTAGGAGTTTCCCAGGCCGGAGGTAGGAGGGCAGTGTGGCTTCCAGGCAGAGACGGCAGTTGAAGCAAAGGCATTGGGGCATGAAATCACCCATGTATGTGGGGAAAACCTCAAGCGGTTCAGCATGATAGCAGCATGGGCTAGAATGAGAGACGTGGCCCAAGGAGAAAGAGGGTGTCGATGATGGAGGGCCTACGCCTTTCCAGGGAGACCAGTGTGAATTTATAGAAAAAGAGGAATATCTTTAACTGTCCTAAATAAGCGAGTAACCCAGGAAGGTTTGTGTTGTAAAAATACCCCTCTGGCAGCAGCGTGACAGGAGCAGAGGGGGACAAGATGGGAAGTCAGCTAAACCAGGGAGGCCAGAAAGTCATGGGCGACATCTGCAAAGTGCTCAAAGAAAAAACTCTCAACCAAGAACCCTACATTCAGCTAAACTATCTCAAAAATGGAGACCAAAGAAGACATTCCCAGATAGACAACAACAGAGAGAATCTGTTGCTACATACTTGCCTTACAAGCAATACTACAGAAAGTTCTTCAGGATGAAGGGAAGTGACCCTGATGGTAATTTGAATCCACATTAAAAAAACCCAAAGAGCAGTAGTAAATGTAATTATGTAATCATGAAAGATAGTCCAAAGGTATATTTCCTCCCTTTCCTTCTCTTAACTGATTTTAAAACTAACTGTTTAAAACTGCACACACATATATATATATTCATATATATAAAATTGTACTGTTGGGCCTATAACATACCAAAACATAATATATTTGTCAATAACAGCACAAAAGCACTGGGTGTGAGGAAAACTGTATTAAGATAGGGAAATGATATCAAATGCTAACTCAAATTCCCTGGAGCAACAAAAGAAAGCAGAAATGATAACTAAAAAAGTTAATATATCAAAGACTATAAATATATATATTTTCTCTCCTTTCTATCAGCTTCTTAAGAAGACATTAAATTGTATAAAATCGTAATTACAGCAATGTATGTTGGGGGTTTGTAACATAGACAGATATAAGATATATAAAAACAAGACCATCAAAGGGAGGGACAAAGAATAGACTTACAGGAGTTCTGAATCTCCCTGGAATTAAGCTAGTATAAATCTGAAACAATTTATGGTAAGTTAAGGTATATGTGATATGCTCTCTACCAACCACTAAGGAAATAACTTTTTAAAATGTAGTGACAAAATCGTGAAAGAAATTAAAATGGTACATTGGAAAATTTTCACTAATGCAAAAGAAAGCATTAAGGAGGGAAAAAGGAACCAAAAAGACATAAGACATGTAGAAAACAAAAAGTAAAGTGGCAGATATAGATCCAATTATATCAATAATATTAAATGTGAATGGATTAAACAATATAATCAAATGACAGAGATTATTAGACTGGATAAAAAAAAAAAAAAGACCCAACTATAGGCTATTGATAGGAGACACATTTTATATTCAAAGATACAGAGAGGTTGAAAGTAAAAAGATGGAAAAAATATCTATCATGCAAACAGCAACCATAAGAAAGTCAGAGTGGCTATGCTAATATCAGGCAAAACAGACTTTCAATAATGAATAGAGCAACTAGACAACAAGACCTATAAGGAACAGAAGCCATGAAGATCACTATAAACCAACAGGACCTAGCAGGTGTCTATAGAACACTTTGCACAAAAGCAGAATACACATTTTTCTCAAATGCTTATGGAGCATTGCCCAGAAGAGGTGACGTGTTAGGCCACCACACACGTCTCCAAAAATTTTAAACAACTGAAATCATATAAAATATCTTTTCTGATCACAGTGAAACAAAGCTACGAATCAATATGGGACGGAAAACTGGAAAAACTACAAATATGAGGAAATAAACATACTCTAAAACAATCAATGTGTCAAAGAGGAGATTACAAGAGAAGTTAGAAAATACTTAAAGATGAATGAAAACAAAAACCTAGTATTTGAGAACATATGGATGCAGTGAAAGCAGGACCCAAGGGAAATTTATGTCTCTAAATGCCCATTAAAAAAAGGATCTTAAGTCAATAACCTAAACTTCCACCTAAGACACTAGGTAAAAAAAGCAAATGAAACCTAAAGCAAGTGGAAAGAAGGAAATAATAAAGATTGTGGTGGAAATAAATGACATAGAAAATATTATAAGCAATTTGAGGAAATAACAAAACTAAGTTTGGTTCTTTGAAAAGATCAACAAAATTGACAGATTTCTCATGGGACTGACCTAGTTAAAAAGAGAAGACTCAAATTACTAAAATCAGAAATGAAAAAGGGAACATGACTACCAATCTTACAAAAATTAAATGGACGATAAAGGATTCCTATGAATAACTGTATGCCAGTAAATTTGATAACTGAGCTGAAATGACAAATTACTGGAAAGATACAAAGTGATGAAGCTGAGTCAAGAAGAAATAGCCTGAATTAACCTACAACAAGTTAAGAGATTTAATTCATAATCAAAAAAATTATCCATGAAGAAAAGCCCAGGCCCACAGGTTTCAGTAGTGAAATTCATTAGTGCCAATTTTTCACATACTCCTCTAAAAAATAGAAGAGGAGAGGTCATTCCCCAACTCATTGTACCAGGGCAGCATTACCCTAATACCAAAAACAGACCAAGGTATCACAAGGAAATAAAACTTCAGAGCAGTATCTTTTGTGCATATGGATGCAAAAATCCTCCAAAAAATAGCAAACCAAATCCAGCAGCATATAAAAAGAATTACACACCATGACCAAGTGGGATTTTTCCCAGGCATACAAGGTTGGTTTAACTTCTGAAAATCAAATAATGTAATATACCATATCAATAGAATAAAAAACAAAATCCATATGATAATCTCAATAAACACAGAAAAAGCATTTGACAAAATCCAAACCTGTTGCAAAATAAAAACTACTCAACAAACTAGAAACAGAAGGACAATTTCTCAACCTGATGAAAGGTATCCATGAAAACCCACAGCTGATCTCATACTCAGTGGTGAAAGCCTGGATGTCTTCCCCTAAAATCAGGAACAAGACAAACATTTTCACACTCACCACTTCTATTCAACATTGTACTAGAGGTTCCAGCCGGGGCAATTAAGCAAGAATGAATAAGATAAAAGGCATTCAGACTGGAAAGGAAGTAAAACTATTTCTATGTCATGTGATCTCTTATATAGAAAAGCCTAAGGAATCCTCCAAAAAATCTGTTAGAACTAAGTTCAGCAAATATGCAGGGTATGAGTTCAGTATGCAAAAATCAGTTTTAGTTCCGTACACTTCAATGAATAATCCAAAAATGAAGAAAACAATTCCACTTATGATAGTATCAAAAAGAAAAATAATATTTAGAAATAAATTTAACAGAAGTAGAAAACTACAGCCTGAAAACAACAAAACACTGTTGAAAGAAATTCAACAATTAATCTAAATGGAAAGAGATCTCATGTCCGTGGATTAGAAGCCTTAATTTTTTTTTAAGATTTATTTATTTATTTGAGAGAAAGAGAGAGCATGAGCAGGGAGGAGGGGCAGAGGGAGAGGGAGAAGCAGACTCCCCACTGAGCAGGGAGCCCGATGCGGGACTCGATCCCAGGACCCCAAGATCATGACCTGAGCCAAAGGCAGACGCTTAACTGACTAAGCCACCCACGCCCCAAGCCTTAATATTTTTTAAATGACAACACTCCCCAAGTTGATCTACAAGACTCAACACAATCCCTATCAGAATACCACTGGTTTCTTTGTAGAAATTGATAAGCTGATCTTAACTTCATATGGAAACTCACAGGACCCAGAATAACCAAAATATCTTGAAAAAGAAGACCAATTTGGAGGACTCAGAATTCCCAATTTCAAAACTTACTACAAACCAAGAGTAAATCAAGACAGTGTGAACGTGAGGATAGACATAGAGATGAATAAAATTGACAGTCCAGAAATAAACCCATGTATCTATGATCAGCTGATTTCTGACAAAGACGCTAAGGCCATTCCATGGGGAAAGAATAAAATGAAGAAGTAAAGCAGAAATGAATATTCAGGAGTTCCATTTTGTACATGTGGAACGTGACACGCTGGTGAAACCCAAGAATGGAAATGTCCAGAAGAGAGTTCTCTATTCAGGTCTCAAGCTCAGAGAATTCAGGCTGTTAATACAAATGTGCATTTCGTCAAACAATCCGGCCATCGATATTTTTCAACATTGTTACATAGGCTTGTTTCAAAATCCTTGTGGGCAGGGTTCCTAGCCCACATTTTGGAGGGAATGGGGCATCAGTACACCCGGGGGTTAGGTTTCCCATCCCTGACCACTCTCCTTCTCCAAGGAAATCACAAAGGTCCCGTCCTCCCTGAAAGCCTTGTCATTCCCAACTAAAAGTGGATTATGAATTTCAAAGGGGATTCTGGGTTTCCATTTCACTAGAAAGGTCTCCTTGAAGAAACTTCTTGAAAACATATATTTTAGATCAATAAATTCCCCTTTTTGCCTCCCTTTCTCACATTTTCCTTAAGCAACCTTTTGCAGACAGAACTCCCCATTTGGTACTTCAAAGGAGGCAGTTTGGGGTCGATTTTGCCACGGATGTATGACAGAAACCATCGTAATTGACACACCAGAAATTCCTAACAAATCTAAATTCAGAGCATAAGATTAAACAACATGCAAGCACTTTACCAAAATAGTCCCCAAGCCCTTAGATGACCAAGGTGGAGAGTAAGATAATATATCTGAAAAAAGCACCTCACATCTATGGCTCTATGACATTGCCAGTAAAGATTAACGGCCAGGAATGATTTCTGTAATATCTATGCCTATTAATCAATAGTCAGAAATGAAACAGAAGCCCGTACAGAAAAGAAACATAGTTACAGGTCGATCATTTTTACTTGGTATTTAGGTTTCACAAACAAGACCTCAGTCATGAGAAAATGCATGCAATGATTTCCGCAGGTCCCTAGTATAGAGTAGATGCACAATAAAAAGGCTGTTCTTTCCTTAATATTCTAGTCCAGCTAGTATTTATTGATGGTTTATTATGTGTTAGGAATCCTCCTATTTCCTCATATTCTCTCATTCTCCCATCTGCCTTCTCAACGATCTTGAGAAGTAGGCATCCTTATCTCCATGAAACAGTTAAAAACATGGCATCTCCGAGAGCTGAGTCATTAGCTCCAGGTCACCCAGCTAACGAGCGGTCCACCTGAGGCTGCGTTTCACACCATCTCAGTCCAGACCCGGAGGCCCTCGCCATCAACCACACACAGTCTTCTTTGTTCTTTTCACCATGTATCTACCGTCAATCACACACCCACACTGGTGATTCTCACCCTGTCTTTTAACTTCCTTTTCTATTATCCTCCAAAAAATCTGCAACAGAACAGTAGACCTTCTCAATCCTAGGCCCTTCTTGCCTGCGTTCTCTGGACTACCCCCACGTTGCCCGGCCCTTCTTTCTCCACCTCTTCTCAACCTTGACTCCACGGCAGAATGTTATCTGGAGGAGGAGGTGTGTTGGAAGATTAGGTAAAGATTAAACTCCTTGATGACTTAGGAGCTCAGACCAAATCACGAAGTTTACTCACGCTCATCCTGGCCAGTCAGTTAATGGTTCTTGGAGCCCTGGGTGTGTCTATGTACCAGGCATGTGCATGCGTGTGTGCATGCATGTGTGCAAGTTGTCTCTCATCCTCTATGACCACTGTTTTCCAGATTAGGAAACCAGAGCTCAGAGCACTTTCCCCTATCACAGAGCCCAGAGATAACAGAGTCAGCTCAAACCCAGAGCCATCCGATTGTATGCTCTTTGCTCTATAACAGAAATCCTCAAATATCTGTCCACAAACCAAGGGCTAGATTATCACAAAGTTTCCACCAATCCACAGCAAAATAAGAACAGAACAATATTATAAACGTAGGGGGTGTATTCTGGGTCAGTATAAGACACATTATTGGCAAGAATCATCTTTTATGCTGAGATTATGTCCTTTCTGCCTTGTTGGTGTTAAAGTTTCTTTTCTTTCTGAAATGATAATGAAAATAGGTGGTAATTTTTTTTTTTTTGATGGCCTGATGGTAATGTCCTTACTTGGTACCATGAAAAGTAGGTAACTCTATGGTAGCTTTGTAGGTCCCATCTACACAACGTCAACCAACAAAGTCCTAATGAGATATTTATATGTTATCAGCTAATCCCGAAATGGCGATTTGTGTTTCAGACCGATACTTTGAAATAGATTGTGTTAAGAGTCATACTCTTTAGAAAGCAGTTATAGGATAAGCAAAGGGCAGAGAGGAGGCTAGCCCGTAGGGCAGGGGTCTGTTAACTACATAAGTGGTAGAAGGAGCAGAGAAAAGAAACAGTGATTTCACAATTTCCCCAAGCATTTTGCCTGGGTGTTTATAAATGTGATTGAGAATTAAAATTCCCAGCTAGATGTTGTTTCTCTAAAATTTCTCCTGAAAAAAAAATTTTTTAAGATCTTATTTATTTTATTTTAGAGAAAGAGCATGAGTGGGGGGAGGAGCAGAGGGAGAGAATCTCCAGCAGATGCCATGCTGAGCGTGGAGCCCCACGCAGGGCTTGATCTCAAGACCCTGACATCATGACCTGAGCCAAGATCTAAAGTTGGGGGCTTGACAGACTGAGCCACTTGACAGACTGGAACATTTTTTACATATAATATTATTACCTCCATTATCCTCTGAACAGGTATATATAAGATTTTAGGTGTCACCACCACCTAACCTAAGCAGACAGATAAAAGAGAAAGATCTTTCTTCCATACCTTTCTATTGGATTAATAACCACTATTCTCTCTTTAAAACATACTTCTGTATTTAAACTGTTTCTCTCTTCTCAAGAAAAAAGCTATTTGCTCTGTCCTTTGATCCTTTCCAGTCCTCCCCATCCAATTTAAATAGAATACAGCAGACCCCCACTTGGAACAGTTGCCCTACAGGGAGTCTTTAATCAGTCACTTGCTGGGAACTAAGAACACATTTTGCCATAAAACAATATAAATGGTGATGACGTTCTCAACATCCCTCCCAACTGTTTGCTTACCGTGCACAAGGGTTAGGCACAGCCCTAGTTTAAAAGCTCAGCTTCAAGTCCTCTGTTCAGAGCAGACAGAGGTGAATGGACACCTGAAAGCCGGGCCACCGCTCTCCCTGAGCACGGGGTCTCCTGCTCCAGCCCCTCCCTCGACGCAGTCCCCCACACCTGCAGACCCATCCTCACTCTGCCCTCTCCCCTGCATCCCCCTCCCCAAATACTGAAGCTTTAGAATTATCCTCCTCACTCTCTCCCGCCAAAGCTTCCGTTTCCTCCGCACAACTGTCTCAGGGAAGCGAGAGAAGAAAGCAGCCTAGCCAACGAAGGTTAATATGTGAACAATTTTTAATAAGGGACTCCAGATTTCAGACAGTGGAAGGAGGCGAACGTAAGAGATGCAGGCCATGGTGGGGTGGGGCACTGTGCCCTGGCTGTTCCTTTGTTTTCCTTCCATTTTTCCCTGACTCCACTCCTGAGACATTGCAGTCTCTCGGATGACACAGGTGCCCGTCGCGGATGCGGTGTCGGCGTTTCTGATGAGTGGGACACAGGGAATGTTTTCCATCTCTATCTCTGCCACAGTGACTCGCAGAGCTCGGTTTTCCCCTTTGCCCACTGGAAGGTTCTAATGACCCTCCCGAAAAGGGCATCTGGAACAGTCAGCCTCCACTTCTGTCCTCCACACTCCCCCAAGCAGCTCAACCCGCTAGTCACACTGGCCTGAATACTTCTTTGCCAACGTGCAGTCCTGCTCAGGGTCAGGAGGGATCTGTCCCCGGCCGTGGGCGAGGAGGTGGGCGTCTGCGGCTGCAGGAAACGGCTCGGGGCTCCAGGCACCAGCAGAAACTGTCTGACCTCTTGGCGGGAAAGGAGTGGGGTATCCACCCTGGGAATGCCCCGGCCGGGGGCTCTGTGCCGATGAAGAAGGAACTTTCTCACTCTTGAGACTGCATAACTGCCTACATCCTGAGCCCATACCCATCATGCTGATTCACACAAGTCACAGTCTTTTGTACAAGGGGCAGCGTGGGTGACAAAGATGTACATTAAACATTCTTCTGAGTTCCCGTTGCATGGTACCTGCTGATCCAGAAAGAGAAACCGAATCTACTATTTGGTCAGGTGTATAATGTTCCCAGGAAACAAAAGCAATTTAATTCCATTCACCTGATTGAAAAGGCAGAGGCTCAGTTATCTGAGATTTTCTTGCTACTTATTTTTACCTACTGACTGTTTGCATATGTGTTTATTCATTCACTGTGCGTTGTTTGTCCAGTCCCTCCTCTACAGATACATAGCAAAGGAGCCCATGAATAAAAGCCCATGAAGGGCTTTCAGCTGATTCTTGGATAAGAATCCAAGCCCAGAAATACTTACATGGAGTGGGGTGGGGGATCATTGCAACAGAAAATAAAGCAGAAAAATACATGTAGAGTTCCTTTTGAAAGGCAACATATCTTTTTTTAATTATAGGAACATGTTGCTATAATATATAAATAATTCTAAGACTAATTCTAAGAATATATCTATTTACAGACTATTTAGAGCAAATGAGCAGTCCTAGAAGCTAAGGAACTTGGGAGAGAAGTGATGCAGTGTGCGTGTGTGCACACGTGTGTATACGTGTGTGTGTGTGTGGCAAAGCGAGGCACAGAGAGACACACAGACACACATCTAAAGTAAGACATAAGTCAGCCCTGGCTAATGATGTCTCACTAGCACCGTGTCACCTACAATCAATAAAAACCTCTTATTAACATTATTTATGGAATAATACTTCTTCCAGCTATGATGAAAGAAAAAGGAAAATGGAAAAAGACTACCCAAAGAACACAGAAGAGGAATTCTCAGGAGTTAATGGCCAAATAGATGCCGCCGTGGAACTAAATGGTGAGCATCTCCACCAAAATCTTTGTGGAAAAACTGTAACAAGAAATCTGAGCTCTGCTTTAACCTATGACAAAACAGGTTTCCAGATGGGAGTCCTTGGTTCCGAGTCCCTTACAAATTTAGGTAACCAGATCAGCTATTAGAAAGAGTACAAAATGTCTACCATCGAGACTCTTTCTCTGCCAATAGCCAGTTTTAGAAGTATAGCTTCAGTCCGTAAGTTGGTTACATCTTAAAGCCCACCCAGTCAAAACTGCCTCTTTCTTCTTGAAAATGCACATACTGTCAACCTTCCCAGAGCCTTTCCCCACCCCCTCACCCAACTCCTGAAATTTAACACAGAGTGGGGAAAGCTGAACTGAACAGGGTTGAGTAAATGTGACTGAATCTTGTGGACCAGCCAACACCTTCTTCCTGCGTCTAGAGCACAGAGCTGGCCTCTGTTCAGAAATGCAAAGAGAGTTCCAGACACTTTCCCTGCTCCTGTGGGATGGCTAATAGCTCTGGGAAATGCCCCTCCGTCCAGCAGAGATTACAGTACCAGAACCAAGACAGTCTATGACTTGGTGCTGAGTGGAGCGCAGACCTCACAGTGACTGCAAGAAGTGAACTGAGAAAGAGGAGAACCGGCATCCACAGTGGGAGTTTGCACGGTGGGACTTCAGCTGAGCTTTAGGGACGAGTTAGAGGTTTGGGCAGGGACAGAAGAGGGGGGGATTCCCTGGAGGGGAGCAGTGGCTCCAACACAGCTGAGCCCCACCTGCTGGGTAAGCACCGCTGGGAGAAAGGTAAGGAGCAGGGACGGAGAAGAGGGAGGTGCTGGGCCCTCAGACTCCATGAGAGCCGGGCACAGACCAGCAGCTACCACCTGGCATGTCCCCAACACCCCTCTGGGGCCACCTACAAACCCTCCCTTTATGGATCTGCAAGTCATTTTCAGTAACTACATTTTCACCTTTGTCTCTTTTAGGCTACATTTACTTCTTTTCAGGACCAAAAGCATACAAGTATGATACAGAGAAGGAGGATGTAGTCAGTGTGCTGAAATCTAGCTCCTGGATTGGCTGCTAAACAGAAAGGTCTAGTGTTTTCTGGGGAGTGCTCATGACCGCCAGCAGCTGGTCCCTGGACCGCAAGGACTGAAGCAGGGTGTGGGAGAGGGATTCTTCCCCCGGCCTTCAGTCCTACGGGCAGCTTAGAGTTCATCGAAAATAATTACACTTCTAAATGTTGTCATGGTTGCAGATTCATAATTCTAATCTAAATGGGCAATTTCTGTATGGTCAACTTCACATAAAATCAGAACTGACACAATGCTTTCTTCCATGAGACACCCACTGCCTTTTATTTTTCTTACCTGATATATGGAGGCAAACTGATAAATTCGGCTTTTATCACCAAGAAGACACCTATTTGTGGATTCCCTGACACGTATTATAACTCTTTCTAATAGGCAACATCATTGCCGTGCAAACTGTAATCACTCTTTATTAAGCTTTTGTGGCCTCTGCATTCATTGTGATGAATACAAATCTGTCCATCTTTACCTTGGACACATCACAAACAAAATACCATGTTAATCTTGCTTCTCGTTGTGTGTTGGTTGGCTCCGTGTACTCACTGGTCTTTGAAGTAGGTCGTAGCGGGCAAACCTATTCAAGTGAATTTTCACGCTAGGCAAGAGATGGACACTTGGCAAGAGGAAAACTTTTAACAAAAGCCAATAAAAATGTTGTCTAAGAACAGGTCCTCATTTCTCTTAATATTTACTGGCTTCAGTCACACTTGATTTGGCAACAAACTGTACCTAGCAGAAACCCAAAACCCGAGATAGTATCGTGAGCACGCAGACCCAGGAGAAGTAACAGTAACTCACTGCATTTCCTGCTTCCTGACAATAAAACACCCACCGAGAACCGTCTTTAACCCTTCCGAGGGAGTCTCTCCGGACTGGTTTTCCATTTAGGGGAGTCTCTCTGTTTAGTTTTTCTTACTTCAAGCTAAGCCTTTTCTCTTTCTTACCTACTCATCAGTACAGGGAAAACACAGCTGTTTGTCATTGTTATGACTTTTTTTAACCTTACCCTCTAGAATGTAAGGATTCTAAAGATTAAGGGAGTCTAAAATTAGATGATAAATACATTTAGCGTACTTCATGGGCCGCCTGGAATATCCACAGCGCTCCACACATCACTGATTAAACTGGTGTCACAGGATGAAGAAGGGGTGGGGCCGTCCCTGGCCGTGACTCCCAGCCTCCCACTTGGTTTCTGTTACTGAAAGTGGCTATTTATACAAGCAGATGTTGAATCTTTGACGGTTGAAGACAAACTCTAGCACGCTTGCTTTCCAATGTCAACTGCCTTGATTGAGGAAGCAAAGTCGCTTTTGCAAAAACAGCCAGTGGAGGAGACGTGCATGATGGCAATGAGCAGGGAGTAAAAGCAGCCTGGCAGCTCCAAAAGGCTAAACACAGAGTAAGCAATACGTGAGCAGTTCCACTCCTGGACGCACACCTGTGAGACCGGAAGACGCGCGCACAGACATGGATGACGCTTGAAAACAGGACGCTAAGAAACCAGATGCAAAAGGCCACCGACTCTAGGCTTCTGTTTCTATGAAATGTTCAGAATAAGAAAATCACAGAGACGGAAAGCTGATGGGTGCTTGCCAGGAGTTGGGGGAGGGGCGATGGACAGTGACTGCTAAGGGGCCCGGGGGTTTCTTCGTGGGGTGATGAAAATGTTCTGGAAGTGATGATGGTGATGTTTGCACAACTCTGTGAATATACGAAAAGCCATCGAATTGTACATTTTAAGTGGATAAACTGGATGGTTTGTGAACTGCATCTCAATAGACCTGTTGTCTTAATAATAATAATAAGCAAGGAGCTCCAGGTTATGTGATGATCTCTGCACGGCAGGCCCTGGCCAGCTGCGGCAGGGACCACACGGCAGTGAAGCATTAGCCCGAAGACATCTGGGGCTAAGCTCCACCAGCCAGAAGTCCTCCTGGTGCCCAGGGCTTGCCCGGGGGCATGCATAGTGTAGACACCTCACTGAATAAACGAACATTACTGAAAGCAAAATAGCATGTGCTCTGAGGTCTGACTGGCTTCAAACCCAGATCTGTTATTTTTAGCTGTGTGGTGTTGGTCAGTTCCTTAAACTCTGTCTCAGTCTCTTCCTTTGTAAAATTAGAATGGAATAGTCCTTACGTCCTAGAGATATTTAGAGGCTTAAATATATAAGCTGAAATATACAAAGCCCTTAGATAGTCCCTGGTGCCCTTGAGGGGCTCTATGATTGCTGTTTTGAAGCTAGTCGAAATAATTTTGTTTTGAGATATTTCAGGGAATTTGTATATATCCCTCGAGATAGATGAAGACACACGAGTTCTATGGCACCACGAAGATTGATGAGCAGTGACCTGACCCTAGCACAGACCCTAGCAATGGTCAGACGGAGGAGAATTTCCTAGGTAAAACCAACAGGACCTGCTCCTAAAGTGTATTTTGCAATTAAGAAAAAGCGCAGGGTAAAGAATGACTCTAAGGTTTCGGGGCTTAGCGAGTGGGAGAGCGGTGTGCAATCTGGAATCAGCTGGGCGTGAGTTGCCCATTCGACGGGCCAGGGGGCGAGGCCGGACCAGGTGGACAGATGGGGACCCATGAGTTCCAGGAGGAGGTGGGGCTGGAGAGAGACCCTGAGAGTCACCGCCTTTCTGCTGCTGTCCAGGACCCCAGGAACCCCCACCCCACACACTAGCATGGAACTCGGGGCAAAAATGGATTCTACAAGAGTGAGAAGGCAGGTGAAAGCAATCTCCGGTGGCTTTCCATCACATGCAGTGCTCAGTCTACTGACCCGTTCTCTGTCCCCGCTTCAAGAACATGGTTCAGGGGTGCCTGAGGGGCTCAGTCGGTGAAGTGGTTAAGTGTCTGCCTTTGGCTCAGGTCATGATCTCAGGGTCCTGGGATAAAGCCCCACATAGGGCTCCCTGCTCAGCGGGGAGTCTGCTTCTCCCTCTGCCACTCCCCCTGCTTGTGCTCAATCTCTCTGTCAAATAAATTAAAATCTTATAGAAAAAGAGAACATGGTTTAATGCTCAACAAGAGGCTTGGGTTTTCTTTTTTTCTCGGTTTTTATGTTTCTTGGTAAAAAATCAAAGCACAAATCACAAAAGAAAACACAAAATCTTAAGGATTGCTCTCCTAAAAGAAAGTTGTTGGTCATCTGGGAATCTTAACTGAATACAGTAAAAGAACTTTCAAGACTTTTCAAAAATCCGTTTGTTCCTACAGTGAAAACACCTCTGTAAGGTCAGCAGACCTTACAGAGAAGGTGACTGGCAAGGTCTGTACCAGATTCTTCCGCCTTTGCCTGCAAACCAGAGTCCCTGTGTCTCTACCACAGGCCATGAGGTTTCCGGTCCCCAAATCAATGTTCGATCCAAAGTTCCTGCCTGGAGCCCAGTCCGGGCGGCCAGTGGAGCTTGTTTCGGAGGGTCTGTCCTGCTCTCCAATGGACCAGCGTGCCAGGGGCTGGGACAAATGCCAGATGGGAAACCCTTTCCTGCCCAACCTAGGGTATGCAGCCAAGCCTCTGCCTCAGTCTCCCCTCCCAGCACATGGGTTCCTAACCCTGCTTCAAACCCCACACCACTTGGCTAGTGTCCCAGAACTGTAGTCAGCACTACAGGTTTTCAAGCCTCATTGCACACCAGTGTGCTTTGAGACTCACAACAACCCCGGGAGGTGTTGCTACCCTCACGGTCATGCGCTAAGACCAGAAATGGGCGTGAGCTCGTGCAGGGAGCACAGTCGATGCTAAGGGATTGCCAAGTGAGCCGCATGGACCACACCCGCTATAGGAACCCAAAGCAGTTCAAAGAGGCGAGAGGGAAGGAACGAGAAAAGAAGGCTTGGATTCTCCTTCCTACAAAGGAACATGAGCTCAGCTCTGTCGTTTTTCACATCAGTACACCCAGGGGTTAGGTTTCACCGACAGGACTTACACCTTTCCAGAAGAAGTGCAACCACATCATCAATCTCTCTCAATCCCCCCTCTCTTCCTCTGCCAATTACAAGTTATCACAGAAACATGTGGACAAGTTTCAGCTGGCTCAGATTTCACTGAAAGAAACAGGCTTCTTGTATTTATCCCTTTATTTTTTTTTTAATTTTTTATTTATTTGACAGAGAGACACAGCGAGAGAGGGAACACAAGCAGGGCGAGTGGGAGAGGGAGAAGCAGGCTTCCCTCTGAGCAGGGAGCCCGATGTGGGGCTCGATCCCAGGACCTTGTGATCATGACCCGAGCCGAAGGCAGACGCTCAATGACTGAGCCACCCAGGTGCCCCTTTTTATTATCAATTAAATAAAATGACTTTCCAAATATTCAACAGACCTTGTGCGATTCCCAGAATAAACCCCACTTACTCAAAGATGTTATTATCCTCTTTATATATTTATATATTGCCGGCTTTGTTTTGCTAACGTTTTGTTTAAAATGCTCGCATCTGTGTACATGAGGGGTATCAGCTGGAGATTTTCTTTTCTGATATTGGTTTGGTTTCGATATTTGGTGTATGCCGGTCTCAATGAGTTAGGAAGTATATCTTCTCCACCATTACATGAAAGAGCTTGTCTATGGTCAGTATTTTTTCCTTGAATGTTTAATAGAATTTACAGTGAAGCCACCTGGGCCTGGAGTTTTCTTTGGGAAGGTTTTCATTATAAACTCAATTTCTTTCATTCATCTAGGGCTATTCCGGTCTTCTGGTTTCCCAGTGTCCGTTTTAGAAATTATATGTTTCGGAGAAACTGTCCATTTCAGACAAGTTGTCCTTTGACTTAACACATGATCAAATTCTTATCAATGCTCTCTGTGTGTTCAGACAGTTTTTCAGTGTGTGAGCTGTTTCTGGACACCTTGCTCTCCAGAAATGTCGCACTAATTTCCTCTGTGAGCTCCCATTTCCATGGGATTATCGGTTTCTGGCTGTGGGAAGGGTGAAGGCCCCCATCTCAGTTTGGCCTTCTTGCTGAGTTTAGAAACTGGGAAGGAATTGAGGCACCTGAGGGCGGGGTGCTCAGGGATGAAGTCTGGGCTCAGCCACTCTCATCGATCAGCCTCATCGTGGATCTCCCTCTCGGAATCGTCTCAGCAATTCAGCATCAGGCTCTGCAGATTTCTAGGGGCTGCTGCTGTGTCTGTATGTTTCTAGGGTCTGGTCTGGACAGAGTGAGAGGGAGGATCTTTCAGGAGCTGGTCGGGCTGACTCTGCATCTTGGTAGTGACTTCTCGTCTGTGTTGGCATCCAGCATCAATTCCACATTAACTGATTCAACAGCTTTTGTTGAGCATCTACTTGACCCAGGTATCACATCAGCAAACAAAACAAAAGCTCCTGCCCTTAGGGAGCTTCCAAGGAAGACAGGCAATAAGCAGTATACATAACAAGTGCTTAAATTACATAGTGTGTTAGGGGACCCATGGGTGGCTCAGTTGGTTAAGCGTCCACCTCTTGATACTTGCTCAGGTCATGGTCCCAGGGTCCTGGGATCGCGCTCAGCGGGGAGTCTGCTTCTCCCTCTTCCTCTGCCCCTCCCCCTGTTTGTGCTTGCTCTCTCTGTCCCAAATAAATCAATAAAGTATTTAAATAAATTATATAGTGTGTTAAAAGATGATAAATTCTAAGGAAAAAAATAATTGTAGAGCAGTGTCAATGGATTGGGACTAGGGGGTTGGGGGGAAAGTTTGTAATTTTAAGTCTGATAAGCCAGGGAAAGCCTCACTGAAAAGGTACAAATTAACTATATTTTCATGAAAAAAACAAACCCATTTCTTATTTAAAAATTAAACGAAATGCATACTTGTATTACACTTCACAGTGATAAATCAGAGAAAAGATTTAGCTTTTTTTCATAAAGTCACAATTATTAAACCGTTCTGATTTGCCAAAGACTTAGCGTTATTATGTGAACTTAGTTCTTAAGATGTTTCTGAGTGTACAGTCCCTGTATTTAAAAAAGGATTTTTTAAAAAAAATTCGTACATTTACCATATTAAAAATTCACTTATTTTCTGTGAATTGTGGGAATATTAGAATTATATAAGTGCTTATTTACTTCTACAAAAATAATCAGAACAGAGCTTCTTTAATTAGAAGACATTATGGATCTAGAGGGTATTATGCTAAGCGAAATAAGACGGTCAGAGAAAAACAAATACCATATGATCTCACTCATGTGCAAAATTTAAGAAACAAAACAGGTGAACATAGGGGAAGGGAAGGGAAAATAAAATAGATAAAAACAGAGTGGGAGGCAAACTATAAGAGACCCTCAACGTTAGAGAACAAACTGAGGGTGGGTGGAGGGAGGTGGGTGGGGGATGGGCTGGATGGGGGATGGGCATTAAGGAGGCACTTGTTGTGATGAGCCCTGGGTGTTATATGTAGGGGATGAATCACTAAATCCTACTCCTGAAACCAATACTACAGTACATGTAAACTAACTTGAATTTAAATAAAATTTTAAAAAATAATAATAGAAGACATTATAATCAAACTCCTTAATACCCTCCAATATTAATGCCTTACAGAACTTGTAAAACATTTCCTACTCTCACAATTAAAGGTAGAGCCTTTTTTTAGTTCAGACACAAACACATACAGACTCATAAGCAACCACAGAGCTTATAGTTTCAGTCTCACATTTCAGCCAAGAGTCAAGAATAAACACAGAAATACAAAAATTAACTGGTCTACACCTCAGAGCTATTCTCTTTCCAAATGGGCACAAAATTCTGTACTGATTTGAGGTCACAAATTGATGAACAGACAGACAACCAAAAAAGACTAATCAACCAGATTCTATGTTGTTTCTCATCCAACAGAGAATTCATCTCTACCATCTAGTTGACCAAATGGTTATGCTACAAAACCAAATTCCGGATCATTGATGCAACAAATTGAAAATAAGTTCTTGACTATGCAAATCAGAAAGAAAAACAAAACACAGTAGAGAGAGACGAAAAGCCATAGAAACAGAGAGTAAGCAAAGCTAAAGTTCTGTTGTTACTTGGAACTCACTCAGGAAGTCAAGAAAGGATGTGCCCGGTTGAGCAAACATGAGTGAGCTACTCAGGAAACACAGTTTACTTGACACTTTGTCAAGAAAACTTTATCAAGAAACCTCAGACTTCTTGGTGGAACCTCCAATATTACTAAACTATAATTTCCTCAAAGGTAAAATCATGATTCTCAAACATAAAATGAACATGTGTCAAAGAATTTATTTATTCAATTAATTAATGGGGGTACTAGTAAGAGATATTGGAGAACACATATGTGCAACTAGTAATGCTAACATGATCGTGCTAATAAATGCAAAACTGGTTAATATCATAAAATATAATTTTTGCATTTTAATATCTTATCTCTATGGGACGACATGCCTTTGCCTTTCTATGGACAAGATTGTTTGTGTCACTGCGGACAGGAAGAACGTGCATTGTTACTAGTTTTCTGCAAGCTGTAAAACAGCCCAGCGTGTCCAAGAGGGTCAAGAACGAAACAGCACCGAATACTCCTGTTGGATCAGCTAGACCGCACTCAGCCCTATTTCAAAGAAACAACACTCAGTGCTCTCTCTTTTTGACCCATTTCCAAGTCTGATCATTGTTCCTGAAATGTCAAATAAATAACAGAAATGAAATTTCCCACCTGAGTTTATTCAGTCCTATAGAATTAATTCTTTGTCCCGCTGATCTTAGGCCAGCAGTCGGCTTCCCTATGTCTGCCTGGGCTAAGAAAAGTCTGCACTGCTACGTTACCCACATTCAGTTAGCTAACGGCTAACGTTATTTGAAAGTTAATTCTAATATTAGTTCCTAAGATTATGGTAGGACTTTGTATTTAATTTTTTCATTTCTTTTTGAGGTTATTTTTACAAATAAAAACAACATATCTGAAGTGAAAATTAATTCAAAGATGGCCCTCTAAGTCAAAACACCAGTTTCTCCTCCCATTTTCCCAGACACTGTTCTTCAGAAAGTCGGTTAGAGGCTAGAGTTCCTGGAAGGCAGGACATTTGAGGGAAGGGACACTTCCTGCAGCAGAGCCGCTGAGGACAGCCGATGGTGCCAGGGTCGTTCATCCGAGCAGCTGAACGCAGTGATGGGCTTCCGGCAGCCACTGCTGCTTCGGATCCGGGGCAAAGCCACAGCCTCAGGCCTCCAGGCCAGGACCTGCAGCCCCTCCCTTACCTGTATGCACCCAGAAACCGGCCCCCAAACCCACACCCGAGAGACACCGGAGAGAAGCCTATTCCTGAGGCAGTACAATACCAAACTAATGGGATAAATGAAAAATTTTTATCACGTATTTTTGGGTACAACCAGTTTTATCCAAAGCATAAGAACCCCTTGGCTTTGAAATTTTCACCTTTGAGGTTAAAGCTTTCTGCAAGCACAAATGTCCGAGGACTTGTCTTTGCTGTTTTGCTAAAGCGCAGACTTGGGATGCTCACATCATGAGGATGGTGAGCTCAAGAGAAACGCTTGATCAGTGCATCCTGTGGGCCACTGGACATGGACGTTATAGCGTGGCTTCCTCGGGTCCTCCACTACCCACCGTACGCTGCGCGCTCCCCGGAGCAGAAAAATACACACAGCATACAGGAAATTCTCCTTGCCATCCAAGAATATTCATTCTTATTAGATAGACAAGATCCCGTAAATAAGGCGAGCAACAACACCAGAGATGCCCCAGCCAGGAGCTGAAGGAGTTCTATAAGAAAATGCCAGAAAAGTTAAGGGCCCCTGAATAATTATGGAGGGGTGGGGTTTTGAATCCCATCCTGACATATAGGATCAGGGCAGATAGGAAAGCAAGAGTGGGCATTCCAGAAAACAGGGACGTTGGACCAGAAAGACAGGAACAGCACTAGAGTGGTGTTTGGTGTAGAACACCCTTCGGTGGCCAAACTGGATTGAATAAAAAACAATTTTTTTTCACAGGAAAAAGAGTAAAATAATAGGGAGTGTATTATAAATTATGCCAGGCGTTTTTGCCTCATTATCATTTTTTAAATGAATCTTTGTGAGGAAAAGATCACTATTATCCCCATTTTACAGACAAGTGCACAAATAAGACTCAGGAGGTGAAGTGACCCCACCAGCCGAGGTTACACCCGAATCTCCCGACTCTCCTTTGACAGTATCAGTACTTTCTCTGACTGTACTCACAGGGAAGGCAAGCCTGAGGCCGTCCCCCAAGAGCAGGTGCATGTTTGAACAAGGACTGGGGATGGAGCTCCCCACCCAGCACTGAGTAAACGCTAAGTAAATATTCATGACACGGAGAATACACTTATAAACAAATAAGCAGAGAATACGCTCTGGGAAGAGAAGTGGCTTAAATAGACAATAAAGAGAAAATTCTGTAACTCTTTAAGAGAAATGAGAGGTGTTCAGACTGTTACATGGGGCTTCCACTGTGAAGGATCCTGAAAATCAAGCCGAAGAAGTCGACTTTAGTCAGTAATTTAAAAATGCTGGTTACACAATGGGATTTTTTTTTTTTAATGGAGCTTCAGAGTCAAGGAAGTATTTACATGGTGGTTGGTTGGAAGGTCGGGAAAGGTGCTTCCTGGTGAAATCTGAAACCAGCCCCAGACACCAGGGCACCAGGGCAGGGACTGACCTGGAGGGGGTGGGGGGATGGGCTGCAGACAGACTGCGGGGGGACACCAGAAGGACACTCCCCTGCAGACTTGTCCTGGGCGCCCAGCACGTGTCCGCACCTGCACCTGCCGCGGGGACGGGAAGGTTCACCACCAGCCCTCAGCTGGGCTCAGTCCTCAGAAGCCGGCTGGTGGGATGGACACCTCCAGATGGGGGCCCAGGCTGGGCAGGGGGTGAGGGGCCTGGGGGTGCCCGGATGGAGCTCGGGGGTCACCAAGGGGTCATGTCCTCTCCATGACCTTCCCAACAATGGTGTCAACTGTTACTGTTGCAAACTGAAAGCAACAATCTATGCCCCCCACCGCCCCCGGGGAAGAGCAGACTTCTGTGTCTAGACGAGGAGGAGGACAAGGGAAAGAAGAAGAGGAGAAGCAGCATGTGACAAACCCCTTGCTTGTCCTCGGAAGACACCGTTACACACAGATCCAACAGGCACAGAACTGCCCCGAGAGAGACACCGTTACACACAGATCCAACAGGCACAGAACTGCCCCGAGAGAGACACCGTTACACACAGATCCAACAGGCACAGAACTGCCCCGAGAGAGACACCGTTACACACAGATCCAACAGGCACAGAACTGCCCCGAGAGAGACACCGTTACACACAGATCCAACAGGCACAGAACTGCCCCGAGAGAGACACCGTTACACACAGATCCAACAGGCACAGAACTGCCCCGAGAGAGACACCGTTACACACAGATCCAACAGGCACAGAACTGCCCCGAGAGAGACACCGTTACACACAGATCCAACAGGCACAGAACTGCCCCGAGAGAGACACCGTTACACACAGATCCAACAGGCACAGAACTGCCCGAGAGAGACACCGTTACACACAGATCCAACAGGCACAGAACTGCCCCGAGAGAGACACCGTTACACACAGATCCAACAGGCACAGAACTGCCCGAGAGAGACACCGTTACACACAGATCCAACAGGCACAGAACTGCCCCGAGAGAGACACCGTTACAGACAGATCCAAAAGGCACAGAATTACTCTGAGAAATTGCTTATGGAAGCTGTAAATGCTCGCTGGCGGGTGTCGTGGACTCAGGGTCTCATCCGGGGAGCAAGCAGCTTACACACACAGGCGCTGCTCCGTGGACCACATTTTGGGAGGGCCTGGTCCCCAGGACGTAGGCTTCCCAACCCACGTGCCTTAAATGCAAACTTTTTATCATGTGAAAAATATCATTCGGCTGGTTTCCAAACTGAAGATGCCATAACTAAAAGTCACCTGTAAAGTGTGTGCATAAGTATTACATTTATATGTTATGTATATGTCCATGCATTTCTACCCTATGCATTTATATACATATTACATTCCTATATTATTTACACTTATGTGTTATATACTTATATACAATAACTAAAAGCAGATTACAGAGGAGGTATAAAGAAAGAAGGGAATTGAGAACAAAGTAGAATTGGCTGACAATTTCATAATTACACCGAAAATTATTTCAACAGGCCTTGTTTATGGGAGATTGCAACCAACTATAGAAATTCAACTGAGGAGAGAATAAAAGACCATTGAGTTAAATTTCACCAAATGAGAGTTTGATTCTTATGCAGGTAAGAGTGTCCTTGACAGTGAAATTTCAGGGTAATACCTGTCATGCCAAGAACCCATGCCTAGTGGCCCAGCATCATGGGACCTGCCCTTGTCTATTTAGGGATGTCAGCCAATTCCTACCCAAGATTTAATTATTCTTCTAATGACAGAGCCCCAAATTCCAAAACACGACTACATGACTAACCTGGCCATGTTGTGCCAAGAACTGCGGGCCTGTGAAGCTCGAGCATTTGAGTACCAACAAGCACCAAACCACAGAACTATTAAAATACAGTACAGACAGTCCCCAAGTTATAACTGGGTTATAAGTCAAAACTGTGTCAGTTGGCTGTTCAGAACTCAGACCATATTTCCCATGACGGTGGTCTGAGACATTAACAAAGACAAGGTGGTGTAGACCCAAGGGTAGAATTGTTGGGGCACCAGCTGTGCATATGTTCGGCTTTGGCATACAGCCCCAAGCCCCGTCGGAAATCAGGTGTCCTAATGGACACTCCCCCCAGCAGTGTGTGAGATCCAGTGGGCGATCATTTCTACTGAGCATCTAGTATGTGTTTACAGGTGTTTCCTTTGATCTTCACAGCAACTCAGGGCACTGGGTACCACTGGTGTCTCTGTTCTCAGGCTAAGTGAACCTTAAGAGCCAGGAGTGCAGCCCATGACAGACGCTCTGAGCCACGAAGCCTTCCCTGAGAAAGACTGCAGGGCCCACGGACACACACAGGAACACACCCTCCCATAACACCCTGAACAGAGAGAGCTGCCGCCGGTCCTGGGCTCCCGGCAGCTGTCAGCAGGCCGATGGGGACAGAGGGCGTCTGCAGGAGGGCGTTGGTGTGGGAAGATGGTGCGGGGATTCGGGAGGAGGAACGACGGCTCCGGCCGGGCGGGGAGGTGGAGGATTCTGACTTGGAGACCGTTGCACCCTTAGCCGCCAGCCGCCTGGTTTTCTGGCACGCTCCCCAGAATAACATGGACCCCGGGGCTTTGGATGAAAGAGTGGTTTCACGCAGGCTCCACCTGTCCCCAGAGACGTTACTGCGATCTCTTCCTGGAACTGCACGCTTTGTTGTCTGGCTCTGTTTGTTGTTTGTGCGGGGGACTTTCTTCCTGTCTTCCTCCCTCCGGTACCGGTGGGTCCTCCTCGTGGGCGCCTGGGAACTCCTGGGGCGGGGGGCAGGCTCCTTGAGGACCGCGGCCGGGGTGCGGGGCAGAAGGTGAAGCCGGGCAGGGCGCCAGAGCCTCTGGCCGGCCGGCCAGCTCCCCGTGGCCTACAGATCATGGAGGTTCCCCCCCCCCCCGCCCCGCCCCAGCCCGCACAGCTCCCGGAGTCCCCGCAGGGGGCAGAGCCCCGGAGACAGTGTGCCTCTGTGAGACCCACGGGGGCCTGGCCTTCCTCACGGGGTGGGCACCCCGAGCCAGCCAAGCCGGCTGCGATCCAGCCCAAGGGTCTCCAAATCGGCAGCCCTGGGGTCCTGTTTTTCTCAAACACCCGAACAGGAAAATAAGCGCCCCCGGGCCCCGTCTGCCTCCCCGCCCCCGCTCTGCCCTGCCCCCCCCGGGCCCCCCCCCCCCCCGCTCTGCCCTGCCCCCCCCGGGCCCCCCCCCGCTCTGCCCTGCCCCCCCCGGGCCCCCCCCCCCGCTCTGCCCTGCCCCCCCCCCGGGCCCCCCCCCCGCTCTGCCCTGCCCCCCCCCCCGGGCCCCCTCCCCGCTCTGCCCTGCCCCCCCCCCGGCCCCCGCTCTGCCCTGCCCCCCCCCCCGGGCCCCCCGCTCTGCCCTGCCCCCCCCCCGGGCCCCCCGCTCTGCCCTGCCCCCCCCCTCCCCCGGCCCCCGCGGACCGCAGCGCCGCGGCAGGCCGACCACCTCCTCTGCCTCTTCTCCGTCCCCAGCGTCTCCTGTCCACGCTCCTTCCCGAGCCTCGCCGCGGGCGTCTGGGGCCGGCCACCCTCCCGGCCGGCTGTCCTCCTCGGCAGGGCGCAGCGCCCCTCCCCACGCCGGGCCGTCCCAACCGCTCTGAGGAGCGGGCTGATGGCAGCCTGACAGGGAAGACAGGAGCGCACGAGGGGGAGCCGCACTTCACTGTCCGAGCCTCTGGTCCCTGGGGCTCACCGGCGTCTCTCCCGCCGCTTCTCTTCTCGGGCCCTCACCTCCCTCTCGCCCGCACCCTCCCTTTGTCCGCGTCCCCAAAGTCAGAGGCCCTTGAACACACTTTTGGGACCACCAGGAAAAACAGGGAACTCCCATGACTTTATCACACAGATCAATTTCACTTCTTTGACCTCTATTCCCAATCCCTGGACCCTGACTTTCATGATCAAAACGCCATTAATGATATTCGGCAAACAAAACTGTCCACCCCAGGCTTCCAGCCTCAGCAGTCGTCAGATCTCTGAAACCATTTTCAACAACCAGAGTCCCCAGTTCAGGTCTCATTCGCTCCCCGTGAAAGCACCTGTCTTGTCTTCCAGCAGGAGCCTGTAGGCTGAAGGGGAGCCGGCGGCTCTGCCCCCTCACCTGGTCGACTGTCGGAGCTGGGGCCTCTGTTCTCCCCGCTCAAGGGCAGAAGTACTTCTCGCAGGCACCGTTTCCTAGACGGGAATCATGTGTCCTGCGTGGTTTAAGGACTGGACCTATCGGAGAAGGCAAACAATTCTTCTCCCCTATTCCCCCTGGGAAAGTAAAACGCCTCTGGATTATGGAGCCAACACAAAAGAGGCAGCAAACACACAGAGTTAAACTGAGTGACAAACTCTTGTCACAAACAGAAGAATATGCTTGAGATGGAAAACACGTTTCCAACGTCCAGATATATGATGTTCACATGAGAGACATTTAGGTCCCCTTTCCTGTGGTCCTTGTGAAAGAACCCTTTTTGTTCTAGTCTGCGCCCAGGGTTGATGCTCAGAACAGCCCTGGGAGGAGGGGTTATTTCTCTCAGCTGACGAGAGGCCCCACAGAGGCCCACAGAGACTGAGAGTTTCTCCCAGGAAGTGTGCCAGAAGAATGAGGACACGCAGCTCAGCGGGGAGCCTCCCTCCCCCTCTGCCCTTTCCCCACTCATGCTCTCTCTCTCAAAAGGAATAAATAAATCTTTAAAAATAATAATATTTTTTCTTTCAATTTATGTTTATTTTTTCAAATAGTTTCTGAGTTTTGGGAACATAAATAATTTTTAAGTTGATCTGGACCTAACTACTTCATCAATAGGACTGCTGGACACCTCTTTTGGTCCAAAGGCACTTCAAAAAAAATTACTGAGACCCAGGAAACCAGAAACAAGAACTTCTCTATTAACCCACTTTACAGGTGAGAAAACAGGCCCAGAGACGTTAAGTAAGCTGTCCAAGGTGATAAAGCTGAGATTTGGATTGATGAGTTTCTGGGTCCAGAGTCCGTGGGCCTCCCAGCTCCGTCGACACCAAGGAACCGAGGGGTCAGACTTGGTCTCTGCCCCAAGCGGCCCGTGAACTCTGTCCTGACGGCTACACCAGCCGTTCCAGCATCACGGCGCCCACCCCCATGATCTGTAACTCTCCCGGAACCTCCGTGCGCTTTCCCCTGGATGTTCTCTGGCTTGTCGCACACTCCAGACCCAGGTCCCCAGGGAGAAAGACTAGCCCCAGTACAAAGTAACTCTGCTTGGAATGCACGGAGGCGTGATGTCAGCTCAGGCCGGGCTGTGACCAGACACGGGATGTGGGAAATTCAGAACGAAGGAGGCCCGCGAATATGAGTATGAAACCCGTGGTGGGGTTTCATAGTAACCACAGGAATCTTGCTGACTAGGGAGATTCTGAGACCAGAATGACCAGCCTAAGACACGATGTTGGAATTACTTCCAAGGAATATAGTAAACATCAGAGAAGTCTTTCCTTTGCCACAAGTGAGTGCAACTTCTTCAGAACAAAGTCTTTCCTTTGCCACAAGTGAGTGCAACTTCTTCAGAACAAACAAAGGAAGAGGAAAATCCTGACAGCAGAAACAGTGAATGGATCACTAAGTATCACACACACAGAAGAGCAGTGGCATGGTGTCTAATTTAATTGTGATTTACATCAAGAGGAAAGGAGGACAAAAATAATGAAATGCAAATTATCAAAAAACACCAGCTGTTAAACTTGAGGGAAGCCTGGGGACTTTCATAGGTATTGCTGTATTCCCCAAGGCCTTCTCCTCTATCGGTGCTTTACCAACTGTGAGTGGGTTGAATTGAATCAAATTATTGCACACGAAGCTAAATACCAGAGTGACTTTGAAAATTGTACCATGAGCCAAAACAAAACTCCTAACTAGGATTCTTCCCTTTTTAAAAAAAAAAAAAAATCAACCACCATTAGCAGGTGAATTTTATGGTATGTAAAGTGTAGCTCAATAAAGCTGTTTTTGAATAAAACTATTAATATCTACAAGGCTGTCTTAAAAATCACACAGGTGATAGTTTAGAAATCTATGTCCATCTTGTAGAAAATTACTTATACTCCTTTCACATTTCTTATGACAGTTTTAAATTTCTCCAAGATACGTGAGTAACGTGTTCATTCCTAAGCCTGCTTACAGAATCTTCAAAGATGCAGGAGAATTGAGAAGGCAGTTTGATTAATAATGAAGAGCATCGGTTTTGGTGTCAGACTGGGTCAAAAACTTGGCTTTATCTCTTACTCGCGAGTCACTTAAAACCTTTGTGCCTCACTTTTGTCATCTGTGAAATGGAGACAATGATGAACAGTGGTTCCAGGAGTGTCATAACAGTGACAGTGGTTCCAGGAGCATCTAGGGCTGCCATCTACACGTGCTGCACCCCTCACCTGCAGGGGAGATGGCCCAAGACCCCCAGTGCACACCTGAGACGACAGGTAGGACCGAATCCTACAGATCAGGTGTTTCTTCCTACACGTACACACCTATGATGAAGTTTAACTTGTAGATTAGGCTCAGTAGGAGATTAACAGCAGTAACTAATAACAAAATAGAACGACGGTATCAACATGCTGAATCAGGCACCTGCGGACCCCCAGCCCCAGCAGCAGGAGGAGGATCGTCTTCAGGTCCCTGGAAGTCCCAAGAGCCACGCCACCATAAAGGGTGGGCTGCTGGGCATCCCACGCGGTCCTCACAACAACCCCGTTCCTTAGGGGCCACTTCTATTTACGTTTTGCTGGTGAGGATGGAAGTAACGGTTTTCAGGTTACAGTCAGATAGTCTGTAAGCTGGGTACACTGTGAACTCGGGAATAATGTCGTTTGAGAGATGCTGCCTCCTAACTTCCTCACAGGCTTGTCGAGAGTCAGGAAAGAAAATGAGCAAAGCTGCAGAACAGGGCCTGAAACGTGCAATAAATGTTCTAGCTACTGCTATGAGGTAAAAAGCGAAAATTTCCCTCTACCTGTAACCCACTGCCCTCCCCTCCCCAAAAGAAACCACTATTAAACATGTTTTTTCTTTAAATATATATTTATTTCTGTAACTGGAATGTATGTAAATACTAACCATATTGCTCAGCTACTTGCTTTTAAGTTACCTGTATGTCTTTGCGTATTTGCAGACATTTCCATGACAGTGTATAAAGATCATTTAATTTAGGATAAAGATGACAGTTTAATTCAGTGGGAAAGATGAACTAGTTAATTAATGGCATTAGGATGACCAGTTATCTTTTCTTCCACATGGTTCTGTTCAGCGTATATTGGGTCCAGTGGCCCGCACCCCACAAAATATCCCCTCCCACATGAAAGGCAAGCTACTGCACCTTCCAACTCCTGCCACCAAGAAAAAAGAACAACAGTCTTTAGATTTGGGGGATAGCAGGTATCATTCTGACCTATTTGGAAGAATGACAAGGCTGCCAAGGTTTAAATAGGGTGAGATTTAAATAGAGGGATAATTTTATTACAGATTCACGCCTATAATACCTAACAAGCCCCCAAAAGCGGCAGTGCAGACCCCTGGGATTCTGGAGCAAGATACCTGTTCGCTGCAGGAAACACGCCTGGGATGGCCCCACCTGGTCCAGAGAGCGTGCGTTCCATGAGCGTGGCCGGAACCTTGGCGTCCACCAACGCCTTTCCCCCAGCTCATACTTATAATCTCGTGGGGTTCTCTGTGAGTTCTGTAGGGGAAGAAAGAAAACTTCCTCTAGACTCCTGGGTTCTCCAGGTGGGGCCTATAAACTAGACTCACAAAAGACAGATGAAGGAGAAAACCAGAAGTCTATTAACATGTGTGTCATGCAGACACATGGCGGCACCGGCTGAGAAGTCAGGAGTGGTTAGAACCGGGGTTTATATCACATCTTAATAAAAAAAAAATACATTTTCAGAGAAGAAACAAGACAAAGGAAAAGAAATCTGAGTTTCTAGGGGCAGCGCATTGGGGGAAGGTAAATATATCAGGGGACCAATGGAAGAAATAATCTAGTTAGTAAAGTTTAGCATGTACACTCCTCTGGGGCCCCTCTAGGCTGGTAAGGGTCTAGCTAGCGGTGTCCTGGGTGGTTACCTTCTGTCCTTCCTGGAAGAGAGGGAAGGGGCGGGAGTTACAGGTATACGGCCTGCTTTTAGGCAACGAGGGGGAGGGCTTCTTCTCAGTTGCCTGCGGCTCAAAATAATCCTCATGCCAAAGTGACACACTCTGGGGAGGCGTACTCTCTCTCCTTCACAAACTGAAGAGGAGGAAAACATTGGTGTCTGGATCACTGACGGTCGCCTCACATGGGGACCACTTGGAAAGACAGTCGTGAGAGTACTTCCGGTAAGCAGAGCCCTGAGCACATTTGGTGCTGATGTCGATGATGATAAGCAGACGTTCACTCAGCCTGTGGAAAGGAAAGAGGGCGAAAGCAAGAATAGACATAAAGCTCTGGGCTATCACAAGTCACCTGACTGGTTCCTCAGGGTCTGGAAGGAGCATGACAGACAGATGAGATCAGAGACAGGGAGGCCTGGGAAAGTTCCCTGAACGAACATGCGCAGGTGAGCACACCATGGGGGATCTTTGTGTCTCACCTGAGTGCCCACAGGAGAACTCGCACTGAGGGGGAAGCACTGAACACCTGTGTGGATGGGCTGACGCATCCAGGGGCGGTCAACCAGCTTCTGCCCGTAAACATGACGGGCCCACGAGCCCCAGGGCCGGGTCATGGCCACGGGGGCTGCTCATGAGCCCGACTCCCCCCGATCTAGCTACTCTGCTGCAGGTCTGACTTGTCAGTATTGAATGCAGAATCTGAGCCCCCAGGACGGGACCGTTTCTCAAGGGGACCAACGAGTCACTTGTGACATGTTGATTAAATCACATGTTGAAGGTATGAATCGGTCTTCATGGCACCACCAAGCTGGGCTAACTGTTCCTCCGCCCCACTCCTCAGCATCTCAGCAAACACCGTATCATCGTGCAGACCATGTAGCATTCTAATTTTGTGTGTCTATTTCAACCAAGCTACCCACTTCTTGAGGGCAGATTCCAGGGGTCACTCTTCATGGGTTCCCTAGCCTTAGCACCGGGCCAGACCACACACCATAGGCTTTATAAATACCTGGTAAATAAATGAATAAGTAAAAAACTCACCCAAACACCGCAGTGAGGAATACTAAGGGCCATAAGTACGGCAGTGCCCGTGGGTTTGGAGAGTCTTGCGGTGTCGGCCCTAGTTAGAGTCAGCACACCAACATTAGGGAGCTTTTGGTAACCACACTGGGATCAGGGTGGAAAGAGAATCGGACCAGACAGTAATTCAGTTGGTGAAACCATTTGATTACCTGTTCAGTATTAATAACTGTGATGATCACAATGACACAAAAACCTGGTATTAGAAGCCCGTCATGTGGCTTCCAGCCCACGGCCTAGCACAGGAGCTGGTGTGGAACAAACAGGCTACGTGTGTCTGCAGAATGGGTGTGAACTGATGAAAGGCAGCACGGGCAACTGAAAGGACTGGGTGACAGACGGGCAGGCCTGGCTTCAACCCCAGCTCTACCACCCGTTACCGATGGACCTTTGAAACTCAGAGAGAACAACAGCTTCCTGAATGATTTGGTGGAAAGCCTCAGAAAACCGACCCAAACAAGCACATTCAAAAACCAACCAGCCCACATATATATGGGGAATTTTATCAGCTCACGTAGCTCGGAAATTCAAGTAGTGAGAACCCCTTCAGCTCTGGCCCAATCTAAGGAATCAAGTGGTGCGACTGGAAATCTGAGGCCGTCTGCTCAGTTCTGTTCTCAGGCAAGGGTTCTCCATGGCATAGCAAGACAGCCATTAGCTGCTGCAAGCTTGCAGGTTCTAGGACTCTCTCAACAGTTGCGTGCCTCAAGCCCAGAAAAGGCTCTTCACACCTACTTCTGGGGTCGCCTGACCACTCCTGGACCACTTGTATCCAAACCCTGCGGAGGGGCAGGGGTCTGTCAAAGCACAGGAAGGACACCTGGGAAGTAGGAGAGGCACGGTTCACAGAAGGAAAAACCGCCAAGCAGACCAAAAAGTTAACAACCTCACACTAAAATTGTCTGTCGGCACTGAGGTGATCATTAACAGCAAAATCGCCTGTAAAGCATTTACTAAGTAGGAAAAGGCATTCAACAAATAGAAGCTATTATTACTAAAGCTGTTAAGGGGAACAAGAGTTCAGAGTAACTATAAGAATTATACATTCAATTTGAATTGTATCCTTATTAAGTGCCAAAAAAAAAACCCTCTTCTTTTTAAATGTTGGATTTTTGTGTGTCATACTGCCCTAATTTAGGAAACAGAAAATTGCACCATTCTCCCTGAACACCAAGGAGAACCTGGGAGCTACAGGCTCTGAACGTTCAGTTAGACCGTGAGGACTTGGGAACACAACCACCGACATATTTGATAGCATTAGCCAATTGGCTCACATAGTTAGCATTCCTCTCTTGCTCGTTTTCTGATTTAAAAGATAGAGAGAGAGAGAGAGAGAGGCTAAATGCAATTTGCTATACAGGGCTGGACCCTGGAACAGAAAAGAACATAAGTGCAAAAACTAGTGGAATCCAATTAAAGTCTGCAGATTAGTTAGTAGTGACACGCCAACGGTAACGCATGTCGCAGTAGTAGTGGTGACACGCCAACGGTAACGCATGTCGCAGTAGTAGTGGTGACACGCCAACGGTAACGCATGTCGCAGTAGTAGTGGTGACACGCCAACGGTAACGCATGTCGCAGTAGTAGTGGTGACACGCCAACGGTAACGCATGTCGCAGTAGTAGTGGTGACACGCCAACGGTAACGCATGTCGCAGTAGTAGTGGTGACACGCCAACGGTAACGTATGTCGCCTTGATAAATGAATTGCGGTCAGGTAAAACGTTAAGGCTCAAGGAAGCTGACTACAGCGTATTCAGGAACTCTCTGTCCTATCTTTGGACTCTTTCTATAAATACAAAATTATTTTGAGCAAAAAAGCTTTTTTTAAGGCAAATGTCAAAAGAACAAAATACTTGGAGGACCTCCAAAGAGGAACACGCAGAAAAAAAGACCCGTCCCTGCTCTCGAGGACCTCACTGTCCTATCGAGATGGGAAATAACCTAGAAATACTTGATGAACCAGTGTCTCATCCCATGACAGCAGCAGTGTTACACAGTGACTGGGAGGACAGACGGCCTGTGCCTTCCACGGACCAGCTGTGTGATCCTGGCTAAGGTATTTAGACTCTGCACCTCAGTGACTTCCTCTGTGGAAGGGGATGATGATACCACTTACCCACCGCTGGGCTGTTCTGAGGACCTAATGATACATAAAACAGCACAGAGCCGACAACATGGTGAACTTTATAAGAACGCTGACTATTATGATTATATTGTACAAAAATATATAGCACTTGCTAAGGGAAGCAGAAAAGCCTAGAGCAATCAGTTCCAACAATATCGATGATTGGAACTTAAAAATAATTCAAAGACCAATTGTTGGGCTCTTATTATGTGTCAAGCGTGGTTTTAAATGTGCCATGTGTATTATTTCATTCACTGCTCAAAATCACCCCATGAACTAGTGCATCAGTTGGGATTCAGTTGAGAATGACAGGATTTGCCTTCGCCAGTTTTAGAAGAAAGGAAATACGGGGAATTACCTGTTCACAAAAATCATGGAAAGGCCAGACCTCCGAGAAAGACTCCCAGAACAACACCATAAACTGACCAAAGCAACCACTCCTTCCACGGCCTGGAGCCTGGGAGTCAGCAAGTTACTCTGCATCCGTGGTCCTGGGATGCCCCCGGCTGAGCTTCTCCCCACGCATCTGGGAGCCACAGTCTACATCATGCCCATAGAACCACAGAAGTGAAGTGTAAATTGTGGTAACATTCACTGAAATAAGAAACACAGAGGAGAAGGAAACTGGTGAGCAAAAAATCATAACTTCCATGTAGGATGGGTAGTTCCTATGGAACATCCAAACGGACATTCCTAGAAGGCAACAGGAAATACAGATTTAAAGGGGACAGATTTAGAACAAATTTAGGCCAGGGAATGAGGTCAGTGCTTTACAAACATGTCCTTTATTCCAACAGCAACTAAGTGATGAGATATTATTATCTCCAAGAAAATGAGTTTTAGAGACGTTTGTGCAAGTCTGCGGTCACACAGCTAATCGGAATCAGCCAGAATTCAAGGAGGGGATGCGACTGTGTCAACACTGGACAAGCCAGGAACTGATCATGGAATGGACAGTAGGTGAAACTCTGAAATCAATAAGATCGCCCAGGGCACATTCATACACGAGAAAGAAAGGGACAGAACCTTGAGGATTGCCAGGAGTCAGGAGATGGACGGGGGCGGGGGGCGGTGAATAAGAAAACAGGGAGCACGGTAGGAGAGAAAGCAGGAATCTAGGGTGTCTTTGCCTCCAAGTGATTAAATTCCATAAGGACCAAGAAGAGTCCTCCAGATGGAGCAACAGAGGCCCCTATTATATCCTGCTGTTACAGATTTATACTTTCATGTGTAAGATGGTCCCATTCTGTCTCCCCACAAGATGTTTGAGGTCAGAGTAGATGTCTGTTCACTCCTTTACCCCTAACACCCAGCTCATATAACGGATAAATTAATGTTTTTGTTGCATGAATGAATAAATCTGGGGATATAGGAGCGCCTGGGTGGCTCAGTCAGTTAAGCATCTGCCTTTGGCTCAGGTCATGATCTCAGGGTCCTGGGATTGGGTCCCGCATCCGTCTCCCTGCTCAGCGGGGAGTCTGCTTCTCTCTCTCCCCCTTGCCTCTCCACCCCATCCCCCCCTTGTGCTCTCTCTCGCTCTTTCTCTCTCAAATAAATAAATTTTTAAAACTTTTTAAAATTTTTTTTAAAAATTAAGAAAAAATCTGGGGATATACTTTTTTTTAAAGATTTTAAGTAATCTCTACACCCAACATGGGGCTTGAACTCACAACCCCAAGATTAAGAATCCCATGCTCCACCAACTGAGCCAGCCAGGTGCCCCATAGATATATACTTCTTAATGGGGCTGAATCCATCCAGCTCAAAGATGGGATCAGGAAAGGCCTTCTCTCCCAAATGGAGTCTTCTACACAAATGAGAAAGTGGCTATGATGAATTGTATGTATCTACAAAGGATACATGAAAAATGTATCTACAAAGGAAGAGATATCAAAACAATTTAGGAAGTATTCCTAGCTGGTTTTAGGAAAAGTCCCCTCCCCATTACCCCTTGCCCTCACCAATATTCAGCTGGTCTGTGTGACACTCCTTTTTAAGCAAATCACGGAAGGCTGTGTTCAGTGAGAGCAGGTGCATCCTGGCAAAGCGATGGCTCAGACTACGGAACGGGGCAATGACGCTTCAACTCTGGACTCAGTTGTCTTTCTAGACGTGATCCCGCCTCCCCGCCAACTCAGCACATGGATGTCGGATCAGTAAAATGATATACTGAAATACCCATCCCAAGTAAGGAAGCAAAATGGCGAAACACTGAGGAAATTTTTGAGAAGACTTAATGACTTTGGGTGGCAAGAAGAAAGGAAAAAAAATGACAAACCTGCTGGCCAAGGAAAGGGGATGAGTGGCCCTGCACCCCACAGTGGGGGGGTTTTCCCTCGTGAAAACCAAGAAGTAGCCTGATCAGCACAAGACCTTCACCCCTCCCCACACGGTCTTCACCAGAACCCTGCGTCTTAGAAATGCCTAATTAGAAAGAAATCCTTGGTCAAGTAAGTTTGGAAATGAAAAAATAAAAGTAACCTCACAGATTCAGAACACAGATTTACACGTTGGAGGCTCTACAAAATCCTCCAAGAAGCAAGACTGTTAACTTGTTTTAATATAATGCTTTCCCAAAGTTATTTTGCCACGGTGTGCTTCTACGTAGCATCTGTTCATGCCCTGCATTTTTATGTTCTTGGAAAATGCTGCTGGAGAAGTTCGCAGGTCTGGTGGTAGACCTTGGAGGCTTGGCAAGTGTGTTACCAAATAATCGGATATAGAACCAAACATAAAGCATCAAAGACATCTCCCTGGCCACGGTGAGCCACTCTGGACCGCACCCTTAGAACCCCAAGGGCACCTGAGTAGGGAGGCTTGGGAAACACAGGTCTAAGCAATAAGGAGCTAGTAATAAAACTCTTTTCAGGTGATAAAGGCCCAGAAACCACGTCGGGACTAAGTGAAGGCGGCAGAGGCAGGGCTCCGTCCCTTCCCAGCGACCCTTGCTATCCACTCATGTCTGTGATTTCTTTTTTTTTTAAGATTTTATTTATTTATTCATGAGAGACGGAGAGAGAGAGAGAGAGAGAAGCAGAGGGAGAAGCAGGCTCCCAAGGAGCAGGGAGCCCGATGCGGGACTCGATCCCAGGACCCCGGGATCATGACCCGAGCCGAAGGCAGATGCTTAACCATCTGAGCCACCCAGGTGCCCCTCATGTCTGTGATGTCTTGAAAAAGTAATGACTGTCCTCAGTTAGAGACACAGGATTAAAATGCAAGTAACCTGCGGCCATTCATGGAGGTTAAGGATCGCACTGCTGGCCAATGTCTGAGAAGTGAAGGAAGGAAGAAGGAGCCTCCACCAGACTGACGGGGTGTCCGCTGGAGGGAAGGGGCCGAGAGAAGAGCAAGCGTGGAAGCGGCTCCAATCTAGACTTAAACCAGCAAATTCCCCGAGCCAGGACCACATGAGGAAACAGAGGGAAGACGCCACCCTTGGCAAACCACAGTCTTGGGCTCAAGAGAACCAGAGGGTGTGGTCCAGGCGGCCAGGAGCCGCCCGAGGGGACAGAGCCTGCAGCAGGGGGCGGTCAGCGGCGCGGTGTGGCCATCCCTCCTCCCGCGGGGCTCAGCCCACGCCCCAAGATGCTTGGCTGTCTTCAAAACCGTTGCTGGTTTTAGTCTTTCAAGCCACTTAAAGGTAGAGACATAAAAACAACACATTAAACATCCCGATAACTGTTCGGGCTCCAAGCATCAATCTAATTAATTTTCAATGTCAGTCTAAACGGAGAAGAGGGGTCAGAGCAGGGCGAATGTTCGCAGAGGAACCGACTGAAAGCCAGAACTGTTCCCCCCAGAAATGACATTCAGAGGAGGTTTGCTGTGGCACGTACAGGTACAACCTAACAATTACTCGCTTCCGTTTTGTTGAAAAAGCACAGAAAGCACTGTAAGCGCGGCTCCGGTTTGACGTGGCGGAGGGGCTGAGTCCCTGCTTCCGCAGAAGACACGGGACTCCTCGGCAGAAACCACAGCTTTCCCCCAGAAAAATGCCTTGGTGAGCAACTTAGGAATGGAAAGGGAGGCCCAGAGAGCTTGGATCCTAAGAAGACAATCTGGAGATTACTAAGAGGCCCCCAATTTTAAAAATAAAATAAGGGGGTGGGGGGATGGGTTAGCCCGGTGATGGGTATTAAGGAGGGCACGTTCTGCATGGAGCACTGGGTGTTATGCAAACAATGAATCATGGAAACACTACATCAAAAACTAATGATGTAATGTATGGTGACTAACAACAATAAATAAAATATATATATTTAAAAAAATAAAAAAATAATAAAATAAAGTAAAACCACAGTGTAGGGGCTGTGACCTCCCTCCCATCACCCCCTACCCTTCAATCTGTGCAGACCTCCAGCTCGAGTCCCTCGGAGGAGGTCAAGCACCACACTGACGTCCATCCACGGGGCTGGGCTGGGGTGACACGGTCACTCCCTTTCCAAGGTGTAAGTTGTAAAAACTGACACTGAGGGAAGATGCCTAGCTCCGATGAAAAGATACTGTGCCCTTCCTCATGCAAGCAGGGGAGGCGGGCTCGGTTTCACAAGGTCCAGACCCCAGCAGGTACGGTCGGGGGAAAGAAAGGGGTAGACAGGAGGAGAAACGTTTCACTTGTGTTTTCTCCCTTCGGTGGTGAACGAGGTAGGAAGCACAGAATAGGAGCGGAGCAGAGACTGTAGGCCCTCAGAACACCCTGTCTGCCCCTGTCTCCTCGCTCTGCTCCTTCCTCCTCCTGTTTCCCAATTCTAGAACTTTCCATGCATGATGCTTGGGCTTCAGCGTATGGTGACCTCGCTGAGAGGCAGCACCCCTGCCACAGACCGCACTCAGAACAAGCTCGGACGCCACCTCGTGGGGTCGCTTGTCGCCGGACGAGGTGGGAGGGCCACGCGTCTTCCGTCACCTCCACTAAGGTACTTCCTTCGCTCCACAGAAACCCATCTTTTCCTGGACGTGAAGTGTTTCCACACACTTACAATTAAACTTGTGTCCTTGTGCTAGCATCTGATTTACTGTCTTCATCACTGTGACTTTTTCTCCTGGATGCATTTTGTTGTTCGTACTGTGCACCCAAAGATTTTATTGATAAATACCACAAATGCTTTTCTTATTTAAAAAGTCAATAGCACCGGGCGCCTGGGTGGCTCAGTCACTGGGCGTCTGCCTTAGGGTCAGGTCATGATCCCGGGGTCCTGGGATCGAGCCCCGCATCTAGCTCCCTGCTCCGCGGGAAGCCTGCTTCTCTGTAACCCCTTCTCATGCTCTCTCTCTCTCGCTATCTCTCTCTCTCAAATACATAAATAAAATATTTTTAATTTTAAAAAGTAAAGTCAATAGCACCTATGATAAGATGATTTTTTTAATTGGTTATTATAACACGCCACAATGTAATATTTAAAATAGTTCCCTCTGTCTCAGAAAACACTGGCATTATCAGCATCAGTAAAATTTTTGGAACAAGACCACTTAAACTTCCAATTTTTCTTGTATACCTAATTATCTGATGATCGTGCTGGGTTCATAGAAGTTAGAGTACATAAAACTCCCAGCGCATAATGACAATGACAGCAATCCCAGCCAGTTTTTATAAAAGTCTTACCATGCTTATGCACTTAATGCCCTCAACAATCCCCTCTCCCACCAAAAAAGAAAGGTACACTCCCTGTTTTTCAGATAAGAAATCTGAAGCACAGAGAGGTTAGGTACTTAGTCACTATGACACTAGGGGACTGACCAGGACTGAGCAACCTCCTTTCGTAGGACAAGCCTGTCTGGTCAGAACATCAAAGCAGAAAATCACACTACAGCACGGGGAAGCAAAGTCATAAAAAAGAAGGCTATCAAAAACAAAGAATGTATACAGCTGTCAGACTGGCTAGAATCCACAGCACAAGAAACGACAGATGTTGGCGGGGATGCGGAGAAAGGGGAACCTCCTCCACTGCTGGTGGGAATGCAAGCTGGTGCAACCACTCTGGAAAACAGTACGGAGGTTCCTCAAAAAGTTGAAAATAGAGCTATCCTACTCCCCAGCAATTGCACTACTGGGTATTTACCCAAAGAATACAAAAATATGCCTTTGAAGGGGTACACGCACTCTGATGTTTATAGCAGCATTATCTACAATAACCAAGATATGGAAGCAGCCCAAGTGTCCATGGGCTGATGGACGGATAAAGAAGATGTGGCATATATGTACAATGGAATATTACTCAGCCATCAGAAAGAGTGAGATCTTGCCATTTGCAAGGACACAGAGGAAGCTAGAGAGTATTATGCTGAGCGAAATAAGTCAGAGAAAGACAAATACCATATGATTTCATTCATATGTGGAATTTAAGAAACAAAACAAGCAATCATAGGGGAGTAAGAGAGCAAGAGGCAAACCAAGAAACAAGACCCTTAACTACAGAGAACACACTGTTGGTCACCAGAGGGGAGGGGGTGGGGGGATGGGGCACAGGTGCTGGGGATGAAGGAGTGCACCTATCATGATGAGCACCGGGTGATGGATAGAAGTGCTGACTCACTCTATGGTACACCTGAGAATAATGTTAGTTACATGTACTTCAACTAACTGAAATTAAAATAAGAATTTAAAAAAAGAAAAAAATAATGTGGATCAACGACCTACATATAAGAGCTAAAACCATAAAACTCTTAAAATATAGGCAGAAATCTTTATGACTTTGGATTTAGTGGTGGGTTTCTAGATACAACACCAGAAGCAGAAGCAACCAAAGAAAAAATAGATAAATTGGACTTCATCAAAATTAGAAACTTTTGTGCATCAAAGGACATTATCAAGAATGTGGAAAGGCAACCCTACAGAGAGGGAGAAAGAATTTGCAAATCATATATCTGATAAGGGTTTAACATCCACGATATATAAAGAACTCCTACAACTCAACAACAGAAAGACAACCCAATTAAAAATACAGTCAAAAAACTTGAATAGATAGTCCTCTAAAGAAGATTTACAAATGGACAACAAGCACATAAAAAGATGTTCAAAATCCTTCACTGGTCATTAGAAATACATATCAAAACCATGAGATACCACTTCATGGTTATAATTAAGAAAAGTTTTTGGGGGGCGGAGCAAGATGGCGGAGGAGTAGGAGACCTGGATTTCGTCTGGTCTCAGGAATTCAGCTGAATGGGGATCAAACCATTCTGAACACCTACGAACTCAACAGGAGATCGAAGAAGAGCGTAGCAACAACTCTCTGAACAGAGAAGCGACCACTTTCTGGAAGGTAGGATGTGCGGAGAAGTGAATCCGAGGCGATATTCGGGAGGATAGACGGCGGGGGAGGGGGCCTCCGTCGGCCGCTTCTGGCAAGTGCTAGAGCCGCGGAGCACAAAATCGGACCTTTTAGAAGCCGGCTCCGCTGAGGGACGTCGCTGCAGTGGCTGAGCGGGGGGTGGAACCCTCGCGGGACAGTGTGGTCTCAGGACCCTCGGGGTCACAGAAAGACCGGGGGTGCCTGAGTGCGGCAGAGCTCCCAGGGATCGGAGCGGGGAAGCCGGCTGCAGAGACGGAGCCGAGGCGCGGGCTCTCAGTTCGGGGTGGCCATAAACTGTGATCCGCGGGCCAGTCGGGCCACTGCTCCTCCAGCAGGGACCCAACAAGCAGCAGAGCCGGGGAGACTCCCCTTCCTCCCCCGGGAGGAGCGGCGCGGGAGCGCACCGCGGGGATCTGCTGGGTTTGGAGACTCCACACGGGGTCGGGGGCCAGAGATAGAAACGCTCGGTCACAGGCCGGGTGAGCGCGGAGTGTGGCCAGAGACCGGGACATGGGAGTGACTGCTTTTCTCTGGGGGCGCACTGAGGAGCAGGGCCCCGAGTTCTCAGCTCCTCCGGGCGGAGATTGGGAGGCCACCATTTCTGCCCTGGTCCTCCAAAGCTGAACCGAGAGCTTGCAGGGAACAAAAGCTCCCGAGAGCAAACCCGAGCAGCTTGCTTAGCCCGGACCGACAAGGGCGGGGCAATTCCGCCTCCGGCAAAGACATTTGGGAACCACGGCAACAGGCCCCTCCCCCAGAAGATCAGCACGAACAGCCAGCAAGCCAAGACCAAGTTTACCGATCAAGGAGAACGGGAGAACTCCAGCGCTAGGGGAATACTGCACATAGAATTCATGGCTTTTTTTTACAATGATTCATTAGTTTTTCAAGTTAATTTTTTTAACTGTTTTTTTTTAATTTTTCTTTTTCCCTTTTTCAACGAACATCTTATCAATCCCTTTTTTAAAAAAACATTTTTTATTTTTCATTTTTAGAGTCATATTTTATCCCTTCATAGTAGTCACCCTTATTTTTGGCATATATATATAAGTTGTTCTCTCTTTAAAATTTTAAGATACAGTTTCTTCTAACAGATCAAAATATACCCTAAATCACTAGTGTATGGCTTTGGTCTAGTCTCCTGCCTGATCACATTCTCTCCCTTTTTTTTTCTTTTTTGTTTAAATCTTCTTTTTTCTTTTTTCAAACACCTTCTTATCTTATCAATTCCTTTTATAAAATCTTTTATAACTTTCATCTTCACAGTCATCTTCCATCCCTTCATTGTATCAACCCTTATTTTGTACATAGATAAGTCTTTCTTCCTTTAAAATTTTAGGAGGCACTTTTTTCTAACAGACCAAAATACGCCCAAAATCTAGTGTGTGGCACTGATCTATGCACTAGCCTGATCATATTTGATCATATTCTGGGTTTTTTTGTATTGTTCTGTTTTTGTTTTTATCTTTTTCTTTTTTTTCTTTCTCTTTCCTTTTCTTTCTTTTCCTTTCTTTTCCCCTGGTTTCAGGTCTTTTCTGATTTGTATAGAGTATATTTGCTGGGGACGTTGTTAACCTGTTAGCATTTTGTTCTCTCATTCATCTAGTCTCCTGTCATCTTGACAAAATGACAAGACGAAAAAAATCACCTCAGCAAAAAGAACAAGAGGTAGTACCGTCTGCCAGGGACCTACTCAATGTGGACATTAGTACGATGTTAGACCTAGAGTTCAGAATCATGATTTTAAAGATATTAGCTGGGCTTGAAAAAAGCATGGAAGTTATTAGAGAAACCCTTTCTGGAGAAATAAAAGAACTAAAATCTAACCAAGTCAAAATCAAAAAGGCTATTAATGAGGTGCAATCAAAAATGGGGGCACTAACTGCTAGGATAAATGAGGCAGAAGAGAGAATCAGCGATATAGAAGACCAAATGATGGAAAATAAAGAGGCTGAGAAAAAAAGAGAGAAACAACTACAGGATCACGAGGGCAGAATTTGAGAGATAAGCAATACGATAAGACGAAACAACATTAGAATAATTGGGATCCCAGAAGAAGAAGAAAGAGACAGAGGGGCAGAAGGTATATTGGAGAAAATAATAGCAGAGAACTTCCCTAATGTGAGGAAGGAAACAGGCATCAAAATCCAGGAGGCACAGAGAACCCCTCTCAAAATCAATAAAAATAGGTCAACACTCCAACATCTAATAGTAAAACTTACGAGTCTCAGAGACAAAGAGAAAATCCTGAAAGCAGCTCGGTAGAAGAGATATGTAACCTACAATGGTAGAAACATTAGATTGGCAACAGACCTATCCACACAGACCTGGCAGGATAGAAAGGACTAGCATGATATCTTCAGAGCACTAAACGAGAAAAATATGCAGCCAAGAATACTATATCCAGCTAGGCTGTCATTGAAAATAGAAGGAGAGATAAAAAGCTTCCAGGACAAACAAAAATTAAAGGGATTTGCAAATACAAAACCAGCCCTCCAAGAAATATTGAAAGGGGTCCTCTAAGCAAAGAGAAAGCCTAAAAGCAGCATAGATCAGAAAGGAACACAGACAATATACAGTAACAGTGACCTACAGGCAATACAATGGCACTAAATTCATATCTTTCAATAGTTACCCTGAATGTAAATGGGCTAAATGCCCCAATCAAAAGACACAGGCTATCAGATTGGATTAAAAAACAAGACCCATCAATATGCTGTCTGCAAGAGACTCATTTTAGACCCAAAGACACCCCCACATTGAAAGTGAGGGGGTGGAAAACCATTTACCATGCTAATGGACACCAAAAGAAAGCTGGGGTGGCAATCCTTATATCAGACAAATTAGATTTTAAACAAAGACTGTAATAAGAGATGAGGAAGGACACTATATCCTACTTAAAGGGTCTATCCAACAAGAAGATCCAACAATTGTAAATACCTATGCCCCTAACATGGGAGCAGCCAATTTTATAAGGCAATTAATAACAAAAGCGAAGAAACACATTGACAACAATACAGTAATAGTGGGGGACTTTAACACCCCCCTGACTGAAATGGACAGATCATCTAAGCAAAAGATCAACAAGGAAATAAAGACTTTAAATGACACACTGGACCAAATGGACTTCACAGGCATATTCAGAACATTCCATCCCAAAGCAACACAATACACATTCTTCTCTAGTGCCCATGGAACAGTCTCCGGAATTGATCACATCCTACGTCACAAATCAGGTCTCAACCGGTACCAAAAGATTGGGATTATTCCCTGCATATTTTCAGACCACAATGCTTTGAAACTAGAACTCAATCACAAGAGGAAAGTCGGAAAGAACTCAAATACATGGAGGCTAAAGAGCATCCTACTAAAGAATGAATGGGTCAACCAGGAAATTAAAGAAGAATTAAAAAATTTCATGGAAACCAATGAAAATGAAAACACAACTGTTCAAAAATCTTTGGGATACAGCAAAGGCAGTCCTGAGAGGAAAGTATATAGCAATACAAGCCTTTCTCAAGAAACAAGAAAGGTCTCAAATACACAACCTAACCCTACACCTACAGGAGCTGGAGAAAGAACAGCAAATAAAGCCTAAACCCAGCAGAAGAAGAGAAATAATAAAGATCAGAGCAGAAATCAATGAGCTAGAAACCAAAAGAACAGTAGAATAGATCAACGAAACTAGGAGCTGGTTCTTTGAAAGAATTAACAAGATTGATAAACCCCTGGCCAGACTTATCAAAAAGAAAAGAGAAATGACCCAAATCAACAAAATCATGAATGAAAGAGGAGAGATCACAACCAACACCAAAGAAATACAAACAATTATAAGAACATATTATGAGCAACTCTATGCCAGCAAATTAGAGAACCTGGAAGAAATGCGTGCATTCCTAGAGATGTATCAACTACCAAGATTGAACCAGGAAGAAATAGAAAAACCTGAACAGACCTATAACCACTAAGGAAATTGAAGCAGTCATCAAAAATCTCCCGACAAATGAAAGCCCAGGGCCAGATGGCCTCCCAGGGGAATTCTAGCAGACATTTAAAGAAGAATTAATACCTATTCTCCTGAAACTGTTCCAAAAAATAGAAATGGAAGGAAAACTTCCAAACTCATTTTATGAGGCCAGCATTACCTTGATCCCAAAACCAGACAAAGACCCCATCAAAAAGGAGAATTACAGACCAATATCCTTGATGAACGTGGATGCAAAAATTCTCACCAAAATACTAGCCAATAGGATCCAACAGTACATTAAAAGGATTATTCACCACGACCAAGTGGGATTTATCCCTGGGCTGCAAGGATGGTTCAACATCCGCAAATCAATCAATGTGATACAATACATTAACAAAAGAAAGAACAAGAATCATATGATCCTCTCAATAGATGCAGAAAAAGCATTTGAAAAAGTACAGCATCCTTTCTTGATCAAAACTCTTCAGAGTATAGGGATAGAGGGTACATACCTCAATATCATAAAAGCCATCTACGAAAAACCTACAGCCAATATCATTCTCAATGGGGAAAAGCTGAGAGCTTTTCCCCTAATGTCAGGAACGCGGCAGGGATGTCCACTCTCACCACTGCTATTCAACATAGTATTAGAAGTCCTAGCCACAGCAATCAGACAACAAAAAGAAATCAAAGGCATCCAAATCGGCAAAGAGGAAGTCAAACTCTCACTCTTTGCAGATGATATGATACTATATGTGGAAAACCCAAAAGACTCCACCCCAAAACTGCTAGAACTCATACAGGAATTCAGTCAAGTAGCAGGATATAAAATAAATGCACAGAAATCAGTGGCATTCCTATACATCAACAACAAGACAGAAAGAGACAAATCAAGGAGTCAATCCCATTTACAATTGCACCCAAAACCATAAGATACCTAGGAATAAATTTAACCAAAGAGGCAAAGGATCTGTACTCAAAAAACTATAAAATACTCATGAAAGAAATTGAAGAAGACACAAAGAAATGGACAAACGTTCCATGCTGATGGATTGGAAGCACAAACATTGTGAAGATATCAATGCTACCTAGCGCAATCTACACATTCAATGCAATCCCCATCAAAATACCATCCACTTTTTTCAAAGAAATGGAACAAATAATCCTAAAATTTGTATGGAACCAGAAGAGACCCCGAATAGCCAGAGGAATATTGAAAAAGAAAAGCAAAGCTGGCAGCATCACAATTCCAGACTTCTAGCTCTATTACAAAGCTGTCATCATCAAGACAGTATGGTACTGGCACAAAAACAGACACATAGATCAATGGAACAGAATAGAGAGCCCAGAAATGGACCCTCAACTCTATGGTCAACTCATCTTTGACAAAGCAGGAAAGAACGTCCAATGGCAAAAAGACAGTCTCTTCAACAAATGGTGTTGGGAAAATTGGACAGCCACATGCAGAAGAATAAAACTGGACCATTTCCTTACACCACACACAAAAACAGACTCCAAGTGGTTGAAAGACCTAAACGTGAGACAGGAGTCCATCAAAATCCTAAAGGAGAACACAGGCAGCAACGTCTTCGACCTCAGCCACAGCAACTTCTTCCTAGAAACATCACCAAAGGCAAGGGAAGCAAGGGCAAAAACGAACTATGGGGATTTCATCAAGATAAAAAGCTTTTGCGCAGCAAAAGAAACAGTCCACAAAACCAAAATACAACCGACAGAATGGGAGAAAATATTTGCAAATGACATATCAGATAAAGGGCTAGTATCCAAAATTTTTAAAGAACTTATCAAACTCAACACCCAAAGAACAAATAATCCAATCAAGAAGTGGGCAGAAGACATGAACAGACATTTTTCCAAAGAAGGCATCCAAATGGCCAACAGATGCATGAAAAAGTGCTCAACATCGCTTGGCATCAGGGAAATCAAAATCAAAATCTCAATGAGATACCACCTCACACCTGTCAGAATGGCTAAAATTAACAAGTCAGGGAACGACAGATGTTGGCGGGGATGTGGAGAAAGGGGAACCCTCCTACACTGTCGGTGGGAATGCAAGCTGGTGCAACCCCTCTGGAAAACAGTATGGAGGTTCCTCAAACAGTTGAAAATAGAGCTACCATACAATCCAGCAATTGCACTACTGGGTATTTACCACAAAGATACAAATGTAGGGATCCGAAGGGGTATGTGCACCCCGATGTTTATAGCAGCAATGTCCACAATAGCCAAACTGTGGAAAGAGCCAAGATGCCCATCGACAGATGAATGGATAAAGAAGAAGTGGTATATATACACAATGGAATATTATGCAGCCATCAAAAGGAATGAGATCTTGCCATTTGCAACGACATGGATGGAACTGGAGGGTGTTATGCTGAGTGAAATAAGACAATCAGAGAAAGACATATATCATATGACCTCACTGATATGAGGCATTCTCAATCTCAGGAAACAAACTGAGGGTTGCTGGAGTGGTGGGGGGTGGGAGGGATGGGGTGGCTGGGTGATAGACATTGGGGAGGGTATGTGCTACGGTGAGCGCTGTGAATTGTGCAAGACTGTTGAATCACAGATCTGTACTTCTGAAACAAATAACGCAACATATTTTAAGAAAAAAGAAAAAGAAGAAGATAACAGGAGAGGAAGAAAAGGGGAGTATGTCAGAGGGGGAGATGAACCATGAGAGATGATGGACTCTGAAAAACAAACTGAGGGTTCTAGAGGGGAGGGGGGTAGGGGGATGGGTTAGCCTGGTGATGGGTATTGAGGAGGGCACGTTCTGCATGGAGCACTGGGTGTTATGAACAAACAATGAATCATGGAACACTGCACCAAAAACTAATGATGTAATATATGGTGATTAACATAACAATAAAAAAGGAGGAAATCATTAAAAAAATAAAAAGAAGAAGTCGTATATATACACAATGGAATATTATGCAGCCATCAAAAGGAATGAGATCTTGCCATTTGCAACGACGTGGATGGAACTGGAGGGTGTTCTGCTGAGTGAAATAAGTCAATCAGAGAAAGACATGTATCCTATGACCTCACGGGATATGAGGAATTCTTAATCTCAGGAAACAGACTGAGGGTTGCTAGAGTGGTGGGGGGTGGGAGGGATGGGTGGCTGGGTGACAGACATTGGGGAGGGTATGTGCTGTGGTGAGCGCTGTGAATTGTGCCAGACTGTTGAATCACAGATCTGTACTTCTGAAACAAATAATGCAACATATGTTAAGAAAAAAGAAAAAGAAGAAGATAGCAGGAGGGGAAGAATGAAGGGGAGTAAGTCGGAGGGGGAGACGAACCATGAGAGACGATGGACTCTGAAAAACAAACTGAGGTTTCTAGAGGGGAGGGGGGTGGGGGGATGGGTTAGCCTGGTGATGGGCATTAAAGAGGGCACATTCTGCATGGAGCACTGGGTGTTATGCACAAACAATGAATCATGGAACACTACATCAAAAACTACTGATGTAATATATGGTGATTAACATAATAAAAAAAGAAAAAAAAGAAAAGTTTTTAAACACGGGAAATAACAAATGTTGATGAGGATGTGGAGAAACTGAAATCCTCTATGTTGCTGGCAAGAATGTAAAATGATGCTGTCTCTATAGAAAACCATTTGGTGGTTCCTCAAGAATTTAATCTATTTATAATAGAGTTCTTACATGGCCCAGCAATTCCACTCATAGGTATCTGCACAAACTGATTGAAAACAGGGACTCAAACAGATATTTGTACACTGAGGACCACTGCACAATTGTTCACAATAGCCGAACAGTGGAAACAACCCAAGATGTTGACAGATAAGTGGATAAATAAAATGTGATACATTCATACGATGGAATATTATTCAGCTGTTAAAAGGAAGGAAGTTCTGATACCTGCTACAACATGGATGAACCTTGAGGACATTTTGATAAATGAAATAATCCATACACCAAAGGACAACTCTGATATGAATAAACTCATATGCATAAAATAATCACATTCATAGAGACGGATGTAGAATTGAGATTACCAGGGGCTAGGAAGACTGGAGAGGGAAAGAGTTATCGTGTAATGAGTATAGAGTTGCTGTTTGGGATGATTAAAAAAGCTCTGGAAATAGATATTGGTGATGGTTGTTCAATATCGTGAATGTACTTAATGCAACTGAGCTGCACAGTTAAAATGGTGAAAATGGTAAATGTTATAGTATGCATATTTTACTACAATAAAAAAAGCATTATTTTCCATCTTCACAACAACCACCAACATTTGCTTACAACATGACAAATCTGATAATGCTACTTTCTTCCTTTGAAACATTCCTTGACACTGTTTAGGATTAAAGTCAAAAGCCCCTAGCAGACAAGACTGGCTCTTCACAACCTGAACCCAAACTCCTTTCCCAGCCACTCACCTCCCAGCAACACCAACAGCCCGTTCTTCATCATGTCTTCTTTCCTTTCCCGAGTGTTCTACCTATAATGCCTACACAGGGGAATGTCTAGTTATCCTCTCAAATCCAGCTAAAATGTCACCTCCTCCATGGATCATTCCTCAGTTCCCATGGGAAGGATTAGCTGTTCCTCATCCTTGGTAACATTGCCTACTACAAGCATTTGTCCCATTGCACAGGGGGTCCTGTACCCCCACTCTAGGGTATAAGCTTCTATAGGCAGGGATGGGGACTTGATCCTGTTTGTTCATTTTTCACTAATTACAATTCAGGGGAACAAGACAAGAAAAGATTTCTTTCTTGCTATCCAGATGTGACTGTTCAAGGGAGTTACTCAAACTTATTTAAAATATTTGTAATATCTAATGCTCTTTGAATTACTAAAATTAACAGAAACAGAAAATATAATATCTAGAGAATGCCTTTGAACTTTAATTCAGTGAAAGATCATGGAAAACCTCATAAAACCCATATCAGCTGATCCAATCTATAAGTAATTCATTTATTCTATAAACACGCATTGTGCACCTGTTACATACCACATGCTGACTAAAGGTAGAAGGTTCTCAAGTACAGCCGAACTGTGATGATCCAGAAGTATGGCATCTATGTAAAGAGAGTAAATTTAATTTATTGCTCTGGAAAGTTTACTTTTGCTAAGTCACAGCACCCAATCCCCAGATGATTTAGGAGATATTTGAATAAGTAAATTTTTCAGCTCCAGCATATCTGGCGTGTTTCCCATGATGTAATACAGTTCAAATCCACGGGACTCTCCCGGGAAATGCATAATATAATGACACAATGGAGAGGCAGCTCTAGACTGGGAGTCAGGACTACTCTCACCTAGCTGTGACATTGGGGAAATAAGCGAATCTGTCATTTTGGCTTCAACTTCATCTTTGATAAAAATAAAGGAGTTGGACTCAAATCTTGACTTTAGAGACCGTTACAGAATGTTTACTTCATAGTTATTTGATTGTATGTCTTATGCACTTTTTCATGCATTTCAAAATTTTTAAAAATTCTTTTAAGATGCATGGTACAGTATGTCCCGAATTATGCTCCCCAAAATTTTAAATTATGAAGACATGTCTGAGTAGCAGTTTGATTCTGACAAAATAAAATAAGTTAAATTTATACAGCAAACAGGGTCAAAAAAAAAAAAAATCCCGTGAAAGGCAAATACACTGTGTGTTTCCTGCCAATAAGGACATAAAACTTCCTTGTTGCCATTAATGAAAAATAACACACGCTTCCAAAGTTCTGTAGACACTGAAAAGAAAGAAAACACTCAAATGAATCACCTATTTCAACATTCAGGGCTGAGAAGCTATATATGTGTCTGTAGGCTCCGGCAGGCTCCGCAGACCGGCCATCGGCCCGGGAAGACCCACCCGGGGACAGCAGCGATGGGGCTGGCCACCGTGCTCTGCGCCCTGTGCCTACTGCCCCGCAGGCTGGCCTGGCCTCTCCCCCGGGAGGCTGGTGGCGTGAGTGAGCCACAGTGGAGACACGCTCAGGTACGTCCCTGGCCCGCGCCCTGGGGGACTCCCCGCCTCACCATCAGCATGAGCAAGTGTGATTTTCAATTGGGTGGTTTCTTTGAGGATAGATGTTTTAACCAAGTAGCTGTGAAGAGCAAGCTGACCCAGCAGCTCAGTTAAGCGTCCGACTCTTAATCTGGGCTCTGATCATGATCTCAGGGTCGGGAGATGGAGGCCCGTGTTGGGCTCCGTGCTCAGTGGGCAGTCTGCTGGAGATTCTCTCTCTCTCTGTCCCCTACGCACACATGTGCGCTCTCTCTCTCTCTCTTAAAAAAACAAAAACAAAGACAAAACAAAACCCAGAGCATCTTTAGAGCCTGCCCAAACTGGGCTCACATTGCAACTCTTCCTGCCCTCACTACGTAGACAAATGTGGGAATGTTATTACACTTTTCTGAGCTTCGGTGTTCTGACTTGGAGGTTGGAGACGGTATGGGGTGCTGTGGAGCACTTACACAGAAGCTGAAACAGTGTTTCCTACTCAATGAATTGAAGTAGTTAATATTATTATTTACTGTGACTTGAGATTCTTTTCCCGAAGGGCTGAGTGCTGCCTCTCAAGGTGGGGACTCCTGGCAATGGAGAGGCTTGAAATCAGAAAACAAGGTAGAGGTTACAGCGGGTGGGGCCCTGACCAGCCGGTGGGGACGATGGGCAGGTGTGAACTCCTGGCTTTGCCCAATGGGGACAGCGATGCTATGTCACAGCTCACAGGATTCTGCTCCTGAGTAAGGAAGTGACGGCAATGTCAACAATTATGCATGCAACTATCATAGACCATAAAGTGCTTCATATACCTTATGTCATTGAATCTTTAGCGCTATCCCGAGCAAAAGAGAAAGCCGAAGTTATGTTGATTCACATACTTGATAATGATAGTGATAGGAGTCAAGGACAAGTTTTTCTAGTTTCAAAAGCCATGGTCCCTCCAATTCTTAATAAGCAACCCAATAAGCATAAATAAATAATTTTTGGTAAAATAATGGGTTGTTGACTCCTAACTGTTCAAAAATTTAAGCTTAAAACATAAGAAGAGTCTACTTTTATTTCACATTAATGTTGACTTTGAAAAAGTCCCAGTAATCTGTTAGATTGAACCATATGAAATTACTGATATCTGACTGTGTTTTTTTTTACCTGAAATTTACAGCAATTTCATAAAGTCCAATCTAACAGGTTCTCCAAAAGGGGTACATTTGCAAGTGCATTGAGTCCCTTTACTTCCTGCACAGGTTGCCAATAAACCAGGGAGACATTAGCTGGGTTTAACAGAGGGCAGGAAAGTTCATATCAAGAATGCAAAAAGATTTCTTCCAAAAGAGTGTCTTTGTAAAGCCAGTAGCTCAGGAAGGGATAAAATGACTCATTTGTTTTTAAATAACAGATTCATTCCTAATTGTCATGGATGAATAGTGTTTGTCGTGTTGAACAAAACACAATCCCTGGGACCTTGAAGAGAGAGGACTAAGGTCACTTACATAAAGTGCACATTCCTGAGAGGTTCAGAGAAAAGTAACCTTACCGCCTACCGCAATTAGACGGCACATGTGTGCACCAGTGTTTGAATCGTTCCAACAAAACCACCGTGCATCCTAGAGCCCTCTCCATTGTTCGAATGAAATGGGCTTTGGAAAGAGAACCCGAGTTCAAATGCAGTTCCTCTCGGGGTGACCTTGTGCCAGGGATTTGCTTGTCTGAGCCGCGACTCTTCATATGTAAACAGGAATGACAATGCCACACTGCGTCCCAGCACAGCTTGAGGTTTGAAGGAGACAAGGACCTGAGCTCCTGGTACAGTCCCCGCCATCCTCACGTCCACACACGGGGGGCCCCCTGAGAAAGTCACAGGACCCAGGTGTAGTGGGGCACGCCTGGGAGACCGGCTGCGTCCTGCCACCCGCAGAATGGGCAGTGAGGGAGCTCAGGGCCAGCTCTGCTGCTAAGTTAATAAAATAATCTCACAGTATCCTCTCCCAGCACTAAAATCTTAAGATCCATTAACCTCAGTGAGGCCCAGACCTCTGGAGAATCTCGGATGTGGCTGGGTGAGTTGGACCTCTGGGCAGGGTCTCTGCTGCGCCCTGAGGACTCGCTGGGTGCTCTTCCCGCTTGGCTATTACAAGCAAGTCTGTGCTTTATAAACTGTACTGTGGGTTTCTCCTCAAAACATTTACTGGGAGAGGGGCACCTGGGGGGCTCAGTCGGTGAAGCGTCTGCCTTCCCCTCGAGCCATGATCCCAGTGTCCTGGGATTGAGCCCCGCATTGGGCTCCCTGCTCTGCCAGGAGTCTGCTTCTCCCTCTGCCGCTCCCCCTGCTTGTGTTCTCTCTCTCTCTCTCTCAAATAAATAAAACCTTTAAAATAAAATTTAAAAAATCATCTTCTAAAAAAAATTTAATTGGATAAAAGGGAAATGGAGGGACCCTTTGGCTCATGAAATGGAATGACAATGCATCCTTATCAATATTAATTTTCTCCTCATTAATGCACACTCGTTTCACTTGGTGGCTACGTAGCTACCTTCACACCACGACTTGAGCCCGCAGGAATCCGAGGCAAAGACACACAGCCTTCTGCGATCTAAAAAGAAGATAGTAAAGATGACAGAGCAATCCCTCTCTTTCCAACAGGACTATCTCAAGAGGTTTTATCCACCTGACTCAGAATCGAGGGAGGCCGACAGCTTCGAAGCCAGACTCAAGCTGATGCAGAGGTTCTTCCGTCTGCCGGTGACCGGAGTCCTGAACTCCCGCGTCATAGAAATAATGCAGAAGCCCAGATGTGGGGTCCCAGACATCGCAGAGTACTCACTCTTCCCAACCCAGCCAAAGTGGATTTCCAGAGTGGTCACCTACAGGTTCGTCCCCAGGGCTCGCCTCGGCAAACACAGCCAAGCCCTCCCCCTAAGGCCCAACTCTGTTTTCTCATCTGCTACCAGGGTTGTATCGTACACGCCAGACCTGCCGCGTGTCATTGTGAATCAACTAGTGGCAAAGGCCCTGAGGATGTGGAGCCGAGAGATCCCGCTTTCCTTCAGGAGACTTTTAGTGGGGACGGCGGATATAATGATCGGCTTTGCAAGAGGAGGTGAGGAGGGTCGCTTTGGGCGGGTCCTGCGCGTTCACGCAAGTGCGTCCCTCTGCTCAGGACTGAAAACCTTTCTGCATATGATCTTTACGCACGCTATATACATGACATATGTAACATATATGCACTGCACTCCTCTGGTTTATCAATGTAGAGCCACTGTTCCTAGCAGGGGATGCCAAATGATGGCTCGTGAGCCAAATCTGGCCCACAATCTATTTTTGTAAATAAATTTCTATCCTTTTTTGTGTGCATGTGGGCAGTTTCAGCATTTTATGGGTAAATATTTAACAGCACACAGTGATGGTCCTTCATTTACCCATTATCGATGACTGCTTTGGGGCTACCATGGGAAAGTTTAGTAATCGTGACAGACACCACCAAGCTCATAAACCCTAAATTACTTATTATCTGGTCCTTTACAGAAAAAGTTTGCCAACCCTGTTTTGTAGTGTGAATCCTGATAGGTGTACGTATGCGTACCTATATATATTTATGGGACAAGTTAAAATATGGCTAACTAACATCATCATTAAACCAAGAAAAGGGTTACAACTTCCAAAGGCCGTAAGTGGTCTCCCCGATGGCCTGTTGCCAACCCCCTCAATGGGGTAAGGAAGGAGAAACTGAGAGCATTCAGATTCAGGATTGAAGGAGCTAGAACCCATATACAGGGGCTGCTATTAATTGCTAGCATTTTATGGTGCAGATCTAAAGAAAAATGTTGTTCTTTTCGGTCTGTTCTAATGTTGAACTGCCCAGGTGCTGTGAACTAAGCTGAATTTTGAACTTTGGCCCCAATACTGACAACGCCAAAAAACGTGTCACAGAAAGCACTGATCATGGCAGTCCATGTCTCTCAAGAAATGGATTGAATCCATTGGATTCAAATGGATACAGCCTGATACCAATTCAAGAATAAATATCTCTGCATCACAAATAAAAGCACTAACAAAGTTCACTGTGACACCCTGTGCCTGGTTCTCAAAGACATTGTCTGTTCTACCCGCAAAGAACAGGCCAGGTTTTCATGAAAAATTGTCCTAAATGGTGCACAAGTATCTTGCTGAGTGCAGTAAGCCACTCCCTCTCCATCCTGCCACCATTCAGCCAAGCACAGCGATCAGATTTAACGCCTCGATGCCCCTGGAAGTTAGATGTGGTGCATTTAAAGTCCCATATTCAGGAAGCCTTCGATCTCTGGTGGTGAGCAGTGCTGAGAAAACATGCCTGGGACCAGCACCACACACTGAGTGCCCACGCCAGCCTGGTCTTTGCAGCCTCTGTAATTACGTAAACCATAGGATCAGATGGCCAGAGACCGACTCACACACTAAGGGCAAACCCCCCTGTTTTCTTTCAGCTCACGGGGACTACTACCCATTTGACGGACCAGGAAACACCCTGGCCCACGCCTTTGCCCCTGGGCCGGGCCTTGGAGGAGACGCTCACTTTGATGAGGACGAGCACTGGACGGACGGTAGCAGGATAGGTATAGGGCCCCCTCGCTCTTCTGCTGCATGTTGTTTTTAGAAATCTGAACTCCCTATACCAACGTGAATTTGATAATTGCCTTAGTTAATGGTAATTACTGACCCATCGTTAACTGCCAATGACTGCATGCCTCAAGTGCTTTATTTCCTTCCACATGCTCACAAGGCTGTGCAGACAGAGGATGGGAGGAGGCCATGGGCTCAAACCTAACTGCGTTCAACCAGCCATAGGTCTACCAGCCACTCGCCACGTGTCTTTAGTCAAGTTATGGACTTCTCTGAGCCAGTCTCCATCTCTGAAGTGGGACTATAAGCCCCACCTCCTAGGATTGTGGTTAGAAGTAAATGAGATAATGTTTCTACAGTGCTTTACACGGTGTTGGGATAGCTTAGTCATTCAACAAATTAGAGTTCTTTCTATTTCCCAAAAGTTAGTTTTTTTTTAATTGGAGGAAAAGGAGGAGCAGAGACTATGATATTTAAGAATTGTGTACAATTCTGAGATCATTCTCTATTGTTCAAAGGGAAGCCAGCCCATCGTATTTGTCACCTTACAAAGTGGGAGATTACAGACACACCCCAGAAAACTAATGGAGGAAAGCTCTGGTATAAATAATACCAAGTGCAGACGATTCTAACACTAAATTAATTAAATAAAATAATGTAGCTGCCCACTGTCCCTGAGAGGGAGATCTGTACTAGTGTTTGGTGATGGAAACCCACCACCAAGGCGACGCCTGGCTGTCAACTCCAGCCTTGGTGAGGTGGTGACACAGGCTCGCTTCCACATGCTGCGGGTCTTGCTCACCCCCTTCCTTCCTGCTCGGGGTGGGCTCACGGAGCGTCTCCAGTCCCCACCCACCATCACAGCGCTGGCCCCTTGGCCAAGCCCCAGGCTCGCGCCTCCCGCCTTACTGGCAAAGCCTGTCTTTGAGTTGGAGGGAAGATGGCTCAGTAAATCAGGAGCCAAGCCCAGCATTACAGTCCTGGCTTCGTCAAAGCCAGCTTCCTCTCTCCTGATGCTCAAAGTCCTGTCGGTGAATGGCCACTATTTTCCGGACAGTGGGAAACTCTCAGGAGTATGACAAACCTACCAGTGGGAGTGATTCTCTGTTGAACAGACGAGGACCTGAGGCTTGGGGAAGTCAGTTCGTGTGTCCAAAGTGTCCAGCTGGTGAGCAGCAGAGCCGGGTCTCGAGCCTGGGTCCCTAATGCCCCTGAAGCCTTTGCTTTCCATTCCGGAAGACTGCTGTCTGGGTGATTACATAAGAAAAACAGCACATTTTTGTAAACACAGAAGGGGTGATGACGTTAGAGCGCCATTCCTTTGATTCTCCTTCTCAGCCCTCCACTCGTGAAGGCCTAGACACAAGTAAGTGAGCTGCAAAGACTCTGAGGAGGTGTGTATACTTGGCAGTTCACTTATTTTTTATTGCATGCTGTGTACGACGTTGTTCACAGAGCTGCTTTTAGAGTTCCTGTATATCACTCTTGGGTTGTAGGAGTTAACTTCCTCATCACTGCGACCCATGAACTTGGTCATTCTTTGGGCCTGGGTCACTCGTCTGATCCCAATGCCGTGATGTATCCAACCTACAGAGTCACAGACTCCAAGAACTTCAAACTTTCACCAGACGATATCGAAGGAATCCAGAAGTTGTACGGTAATATTTATGATTTCACATTGTCTCCTCTGGGTGGGCGCACCTGAGAGGAAAGACCGGGCAATAGGCATCCACTTGGGAAACGCACTGGAAGTTACACCTAAAAGCCCACTGCGGGCAGGAATTTGAGACCTTAGATCCTCAAAATGTCACCAGGCTACTTTATATGGCGAGGATGTTGATTTTAAGTTTTCAGTAATGCAGTATCATTCAGTGACATCAGGAAAGTGACACGACTGAGGTACGCCGCTCACTGTTCTTTCTTGCTCGGTTCAGACACTTTAGAGAGTGTCCCTCTGGGGGGATGGGCTGAGGAACAAAGCTCCTTCCTCCCTAGCTGCTGAAGAGTCTGAATGATCACAAGAGCAATGAAAGTGCTTCCAAATGACAGGGCGATGTCCTCAGTAGAAGATCATTCCTGGAATACGATGGATTTAAGACATCAGTCAAACCTAGAATTTACTATTGATGGCATTTCCTAAACTGTGTTCCCAGAACATTGAATAGTCCTACAACTCCCAAAAAAGGAAGCTATGGAAAAACAAGTTCAAGAAACAGCATCTGTTATACTTGAGATGCACCTGCCACTCCAGTTAACCACGCACTCCCTAGATTTTAACCCTCTTTATGGAACGCCAACTGAGCCCTCGAAGAATAGCATCTCAGAGAACACGTTCTGGAGAATACCACGTAACTGTGCCTTGAAGTTGTGACTCAAATTGTTGCTGTTGCCAAAAAGTTCATGAAACACTGGCAATTGTCGGTAAAGTTATCACCAACAGAACAGAAAACAGTGCCTCCCCTTACATAAATCCGCGGCACTCGTAGAATACTCCATGGCATGTATCACTGTCCCAGAACCCTAAGAAAATGAGAAAGGGACCCAAAAAGGGACGGACTAGATATCACATGAAGCAGATAGACCAAGGCATTGAATTCTTAAGTATTAGACAATGAGGTGCCCCAGTCAAAGTTGGGATAGAGGTAACTTCTGGACAAATGAAAGCAAGACTTAAATAGGTTCTAAATTTAGCGAGTTCATTCATCCAAGAAGTCACCATATGAACAGAAAATATACATTCAAAAGAGTCTGATTAAACTCATGGGTGTTCTTTCCAGAATAATGCAAATAATAGCTACAATGCATCTCGCATTTAGTGCACCCAGCATTTCACATGCTTTCGCTCACTTAATGCGACAATCCAGTGAGTTGCTGTTACCCTCATCTTGCACGTGGGGGAATCTCTCGTTGAGAGAGGCTGAGTACTACCTTACCCAGGATGGCGCAGCTGGTAGATGCAGAGACCGAGATGCAAAGACATCTGCCCCCGGCCTGCACTCCATCCAACACCACCCTCTTCGCCTCTGGAAGGTGGTCTTCAGAACCTTTGTTCCAGGCACAGAAAAGTGGGCTGGGTGGATGACAGATTGTACTGACTGCAACATCTTAGGATGGGTTTTAAGTGTTGTATCCCATGTCATGTGTTCTTATTTTCTCTCTTAACAGGAGAGAAAAGTAATTCAAGAAAGAATTAGGAGCGTGGGGAAGAACACACATTCATTCAGTGGATTCTGTGGGGTTGCTCCCCAGCCAGAGTTAATGCTCACAGTCCCTGAGCTCCATTTAGCACCTTGTCCGTCCTTCCTTGCATCTCGGCTGGTTTTCACCTGTCTCGCTCTCCCGGGGAAAGCAGGAGTGTCTCCTGCTTTCCTCAAGCAGCTTGCACTGGGTAAATGGCAATAAATGTTAAATACACAGATAAATAAAGTTTTTACTCCATGGCAAAAGGGTTTCTATTGGGAAGTACATGTCAGAGAAGACATGCTTTACAGTGAAATCAAAGATCAAACAAACAAAAGCCCCACATCCCTTCGGGTCTTCAGCTGGACCTGCCCTGTCACCGGGCGGGCAAGGAGGGAGCTCTCCATCGGCGCAACTCAAAGGTGCCCAAGTTCCCCTTTCCCTCCTGGCCAGGCTCTCACTCTGAGTATTCTGGGAAGTCCAGTTCTTCCCACAACAGGCATGTGAATTCCCAAGATTTTACATTCCCACAGTCACTTGCGGCTGAGTCCTAGCCCGGACCTGATGTCACTGGTCCTCCCCTGACCCGGCCATCCCGGGTTCCCTGTCCTCAGCCCAGGGCCAACCCAGACATCAGCCCCGCCCTCTTCGCTTTCATTTTCCCCAAGCCCATCCCGCAAGGCTCCCGGGACCCCGCGGACACTGCTGAAGTCCTGCCTCAGCAGTGGGATTGCACGTTGCACCAGGACCATGAAACTGGACATTATCCCCATCCCCCAAATCCTTCCCCGGCCCCAGGATCACAGGTTTCTCACTGGCCGCCTGCCTCCCCCGGCCCCACCCTCCTACCCCCATGTCTACACTCCATTCCTTCTCACTTCTCCCAGAAACTCATTTTCCTAAGGTCCACACAGCGCTCTCTGCAGCGAGAGACTCGCTAATGAGTTTCCCTGGGAGAAGCACTCTCTGAAGAAGAAAGAATCAGCGAACTTGAACATAGGGCAGTGGAAATCATCAAAGCTGAGGGGGAAAAGGGAAAAGGGTCAAAGGAAAGTGAACAGAACCTAACATGCCTCTGGGACAGCACCCGGCGGACCGTGGTGGGAATGCCCATCAGGAGGGAGGCTCTGCGTGTGAAGGGTTGGGGGTCTGTGGAAAACGTCCGTACCTTGCCCTCGATTTTGCTGTGAACTTAAAACTTCCCTGAAAAACAAAGTCCTAATTTTAGAAAAATAACCTTATAGATTAAACATGAAATTACAATCTGGAATTTTTTTAAATCAAAAAAATTGACAAAACTTTAGCTAGATGGACTAAGGAAAAAAGAGAGAAGGCTCAAATCACTAAAATCAGCTCTGAAAGTGGGGACATTACTCCTGATTCTACAGAAATAAAATTAACAAATAAGAGAGCACTGTGAGCAATCATATGCCAACAAATTGGATAACATAGACTCAATGGACAAACTCCTAGAAACACCAAACCTGCCAAGATTAAGTCATGAAGAAATAGAAAATCTAAATAGACCCATAACTAGTAAGGAGATTAAATCAGGAATCAAGAATCTCCTGACAAAGCAAAGCCAGGACTGAAGTCTTCACCAGTGAATGCCACCAAACACTTAAAGGAGAACTGACACCAATTCTTCCCAAACTTTTCCAAAAAATTGAACAGGAAGGAACACTCCCTTATTCTACAAGGCTAACATTACCCTTATATCAAAGCTAGACAAAAAGACACTACAAGAAAAGAAAACCACAGACCAATAGTCCCTATGAATTTGGTGCAGAAATTCTCAACAAAGTACTAGCAAACCAAACTCAGCAGCATAGGAAAAGGATTATGCACGATGCAAATAAGATTTATTCCTGGAATGCAAAGATGTTGCAACAAGGTGAAAATCGATCGATGTAATACACCACATTAACAAAAAGAAGGGAAAAACCGCATAATCATCTTAATTCATGCAGGAAAGCATTTGACAAAATTCAAACCCTTTTATGATAAAAAAAAAAAACTGGGCACACTAGGAACTGAAGGAAACTCCAACAACATAATAAAAACATAAAAAACCCACAAGAAACATCATGCTCAGTGGTGAAAGACTTAAATTTTTTCCTCTAAGATCAGGAACAAGACAAGGATGCCTGCTTTTACCACTTCCACCCAACATCGTACTGGAAGTCCTAAGCAAAGCAATTAGATAAAAATCAAAGACATCCAAAATGAAAAGGAAGTAAAATTATCTCTGTTCATGAGGATAAGATCTTATATACAGAAAACCCTAACGATTACACCACATACACACATACACACACACACACACTCACACACACACCTGTTAGAACTAATAAATTCAGCAAAGTAGCAGGATACAAAGTCAACAAGCAAAAATCGGTTGCTTTTCTATATACTAACAATGAATAATCTGAAAAGGAAATTAAGCAAACAATGCCATTAACAACTGTATCAAAAAGAATAAAATACTTAGGAATTAAGGAAGGAGGTGAAAGAAATCAAAGAAAAACTAGTGGGAAAATCTCATGTTTGTGGACTGGAGGACTTAATATTGTTAAATTGTCAATACTACCCAAAGTGATCTACAGTTTTAATGCAAAAGACAAAAACTTATGCTAAAATTCATATGGAATCTCAAAGGACCCTGAAGAGCAAAAACAATTCTGAAAAAGAACAAAGCAGCAAAATTCACACTTCCTGATTTCAAAACTTACTACAAAGCTACACTAATCAAAACTGGATGGTACTGGGGCGCTTGAGGGGCTCAGTCAGTTAAGTGTCTGTCTTTGGCTCAGGTCATGATCCCAGGGTCCTCACTGGCCTCCCTGCTCAGCGAGGAGTCTGCTTCTCCCTCTCCCTCTGCTCCCCTCCCCTGCTCATGCTCTCTCTCTCTCAAATAAATAAATAAAATCATTTAAAAAAAAAAAGATGGTACTGGTGTAAAGAGAGATACAGAGGCCAGTGGAATAGAATAGAGTCCAGAATAAACCCTCATATATGTGGTCAAAGGATTATTCCTATAATTACACACAAAACATAGTTTGATCATTATTCACAGTTAACCTTTCAACGAACATTCACTGAGTCAGGAACTTCGGAAGAGAAGCAGCATGCAAAGGTGAAAAACACATAGCACAAACCTTCCAGAACCTCAAAGTCTGAAGAATGAAGAAGGTATTCCAGAAATCATTATAATACACCATGTTAAGTGCTGCCGTAAAGGACTGAGCAACGTGTCGAGTTTCTGAGGTCCAGTCTACAATTTCTAGCGTACCACAGATCACGTGCAAATCCAAACCTCCAGTTTGACCATCCAGTATTCTGGACAAATAGGACCTCCCTAACAGGCTTGGGACTCCCCACCAGCCTGGATGAGACTGTCTTAGAACTTTGATATAACCTGAGACTTCACAGACTCCAGACCCGCATCGTGGTCTGAAGGCTCCAGTCTCTCTATCCCTGCTATAGGCACAGGAAGGATACCCAACAATAAATCTCTTGTGTGTCTAATCACATCTTGGCATCTGCTTCTGGGAGGACCCGAACTAACATAAGGGGTGTTTCAGTAATATATCACTGCACTAAATAGTGCCTTGCAACAACAATCATTTTATTAAGTCCCATGATTTTGTGGGTCAAGGATTTGGGCAGTTCTCCACAGGGTGATTCTTTTGCTTCATGGGGCAGATGGACTGGTTCAGAGGGTCTGAGACGGCTTCACTCCCTTGTCTGTCACCTTGTTACGGGTGGCTGGAGATCTGGGCTCAGCAGGGACTGCTGGTTATATCATAAACACACAGTCTCTCCAGCTTGCAGATGGTAAGGTGGTAGGACTTCATACCTGGAGGCTCCGGGATTGAAGAGGGATCCCACGAGCAAGGAGAAACTGCATAGCCTTTTGCGTCTAGCCTCAGAAGCCATGTAACATCGTTCCTGCTGTAGTCACTGATCAAAGCAACCACAACCCCACCAGACTAAAGATGAGGGTACATACATGCCACCTTGATGCAAGAAATGCGGAAAATTTACGGTCATGTTTTAAAACTGCCACATGGGGTCACCCTTTCTCCTACGAAACCGTGTATCGTTTAAACCAGAGGCGCTTTCTTCGTTCTAACTGAAGGTACATTTGCTTCATTAAAACGCTGTATGGCATGAGTGGATAAAGATGTGGCTCATACATACAATGGAATACTACTCAGCCATCAGAAAGGATGAAATCTTCCCATTTACATTGATGTGGATGGTACTGGAGGGGATTATGATGAGTGAAGTCAGTCAGTCAGTCAGAGAAAGACAATTATCATAGGGTTTCACTCATACGTGGAACATAAGGAATAGTGCAGAGGACCACAGTGGAAGGGAGGGAACCTGAATGCGAAGAAATCAGAGAGGGAGACAAACCATGAGAGACTCTGGACTCCGGGAAACAAACTGAGGGCTGCTGGAGGGGTTGGGGGGTGGAGGGATGGGTACCTGGGTGATGGGCATGAAGGAGGGCAGTGATGTGATGAGCACTGGGTGTTGTATGCAACTGATGGGTTGTTGAATGCTACATTTGATATTAGTGAGGTACTATACGTTGGATAATTGAATTTAAATTAAAAAATAAAATAAAATAAAATCCTGTAGGGATCAGCAAAAATAAGTCCTAGCTTGTCTCCTCTTTGCCGCCACAGCCTAGATGTCGACGCCCCAACCAAGAAGGAGAGAATTCAGTGTTAGCACTTCAGTGTTCAGGGGACCGATGAAGCTACAGACCATGCCTCTGGTGACCACGACTGCTTGTCTGGGGTAGAGTTTATGTTTTCTGCACGTACGGAAGCTGTCAGGCAACAGGACCCCTGCCCACGTGCTCACTGATCTTTCTGCATGTGAGACAGAGTAACTCTGACACTAGCAGGTTAGAAGATGGTGACCTGCGCTTTGGCCTGACCTCCAGCTAAGGGAGAGCTGTGACCTACTGGGCAACTTCACCTGGTAAGGAGAAACGTGGTGTCACGATTACCCAAGGATGATGGGTCGAAGTTTAAAAAACAGCACAAGCCCACTTCCTAAGGATCAGAGGTTGTAGAACCAAGGATCAGGACTCTCCTTGGTTACAAAGTAATTGTGGACATGCTCTCACAGACTTTGATGATGGTGCTCGTCCAGTTCGTTCTGGGCGCAGGTGTATGGGCTACACCTGCGCTCGAAGACACTTTGAGAACTCCCTCAGCATTATTCGAATGCATTTGATAAGCTTCTTTTCCTTGCTTCTCAAATTAACAAATTTTCCTGGCTGTGAGAAAAGCAAGCAACTATATAGAAAAGCTGGGAACCATACATAATGGGTTGAAGTTCTGTTTGAACTTAACACCTACTCCATTTCCTCAGTTTACCTGTACCTACATGACATACAGGGAAGAATCTACCTCAAAGTACGTAGACCACACCTCTTAATCTATGGAATCATTCTGGTACGGAAACCATGCTCAGTCCAACACTTCTTCAAGCTTCTCCTCTCCCCTACCTCTCCCCCATGATATTAGCGGGAACAGTGGAGTTCTTGGCAAAAAAGGCAAAGTCCGTGTCTGAACCGTCTGGCGTTAGAAACTTAGTGATTAGCATGAGCACAGAAAAGTCAGCTAATATCCATTTGTTGAATGGCTGAATGAATGAACGGATGAATATTAATTTGAGTTAACTTGCTCAATTAAAATTTTCATTTTAGACATCTTTCAGAAGATGATATAAATCGAGAATGAGAGGCAAAATACATGTTACTCTAAATTTGGAATAGCTAAGTGGTTTCTATTGAGCTTCTTCAGTATTAACACTTAGGAAGATACTCATTATAATTTACTTAGGTTAATTTCCTTTGAACTTCATTTCTTATGTGTCCATATCAGACAATTATGTCTTTTTAGAGAAACCCTAATATTTGGATTATTTTTAATAACCATCACATCACCAACAAAGACTAAAGGGCATCGTTTTAATTACTTTCAGACAGGGAATTTATCTGTTTTGTTCAGTGCCTAGAAGAGCATGTGACATAGAGGCGGCACCCATTTAACATTGGTTGAATGAAGGAATGAATTAATCGATGTATAAATGGTCTGGAAAAGCATCAAATGGAAATTGACTTTTTCCCGAATGATAGCCCCTGTGCTGGGCTCACTGGGCTACTCCATATTCCAAGCACTCTGGTCATCTATGGCTACACAGGAAATAAACCCCAAACCTAATGTCCTGAAATGACTACAATGATGAATTGTCACTCATAATTATGTGGCTCGACCAGACGGTTCTTCTCCCGGCCTTGTTCAGGAGCTCAGCAGTCTCCAGTCAGGCAGTGGCTGGGCTGGAGTGCCCACAATTTGTTCATTCACAAGTCTGGTCCTTGGCACACATGGTTCATATGGTCTCTTTACCCAGTGGCCGAAGGCCCAGACCTACAGTTTCCAAGAAGCAAAAAGTAGAGGCAGCACTTTTGCCAACTCTCATCTGTTGAAGCAGACATGGTGCCAGGGATTCAAAGCCAGGGAAAACCAGCTCCGTTTCTCAATGGGAGAGCATGACAGGGAACATGAAACCATCTTCAGTGCACCCTCCCTGCCACGTTCTAGGAATTACAGCTACCCTGAGAGGTGGGTAGTAGCTCGTCCACTCCGGCAAACAGGAAAGTCTCACGGCTGCCACGTGATGACACTTGGGTTTGAAGATGTGGTTGTGCCTCTCCGGTCTTTATTATTGTTTCTCCAAAAAGATACCATTAAGGATATGTACAAAATAAAACCGAACAAAATGACTTGACAGTGACTTTGCGTCTTGCTCGCTTGTGTCATTCTTGTACCTGAAAGCCATGTTATTTGTAGAATTATCAATCAGGGTCTTGTATTGCTTTTTGGCTCCAAATACTGTCCTTTCGGGGTTTCCCATCATTATTGTCCACACAAAAAACACTCATTCCCTATGCATTCTGCCCTTCCTGTCTCTTCGCGACCCAGACAATGGTTCAGGCACCAGCGTGTGGCCCATGCTCTGTTCTTTGAACGAGACCATGCTCACCTGAGTTGACCACACGGATTTCAGCTCCAGGCTAACTTGCCCTAATAACACAGCCACTCTCTCTGCTGTGCCCTCTGAGAAGGCAAAATAGTTCAATAATGGCCTAGCCATTGTAATTCTCCCCTACCCCCAAGTCCTGACGATACTCCATATTTTCTTCTAGCAACTTTATTTTTCCTTATTTAGTTTCTTACTTATTTTTATATTTTGAGCTTATTTTGGTATTTCACCTGAGGTACGGATCTAATTTATTTTTTTCCACATAGTGAACCAATTTTTCCTACAAAATGTCTAAATAACCCAAACTCTCATTGGCCTCTTTCTGGGTTTATTCTGTTCCCTGGGCCATTTGTTTATTTCTATACCTGCACCACATTGTTTTTTCTGTTGTGGCTGGGTAATATGTCTGACTAGTTAGTAGAGTGAGTCTGTCTCCTTTTTGCTTTTCTTTTTCATGATTGTTTTTTTTTTTTAGTAAAATAGATCCAATTTATTGAGTCTCTACTATAGTTTGCTTTTCTCATTGCACAGTTGTTTATGCATATTAATACCATCTAAAGTAGTCCTTTACCCTAACTTCATTTTTTTTAATTATTATGTTCAATTAGCCAACATATTGTCTTAATCAGGGACCAGGAAACTACAGCCCATGGGCGAAACTCTGACCACTGACTATTTTTGTAAATAGAGTTTTATTGGAACATAACCATACCCATTTGCTTACATACTGTCAATGGCTACTTTTAAGAATGACAGTAGAGTTGAGTAGTTGCATCCAGCCACCAAAGCTTAAAATGTTTAGTGTTTTTACACAAAATGTTTTACAGAAAAAGTTTGCTGACTCCTGGTCTTCGTTACTCACAGACCTGAATACTTCCACGTAAAATTCAGAAATATTTTGGCGAGGTTCCTAGTTCTGAGTTCTTGATTACAAGCAACAGAAATTGGGTCTATCTAACTTAATGCAGAAATGAATTTACTACAGAAGGCATCAGAGTTCACCGGGGGTCTCAGGAAAAAGCCTAGAGAAACAGGCTCAAAAAATGGGCATGACCCAAGGAAGAGTAGACTGCAACATGACAGACAGGGCTACACTGCAGGGACCCTGGTTGGAATGCCACCATGGATGCTGCCACAAGGAAAAGTCCTTTGAACTCTCCCTGCATCCCTGTGCCGCTCAAGATTCTGAGAAGGAGAAGGTTTTGTCTGAGCTAGGATCACACACTCATGTGCTAGCTTCCAAAGAGCAAGGCATGTCTGGCCCTTCATCCACTTCCACAGAGAGGGGTAGGCTCCTGGCTTCTACCAAGACTCACTCAGTGGAGGGTTCATTCTAAATATGAGCAGGGCAGGATCTCCCCAACAGCAGCTGTGACTTTGCTTGAAATTGCATTAAATTGGGGCAAAATTGTTATCTCTAAATACTGCATCCTCATTCATGAAGATGATTTATCTCACTTTTAATTCAACGCTTTCTTTGTGCCCTTTGCTGGAGTTTTAAATGTTCTTCTATGATGGTCTTGTGAATTTTTGTCTCATAAGTCCTTGATATTTTACAGTTTTGTTATTGTTGTGTTGGATGTTTTGGTATTATCTTGTCTATTATGTTCTTGATTTTATTATTGCTGGTATTGAGGGATACTACTGATTTTTGTATATTGATCTTATAGTCTGTAAACTTTCTTATTACTTCTGAAAGTCTGTTGGTTTTCTTTAATCTTCCATGTAAATGATCACAATACTTACAAGTGACAATTTCATCTCTTCCCATCCAATCCTTATATTTCTTAGTATTTTTTCCTGTCTTATTACCTTGGCCTGAACCTTCAGTGTTATGCAGAACATTATGTTAGCATGTATTCTTGTACTGTTACTGATCTTAAAGCAAATGCTTTTCAAATTTTTCCAGGTAAAAAGATAAATACTTTTCTATCCCTTTAAGGAAGTTTCTTTTTATTTCTAGGTTTCTACTAACTAAAATTGTAAATAAGGTGCTTTTCCTGCATCTGTTGAAATGTTCCTAAGTATTTCATTCTTCAGCTTGTTATTATGTGAAATTACATTAATTAACCATAACTTATCACAATATATTATATTTTTAAGCATTACTGAATTCAGTTAGCTAATATACATAGGGTCCTTGCATCTGTACTCACAAATGAGACTGGAAGGTAATCTACTTTTATTGTACTATTTTTATCAAGTTTTGATGTTAGGGTTAAATTGGCTTCATAAAAGGAGTTGGCAATCTTATCTTTCTTAAAGAAAAGAAATGATAAACTTAAGGTTACAAATCAAAAAGATGAAGAATATTTAAAAATAGAAATGATTTCCAGAATTACAATTTGTTCTTTAAAAAAGTTAATAAAAACAGAAAAATGACCAGCTGCCCCTCCTCCCCAGCCTGCCCCCCGGGGGGCTCCGTGTTACACCCACTCTCCTGGCACAGTTATTAACAGCAGCTCCTTTCATCCATGAAATGTCGCTGCTGGGCAGTAAATTATCCAAAGGCGTGAGTCCGCTGTACAGGCATGGGTTCGATGCTGCCTATTAGCTGGATCGCGTGGTGAAGTCACTGGCCTCTCTGGGTTTCAGGTGTCCCATCAGCAGAATAGAAATTGGGGAGTTGGAATTAAAGTAAATTGGAGTTAAAGTAAACTCTTAACTTCTCAGCAAAAGTTAGTTGATTCCAACACCAGCGATAGCCACATCCCCAGCAATCCACAAAACAGAGCAAGGATCCCAGCATCCAGACTCAACCCAACAGACTTCCAGAGCCATCTCGACTAGAGGCAGGAAGTAAGATGAGGCCACACCGCCGTGACGTGATGGGCTTCTGCCCCAGTTCCTGGCACAGAGCACCTAAAACCCTTTTAATGTCCTGAGTGATGAGAGCATGAGGAGCAACTTTTGTTCTAATAGTTGGCCTTTGACCCCAGTGCCTGACATGGGGCTCCCGAAACTTGTACATTCCTGGGCGATGGGAGCGCCTTTTGTTTTTATGAGGGGATCCCTGGTGGGCTCCTTTTACCAGAGACTAAGCCATGACTAGAACCTTGAAATTTCAGCTCCCCCACCATTCTCTGGAGAAGGGAGAGGCTGAAAACAGAGTTAACGATTGATCATGACTACATGATGGTGTTTCCATTTAAAAAAAAAAAAAAACAACCCAAAAGTCGAGGCTCAGAGAGCTTCCAGGTTGGTGAACACATCCACACATGGGGAGGGTGACACACACCCAACTCCAGAACTCTGTGCCCGGGGCCCTCCCAGACCTCACCCCACACCATCTCCTCATCTGGCTGTTTACCTGTGCCCTTTATCATGGCCTTTAATAAACTGGTAAACTGTTTCCCTGAGTTCTGTGAGCTGCTCTAGCAGGTGATCGACTCCAAGGAGGGCGATCATGGGAACAGAGGATTTGTGACCACGTTGGTCAGAGGTTGCGGCTAACCTGGGGATCTACTGCTTACGGCTGGCAACGGAAATGTGCTGGGGGGACAGTCTCCCGGGACAGAGCCCTCAGCTTGTGGGACCTGAGGCTGTCTCCGTGAAGACCGCGTCAGAATTGAGTTAAACTTCAGGACGTGCAGCAGGTGTTGTGGAGAGCTGGTTTCAGAAGTGCTGTGTATGGTCGTGGTGGGGAGACCCAGGGGGGAGCCGGGCTGTTCTTCCCACACAACCGCTGACGCCCAGCACCCCACAGCCTCCCACCCCTCAGCACCGGCGGCCCTAGCGCACCAGGTCTGCTGCGTGATCCCCGAGCGCGGGCTCCCTGCCATGCTCCATTCTGACAACCAGGCAGCCCCCACCCACCCGTCCCCACCACCTGTCCCACCGACTGTCTCGTCCTCCGAGGCCTGGGTGCTTCCTTGCACTCGCCAGTCTCCTCACCACCAGCCACCAATACGTGGCGGGACGTGGATGTTCACGCTGCTTCAAAGTGTAATCTCACCCGTGTGTGTTTTTCTTCCTTCTCTTTGATGTACTAGAAAGTGAAATGGAAATATTTTTTCTCAGCTTTGGTAAAGTCAACCCTCCCTTCCCTGGAGCAAAGAGAACATGTTTTTCAAGTTATGGATTTAAGGAGCATCAAGCGTAGGGTGAAAGGAACGGGGGGAGGAATTCCCAGCCAAACCAGAGCTAAGCTGAAGGTGGTCGGGGCAGGAGGTCTGAAGGTACAGACGCAGGCGGGAGCCGGGCTCTGCCCGGAGTTCTGACCCCAGCAGCACCCAGACAGGAGGTAAGCGGTTCATCTGGGGAGGCGGAGCCCCAGGCACGGGGTTTCAGAGCTTTGCCGAATATTCTAGTGTCCCACACGTGTCATGGAAACTTCTAAAAGCTGCCAGACCCGACCGGAGCGTGCAGACACAGACAGGGGCCGATGAGCAGTCACCGGGGGGGAGGGGCAACAGACGGGGGTAGGAGAGCCCTCCGGACCCGTGTTGCGCGGCGACGCCAGGGGAGGCAAGGCTGCTGGAACGGTCAGCCCCATGGATGGCAGCTGGGACTCAAAATCAGGCTGATTCATGGGCCATGTTTCTCGCTGACCCATGTTACTGGTCTTAGATCCAACCTGTGACAACACAGCAGACCCCTGACCCGGTGTAAATCTTGTGTGTGAGGGGCTGTCTCCTGGAGCAAGGGTCTCTCTGTTGGCCATCCCTTGATTACCCTTCCAGACACCGTCCTGCCACACTCCACCCGTGCGTCCGACTCTGGCACCACACGGCTCACTAGGCGTCCACGGGGCCAGGCGTCCGCGGTCAGCATCTTCGCTCCCACCTTGTCCTGATTTGGTTTGTCTCAGGAGAGAGACACACGGGCAGGACGGAAGGGGTGTCTTCTCATTAGTTTTACTTTCCAGATGTCCTGGCAGGTCACTGAAGGGAGATAGGACAGAGCCTGGGCGTGCAGACGGCCCTGTTCACGCATGTGTGTGAGGACCTCGGAGTTGCAGGAGGGGACAGGCAGAGACGGGCACCGGCCGGCAACCTCCAACGACCACATGAGGCTCTCCCCCCAGAATGTGTTCCTTGTGGGGCAAGAGATGAGCATGCTGTTCACTGGCGAGGCCCCAGAACCTAGACGAGTGCCTGGCACGTAGTAGGTGCTCCGTTACTTTGCATAATGTCTTCATGATGAGTAGCTGAACATTTGTCCCCACCCTGAAACGCAATCTCCTCGTCATGTCCACGAACACCCCTGTTGTCAACATGCTTCTGATACCGAGAACGTGCCTAAGAAGAGCTGTGAAAAAGATGCGTACCATGTAATCAAGACGCACGGCCCCGGGTCCGGATGCATGAGGGATGCGTGAGAGCTCACAAATGAGGAGACAAACCGCGGTGAGGTTACTCCTCAGAGCGGGACCTGCTCAGCCCCAAGGTTAACCTCCTTACTCTGCTTGATTTCCTTCTGAGGCTACAGTGAAAATCTCCTGCTGGATTTGCAAGATCTAGCTCCCTACCAAAACCCATTCTCTCTAGAGATGATGAGATTACTGTGGAAAGAAAAGCACGTCTCCCACTTGCATGACAACGCTTAACAGTGTCTTGAGCTGCTTCTCCTGAACGACCAGATCCTTGGAAGCCTTGTAAGAGGAGAGTTAACTCTATATGACTTGTGGAAAGAGCCATAGAAAATCATATTCATAAGTTGTTACACTGACTCCTTGTAGGATACTTGAATTTTTTTAGGTCAAGAATTAATGGAATCAGGGGCACGCGGCTGGCTCTGTGCAGGGGGGTGGGGGCGTGGGGAGTGTGTGACTCTTGATCTCAGGGTTGTGAGTTCTAGCCCCACGTTGTGGGTAGAGATTACCTTAAAAAATAAAATCTTTAAAAAAACAACAACAATAAAAAGAATTAACCGAATCCACATAAGTTGTCAATTGGAGGCCATCCACGGGAGCTGCAAGCGTCTTGTCTTTTATCCCCTCTGCGGCCAAATGTAGAGGGAAGTAAACGACAGCCATGTATTTCGGAATAATTAGAGACCACCTGGTTCCACCCTATTCACCACTTCCTCTTTTCACCCAATGTCTCAGAAAATCAAGTAGAAAATGTCAAATTTTTTAGTACAGACATTTATACATTTCAAAAGCACAAGAAATTACATATTTTACAGAATTCTGTCTTAACCCTGACAGAGGAGAATAATTAAAAAGGGGATTGAAAGGGTTACTTTGCGTTTAGTACAGTATCTATTTGTGAATAAGTCAATTTGCAGATAATGGGGTTGAATTGCTCGTTTTCTAACCCATTCTCCTGAAATGGATCTGCTTGTTTGTAATAGGGAACTTCCTGGAAGATGGACAATAAACACACAATTTTTTTTAAGATTATTCATTTATTTATTCAAGAGAGAGAGCGAGAACACAAGCGGGGGCGGGGGGCAGAGGGAGAGGCAGGCTCCCCGCTGGGCAGGGATTCCCAACTCGGGGCTCCATCCCAGGACCCTGGGGTCATGACCTGAGCCGAAGGCAGACGCTTAACCAACTGAGCCCCCCCAGGCGCCCCTCAACACTTAAATTTTACTTTCATGTTAATTACAAACTTATTGTCAACAATCCGCACAAATTATGTTGGAAAGAATCTTCATTTGTGAGCTCCCCCCGGGAGAGTGGTCACTTGAACCAGGAAAATGCATGGTGTCGCCCAGTGTCGGAAGGGCACCAGGGTGTTTCCAGAGGGAGCTAGACTTTTACGCTGGGAATGCCGCTAACTGCAATAGGTCTTTCCTTCCCTGTAAACATCCCCCTTTTGATACTCCCACCGAATTCGGTGGTTTTCCACGCGTGGCCTGGCAGCCTCAAGAGCTCCCGGGACTAGTTAGAAATGCAAATTCCCGAGGCCCACCCCAGACATCCTGAGCACAAACTCAGGTGCAGCCCAAACGCTGTGTCTGAACACGATCACCACATCCAGTCCTTTACTTTTCAAATGTTTTTAACCTTTTGCAGTCCGGGTCACCCCACTGAGGTGACAGAGAGAGAGCAGACCTGGGGGCTGGCCCGGCACTCACCACGCACGAGGCCTTGCGGGAGGACAGAAACAATTTCTCAGACATCATCAGACCAGGCTGCTCCATGACCTTGTCTGAATACAGACAAAAACAGGAACACGTCCAAACCACAAAAATAACCGAAATGTTTTTCCATCCTAGCTAAAAATGAGTGGCCGTTGTCTCTTGGCCAATTAAAGCTTTAGATTCCGTCTTTCCCCCCGTCTATCCAATACTTAGTCATAGAGCTGCCCTGCCTGCTGACAGCATCCAACCCCGGGCAAGACCCCACGTCTCAGTAGGCCCCAACCCAGGCCGAAATCGGCCTCCCAGAGAGTCCTTTCTGATTAGTTCTGACTAGAACGTTGCAGGGCTACACTGAGGAAGGACCGCGCTGGCTCAGCAACAGGTGCTTTCTTAGTGGTCTTTGGACAGTATTGACATGGGGGTTACCGCAGCCACCCCCGGCCACCCACTTGGCCAACAGGGACCAGCGCCCTCCCACCAAGAGTTTATCCCCAGGCCAACCCAAGGTAAGTACAGAAATTGACAGCTCTTCTTTAGAAACATTTACAGTAATTTGAGAAAGTGATTTTATGTCTGTTGAATCTAAAATTAGGTCATCGGCCTTGTATTTTGTATACCAGCTATTTACATTTTATTTTTCCAGCCATTCATAATTGTGTCTTACAAATGATCAACACTAAATTTTATAAAAGAAAAACACAGGGCGCCTGTGTCGCTCAGTTGGTTGAGCATCTGACTGTTGATTTGGGCTCAGGTCCTGATCTCGGGGTCCTGGGATGGAGCCCTGTGTATGGGCTCTACTCTCAGCAAGGAGTCTGCCTGACCCCCTCCCTCTCCCTCTGCCCCCCACCCTGCTTGCACACTCCCGCACTCTCTCTCAAATAAATAAATAAATAAATAAAATCTTTTGAGAAAGAAAAGAAAAGAAAAAGAAAAAACACGTTGGTTCTTTATCACCAGTTTTTGAGAAGCATGGTGCCAAAGGGTTCTCCAATACTTTTCTTTTTCAACACTGTTCTCACATTAATCTTCTTAAAATTCTTAAATCTTCTTAAAGTTATACCCTTTCTCAATTATCTTCAACAGTACGGTCTCCTCTGTTTCCCCATTGCAGAGGAAACTAACCTATTTTGCACACCTACACTGCACTAGTAATTGTGCAAATTTAAATACACCCGATACCCAGGAAATAATTTTATTTTTTTAATACTATTTTAAAATCTTGTTTGAGAGAGAGAGCGTGAGCAGGGGGAGGGCAGAGGGAGAGAGAATCTCAAGCAGGCTCTCCGCTAAGCATGAAGCCCAACGTGGGGTTCAATCTCACAACCCCGAGATCCTGACCTGAGCTGCAATCAAGAGTCAGATGCTTAACCGAGGTGCTCCAAGATTTTTATTTTATTTTTATATTTTCATTTATTTTTAAATAATCTCTGTGCCCAAAGTGGGGCTCAAATTTACAAACCCAAGATTAAAAGTTGCATGTTCTACCAACTGAGCCAGCCAGATGCCCCACCAGGAAAGAATTTTAAATAAATATTAGCATCCTCTTCCCACACCTACCCCGCAGTGTTTTTATGGGTGAATGTTTTTAAACATCAAGAAACATAGATATCAAATGTTATTTAGAGAAGAATAAAACAGGACAGGCTTCCTAATTAACTTTTTTGGAAGCCATGATAGTAGAACAAACCTGATCAAAATAGCATTTGAATATATGGGAGTGCAGTATCATTAGTCCTGAGGCAAAGGTGCTGTAGTAGACCCTCACTAGAATCTGTGCTTCAGCTAACATTGTCTGGTACTTACTAAGCCTTGACACTAACATTGCTGGGTACTAACTAAGCATGGGCACTAATATTGTCAGGTACTTACTAAGTGTTGACCAGGTACTTACTAAGCATCACCAGTAACATTGCCAGGTACTTACTAAGTGTTGGCACTAATGTTGCCGGGTACTTACTAAGCATTGGCACTCACATTCCCGGGTACTTACTAAGCATCGGCACTCACATTGCTGGGTACTTACAAAGCGTCGGCACTGTTCATGCTCTTCGGTGGCCACATTTGTGCCACCACCAGTTTCAACAGTCAGCTGTCATCATTGGCTGCAGAAGTAGGTAAGTGATGTGGGTGGAGTTGTCCAGAACCCTCCCCCTCTAGCCTCGATGATGGATCCAGAGGCACGCTCGAGATCTACGCTGAATAAATCTGTTTTCCCCGGAACGGTTCTAACTGTAGGTAGCAGGGAATTGCCTTCTGTCCCTTGTTGTGAGCCATTAGGCCCGGGACCTGCACTCCCCAGTACACGGAGAAAATCCCTCTGACATAGGAAGACATCAGCCCAAAATGCAGAGATCCTAGAACAAGAGTGTGAGGGAGAGACTGTCAACCCCGTGGGATTCCCTGGGGCCAGCACCTTCTTTCCTTGCCAAGGGCTCGGTGTCAGCCCAAATTCCAAAATTCCATTTTTATTTTAAGGCAGTCTGATCTCCTTTCCTGTCACTTGCAATCCCAAAGCCTTCAGGAACACTAGTCTTCAGTGAGTGGTTGGTGGGGTAGAGGGGCAGGGGCTAATGATGGGGACAAATGTACCTGCTCCCACCTCGAAATTCTGGGATGGCTGGTAACTCAGCCTCTCTCTGAGCTTCGTTGGCTTCGTTCGCCATCTGGGGATTACAAGAGCCTACCCCCTTAGAGGGGCACTGCAAGCTTCAGAAGGGCAGGAAATGTGTCTTATCTTCCTTGTTATGTCCTCAGCACTTAACCAGTTGTCACGAATTCGGTCCTTAATAACTATTTATTGAATAAAACAACAAATGAGAGCATAAATGGAGAGCTTAAGTACAAGAACACCGACACTCCTGGTAGGACGGTCAGCGTGGGAGTCCACGGGAAGACAGAGAAGAATCTGTCTTGACCCAGCCTCTGTTTGTCAGTTGTCCCCTTTAGAAACTCTGTCTTACTCACCTTTCCCCCCAGGCACTGTGCCTGGGGTCAGGATGGCTGAGGAGGGGCTGCAGCAGAAGGTCAGCTAAAGGAGGCCACCAGCAGATTCACGGCTGTTGACCACAGGCAAGAACAGTCGATGGCTGAAGGGTGGAAGGCCAGGAAGGACGAGGGGCGCGTGACTGGCTTCCAGAAAGGGGGGATGAGGAAGAAATCCACAAGGACACCGGGATTTCAGGCTCTTGCTCTCCCACAGGACAGACGTCTCTCTCAGACCCCTTCTCTAAGTCGGCCACGGCACCTGCTCACCCGCGTCCCTCCAGGGCGTGTAGGGGAAGAAGAAAGTTTTCCTCTACCCTCGTGCGGTCCCTGGCTGGGAAAGTAGACCGACAAGGACAATTAACAGGAGCAAAGTCTGCAAATGCACTCATTTAATAGAAGTTTTACATGGTAGGAGAGCTCTCACAGGGAAATGACGAAAAGAAATGGTCAAGCGTGAGCGTTTTCACACCAGGTTTGACGAAGGGGGGACAGAGTGAGAAGTAGAGGCCAGGACAAGGGTGGCCAGCTGGAGGGACCCCCGCGGGGCTGGCCTGTCGGGATTCTCCTCCCTGCATCCTCGAGGTGAGGATGTTCCTCTCCCCACAGGGGGCCAACGTCCTCACGACGGGACTCAGTTCTCTGACCTTGTATTTTTGCTTTCACTTACTTTTTCCCCTTTGAAACTTCCAAACTTGATCCATTTGTTGAATCTTGTTTCTAAATGTCCTTTTATCCTCTCTCCGGTGTGTGTGCGCGTTTCCCCTGTGACGGTCCACCGAGGCATCCAACGTGGCCTGCCACATAAGTGCTAGATTGTGTTTAGTTCATTAAAATTGTAATTATGATTAAATCATTGAAATTGTTATTGCTACCTGGCAGCTGTCAGTGACAGCATTTGTAAATGAGTGACTTTTTAAAAAAATATATTTTATTTATTTGACAGTGCAAGCACAAGCGGGGTGAGGGGCAGAGGGAGAAGCAGGCTTCCCACGGGGCAGGGAGCCCGATGCGGGGCTCGATCCCAGGACCTCAAGATCATGACCTGAGCCAAACATCCCCGACTGAGACCCCCAGGCGCCCCTAACCAGGAACTGCTGTGCATAATCCTGGAGGCCTGTCCTTCCGCTGGAGAAACCCTGAGAGCGCCTGGCTGACAGGGACCCCGGGGAAGCAAGACCCGCGTGCCTCAGAGAAAGAGAGCATGAACACGGGCCAGCCCGCTGTCAGGCACGGCAGTGGGGCTTTTCTACCGACCGTCCCATTGCTCCTTTCTACCGTCACTGTGATGTGGGCACTCTGGTTATCGTCCTCCCCTGGTTGAAGAAACGGAAGTTGCAGCAGCTGAGGGACTCCCTTGGGCCTGCACACGAAGGAAGGACACATGGGAAATCAGGCTGCCGCCCGGCAGGTGTCCTTCCCCAGGCAGACGGGCGGCCACGCGTCTCTGGGGTCAGCCCCTGCTCACGTCCCCGGAGTTCGCGGGTGCAGTTGTTCATGCACGGCTGGTGTTTCTGGAAGCTGGACAGGACGCGAGAGACTCCCCTGTGGAATCAGCCCTCCTCAGGTCACCTAAGAGGAAAACAGGGCCAACAGCTCGAGGCGCGGGCTCCAAGTTACAAGTGGCAGGAATGAGGCCAGAGGACCTCCCTCCTGCCCGACGCCTCCCCACAGCGCCATTCGCCCTGACTTCCCTAATCCTGAACTCAGACTGTTTATAAATAAAGTACCCTGGGCGCCTGGGTGGTTCAGTGGTTAAGCGTCTGCCTTCGGCTCAGGTCCTGAGGTCCTGAGGTCCCGGTCCCAGGGTCCTGGGATCGAGTCCCGCACCGGGCTCCTTGCTCAGCGGGAGGCCTGCTTCTCCCTCTCCCTCTACTGCTCCCCCTGCTTGTGCTCTCTCTGTCAAATAAATAAATAAAATCTTTAAAAATAAAAAAATAAAGTACCCTGATTTGTTTGGTACGGGGGAAATACCAATTGTTTTGTTGATAGGGAAATCCGGCAAGTTGAAAATTGTATTAGTTTATTATGGTTACTTTATGAATTACAACAAGCATTAGAACAAGACAATACAAAAGCAAACAATTTGAACAAAAGTACCTTCAAAGCAGTAACAGGTGTTTAACTACATTAGATTAAGAGCCACACGGCCTTCCCCATATGCTCGAGGGTCACGTAGCCATCGGATTAACAAGAAATCAGTATTTTAAGCTTCAGTACAATGTCCTTGCACTGAAGCGTGCTCACCTGCTGTGAACAGATAGAGCAAGATGCAGTGTAAATTAGGACCAAAGCTGCCCTGGATGAGAAAGTGAATCACCACCCCCTCAGGAGCTGCCTCAGCTCCAGGCCCCCAGCAGGCCCCTTGGCGGCCCCCGAGCAAGAGTGAGACCAGATTTGGATGTGCTGTCTCTGAGCCGGGGGGACTCGTGTGTCGCGTAGCTGAGCATCTAGGTGCTGCACTTCCCCCAGCCGTGGCGGACTCCACGTTCCACAAGGAAGGGGACTTGACGTGCTCTTCTCTGTCTCCCCAGCACCTGGCATGGCCCTGATGCGTAGCAGGTGGGCTACACCTGTCTCCGGAACGTTGTGGCAGAGCAGCGAAGGCTCCAGTGCGTTCACGGACGTCGCCGTGACTGAAGGTCAGGGACAAGACGGTTGGGTGCGGCGTCCTCCTCTTGCGGGGTCCAGACAAGGCCCGTGTGGAAACACCAAAGACTTCAGCTCACCTCACACCCAATACAAACAGGAGTGAGACGCGGCCGATAACAAAGGTGATGATATAACCTTGCGATCGAGTTCACAGGAGTGTGGTGGGTGCTCCAAAGAAAGAAAGTTGATAGGCAATTCTTCACTGCTGTGGCCTCTTCCCAAACGTTCCAAATGCCATGCTCAATTCCGAGGGAAGTGATCTTTCCCAGAGAGACCCGCACCCTTTGGTTCTCTCTGTTTATGCGGTTTTCTTCCACCCACAAAAATCCTTCCTAATCCATCCTCCAGCTCTCCATTGTCCTCCTGGGATTCTCCCGTTTCACAATTCCAGTCCCCACACCTGCCAACTGAATTCTAGCTCCCCCAAGCCCCTATGATGCTGTTATGGGACTTACATTTCTTACCTAATATTTTCATTATTTATTTACATGTCTTATTTATCAAAAGAATGTAAACCGCAAAGCACTGATCAAAGGCAAGTGGTTTTCATTATTTTTGTTGTACTTGCTTCCATGTACCTTTCACAGCATTCGATTATGATCCTCTAAAGGCCAGCGAGACCTTTGTCATTTCTTTTCTTTTCTTTCCTCTTAAATTACACACTGCACCGAGCTAGTGGCTCTGAGAAAAGAACAGAAGTTATTGTCTCAGGGCTGACTCAGACACATACAAGCTGCAACAAGAGGAAGGTGACACGCGGGCCAGGAGTGAGAGCATACGTACTCTCCAAGCCAGGAGCTGGGTTTTGAAACAACTCTTAGCATAGAGATATATTTTCACGTACACAACTCGCATAAGAGTTAAGTAACCAAATATATAAGCAAATAGTTTATACATATACATATACATACAAATGATCAATAAAATAACCAAAGGTGTGCCATCTCAGTTAGTAGAAAAGGAAATGCAAATTGAGCAAAATAAGCCTCCATCTTTGGCCTATCACTCTGGCAAAAGACAAAGAGGTAATGTGCAGTGTGAGCAACAGTGGGAATGTAGATTTTAAAGTGCACGTCACAATACGGATCAGAATTTTTAAAACACATATGCCCTGGCTAAACAATCACGTTCGGAAGAATATACTCCCCAAAATTACTTTTTCCATGTTGCCAGGGTATTATTGGCTGAAGGATGCTCACAGTGCCATGAATTTATGTTAGTAGAAATCAGAGATGACCTACAAATCTGTCAAACTAATTATGTTTCAGTAAATGACATCATGGATGTTTCATAGTCATCACAAAGAATGAAGTGCATCTCTTTGTGTAGATATGGAAAAATGATCACAATATATTGTCAAATTTAAAAAGTAAGCTGCAAAACAGTAACTGGAGTACAATTCCTTTTTTGTAGGGGAAAAAAAAGACCTATGTTCTATGTTTTCACGTTCATATAAATGCACATGCAAATTTCTACATAACTACATGTGCAAAGACAAAAACAAACATACAAACAAAAACAGAGATCTGAAAAGAGAATCACCGCACACCTGTGGTTACCCCCCAGGGAGGTAAGACAGGAAGGACCTTTTACGCACTTCTGTGTATTGTTTAAATTTTCTTTCAACCTTCATGTAATACTTACGACTCTTTCTGAAATAGAAAATAAACCCAATTAAAAGTAGAGGCTTTTGATAGTTGTGATAAAATGCTTGAATATTCGTGGAAGCCATGATCAAACTTCAGAGACTGCATGCATGAAAAATCTCTTTAAGTATGCTTTAGAACTCTATGCTCACAAAATTACTCACATACATGTGTGTCAGTTACAGAAAACTGAAATCCCGTGTGGTCGCCCAGACCAGCTCCTTCCATGTTGTAGATGAGGCAAGAAAGGAACTAAAAGAAAAAGAAATTTCTCTGACACTTTGCTTTTTAAAAATTGACAACCCAAGCAAAGGGCTCTCAGAAACAATTCATCCGATCATTGGTTTATGCAAGGGGCCACAAATTCAAATGCCACAGGACAGGCAAGAAACCAAGTCAGAGACTAATGAGGTCAGCTGGGAATAAGACAGGAAGTGCGCAGGGCTGTTTGGAGGTGCGTCCTCCCCACGGCCCTGGGTGGCTCAGTCAGTTAAGCGTCTGACTTTGGCTCAGGTTGTGATCCTGGGATCCTAGGGGGTCCTAGGACCAAGTCCCGGAAAAAAAAATAATTTTACGTGTACAATGCAGTGGCATTAATTACATTCACAGCGTTGTACAAACCACCACTACCAGCTATTTCCAAAATTTTTTATTACCCCAACAGACACCCTATACTCATTAAACGGTAACTCCCACTCTGCCACACGCAGCCCCTGGTGACCACCGACCTGTTCTGTCTCTATGCCGTTGTCTGTGCCGGGTACCTCGACGGAGTGGAATCACGTGCTATTTGCCTTTGGTGCCTGGCTTATTTCACTTTAGCACGATGCTTCCAGAGTTCATCCACGGCAGAGCACGCCTCGGAACTTCATCCCCTTTGCTGGCTGAAGAATATTCCTCTCTGTGCTGTGTATTGTGATTTTTTTTTTTAAGGAGGCTCTATGTCCAACGTGGGGCTTGAACTCATGACCCCAAGATCCAAAGTCACACGCTCCACCGACTGAGCCATCCAGGTGCCCCGGGTATTATGGTTTATAATAAGAAACATATATTTGGTCTTCATTTCCCTTTCCAGCTTGAGAGCTTCTAAACCCTCAGAATTTCCCAAGCTGTGAGAAAGTTCAAGGTGTCTTTTGTTATGTTAATGAGGTGGGTTTCGGAAAGGCCCTCGGTCACCTGAGTGGGGGTGTGGGGAGAACTGGTTGCCAGGGGAACCAACCAGGTGATTTGGGGTTAGACCTTGCAGTCCCACTCCCGGACCTCCAGGAAGGAGAGAGGGGCTGTAGGTAAAAATGCTCGCGGGTGACCCATGATTAAATCAACCATGCCGATGAAGTGAAGCATCCATAAATAACCGAAGAGGACAGGGCTCAGAGAGCAGGCAGGTGACCCTGTGGAGACCCGGGGGACAGAGGTGCCCTGGAGAGGGTGAAGCTCCATGCCCTACCCCCATTCCTACTGATCCTGACTTCCATCCTTTTATAATAAGCCAGGAATCTCGTGAGTAAAATGTTTCTCTGAGCTCTGTGAGCCACTCTTGCAAATTCATCAAACCCAAGGACGGGCCATGGGAACCTCTGATTTATAGCCAGTCGGTCAGAAGCATGGCTAATCTGGGTGACTGGCAGGTAGCCTCTGAAGCCTGTGTTTGGTGGGGGAGGGGGGACTGAACCCCTCACCTGTGCAATCTGATGCTCTTTCCAGGTAGATGGTGTCAAAAGTGAATTAAGTTGTAGGACACCCAGCTGGTGTCTGAGCGTTGCGCATTGGTGTCGAACAGTTTCTATCCTTCCACCGTCTACCATTTTGGTTTATCAGTTCCTCTGTTGATGAGTTGTTTCCACTTTTCAGTACTGTGAAAAATGCTATGAATATTGGCTTAGAAATATCTGAGTCCCTTTTTTATTCCTTGAGTCTATACCTAGGAGTAAAATTGTTGGGTAATCGGATAATTCTATATTTAACTCTTTGAGGAATCACCAACCTGTTTCCCACATCATTGGCACCCTTTTACATTCCCATCAGCAACACACGTAAATCCCTTATTTTTGAGGTGAAGAAATCAAGGGTAAAGCTGGTTAGATAATTTAACCACATACACAGTCAACTGCAGAGCTGATATCACAAACAAGTATCTCGAGTCCCAACACAATCCTCTTTCCAAGGTTAACTCCACCAAGAAAGAAGTCAGACGATCAGGCAAATGGCAGTCACGTCTGCACAAAGACTGGACCGTTGGAAAGGACTCCCTGATATATTTGGGGGAAAGAATTTGAATAAGTTCTGGATTTTGCTCATCCATCATAGAGAGAATTTTGTTTTATTCTTTTCTTCCTCAGGTGTGAGCTCCAAGAGAAGATTAAATCATGTTTGTCTTTTGCCTAGTACCAAATTGCAGAGTAGTCATAGACACATTTTTTATCATTATTACACTTACTGTTATAAAATAAGGGCTTAAAAATATTACTTTAAATGCAATAAGTATTCATTTTAGAAAAACTGGCAAATTCACAGAAGTAGAAAGGAAAAAAAAGAAGAATGACCTAGAGAACTATCTATGAGAAAAATAACTATTAAAGCCTGAGTCCTTTTTTCCCAAGCTTTTTTTTTCTAAGAATGGTGTTTTTGTGTGACATATATGGTTGGAATTGCAGACGCTTAAAATTTAAAAGAATTATTACAATTTGGGGAGGCAACCTTAAAAAATACAATAAGGAAAAATAGATATTCAGTTCTAGGAAAGGGCCCAACATACCCCTGGTGGTTCTTCCTCCAACTCAGCAGCCCTCACCGTCTTGGATATCCCTTTTGGTGGTATGTTATTACTTACCTGTCATATGGAAAAGTTTCATTTACCCAAATATAAGAGCCTAAGAGCTTGGCCACATCTTACACTATTTTGTTCCTTCCTCCATGCTGCAATTACAGGGAAAAATCAGCAAAGAACTTTTGGATGATTTTTACTGATTTCTTATCACCTTCAAAATTAACACTCCTCTGAGTCTCTAATAAGGGGTAACCCAACCCAGGTCCTGCAGGGCCTCCCATTCCACATTAAGAAATTAGTTCAGCAATCAAAGGCCATTTAAATTCATTTGAGGGGCACCTGGTTGGCTCAGTCATTTGGGTGTCCGACTTGATTTCGGCTCAGGTCATGATCTCAGGGTCGTGAGATAGAGGACCCCCCCCATTGAGCCAGTGTCAGACTCCAAGCTCAGCAGGGAGCAGGGAGTCTCCTTGAGGTTCCCTCTCTTCCTTTCCCTCTGCCCCTCCCCTTGCTCATGCACACACTCTCTCTCTCTTTCTAAAAGGTACACCCTCTTGTCTGCCACAGAAATAAGTTTTCATTTTTCTCTCTTCTACGTTCTGTATAAATTTGTGTAAATTCTCCCCAGACTTTGTAGTCCCTTTTAGCTTATGGCCACGTTATCACTGATAGCGCTGACCCAACATTGAGACCGTGTTCTTTTTCTCTTCTGTATTGACAGAGAACACGGAGGGGTCTTTGTTGGAATCTGTTTTATTTCCCCAACACTCCAATGATCCCCCAAAAAACAGTTTCATCTCTTCAACGATATTTATTTCCTCTCTGTCTCAGTCCTGTTGATACCCAAAGTGCACTACTCTGGGGTGAGAGGGACTTTGGTAACCCCCAATGCCGCTCAGGGACCCCCTTGACCCATGCAGACACCAACAGAATATCATCGAAAGGTTGGGTTCCACCATGGCGCTCTCTGTGTGCCATTCTGGAGCGAGGCTGCTATGAGGGACCCAGAAATGACAGAGGGACAGTGAGACAGAGCTCAGACAGTGCGTGTGAGTATTCCAGGATAGGCGGTGTGGAGCTACTGCCCACCCAGTTGCTCACACCACAAACCTAGGGGTCAGCCTTACTTTCTCTTTCTCTTAACCACCACATTCTATTGACTGCACACCCAATCTACACCCCAAACCCACTCGCTGCTTCTCGTCACCACTCCCACCCCAGTTCAAGACACCACACAGTAGCCCCCTAACCACATTCTTGTTCCCCTAGAGCAACTGGTGCGACCCTCCCTAAATATATAAATCATAACATGTCCCTTTGCCAATTCTCGAATGGCTTTCCATCATGTTCAAATTAAAACCCAAACTCCTCGCCTGAAAATCCCCAAACCTCACCGTGTACCCCTCTGCCCTTTACTCACTAAACTTCAGCCACAGTGACTTCCTTTCTGGTCCCCCAACACACCGAGCTTGGTTGAGCTGTACTTCCCCTGGTTTTTTCACATGGCTCCGTGTAAGGACTCGTGGCTTTGAGTGCCACTGTTACCTGCTTAGAGAAGACTTCCCTGACCACTTATTCTGAAGTAACCACATGTTCTGCATGACACTGCCGTGTTTCCTCAGCAGAGCCCTGATTGCTGGTGCTTCCTTGTGGGGCTATATGTGTGTTTTCCAAGGCTCCAACTTCTGCTGAGTGAATGGATGGTAAGCCCTATGACCCCATTTCCCAGATAGGAGGCAGGAAATATCGAGCAGGGATCATGACTGTAAGAACTTTATTTCAGATATTTTTTTACTTCCTCACAAGAGCTATTTTATCTTTTGTCAATTTCTTCGCCATGATTAGCAATGAAACTCTTGCTATAGAAAGTGCTTGTGGTCAGGGGCAGCTAGGAACAATGGCAGGGGACTTGGAGCTATATCCACATGAAGGCTCGAAGAAGTAGGAACACTAAAGAATGGGGTAGGTGGCAGTCAGTGACTGTGACTGCAGGTAAGTCGAATCCCTGGAGCCTCGTCCAGAGAAGAGCCAAGAGTCAGAGCAGGAGCTGATGAACAAGCTGCGACTAACAGTGGATGGAAGAACCCAAGGGACTTCCCTGTGCCCACCACCTGAAGCCTCTGAGCCCGGATCCCATCCTCCTCCCGTCCTCCTGCACAGCATAATCCTGCTCCGATCACACACCAGAAACTCACCACCGCCACCTCTCCGCCAACCAATTCCTCTGGATTCAGACACAGCTCCCCGCTCCCTTTTTGGAAAGTCATTCCTTAAAAACTGTAGTCTACCCAGAACTCTTCCTAATCTGACCTCCGTGTTTGGAGAGGAAAGTCCAATTGTGTTCACTGTTCTCTGTGTGTTGAATCTTCACCTTTCCTTCTGTTTGGCGTGTTGTATTTCTGCTGTTTCTCTTGCCTTAATGCAAGAATCCTGCAGAGCCTGAATACAAAATCGATACCCAGGAGAGTTTTTGGATGAGTGGTACTCTGAGGGAAGAAACAAAAAGGAAAAACTGAAAGCGGAGGGAAGAAGAAGGCATGAGAAAAGCAGGGGCTCCAGAACACAGAGAGGAAGCAGAGGTACAGAAGAGGGAGGGGACCCACTGAATCAGCCTTCACCGTGAAGACTTAATCACAGTGTACAATGTGCTGTCAATCTGCTGAAATGGAAGTTGACAGGAAACTGTAGGGAACAGGGAAATGGCCACAGACCAACTCACACTCTTTTGTTAGGTGCTCCCACGGCCTTGTCAAATTTGCTGCTCCCTCACAGTCTTGAAGTCCGGCAAATTCTGATTCGTTCCTTGTGCACATATTGATGTATCAACAGATTGGTTTACACATTGCTAGAAGGTAATTACCTCTGCACATCTAACCAGATGAGCAGTCCTTGATCACCTCTTTCTCTTTTGATGAGTAAGAACTTACAGTGGGATATAAGCAAGTTTCAGTGATAAACCTGAAATCTCTGGACCTTCTGTGCAGTCACAAGAGAAACAGACTCTGCCATTCTTATCTCAAAACCAGCTCACCGTTAAACCACTCACTGGGTCTATCCTTTTATGAGGCAGGTGGAATCTGTGTTATTCGCTATTTCCCAGCACCTAGCCCCGTGCCTGGTGTATGACATGTGTTCACTAAATTTTTGGACATTAACTGATTGAAGGAATGATGATCCCAGTCTCTGCTTCATGCTCAGGGGACCTTCATTCTAAGATGCAGACGTATGGGAAATACAGAATGGATAGAAGAACAGAATCCCTGAGGGAGTACCTGAGCTTTGCTCTGTTTACGTCCACCCAACCTTCATTCCATGCCATTGATATGATGGGAAGTGTGTTGGACTCTCAGGTGCAGATATAGACACAGACCCTCGCTCCAATATGTGCTTTTCCATGATCTCATCATAGCATCCACCACTCTGCATCAGCAACTAGACAAAGTCCCTAGATGTGAACTCTGCTAGGACATGGTCCATCGCATTCTAAGAGCATCTGATGGAGCGGGGAGAAGACATATCCAACTGTAAAGATTCAGGATCCTTAGTTGGGGAAAGAAAAGCTGAGTGTTGCTGATGGAGCAGAGAAGGAGGATGCTCAAGATACTGGGAAGCTCTCAGGATTGTTGGAGGGTGCAGAGAATCATGACTGAGGCTACACCCGAAGCCCTGCAAAACTAGTCCAGTGAGAAAGTGTCTATACTGCAGCTCCTGGCCAATGCTGCTATTCACACCCACAGCGCTGGTGGCTCCAGACAGGGCCGGTTTCCTTGGGCTGCTCAAACCTGCATCTAAGTTTCCCATGGATGAGCCAGCTTGGCAGAGCCTTGCTCACATTCTTGAGCCCAGCTGCCAAGGAGGCTGGGGATTTGACATCTAAAGGAAGGCAAGCTAATCAAAAGGTGATGAGTGGCCATAAATATGACCAGTGCCCACTGTATTGCAGCAATACGTGATGAGAGTGAAATCAGAAATGTGCTTTCAGAGATAGTCTCTGGTTCTATGAAACTTGCATCCTTGAGGGAGAGCCTAACAATAAGTATATACATGAGCATGATGATGGATAGTGCTAGATGCTACAAAGTCACAAAGAACTGTGAGGTAGGGTATCCAAGGAAAGCTTTTCCGAGATGAGCAGACACCTAAATGGCAGGAGGGGGCAGCCAGCACAAAGGCTCTGGGGTGGGAACTGACTTGGCATTTCTAAAAAACTAAAAGGCTGCAGCTGAGTAAGTGAAGGGGCGAAGGTAGAAAACAGGGCAGGAAGAGCCCCAGGGATGATGCTGTGTAAGGGTCATGATTCTGGACCCTGGAAAGTCACAGGGGAATAGCATGATGTGACTTACATTCTAAGAAGACCGCGCTGGCTGGTCGCTGTGATAGAAGTATGAACAGGGGGATCAGGGCACGTAAATCTGCCCGATGCCTGGGGAGAGGGTGACACAGGAGGGAATCCTGGGAGATGAGCGAGGACTGCCCAGGAGAGATCAGGAGGCATCCTGGCCAAGGGAAGAGCAGGAGCAAACACACAGCAGCATGGAAGGCTCTGGAATGTTTGCAGAACTTTGAGGAGTCCAGTGAGGTTACAGAGAGGGAACCAGACATCAGGCTGGAAAAGTAGGGGAGAGCCAGGCTGCCAAGGGCTCCGGCACTGTTCTTTTAATTTCTCACGGCACCAAAGTCAAGTGTTCATCCAGTGACAGGGGCAGAGCCTGACGTGAAACTGGGACTAGATCTTCGCCAGGGAGTCCAGACCTCTCCTAGGACTTTGTAAGAGGGCAGGAAGGACACAGTCCCTTGCCCCTTCCACCGCCCCCTTCTCAGACTGGAGGAAATTGTGGACCGACCCCCAGTTCTGTGCCGCTGCTATCAAAGCAAAGCTGGTGGTGCAGAAATCAGACAAGATCAGAGGGCGTCAATGTCAAGGTCAGTCCCAGGAGAAAACGTCAAGTGGACATCTTGTCTTCCATATTTATTTATCTTCTGGAGGCATCTTATATTCCACCCCACACTCCCAGGTACATGTTCACTGAGCCTTAAAGGAAGCATTAGAGGTAGGTTGGCCAAAAGAACAAGAGAAGGGCCTTTCAGAAAGAGAGAACAACGTACGCAAATGCCCAGGAACCAGAAAGCACCCTTGTCCACGGGCGGCCAAACCAAGGCTGGAAAGGCAGGTTGAATCTGGGTTGTGAAATGCTTGGTTGATGGGCTAGACAGTCACCAGAATAATTTATTCCTGAACCAGATTCCCCAGGTGAGCAGAGTAACCCAAACCTAAAGGTGCAGCGTTTGCTTTTTTGTCCAGGGTGGATGCCAGGGAGTATTTGCTGGCTTGCTTGAATCAACAGATGGAAATCTGTAAATTAGGACAGATGGCCCCATTTAATCTCTATGATCAGTCAAGTCCATATTGATGGACTTAACCGAGATCATCTCGGGGAAGTTTCCCACCCAAAGCAGGACTCTTGGTGGCTCTCCTGCATCAGCTATGGGTTCTTAGCAAGAACAACATGCAAACTTAGGAAGCATTGCAAATCAAGACAGGTGAGTAGAATTGGCTCCCAGGGCTTAAGAGGGGCTGGACCAAAAACTCTCCAGAACAGGTTATTCCAACTGAACTGGGACAGCAGACCCCAGGAGACAAGGGACGAGGTTTGATTTGTACCGGTGGGCCTCCGTGCCATACTTGCTACCCAGGCTTGCGCCCCCCTGCACCCCTGCGCCCCGCACTCCTCTCTTTCCGCACAGAGTGCATCTTTATCCCGACATGCAGGGAACCGGGACAAGACGATGAGGTACAACGTGGGGTACAGGTGCCCCCACCCGAGAGGAGGTCGTTCCTGTAAAACTGAGCCGGGGTCGAGGGAAAGGTCTCCCCGCTTCCCCACAGTTCCCCTTCCCACACTTTTAAGGAAAGACCTACATGAGCACCATATGGCTTTTTTCCTAAAAGCAAACTCCTCTTGGAATTTGTCGGGAAAACAGGTAGTAACGCAGGTCTTTCCTGAAAGCCACGTGGCGGAAGGCGTACTCTCGCAAAGAGCGGCCCACGCGTGTAGAGATGACGGCTGTTGCATGCGTGCATTTGAACACTGCCTTTGTACAGCCCCCGCCCCAACTCAGGCGTGCTCACCCGAGAGGAACGCTCCCACGGCCCACCACCCCTGCGGGGCTCCCGCCCACCGCAGTTCCGCTGCTCCCAGCCCGGGCCCCACCCGCGTCGATCAAAGACTTCCTTCCGGGCCCAGCAAAGCCCAGCACGCCCGCGGTCCCGGGAGGCCCGGCGGCCGCCTAGCTCAGCGACTGCAGAACAGCCGCTTCCGAGAAGAAAGGAAACCGCGCGAGCGCCGGGGGCACTGGAGTCCGCAAGTGGTGCCTCTCGGGCCCCGCCCCGCGCGCCGGCCTCGCCCCACTGCCCCAACCAAGCCCCGCTCCCGCACGCCGGCCCCGGCCCCGGCCCCGGCCCCGGCCCCGGCCCCGGCCCCGGCCCCGGCCCCGGCCCCGGCCCCGGCCCCGGCCCCGGCCCCGGCCCCGGCCCCGGCCCCGGCCCCGGCCCCGGCCCCGGCCCCGGCCCCCGCCACTCCAGTCAAGCCCCGCCCTCTGCCCCGCCCCGCCCCGCCCCGGCCGCCCCCGCGGGCCGACCCCGGCCCACCGCCCTCGTCAAGCCCCGCCCCCGCGCCCCGCTCGGCCCCCCCCAACCCCGCCCCCAACCCCGCCGCCCCGCCCGGCCCCCCCAACCCCGCCCCCAACCCCGCCCCCGCCGCCCCGGCCCCGCCCCGGCCCGAGCCCCAGCCCGGCTCCCGCGCCCTATTTGGGCATTTGGGGGGCCGGCGGCGGGAGGCGACGCGGAGCCGGCGCCCGTGCGCAGAGGGGCCGCTCTGTGGCGCCGCGGACGCTCGGTCGGGGAGCCGCGAGGCCGCCGCGTCCTGCCCTCGGAACAATGGGAATCGGCGCGCGCGGCGCCTGGGCCGCGCTGATCCTGGGCGCGCTGCTGGTGCTGGCGCTGCTGAAGGCCGCCGTGGACAGCCCGGGCCCGGACGGTAGGTGGCGGCGGGGGCGCCAGCGCGGGCCCCGCAAGTGGGGGCCGGGGGCGCGGAAAGTTGTGCGCCCCTCAGGCCGCGCGCGTGGGGCGGGCCCGGAGGCGGCCGGGCCCGGGAAACTGAGGCTCGGGCCGGCCCCCGCCCCTGCCCCACGCCGGGGCCGTACCCTTCGGGTTTCTGCCAGCGACGCTCGCAGGTCCGGCGGAGCGCGCGTCACCTGTTGAGTGACCCTCCGGCGGAGGGCGCAGGCTTGTGGTTTCCCCCTCCCCTGACGTCCGTGCCCCCAGGCCCCCTTCGGTAAACTGGCGAGGTGGACCCCCGCGCATCCGCGACTGACTGAGTGGTCTCGGACCAACGCTTTTTAGCCCCGAGGCCCCCAGACGCTGAAAGGGGGGGACTGTGGGGAGCGCGCGCTGCTCCCGGGGCGCCCCTGGGGGCGCGCGCCCCCGTCCCGCGCGGAGGGCACCTGCCGCGGCGCGCACCTGCGGCGCAGTCCTCCGGCCGCCGCTGCCAGGTGTGCGCGCCCACGGCGCGGTCGCTGCGCTCAACACCGTGATGCCATGGTTCTGGAGGGGGTGGGGGGGCTGGGGACTTTAAAAGTCCTTTAGGGAAGAGGCCGGGAAGCCGGGGTTTGTTGTAAATTCCCTTTTCCTTTGGTCAACTTTTGTAGCAGTCGGGTCACTGGGTAATGGCCGGTAAACTAGGGTAAGTTGTTTTAAGTGACCCAAGTTTTCCGTAGTTTTAAGTTCTGTCCATCGGCTGTTTGTTTAGCCTGAGATTAGTTTTATCCAGGAAAAGATAAAGATGTCAGTTCAGGCACAACACCTGCTTTGGCTAGAATAATATGGCTGAGTTCGACAATAACAATTTTCATTTGTTTTGCTGATTTTTTTGTTTCCTATGCTGGATTGTGCATGTCACAAGCCGGCTTTGCAGACCTGATTCTGAGATTATTTAAGGAAACAATGATCAGTAAATCACACCCGTCGTATTTTCAATATTATGAGATCTTTCACTGTAAGGTGAACAATCTGGACTGAATCAGTCTATTTTGGTGCTAATTTTATACCAATACTTATAGAAGGTCTCCCTTTTATTTGTTATTTTATGAAAGTAAGCCTTGTTTCTCTGATGAATTACTGATTAGAGAAACTAAGTATCCTTGCTTTACTTTTTTTTTTGCCCTAATAACACAGATTTTGGGGGGGCCTTATTTTAATACTGTTTGTTCTGTTTATTTAAAGTCTCTCTAGAGGCTAGTGCTATTTGGAAATCTTGGAATGAAGGCTGTACTATAGGAGAGCCTTCATTTCATGAACGACTATAATGAACATGAGCTGGAAAGCATTTCTACAGACTCTAATGTCACTTTGAAATTAGAGTGAAAGAAGGTTCTATAGAGAATTTCTCAAAACAAGTGTCATTATGAAATCCAGTAATTTTTAACAATCATCCTAGACCTTAGACAGCATTTTTTACTAGGCACTTTTCCTGTGTACTCCCCATTATGCTAATTGAGGTCCATACATCATCGCATTGGATCCTCACAGTATTATTCCCATTTTATAAATAGAAAAAAAAATATGAGGCTGAGAAATTGCCTTATTAAAAGTAAAACAGCTGATACCTGTTTGATTTCAGAGATTAAAAATCCCAACTATTAATTCACCATTTTGCCACTAAGTCACTTTAGGTGGTGTTGGCTATTCAAGTCGGTAATGCTTAAATGTACAATCTGCTATAGTCCATGATGTTGTAGAAGATAAAAACATGGAGATTTCTTTTTTTAAAATATCCTGCATACTATGCATACTATCCTGTGTAGTTTCATAAACACCCTCAGCTGGAGGAGTGGGGGAGGCAATGAGCAAGTTAGCAAAGCTGCCAACAGGATAGATAGTGGTCGTGCGTGGCCAGGGGGAGGCTTTTCATCAGGACTCTTGGTGGCAAGTGACAAACCCACCTTGAACAGCCTTAGTGGAAAGCAGAGACTTTACTGAGTCTTTAGCACAGAAGTCCAGAGTGGCTTCAGAAATGTAGTATTCAAGAGTTCAAATAGGTTGCCAGGAGAAGGCCACTTCCGGCTGTCTTGATTACATCTGTCAACTCTCAGGTGAGCCAAGCCGAGCTGTAGTTCAAGTGTTGTAGGCCTGGAGTGGGGGTGAGGGACTATCTAAAGTGAGTTCCCCGGGCAGCGAGTAAGGAGAGTAAATTAATCTTTACTGAGTCCGTGCCACTTCATGGATGTAACTTTCTTTTCTTCCATTCAGCACATTGGTCTATGTTAATACTTGGTCTCTGTCAAGTAAAGCATCAGTCTCTTGGTAGTTAGATGTCCGTGGTATATTCCTTGTCTTCTAGGATACAAAACCAGTGCCTACGCACAGTAGATGTGTCATAAGTAATTGAGTCGAGAAAGGAGAAAGGTCCTAGAGCTACAAAGACCATCTGCTTTTGTCTCCTTTTTTAAGCCAGAAAGGTTGCTGGGACATGATGCGTCATAGGAGTGACAAGAGCAGGGAGGCAGAAGGAGGGGGTCCTGCTGTGGTCCAGGCAGAAGGCAGCGGCATGTCGTAAGCACATGGAGTCCTTCTCTGGGGTGGGGGGTATGAAACTGAAATCACCTGCTAATGGACTGGAGGAGGGGTGGGGAAGAAGGAAGAGCCCAGGATGACCTCTTGGTGTGGGGGTTGAACAGCTGGTAACCCAGCAACGGAGAAGCCCCGGGACAAGCAGGTTTGGAGTAGAAAATCAGCACTTCCTTCTGGCGCTCCCGTGAACGGGCTTTGCAGTCAAACGGCCTGGTCCAAATCCAGGCTCTGCCACTTCCTAGCTGGGTAGGCTTCTCTGGGCCTCACTTCCTGTCACTGCAAAATGGTCTTTGTGTCTCAGAATTGTTGACAGAGCTGGGTGACCTAGTGAGGTGACATGCTCCCCAGGAGGCCTGGCATGGAGGACGATCTTCACGATATTAGCAAGTATTTGATACCAGCTGCTAAATACGGCTGAGACAGTGCAGGACACTGGTGCACTGACTTGTTTTAACCAAGAGTCACTGCTTCATCAGTCCCTGAAGCCTGCCTTAGTCGGCGGCATGACTCGTCTTTCTCATTCTACGGAGACGAGTCTACTGACCTTGATCTTTTTCAGGTTGCACACACAGTAAAGATCCTTCAAAGTTGTTTTACTTACTTTGTACTTTGAGGGGTTTTTGGCTGGGGAGTGCTACCTTTGTCAATAATACATCTCTCTTCTCATGTGGTATATTTAATATCCCATTATACAAAGACCCAGGTTGAATAAACCACTCTGACAAGGGGCATAGAATTCTTCTAAAGTTTTTCCAAATCTTAAGGTACTAGTTAAAAATTAAAAGAATCATACTTCTATGAGAAGTCTTACAATTAAAAATGAAAATCCTAAGGGGTTAATATCCAAAATATATAAAGAATTTATACAAACCAAACACCAAAAAAAAAATGCAATTAAAAAATGGTCAGAGGACCTGAATAGACATTTTTCCAAAGAGGACATACAAATGGCCAGTAGACACATGAAAAGATGCTCAACATCACTGATCATCAGGGAAATGCAAATCAAAACCACATGCTTGTTAGAATGGTGAGAATAAAGACAAGAAACAACAGGTGTTGGTGAGGATGCAGAGAAAGGGGAACGCTTGTACACTGTTGGGAATGCAAGCTGGTGCGGCCACTCTGGGAAACAGTATGGAGGGTCCTCAAAAAGTTAAAAATAGAATTATCATGTGATTCAGCAGTTCCACCTCTGGATGTCTATTCAGAGAAAATGAAGACAGTTATTTGAAAAGATAGATGCAGCCCTATGTTTATTGCAGCATTATTTACAACAGCTCAAAGATGGAAGCAGCCCAAGTGTCCCTCGGTGGATGAGTGGATAAAGATGGGGTGGGTAATGGAATATCACTCAACCATAAAAAATGAGAGTTTGCCATTTGCAACAACGTGGATGGAGCTAAACGGCATTATTCTAAGTGAAATAAGTCAGTCAGAGAAAGACAAGTACCATATGATTTCACTTGTATGTGGAATTTAAGAAACAAATGAACAAAGAAACAAACTCTAAAATACAGAGAACAAACTGGTGGTTGCCCGAGGGGAAGTGGAGAAAAAAAGGAAAATCCTACCCACTTCGTCTTCTCTCCATGGTATGAAGTTAGGGGTCTTGGTGGTGTGAGACCCAAGGGTGCCCTTGCGTTGAAAGGGCCCCTCCCAGGTGGCCCAGGCCCCTCAGAGGAACAGAAAGTGGCTTTTCTCTCACCAATCTCTGTGTCCCCATGTAAGTGAATGAACTTTGCAGGAGCTGGTGCATAGTGAGTAGGATGTAAGCATTTGTTAACCTGAGTCAAATGTTTTCTGTGTTGAAAACCCCAGTAATACAGTCCCAGATTTCCTGGCAGGTCAGGTGTGTTTTGTAGCAGTAGTGGCGAAGGAGAGCTTCTTGGGGGATGTCTGCCTCCTGCGCATCACCACAACCTGTCTCCGGTGTTCTTACATCAATGTTAAATGCTTTTTCATCACGGGATGTTTTTTCTTTTTCTTTTTCTTTTCTTTTGTTTATAGGATCTCTAAACGCACAGAATTTGGTGCCTTCAGGAAACCACAGTGCTAACCCAACAGGTGAGTTTCAGGAGGTTCAAGCAGTGGGTTTTCGGCCATCTAGGAGGCAGAAGGTAGCACCGGCCGGGCAGGGGCACGAAGCCAGTACCCCGGATGGTTTGAAGCCCGAGCCACGGGTTCCCAAATCCCGGTAGCTTCTGTCAAGGGCAGCCCTTGCAGGCCTCGGTAAATGATGGTAAATGATGGCCTGCCGCATCGGAGCGTGCAGGCGCGCTAAGACGCTCGGTCTGAGCCTGCTGCAGTTTCGGACTGGGCTGCGAAGCCCACTTTCAGGTCTGAAGGCCTTGCGCTCTGCGTGTGGATTAGGAACAGGAGTCCTTGCGTCTGCCCGTCTGGCTGGTGGGACAGGGCACTCTGTGGTCAGAGGTGGCCACCGTCGGCTGCCCCGGCCGACACCCGAGGAGATGTGGACGCCCAGCACCAGGCTCCCCTGCCGAGTCAGTGGTGAGCACCTTCCCGGTGCTTCCAGTCCGGGACACACGGGTTTCTCCTCTGGGTCTCTGAGGTCACCAGTGTGGAAGGGTCCAGGAACCACGCTGGTGCCCCCAGGGCTAGCAGTCAGCCGGTCGGCGAGGTTCCGGTTTGTTTCCTTCGCCCGGTCCTGATTCCTCAGCGTGGACTGAGGTGCGAACTAGACGAGGGCGCCCAGACCCGTCACTAGCCCCGCCGGTCGGCCCCCATTCAGTGGCACTTGCTGAGTGTCCGCGGCGCGCTGAGACGGTGTAGGGGCTGAGGGCACAAACTCGTCCCAGCCCTGGCCTCTAGCAGTTGTGGTGGGGTTTTTAGTTTTATTTCATTGTGGGGAAATACACACAACATGACACGTAGGCTGGTAACCGTCCGTGAGCGCACTGCTGAGCGCTGCTTAGTGCGCTCGCACCTCTGAGCCCAGTTGGGGAGTCTCCACGCTCTGCCCACCTCATGCTCTCCCTGCCGTCCCTGCATTTCCTGCTGGCTTCTGGCCAAACAGAGCATATTCTTCTATTTCAGCTTTAGTCATTCCACAGGAAAGTTTTCATTTGGGGAAAAAAGACTAGCTAGGTTGCCGCGAAATGTAATCATGATTATTGCCAGGTGTGTATAGGACCTGTTTTTTAATATCTTATTAGATTATTAAGTGTCTTTTCCTGAGAGCCTACAATGTTTAAGAAACTTCTCGTACATTTGCTCATTGCACAGTGCGGAACTGGTGATGGTTCTGTGTCACACAGGAGGGAGCTGAACATCAGACGGGTTAACCAGCCTGCCCAAGGTCACACAGCACATTTGGGATTTGAAGCTCCCTTCCTCGGATTCTAAACCTGTGCCCCTTCACCACATTTCCTGGAACTGCGGTGTGGTCCTGCCTTTGAAATACCACCGCTCACAATTGTGAACCGTTGTTAAAGATCAGCGCGGTACACTGAGGACACCTCCAGGGTCCGTGGGATGTTACACCGCCCCTTCTAGCACAGGGAAATTCATGGAGAAAAAAAGAAAGCATTGCCCCACAGCATTTTTCTAAAGACATCAGATAATATGGCTGTGACACCAACGATGTGTTGCTCAGTGTGTAACACTTCCCATAACCGTTATACTCTTCGCATATCGTCTTTGATCTTGAAAAGCCTTATGTAACATGTTGAATTTGTGTATTTTTGTAGGATGTGATGCTTACTATTTTGTCTTTTGTGGTAATATAGACTCTTCTAATTGTGGAAACACTGATTTTGAACATTACCAATTTCTCTGGTGCTGTTGACCTAACACGGTTTATTGGGCATCAATTCCAAAAGGAAAATAACATTTTTCTTTGGCAGACTGGTGTGTTGTGTGCTGCAGGCGCCTGGGGCACGTGGGAACGGCCAGCAATATGGCCTGCAGCAGGGGCGCCTGTCGCTTTCATACAGCTCACCACATCGAGATTGGCACTTCTCCTTTCTCTGTTGGGTTTTAGTCTCATCTGAGTTCCTGGGGAGTGGCTTCCATGATTTATTCATCCCAACGCTGTGCCTGGTACACAGGAAGTAACACACACACGTTGGTTGACCTGAACCATGGCACCAAATGCGTATTTTGTAACTCCTACCTTACTTTATCAAAGAGCCTCGGTACGGGGTCTGCAGACATGACTGGTCTGTGCTCTGGGGAGATCCTTTATTACAGCTGTTTTGTCGTTGTTCGCGGCGTGGGATGGATACTCGAGGTCAGAGAAGCCAGAATTGAGGTCACTCTCCGTTATATGGAAGGGTCGTATTTCTTTATATGCCCTAGTCATTATCTGGGGAGAGCCATACCTTTGACATTCTTTTCTGCAGGGTCTTACTGAGTTTTAGTAATTCTACAGAAAATTCTTCATTTGAGGGGGGTGGACAAAAAGCTACACAGATTACCCAAAATGTAATAATGATTATTGTCGGGTAGTTTTTTTTTGTGTACTACATTTTTTTAAATGTATTGTAGTAGATCATTTGCACATTTTCAGCTCATAGAGAAAATAATTTTCCCCGTTTTAGATATAGTCAGAGGGCTTCTATTTTAGGGTCTGTGGATGGATGAATTTATTCTTTATGGTGTAAGGAGGTCACATGCCCAGATTATTTTTCATAACAGGTTTGGGCAAAGCTACAAGGGAATGTGACATGGTTCAGAATGGACAGTGTTTCTCATCAGTGGCCAGACTGTAGCTCAGTGTCACCCAGGATAACCTTCCCCTTGACCACTTATCACTGATGTTCCCCGAAAAGAGGAACCTGAGAGGTGCCGGGGACCACCTTCCAGGTTGAAGTTCTCTTCTTGGGCATAATTTGTACCAAGCCAGTTTCAGAGCCGTCCGCCTCCCTGATGTGTGGCATGCATACAGAATTGCCTCTGCACCATAGCAGCCTTGGTCCAGTCATGTCAGCGTCTCTAGTTGGCGTGGTTTTATCCACAGACGTGACTGTCCTAGTGAGTATGTGAGATACTGAGATTTGTAGGAGATACATATTGGGTCGTTCGAATGACCGAAATCTATTCCCTGAAAGTATTTGGTCTTCCTCCGTGGTTCCTGGCCTACAGCTCCTAAAACCCGTGGAGTTTCTGAAAGGAAGAGTGATCAAGGTGTTTTTTGTTACACTAACAAGGTGATTTTAGGACCCCGCCCAAAGGTGGGGCTGGACGACCACATGGCTAACTGGTTAGAGCTTCCCGTCTCCCCCCTCCCCCCCACCCCCTGCAAACTGTGGGCGGGGAGGGGGCTGGAGGTTCAGGGAGCTGATGGCTATTGACTTAGGCATGACTATGTGATGAAGCCTCCATAAAAACCCACAAAGAGTGGGTTGGGAGAGTTTCCCAGTTGGTGAACCGGTAGAGGTTCAGGGCGAGTGGCACCTGGGGAGGGCCCGGGAGCTCCGCCCTTCCCACCTTCCTGACCTGGTCCTGAGTGTTTCTGCCACGAGCTGCTGCTTCCTGAGTTCTGTGAGCCGCTCTAGCAAAGGAAAAGAACCTGAGGAAGAGGTCACGGGAGCCTCCCCACTGCAGTGGGTGAAGCTCAGCCTGCGTCCTGTGACGGGACCCAGGGTGCTCTCGGGGGATGGCCCTCACCCGTGGGATCCCACGCTGTCTCCGGTGCGTAAGTCAGAACAGTCCTCAGACACGCTGGTGTCCCAGGAGTTGCTTGGTGGACGTCGGGTTTGGGAACCCCGGTTTAGTATGACACCAAATCTCATTGCATTTGGTTTGCTTTCCTTGGTTGACTAATGAAGGTGAGCTCCTTCTCCCGTCTTGGGGAGATGTCCGTTCAAGTCCTTTGCCCATTGTTTAATTAGGCTGACGTTTCATTTCTTTTCTGTGCCTTAATTTTTATGACGATGAAAATAGTGTATAGTTCCTGTGGAAATTTTGGAAAAGTATTTTTTTAAATCATTCAAATTACTCCCACCAAGTGTTTTTAGATTTTTTTAAACTCCAAACTTAACTACATGGGCACCGTTTCTTAAAAAGGGAACTAAGACTCTCCTGCAATACGTTTCACTGCGGTTACGGCCTAGGAGGTGAAAACAGCTAGTTGAAAAGTGACGGTTTTACTCCATCACCTGTTGGGTAAGAGCTGCTTTGACTGCTTTCCCTCCACAGTGAATGTGATTAGCTAGTTTTTCATGTTCCCCCCCCACCCATCCAAGATGTGGACCCTGTTACATTTCAGGGAAGATAGAAAAATTATTGCTTTGCTTTTAAATGGTCTTGGGGAAGTTACTTAACCTTTTGGTGCCTCAGTTCCTTCTATTTAAAAAGCTGATAAAATGCAAGTGTCTCGTGGGATAAATGAGGCAGCATGTAAAGCACCTGCCGTTAAATGGCACCTGGCACAAGCTAGAATCTGAATGTGTCCCTCCTTGCTCTCTGGCTACGATGACGTTTTCTTTAATCCCTCCTATGTCCACCTTCGCTGCCACGGTGCCTTTGCATATACTGTTCTGGCTCCCGAAGATCTCCCCATGCCCCCCGCCTTTACCTGGGTGACACCCCTTCAGCTTTCCGATCTGTGCAAGCTTCCCTTCCTCATCAGGGAATAGTCTCCAGCCTCCAGCTCCAGGCCCTCAGAGGACCCCATCTGTCTGAGGGGGTGAGTGGGCCTCCCCAGCCCACAAATCAGCTCATTCACAGGCAGTGCTGACGTCAGCCACCGCGTCCCTAGTGCTCAGCACCAGACCGCACATACATTTCTGTTGAAACAAGGAGAAACATGCTCTGGGAGGAGGAAACCAGTTTTTATGCTTGGTACCGCAGCCTTACCTGGGAGATTAGCTGGGAGCTCCTTTGTCAAGGTGACCCACGCCATGCCCTCCACCCAGCATAGTCCTTTCCCTCCACAGTTAGGAAGAATGGGGCTTCAGTGTTAATGGGAGAGTTGCCACGCTTGTGTTACTAAGTTCCAGCACAACGCTGTTTGCTTATGTTCTGATCAAGTCTCGGAGCCCTGATGGGATGTGCAGGGAAGGGGGCAGACCGGGCCATTCAGATCCCAGAGGACAGCAGGGACCTGGCCTCACTTGCCAGGGCCCTGCTGCGGTCAGTCTTCCTGCTGAGCTGGAGGTCCCGGGGTCAGGACGGGGACCTTGTGGCAAGGCAGGACCATCCAAGCTCTGCCCGGATGTGAGGGAGCATTGTGAAGGAGATGTGGGGAATGGGGGTTTGGGACGGGAGGGGACAAGGCTGCTGGAGCCCCTCAGGGAGTTTGGATTGGATAGCAGTGCGGTGGGAAGCCCCTGCGGGATCTTAAAGCCGCTGGAATGGCTAACAGCCTGGGGCGGCGGCGGCTGGAGGAGCAGGTGTGGAGGGCACATGGGCGGCTGGGTATTGGGGTTGAGCTCAAGGGGCTTCTTGGCCCCGTCAAAACCAGGCACCTGTTCCCCGCAGGACTGGGGGATGATTACAGGTGGAGAAGTGAAGCCTGAGAACAGCAGAATGATGACTGCAGGCTGGAGGGCAGGGTGGACGGAGTCCGGGAGGGAGGGCCAAGCATGGCAATGAGGTCAAGTTGGGCGTGGAGGGGACGCCCCTGTACTGCGCTTCCTCCAGTGGGAGACAGATGCGGGGTGAATGTGGAAGCTGTTTGAACTTGGTCGGTGACCCGGTTATTAAAGACGTTTCTTGCAGGATAAATCTTAGAAGTGGTCATCTTTTAGTTCCACTATTCCATTTTTGTTTTTAAAATTATAAAGCCTTAAAACTGGAAGAAAAGTCTTAAAGCCATGTTTTTCAAGTTTCTTAGCACATTAGAATTGCCTGGCACATAAAAAACACCGGTCTGGGTCCCACCTAAAACCTGAGTGGGCAGGAGGGAGCCTAGAAGGTGCCCAGGGTTCCGCATGGAGCTGAGGCTGAGAGTTGTGACCTCGGGGTGGGCTGGAGGCTGGAGGCTGGAGGCTGGGGGTGCAGGTGCTTCCAAGCAGCCCGAGCAGAGTCGGCGCTGGAGGTTAGCTTTTACAAACATTTCTAGCAAGCACAACGATGACAACAACACATTTCTAGCTTCTTTGGAAAAGAGAAGTATAAAATCTTGCGTGGGTGGGGTTAGGCAGAAAATCCAGTGATCCTCACGCGGGGCTGCACCCCGCAAGAGGTCGGGAGGTGGGCAGGACACGGGGGAATGGAATAACAGTGACACTAGTAATCGGAGGATTTCGTTATTTTGATTAACATTGTTTAGATTTGATAAGAGCCCTGTAGTTACCAAGAAAGGATAGGGACTAACTTTCCAAAAATGGACAAATTCCTTAAGTTGTGTAACCAAAAGAATGATTTACATGAAAAGCTGTACAGAATAGTTGAAGCCCATTCTAGGTTTTTTCTATTTATATCAATCTTAACACATGAGTTCTTCACAATTGTTCTTGTTTGCATTGTGAAAATTTCCTATTAAAGCAGTCATCCCAAGTTAATCCCTGTTAACTCTGTTTACCTCACAGTGTGATAAAAAACAGAAAAGCAGCGGTGACTTGACAGACAATGGAATCATTAATGTGGATCATTTATGACTTTCTCTAGAGAAAACAAGCTTAAAACTTTATCGAAAGACTACTCTGGTGGCTTTTACCATAAAGGTGCGCATATTGAGATTGCCTATTTTACATAGAGACACGAGGACCCTCTTTTTTAAACAATCGTAACGCCAATGTTACACTTAAAAGCTCATTTTTTTTTTTTACGGTTTTAATGAGGAATAATTGACATACGGCATTGTGTAAGTTCAAGCTGTGAGCATAACGATTTGACTTACACTGTGAAGTGATGGCCACAGTAAGTTTAGTTAACGCCCATCACCTCAGAGATAGGAAAAAAAAAAAACCAGAAAACAAAACAAAAATGCTTTTTTTTGTTCTTATGATGAGAACTTGGGAGGGTTTACTCTGAATTTTCCTATGTGTCATGCGGTGGTGTTAACCACACGTACCACGTTGTGCATCACACCCCTGGTCCTCACACCTGGACGTTTGTTCCTTGTGCTCACCTCTTCACTTCCCTTCCCCTACGCCTACCTTGGCGACCCCGAAGCTGTTTCTTTTTCTCTGAGCTTGGTTGGTTTCTTTGTTTTAAATTCCACGTGTAAGTGAGATCATGGAGTATCTGTTTCTGACTTAGTTTGCTTAACGTGATGCCTTCAAGGGCCATTCATGTTGTTGAAAATGGTGGTATTTCGTCCTTTTTGGTGGTTGAATAATTACTCCGTTGTGTAAATATCAGAACTTCCTAACCCACTCATCCACTGATGGGCGTACGGGTCACTTCTGTGTCTATCTGGCCCTTGTAGATAATGCTGCAAAAACGTGGGGGTGCAGGTATCTCTTGGACACCGTGATCTCGTTTCCTTTGGATGAATACCCAAAAGCGGAGCTGTTGGAGCTCATGGTATTTCCGTTCTTCATTTTTGTGAGGAATCTCCATACTGTTGTCTCCAACGACTTTACCACTTTAACAATTCTTCCAACAGCGCTCAAGATTCCCTTTTATCCACATCGGTGCCAGCATTTATCTCGTCTTTCTGATCTTACCCATTCTAACAAGCGTGAGAGGACACCTCATCATGGTTTCGATGTGTATTTTATTTTTACTGGGTGATGATGAGCATCTTTTAATGTACTTGTTGACCATTTGTATATTGGCTTAGGAAAAATGTCTGGCGCATTTTAATTGGATTAACGACATTTTGCTCTGGAGTTGTAGGAGTTCTTTATCTTTTTAAAACTGTAGTTCACATACAAACTTAGCTTCAGATGTACAACAGGGTGATTTGACATTTATATACATTACAGATGCTCGCCACAATAAGTCTGGTTACCATCTGTCATCAGTTATTACATCGTTGACTATACTCCCTATGTTGTACTTTAAATCCCTGTGACTTTATTTTATAGCCGGAAGTTTGTACCCCTTAATCCCCTTCACCTGTTTTACCCATCTTCCCAGCCTCCACCCTGCCGGCAACGATGAGTTTGTTCTTGCATTTGAGTCTCTTTTGTTTCTTTTTTTAGATTCCACATGTAAGTGAGATCATAAGGTATTTCATTCCTCTTTCTATGACTTATTTAGCATAATACCACTAAGTCCAATCATGTGGTTGCAGATGGCAAGATTTCATTCTTTATGGTGAAGTAGTAGTCCATTGTACAATCCATACTCATTATATATTCTTTATCCATTGATCTATTGATGGACACTCAGGTTGCTTCCATATCTTGGCTGTTGGAAATAATGCTGCAGTAAACATAGAGGTGCAGTACCTTTTCGAATTATGGTTTGCATTTTCTTCAGATAAATACCTGTAAGAGGAATTACTAGATCATGTGGTAGTTTTACTTTTAATGTTTTGAGGAACCTCCGTAGTGTTTTCTGTAGTGGCTGCCCCAATTTACATTCCTACTAACAGTGCATGAGGTTTGCTTTTCTCCATACCCCCACCAACACTTTTTATTTCTTTTCAGTAATAGCCATCCTGACAAGTATGAGGGGGTAGCTCATTGTGGTTTTGACTGCATTCCCCTGATGATTAGTGACGTTGAGCATCTTTTCATGTGTTAGTTGTCCATTTGTATGTCTTCCTTGGGGGGAAAAGTTCATTCAGGTCTTCTGCCCATTTTTTATTCAGATTATTTTGTGCTGAGTTGTAGGAATTCTTTATATATGTTGGATATTAACCCCTTATCAGATATATCATTTGCAAATGTCTTCTCCCATTCAGTAGGTTTCTTCTTGTTTTGTTGATGGTTTTCTTTGCTGTGCAAAAGCTTTTTAGTTTGACGTAGTCCCAGTTGTTTATTTTTGCCTTTTTTATCCTTGCCTGAGGAGACAGGTACAGAAAATACTACTAGGACTGCTGTCCACAGGTTTATGCCTCTGTTTTCTCTCGGGAGTTTTATGATCTCAGGTCTTATATTTAGGTCTTTAATCTAGTTTATTTTTGTGTGTGGTATAAGGAAGTGGTCCAGTTTCATTCTTCTGCAGGTAGATGTCCAGTTTTCCCAGCACCATTTACTGAAGAGCTGTCTTTTCCCCTTGTATATTTTTGCCTACTTTATCTTAGATTAATTGACCATTTAAGCACGGGGTTTTTTTTCTGGGCTTTGGGTTTGGCTCCCCTGATCTATGTGTCTGTCTTCATACAGTGCCATACTGTTTTGATTGCTATACCTTTGTAGCATAGATGGAAATCTGAGTGTGATGCTTTCAGCTTTGTTGTTCTTAGGATTGCTTTGGCTCCTCAGGGTCTTCTGTGGTTCCCTACAAATTTTAGGATTATTCTATTTGATAGGGATTGCATTGGATCTCTGGACTGCTTTAGGCAGTATGAATATCTTAACAATGCGGGTATACATCAGAAAATTGCAGGTTTGTCTCCAGACCACTGCAATAAGGGGAGTCATGAATTTGATGGTTTCCCAGTGCATGTAAAGTTATGTTTACACAGCACCCTAGTCTGTTAAGTGTGCAATAGGATTATGTCTTTAAAAATGTACATACCTTAATTTAGAAATACTTTATTACAAAAAAAGTGGTAACCATTATGAGCTTTCCAGAAGTTTTTATCACTGATTGCAGATCACCATAACAAATAAAATGAGACTGTTGTAACTATTGTGAGAATAACCAAAGTGTGACAGACACAAAGTGAGCAAATGCTGTTGGAAAAATGGCATCAGTGAAATTGCTTGATGAAGTAGTATTGTCACAACCTTCACTTTGTGAGGGGGGAAAAAAAAAACACCTCATTATCTGTGAAGCACAGTAAAACGAAGTGCAATAAAACAAGGTAAGCCAATATAAATTCTTCCATTCCATGAGCGTGGCGGATCTTTCCATTTATTTGTATCATCTTCAGTTTCTTTCACCATTGTCTTACAGTTTTCAGAGTACAGTGATTTGGTTTAAGTGATAATTTATTCTTTTTTATAAATAAGATTGTTTTATTTGATTTCTGTTTATAACTAGTGTGTAGAAATGCAACCGATTCAGGAATATAAATTTTGTATCCTACAACTTTATTGAATTCATTTAATTTAGTATTTCTTGGGTAGATTCTTTAGGATTTTCTATATATGGTATCGTGTCATCTGTGAATAGTGAAAGTTTTACTTCTTTCTTACCACTTTGGATGCCATTTATTTCTTACCTGATTGCTGTGGCAAGGACTTCCCGTACTATGTTGAATACAAGTGGTGAGAATGGACATCTTTATTTTGTTCTAGATTTCAAAGAAAAAGCTTTCAGCTTTTTACCATTCAGTGTAATGTTAGCTGTGGATCGGTCATATATGGCCAGTTGAGGTATGCCCCGCCATTACCACTTTGTTGAGAGTTTTTTTCATGAATGGATGTTGATTTTTGTTCAGTGCTTTTTCTGCATCTACGGAGATGATATTTTTGTCCATCATGTTGTTAATGTAGTGTATCACGTTGATTTGTAGATAGGGAAGCATCCTTGCATCCCTGGAATAAATCCTACTTCGTTGTGAAGGATCCTTTTAATGTATTGTTGAATGCTGTTTGCTAACATTTTGTTGAGGATTTTTGCATCCATGTCCATCAGAGATATTGGCCTGTAGTTCTCTGTTTTATTACTGTCTTTGGTTTTGGAATCAGGGTAATGCTGGCCTTGTCGATTGAATTTACAAATATTCCTTCCTTTTCAGTTTTTGGGAATAGTTTGAGTAGGGTAGGTATTAATTTCTCTTCAGATGTTCAGTAGAATCCCCTGTGAATCCACCTGGTCCTGGACTTTTGTTTGTTGGGAGTTTTTTGTTGCCAGTTCAACTTCTTTTCTAGTAATTGGTGTGTTCAAATTTTCCGTTTTTTTCTGATTCGCTCTCCGAAGAGCGTATGTTTCTAGGAATTCATCCATTTCTTCGAGGTTGTCCAGTTTGTCGGCATAATTATTCATAGGAGTCTCTTCTTACCCCTTGTGTTTTTGTGCTTTCGGTTGTAACGTGTCCTGACTTTCTGATTTTGACTTCTCCCTTTTCCTTGATGAATCTGGCTAAAGGTTTATCAATTTTATTTAGGTTTTCAAAAAATCGCTCTTGGTTTCAGTGATTTTTTTTTTATTGACCTGTTTCTTTTTTCAGCTTATTTAGGTATCCATGTTGATTTGAAATTTCTCTTGCGTCTTGAAGTAGGCCTGTCTCATTGGAAGCTTCCCTCTTAGAACAGCTTTGGCTGTGCCACAGATTTGGGCATGTTTCCCTTTCGATTTGGTGTTTCTTGATGGCGTCTTGGATCTCTTCCTTGACCTACTGGTTGTGGTCACATGTCGTTGAGCCCCCAGTGTGCCCTTTACAGCTCCGGTTTCCTTACTGGTGGCCTGTCTGATGATTGAGGTCAGTGGGGTTTGAAAGTCCCCTTCCATTGTCGCCGATTTCGCCTTTATTTGGGTGCTCCTATCTCAGGTGCGTAGATACTAAAACCGTTACAGCCCCTTGTGGAATTAAAGCCTTTATCATTATGTAACACCTTTCTTTTGTTGTGTTTTTCTTTCAGAGTCTGTTTTGTGTGATGTGAGTATTGTTTCTCCAGCTTGTTTTTTATTTCCATTTGCAGGGAATACATTTTTTCCATCCCCACACTTGCAGAGTGTGTGTGTGTGTGTGTGTGTGTGTGTGTTGTTAAGTCTGAAGTGAGTCTCTGAAAGGCAGCCTGTGGATGAGTCTCTTCTCATCCCTTTGGTCACCCTGTCTTTTGGACCAGAGCATGTAGTCCATTAACATGTGAGGGAATTATTGATATGTATGCATTTATTGCCATTTGGTTGATTGCTTCCTGGTTTTTATAGTTCTTCCTTTCTTCTCTTACTCTTCCCTTGTGATTTCATGAATTTCCTAAGTGTTTGGATTTCTTTTTCTTAGTTTTTGTGAACAGGCATACCTTGAAGATACAGCAGTTTCAGTTCTAGACCACCACAATAAAGCGAGTTAAATTAATTTTTTGGTTTCCCAGTGCATTTCAAAGTTATGTTTACACTGTAGTCTGTTAAGTATATAATAGCATTATGTCTAAAAAAAAAACTACATATCTTAATTTAAAGAGGCTTATTGGTTAAAAAATACTATCTGAGCTTGCAGTGAGCCATCACCTCTCTGCTGGTGGAGGGTCTTGCCTCAGTGCTGAGGGCTGCCGACTCATCGGGTTGGTGGCAGCTGAAGGCTGGGGTGGCCATGGATTAATTAAAGTAAGAAGTTTTGCCACATTGTTTGACTTTTTTTTCCATGAACAATTTCTGTGTTGTGCAGTGCCTTAGATAGCTTTTTACACACAGTACACTTTTTAAAACTGGAGTCAGTCCTCCTAAAACCTTCTGTTGCCTTATCAACCAAGTTTATGTGATACTCTGAATTATTCTGAATGTAATATTCTGTAGTACTTTGTTATCATTTCAACAATCTTCACAGCATCTTCACCAGGAGTTGATTCCATCTCAAGAAACCACTTCCTTAGCTAAGAGGCAACTCCTCATCCATTCAAGTTTGATCACGAGATGGCAGCAGATCAGCCCCATCTTCAGGCTCCACTTCTGATTCTAGTTCTCTTGCTGTTTCCACCCTATCTGCAGCGACTTCCTCCCCTGAGGTCCTGAGCCCCTCAGAGTCATCCCTGGGGGTGGTAGTCCACTGCTGTAAAACCCCTTTTAATGTTGATACTCCCATGAATCACAATATTCTTATTGGCATCTAGAGTGGTGAATCCTTTTCAGAAGGTTTTCAGTTTACTATGCCCAGACACATCAGAGGAATCACAGTCTCTGGCAGCTATAGCCTAGTGAAATGTATTTCTTAAATAACAAGGCTCAAAAGTAGAAATTCCGTCATGCTCCATGGGGTGCAAGGTGGATGTCATGTTAGTAGGTGTGAGAACATCAATCTCATTGGACATCTGCATCCGAGCTCTTGGGTGACCAGGTATGTTGTCAGTGAGCACTGAAAGTTTTTTAAAAGATTTTATTTTTTTTTAAGATTTTTTTTTTTAATTTGACAAAGTGACACAGCAAGAGAGGGAACACAAGCAGGGGGAGTGGGAGAGGGAGAAGCAGGCTTCCTGCGGAGCAGGGAGCCTGATGCAGGGCTCGATCCCAGGACCGTGGGATCATGACCCAAGCCGAAGGCAGACGCTTAACGACTGAGCCACCCAGGCGCCCCAAAAGATTTTATTTTTAAGTAACCTTTACACCCAACATGGGGCTCAAACTTAAAAGCCCAGTTTAGGAGACTTATGCTCTGCCAACGGAGAGAGCCAGGTGCCCCCGCACTGATATTTTTAAAGGAAACTATTTTTCTGAGCACAAGGTTTCAACAGTGGGCTTAAAATAATCCAATATGGCCTTTGGGCCTGTACCCCCATCTTCCAGTAATTCACCAAGATGACCAAGACAAAGGGAAAAAGGAGAGGCCTCTTAGAAAACATGGCATTGTTCCTTTAGCCACGTACATGTGAATCTTCAGGAAGAGGGTTACTGTGGACATGGAAGGAATGGGCACTCTTCAAAAAGGAGCACCGCACAAGTCTTACTATGGTGAAACTGGAGGAGTCTACAGGAATAGCCAGCATGCTGTCGATGCCATTGTGAACAGGCAAGTTAAGGGCAAGATTCTTGCCAAGAGAACTAATGTATGTATTGAGCAGAGACAGCTTCCTGAATCCTGTGAAGGGAAATGATCAGGAAAAAGGAGGCCAAAGAGCAAGGTGTTTGGGTTCAACAGAAACACCAGCCTGCTCCACCCTGAGAAGCACACTTTGCAAGAACCAGTAGAAAGGAGCCTGAGTTCCTGGAACCCATTCTCTATGAAGTCATGGCATAATAGGTGTTAAAAAAATCCAGGACTATTAAAAAATTTTAAAACTAGAAAATTAAAGGGGCACCTGGGTGGCTCAGTTGGTTAAGCGTCTGCCTTCGGCTCAGGTCATGATCCCGGGGTCCTGGGATTGAACCCCACATCAGGCTCTCTGCTCAGCGGGGAGTCTGCTTCTCCCTCTGCCTCTGCCCCTGCTGTGCTCACTTGCACTATCTCTCTCAAGTAAAATCTTTAAAAAAAATTAAAAATTAAAGTGATGTAAATATTTGAGCTGCCATCCAGGCTTTGTTGTTCAATTTCTAGAGCACAGGCAGAGTAGATGGAGCATAATTCTCAAGGGCTGGGGTGTTTTCCGAGCATCAGCCTCAAACGTAGCATCTCCAGCTGCCTTAGTCCCTAACAAGAGCGTCAGCCTGTCCTTTCCAGCTCTGAAGCCTGGCACTGACCTCTCTCCGGCTGGGAAAGTCCTGGATGGGGTCTGCAGTAAAGGCCATTTTGTCTCCACCGAAAATCTGTTTTCAGTGTAGCTGCCTCCGTGAGTTATCTTAGGTAGATTCTCTGAGTAGCTTGTACAGTTTTGACATCGGCACTTGCTGCTTTGCCCACACGTGGATGCGTGGAGATGGCTTCTTTCCCAAAACATCATGAGCCCACCTCTTCCAGCCTCCAATTTCTGCAGCTTCCTCAGCTCTCAGACTCCGGATTAGATTTTGGCTTACGGGAGCATTGTGGCTGCTTTGATCCTCCCTTCAGATGCCTAGAACCTTCTCCGTATTGACAATTAGGCGGCTTCGCTTTCTCACTCATGTGCTCACTAGGGGAACACTTTTCACTTCTCTGTAGAACTTCTCCTTTGCGTTCACAATGTCACTGTTAGGCTGAAAGTTATCTTATGCCCATCTCTGCTTTCAACATGCTTTCCTCACTAGGCTTAGTCACTTCAAGCTTTGGATTTAAAGTGAGAACCTGAGGCCCTTCCTTGAACTTGAACACTTGAGAGCTGTTGGGGAGCAAGAATATCCTGTTGCCTCAAGGTCGTTCCAGCTGGACTAAGAATCAAATGGATAGGAGACAGATTAACAGGAAATCACATTTAATAACGTATATATGAGGAGTCCACACGGGCAGGGAAATTGCAAAGACAGGCACAATGAGGTATATATGTCATCCTGAACTAAGGAGAAAGGGGTAGAGGTCTGAGTCTTCAAAGGGAAGGAATGCAGCCCTCTGGAAGAAGGAAAAGTTTGCTGGGCCACACAGATGATGGGATGCAGAGAGGACTTGGAACAAACAGGCCTTGCTGGGTTCCTCCCTGTCCACCCTCCCCCATTCCTACCAACACGCAGCTGTGGTGACCACTCTTCCTGGAGCGGGCCCTCGATGTGGACTCTTCTAGGCAGTTGTGGGGGAGGTCAAGAGCTTTTCCTGAATCTGCTGGGTCTTGATGGCTTTTAACTCAAAACTGTCTTCATGCTAAAGTGGCCGATCTTGGGGCGGCCTGCCTTGGAGCCCTACAAGGCCATTGTAGGGTTATGAATTGGCCTAATTCCAATACTGTTGGGACTCAGGGAAGGGGGAGGCTTGAGGAGAGGGAGAGACAAGGCTGGCTGGTCAGTACATAGTAAGAACACAGGCACAGGCGCAGTTTGTGGTGCCCCAAAAGAATTAAAATAATAACATCAAAGATAACTCATCCTCATAACAAATATAATATGAAAGTGTGAAATAATGCTAGAATTACCAAATTTGACACAGACATGAAGTGAGCAAATGCTGTTGGAAAAATGGCACTGATACACTTGTTCAGTGCAGGATTGCCATAAACCTTCAATTAGTTTAAAAATTTTTTGAAAAACAGTAGTTGTAAGGCACAATAAAGTGAAGCACAATAAAAGGAGTTTTGCCTGCATTCATTATAAGTTTTGGAAGTTCATATATAATACCATGTATATATATAAAACAGTCTGTTTTGAGTTGATGGTCTCTGAAGTTGAAACACATTTTAAAAGCACTACATTTGGGACGCCTGGGTGGCTCAGTCAGTTAAGTGCCTGCCTTTGGCTCAGGTCATGATCTCAGGGTCCTGGGATTGAGTCCCACATCAGGCTCCCTGCTCAGCTGGGAGCCTATTTCTCCCTCCCCTTCCCCAAGCTCTTGTTTTCTCTCTCTCTCTCTCCCCCATAAATAAAATCTTAAAAATAAATGCACTACATTTTTATTCCCCCCTCAACATTTTATGTATTTGACATCATATTTTACATATTTTGTTTTGTATACCTTCTATTATAGTTTATTTTTACTACTTTTCTCTATTAACATTCATGCTAACTTTATAAGCAGTTAATTCACTACCTTTATTATATGTGTTCTTTTTCCAGTGAGGTTTTTTTGTTAATTTCTCTCTAGTTATGGCCTTTCCATTTCTGCTCTAAAGAAGTCCCTTTAACATTTCTTGTAAGGTTGGTTTAGTGGTGATGAACTCCTTTAAAAAAAAGGTTTTCTTCATATGGGAAACTCATCTCTCCTTCAGTTCTGAACGATGATCTTGGTGGGTGGTATATTCTTGGTTTTAGGGTTTCTTTCTTAAAGCACTTAAATATATTCCGCTTCCTTATGACCCAAAAATTTGTGCTGAAAAATTAGCAGATGGTCTTTGGAGTATTCCCTTTTATGTGACTAGTTGCTTTACTCTTGCTACTTTGAAGATTTCTCTCTTTATTTTTATTTTTTAACATTTTAATTTTGTGTTTTGCTGTGGACCTCTTTGGGTTTATCTTGTTTGGGAATTTCTGTGCTTCCTGGGCCTGCATGTGTGTTTCTTTCCCCGGGATAGAAAACTTTATTATTTCTTCAAATACATTTTCTGCCCTTTCCGTCGTCGTCTTTTAGGACCCCTGTAATGCAAATGTTAGTGTGCTTGATGTTGTCTCAGAAGTCACTAGAAGTCACTTAAACTATCCTCATTTTTAAAATTCCTTTTTGCTAGGGGCGCCTGGGTGGCTCAGTTGGTTAAGCCACTGCCTTCGGCTCAGGTCGTGATCCTGGAGACCTGGGATCGAGTCCCACATCGGGCTCCCTGCTCAGCGGGGAGTCTGCTTCTCCCTCTGACCCTCTTCCCTCTCGTGCTCTCTCTCTCTCATTCTCTCTCTCTCAAATAAATAAAATCTTTAAAAAAAAAATTCCTTTTTGCTGTTGAGCTCGAGAGAGTTCCACCACCTGTCTTCCAGATCACTGATCCATTCTTCTGCATCCTCTGCTTTGTTGTTGATTCCCTCTAGTGTATTTTTCATTTCAGTTATTATAGTTTTTAGCACTGATTGATTCTTATATTTTCTATTTCTTTGAAGTTCTCTGTGTTTCATCCATTCTTCTAATTTTGGTGATTATCTTTTGACTCTCACTTTGAACTCTCTCAGGTAGATTGCTTATCTGTTTCATTTAGTTATTTTTCCTGAGGTTTTGTCTTGTTCTTTTGCTTAGAACACATTCCTGTGTGTCCTAATTTTGCCTGACTCTGTGTTTATTGTTTGTCTTAGGTAGATTAGGTACGTCTCCTGATCTTGGAGTAGCCTTATGTAGAAGGCATCCTTCAGGGCCTAGAAGCACAGTGTCTCAGGCCATTAAAACCAGGCACTCCAGGGTTGTCCCCTGTGTGGGCTTCACGTGCTGCCCCTGTTGTGGCTGGGCAGTGACTGCTGCAGGTGAACTGGTCGGCAGCACTCCCCCCACCACCAGGTGGGAGCTGCTTTGGAGAGTTGCTGGTCTTGAGGTGCCCTGCTGTGTGTGGCAGGTGGGGGACACTCCGATGGGGTGCTGGTCCTGTCTGAGGCTGTTCACTGGGTATGGTGGGGCTGGGGCTGTTTTGGAGGGGCACCAGTCCCAGCCAGGGTTGCCTACCAGGTGTGGTGGTGTGGGTGCCAACTTGCAGGGGTTCCTGTCCGGTGGGCAGTTGGGACGAGGTGGTCCCACGGGGGAACAGTGGGGTTGCAGAAGCAGTGCTCTCGGGGTGGATGGAGCGAGTCAGAACCAGCACCCACCAGTGTGCAGTCAGCCAGGCAGAAGGAGGGCAAGAAAATGTCATCTGTTAGCCCTTTCGTCCCCAGAGAAACTTCCATAAAGATGCCTGCTCCTTTGTTACACACCCTACAATTAGTCAGCAGACCTCCCTCACTTATGACCCCGGTGCTTTTCAAACTGTTGCTTCTATGCTGGGTCTCCAAGCGAGTAAGTCTGTGTGCCGGCCCCTTCAGGGTGGAGCCTTCCTGCTCTCCCAGGGTTAAGCCCTGCTCATTTTCACAGCTCTCAGAGTTAAGCCCCCCATTCTGCAGGGCCAGACGTGACAGGGCCACCACCCCCTGGTACAGATCCTCAGGGCTGGGGATGCCCGGTGCCGGGCTTGAACCCTTGCTCCTCAGGAAGAACCTCTGCATCTGTGACATCCCTACTGTTTGTTGGTTGCTACACTAGGGTTGTGGGTTCCAACCAGACTGTGTCTTTGCCCCATTTACCTTTTTAAGTTTTACTTTATTTTCTGTTTTTGGCTATGGAAGAACTGTTCCCCTTCTCTTTGGGTTGTTCTCAGAGAGTTACTCCCTATATCTAGTGGTCCGTCTGTGGGAGGAGATGAGCTCAGGAGCCCCCTACTCCGCCATCTTGATTGGGATCCCCACGTATTATTTATTTTTGAAAATTAAGCCCTTATTGCATATTTGGTTTGCAGATTTTTCCCCCATTATATAGGTTGTTTTTTCATTTTGTTGATTGTTTACTTTGTTGTGCAGGTTTTTAGTTTGATGGAGTTCTGTTTTTTATTTTTTTTTTTGTTCCAGCGTTGGGTGCCCTACCCTAAGAATCCTTTCCCAGACCCATGTCAAGGAGCTCTCCCCCTGTTTCCTTCTAGGAGTCTTAAGGTTTCTGGTCTTCCGTTTAGGTCTTTGATCTAGTCCACATTAATTCTGTGAGTGTGTCCAGGTTGGGGTCCAATTTCAGTCTTTAACATGTGACTGACTATGCAGTCTTCTCAGGGCCGTTTATTGAGGGGCCATCTTTTCTCTCTTGTCAAATAATAGCTGACTGTGTCTGCACCGGTTTATTTCTGGCTCTCGATTCTGTTCCTTTGGTGCGTCTGTTTTTGTGCTAGTTCCTACTGTTTGTTAACTCTAGCTTTACAATGTAACTCAAAAATGAGGAAGTGTGATGCTTTCCAGTTTTTTCTTTCTCAGGATTGCTCTGGCTCTTCAGAGTCTTCTGTGGTTCCATATCAATGTTACAATAGTCTTTTCTATATCATTAAAAAAATGCCACTGGACTCTTGATAGGGCTGAATCTGAATCTATAGATGGCTCGGGTAGTGCTGACATCTTAAAAATATTCTTCCAATCCATAAACACAGGATACCTTCTAATTATTTATTTCTTCAGTGTCTTGGAGTTATCAGTATAGAGATACTTCAATTCTTTGATTAAATTTATTCCTAAGGCCTTTTATTTCCTTTTCTTACCTGATTTCTGATGAGCCCTTTCAGTACTATGTTGAGTAGCAGTGGTGAGGGGGGGCCCCTCATCTCGTTCCTGATCTTAGAGGAAAAGCTTCCAGCTTTTCATGGTTGAATGTGATGTAAGCTGTGTGTTTGTCTTATGTGGTCTTTCTTATGTTGAAGTATGTTCTCTTTATATCCCCTCTGTTGAGTTTTTATTGTAAGTGGGCGCCCATTTATCATTTTGTCAAATGATTTTTCTACATCTGTTGAGATCCTATTTTTATTTCGGTCGTGTGGCATATCACATTGGTTTGTGGATGTTAAACTAGCTTTGCATCATTGAAATAATTCTACTTGATCTAGAATTAGATCAAAGTAGATACACCAAAGATAATTGGTGAATTATCTTTTTAATCATTGCTGCTGAAATTGGTTGCCAGTATTTTACTGAGAATTTTTGTATTCATATTCATCAGGGATATTGGTCTACAGCTTTCTTTCCTGGTAGTGTCCTTTCTGGCTTTGGTATCAGCATAATACTGTCCTTAGAAAAATGAATTTGGGAGTGTTCCCTTTGCTTTGATTTTTTGGGGGGACAGGGGTAGTTTGAGAAGGATTGGTGTTAAATTCTTTAAGTGTAAAATTCGCCAATGCAGCCATCTGGTCATGGACTTTTCTGTGTTGGGACATTTTTGATTACTGACTGAACCTCCTTAGAAGTAATTGTTCTGTCCAGATTTACTATTACTTCCTGAGACTGGCATGGTAGTTCATATGGTTCTTAGAATTTTTCCATTTCTTGTATGTTTCCCAGTTTGTTGGCATGTAAGGTGTTCATAGTAGCCTCTTAGGATACTTGGGATTTCTGTGTAGTCCGTTTTACAGTTTTTTTTATTCACTTACAATGTTGACTTGGGTCTGCTCATTTCCTTGGTTTAAACTAGCTAAAGGATTGTCAAATCTGTCTTTTCCAAGAACCAACTCTTAGTTTTGTTAATCTCATTGTTTTCATGTTGTGTATTTCATTTATTTCTGCTCTAAACTTAATTTCCTTCATTCTGCCAACTTTCTGCCAACTTTGGGTTCAGTTTGTTCTTCTTTTACTAATTTGTTAAGGCATAGAGTTAGTTTGCTTATTTGATATCTTTATTCCGTGGTTTCTTAATGTAGACATTTATTGCTATAAACTTTGCTCTTTGAACTGCTTTTGTTGTATCCCGTAAGTTTTGGTATATTGTAGTTCCATTTTTTTATTTACTTCCCCTTTAATTTCTTCTTTGATATATTAGTTGTTTAGGAGAGTGGTGTTTAATTTCATGTATTCGTGAATTTTCTAGTTTTACTCCTGTTCCTTATTTGTAGTTTCATTGCTTTGAGGTAAGAGTAGATGCCTGTAGGATTTGTCTTCTTGAATTCGCTATGACTTGCTTTGTGGCTTAACATATGGTCTATGCTAGAAAATGTTCCACGTGCCTTTGAGAAGAATATGTATTTTATTGTTGGATAGAATGTTTTGTTTATGTCTATTGGGTCCACCTGGTGTATGATGTTCAACTCTGCAGCTCCCTTATTAATTCTGTCTGATCTATCCCTTGGTGAGAGGTAGGGAATTAGAATCCCCATCTACTGTATTGCTGTTTCTCCTTTGGCCTGTTAGTTTTTGCTTTAGATTTTCAGGTGCTCCGATGTTTGGTACATAAATAATTACAACTGTTACATCTTTTCGATGGATTGATTCCTTTATCATTACATAATGGCCTTCCTTGTGTATTTTTACTGCTTTTGGTTTCAAGTATATTTTTATATCACTTAAGTGTATCTACCACTAATTCTTTGGAATACCATTGGCTTGAAATAACTTTTCCCGTCCCCTGACTTGCAGTCTGTGTGTGTCTTTATGGCTAAAGTGAGTCTCTTGTAGGCAGCATATCATAAATCTTGTTTTTTTTATCCATTCAGCCATTCTATATCTTCTGATTGGAGGATTTAATGCATTTACATTAAAAGTTTATTGGTAGGTAAGTCTTTACTTTTGCGTTTCTGTTGATTTCTGGCTGTTTTGTTGATCCATTGTTACTTTTTTCATATCCTGCTTTTGTGTTGTGTTGTTTTTTTGGTATCAGTATGCTTTGACTTCTTTAGCATGTTCTTTTGTGTAATTATAGATTTTATCTTGTGGTTATTATGAGGTTTACATAAAATATCTTAAAATTTTGACACCATGGGGCGCCTGGGTGGCTCAGTCATTAAGCGTCTGCCTTCGGCTCAGGTCATGATCCCAAGGTCCTGGGATCAAGCCCCACATCGGGCTCCCTGCTCAGCGGGAAGCCTGCTTCTCCCTCTCCCACTCCCTCTGCTTGTGTTTTCTCTCTCACTGTGTCTCTCTCTGTCAAATGAATAAATAAAATCTTTAAAAAAAAATTGACACTGTATTTTAAACTGATAACAGCTTCAATAGAATTCCTAAACTTTATAATTTTACTTCTGCTCCCCCTTACGTTTTAGGTTATTAATGTTAGTTTATATATTTTTTCATGGTGTAACATGAAAGTGAAAGTAACAGATTTTCACTGAACTTTTAGAGTTCTAAACAAAATATGCGTCACCATCACCACAATGTAAAATTGACCATATGTGTAGTCCACAATGGACTATATATATTGTCAAATTCTATAAACACATACCATTATTCAGCAAGTTTTATGCTACCTTTTTATGTTTTTGTGATAACTAATATCTTTTAAATTCCACTCGAACTCCCTTTAGCATTCCTTACAGGTAGGTCTAGTAGTGACAAATTCCCCAACCTTTTGTTTGTTCTGGAAATCTTTCTCCTTCACTTCTGAAGGACTGCTCTGCCAAGTGTAGAATTCTTGGCTGACTGCTTTCTTTTCTTTCTTTCTTTTTTTTTAAAGATTTTATTTGTTTGACAGAGTGAGAGAGGGAGAGAGAGAGAGAGAGAGAGAGAGACAGCTTTTTTTTTTTAATCAAAGTCTTTCCTCCTGGCCTGGAACCTTGTTGTTGAGGAACCTGCCTGTAATCCTGTGGCCGTTCCCTTGTATCTAATTTCTCCTTAACCTTGTTGCTTTAAAGAAATCTTTATCTTAGACTTTCGACAACCTGGTTAAAGTGTGTCTTGGCGTAGTAGCCCTATTAGAGTTTGACCTTCTGGGGAGCCTCATGAACCAGGATGTCCGTTTGTGTCCTCAGGTTTAGGGAGTTTGAAAGCTATTTGTTTGTTTCCTCTGGTGGCCCACTCACTACATGTTTTTTGCGTTCTGTGCATTTAAGCAAGCCGTGTCCTCTCCTGGTCTTTACAGGTGGACAGAGAGCTCCTGACCTCTGGCTCCGTTTGGGTTTGTGGACGCACCAGCTGTTGCCTTGCCTTGGGCGGGTGGGGCCTGCTCTCAGGGTCCGCTGGGGGCGCAGCCGCTGCCCAGGCCGGCGTCTGACAAGGGGATGTGCCCTGGCCCAGTTCAGACAGGACTGCTGTTGCCTCCCAGCCCAACGGGGCGGCTAGATGGGCTCTGGGGATGCCTGGGTGCTCTAGATCCTGGCCCGTCTTGCTTACCGTCGGCTCTGGTGCCCAAAGCAGCAGCAGGTGGGGCTCTGGGTTAGTTTCTCTGCCTGGGTGGGGCCTGGGCCAAATCAGGCAGTACTGTGCATGGAGCGCCCTGACACCAAGGGGCCGGGGTGCTTCTCTGCACACAGGTGAAACCAGCCGAGCTTTCTTCTAGCATCCCTGGAAGCAAGGCCAATGCAGGAGCTGTGTAGCTTCCTGCCTGTCTGTTCCATGTCCTGTCGGTGGGCTGGGGGCTGCAGCCACAGTGCGTGGGACTACGAGCTAGTCCCCAGACCAGTGGAGAATTAGCTGCAGTGCCCATAAGGCTCTGACCCGAGGTGGCCCGTGTCCCCAGTGCTCTGGCTGAGCAGGGCCACTGGCTGTGTCCTGCAGACGGTCACCCTCGTCCTCTGCTATGCACTCCAGGTGTTCTCGCAAGACTTCCTGGCCCGGCAGGGCTGGGCTGACTCCGCTTCCCTGCCTGGCGGGACCCAGGCTGCCTGCCGCATTCTGCTCAGGAGGGGCCGCCGGCTGCCGTCCACCCCTGCCAGGGCCAGCCAGGGTCTTTGTTGGAGATCCAAACAAAGCAGAGCTGCGTGCCCCCAAACTCCCGAGTCGGTACCCCTCACTGGTTCTGGAGAAGGGTGGCAGGCGGGTCGGCCCGGCTATTTGGGTGCCGCGGGCGGGCAAGTCAGTTTGCCAAGATCCACGTTGGGTGTAAGCTGAGTGGGGGCTGCCAGAAAGCCACCTGTAAAATGAGGGAGCTGGATATCCAGCCTGGGTTTTTCCCGCTGGGGGGAACCTGCGCTGGCCGGGGCTGCGGTGGGGGTGGGGGAGGTGCTCGGCCTGCGGTCACCTCTCTCTCCTGTCGCACAGGGTCCGCCGTGGTCTCGGGCAGGGGGCTGCTTCTGCCCTCGTGCCGTAGACCCCGTCAGTGGTGTCCGGTGTGAGACTAGTTTAGTGGTTGTGCTGGGGGGGGCATGGTCAGAAGCGCCCTGCACCACCACCCGCCCACCCTCACTGTCCATGAGTTCATAACACACACAGACACGCAGATGTGCTGTTTGGTTCCTCTCCATCGACACGTACTGTAAACATTTTAGGGAAAGGAGCAATACAAGTATTTATAAGTAAAGGGATAAATATCGAAAGTCTTTAAAATGTGGATCCTACTGACCTGCCTCCTTTTCTTGATGAGAATCTCTCTCTTCACACTGAGTGGAATTACCTGCGGCTCATGGGCGCAAGGAATACCGGGAGGCTCATGATAGAGCAGCCAGACTGACAGAACCCTTGACCTTTTCAAAACCCTACGCCCTGCTCGTGAGAGACCCAGAAAGGAGTGGCCAATCCCACGTGCCATGTGCTCTCCAGAACCAGGGGACCCCAAAACAAGGCACTACCTGTGCTGGGCATGGGCAGAGGTAGAACGAAAACCCCTGAGACCCCCCACCTGCCCCCAAGAAGGTCAGCTGTGTAACCCCTACTGCTTTTAAACAGATTGTATTTATCTGAGTCCTAACGGCAAAATCCAAGGAGTCCTCAGGGCACTGCTGTAGATTCAGCAGGAAACCTCGCTCGTCGGCTCCAGGTGTAGGCTTTGCTTTCTCTTCCCTGTTTGTGTGTCGGGGACGGTGCTCATGCTCAACCGCCTGATAGTGACTCATCTGTATACAGTCCTCAGTGAGCCCTGGGACTTCACGAAGAGAAAGTGTTCCACTTCTTTCTTTCTTTCTTCTTTCTTCTTTCCTTTCCTTTCTCCTTTCCTTTCCTTTCCTTCTTTCTTTTGCGGTTGAGTTTAGCTTTTGTTCCTGGAAGTGTTGCTGTGTGATCCAAATTTGTCGTGACCTCATCGTTTTTATCCCAAAGTGTCTGTTTCAGGGTGGAGCCCGGGGATGAACAGTCCGTGGTACCTGCAGCAGGGACACTGTGTGCTGAGACGAGGCATCACGTGCAGTTTATGCATCACTCTCCCTCTGAACAGCATGACCCGCCTCTGTGTGCGGCTTGATGGCGGGCCGCAGACCCTGGGCTGCATGTGAAACTTGGTAGACGACCGGCTTCTGATGCTGTGTCCCCATAAATCCAGGGGGTCTGTGCTAGTTTGCCCCTAACAGGCACCATGTGTAACATGCCAAACTTTTGCTTCGTAGAATGCTTTGATCTTCAGTTTATTTTTGAACCAAAAATAGTCCAGTTGGCTTAAGGGTAGTAACATTGCAGCAAACAGACACAGGCATTTATGTCTTCACGTCTCTTAGTTTTAGGAAATGTTTTCTCAAGGCCAGAGTGAAAAGTTCACAGAGGAGTGTCGAACACCGTTTCCAAGAGAAAAGTCTAATTTTAGAAACTTCCCCTTTGTGCCCCAGAACTTGCCTTTGAACACATCGCTTCATAGATCTGTCCTGCAGGCACAAGTTGAAAAGTGCATTCTGTCGGACCTCACCGTTCCATCCCCCGTGCCTTCAAACCCCACGGTGACTGATGGGGCGTCCCTGCGGGGAGAGCCCGCAGATGCTCAGTGATCCACTCACCCCACTGTGGGCACAGTTGGCGGTGCCTGGCGTGGGGTCTACGGTTCCGAGTTACAGGACAGCGGGTCACGTCCCGTGAACCCCACGGTGGCCTTCTCGGTTAGCTTTGCGAAGTTGTCTCGATGAGCAGGAACTTCTCAGAACTTCTAGCTCATCTCCCCCGGTGAGTTCTTACCTACGGGATGTTTCGCTATATGACAGTGACTCTCAGAACGTGTGTGTGTTCTTAGATGTCAGCCCTGAGAGCAGCCCTCGTCTTCCTGAATGCACTGGTACAGTGTTTGTGTTTCCCTTCCGTTTCCTTAGGACTGTGACGGCTGTGGTCAGGTGCCGCCTTCCGTGAACCCCCCACAGTCAGCGAAGGCCAGGGAGCAGGACCTGGCTCTGTGTGTGGGGACAGCATGGCTCCCTCTGACACCAGAAGACCTCTGTCAGCCTTGGGCCACCGCACGGCCACAGGTGACCAAGAAGGGAGGGCACGTCCCCAAGCACAGTGAGTGCATGCAGGGCTGAGCCCAGAGCTGGAGGGCCTCCCCCAGAGCCACGGTAGGCCCGGGAGCCGGCAGGGTCTCCAGGGACCAGTGCTCCACGAGTTGCCCAGGAAAGGGTAGAGCACACATCCAAGCGGGGAGGAAGAGGGAGGAGCTGAGCAGCGTCCTGCCTGCCGCAGGGGCTGGAGCTCCCAACAAGGACTGAGCCTCCCCCTCTCAGTGAGGAATAAAGCCTTCGCAGGAAGACCAAAAGGCACATCCTGTAGCAAATGGTACAAAGCCAACTGTGAGCAGTAGTGTTTGTCCCCGAGTTACCTAGATAGAAAGGGAGATAAGACGCATGTGTGTTCCCACTGCAGACAGAGGTTGTAAGCAGAGAACATGTGAAAACACAGCAGAAACCTGCTGCCGACTCAGGGGCTCTGTCCCTCGGCAGACGGCAGTGCGTCCCCCGCGGAGGGTTTGGGTGTGGTTTGCTGCGTCCTAATTCCTGGCGCTCAGCTGGGCACACAGCTCTCCGTCCACAGCTGGCTACACCCAGAGTGTGTGCATCCAGGCCCGTTCGGGAGCTCCTGATGCTCCTGGGGTGGCCGGGACGTCGCCGGTCCAGTGGAAGTTCCCTACGTGTGACGGTGTGCATGTGGCGACTCAAGCACAAGGCCTCCGTCCGCATGAGGCCGCGTGCTCATTCAGTCCTGATGTTCGTATTCTAGTAAGTAAATCTGCTTTCGCTGTGAAATAGCAGTGACCGCAATCCTAAAACCCTTGCATGCCTTACTGGTTGTAAACTGGCTGGTTTTTTCCATTATTATGAAGTTAAAGAATTTTTAGAACTTCCTTGAGATAGCTAAACTTTTCAAGTTTTCCTCTTTAGGGAAAAGGCTACCGTAAAGAAATTGATTCTAGGTAATCTTGCACCCAAAACAAGGGTTTTACTTAGAGAGGTTTTCTGTTTTGCTTTTTAATAAGTTTTTCTATACGTACTTTGTTAACATACTAGTTTCCCTGCAGCGGCTGATGGGAGGCCAGGTTCCTGTGCGAGCCTGGTGCCTGTAGGTTGGATTAGATCAGTGGGTAGATGGTCCATGGTAGGAACTTCTTTTCTCTGGGGGCCAGGTTGGTGGGGAGGACATAAGCATTAACAGCCATTAAAACATGAATAGGGGAAAATAAAACATGTGCTGATTTTAAGCCGCAGGGGTTTTGTGCAGGTTTCTGGAGGCAGACTGTTCTCTTGGGCCCTGGCAGCATTTTGAAACTGTTGGCTCCTACCAACGGGTGTGGGTTTCGGTCCTGTCTTTCTCTTCTGTAGTTCAGAGGAAGGGGATCTCAAGGTGAGCTGACATCTCCGTGCCTCCGTCTCCCCGACGGGGTTGTATGAGGACGTGAGTGTGCATATGTTGGAGGCGCTTTGTGAGTGTCGGCCTGTGTGGTGGTGCAGGTGCCGTGGTCGGGAGCGGAGGCCGTGAGCTCTCGGCGATCGGGACCCCGGCTGGGCTCCATCAGAGCTGCCCGATGGTTTGGCCCCCCCACGCCTGCTGTCCCCTCACCCCGTCCACCCCGCACGCATCCGCGTAGACCCGATCCACGCTGGGCTCCGCCACGGACGGCGGGAGCTTCGGGCCTCACGGGGCCCAGAGGATGCTCGTAGGATGCTGACATCCCCTGGAAAGGCAGCTGTGGTGGATGATGAGCGTGCTGCGTTCGGATGCCGTGGGGGCACTCAGAGCGGGAGAGCCACAAAGGAAGCCGCCCCTGGACGCGCTGGGCCGCCGCGATGCTGTCAGGTGGGCCGAGGGAGGACAGACGCGTCCCTGGGGCCTCTACTGGGGAGGGGGCGCGTGCCCCTGATGCGATGGCGGGGAGGGGGCCGTAACCATGGTGACCTCGGGCGAGCAGATGCTGGGCCAGGCCTGGGACAGGCATCCCGTCCTGCTCCCGAACACCACACAGCAGCTACGTGAGGAGGGGAAGCTGTGCAGCTGGGCCCCAGAGGCCCTGTGCTTCTGTCCTGCCCCGGCTGCCTCCCTAGGCTCCAGGGATGGCCGCGCTCCCCGTGAGACACACAGGCTCTCTCCCGAGAAGAGACACTGATGCGGACACACTGGTCTCCATTCCCACTGTGCACATTGGCAAACATGCTTTCTGCCGCCTCCAGTGTTTGCCAGAGACCCGTGTGTCTGAGACACGAGCTCGCAGGCACACAGAGCGGGGCCGGGGGTGGGGAGCCCCACACTCCACCGTCCCCCCTCCTCTGTGTCCCACGGAGTTGATGACCAAGTCTGAACTCTGAGCACAGGATTCAGGTCTTCAGGGGAAACCCGGGTTGGTTTCCAAATCTGTAGGCCCCAGGGTTCACTGTGGGGTAAAATGACACACTGTCTCTGGGATACTCAGTAAAGCATAGTCCCAGAAGATGGTTTCATCCTCAGGGGCTTCGAGTCCCAGCCGTCTTTGTTTGGGCGCTCGCGTGCTCATCTGCTTTGTTCTGCCGGCCTCGGCTGAGGGCCTCACGCAGGCATCAGTCCGCCCTGGCCAGGCCACGCCTCTCCCCATCTGCGGCTCTGAGTCAGCAGTCAGCCAGAAAACCACATAATAGAACTTGTCAGCAGTGTGTCTAAAATTAAAGCAATTTTCTTCCTTAATAGGGGCTGAGAGGCTTTTTAAATCTCAACTGATTCAAGTTTTTTTTTATTTTTCTTTGGTCGTTATGGGCTTTGAGAAAACCGTACAAGTTCATGATGGGTGCACCTAATCTCTTGGGGAGCCCAGAAGTACATGGAATCTCAGGACGAACCTGGTCCCTCCCTTCCCTTCCCAGTAATTCTCCAGGAATATTACTGGAGCAACTATCCCAGAAGGGTGTGTGCAGGGTGTCCTGCAGCTTGCTTTGAGGACTCGACTGCAGAATGCCTATGTTTTGTGCGGTCCTGGATGTTGCTGCGGACAGAGCCTGGAGCTCTGGGCAGTGAGACCGTCCTGTCTGTGTTCCCCTGGCTCCGGACCCAGGCGGTAGCTTGGCCGGTGCTTCTCCGGGGTGGGAGTGGAGGCGGCAGTCAGGAGGGCGTGAGTGGGCGCTCAGGGACTCCCTTCTCAGGTGACACTCCGTTGAGTCAGGCCGGCTGCTGGCCAGACTCCGTTCCTCTCCTGGTGTTGTTCGAGCGTCTTCACGACATGGGGGCATGCTTCCCCAAAACTGAGCAGTCCCAGAGATCCCTAAATCCTAGAAAGCCGGGCAGAAGCTCTCCTCCTTAACATGTAGACTGAGAGGTCGCAGAGCGTCAGCTACCCTGCCCTACCTGCGCTTAGAAGGGGGTCTCTAAGTCAGGTCTCTGCACAAGGGAAGTGGAGTCAGGCTTCACCATGCGGGGAGGCCCATCGAAGAACCCAGGGGCACACGTTAACCCCATCGCCGTGTGTGCAGCCCCACGTCCTTCATGCTCACCTTTGTTAGGTTTCATGGAATGGACGTCCCACAACCTTCCCAGCCCTGCCCCCATCAGCGTGCATCTTCTTGTAACCAGTCTGCAGTGAACAGACACAGACACACACACACACACAGACACACACACACACACACACACACACGGCTATACCAGCTTGTGCCGGGTGGCCAGATTCTCGGACGAGGGATGTCGGGTCCACGTGAAGGCCCACGAGGATGGACCTCTTACACGCAAGAGCCTGAACGTGTGCAAATGCACTTTGCTCTTGAGCCTTGTTCTGGGCGGGCTGGAGTTGGTCCTTCTGTATAATCACACGCACACAAGCAGCATCGTGAAACCTTCCAGAAGAGTTAAATACCGCAAGAGCTGAAGCGGAGGAGTAGACTCAAGCTGAACGAAATGGGTTAACATAAGGAGCTTGGGAGGCGGGAACAGAGCAGTGCATCCTACATGAAGCCACATGCATGCAACTTGAGCACGTGGCTAACTGTGCTACTTGGTGTAGAAGTCGTGTGAAGTAACAGCACAGTCCCAGGATAAATTCAGGATAGCGGTTTCTGCACGGACCCCATCGTGGAAGGCGCTCCTTTCGGGACTTCCTTAATCAGCAGATTTTTATGAATCAGGACAGTGAGAACACAGATGGTCATATTATTCTCTGTACCTTCGTGTAGGTCTTTAGTTTTAGTTACTTAGCTTTTTTCAATTTTATTTCCTTAAAAAGAGAGGCTGTCATTATGTAAGTTTTTAAAAATCTGCGATGCTCTTACTTGAGCTTCACCTTTGGGTATTAAGTGCAAATACGTGTTTACTGGTAGTGATTTTAGACCATGAAGGCGGTCGGTGGTGGGACAGCTGAAGGGAATGCAGGGGCTCTGGAGTTACCGAGGAGCCTCGTCCATGAACAAGGAGCACAGAGGAGCAGAAAGGGCACTGGCCCGAGTCCCACGGCCTGGTAACAGTTGGCTCACCACCTCCTGCAGCGATACGGGGCATTCCCCTAACCTTGCAGTCCACGTTCTCCTCTTAACTTTCAGCGAACAAACCCCCTTTTTGGTGCTGTTATACAGACCCCAAGACATTTTTTAAAAATCAGAACCGTGGAGAGCACCTGCGTACCATAAGCAGCACGCAGATGTTCAGCATTTTCTCCCTGCTCCCACCGGTGACTGCCTCGTGGGCCCTGATGCCGTTTCTACCATTTGAACAAATACATGCTTTTAGTAACTGCAAAGTGGACTTTTCTCTTTAGTCTTGGAAGAAAAAATGTTCATGTTGAATATTTTCTAATGCCTTTATCCAGCGAATTAAGATGATTTGTTGGCGCCTCATGGACTGCACGGTTGTCGTCTCTGGAGGCTTCTTTCTGGACGCCTGAGCGGATCACTTTTGTGCTGCGTATGTCTTTGTGGCAGCTCTTGGAGCTCGTTCGCAACCATTCTCTCGCGGCAGCTGCAGGTCGCTCGGGCTCCGCGGTCAGCGCATAAATCTTGTGTAACTGAGCAACAGGTCCGCTGCACAGCCATCCGGGGCTGCGCATAATCGCTCCAGTAACGTCATTTCAGACCCGCTTTCCCACACGTTTTAGCCATGCCGTGACGAGGAACCGATCCCGGGGTGTGAGAAGTTCTGGCTGTTGGGTGTGTGTTTACGATGTGGACAGCGTGGGGTGTCCTGGCTGTCGGTTTGTAGAGCGCGGAACAGCCGCAGTGCTGGGTACGGACCCAGCCTGCATTTGCTAAATACTCGGAGCAATTCTGAGCATGCCCTTTGTTCCATGTAGCATCTGTTTAGCAGCTCTGTGCAAGGCCGGTGGCAAGGCAGAGACCGTCACTGGCCCTGACCGAAGCTTTTCCATGGCTGAGAGCAGACTCTCATGCCAGACTGGCCAAGTTCCAGTCTTAGCTTCCCTTACTGCTTAGTGCTCACGTTACTGAGCCTGTGTGCCTCAGTTTACCCCGTACAATGGGGATGACCGTGCCATCTGCTTGCTAGGGGGATTAGGGCATTCGCTAGCATTTATGGAATATTGGCTCAGAGTCAATACCGATTAAGTACTGATCCCGTACATACGTGCGGGGCAGACTGCGCCAGAGCTCATTCCAGGTCAGGTCCATCCTCACGTAGTAAAGGAAGAATAGAAAGCATCAGCAAACGGTGTTTTCCTTCCCTCTGACCAAACCAGAAAAACCATGGAGCAAGTGAGCCTAGTGCAGCCCCTGAGGGTCCCCTCAGGGTGGAGAGCGGCAGGACAGGGTCCGGAGGGGGGTCATCTTGTCACAGTCTGACTGTGGTTCCGCCCCAGTGAACAGCGACAGCTAAGTCATCTTAACCCAGTAATCCCATGTGGTCGGAGCGTCCTGGTATGGGAGCTGCTTTGTCACAGCCATCTGGTGCCGCGTGCTGTCAACGCTGGCCGGGTGTCCCCCAGGCTCCCCCCAGAGCATTTACCCATGGCCATACAGGGCGTCCCACATCTGAGACCTACAAGTGCCCTTGGCAACCAGCTCATCTGGGCGGGGGGGGGGGGGGGGGCAGTTAGGCCCTTGAAGCCACAGGCGCTGTGGGTACTTGCCCAAGAAGAAACCCGATGGCCAAGACCAGGGTTTTCTAACCAAAGTGCCACAGTGAAGCTTTATGGCACGAAACCATGAATTCCTGTATTGGAGTCTTCACAAACTGTTAACAGACCGACAGCCTGTGCAAGGAGCTAGAGACCTCTCGTGAAGGCATGAAAGACCAGAGTAAACTGTGGGCTTCAGAGGCTGCGTGGTCTGAGTTCCACTCTGCTGTCTTCGCAGACGGTGCACGAACAGATCAGTGGCCGCACTCCAGGAGCTCTACTTCGGGAACAGGTGGAGGCCAATTGTGGCCAGCAAGCCAGACGTGGTAGATCCTTGTCTATGCGGTCTCTGACCAGAGAAGTAAAGCCTCAGAAACGCAGCGTCCGACGGGTAGCAGATCACGGGAGCACCCCTGGGGCGGTGGGGGCCCCACAGAGAGTCACCCGCTCTGGGCCGCTGCCCCGACGCCTGGGTGAAATGGTGACATGGTCCCCGTTCCACCCTGGCCCCCTGTCTCTCCCAGCACGGCCTAAATGCCATTCTTAGCACAACCACCCTCCAGCAAGGAGAGCAGGTCTTGCGTGAGCTGACCCCGAGCCGCTGGTTCCGCCCCCTTTTCCCATCCACAAGTGTCCCGCTCATTGTCTCGGCACCTCACTCCGGCGCGAACCAGCACCCGTGAGAACTGGGGATGCTGGGGGACATGTTCTCTGCTGTGTCTAGGACGCACCTGCCACGAGTTACCTTTCAGTAAATACTCGGCGAATCAGTGCGCACCCCACACCCCACGGCCTACCCCTGCGCACGTGTGTCCTCGTGCAGGGCTTCTCCCCAGGAATAACCACCTGCCGTCCTTCCCAACCCCAGACCTGTGTGGAAGTCCTTCCTCCGCACTCTTCCTTCTTTCGAACTGGAGCTTTTTGTTTCTGCTCTCGGTGTGTCTGTTCTCTGTGGTGTAAAACATCATCCATACCGTACTTGAATAATAGGAAATACATGTCCAGGAGTCCACACTAGATGGAAATGCCCTTAGATTGGTTTTTCTTCATATCACCTGTAATATTTAGCATGTCTTATATAAAACAGTGAACCAATAAACATGTATATTTATTCTATAATTAGGCAAAATTTATAGACTCAAATAGTTGCTGAATTTAACTGAATTCAGCTTTAACTGGATATAGCATTTTGTTCCTTCATTTTTTAGGGCTCCCCATGAAAGGCTGATTTGTTGCCACTGGTCCGTCTTTCCACCAGTCAGTCTGGGAGATGTATTAATTACCATATCTCAGTGCCCGACAGGTAGTACGGGACTCAATGCTCAATGAATCAGTCTAGGTTCATTGAATCAGTTGGTGATTGAAATTCTGTAGGAATGCATGAACGATCAAAGTTTTTTTAGTATGATCTATAGTTTAATTCTTAAGAACAATGAACAGGAAAGCTGAAAAAGCCATAGACTTGAATGCACGAACTTATAATCAAACGTGTGTGTGGAAGAACCAGCTTGAGCTGCTTTTCTCAGCAAAAAACACCGACAAAGCCGGGTTTCCCCCAGGCTCATTGTCCTGGTACGGGTGAGCACGTACCTCATGGGAAGCCTCTGGAAGTAGATTTCAGCTCTGCAACCTTCAGTTCTTCCAGTTCCTCCCAAGGAAGCATCTGTAAGAGCTCCTGAAGGGGTGCGTGCTCTCTCAGCTGATCTGACATCAGAAGTCTGTGTGAACCCAGATTCCTGTCTGGTGTATGCATGGAAGTGGTGAATGCCTCTCGAAGCATGGCTTGAGCAGAGCTCAAAGTTGTGATATTGTCATAGGTTCGTTATCAAAAGGTTTTAAAATTTATATTGTGATTTTTAAAATTTAATCTATGGGTAATTGAGAAGTATCTATTTTCTAATGTTTTAGGAACTGGGTACTTATCTTTTTAACGTGGATTTTAGCTTAAATTCACAATGGCCAAAATTCATATTCTTTCAATCCTTGAAAGTCATTGACTCTTCTTCTGTGATGAAGTTCAGGTTCCTATTTGCTAAATGTACCTACCATATGCTCTTGGAAAGTATGTGAATTTTAGTTGGATAAAAGTGTATGTTGTTGATTAAGTCAAATGTGTTAATATTATAAAATCTTACTGATTTTTTTATTCTGCTCATTCTTTTCCCTCAAGTTGCCAAAATTCCAGCTCTATAGATTGTTTCTCTCTTTTGGGTCTTTCGTTTTTGCTTCATATGTTTCTCCTGTTATATATAAAATAGAGCTTCCTGCTGGACTGACCCTTTTATAAAATATTTCTTAAAATATGTCTGGTTATGACTTTGGTCTTAAGGACTATTGCATATGATTATAGTGTCATCACCGTGGTTTGAAGTATGATTAGTAAACACGCATTGCAGGTGTATGATGTGAGGATTTGATCTTTGTTCAGTGAAACGACCACAATGACTCTTGTCAACACTGGCCACCATTCATAGTTAAAAATTCTCATCACAAGAAAAAATGTTAAGATTGACTCTTGCACCTTTCAGATATGCAATACAGTATTCTTAACTACAGTCACCATACTGTGCATCACACCCCCTTGACTTGCTTATTTTATAACTGGAAGTTTGTACCGTTTGACCCCTTCATCCATTTTGCCCCCCAGCGCGCCCCCCTCCCGCCTCTTGAAGCCACCAATGTATCATGTCTGTGAGCTTAATTTTTTTAATTTCACATAGGAGTGAAATCATACAGTGTTTGTCTTTCTCTGACTTATTTCACTTAGCATAATACCCTCAAGATCCATCCATATTGTCACAAATGGCAAGATTTCCTTTCTGATGGCTCAGTAATACTCTGTTGTATATAGACCACCTCTTCTTTATCCGTTCATCAGCCATGGACACTTAGGTGGTCTCCATATCTAGGCTACTGTCAATAATGGTGCCATAACCATGGCAGTGCAGATCCATTTTCACATTAGTGTTTTTGTTATCTTAGGATAAATAACTAGAAATGGACTTTCTGGGTCATATCATATTTCTACTTCTAATTTTTTGAGGAACCTCCATACTGTTTTCCAGAGGGGTTGCACCAGCTTGCATTCCCACCAACGGTGTAGGAGGGTTCCCCTTTCTCCGCATCCCCGCCAACATCTGTCGTTTCCCGACTTGTTAATTTTAGCCATTCTGACTGGTGTGAGGTGGGATCTCATTGTGGTTTTTGATTTGCGTTTCCCTGATGATTGGTGATGATAAGCATTTTTTCATATGTCTGTTGGCCTTCTTCATGTCTGTGGAAAAATGTCTCTTCATATCTTTCACCTGTTTTGTTTTTTTTTTAAGATTTTATTTATTTGACAGAGAGGGACACAGCTAGAACAGGAACACAAGCAGGGGGAGTGGGAGAGGGAGAAGCTGGCTTCCCGCTGAGCAGGGAGCCCGATGCGGGGCTCGATCTCAGGACCCTGGGATCATGACTTGAGCTGAAGGCAGATGCTTAACGACTGAGCCACCCAGGCACCCCCTCCACCTGTTTTTTTAATTGGATAGTTTGTTTTCTTTTGCTCTTGAGTTGAATGCCTTCTTTATGTATTTTGAATATTAACCCCTTATCAGATGATTTGGAAATATCTCCCATTCAGTAGGATGCCTTTTCATTTGTTGATAGTTTCCTTTGCTGTGCAGAGGCTTTTTAGTTTGATGTAGTCCCATTTGTTTATTTTTGGGGTTTTTTTGTTGCCTTTGCTTTTGGTGTCAAATCAAACAAACAATAGCTGTGACTAAGGTCAGGGAGCTTACTGCCTATGTTTTGTGCCAGGACTTTTATGATTTAAGTCTTAACATTTAAGTCCTTAATCCATTTCAAGTTAATTTTTATATATGGTGTAAGACAGTGGTTCGGTTTGCCCAGCACCATTTATGGAAGATACTGTTTTCCCCATTGTATACTCTTAAATCCTTTATCATATATTAATTGGCCATATGTCCATGGGTTTATTTCTGGGTGGTCTGTTCTGTTGATCTATGTGGCTGTTTTTATGCCAGTGCCATACTCTCTGGATTTGTGCAGATTTGTAAAATAGCTTGAAATTAGGGAGCATGATGTCTCCAGCGTTGTTCTTTTTGTCAGGGTTACTTTGGCTATTTAGGGTGTTTTGTGGTTCCATACAAATTTCAGGATTTCCCATTTCTGTGAGACACGCCATTGGAATTTTGAGTGGGATTGCATTGAATTACAGAAAGCTTTGAGTAGTTGGATTTTTAGTACTATTAATTTTTTCAGTGCATGAGCATGGAATATTTTTCCGTTTGTGTCATCTTCAATTTCTTTCATCAGTGTTTTAGAGTTTTCAGTATATAGGTCATTCACCTTCTTGGTTAAGTTTATTCCTTAGGTATTTTATTCTTTTTGATGCAGTTGTAAATACAACTGTTTTCTTAACTTTGCATTCTGCAGGTTCCTCATGAGTGTTTAGAAATACAACACATTTTTGGATACTGATGTCTGTATCCTGCAACTTAACTGAATTCATTTATTCCATCAGTTATTTTGGTGGTATCTTTGGGGTTTTCTGTATATAATATCGTGTCATCTGCAGATGGCGACAGTTTTACTTTTTCCTTTCCAATTTGCCTTTTATTTTTCTTGCCTAATTGCTCTGGCTACGGCTTTTAATACTGTGTTGAAGAAAAGTGGCAAGAGGGAGGGCGTCTGGGTGGCTCAGATGGTTGAGCGTCTGCCTTCAGCTCGGGTCGTGATCCTGGGGTCCTGGGATCGAGCCCCGCATTGGGCTCCTGGCTCAGCGAGGAGCCTGCTTCTCCCTCTGCCCCTCCCCCTGCTCATGCTCTCCTCTCTCTCAAAAAAAAAAAAAAAAGTGGCAAGAGGGGTTGTTGCCTTGTCTTGTTCCTGAGCTTATAGGAAAAGTTTTTGGTTTTTCACCATTTGAGTATAATGTTTGCTCTGGGTTTGTTATATATGGCCTTTATTATGTTGAGGTACATTCCCTCTATATCTACTTTGTTGAGAATTTTTATTGTAAACATGTTGAATTTTATCAAGTACATTTTCTGCATTTGTTGAGATGATAGTAAGATTTCTAACCTTCATCTTGTTCATGTGGTGGATCACATTGACTTGCAGATGCTGAACCATCCTTGCATCCCTGAAATAAATGTCACTTGATCGTGATGTAGGATCCTTTTAATAGATTAATGAATATGGTTTGTTAATACTTTGGGAATTTTTGCATCCATGTTCATCAAGGATATCGGGCATTACATTTCTTTGCTTGTGACATCCTGATCTGGTTTTGTTTATCAGGGTAATGCTGGCCTGGTAAAATGTGTTTGGAAGTGTTCCCTTCTCTAACATTTCTGAAAGAGCTTGAGAAAAATTGTTGTGAGCAGAACTCACCAGTGAAGCCATCTGGTCCTGGACTTTGGTTTGTTGGGAGGTTTTTGTTTACTGATTCAATCTCCTTAGAAGTAATGAGTCTGGTCTGTTTAGATTCTCTTATTTCTTCATGATTCAGTCTTAAAAAGTTGTGTTTTTAGGAATTTATCCATTTCTTGTAGGTTTTCCATTTTGTTGGCATTTAATTTTTCCTAGTAGTCTTTTGTGGTTCTTTGTAGTTCTGTGGTGTCCATTGTAATATCTCTTCGATTTCTGATTTTATTTCAGTCCTTTTTTGTCCTTGGGGAGTCTAGCTAAAGGTTTGTCAATTTTGATCATCCCTTCAAAGTAGCAGTTCTTTGTTTCATTGATCTTTTCAGTCTCTGATTTTTATTTCCACTGTGATCTTTTTGTTTCCTTTTTCTTCTACCAACTTTGGGCTTTGTTCTTTCTGTAGTTCCTTGAGGTATAAAGTTAGGTTGTTTGAGATCTTTCTTGTCTCTTGAGGTAGACATTTATCTCTATAAACTTTTCTCATAGAGCTGCTTTTGCTGCACCCCATAAGTTTTGGTATATTGTACTTGCATTTGTCTCAAGGTATATTTTGATTTCCCTTTTGATTTCTTCTTTGAACCATTGGTTGTTAGGTAGAGTGTTGTGTTTCTAATTTATTAAGACTAGTTTTGTGGTCTAAGATAATATCTATTCGGAGAATGTCCCATGTGCACTTAAGAAGAATGTGTATTCTGTTGCTTTAGGAGGGAATTGTTCTAAAAAATTTAAAGGAAAAAAAGGGAATGTTCTATGTATGTCTGTGAAGTCATTTGGTCTAATGTATTGTTTAAGGTCAATATTGTTTATTTTTCTAATGATCTTCATTTTAAAGATATATTTATTTATTTTAGAGCGAGCGAGCACGCGGGGCGGGGGGGGGGGGATGGGGAGAGAGAATCTCAAGCAGATTCCCCACTGAGCACAGAGCCCGACTCAGGGACCCTGAGATCATCACCTGAGCCAAAACCAAGAGTCTGACGTGCAACTGACTGAGCCACCCAGGGGCCCCTAGCGGATCTCTATCTTGGCGGATCTCTATCTTGGCGGATCTCTATCTTAATGAAAATAGGGCTTTAAAGTCCCCTGCTATTGTTTCTATTTCTCCCTTCTGATCTATTAACATTTGCTTTATACATTTTTGTTCTTTATGTTGGATGCATACATATATACAAATGTTTTCTGCTCTTGATTGGATTTATCTCTTTATTTAATGGCTCTTTTGTACTTATTGTTTGTTTTAAAGTCTATTTTGGGGGTGCCTGGCTGGCTCAGTTGGTAGAGAATGTGACAATCTCAGGGTCATGAGTTCAAGCCCCACACTGGATGTGGAGCTTAGTTAAACAAACAGCCTCTTTCGTCTGTTAGAAGTACAGCTATCTCAGCCTTTTGCTTCCCCTTTGCATATGGGGTATCTTTTCCATCCCTTCACTTTCAGTCTATGTCTTTGGGTCTGAAGTCTCTTATAGGCAGCACATAGATGGATCTTGTTGTTTTATGTATTCAGCCTCTCTTTCTTTTGTACAATTTAGTCCATTGCATTTAAAGTAACTGTCGATAGGTATGTACTTACTGCCATGTTCTTTTTTTTCTGGCTGTTTGGCTCTTCCTCTCTTCTCATCTTTCTGTGGTTTGATGAGTTTCCTTAGTGGTGTGCTTAGATTCCTTTCTCTTGTCTGTGCATCTGCCATAGTTTGTTGCTTTGCAGTTACTGTGAGACTTGGAGAGGATATAACAGCCTCCACTTAGAACAGTCTTTCTTAAGTTGATGATCACTTATGTTTGAATACCCTCTGAATACATTTCTATTCTCCCTCCCCAGTGTTTTATGACTTTGTCACATTACATCTTTCATACTGTATATCCCTTAACTGATTACCGTGGTTCTACTTTTATTGCTTTTGTCTTTCAACCTTCATATGGCTGTATAAGTCATGAATCTACCACCTTTACAACATTAGATTCATCTGAATTGTACCTTTATTCTTTCATATGTTTTCCTGTTACAAATCAGCACCTTTTTGTTTGGACTTAAAAAATCCCTTTAATGTTTCTTGTAAGGCCAGTCTGGTTGTGATAAACTACTTGAACTTTTGCTTTTCTGGAAAATTCTTCATTTCCAAATGACAACTTTGCAGAACAAGTATTCCTGGTTGGAAGTTTTTTCTTTGAGCGCTTAGAATATATCGTGCCTCTTCCTTCTGGCCTGCAGAGTTTCTGCTGAGAAATTTGATTGTCTTGTGGGGGCTACCATTGTACATAACCAGTTGTTTTTCTCCTGCTGCTCTTAAGATTCTCTCCTTTATTTAATGCTTCATTTTTTTTAAAAGATTTTATTTATTTATTTGACAGAGAGAGACAGAGAGGGAACACAAGCAGGGGGAGTGGGAGAGGGAGAAGCAGGCTTCCCGCTGAGCAGGGAGCCCGATGCGGGGCTCGATCCCAGGACCCCGGGACCATGACCTGAGCCGAAGGCAGATGCTTAACGACGGAGCCACCCAGGCGCCCTAATGCTTCATGTTTTAATTATAATGTGTCTTGGTGTGAATCTCTGTGGTTTCCTCTTATTTGGAACTCTGTGTGCATCCTGGACCTGGATGTCTGTTTTCTTCCCCACGTTAGGGAAGTTTTCAGCCATGATTTTTTAAAATTTTCTCCTTTCTTTCTCTTTCTCCTGGGGCTCCTGTAATGTGAACATTGCTTCGCTTGATGTTGCCCCGTGAGTCCCTTAAGCTCTCTTCACTTTTATTCATTCTTTTGTCTTTTTGCTTCTCCGACTGGGTGAGTTCTACTGATACTTTCTTCTGCAGAATCTGGTTGGCTGGGGGGCCCCGTCTGGTGCATTTTTCAGACCAGCTGCTGTGTTCTTCAGCAATGTGGCTTCTCCTTGGCACTTTCTTACATTCTCTTTCTCCATTGAAGTTCCCACTGTGTTCCTTCGTTCCTCTACCAGGTTCAGGGAGCATCTTTTTGACCATTATTTTGAACTCTTTATCAGGTAAATTATCTCCATTTCATTAAGAACTTTTTCTGAGGTTTTGTTGTTTAATTTGGAATATACTCCTATTTCTTCATTACCCCTTACACTGTGTCAGTTTCTGTGCATTAGATGAAACAGGCGCCTCTCATTCTTGAAGGGGTGACCTTACGTGGCAGATAAACCTTATCACTCAGTACTGCCCTAGTTTGGTTGTCTTTCAAAACTTTGTGATTATTAAGCACCCTCTCATTTCTAATGGCTCTCAGGAGCTGAGCTGTGCCCAGCCCTGTCACTGTAGGGGACAGTCCCGGCACCTAGACTCAGGCTGACTGTAAGCCACATCCTCGGCCACCGGCATTGGAAGCATGCCAGCACACACGGGGACTGATGCAGAAGTCCTGTTGGCCACCAGTCAGGCGATGTGGAGGTGTCCACTGGGCAAGAGTTGCAAAAATGCAGCAGCTAGGCAAGTGTTCAAGCTCCTTCCCATTAGATGTCAGTGACCTGGAGGGAGGCAGACGGAGCGTGTGAGGGTGCCCGAGCCCAAGGGAACGGGTCTCTTTCACAGAAGGACGAGGCGAGTTTCAGTCTGCTCTGCGTGCAGTGCCCTGGGGTGGCAGTCTGCCCAGAACTGCCTTTCCAGTCGTTACAGCCATGGGACCCAGGAATGCCGTCCCCCTGGCCACCAGGCCAGCACAGGGCTGGGGGGGGGGGGCGCAGGCTCCTCTCCTGAGATACTGGGAGCTGGAGTGCAGCAGAGGGAGAGAGCCTGTCCACCCCTAGAGAGGACCCATCAGGCCCCCAGATGTGTGTTAAATTCCATGCCTGTCATTCAGGCCAGCACTTGAACATGAGTAGGGTAGCCTTTTTGACAAAGTCTGGGCACCTGTCACTCGGCTGCCTCTGTGCTTGTCCCTGGGGTGAGCAACACTGAGCACACGAGCCGCTTGCAGTTCCCTGTAGGTCTGGTGGGCCTGAGGGCTCGGTTCCCGGGCAGGCGTGCAGGTTTGGGTACCCGATGTGCGTCTCAGGGAGAGGTTGGGAGTTCCCTTGTGGCTGGGGGTCACTGTGCTGGGGGGAGGGAGCTCATGGCAAGCTTGCTTCCTTGCGGGTGTTCTCTGCTTTGCTCCACATGTAGGGTTGCTCACCTAGTTGGGGGCGGTTTTCCAGAGGACATTGTTCTGTGGGTCCCTGCAGATTCAGTCTGTGGGAGGAGGTGCCGGGCTCTGCTGTGACACCAAGTGGAGCTGGGACTACTCACTGCCCGTTCCCCGGTTGGTTACTGGTTTGTGGTAACTTCTGCGCTTTCGCTCTCCATGCTGGTCCAGTTTCTTGTGTCTCGTATAAAGATACGTTGCTTGTAAACAAACGGTTCCTGGGCTTCTTTCTTACTGTCTGATAAATTGGCATCTTGTCGGTGGCCTAGTTTGTGCATTTAATGTCCGGTGGGCATGCTCTCTAGCGGGGCCTTGGATGGGAGCAGAGCTGGACTAGGCCGAGGGAGCACAGCAGGCCCAGGAAGGAGCAGGAACCAAGCACAGAGATGAGCTGCATGTGAGGGGAAGGCGAGCGGATGCACCTGCTGGGGAGACTGGGCCTGGTGCGCCGTGGCGGGATCTGCCCTCTGGGTGCTGGACAGGTCAGCGCACAGGCCAGAAGTGCGGGCGTTCACCTGCAGTTGTGCTGGCACTGTGTGGAGGAAAATGAAAATCCAAGAGGAGTATGTGCAGGTGATAACCAGCTACTTCCACTGGAAAAAACAAAATATACGATACAGTAACTTGGGGAGCGCATAGGTGGTTCTGTCCAAAAAGCGGCCGACTCTTGATTTCGGCTCAGGTCACGATCTCAGGGTCCTGGGATCGAGTCCTGCATTGGGCTCCATGCTGAGCAGGGAATCTGCTTGATATTCTCTCCCTCTGCCCTGCCCCCATACGTGCTCTCTCTAAAAAATGAAGATACATTAATTGTTGTTTAATAATAACACAATGAAGATATGGTGGTTAACATAACAATAAAAAATTTAAAAAAATAACACAATGAAGAGGTCTGAGAAATGAAAAACAGATGTTCAGTGTAAAGGGTGATGCCTGGGAAGGAAATGGAAGTCCCAATGTGAGTGCGTTCTTTGCATCTTGCCTGGACTGTGAGCTCCTTGCGGGTAAGGATTGCATGGTCTGTGTGTGTGCAGAGCCTGGGAGCACGCTGGTGCAGGGCCAGGGGTGCGGGGGCGAGCAGGGGTGAGGGGGCTGGGGGCACACGGGGGCCAGAGTGTGCTGGGGGGCAGCTGGGGGCCGGGGGTGCAGGGGCCGGGGTCACGTGGGGGAGTGGGGGTGCAGGGGCCAGAGGCACGCGGAGCCGGAGTATAATGGGGGACAGCCGGGGGCGCAGGGGGCCGGAGTGTGCTGGGGAGCAGCTGGGGGCACGGGGCGCCAGGGGTGCGTGGGGCCGGAGTGTGCTGGGGAGTTCTGTACCATGGAGCAGGAAGAGAGGGAAATTACTGTTCTTGCGGATGCCCTTTGACTGTGATCCGTGCCTTTTTTGTCGTTAGCCGGGGTGACTAAGCGGGAGCAGAATGGGCGAGGCCTCAGGCTAAAGTGGGGACATTGCGCTCCTGGCTCTGCTGAGCTGCTCTCCACATGGCGCTGGGACGAACAGCCCATCACGGATACACAAGACCTTATTTAAAACACCCCAGTTATGTTTCTGTGTTGATGGATACAGTTGGTTTCCCTTTTGGAATTTTAACTTAGGAACTTGTAAAATATATTTGATTTTCAGAGAAACTGAAAATTTCTTTATGATGACAGTTTTTTGTTTTTTTTTTTTTTTAAGCCCAGTTTCCTCTTAGATCCTGTTTTAATCTAGATTTTTCAGTTCTGTGGATTTTTGGTCCTCAGGTCATTAGAATTCAGAATTTTTGGAAGGAGTCTCCTGTCTATGCAGGGAGGGAAGGCCTCTGCTTTCTCGGTAATACACCTGGGAGTAAACTGCTGTGCATTGTTGCTTTATAGAGGAAAGAGGTTCTCTGCGTGCAGAATACTCCCGGGGCCGCACACCGGGGTCGCCCCTGCGGTCATCCCGTGATTTGCTCAGGCGGCAGGTCGCGCTAAGAATCCCACACAGCTCAGAACTCACGCACCAGAAGCTCACGCCGTGTCTCCGGCAGCCCAGTATGTTCGACAACTGGAATAGGACTGAAAAGACCCTACCATCCCATATTTAATAATAACTGAGATTTTAACAATCTCTTGTGCATTTCAGCCCCAGTGTGTGTATTTGATGCCCTGATGAAAAGAAATTGTCACCCTTAACCTCGAAATCTTTAGGTTGAAGGGGGAAGACGGCACTTAGGTGTTTTTGGACCTGAGGCTACAGGCGTAAGGAAAGCGGAGCGGTAACGGGACAGGAATAAACAGACTCTCAAGGTCCCTATGTGGACTTGGCGTCATGGAAATGGGCCTGGCTTCTCGGTCTTTTTGGGTAATTGCCTCAAAGAACCGAGGAAGAGGCAGCATGCTCTTCCTCTGATGGGGCTCCGAGGGCAGTGGGGTGGCCCTGCAGACACCCATGGGGACCTCGGGTGTGGCTCTTGAGGGGAGATCCATTTATCCCAAGAAGGGGTGAACCATCAGCATTTCCATGGCGCAGGCACAGTGCTGCGAGCGCAGCCCCCGCCCCGTGACCTCCCCCGAACCCTGCGGACGCCGTCCTGTTTCCCCGAGGAGGCCGGAGAGGGAGTCATCCCTGCTCTGGGTGAAGCGGAGTCTCAGCCTGAGCAGACCAGCCGTGCAGGGCTGCTGGACTTTTATAGCCGGCCCACACTGCCCACTGGACTCCTTGTGGCCCCCTCGCAGTATTCACAAATGTTGATGCGTGGCGGGGCCCTGATGCGTGGCCAGGACTGGCCTGCTGGACTTTTATAGCCGGGACGAAGCCTCACTCCTCTTGAGGTCCCTTCCGGACCTTGTTCCCTCCCCCGATCACAGCCCCTGCTGGGGGGGGGAGGTGCGTGGGTGCGTCACTGCGGCCCTCCACTCCGTCTCCCATACTTACCTGAAACCCGAAGTCAAGAGATCCCTGACTGTCGATGGAAACCCCCGGATGCTGTTTCATCCGCGTGGTTGGAGAAACACCGCCCGGCGGGACCCAGCTCAGCACGGGCACCAGCGGGCGGCGCAGACACTCACCCGCGAGAAACGACAGCCCCGCAAACCTCAGCACATCCGTCTGCGGGCGCTGCCCTAACGCGGGCCACGGTCTAGGCCGCTCAAACCACCGGGTTTGCCCGCCGGCTGCTTCCCCGAGGGCGGGAGACGGCGCGCCCCAGCGCCGTTGGTGGTGGTGGCTCTCTGGTTGGTGATGGTGGGTGGTGGTGCCTCTCTGGTTGGTGATGGTGGTTGGTGGTGGCTCTCTGGTTGGTGATGGTGGGTGGTGGTGCCTCTCTGGTTGGTGATGGTGGTTGGTGGTGGCTCTCTGGTTGGTGATGGTGGGTGGTGGTGCCTCTCTGGTTGGTGATGGTGGTTGGTGGTGGCTCTCTGGTTGGTGATGGTGGTTGGGGGGGCTCTCTGATTGGTGATGGTGGTTGGTGGTGGCTCTGGTTGGTGATGGTGGTTGGTGGTGGCTCTCTGGTTGGTGATGGTGGTTGGTGGTGCCTCTCTGGTTGGTGATGGTGGTTGGTGGTGGCTCTCTGGTTGGTGATGGTGGTTGGTGGTGGCTCTCTGGTTGGTGATGGTGGTTGGTGGTGGCTCTGGTTGGTGATGGTGGTTGGTGGTGGCTCTCTGGTTGGTGATGGTGGTTGGTGGTGGCTCTCTGGTTGGTGATGGTGGTTGGTGGTGGCTCTCTGGTTGGTGATGGTGGTTGGTGGTGGCTCTCTGGCACCCTTGGCTTTCACCCCACGTGGCATCTCGTGTGTGCGTGTACGCATTCCCCAGCTAACAAGGGCACCTGTTACCCGTTTCCCTCTTTATAAGGCCCCTCCTAATGACCTCATTTTAACTCCATCCCTTCGTTAAGATCCTGTCTCCAAACTAAGGTCACATCGTAAGGTGCTGGGAATCAGGATTTCAGCATGAGTGTTAGAGGACACAGTTCCTTGCTGACCTGAGCACCGATAGCTGCTCCAGCCGAAGGCTTGGGCCTCCTTATGTCCGCTCACTGACAGTCTTATATAGGGTGCTGCTGCTTTCCAGAATAACCCCGAAATACTAAACCTCTGCGGTCAGCCAAGCTGAGGGTTTCTCCCCTGTGCCCGCCGGGGCCTGCTGCAGGATTGGCAGCTTGCAGTGGGGAGTGGGCGTTGTTGGCTTCCATCCGTGTTCTGCCTTTGTCCCCCCACTCCTGCTGATTGTGACCCTGACGGCATGAGCGTTTGGGCGAAGGCTAGGACGTCTGCATGGGGCAGAGCTGCACCTGTGGTTCCTGCCGCGGGGCCCTGTCCCCCCGCCGACCCTCCCTCCACACACCCTGGGCCCCCGCTTTCAGCCTCCCTGCTGGTTGCTATCACCCCGTCGTGCGGAACTCTGTCCTGAAGCAGTCGTGGAGGGCCACCCTGTGCAGCAGTCTCCTGCGCAGCCTGATGTGGTTCATGGGGAACAAGCACCTTGGCCATCAGCGTGAAGTCTTCTCCCAGTTCAGCCGTTTAAACTTCACCAGCCCTGGCACCTTGGGAAGGACGTGTCAGGCTAGAGTCCTTTCCAGTCTCTCCATCTCCTCAAATGCAGGGGCTGCCAGTCCCGCTCTTGGGGCAGCCGGGCTTGACGTCAGGGCATCTCTGTCCTTCGTGGGCAGAGGTGGGAGTGGACACATGGCCACCGACACTCTCCCGCTACCTGCCCTCTTGGTGCCTTGACAGGTGCTGCTTGATTTGATTTGTTTTTAGTACTTTTCTTAGATGTAATTGACACACGACATCCCTTGGTCTCAGGGACCCGCCACGCATCAACATTTGTGAATACTGCGAGGGGACCACAAGGAGTCCAGTAGACAGTGTGGGCCGTATGCAGGGATGGTTTTTCTTCCTTGTGGTGACAACCTCTAAGATTGACTCTCCACAGCCTTCACATGTGGTGCGGCATTGACCGCATTCACTGCACCACGTGGTGCATCCTGGTGACTTGCTCTGTAGCTCTGTACCTGCTACCGCCCTTCCCTGCCCACATGCCTCCCTTACCTGCACCGCGCGGCGGGTGGGGGTCTCCCAGGCTGGTGGGCGTGGCCCAGCTGGGGTGCGGGCAGAGTCAGGGCTGGGGCGGGAGGGATGGCGTTGTTCACAGAGGGGCGCGGACGAGTGGGCACTTGAATCCCAGGCAAGGGCGTCGCGTTCGTGAGTGAGCACTGACCTCGGGAGCTTCCCTGGATCACAGTTCACGTGTCGACACGTCGTGACATGGTTTAATATAGAACCTACTTGCCTTTCTTGTCAATTTGTAGAAATGTTGAGCTGCTTGTTTCTCTAACACATTGGTTGGATTTTCATATTTGGATAAACCTAGTGCAGCTCCCTACTTCTACCCCTGCGACTCTGTCCAATAGCTCTAGGAATTTCTTCTGGCCGAGAGAGGGGAACGGGCTCGCATGTGCGCTGCATCCAAAAGCGCGTTGTGTTGTTTTACTCTGCAAAGATCATTCTGAAGATGTGACATAAATACTGGTCCTTTGCTCTGTTTCACTACAATAGCATTCATGCTGTAGCTCAAAGAGGAGTATTTCCCTTCTAAAGTGTATTTTCTCTGTAGAGAGCAGTCAGGTGAGTTCAGGTTTTTATCATTCATAATTTATTGGTCTGTATAGTACAAAGGTATTCCTTTGGCCTTTTTTAAAAACTAGGTAATACTCTGGGTGAGACCACACAGTAGGGACCCAAAGTTGAGAAAACATATAAGGAATTTGAATAGTAAAATCTGATAGGCAAATAAGCAGCACTATTAAAATCAGCCTTTACAGTTAAACTGAAGAAAAAAAAAAGTACCAAAAGTCAAGAAAAAGTCCAAAATTACTGGAAGATGGGGAGTTGGTATAGGAAGCAAGCAGTGCGGGTGCGGGATGGAGCTGCTGGGGCAGGCCGGCCCGGGCACCCGCCCTCCACGCCGGTGCTTGGACGGCCAGAGTGAACCGGGCCGACGCGGGCAGCGGAGCGGACCAGTGAGCCTGCAAGGACGCTTGGAGATGCAGAAACAAATGCAGGAATCCGCGCATTCATGTTAAAGGGGCAAAGAGAGCATCGACTAGATTCCAGGGACTAAGGCGCCCGTGGCTGGAAAGGGGTGAGGTGGCGATGTTAGGAAGCAGGTACCACGTGAAGCAAGCTGGCTTTCGGGCACGGCCTGGCTGATACGTACACACATGGCTAAGCGAGTTTTCTCTTTAGGCTCTTCGGGGAGTCGTGACAGGATCGGTACCTGCTCCTTTGCATGCAAACCTGCACATCAGGTGTGAACGGAGGCGCTGGGCCGGGTGTGGGGAGTTAGGAAACCTTCACCAGCAGGTGGCGTCCCAGCGCACAGTGGGACGCAGCCTTGACCCTCCCAGAGAAGCGGGGCCCGGCCCGCGGGGGGGGGCAACACGCGCTCACTCGTCCGAAGCTCCGGGGAAGGAGGTGGCACAGAAACTACGCCGTGAAAAACCCTTCCTCTATCCGTCCGTCCGTCCGCTCGCCAGACACTTGGGGCAGGACGGTGGTGGGAGGTCCCCCTAGCGATGGTTAAGACTTGGTCCTTGTCTTGAAGGAACGCGGTTCTCTGGGTTCATTCCTATCTTCCCCAAGTTCCTAGCTTCGTGGAAGCGCGGCGGGGAGCCCACAGGGTCATTTACCATCTGAGATCCTGGGTGGTTGTAAAAGTGCTGGCATCGGCCGGCTCAGCGTCCTGAGCTGCTGTGTCCAACCACGAAGGCCACCGAGACTGGGTCCCGATTCCCCGAGCCTCTGCGCCAGTGCTCACGTCTCTCGATCCTCTTGCAGAGAATGTCACCACTGTGACCTCCAACCATACGAGCCATCCCACCAGCACTGTGAGACAGCCGACGAACCCACAGTCTTCCACATCTAAGACTGAGACAGTCACGGCCTTGATGTCCACGGCAACAGCTAAAATCACAACACCCACAGGCTCCGCAAACAGGACCAACAGCAGCTCAGTTTCACAGAACGCAACCCAGACGATGCCGTCCACAGTGAGCACCACCGCCCGCAACAGCTCGGCCACGTCCGCTTCTTCATCCGTAACGAGTACGTATCAAAGCCGCGCTGTTTGTGCTGAACACGGGTGTCACGTGCCGCGTTCCCATTGTCGTTCCGTTCCACAAAAGTAGAAATGCGGATGGGCTGTCCTAGTGCATTCATCAGCGGATCGATCCTGCTGCACTTGTCCCTGTGGAAAATGTGTTTCCGACTTAATGAGGCCGCATGATGACAGTAGGGGACGTGTCCTAGCAGGGAACTGTCATTACGTGGTTTGAAAACATGTCCTGCCTGGACCTCCAGGTCCCTGGGCACACGGCAGAACTAGGCAGCATCAGCCTCAGCCCCCTGGGTTTCTAAACCCCAATTGCAGTTAACATGGTTCTCATTCATTTCTGCCATTGAGCTCTTCACGTGGTGTCCGGGGCAAGCCCTGTGGTCAGCCAGCACTGTTCACACTTTGCATTCGTCTCAAATAAAATGCCTGGGAAACCACGAATTCAGAACCTAAACATTGACCCTTCCATATGTATTCAGAGGTCAGCTTGTGATTACACGTATCAGCACAAGCAGCAGGCTTTATGGCTTCCGCTCCAGTTTTCTTCCTATAGTTTATGTTCTGAAATCAACTGTAATGTCTCAAGGGTTTTTGATGTGATAAAGTCAAAATAGTTGAAGTCCCCAATTTATTCAAAAGGAGAATTTTCAGTTAGAACCATTCAGACTGGATCCAGCAGCAGGATCACCGCTGTGATGCCCAGGCCTGTAGTGAAGGCATCAACTCTTATGAGGACCAATGAGGAAACAGATTCCCCACATGGTGCTGCCTCAGGGGCTGTGGTCGAAGGTCGGGGTTCAGCAGCACAAAGACCCTCAGATGCTGGGGCGGCAACCCTGGGGGGGCAGCTGGGGGGGGCACACGGGAAGAAGACCTGCAGGAGTGGGGGTGGGGTGGGGGAGAAGTGCTGGATCAGCTGGGGAGACCCAGAACCCAGCCATCACCCAACGCAAAGCAGGCTTTTGGCTTGCTTAGAAATTCAGAGTGGCAGCTTATAATAATGTTGTTTAAAAACAACTGAAGCCAATGTTTTGTTTTCTTCCAGTCACACCAACTATTAATTCTAAAGGAAATCCAGGATCAAAATTTGACATTGGCAGCTTTCTTGGCGGTATCGTGTTAACACTGGGGGTTCTGTCGATTCTTTACATCGGATGCAGAACGTACTATTCGAGAAGAGGCATTCGGTACAGAACCATGTGAGTTTTGACTTGCCAGAACTTGTTATTTCTGTACTTCCTTAAATATCACCACAAAATGCCACAACAGGGCCCCAGGTATAGGAATCACATTCCCATTAATCCTGTGCCCAAAGCAGATCGTTCATTACTTACAAACACAAATGGATGCACATGCCTATGAAAATGCTGTATTTACTCACGTTGTACCTTTTCACTCAGGCCTGTAAGCGTAACAAACACCTGTTAAGGCCTCAGGAGCTGCGGCCAGTATGTCTGGTGATGTCCACAGCACGGAGGTATATCCTTGCTAGAAACATGGTTTTAGATGCTAATGCAGTCTCGTTTTCTCTGATGACTTGTTATAAATGAGTTAACAGATGGCATCATCTTACCAACAAGGCCCCCTCGGGGGACCACGTGCGCCCCTTCCACAGGCCTGTAGGTCTTGGAGGGCTCATCTCCTAGCTTCTGTTTCTGAGTCCTTTTTGGGCTTTTTGACCGTTACTGGATTACAAGAGCCAACTCACTGTTTTGACTGTTAACATAGCACAGACTCCCCAGAATGACTCTCCAGAGGACACACGTGTGTGTCCCACACGAACTTTACACATCAGATGGATCTGGAACTGATTTAACAAAGTGAAACAGGTTTTACTTTACTACAGAATTCTCTAAGACTTGGAGATGTTGGTGCTTGTTGTGAGTTTCCAGGAGGGAACAGAACATGAAAGTATTTCTCAAATTTATCATCGAACTAAAAAACACCAGGCTTTAACAAACTCACTTTCAAGTGTTTTGCCAGCATATTTGGAAACATTCTTTAATCAACCCACGAAGGAAACAGACTAGAGTTAACTTGTTAGGTATCCCTCTGTGTTTCTAGAAGTATTTATCGTGTTTTTGGTGAATTTCACCAGTTAAACAGAAGGTACATTTTGATCAGTGAATTCAGTGCCACTTTTTTCATAGCATCAATGTTTATTGATGTAAAGGAGGCTATAAAATAGTGAAGCAGGTAAGTTATGTTTTCATTTCAAATTGCCATGACTACGCAGCATGTTATTTTAGCTTCTGTGAGCGCATGGCCGTGTCCGGCTGCCCGGGGGATGCATGCAGTGCCCAGGAGCACCCCCTTTTGCACAGGGGACACGGCAGCAGCAGACTCACCCCACCGGGAGTCTGTTCCACAGGCACAGAGAGGATCCCGTACTGAGTCTACACGTTGTTCTGACTTTTCCCCATGTTAACCTATCTGAAGTTAGGACGTTTGCTACAGTTTGTGGGGTGGAAAAGCATTGTGTTGTAGTTCATTCGGCCGTTTTTCCTAGTGCATTTAAAAGCCAGGAGTTGGTTCGATGTTGGGAAGTTCTTACACCGTGCAGTATTTTGTTTGTCCCATGAAGGAAACTGAGGCCTTGCGTATCTAGGAGTGAGCACTAACCTGTTAACAGCTGGGCCAGTGGAGCGCAGCGTTTATGGATGGGCTTGGTGCTCAGTGTGGACACAGCAGGGGACAGTCCCACACTGCCTTAGCTTCCAGTCCTCGGTGAAATGGGACGACGAAGTGATGGAGTTGATTACATGAGATACAGGTGGAGTCTACTGCACCTAACGCGGAGTAAATGCTCAAGGAATCGTAGGTGCTGGGGTGGGTGATTTAGAAGGTATTATGCTGAGCGAAATAGAGATCATATGACCTCACTGATATGAGGAATTCTTAATCTCAGGAACAAACTGAGTGTTACTGGAGTGGTGGGGGGTGGGAGGGACGGGGTGGCTGGGTGATAGACATTGGGGAGGTTATGTGCTGTGGTGAGCGCTGTGAATTGTGCAAGACTGTTGAATCACAGATCTGTACTTCTGACACAAATAACGCAACATATTTTAAGAAAAAAGAAAAAGAAGAAGATAACAGGAGAGGAAGAAAAGGGGAGTATGTCAGAGGGGGAGACGAACCATGAGAGACGATGGACTCTGAAAAACAAACTGAGGATTCTAGAGGGGAGGGGGGTGGGGGGATGGGTTAGCCTGGTGATGGGTATTAAAGAGGGCACGTTCTGCGTGGAGCACTGGGTGTTATGCACAAACAATGAATCATGGAACACTACATCAAAAACTAATGATGTAATATATGGTGATTAACATAATAAAATTCTATAGCTAGAGCAGAGGTCTGAGTGTAAATCTGCTTGAATCCTTAGCCGTACAAAGTTTACATAAAGGACAATGTTGATCCTAGAGCTTTAAGTTACTTAAAAATTAGATAAAAAAAACCGTTTTGATGCAAATACAAAACAAAGTAATTTTAACAATTTTAACTTTTGTTCTATTACAGTGATGAACATGATGCCATCATTTAAGGAAACCCAAGGACCCATGGAAAGAAGATTGATAACAACCCTATCAATTAACTTTAGTTATTCTTGAATACACAGGCCATGCATATAATGTACTATAGAAACATGTAGATTCCTCACTGTTACTAAAGGTAAAAAGGGTTTGGTTTGGGTTTTTTAAATGAGTATTTGAAGCATATAGTTAATGTTAAAAAACACCTAGTAAGACAAGTCCGCCCCTTCTGTGTGGCACTGGTCACACGGGGGAGTAACTGGAAGGCCTCCTCCCTGAAGGGCGCAGTGCCCTCTGAGCCCACAGATACGGGCCTTGGGACCGTCACACAGCTTGTACAGCTGAGTACTGGGTTCAGAAACAAAAGGCACTGCCTTCAGGTCCTGCTAGAGAGCCTGGGTTCTTGTTACAACCTCTTTTGAGCTTTCAATGGCAATTCAGCTAAGTATTTTTGCCTCTGTAATTTCAGTAAACTGCAATGTTGAACAAAGTTTTAAAGATGGAGTTAGGTTTTTTGCTACTGCGAGACTACTGGAAATTGCTTTATTTCATATGCAACAGTTAATTTTATGTTTAGGGAATATTTTTAAGAGGTGTAGAGCTTCTTTCAGTAGCTAGGATCCTGTATGACGCAGTGTCAGCCTACCTACCTTACGCCCCCTTCTGCGATTTCCAGACAACCTGTAGGGCTCTGTCCCTCAGCCCAGGGAGGACGGCCTCCGCCTGCAGGAGGCCAATGCTGCATTTTTATACTAAAGAAATCTTTGTATTGGGATTAAATTCTTAAGTTTTTAAAACAAACTTTCCGGCCCCTTGTGTCCCGTGGAGGGGACTCGGCTGTCTTACGGTAACAGCACGGTGTTCGAGGGACACCCGTGTCCATCAACATCGGTCTGAGGGTTTGGCTTATAGTTGATACTACAGCAGCCAAAACTCAGGGTCAAGTTTGGCAAAAAAAAAAAAGTATTTAGTCCTACTAAATGACCAGCCAATATAGAAATACTATATTAGATGTCCTAATGACACTGCTCTACATTGAATAGGACTTAAGTGTAACCTGTGATCAGCTTTTCATTTTCAGAGAATGCCAAGAATTTTTATATAAAAGTATCATTTCTACTCACTGTGCACTAGGGCCCACTGAGGTGAAGAGCGGGTGACAGGGCAGGTCTGAGGCGCACGGTGGGCCCCCAGTTTGCAGAGAGGTGGGCTGCTTAGTAACCTACAATGCACCTGCCTGGTCTCGAACTGCTTTTATGTCTTTGCAAAATACACTTATGCTACAGGTATATGCTTCTGTCTTATGATGGGGGCCTTTAAACTGAACTTCTTCCGTCTCTTGCTGGCTTTACTCCCGTCAGAACCTTGAAGCCAGGCCTGTTTCTGCAGCACGTGGAAGAAATGTCTTTAAACCCCTTTCCAGCTGCCTATGCTTTGGGTCTAAAAACTGCCTTCTCTGTCTGGAAGCTGGATCTTCGTTCCTTCCCGCCCCCGCACAGAAACGCGGAAGTGGGGGCACGAACCACTGCTCCCCCAGGGCGCACATTTCCTAAGCCTGTAATTCATGTCCTAATTATGTTTACTTCAGCAGATACTCGCTTCTGTTTGCATTCCTTGAGAATGTATTACTTGAAGAGCTCTTAGAATCCAGTCTAGGACTTTAGATGATCCAAAACAGGATTTCCCATACAGATAAATGAGTGGGCAATATATTAGTAAGAATTTTGTATTTTTCAGGAGAAACACTTTTAAAGCAAATTTCTTTTTTTTATTATAATGACCAGCTTTTGGTATTCCATTGTTACTGAGATCTATTTTTAGAATAAAATTTTGTTCTCCATCTAAGAGTTTTATGTGTGTGGTTTTGCTTCATTTCCTCAAACTCGAGAGAAATGAAAAGCCCCAACTAAAGAGGCATACTTTAGGTGTGAGGTGTGGCTGGCTGGACGCACAGTATCACCTGGAAACTTGGTAGAAGCAGAAATTCGTCAGCACCACCCCAGACCTCCTGAATCCATGTTCCAACACTCCTACCTGGTGGTTTTCTGGAACAGCAACGTTTTTCTGTTGGGTAGAAAGAATTATAAAAACAGGTACATTCATGTTAGAAATACACATCAGCTACAAGTACCTCAACAATGGACAGACCCGCACAGCAAGACGGAGGGTGTCCCCCGGTGTGGCCTCGACCACTGGGGACCCGAGACCGAAGCAGGGGGCTCGCGACAGGCATCACTTGGTCTGGAGAGGGCAGAGAGATGTCCCACCTGCAGAAGCGGGGGGGGGGGGGGGGGGGGTGCTGTCCCCACTGGGACCCGCTGCAGCTCTGCCCTGTTTTGGTCCTCGGAAGAACCTCACCGGCCCTGGAGCCTGGTCTATCCCTGCCCAGGCAGGGGGGCTGAGCCACAGTGTGGCCACCACAGCCCGGCCACAGCTGAGAAGAGCTCTACCAAGACCGAATCCACAAGTAGAAACTCTCGACAGACCAGTTAGGAGTAAGGAGACTGAATCAGTAATCAAAAATCTCCCCATAAAGAAAAGCCCAGCACCAGATGGTTTCACTGGTAAATTTAACCAAAGAATTAATGCTAATCCTTCCCAAATTCTTCCCAAAAACAGAGGAGGGAACACTCCCAAACTCTTTTTTAAAAGTGCTCTATGCCTGACATGGGCTTGAACTAATGACATCATGAGCTCAGGAGTCACAGGCCCTACTGACTGAGGCAGCCAGGGCCCCCGCCCAAAACTGATTTTTAAAAGCCAGCATCACCCTAATACCAAAGCCAAAAAAGGACAAACCAGAAAACTTGAAGGTAAATCCCTCGTGAATATAAATGCATTTTTTTCACCCAACAGAATTCAGCCCATTGACAGGATCACTCATCCCTGGGATGCAGGGTTGGTCTGACATGTGCAAACAGATCCGTGTGCTACCCAGCAGTAACAGACTGCAAGCACACGGTTTGGGTTCTTCTAGACACAGAAAAGCAGCTGACAAAATTCAACATCTGTTCATGATAAAACCTTACATATGGAAGGAGTATCCTTCCATACAGGGAAGTCCCCGTAGGACGGGCCGCCAGCAGTCCTCAGTCGTAGGTCAGGGTCAGGAGGGAGGCGGGGTATAAGCACAACACACAGCACGAGAAGCCGTAGCCACAACAGTCCTTATTTGCACACGACATGTTTTCATAAACAAAATCTTAGAGACGCCACCAAAACCTGTTAGAGCTAATGGATCTACTCAGTAAAGCTGCAGGGGACAAAAGCCAACATTCCAAGAGCAGCAGTATTTCTATGTACTGATAACAAAGTATCTGAAAAATAAAGACGATCCCATTTACAACAGCATCAAAAACAAAATACTTAGGACTAAATGTAATCAAAGAACTGAAAGATCTCTACCCTGAAAACCACCAAATATTGGTGAAAGACACTGAAGATACAAGTGGAAAGGCACCCTGTGGACGGTACAGTTTGCACTAACGAAGCCCATAATTTGTAGTCCTCTGAAACCCGGGGCCAACCCTACCTTTCCAACCTCGTTTCCCATTATTTACCTTCGTTTTCCAAAACTGCTTCATGCATTTGTCTTTCTTCATAGTTCTTCCTCTGCCTAGAAAATACTTCCTAATACCTCTGTTCTCCAACTCAGCATACTCTAATCCTATTTAATCCTCAATATACCCAGTTGTAGACACATAGATCGATGGACCAGAACAGAGCCCAGAAATGGACCCTCAACTCTATGGTCAACTCATCTTCGTCAAAGCAGGAAAGAATGTCCAATGGAAAAAAGACAGTCTCTTCAACAAATGGTGTTGGGAAAATTGGACAGCCACATGCAGAAGAATGAATCTGGACCATTTCCTTACACCACACACAAAAATAGACTCAAAAAGGATGAAAGACCTAAATGTGAGACAGAAATCCATCAAAATCCTAGAGAAGAACAGAGGCAGCAACCTCTTCAACTTCAGCCGCAGCAACTTCTTCCTAGAAACATTGCCAAAGGCAAGGGAAGCCAGGGCAAAAATGAACTATTGGGATTTCATCAAGATAAAAAGCTTTTGCACAGCAAAGGATACAGTCCACAAAACCAAAAGACAACCGACAGAATGGGAGAAAATATTTGCAAATGACATATCAGATAGAGGGCTAGTATCCAAAATCTATAAAGAATTTATCAAACTCAACACCCAAAGAACAAATAATCCAATCAAGAAATGGGCAGAAGACATGAACAGACATTTTTCCAAAGAAGACATCCAAATGGCCAACAGACACATGAAAAAGTGCTCAACATCGCTCGGCATCAGGGAAATCCAAATCAAAACCTCAATGAGCTACCACCTCACACCCGTCAGAGTGGCTAAAATTAACAACACAAGAAATAAGTGTTGGTGAGGATGCGGAGAAAGGGGAACCCTCCTACACCGTTGGTGGGAATGCAAGCTGGTGCAGCCACTCTGGAAAACAGTATTTTTTTGGGATCCAGCAATTGCACTATTAAGTGTTTACACAAAGGATACAAAAATGCTGATTCAAAGGGGCACACGTAGCCCAATGCTTATAGCAGCATTATCAACAATAGCTAAATTATGGAAAGAGCCCAAGTGTCCATCGACTGATGGATAAAGATGTGGTATATATACAATAGAATATTAGCTATAATAAAGAATGAACTTGCCACTGGCAATGACATGGATGGAACTAAAGAGTATTATGCTAAGTGAAATAAGTCAGTTGGAGAAAGACAAGTATCATATGATTTCACTCACATGTGGAATTTAGGAAACAAATGAGCGAAGGGAAAAAAGAAAAGAAACTGAGAGGCAAACCAAGAAACAGACTCCGAGAACACACTGATGGTGACCAGCGGGGAGAGGGGTGGGGGGTGGGGAAACAGGTGCTGGGGATGAAGGAGGGCACCTGTCGTGATGAGCACCGGGTGATGGATGGAAGTGTTGAATCACTAAATTCTACTCCTGAAACTAATACTACGTTGTATGTTAACTATGAATTAAAAACAAAAATAACTACTTTATTACTACTTTAACATTATTTGAAGAAGTTCCCATAGCACTTACCTGAACTTCTCTTATGTTTGGATTAAAGTTGACTTTGCAGAGCCTCAATATCCCGTATGTACACAGCTGCAGCAACATAATTTATAAGACCTCTCCTATTCTCACAATGCTTACTCTTTTGCACCTCTGTTCCCTTCCAAACCCATCACTCATCCCCATACCTGCCCTTATGCGTTTTCACCTTCAGTGTCTGTAAAACGTACCCCAATTACTCCAAATTATGCTAGAATATGAATTACTCTAGCAATCACAATAGCCTCAAATTGGAAAAGCTTCCTCAAGAGATAGTGAATTCTGGTGGGAACACAATTGTGCGTGTAATCATGTGAAGTGTTATACCCAGTAAGGACAGAGAAAAATCCTTAGTTTCCTTGTAACCTTGAAACTGCTATCATGATTTCTGTTTTTACAGAAAAATCATTGGGTATTTACCTACTGACTTGGAAATAAAGACCTTCGAGGCCTAGTCTAGTGACAAAGTAGCTGGAACATTTGTATCCACACACACGCACACGTACAATACAGAAGACCGTACATTAACGTAAATTAACAGGGATTCCCACTGGAGAGATTCCAAGTCCTTGTGGGAAGCAACTGAGGATTTCAACATTTTACTTTATATGCTGATCCTGATTGCGTCTTTCTCAAGTGTCTATTCCAATTCTACCTGGCCTTTAAACATTTTTTAAAGATTTTATTTATTTATTCATGAGAGACAGAGAGAGAGAGAGAGAGAGAGAGAGGCAGAGGGAGAAGCAGGCTCCCAAGGAGCAGGGAGCCTGATGCGGAACTCGATCCCAGGACCCCGGGATCATGACCCAAGCCAAAGGCAGACGCCCAACCATCTGAGCCGCCCAGGCGCCCTCTACCTGGCCTTTAAAACACAACAGCAGCCCCACCACTGGGAGGAATGCAACGCTAGGACTGCGTTTACGCTTCCGGATGGACCACTGCCCTGCCGTTAGCAGAGCCTGCTGAGAGAAGAGCTCCCAGGTGCGGACCCACATTCGATCCCCCTTCACCTTGTGACCAACAGGAGGGGCAGAAACTGACCCTCAGAGAAAAGCTGAGGAGCAGAGCAATAAAGGGCTGGCCAAAGCCTTCTTACTTAGAGGAAACCCCGGCTCCTCTCCCCTTACACACTGGGCTGCGCCGCCACGTGGCCGACAAGGTGTGACCAGAACTGCGAGGATGAAAAGCTCCAAGGACTCACGGCTTGAAACCTGTCTGGACGCCGTTATCACCGGAAAGATCACAGGGCCTAGCAAAAATATGAATTGTTGTCATGGTCTCTTCCCATTTCTGCTCAGCTAACCCACGTATCCCAACACAGCAACTAGACAGTATAGTCCACTGCGGGTTTGTGGGCCCAAAGATAACACCTGTTTGACCCACGTTCAGGACCCATAAGGGACGCAAGTAGTCAACACGGGGAGATGAAAATGTCTCCGTCGTTCCTGATAAAGACTTTGGACGACAACAGAGGTGGGAGCTTCCGAACACCAAATCCCAGAAGGAAGCCTTTATCATCAGTGACTGAAAATACTGAAAACCCAAGCACGTCGCAGAACGACAAACCGCAGGCACCCTGGCTCCCACAGAGCCAGAACAGGAAGACAGGGCTCAACTACCCAAGGCTCCCCCCGAAAGCACCGAGACTGGACAGCTGCACCAAGAGAATGTGATGGAAGAAACACCACGGAGGAGAACACCTGTTCCCCTCCCAGCCCAGTTCTTCCAGGATTAATCTGTGAAGAGCAGGACTGGCCGTTACCGCTCACGGGATCTGCGGGGTCCGAGGGCCCCAGACCCTGTGGGGGCTCTGACAACTCTCACTCATGTGCCGATCCCGCAGCGCGATCTCGGCCGTTGGCCGGCCGGGGTCCGTGTCAGGGGTCACGTGCACCAGCAGCCACGGCCATCCCTGCCCCAACTCGGTAAAAACACAGACACCGCCCCCCGAGAAGCAGAGGATGAAGACGTGGCCCAAGGCTTCCATCACACCTGACCCTCAAGCGCCCGTCGCTTTCATATTACAGGACAGAAAGGGAGGCACTTCTAAGTCCCGCTTCAGACCGAACGGGGTTATGGAAAAGCAGCTGCGTGACCAGCCAGCTGAACAGCAAAGCACGGGTACTTAAAAGCCGGACAGAAAAATACTGGCACACATGTAAGCGGCCGTCAATTTCTCAAGGTGACTGTGAGCAAAACCAACCGTGGGTGTAGCTAATGAGAAAAATCCAATTTTTAAGCTAACATTAACATTTTACAAAACTTGAGAGCCTCCTGATCCTTAGACTTGCCCTGACAATACCAATGGGGAGAGTCACAGCTGTGATTTTTTGATAATGAGCAATGAAATGTATCTGCTGCACAATTCAGTAAAGGGGTATTTTCCAAATGACTAATGCATCATGGGTAAAAGAACCAGTCAAAGTGCTAGACTCACCAAGGAATCTTAATGCATTTAACCCTTAACACGGGTTTGATCGTCACTGGTCTACTTAGAATATGGGTTTTTTTTCAATGATTATATAAATGTACACTAGCAATATAGTACAGTATTGTAAATGTATTTCCTTAGTTTTTTAATTAAAACGTTGCTCTAGTATTCTTTAAGAATACAGCACATAATATACAGAACATACAAAATATGTATTAATCAACTGTTTATCAGTAAGGCTCCAGTCAACAGTACACTATTAGTAGTTAAGTTTGGGGGGAGTCAATAATTATACACAGATTTTCACCTGTGTTGGGGGACTGGTGCCCCTAACCCTCGTGTTGTTCAAAGGGCCAACTGTGTAAGAGAAAACAGTAAGATCGCCTGGGTGGCTCAGTCGCTAAGCATCTGCCTTCGGCTCAGGTCATGATCCCAGGGTCCTGGGATCGAGTCCCGCATCGGGCTCCCTGCTCGGCAGGGAGCCTGCTTCTCCCTCTGTCTCCCACTCCCCCTGCTTGTGTTCACTCTCTGTCAAATAAATAAAAAAATCTTAAAAAAAAAAAAAAAATAGTAAGATCACTTAACAGTTAAAGGATTAGTGGTTGCTAGGGGTTAGTGGGGAGGAAGGGATGAACAGAAGGGACGGAATTTTAAGGCCGTGAAACTCTTCTGTATATTACAATCTCACAAACCTGAGACCATGACCTGAGCCGAAATCAAGAGTTGGACACTTAATTGAGCCACCCAGGTGTCCCAGGAACTCTGTACCTTCTGTTCAATTTTGCTGTGAACCTAAAATAGCTCTTAAAAAATGTATAAATTAGTAAGTTTTTAAAATTTAATTTAAACTTAAATTTTTTTAAGACCATTGACATTTTAGACTCCACACTCAAAATACCTTTCAAAAGTTTCAGTGTAACATCAAAAAGAATATCCAATTACCTGAAAAATTCTCCTTCCTTTTCTAAATACATACTTCTGAGAAGCTGAATTTTCTTCATATACTGGAACCAAAGCCAACATATTACAAAAGATTAGATGCAGAAGCAGATATAAGAATCCAGCTGTCTTCTATTAAGCCAGACATCAGAGCTTTGCTAAAATGTATAGCAATGCCATTCTTCTAAATTTTCTACATCGTTATTTTTCTTGAGAAGGACTACATTAACATGTACTGCCATTGCTTTTTTTTAAAGGAATGTGTCTTTTTTAAATGAATTCTTAAGTATTTTAAAAATCTGCTATAATTTCTACCTCGGTAAGTAAGTATCAGTAGATACAACCCATGTGAATACAAGCTCTTTGGGGTCCTCAGGAATATTTAGGGCTGTAAAGAAACTCTTGAGACCAAGACGTTTAAGAGTTGCTACTATGCATTAGTAGGTTTCTTCCATATAGAAGAACACTTCTGAAAACAATGTCCATCTGTCTGCAGAGTTGACAGCCAGTTGTCCTCTGACTTACAGGATGGGGGTCAACAAGTAAAGGGCCTGGGCGGCTGGTGTGGACAGGAAAGCGCCCTGCTCAGCTCCGGGACTTGGCTCTCTTTAGAGAGAGTGTGGGGAACCCCTAGGCAGAAGCAAGAGACCTAACAAATGACTGACTACACAATTCCCATTTATATCAAGGTAAAGAATTAAGAGCCATATATTATTTTCAAACGTAAGTAAAAAAAAAAAAACCTGAAGGTGTAGTTGAACAAGAGATGAAAATTTTAAGAAGTACTTCAGACTCCCTTTCATCTTGACCACACACAGCTGACCCGCCAATCACTTACCTTCGTGCAGCCCAAAGTCAGCCCATAACTTCACACTCCCCCAAAACTCAACTGTAGCCTCCTACTGACCAATAGCCTTACCAGCAACAGTTAACACATGATTTTATGTATCCTACACTGTATTGCTAAAATAACACCCTTTTCTTTTTTGGGGGGGTATTTCTAAACTACAGTTTGTGAGTTTTTTCAGATCGCAAATCTCAAAAAAATTGTCCAATATATTTACTTTAAAAATCCGCTTACAGTGGCCCCACAGTTCACACCTGTGTGTTCGAGGTTCAACCATACTATTCATAGACCACCAGCTAGCTCTCCAGCAATCTGCATCAGGTCACTGAGCCTACATCTGCACATTTACAAAACAAGGTAACACGCATCCAAGGAACACAATAAATACACCTAAAGGAGCATCTGACATTCGCCTACTGGTTCAACACCACGAATACCTGTTACGACAGATTCTCATTATGAGGAGCGTAAGAGAGACTAAAACCCTATTCTCTGATCTAGGCAGACGATTCAGCAAGGGGATAAAATATGTCACTGTTTACTTCTATTCCATGCAGTATTTTCACTGAATGCAAAAAAAAAAAAAAAAAAACACGTTAGTTCTTACACATTATGAAAACCAACTAGCTGAACAAAGCCAAGTAAGGTAAACTTTCAAATAAATGAAATTCAAATAATTAGGGTTCTTATGCTGGGTAACAGCCCATGCAATTTTTAAAAATATTAACACAGCTTACGAGAACAGTTTGTCCAAAAAGCACAAGCTAAGGAGTCGGTAGACCCATGTTCGAATTTTACTTTGTAGTTGCTCAAAGGATGTGGGCTACGTGCTTAAAGCCACCAGCACCTGGTACTGGCTATTAGGGCCGCCATGACTCAAGCAGCGGGAATTTAGTTTCTCACCGTCTCTGGTGGCTGCAAGTCCGGAGACCAGATGCTGGAAGACACGGTTTCTTCTGAGGCTTCTCAGCCCGGCTTGCTGATGGCCCGATGGCACCTTCACAGGCTCCTCCCGCTGGGTGTGTCTGGGACCTGTGCTCTTCTCAGGAAGACACCAGTCCTCTCACATTTGGGCTCAGAGGACCTCATTTTGCCTCAGTTAACTCTTTAAAGGCCTTATCTAGAACGGCAGTCACACTCTGAGGTACTAGGGAGATCAGGACTTCAACATATGGATTTGGGAGGCGCAATTCAGCCCATAACCACGGTGGACCCTCAATCAAGCAAAAAGGACAAGTTTCTAAAGTGATTTCATACCTTCTTTCAATTCCTCAAGGGCAGGGAGAACCCTCCCACCGACGCGAGGCCGTGGACCCACAAGTGCATCAGCACCTCACGCTGCAAACAAAGGCAAGGCAAGATCCTGGAGGATGGAGAAACTTTCACTCCTCCCAGGGTACGCTCTACGTAAAGGCACCTAAAGGAGTCACAGGTAAGAAGACACACGGAGTGTTTACTATTTGCTTTCCCTGGGCCTCAGAAGTCTGCTGCGGACCCAGGGGAAGGACGGGGCTGCTCAGGCCCAAGGAGGAGACACGGACCCCTGCCTGTGTCCACCCCTCTTCCCACCAGCATCTATGCAACAAAGCCATTACACTATTTTTTTTAATCCCAATGCAGATTTACCTAATTTTTAACATGGATTTTACTTATAATACACAAAGCAACTACACAGATATCTTAAAAGAATTTCATGAATCACATTATTTAAGAACACTTTTTTAAAGATTTACTTGAGAGAGAGACAGAGAACGAGGGGAGGGCCAAAGGGAGAGGGAGAAGCAGGTGCCCGCCGAGCAGGGAGCCCGACACTGGGCTCGACTCCAGGACCCCAAGATCATGACCTGAGCCGAAGGCAGACACTTGACCGACTGAGCCTCCCAGGCGCCCCTAAGAACACTTCTTAGTAATTTGTTTTACGAATTCCACTTTTATTTAACAGCTAACATCTGAGTGCTTACAATACACAGATACGACTATACAGTAAGTCATTTAACCCTGATATAACCCTATTAAGGCGTGGAGAAAATACTTAGGAGGAAAAAAAACGATGCAGTCTTTTTAAAGAATTTTATTAAGAGGTTCTCACAAATTAGGGAAAAGCTTATTGACCAGTAAGAAAGAAGTCCTTATTTTAAAACACAAGTGGAAAAACATCAAAGAGAATTTGGCACGGTAAGTGTGGTAAACTCCAGTGGTCCCGCCCGGTGTCCAAGTCTTGTCAACTGCACACTCTCAGGTCGTGCTCAAAGCTTCCAGAAGGAACACCAAACCCAGGCCCTTCCGACAGGACACCTCAGGGCACTGAGGCTCCCCCGTAACCTCCCCCGAACTCGCACACGCACACTAACACAGCCCATCACACACAAACCCCCCCTTCGCCTAAACAAAGATTAGGGCACAGGATACTAATGTTCTGAATCAAGATCACTAGTAGCAAAGCAGAATACAACACAAATGTCCTAATTAAAGAACCAATAATTCTTTTATACTTCAGACAGCTTCACGTGTTCAACAATGTGCTAAGGACCTTTATGAGAGAAAGGTACGAACGGTGCCCTTAATTACCCCCCTGCAGATGGGGCATTTTCTCAGAGAGGGGGCACATTCCTGGCACACGACCAGGTGGCCACACGGAATGAACACTATGGAAACTTCTTTGTCCATGCACACTTTACACGTCCTCTCTTCCTGCAGCCTCCTCAACTGCTCTTCCAGCGACAGACCTAGTAAGAACAGACTTCAGTGAAATTTAGTTTCTACTTTAACTCCCATTAAAGAAAAAAAAAAGGGTACTATTTCCCATTGGTCTTAAGTCTTCATTTTGTTTTACCTGAAACATCTTCAGTTGGAATATACTTCATGTTCTTGTCCACTGAGGAAAGAAAAACATACAAAAGGCATTATTCTACCAAATATAAGACTACGTCACCCACTACTCATTTCCTTGAACAACAAAGATGCTAGCTACAGATGAGGAATTACGCAGTCATACTACTGGGGCAATGGGAAGACCTCCCTGTTTTAGAACTAGTTAAATGTACAGACTAGGGTTGGCTAACTGGATTTATCATTTGTCAAACATAAACATGAACATAATCCCACAGATTTCTGAAATAATTTTACCAGAAACTCACCAAATAACTTCTTATATAACGTAGAGTCAATTTCTTTTAAACAACTTTTGAAGATGTTGGCAGCAGTGTTTCCTTTAACTAAAACGGTATCAATCAGTTCTCTTGCTTGCAAAGGTATCTGTGTTTTTTGCTTAATGATATCGTGTTCCTGTTTATTGATTACATTGGCCTTTAAAAGATTATCCAGGATAGGAAGCACACAAGTCAACTGTTGAAAGAGAGCCATTCTATTCCTCCGAATTAATGACAAATCATCTTCATTTAAGAAAGAAAAAAGAAAAAAATCCGTTAGATTTTAAAGGGCTCCAACGATATACACATAGTCATTAACAACCAGCCCTACAATTTAGGCCCTAAATTAACAGGAGCTTGAAAAAGAAGCATAAAGTTACTTGTTTGCACTTAAATTCAAACCCATCATTCAGAAAACTTCTGGAAGATTTAGCTAAGGCATATCATATAGTACACACAACACACAGGGTCTCTGTTTTTGTCATTTCTTAAAGTGGAGATATTTACACAGGTCTTTGAACCCTGCTGTTCCATAGAAAGAAAGCAGAATTTTGAAGGACAGTAAAACTATGGAATTAGTAATACTGACTTCTATTTGCATCCTATCACTATAGTTTTACAAACACTTTCGTACAAACTCCCTTATTTGATACCAAAGATCCTATCACTTGAATAAGGCGGGTATGACTACTTCTCATTTTCAAACACGGAGGAAGAAACCTCAGAGCACAAGCGACCTCCTCAAAGAGCCAGTCTCCTGATGACATTCTCCCCACCCCGTGCTGAAGGAGCATGGCTGCAGTGTGAGTCTCACCTGTCCCGCGAGGACAGACCCAGGCCCCCACGCCAGCCCCGCCGCTCCCTGGCTATGTGCCCTGAGCCGTCACTCCCACATCCATCTACTTCACAAACAACGTTTCCATGTGCTTGGCACTACGCTGAAATGTTTTGTTTGCAATTTCTCATTTAATTGTCCCAGAATCCCATGCAATTCATACTATTACCTCCATTTCATAGAATCGCAACCTGCTTTCTGACAGAGCCAGGATTTAAACGCATATCTGTCTCAATTTAGCAATCAGACTTTACCGTTCCCCTCCATGAGCACACGATAAGGTGCTCTTAAGCCACGCCTAGCATTACTTACCAGCTTCAACACAAAGTGTCTCCCAGCCCCCACCCCCCTCAACACTGTGCAGCCTTGGCCTCTGCAGCTGCTACATGCTGGACGCCACAGCTCGGCCGCGAGCCCCGGGAGCAGGCACCACGGCTACAACAGGCATGGGGTCGGGCATGGGCGCGCGTGCTCCGTTCGTATTTCCCGGGGGAACGATTACTCAACAGACTGAGCGTCCCCTGCATGAACACCACAGTCAGCTCCCTGATCAGCTCCCCACTAACTCTGGGCCAGGCAGGGGCCTCTCAGCAACTAAGACTTCACCATCAGGTCTATGTTCTGTCAAAGGACCACTGAGCAAGCACCACGGAGTCAAATACCATGTTAAGAATATGATTTCAAGGACATTTTTTTAAAAAACTGAAATAAGACCTGCACCCAACTTTCAACTCTTCCTTTCTCAAAGAATATAAATGTTATATATGAGCGAGGAAAGTAATACACTTCAAGAAGTTATACTAAAATCATCTGATTGGCACCAATCACAGACCTTATTGAAACAGAAATGCAGAAAGGAAGCTGTCATGCCTAGTTCCCAGCATGGCCCACCATGCGGAAGGGGGAGCACCTGCAAGTAGGTAGTGGACACACGCCAGCGCTCCTGTGACGGGTCACCTAGGCCTCCGAGCCTCGCAGAAACAGGGCAAGTGACTAACATTCCCGAGTACCTGATGCCATTTCTTCAGTTTGTTGTTCCTTCTCTTCTTCTCGGGTCTCATCTTCAGCATTAAGAAGCGCTAACACAATATCGTTAACGGTTCTGTAATTCTCCCCAGTGGTCAGGATCTTACTCTGCACCGTCTGCCTCACCAGGCTTCGACTGAAGCCCATCTCCAAGGCGGCCTTCACCACGGGGGTGTTCATCATGACTGCATCTTCTGAAGAACCTTCTCCAGGGCCAAAATGGACAACTATTTGAAAAGACATGTACCAACGCTTAATGCCACAAATATCAAAATACAGAGAAAAATCATGACTACAGCACAGTCTTTACTCTCATACTGTTCATATCCTGGTAAGGCACATGAGCTATTCATGCACCAATTACCTGTAATTCCCACAAAAGTATGAACACAAGAGGATCAAATGAGAGTGTAACAATATGCTCTACTTTTTAAAATATCACTTCCCGCATTACATCTTGGAACCTACTCAGTGAGAGACTCTGTAAGGACAGGGCTTAGGAATCTATGTCTTCTTGAAAAATCACAAAACGGGGGCGCCTGGGTGGCGCAGTTGGTTAAGCGTCTGCCTTCGGCTCGGGTCATGATCCAGGGTCCTGGGATCAAGTCCCACAGCAGGCCCCTTGCTCAGCAGGGACCCTGCTTCTCCCTCTCCCTCTGTCTGCCTATCTGCCTACTTGTGATCTCTCTCTGTCAAATAAATAAATAAAATCTCTAAAAAAATAAATACACAATAAAATCCCAAAATGATTCTGATGTACAGTCATTTTTGGGAGCCAATATGCTCTAGGACTGTAGGTACACCCCAGGAAAGCAGGGGAAATCAACAAAGACCTCATTAGAGCTGACGTCAGAATTTGGACTTGAAGGATACACGGGATCTAGAGAGGCAGACGGATAAACCAGGGGGAATAACACCGATGGAGGGAGTGAAGTGGAAGATTCGTTCACGCAAAATACGTCTAACAACGTAGTCACAAAATGTGGCTGAAGCAGTCACGTGACTGCGATCACGACAGACGCTCTGAGAACAGAAAGCTGTGTGAGGTGACTGAAAGAAACGAGGAGGGATGAGGACCAGTGACATGGGGTGATCGGGGAAGCACTTTCTGGGAACTGGGTCAACTCTGACCAGTACGGCACGTCGGCGGAAATTACAAAAAGCCGTCATCCTTCAAGACGCCTGACTGCCCTCTGCTGGACAAGTGCTCTAATAAACACGACTGCAGCACAGCCACCCACACACGGCTCACGGCTCAGGCGTAAGCCTGTGGGGAGAGGCAACAGCACAACAAGCGCATGAGCCGTAAGAAGGATCATGGGAATGTCTGAGAGGAATCTTCTAGGCAACAAGAGCAGCACAAAAGCCCGATTCGAGACAAAATCATGACATTCAAGAACTAGAAAAGGGTGCCTGGGTGACTCAGTCGTTAAGCACCTGCCTTCGGCTCAGGTCACGATCCCGGGGTCCTGGGATCGAGCCCTGCATCAGGCTCCCTGCTCGGCGGGGAGTCTGCTTCTCCCTCTCCCTCTGCCTGCCGCTCCCCCTGCTTATGCTCTCTGTGTCAAATAAATAAATGTTAAAAAAAAAAAAAAGAACTAGAAATAAAGTGGTGAGTGGCAGTCAGAAAGGAGGGTGATCCCCAGACCGTGTAGAGCCAGTTTATTTTTCACTCTAGGTGTGACAGAATGTTCTGCAGGCATTTGAAGTGAAGAATGATAAAACCTGGTCTGTGTTTTCAGAAGATGATTCTGGCAGCTCTGTGATAAACGTTCATGATGTGAGATGGAATGAGACCGGCCAGGCCATCATGAAGATGGTGACTGCAGTATGGACTGGGCTGACAGTGCCCTGTGGAGAAGGACAGACACACGAAGATTCTGGGTTGATGCCTGACTTGAGTCAACTTTCTGAGCTCAGTAGGTGGGTACCATTAACTGAGATGGGGAAGGCCAGACAAGATCAAATCTGAGGGATCCAAGACAGGAGAAAAGGTCTGCTCTGATCGTATTAACCCTGAAACACCCATTATAATCAAGTAGAGATTAAATATGTAGTTGGACATGCCAGCCTGGAGCTAAGGAAATGAAGAAATAAATTTGGGCCAAGTGGTGAGAAGTACTCCAGCATTTATGGTTTGAAAAAGGAGCCACCAAAGGAGACTGTTCATAATTAACCAGAGAAATAGAGGAAAACCAAGAATGTGGTGTCCAGGAAGCCAAGTGAAGGTGTCTTAAGAAGGATGCAGGAAAGTCATGTCAGCAAGACTACCAAGTAAGATGTCCCCCGCTTGTACTGTGACTCAACAGCAATTTGGAATACACCTGCAAACAACAGTGCCTTTGTGAAAGCTTTGAGATCCAGGCAGAAGATTATGAAACCTCCATATCCTCAGGACTTGGCTACAGGTCCACTTGGCTTGATCCTGTCACCAGCACCCTACACAAAAGAATGAGGACCCAGGCCTACCCATGCTTTAGCATACGGACACACAGACCTCGGTTCCAGCTGCAGACACTGAAATTGCCTGTGAACTGCATCCCACCATAGTCCGGGGAGCCCCTGGAGGTAAATCCACCAAATTCAGTCAGAATGCAGAATTGGAAGGACCAACCTATCCCAGCCTCAATCTGCAAACAGTCCTGCTAGCACAGGGACGCAGCAGGACACACTGGCCAGTGCACACCTGGAGCTCCTGTCTGCGCCTCAAGAGATCCTGCAACAGCTCCAGCCTCTCCAAATGCCATCAGGAAGCAGCCCTGCCCACCAAAGCACCTGGCGGGAGACATGCGCACCTGCGCCTCTGCAGCCAAGTCTGCAGACCTCAATTTTGGCTGTAGAACCAGAAACAGCCCTCAGGCTCAGTTCCCGCCCCTCTCAGCCATGGTCCAAGACCCCTTCCTGCTCCAGACAGGAGTCCTTGCACAGACCTAGGTGGAGCCACACCCATCTGCATATCTGGTAACAGTCCTGCCGTCTGTGGACCCTGCAGCAGATCTGGATCCCAACATCCTGTAGAACAATGTACTAGAGACAGTACCACCCATCAAGGGACCAGACAGAAACCACGCCAGCCTGAGTGCTGGTAACAAGCCCACCAAGCACAGATCCCACCACAGACCAAGCAACAGCCTCAAAACTGGTTCCAACCATGTATCCTCCAAGGGAACTGACAGGAAAAGGTCTTTTATCTGCCAAAACCAGTCTGTAAAGACTAGAAGAGGTGCTTCTTTCTTCAAATGCACAGACACCAATGAAAGGCTGCTCATATCATGCAAAACAGGCAATAGGACAACACCAGAGGAAACCAAGAAAGGTCCAGTAATTTACCCCGAAGAAATGGAAATCTACAATCTGCCTGACAACAAACTAAATATTATCATCTTATACTCAATGAAATTCAAGAGAACAAAGATAGGCAACTAAAAGAAATAATAATACATTTCAGAAATACATTTCAGGAGTTTAATATAGAAAAAGAAACCACAAGAAAGAACCAAACAGAAATCCTCGAGCGGAAGAATACAACAGAACTGGAAAACTGAGGCACGAGCTTCAACAACTGATCTGACCACAGAGAAGAAAGTATCAGAGAACTCGAAGGGAGATTATTTGAAATCAGCCAGTTATAGGAACAAAAACAAAAAAGAATGGAAGAGTGAAGAAAGTCTATGCAAGTTATGAGACACCGCCAAACAAATGAACATCCACCTCATAGGAGTCCCAGAGGAGAAAAAGGGGCATAAAGTTTATTTAAAGACGTAATAGCTGAAAATTTCCCAAATCATGGGAGAGATTTTCCAGTTGTTATTGTATTCTCCAGCAACAATAAAATCAAAGAACCACAAGCATGATCAACCCAAACATTATTCTCAAATGTGTAATAGTCAAAATGTGAAAAGAGAGATAGAGAACTTCGAAAACAGCAAGAAAAAAACGACTGCTCACGTACAAGGGACACCCTCAGTCTCTCCGCACACTGCCCGACAGAGATCATGCAGGGCAGCTGAGACGGACTCAGAAAACAAAACCACACCAATAATAAAGGCAAAACCATCCTTCAGAAATGAAAAAAAAAGATAAGACATTCCAGAAAACCAAAGTTGAAGGAGTTATTCAACATTAAACCTGCCCTACAACCAATGCTAACAGGTTATGTGCAAGCTGAAATGGACACTAAATAGCAACATGGAAACACACCCAAGTGTATAATTTCCTGGTAAACGTAAATGTGGAGTCAAATTCAGCATACCCTCTACTATTACTGCGTCTCTAGCGTGAAAGTTAAAAAACCAATAATATTAGTAACTACAGCTAAAATAACTTGTTAATGGATCCATATCAGAAGACATCAACAGTGCAAAATGTGCGGTGAAGATAAGTCGAAGTCTTAAGTTGTTAACCAGCGTAAAGCAACGACTCCATCTCTTAAGATGTTTTAGGTGAAAATCACAGTGAACACAAAGACAAAACCTATAGTTAAAGCACACTATGACAGAAAATAACTAAAAAAGGACTACAGCAAGAGAAGAAATGAACAAAGGAACTGAAAAAAAATCATTATAAGAAGTCTTAAGAGGACCGGTATTTACTTTAAAATGTAAATGAAATAAACTACGTTCTCTAATCAAAAGACACAGAATGGCTAAATATATTTAAAGAAACAAGACCCAGCAATATGCATCCTACAAGAGACTCTGGCAAGCTGAAAAGTGAAGGGATGGAAAAAAATATTCCATGCACATGGCAACCAAAGAAATGAAGAGTGGCTGCCTAACAAGTTAGACTTTCGGCCAAATATCAGTGAGAAGAGACAGAGAGGGTCACTACGTCGGGACGAAGGGGCCGGTGCACCAGGAGGACATAACAAGTGCACAGATGTGTGTGCTGAACACCGGAGCACCTAAATATTTAAAGCAGGGGCACCTGGGTGGATCCGCTGGTTAAGCTGACTCTTGATTTCAGCTCAGGTTGTGATCTCAGGGTCATGGGACTGACCCCTGCCCCAGGCTCTGTGCCCATCGGGGATTCTGCTTGAGATTCTCTCTGCCCCTCCCCCAGCTCTCTCTCTCAAATAAATAAAATCTTTAAAAAATATATTTAAAGCACATATTAACAACACTAAACTGAGGAAAAGAGACTAATACCTACAAGCAGGGGGCTTCAGTAGCCCACTTTCAATGTTGGCCAGAGCACCCAGACACAAGATTAATAAGGAAACCACAAACCTGAACAACAATCTACACCAAGTGGACTTCACTCAGCAGCACAGAACACATGCTTCTCAAGCTCTCATGGAACAGTCCTCAGGACAGATCCTAGCTTCTCCTCAAAGCCAGGTTTAACAAACTGAAAATACTGAAATCACATCAAGTATCTTTTCCACCTACAATGGCATAAAACTAGAAATCAGTAACAGGAAGAAAACTAACAAATTCACAAATACAGGGAAATCAGACAACACACTCTTGAACAACCAATGGATTAGAAAGGAAATCAGTATGAAATCAGAAAATACTTGAGACAAACAAAAACACAACATACCCAAACTTAGGGGATGGAGCAAAAGCAGTTCTGAGAGGGAAGTTTTTAGCAATAAATACCTAAATTAAGAAAAATGAAAGCTCTCTAGGGTGCCTGGTGCCTGGGGGGGGGCACAGTTGGGTAAGCATCCAACTCTTAGATTTGGCTCAGGTCGTGATCTCAGGGTCGTGGGATCAAGCCCCAGTCAGGTTCCCCAGCACTGGGGAGTCTGCTTGAGATTCTCTCTCTGCCCCTCCCCCACCACATGCACTCAGCACAGGCTAAAGTAAGTGAATCTTCAAAAAAAAAAAAAAAAATGAAAGCTCTCAAAAAAACAAAACAGGAAAAAAAAAACCCGCTTAATTTACACATCCAGAATACAGGAAAATAAAGTGGGGGATCGGTGAAACAGGTGAAGGGGATTAAGAGTACACTTATCTTGATGAGCACTGAGTCACGTATGAAATCATTATAGCGTATACCCAAAAAATATAACACAGTATACTAACTACCCTGAATTTTAAGAAAACTCACTAGTTTAAAAATAAAAACAAAACAAAAATATAAAAACAAACAAACTAAGCCTATGGTGAACGGAAAGAAAAATTAATTAAAGATTAAAGCAGAAATAAATGCCACAGAAACTATAAAAACAAAAGGAAAAAACAATGGCACTAACAGTTGGTTTTTTTGAAAAGAGAAAACTGACAAACCTCTAGCTAGACCAACCTAGAAAAGAGAGCACTCATACAAAATTAGACATTACAAATGACGCTCCAAATATGCAGAAGCTCCTAAGAGACTACTGTGAACAACTACATACTAAGAAACTGGACAATATATATGAAATGGATAAATTCCTAGAAACCTACAACTTAACCAAGACTGAATCAGGCAAAAATAAAATATCTCAACAGAGCAGTAACAACTATGATAACTAATGCAGTAATCAAAAATCTCACAACAAAGAAAAGTTTGGAATCAGATTTCACTGATGAATTCTACCAAAAATTTTAAAAGGAATCAACACCAACCCTTCTTAACCTCTTTCAGCATCCTGCAGAGAAAGAAACAATCCCAAAACCATTTCATGAAGCCAGCCACCCTGACAGTAAAGACAGATAAGGACGTTACATGAAAACAAACATCAGGCCAATATCCTTGATGAACAGACACGAAACTGGGGAGAGGGGCAGGGACAGCTAAAACGGTGGTGGAACAGGGGACTTCAGGCTCACCTCGTCCCTCGAACTCAGCTAGATAACTATCAGATCATACTAAATACCCCAGAAGTCACCCTGAAGACTGACAGAACACACTCCACAACTAAAGGGAGAGAAGAAGCCACATCGAAGAAGGTGCAAAGTGCGGAGACGTGGTCTGGGGAGAAAGGGACTGCAGGGGCTGCAGAGGGCAGGGAGTCCTGGTTGCAAAGAAGCGGGAGAGACAGGGGCACACCGGGGAACGCACAAGGAGAACGTTTCCCCAAAGCTACTGTCTGGGAAAACGACGGCTGAATTTCTTGAGTTCTCGCAACCAGCCAGGATTAAAGCCTGGAGTTTTCAAGGTCAGCGGGCTTGGCTGAGCTAGAGCCTGGAGGGCACTGCCCTACCGCTGGAGAGGAGGCAGGCAAACAACCCAGAGGTGGACAGCATGGAAACAGTGATCTGGGAAACCTGAAAATGCCTGGGGCACGCAGCGGGGAGATTATTCGCTCTTCTTGGAGAGGCAGCGTTCACAGAGCCGCCTCTCTGGAAACAAAGGAGCCCACTGGCCCCCCTTCCCTCCCCGCCCCTCAGCATAAACACGGAGCCACCTGCAGTAAACAGCGCAGCGCCCACACTGGCCGCCTAACCTGCTTACACCAGGTCCCACACCCCTGTGCTCTGCCGGGAAGGCCCTCCTCCGGCAGGCTTGCTCAGTCCCAGAGCAGCAGGCCCCTCCCCAGAAGACAAACGGAAACCCCTGCCCATACCACGTCTCCCAACCAGGGACTTCTGCAAGGCCTCAGTTCTGGTGGAGATGGTGTCAGGTCTCATTTCACAAGCAGACCAGCGCACACCTCATTAAAACTCGCCACACTCAGGCCAGGGACCAAACACTGTCCACAGCGGGCAAGGAGAGCCTCTGCAGACCGCTGGCCCGAAGGACAGAGCGGCCAAACCACAGCAGCAGAGTGCATGCAGCACACATCTGAGACACTCCCTGAAGCACCGGGCCCTGGGCACTGCAGGACCTCTTCTTCATACTCTCAGAACGGGTCATATAACAAGGCTTTTCTAACACAGAGAGAAGGAAGAGACATAGACAAGATGCCAAGACAGAGGAATTTCTCCCAAATGAAAGAACAAGATAAGGCCACGGCCAGAGATCTAAGCCAAACTGATATAAGTAACATGCCCGATGGAGAATTTAAAGCAACGACTGTGAGGATACTCGCTGGGCTTGAGAAATGAATGGGAGACTTCAGGGAGGCCCTTACCGCAGAGATAAGAAAATAAAACAGAATTAGTCAGAGATGAAGAATGCACCAACTGATCATGGAGACAGGCTTGATGCAAAGAACAGCAGGCTAGAAGAAGCAGAGGAACGAATTAGTGATCCAGAAGACAAAGTGATGGAACATAATGATGCTGAACAAAGGAGAAAGAAGAATCATGGAACGCGAGAACACACTTGGGGAGCTCAGCGACTCCGTCAAACATCGTAACGCTGGTATGACAGAAGTCCCAGGAGAAGAGGAGGAAAGGGGGCAGAAGGTTTATGTGAGGAAATAACAGCAGAAAACTTTCCTCATCTGGGGAAGGAAACGGACATCCAGATCCAGAAGGCACAGAGAATGCCCATCAAAATCAACAAAAGCAGGCCAACACCAAGACATACTGGAGGAAAATTTGCAAACCACAGTGACAAAGAAAGAGTCTTAAAAGCAACAAAAGAAGTCCTTAACTTACAAGGGAAGACCCATAAGACTAGCTGCAGATCTCCCCGCAGACACTGGGCAGGCCAGAAGGGAGTGGCATGATGTATTATTCAACGTGCTGAATGGCAAAAATCTGCAGCCAAGAATACTCTACCCAGTAAGGCTATCATTCAGAATAGAAGGAGAGATGAAGAGTTTCCCAAACAAAACCAAAGGAGGTCATAATCATAAGCCAGCCCAGCAAGAAATACTACTAAAGGGGACTCTGAGATGAAAAGAAAGATCAAAATGACAAGAAAGGAGCAGAGAAAATCTCTAGAAACAAACACAAATAATAAAATGCACTAAATTCAAATCTATCAATAATTACTCTGAATGTACATAGACTAATAGCTCCAATCAAAAGACATGCAAGTGTCAGGATGGATTAAAAAAAAAAAAACAACAACAACAACAAGGGGCGCGTGGGTGGCTCAGTCGTTACATGTCTGCCTTTGGCTCAGGTCGTGATCTCGGGGTCCTGGGACAGAGCCCCACATCGGGCTCCCTGCTCCACGGGAAGCCTGCTTCTCCCTCTGCCACTCCCCCTGCTTGTGTTCCCTCTCTCGCTGTGTCTTTCTGTCAAATAAATAAATAAAATCTTTTAAAAAAATTAAAAAATTAAAAAAAAAAAGACCCACCTATATGCTGCCTACCAAAGACACATGTTAGACCTAAAGACACCACCAGATTGAAAATGAGGAGATGGAGAACCACTGATCACACAAATGGACATCAAAAGAAAGCTGGAGAAGCAATATTTTTTTCAGACAAACCAAATTTTAAACTAAAGACTGTAACTAGAGAGGAAGAAGGTCACTATATCATCATTAGTGGGTCTATCCAACAAGAAGATCTAACAATTGTAAATATTTATGCCCCCACCTTGGAAGCACCCAAATACATAAAACAAATCAGAACAAAGAAATTCATTGAAATAATACAGTCAGAGTAGGAGCTTTAACACCCCACTCACATCAATGTACAGATCATCTAAGCAGAAAATCAACAAGAAACAATGGCTTTGAAGGACACACTGGACCAGATGGACTTCAGAGATATATTCAGAGCATTCCATCCTCAAACGGCAGAATACACATTCTTCTCGAGTGCACATGGAACATTCTCCAGAAGAGATCACATACTGGGTCACAAAGCAGGTCTCAACAAGTACAAAAAGACTGAGATCATACCATGCATATTATCAGACCACAACACTATGAAACTTGGAAGTCAACCACAGGAAAAAATTTGGAAAGACCACAAATACATGGACGTTAAACATGCTACTAAGGAATGAATGGGTCAACCGGGAAATCAAAGAAATAAAAGACTACATGGAAACAAATGAAAATGAATACACAATGGTCCAAAACCTTTGGGATGCAGCAAAGGTGGTCCTAAGAGGGAAGTATGTAGCAATACAAGCCTACATCATGAAGCAAGAAAAGTCTCAAATACACCTAACCTTACACCTAAAGGAGCTGAAGAACAAGAAGCAAGAAGTCTTAAAGCCAGCAGGAGGGAAATAACAAAGATCAGAGCAGAAATAAATGATAAAGAAAAAAAAATAGGTCAGTGAAACTGAGAGCAGATTCTTTGAAAGAATAAAATTGATAAACCCCTAGCCAGACTTAGCAAAAAAGAAAAAGGACCCAAATAAATAAAATCACAAATGAGAGAGATCACAACACCACAGAAATACAAGCAATTCTAAGAGATTATTATGAAAAACTATATGCCAACAAACTGGACAACCTGGAAGAAATGGATAACTTCCTAGAAACACATAAATTACCAAAACTAAAACAGGAAGAAACAGGAAACCTGACCAGACCCATAACCAGCAAAGAAATTGAATCAACAATCAAAAATCCCCTAAACAGGGCGCCTGGGTGGCTCAGTTGGTTAAGCAACTGCCTTCAGTTCAGGTCATGATCCTGGAGTCCCGGGATCGAGCCCCGCATCAGGCTCCCTGCTCTGCGGGGAGTCTGCTTCTCCCTCTGACCCTCTTCCCTCTCGTGCTCTCTATCTCTCATTCTCTCTCTCTCAAATAATAAAATAAAATCTTAAAAAAAAAAAAAAAATCCCCTAAACAAATTAAGAGTCCAGTGCCGGATGGCTTCCCAAGGGAATTCTCCCAAACATTTAAAGAAGAAGTAATACCTATTCTTCTCAACTATTCCAAAAAACAGAAAAGGAAGGAAAACTTCCAAATTCGTTCTATGAGGCCAGCATTACCCTGATACCAAAACCAAAGACCCCACCAAAAAAGAGAACTACAGGTTGATACCCGATGAATATGGATGCAAAAATTCTCAACAAAATATTAGCAAGTCGAATCCAACAGTACATTAAAGGACTCATTCACCACAATCAAGTGAGATTTATTCCTGGGCTGCAAGAGTAGTTCAATATTCGTAAATCAATCAGTGTGATACTGAAGAGAAAGATTAAGATCCATATGATCACTCCAATAGATGCAGAAAAAGCATCTGACAAAGTACAACATCATTCATGATAAACACCCTCAGCAAAGGTTTAGAGGAAACATACCTCAACATAATAAAGGCCATGTGTGAAAAAGCCACAGCTAATACCAACCTCACTGGAGAAAAACTGAGAGCTTTCCCTCTAAGGTCAGGAACAAGACCGGGGTGGCCACTCTCACCATTACTATTTAACACAGAACTGGAAGTCCCAGCCTCAGCAGTCAGACAACAGAAGGAAAGAAAAGGCATCCAAACCAGCAAGGAAGAAATCAAACTTTCACTATTTGCAGATGACATAAACACCTGAAAGACTCCACCAAAAACCTGCTAGAACAGATATAAAACATCAACGTACAGAAATCTGTTACATTTTCATACACTAATAATGAAGCAGAAACAGAAATCAAGGAATTGATCCCATTTACAATCGTACCAAAACCCTAAGATACCTAGGAATAAACCTAACCAAATAGGTAAAGGATCTGTTCTCTAGAAACTACAGGACGCTTATGAAAGAAACTGAGGAAGACACAAAGAGATGAAAAGACATTCCATGCTCATGGACTGGAAGAACAAATATTGTTAAAATGTCTATGCTACCTAAAGCAATTTACACATTCAGTGCAACCCCTATCAAAATACCACCAGCGTTTTTCACAGAGCCAGACCAACCAACCCTAAAATTTGTATGGAACCAGAAAAGACCCCAAATAGCCAAAGGAATATTGGAAAAGAAAAGCAAAGCTGGCGGCATCACAATTCTGGACTTCAGGCTATATTACAATGCTGTGATCATCAAGACAGCATAGTACTGGCACAAAAACAGACACAGAGATCAATGTGACAGAAGAGAACCCAGAAATGGACCCTCAACTCCATGGTCAAGTAACCTTCAACAAAATAGGAAAGAATATCCAATGGAAAGAAGACAGTCTCTTCAACAAATGGTGTCGGAAAAATTGGACAGTCACATGCAGAAGAATGAAACTGGACCATTTCCTTACACCACACACAAAAATGAACTCAAAATGGATGAAAGACCTAAATGTGAGACAGGAGTCCAGCAAAATCCTAGAAGAGAACACAGGCAGCAAACTTTCTGACATCAGCCATAGCAACTTCTTACTAGACATGTCACCTGAAGCAAGGGAAACAAAAGCAAAAATGAACTACTGGGACTTCATCAAGATAAAAAGCTTCCCCACAGCAAAGGAAACAGTCCACAAAACTAAAAGGCAACCTTCCGAATGGGAGAAGATATTTGCAAATGACTTCTCTGCTAAAGGGTTAATATCCAACATATACAAAGAACTTCTAAAACTCAACTCTCAAAAAACCAAAAACCCAACAATGGGCAGAAGACATGAATAACATTTTCCCAAAGAAGACATACAAATGGCCAACAGACACACGAAAAGATGCTCAACATCACTCATCATCAGGGAAATACATATCAAAACCACAATGAGATACTACCTCACAGGTGTCAGAATGGCTAAAATCAACAACCCAAGAAACAAGTGTTGGCAAGGATGCAGAAAAGGGAAGCCTCTTACACTGTTAGTGGACATGTAAAGTAATGCAGCCCCTGTGGAAAACAGTATGGAGATTCCCCCAAAACATTAAAAATAGAACTTCCCAGGGCACCTGGGTCGCTCAGTCAGTTGAACGTCTGACTCTTGATTTCGGCTTGGGTCATGATCTCAGGGTCATGAGTTCAAGCCCAGTGTCAGGCTCTGTGCTCAGCAGCAGTCTGCTTTAGATTCTCTGCCTCTCTCTCTGTACCTCCCCCACTTGCGAACACACGCTCTCTCAAATAAATTTTAAAAATTTTTAAAAAGAAAAAAATAGAACTTCCTTATGATCCAGCAATCCCACTTCTGTGTATTTATCAGAAGGAAACAAAATCACTTTCTGAAAGATTTATCTGCATTCCCCTGTTCACTGCAGCATGATTCACAACAGCCAATACATGAGAACAACCTCTAGGTGTTCATCAGCAGATCTGAATAAAGAAAACATGGTAATACGTGCAGAATATTATTTACCCATAAAAAAGAAGAAAACCCTGCCATTTGCAATAATATGGATGGACTTTACCAGATGAGTAATTTCTGAGAACATACAGAGTACCGGCTATAGTTCACAATATTGTATTACACGCTTGGAAGTTACTAAAAGAGTAAATCTTAAATATTCTTACCACACAAAAAAACAAAATTATGTTAGGTGACCGATGTGTTTATCTTAACCTGGTAATCATTTAGCAACGTATGTGTACCAATCATGCCAGCTCTTACCTTAAACTCACACAGTGTCGTATGTGAACCCTATCCCAATAAAGCTGGGGGAGAGCGGGATGAAGCACTCAACTGTTTCGAATGCTCGTAACAGGTCAAGCAGTGCATCTACTGAGACAGTGGTTCTTGGGGACCCTAACAAGAGCAGTTTTCAGTACAGTAAGTTCAGAAAGAATGGAAAAGAAGAGAGTAAGCACAGATGAATCTCTGTACACATTTTGTCATAAGGGGAAGCGAGGAAGTGAGGCAAGAGCTGGAAGAGGGCACAGGTTCAGGGTCTTCTCGGGGCTGGTCACAGTACATTAGGTCCAAACACTGAAATATTCTAGAGACTGAAAACCTGATGCTACGAGACAGAAAGGGAAGACCACTGCCAAAGCCAAGTTCTTACGCTGGCAGCAGGTTTGAGGTTCAGAGGACAAAGGACAAGTAGAAAAGCTGGCCTTAGTTCCTTCAAGAAAAGCACAGAAGGGCGAGTGGTATGGATACATCTCAGACTGGGGGCTTTGCTGGGAGGAAAGGGGAGTAGCTCTCTTCCGATTGTGTTTACTTCCTCAGTGACGCAAGATTATGAGCTGTGCCTAAGTCAGGGAAGAAAGCGTAGAACCTTCCAAAGAGAGAAAATTTGACAGTCATTGTATGGGGAGTGGCACAGGGTGGCAGGGCGGCCCATGGAAAGCTGTGGTCATAAACTTAAAGTGAGAACGGTCAGCCCTCTCTCTTCCAGCTCTCTCACACAGGAGGCAGTTACCACGTCAAGCACCAACTCCAAATCCTCAACAACCCTCCTGAGTCATCTGGGTCATGCTATCTGCCAAGAAATGGTGCACTGTTACCTTCATTATTTTGGACACCCTAACATATGAAAATTACATACATTAACCAAATGCCAGATGTGGCCAAAACTAAGTTCTAACCAGATCTTTTCCTATCCTTGCACTAAAATACTACACACCTAACAAATAGCTAAAATCTAGCCCAGTTCTTAACTCATCCGTCAACTGGCCCTTTCCAAACATACTGGCTTATAGCAAACTTTTCTCTTTGGAGGGGTTCCTGTTCATACTTCTCATCCAGTACTGAGTTATCAGTGATGGTTATTTCTCTTCTGCATACGTCCTGTTTCCCCAGTTGGAAGGTTAGCACTTGAAGAACAAAGATTAGTATACTTGCTAGAATGCTGTAAAAACGTCATCAATCTTAGTAGACACGTAATACTTATTAGTTAACTTCCCAACACTTTTTCCTACGTCCTCAGGAATCAAATCCTGTTTATATACTTGTGTGCTTAACATTCTTAGAAAAAGTCCCATTCTACATTTGGAATATTTTCATACATACTTGGTGGATCAGCATTTTCATCTCCAGAAGTATCTGATGTTGACAAAAGCTATGAAACAGGAGAAAAATAAGTAAAATAAAAAATCTCAGACAACCTTAAACAGAGCAACAATAAGTTTACCTTAAGTAACATACATACTCTTCTGAAAACTAGGTAATTTATACTTACTTTGCTCTATTTAACGTTAATCATCAATAAAAATCCCCTTAAACTTTACCTACTTCCAAATTAGAGTTCAAGTATTTCTCTAGTTTCAGAAAAGGAGGAAAAAAATAATGATTCCTCATTCCATTTAAAAGATATTTCAGCTGGATCACTCTCAGAGGCTCCAAACTCCTAACAAGTTGTTTTTGTTTATTTATTTTTCTGGAAAAGATGGAGGAGACACTACAGATCCTCCTTCAATCCCACCACAAATTTGTACAGTGGGAGACTGGGTGATTTTTCAGAAGCCTAAAAGCAAGAAATCTTTTTTTTTTCCTTAAGATTTATTGAGAGAGAGCAAGTGAGCACGAGCAGGGGAAGGGGCTGAGGGAGAAAAAGAATCTCAAGCACACTCCCCGTTGAGCATGGAGCCCAACATAGGGCTTGATCCCACGACCCCAAGATCATGACCTGAGCCAAAATCAAGAGTTGGATGCTCAACCAACTAGGCCGCCAGGCACGCCCCTAAAAATTTTTAAAAAGCCCTGAAGATAGTTACAAAAATAAAAATTAAATGTGTCATTAGCTGGATATAAAGCAACTAACCATACTTAATAAGAAAACAAATGTAAATATTACTCCTAATAATTATCTTTGTCATTATCATTTAGGAGAATTCAGCGTTGCCAAATATAAAAAGTTACTCACCTGCTCAAGAAGGTGAGGGTACCGAGCTTGAATCTCATCAACAAAGTCCTGCCCTTTCATGCGTATCAAGAACTCACACCTATAACAGAAGACGAAAATTACTTTTAAAAAGTGTTTTATACCAAAAAAAAAAAAAACCCTGATCTTCTAGAAAAGTGGCTTTCAAACTGTCTCATTGTGCTCCACAGTATAACCATTTTACATCACAACCTAGTACACATCAAGCAGGAAAAAAATCCTCGTAAATCCTCGTAAAACACTACGAACTCTTACTACATGCTGATGCTTTCTGGTATTTTCTATTTAATCACATTAACGAAAAATAATAAAAGGGTTCAGACCTCAAAGGAGCACAAGCTAAGACTTGAAAAATGCTGTTATGGACAATTTACTTTGGGGTTTCACATAGTTTCAGAAGCTGTAATTAATATTCCTAAAACATGATCCTTCACAACATAATAACTGCTTATCTATCTCTGGGGTCCCCTCTTCCATTACCACTGAAGCACAAACCCTCCCTCCAAAACACAGAGAAATATTTTCGTCTATATGCAATATGACGGTGTTTCCCAAAAACTTGTTCACAAACTGCAAGAGCTGCTCAAAGGCCTTCCAAGAAGCTCACCTAACAGCTACTTCCATTTTATCCCTTCAGTGTCTCAATCAACTGCTGCTGAACAGCTCAGTACCGACCCGCAAAATACGAGCCTCCACCTATACCATGCTGCGTGCAAAAACTAAGAATGAATCAGAGACCGAGATGTTAAACCCAACACAATGCAACTCCTAGAAGACAGTAGCAAATCTTTTTGTCCTTAGGTCACTAAACTAAGAGACCAAAAGCATAATCCATACAAGATAAAACTGATAAAATGACATCCTCAAAAGCCAACGTTAAAACAATGAAAAGACAAGCCACAAACTGAAAACTGGCAAAACACACCTGTTAAAGAACTTGTACCCAAAATGTATTAAGAACTTTCAAAACTTAGTAATTAAAAAAAAAAAAACTTTAAAATGGGCAAAAGATTTGGACATTTTACCAAAGGTATGTAGAAGGCAAATAAGCCGCTCACCTTCATTAATTATTAAGGAAATATTAAATTAAAACCGCAGAGAAGTATCACACCACACCTACTGGGATGGCCACACTAAACTGATGATCCCAATCACAGTTAAGGATGTGAGACACCGGGAGACCTCACAGGCTGCCGGCAGGAACCTACAACAGCACAGCCACTTAAGAAAACAACATGGCAGTCCTTAGGAGGTGAAAACTTGCCACACAACCCACCAATCCCACGCCTACCTACCCACCCAAGCCAAATGAAAACATCTGTCACAAATGTTTACTCATGTTTATAGTGGCTTTACTGCTTATCGCTCCAAGCTGGAAACAACCCAAATGCCCTTCAACTGCTGACTGGCTAGATCAGCAGAGATCGTGGAAGCAGGCTCACGACTTGTTTGTCAAGGAGATAAAACAGCTAGTTCTCTCGATGTTCTCAGTCGTCTGACAGTTTTAAATTATTTTTATTCTGGGACTGACTGACCTTCATTATGATCAAAGCAGCAAGTACAATGAGCCCTGGCTCGTCTCCCCCCCTCCCCTAAGAAGTTCAGTAAAGACAGAAATTGTTGTCTTCCATCTCCAGCATCGAAAACGTCCTCCAGCCAGCACTCAAATATGTGACAAATGAACATCTACACTGAAACTATTATCCATTCTGGTTTTCCATTTACTGAGATTAAAGGTTATCCACAATCAAAATTTGCTGTCTTCCGAAATGTTTACACAAAGCACCCTAGGCCTTTTTCCTTTAACCATCTAAAACAAAACACAAATTATGGAAATAAACCAAGATTTTGTTTTGTTTTGTTTTGTTTTATTAGGGACAAAATGCAGTAATTCAAACACTGTAACTGGAAAGCTGTTTTTGTCTTTTTAATACTGTTATTAGTAAATTTCAAATTTCATGTACACAATCCCATAGAGCCAAGCATAGTCATTTAAAATTCTGACAAAACACACTTTTTCCTAAATAATTTAAATAAAATATGTCACTTTTGAGAGTTAAAGTCAAATTTTACCTTGTTATATTATGAATATTAAAGATAAAATTTTTAAATACAACTTTTAACAGTGTACTGATGATCCATAATAAAATACTTCAAGTTTATCTTTATGTAAAAAAATGACAATAGGACGTTTTAATTTCCTGAAGGGGTTCAAGAGATTCCTCATTATGAAAGGCACTCACAGGTCAAAACACTGTCCTGTACGATCCCACTAATGGGAGGTATCTAGTCAGATGCAGAGACAGAAAGGAGAACCATGGCTGCAGGGGCTGGGGGGCAGGGGGCAGGGACGGGGAGTTCGTGTGATGAGTACAAGCTTGGGAAGATGAGAAAGTCCAGTGGTAATGACGGAGGAACAATGTGAACGTACTTAATGCCACAGAACTATGGACTGAAAAATGGTTAAAATGGTAAATTTCATTATGTATTTTTTACCACAATTTAAAAAAAATTATCTAGTCCAATGCCCCCATTATACAGATAAGGACAGAGTTTCAAATGGGTCACACCCCTTGTCCCAGTTCACATAGCTCCTCAAAAATGAAGAATTAATTTCTGATTCTACTTCCACGAACAATACTGCCTCTCAATTCTTTGTGGGCCACAGCAGAAAACAGGACATACTGCTAGAGACAGTGAGTAAGATATCACAAGATCTTATCACAAGATAAACTGCACAGAAAAAAACTTACAATTATAATGAGACTTAATCAGCTTTCATTATGATTTTTGTTATTTGCCTTTTTCTAGAACATTTTACGTCCCTTCTTATTCTCCTTTTCTCTTTTTTCCAACATATGTTCTTTCATGCTATTCTACACATCTCTGTAACGGGAACCCTACAGATAAAACATATAACCGTAATTATAAATGAGTCCTCAAGAGTAAGTTAAATTAGGGGTGCCTGGGTGGTTCAGTCGGTTAGCCACGTGACTGCTGATCAGGTCATGATCTCAGAGTCCTGGGATCAAGCCTAAGATCAAGCCCAGCATCGAATTTGCTTGTCCTCCCCTCCCCCTAAGCTCCCCCCACCCCCGCTAGCATTCTCGCTGTCTCAAATAAATAAATCTTTAAAAAAAAAAAGTAGTAGCAAGTTAAATTACATTCCGAATACATGACTTACAAAAGCAAACATTCTAGAACATTTTTATCAAAATAATTAATGTTAAAATTCGGTGTATTTTAAGTTTTTGAGTAATCTCTACACCCACTGTGCGGTTCAATGGTCCCCAGACCAAGAGTCACATACTCCTCTGACTGAGCCAGCCAGATGTCCCAGATTTGGTGTTTTAAAAGACCAATTCCCCAACAGCATAAAAGCAGCTCTGCTACACTGAAACGTAAACACAGATCCTACAAGCACACCTACTTCTTGTAAGCACAGTTTTGTGTAGAAATACCTTTCACAACAATTACCTTGGAAACCACTTGGCGTGCTCCACCCACGGGTCATCTCCAGATTCCCAACACCTTAAGCCACCATCACAACAAAAGCATTTGACATCATCATTGCGACCTAAAGAAAACAAGACTGAACTTAAACCCACATCCTAATACGTAAAACAAAGTGAACTTGATAAAACATACAACCACACGTCCGTCTCTTACCCACGTAATAGAAACCAGCACTTGCAAGCTGCTCAGGCCGAACGGGTACACTGGACGGCCAGTACATAAACGTCCTCAGTCGAGCTGCATGTGTCTGCATGCTCATATTTGAAATGCTAAACCTCAGCGTCTCCAGAGAATTTTCCAAAAATGGGCAGTTGGGGAAATGTCTGCGGTGTTCCGACATCGCATCATCCTTTGGTTCCCAGTTACTCAGGGTCCCACCGCAGGCAAAGCAGGCTACCTTGTCTCCGGGTCCTATATAATAAAAGCCAGCTCTCGCCAGGTCTGATGGTGACAAAAAGGTTAACGGCCACATGTGGTAAGTGAGAAACCTGGCTTCTTCAGTACTCATCGCGTAACTGTAGGGGTTAGTCCTCAATGGGGAGAAGTCTTCGACTGCTCTAGGATTAACAGGGTTTGGTGCAAGGCTGGAATGAGAACCACTGAATGAGCCACCATGTTCCAAAGTGGGAGATAATGAATGTGTGAGAGTGTGCCTCGTTGGAGAAGGATTCTTAAAGGTGGAATCCCGGCTAGTAAGAGTAACCAGACTGTGAATAAAACTACAGCTGGGGTAGAGCTGTTTGTGCTTTTCAATAGGGTTGTCTCCAGGCTTCCAGTTGTCCAGCATCAGGCCACAGCAGAAGCACTTGACCTTGTCGTTCACACCAGTGTAGTAAAACCCCGCCCGGGCCAGACTCCTCTCTGAGACGGGGACGCCGGCGGGGAACGTTGAGTATGTAGACATTCTATAGAGTTCACATGAAAAGTCGTATTTTATTTTTTGTTTGTTGCCAACTGTCTGATTTGATAAGATCGTGCTATCTTCCATGGTCCTCTTAATTCTCTGACATGAAGAACCTGGGACAAGTCTTTGGGAAGTAGTTTTGTGCATGAGTGATTTTACTTTTTAATGTCCAAAAACTTTCACCTGAAATTTCTATCTTCACACGATTTTAGTTTTTGACCACATAAAAGAATCAAACGATAGGCTTCTACTTATGTAAAATTCACTACACCTTCCTTATGGGATTTATGCTGAGTTTACACTCAGGTGGGACGAGTATCTGTCCTAAATTACCAAGATACCATCTAGTACTGTTTCGGATTATATTAACTCTTATGTAACTCAAGGGCTAATTGCTCATTATTTGGTGTAATACTAACATAAAGGCCTGAAAGAAATTGGCACACTTACTGAAATATGTTAAAACTGCTTGATTTTTCGAGGAGGTTGATATTCCCAAAATTCTAAATAATTATAGGGTACCTAAATTATGCCTTCAATATGCTTTTAGTTACAAGCTACAAAGCCTGTTTATCAAGCCAATTACTGATTATGCTACAAGTGGGAAAAACTATATGCAGGTTTCTTTCAAGCCCATTCAAAAATCTTGTTTTATTCTAGCAAACAAGAATTAAAGTCTTCATATGGTCATATTATCTAAAGGCCAGTTGCACACAGGTTATCACCACAGTATCTACTTAAATGGGTTGTACTAGCTTCAGAAACAACTTTTGAGGATATCAGCACCCACAAGCTTTGCTGAACCTACACCTGTTTTAGTGTGTATGATGTCAGATTTTGCTTCAAGCTAACTGCTACCTCTTCCACCTCTGTTAAATATTGTCGGTATTTGTTTCCATTTCCTGCAGCATCATGATTTGTCTTTCTTCCTCATTCTGCATACCGATAATACTTGATCAACTGAAGGTATTTTCTCCAAACTATTTAACCATAAAATTTCCACAACAGGAACTTTAACACTGCGTTTAAAAATTAAATAGCCTATCTTTAAAAATCATGTATCTAAATCATTCATTTTGTACAGATAAATCAACTTATCAAGATACAACTTATCCTTCCTAGTGTTATCTATGCATAATATTTTATGGACAGAATTGTTTATGCACCATATACCAATAATTAACCCTACTAGCCTTCCTTCTGAAAACCCTTGATATTTTAAAACTATAATTCATACACAAAATTACACTCCACAAAATTCAAGCTATATCCCTTTATAAAGTTTCTGGTTCTCTCCAAAATGGGATTTATTACTGCCGGGGAAAGAAACGAGGGGGAAAAAAGTAGACTCTTCAAGGCTGTTAATCTGAAAAGAAAAAAAAAAAAAAAGCTCTTTCAGAAAACTGTATTTTCATGGTAAAGAGAACTTAGACTTCTCAATGTATTCAGTACAGTCTAAAAATGATTTACACTTTAGATAACACACCTTAAGTCCAGAAACTTGTCACCAAAATTTTCTAACTGGAAAAACAATTAAAATAAGTGCAACATACCCCCAGCAGCACTAAGTGTCCTTTTAAAAAACGTCCAGCTCTGAAGACAGACGGACACGTCCCCGTAGGCAGCTACTTCGCTCCTGGTCTCCCCTCTCCTGGCGACAACATCTAGCAGCTAAAGGAAAGCCCCTCGGCCGGCCGTGCGCTGGATGCAAAGGCAGACAGCGCTGCCACGGAGGGCCTGCACTCCAGCGGCACGGCCCGGCAGGCGCCGCGCAGGAACGCTGCGCTTTAACGGCAGGTCCGTCGAGGACCGGGCAAAACGACCAGGAGCGAAACGCACCACGAGCTCACGAACAGAGACCCCAATCCGTGCGAAGCCAGCGCGCACACCTACCCGCACGACCGGCCTCGGCGACGGGACCCGGGCGGTGGGCACCCCGCGCTCCGAGCACACGGCAGCCCGGCGGGGCCGGCCGGCGAGGAAGGACTCCCCCCCACCCCCTCCCCGCGCCCGGGACGCGGCTGCACGCCCTGCGCGGACGCCGCCAGAGCTCCGTGCGGGCCGGCCCCCGCGCCGGGGCCCTGAAGCCCGCTGTCGCCCGCGAACCCTGGGGCGAGGGCTCCCCACGGACGACGTAGCGTCCGCGAGCGGGGAGAGCCCGCAGCCCGCCGCGCCCCTGCCCCTGCCCCCTGGCCGAGGGGCCGCGGCCTCCTTCCGTCCCCCCCCCCGCCCGCCCGGCGCCCTCGGCCGACCCGCCCGCGCCCCGACCCGCGCCGGCAAGGGGGCCGCACTCACCGCGGGGCCGGCGCAGCACGCGCGGAAACGGCGCGACGGCCGACGCCCTCCCGTGAGCCCGAACGGCGGCGATCCCCGGAGACGCGGCTCCGGCGTCCTGAGCCCCCGCCCAGGCGGGGTACGCGCTGACGCACGCTGACGCACGCTGACGTCAGCGCCACGCCGGGGCGCCGAGAGTCTGCGTCAGAGAGCGGCCGGACGCGCCTTCTTCGGCGGCGGCCCCGTCCCGCCGCCGGCGCGGCGCTGTCTTTCTCCCTCCGCGCAGCACATCCTCCTGAGGCGCCGTGGCACGCCCCGAGTCGCGGGGTCGGGCGGTCGGGAAGCCTGCGGCAGTGCCGCGCCCCGCGGAATCCCTCCGCGGGGGTGCCGGCGCCTGCGCCTGCGTCTGCGCCTGCGCCTGCGCCTGCGCGCGGGGTGGCAGCGGCCGGGAGAGCGGCGGGGCGTTAATTGGCGGTTGGTGACGGTCTGGACTTCTCATCTCCTGAGAGTCGCGTCCACCCTGTCATCGCTCCGTGTGTGTCTTGTCTGAAAGCCGTCGGCTCCCGTTCCGGGGCCGGGGACAGTAGCGGCGGGCCCCGGGCGTGGGCGCGGCCGGCGGGTCCCTGCGGACGCGGGGCGGGGTGCGCGCTGCGGGGCGGGGGCCGCCGCGGTTTCCCGGCGCAGGGACCCTGGGCCCCGCGGCCGCGGCGCGCCTTCCGAGAATGGAATCGGAGGCTGGGCCCTCGCGGGGGACGCCGGGGGCGCAGCCGCTTCGGCGCCGCGCACGCCGCCAGCCCCTGGGTGAGGCGGCCGGGGGAGTCCCGCGAGCCGGAGGCGCGGCCCGCGTCGCCGGCAGCGTCCGCGCGGGGCCCGGGCGCCCGCAGGCCGCGAGCCTTCCAGAGACGGCGAGCGTGGCGCGCTCCGCCGGCGGGACGGCTCCTCTCCGTTCTTGCCCTGACCGAGCGAGCCGGGTCGTGAACGGCCTTCTGCACGGGGAAGGCTTCACGTTAGAAACTCGGAGCCTTCGGTGCTTCTCCCCCGAGAACGTACGGAGGGACATCGGGGGGTAGCGTGCTGCTTTTCGACTTTGAACCCTGTGTAACCTTGTGGCTTAGTGCTAAGTTTATTCAGTTGCTCGTTTGCTCGATTTCTCCTCATATATGCAGCGCAGAGTCACGGGTGGTTTTTAAAAAGAGGCTGTATATTGCTGCTGAGGTTGCCATTCTCATGCTTTTCACGTTTATGTAGGAAAAAGCACAGGATCCAAGACGGTTTCGAGGAGGAAGAACACGAGCGAAGGGGCTTGTGCCCAGGCGCCAGCCCCGGGAACGGGAAGGGCGCGTCGTGCGCGCGCACGGGGCGCGGACAGCGCCGCGAGAGGAGGGGCCCGGGGGGAAGACGTGCTTACGTACTGCGTACGTGGATTGGGCGTGACGCTGGCGTTGCCGGTCAGCGGGAAAAGGGCTAGCTGCTGGGTAAATGGTGCCGAACAGACGGTTGTTCCAGAGGAAAACAAAATCAGACTGAAAGAAATTCGTGGGTAAAAGCCCCGGAAGGGAACAGCTGTCGTCCTGAATCACGCTTCGCGCGGCCGTCGTCGTCGTTGGTGCCGCGGGCTACAAACCCTAATTTTCCCCCTCCCCTCGCTGTGGTAAAAACGTGAACTGGGGAGAAACGCGTTGAATCACGTGCGCGCCTCGTACAGCCTGGGAGAGACCGGAAGGCCGAGGAACGCCGTGAAACGGCCCAAGCCAGCACCCTGCACGCCGTCTTCAGCTAAAGACAAAGGATTCTGGGGGGGGGGGGGGGGGGGCGGTTGTGGGAAGTTACCAGAAAAGCAGCAAACCGGGGCAGAGCTGCCGTGCAGTGGAGGTGCTCGCCCCCTCCGTCGACAGGAACCTCGAGAGATGAGCTCCTCCCCTTCCTCCTGGTTCGGGAGAAGACGCGTTTACCAGTGGGGGTCTCCCCTCTGTAGAGAAACGTCTCTCACAAAACGGCAACTTCTGCTCGGTTTTCAGAGTTTATCCTGTGTCTGCGTGTCTTGAGAAGAACCAGCTCCAGGGCACCTGGCTGGCTCAGGCCGTGACCCCAGGGTCCTGGGATCGAGTCCCGCATCGGGCTCCCTGCTCCGCGGGGAGCCTGCCTCTCCCTCTGCCCTTCACCCTGCTTGTGCGCTCTCTCTCTCTCTCAAATAAATAGATAAAACCTTTTTAAAAAAATAACCAGCTCAACGTAATTCTTATGTCAAAGAGACATATTTTAGGGTGAGCAAAAGTCTGCTCTTCAGTCCTCAGGGGCTGTCTTGGGCCAACAGAGCGTATTCACATGGGCTCCTGCCTCCTTTTGACGTGGCCCTGGTAGTGCGCTTGCCAGGCTGGTTTTGTACGTGGCATATCTGCTACCCGTAATAAGCATTTACTCAAAGTGCCCCGATTCATTTAGTGGGATATGGTATTTAAAGACCATAAATCTGAATGTTTGTGGTGCTGATTCTTCTTGAGTTGTAATGTTTTGTTTTATTTTTTTTAAGATTTTATTCATTTATTTGAGAGAGTGAGAATGAGAGAGAGCACGAGAGGGAAGAGGGTCAGAGGGAGAAGCAGACTCCCCGCCGAGCGGGGAGCCCGATGTGGGACTCGATCCCGGGACTCCAGGATCATGGCCTGAGCCGAAGGCAGTCGCCCAACCGACTGAGCCACACCCAGGCGCCCAGTTGTAATGTTTTATAACCTGTTTCGTGAAGAGAGCAGGGTAATATGGTCTTGTTTGGGGTTTTTTTAAATTTGTTTTCATAATAAAATGCACCATGAACCTCACCTTGAATTCCAACTCAGGAATTCAAGGTTTTATTTAACCTCATTGGTCATATATCCCTCCCTTCCTTCACACTGAAAAATCATTCTACTCCCTTCCTGCTGCATTGGTAATGATTTCAACATTGTTCTTATGGTTCATTTTTTTTTTCATTTTTACTTTGCTGTTAATCATATGTTTATCCATATCTCCCTTTTTCTTAAAGAATAGCATGCTTTTTTCCTCCTTTTTTCACTTAATAATAAATTCTGGAGATCACTCAGTACTGTCATAGAGAAAGTCCTCATTTCTGCCCAATACTCCAGTGTGTAAAAGTACTATAATATATTCAGCTAGTATCATAATGTATTCAAATACTCCTTACTGATGAACATCTGGGTGGTTTCCAATCTTTTGCTATTACACATAGCACTGTAATGAATAATCATAGACAAACATTTTAAGATATATTCCCAGAAGTTGGACTATTAGGTCAAATGGTAAATTCATATGTCATTTTGCCACCTATAGCCAAATACCCCTCACCCTCCATAGGAGTGTTAGCGTTTTGCAACCCAGCAAGCAGTGTATATGGGTTCCTTTTTTCTACACAGCTTCACCAGGAGAGTATGCTGTCAGACTTTCAGGCTTTTGCCAGTCTGTTAGATAAATAGTGTTTCATTGTCATTCTACTTTTACTGCTCTATTATGAATGAGATTGAACATCTTTTCACATGTATCAATTGCATAACTAACATTTTATGTTTAAAAATTAAGTATACAAGAGGGTCAGGATTGACTGTGGTATTGCTAAAGAAAAAGATACTCTGACACTTGCTGAAACGTCGACAGGGAAGGAAGACTTTATTCGGGACAGTTGCAATAATGCATTGCAACAGGGAGACGGAGCAGGCTGGCCTCTGGATACAGCAGAGGAGCTGAGGACTAATAGCCAGCCAGCAGAATGAGGGGTTCAGTGGGCATAAAATCACTTAGCAGAGTCATCGAGGGCAGGGGCATTCTTGCTGAAGCAGGCCAAGGGCTCATGGTCAACTAAGGGGGCTAAGGAATGTGGTCAGACATCAAGGGTGGGGACATTCTCACTAAGCAGCCTTAGCAGGACTCTTACTAAGGTGGGAGAAGGCAGGCAGAAGATGGGGCCCCGGGGCCTAGACAGGATGGAGAACGCACTGACTTAAATCTGTATGACAAACCTCCCCGGAGTTTACTGAGCTTTTCCTGCTAACCTCCCCAGAACTGGCCTCCCCGCACCTTTTTCTTCTGTCTTTAGCTGTGGCTCAGGCCCTGTAAGGAATTAACTCATTTCTCCCTCAGAAGGGTAAACTACACGCTAAACTTGTCTCTTTTGCTCTGGTTACTCTCAGTCGAGAACTAAGAAGGGTAGAGGGAAGACTATTTTTTCTCGCATACATCAGTCCGTACTGTTGGAAAGGTGCCCCTGCGGGGTCCTGTACGTTAGCCGGGACAAAAATAGAGTAACAAGAGAAAAACAAGTTTATTAAAACGTACATCACACGTGTACAGAAAAGAGCCCTCCGTGATGACTAACCCGCAGAGGCCGTTAGAACTTCGGATTAAATCCCAACAAAAGAAACGAGATTTGGGGATTCTGGGTGAGAGAGGAAAGGCAGAGGAAAATGGCCGGAGAAATAGGGTAAACAGGAGTTCTTTAGGAATGGCATGTTTTGTAGATTGAAGTCTGAGCCTTTGGCATTATTACGAGTTGAGTTCTCCTCTTCCTGATACTTCAGAGAGAGACATCGCTACAAATAGAAATTTACTTTGTAAATATAAATTTCCTTTTGGGAAAGAAAAACTTGCACCATTTTTAGAGCTTTTCCTGCCTCTGATGGTTCTCTATGGCCTTCAGGTCGAAATAATCCACATGCCAAAGAGACACATTTTGGGGTGGCATATTCTGGTACCGCTGAGTACACAGAAGAAATGCGTACTTTCCTGAGTTCCTGAAGTAGTTCATTAAAAGGAGTAAACAGAACCCAGAACATTAACAACCAGGACATTTGGGACCTATCATGGCTCCTTCCTCCAATTTTTGGTTACTTACAAGCATTCTGAGCATTATCTTTCCAACCATTTTTTAAAAATCGTTTTATATTTCTGTCTTAAGACTTTGTTTTGATATAAAAGCTTATCATTGGGGTTTTGGAACTACAACAAATCTGAAAACCCACTTGATTTAATGAGCTCATTTTACACGTGAGGACTTGACCAAGATGACTGCAGAAGAGATTTCTAGAGCTATCTTGTGGAGAAACTGAGTGTTCATGACAGCTTTAAAATTGTGTTGGTCTGTATCAAAGTCAAATTTTCTAAATTTCAGAAATATTTAAAAACTTAAAGTAAACTTTAATCCTTTAATATGAATTAAAATCTCAGCAGCCCTCATTTCAAAAGTCAATGCGTTAAAAGTTAGGATGATAAGGGTGTTCTATTCATGGGTTAAAGGGGGGCCCCCGTATATTGGCCTCATACCGTTCATTTACTTCTTCACAGGAAGCTGGGACCATTCGCTCAAAAGCTTGCCTGTGCCAAACTCAAACTTTTGGACATCTAATTGCTTTAAATACATCCCCAATAACCACATTTTGAGCCACTTAGAGCCTGTGTGCTCGGCATACACAGCATCCGCTGGTTAAAGACACACCCGTAGGCTATGAAAGACCCCAAGCTGCAGCCATCCCAGCCCCCCACTCAGACGCCCCGTCCAGCGGGGGTCCCACATCACCTAGACGTGTGAGCTTCCTCTCTGCCTCTCTCACCTGGGAGTTCCCTAGAGCCCATCCCCTCCAGCGGGGGTCCCACAGCGTGGCTTCTGGAAGGTCTCCTGCTGTGGGGGGCGCCTCAAACACCACTAAAATCACGCTCAAGTTGTGTGAGGCTGCCACCTGCGGCCGTTCGTGTCTTCGATCATCCCCCACATCCTCCTTGAACTTATCACAGGAGGAATCACAATCCTAAGGAAAAGCCAGTCACGTGTGGGCAAATACGAGGCAAAGGGGACCTTGCTCTTTCTGTATTTCCTGACAAAGGCGGCAAAGATAAAAGATTTCTAGGATCCAAAATGCTGATGCAGGTGCAGGGAAGGCTGTATCAGACAGCAATCATGTGAGGGACTCTGGACAGCTGAATCCACAGAATTATTGGAAAACCTTGAAAATGTGCAATAAATAAAACTTTAGAGGACTTAGAGAGCTGAGTTCTCCCCATGCCCAAGGTAAACGAGATTACATAAATACTGAAACCCTGATGTTTTAAAAGATGATGGCTTAAAATCATTCTAATCTTTGCAATATATGCTGCGTGTCACAATGTATTAACTTTAGGCTTAATCTCTGCTGCTTTTCCTTGAGTTCTATTGATGTGGGGAACAAAGGCAGAAGGAAATGTAGACAAAACGAAATGTCCTGATAACGTGCAGCCCACTGACAAATACTTGAGGCGGGCAAAGGATAACCTTCCTCCAGGAACGCCCGTTGGTAATGTTAATGCCTCCCTAGAGGGAAAAACCACCTTAGTTTGACAATAGCAAGGCCTCTGGTATCCTGAGAGTCTTCTCTAGCATTTGAAAATCCTTTTGGATCTTCCCTTACCTTTATTCCCCTGACTCTAAAGTATATAATCAGTTGCCCCTCACAATCCCCTTGCTGCCCACAGGTCCTGCCCCCGGGCTTTAATAAAACCACCTTTTTGCACCAAAGACGTCTCAAGAATTCTTTCTTGGCTCTCGGCTCTGGACCTCACCAACATTCCATAACTACACCAATATGGCCTTGGGCAAATTATTTAACTCATTTATTTAAGAAATATTTATGAGGGGCACCTGGGTGGCTCAGTCGTTAAGCGTCTGCCTTTGGCTCAGGTCATGATCCCAGGGTCCTGGGATCGAGCCCCGCATCAGGCTCCCCGCTCAGCCAGGAGCCTCCTTCTCCCTCTCCCACTCCCCCTGCCTGTGTTCCTGCTCTCGCTGTGTCTCTCTCTGTCAAATAAATAAATAAAATCTTTAAATATATATATATATTTATAGAATATATACTGTGGACATAAATTCTAAAACTGTCCTTGCCCACGAGCTCATAGGCTAGCAGAAGAGACCAATAAAGTCATCATAAAGTCAAGCACAGGGACAATAAGGGAACATGAGAAAAAATTTAATGCAAGAGGGGGGTGTGGATGGTGGCAGAGTAGCTTCCTAGAGAGAATAATATTTTATAGTGCATATTATCTTTGTGTACACTCTGATGGGTCTCTAATGTCTCAAAGTGATACAACTAAGAGCAATTATATTTATCTAGACCAGGGCCATCCAATAGAAATGTAATGTCATTTATGTAAGTAATTTTAAATTTCTAGTAACCATTTTGGGTAAAAAGAAACAAGTGAAATTATTTTTAATGTTGATACAAGCCAACATATCTGAAATATTATTTCAACATGCAATCAATATAACTTATTGAGATATTTTACATTCCTCTGTATTAGGTCTTTGACATTTATTGTATATTTTATAGTTACCAAACATCTCAATTCAGAGGAAGGTACATTTTAAGTGCTCAGTAGCTTGGCTAGGGACTACCTTATCAGACCACACAAATCTATTTTCTACAAAGAATTCCCAATATTTTCAAGTATGAAGACCTCTCAAAATATTTTGAGGTTAACCACATTATAGTTTGACACTTTTTTTTAAAGATTTTATTTATTTATTCATGAGAGACAGAGGGAGAGAGAGAGAGAGAAGCAGAGAGAGAAGTAGGCTCCCAAGGAGCAGGGAGCCCGATGCGGGACTCGATCCCAGGACCCTGGGATCATGACCTGAGCCGAAGGCAGATGCTTAACCATCTGAGCCACCCAGGCGCCCTATAGTTTGACACTTTTTAAAGATTTATTTACTTTAGAGAAAGAGAGCATGGGAGGAGGCACAGAGGGAGAGGGAGACAGAGAATGTCCAGCAGACTCCACGCTAAGCCCAGAGCCTGACATGGGGCTCGATCCCAGGAGCCTAAGATCCAGAACTGAGCCGAAATCAAGAGTCGGATGCTTAACTGAGTCACCCAGGTACCTCTATAGTTCAACACTTTTAATATCCACTGACTGATAATTCACTGAAAAAGTTCTTATGAATACATTGAACAATGCTTTTCCATGTATGTTTCTTTTGCATATGAGTGTCTACTGTTAGGAAACAAGATTCAGCCAAGTAAATTTGAAGATGTAATTGGCTTCATTTAGGGTTCATGAAATGGGTAGCATCCCTTCTAGCACATGGAGGGGAGCTCCAAGGGGCTGTACAAAATGAAAGGTTTTATAGGAAGGAGGATAGGGCAAGAAAGTTATTAGCAAAAGAAAAGGACTGTTCCGGTAGGGGGACGCTGGGGGTCTTATGCAGATGACCTCATCTTCCTTTACAGGGTGGAGAGGGTCCATATGGCTGACTCAGTGGTGCTGGAGGACAAATTCCTGACTGGCTCTTTAAAGCTAGATCCTGGAGGGCTGAAACTGCAGTTTGATTAGATATCATGCCCCGGTGTGGTTTTCTTTCTAACACTACATTTATTTGGAAAATGGTACAATAAGGTATGGTAGTATGTCACACCATATTATGATATGCTATGACATAATATGCTCGAGCTACTTTGAATAGACAAGATACATTGATTGCTATTTTCAGGCATGACCTAAATTCTGTCATCAACACAAACCGACCAGATGACCCCTTTATGAGGGCTCCTTTCGGAGGTGACTCTGATGTCCTGCCTGCAGAATGACCACTGAACTAAAGGGTTCGGAAGGTCTCCCAGGTTCTCCTCCTGTGCCTCACTCACCAGCTGGGAGACCACAGGTGATACACTTAGCCTCTCTTAAGCTCAGTTTCTGTGTCTTTACAAAAGAGCAGTGGGGTGCCTGGGGGACCTCAGTCAGTTGAACTGCTGACTCTTGGATTCGGCTCAGGTCGTGATCTCAGGGTGGTGAGATTGAGTCGCACATCCAGCTCCACGATCAGCAGGGAGTCCGCTTGGACAGTCTCTCTCTCTCTGCCCCTCCCCCAACTCAGGCGCTTGCACTCTCTCTCAAACAAATAAATCTTAAAAAAAGAGCAGTATCTACTCAATAACATTTGTTGAGCATTCCAAACACCTTAAGTGCATTAACTCATTAAATCCTTAGTACAATTCCTTGAGATGCTTTACATCATCCACATTCCACACAGATGTACACAGAGGTATGGAGATGCCAAATAATTAGCCCAAAGTCACTCAAGGTGACTCAGCAGTGATTTGAATCCAAAGCCTGCAGGGCCAATCCCTGTGATATACTGCCTTTCTTAAATTGCAGTACATCTCAAATAAGTGATGTGTATGGATATACCTAGGACACGCAAGTTCCATAAAAGTCTTTTTATTACCACTGTTATTATCAGGATTCTAATGCCGGGGTTGGGGCCTTTTAAAAAGGCTCTTTCCAAGTTGAAGTGCCTGCTTCGTCGTTCAGGACGTAGTTCTACATCCCACTCTGCACATGAATCGTTTTTTAATTGGGTTGAGCTTTCCTCTCTAAAAATTCCTTTTGATAACTAAAGGAGGGCAGTATCTGGCCCATGATTCTGAATCTGGGTTCTGATTACCAAGAGTGGTAACTCAGGAGGAAAAAAGCCCTCTCACACCCCACCCCCACTCACAGAGAGTCATGTGCTCAGGAAGGGCCTGCTCACTGTCAGGCTCTGCTAGGTGCTGGTCCCACGCTGGCGAACAAAACACATGGCTCTGAGCACCTGGGTGGCTCAGTCGGTGAAGCGTCTGCCTTCGGCTCAGGTCATGGTCCTGGGGTCCTGGGATCGAGCCCCGAGTCGGGCTCCCTGCTCGGTGGGGAGTCTGCTTCTCCCTCTCCCACTCCCCTGCTCGTGCTCGCTCCCAGTATCTCTGTCGCTAAGTCTCTTTCTCTCAAATAAATAAAATCTTCAAAAAGACAAAAAAAAAAAAAAAACACATGGTTCTTGTTCTCATGGAAATGTTGACAATGGAATATGACATTGAAGAAATCTATAAATACAAATTGTGTTATACAGTAAATGTTATAAAGAAAAAGAACAAAGAGACCATTGGAAAGACAGTCTGAGAGACAATTTAGGTGGGGGAAGGTCAGAGAACATCGCTCTGAGGATGTAACATCCAGGGCAAGTAAGGCCTGAAAAATGAATAGAAATTTTCCAGGCAAAGAGTGAATGAAAGAACATTCCAGGCAAAGACTTGAAGCAAAAGAGCTTGTCACACTTAGAAAGCATGGGATGTCGTAAGGGGAAAGGGGCAGAAAATGAGGCTGAAAACTACACAGGCTGTGTGAGAGTCTCATAAGGTTTGGCATATTGTGCAATCTGAAAAAATACCTATTGTTTTCATGGTACAAAGTGGAAATAAGCCCTAACTCCTCTCGACTCTAGGAGTGGACGTGGGCACAGTTTTAAAAAGAATGAGTAATACCGACTCCTTTCAAGGATATTAGTATTGCTTCTAAAAGAGTGAATCCCGAGATGCCTGGGTGGCTCAGTCGGTTAAGCGTCTGCCTTCAGGTCAGGTCATGATCCCACGGTCCTGGGAAGGAGCCCCGCGTTGGGCTCCCTGCTCAGCGGGGAGCCTGCTTCTCCCTCTCCCTCTGTCTGCCTACTTGTGCTCTGTCAAATAAAATCTTAACAATAAATAAAAATAAGAGTGAATCCCTTCAAAATCCAAATCAAAACCTTGATGAGATACCACCTCACACCCGTCAGAATGGCTAAAATTAACAAGTCAGGGAACGACAGATGTTGGCGGGGATGTGGAGAAAGGGGAACCCTCCTACACTGTTGGTGGGAATGCAAGCTGGTGCAACCACTCTGGAAAACAGTATGGAGGTTCCTCAAACAGTTGAAATTAGAGCTACCGTTCGATCCAGCCATTGCACTACTAGGTATTTACCAGAAAGATACAAATGTAGGGACCCGAAGGGGTACGTGTACCTCAATGTTTATAGCAGTAATGTCCACAATAGCCAAACTGTGGAAAGAGTCAAGATGCCCATCGACAGATGAATGGATAAAGAAGAGGTGGTATATATACACAATGGAATATTATGCAGCCATCAAAAGGAATGAGATCTTGCCTTTTGCAATGACGTGGATGGAACTGGAGGGTGTTATGCTGAGTGAAATAAGTCAGTCAGAGAAAGACATGTATCATATGACCTCACTGATATGAGGAATTCTTAATCTCAGGAAACAAACCTAGTGTTGCTGGAGTGGTGGGGGTTGGGAGGGAGGGGGTGGCTGGGTGATAGACATTGGGGAGGGTATGTGCTATGGCGAGCGCTGTGAATTGTGCAAGACTGTTGAATCACAGATCTGTACCTCTGAAACAAATAATGCCATATATGTTAAGAGAAAAAAAAAGAAGAAGATAGCAGGAGGGGAAGAATGAAGGGGGGGAAATCGGAGGGGGAGACGAACCATGAGAGACGATGGACTCTGAAAAACAAACTGAGGGTTCTAGAGGGGAGGGGGTGGGGGGATGGGTTAGCCTGGGGATGGGTATTAAAGAGGGCACGTTCTGCGTGGAGCACTGGGTGTTAGGCACAAACAATGAATCATGGAACACTACATCACAAGCTAATGATGTAATGTATGGTGATTAACATAACAATAAATTTTAAAAAAGTGAATCCCTTCAACGTTCCGTCTGATAGTTTTGCCTGGAATTACTTAGTAAATACCCACGTGGTCTACCAGTACACGTAAGACCTCAGAAGGAGGTGAAGACAGTTGAAGGACATTGACTGTGACCAAACAGGGACCAGTAGCTACTAGTAACAATAACTCTCAGGAAGTGACAAGAGTGATGTGTCATGAGCATGACCCAAGTATGAAATTAAGCTCAGAGCAACGTTCTGAATTGTAACACTTACTCTATATTGTATATTGAGGTTTAAACTATCTACCTAATTCAGGGGACTGAAGACCAGGTTGGGTCAGGACAGAGAGGGGAGGCTGGAGAGAATTAAATGAATTAATGCAGGTCAAGCACTTCAGAAAGGTGCCTGACCATCAGCACACTGAGCTACATTATCTACGGTGATTTATTTTTTCCAAAACAGAATTTCAAGTTAACTAACACTTAGGGGGATAAGAAAACATTTGAATAAATATGTTAGCTATGTATTACCAAAATGAGCAATGAACAGGAGTTTCACAGTGAAGATGGCAAAATTCAAATAGTATGTGTAACATGCCAAAAGGACCAGATTAAAAAAAAAAAAAAAAAAAGAGGGTGCCTGGGTGGCTCAGTCGGTTAGGCGACTGCCTTCGGCTCAGGTCATGATCCTGGAGTCCCGAGATCGAGTCCCGCATCGGGCTCCCTGCTCAGCAGGGAGTCTGCTTCTCCCTCTGACCTTCCTCCCTCTCATGCTACCATTCTCTCTCAAATAAATAAATAAAATCTTTAAAAAAAATAAAAATAAATTTAAAAAAGATTGTTGCTAAAGGGAATGTACTTTGTAAATATTTATCCTATAACAATGTTAGGTTACAAACCACCCAAACAATAAAGCAGTGTTGCAATTACTTTAGCCGGGTGCCCCAGGAGGAAGCTGTTAGTATGTGGCCAGCCACCAGAGCCTTTTTACAGAGAGGCAAAATCAGCTGCACCGCCAAGGAGTAGGTCTCCCTGTGCCAACAGATGGCCCTTCTCGTCCTTGCTGGGTTCCTAACCTTTCTCGGCAGGGCTCCAGCGGACATCTAGAACTGCTTTAGGTGATTGGCCTTTGTTCATCCCCAGGCAATATTCCCTATTCCAGTGTTACTTCTGGTTTTAAAGCCCCAGTAGGTCTACAGGAAACCAAGGATAGAGAATTATGAATCGGGCATGCTGAACACCAAAAAGTAATGCAAACAAGGAAAATTTTTGCTGCCCTGACAGTATGAAATAAATTTATTCACCAGAACGGGCTGTTGGTTCCAGCCCAGGCTGCTAACAGGTAGACTGAGTCCCAGATTTCAGAGCAAACCACAAAACCCTGCCGATGAAAGCCAGGTGTGCCGGCCCCCCCTCCCCACCAGGATCTACGGTGTGAATGAAAAAGGGTCTTCAAGAAAAGGATCTAAATGTAGTTCAAAACCCACGGCGTCTTAAGGAGGTTGGAGGCAGCCTGGGAGGGAGTAAACAGATACAGAAATAAACAGTTTAAGAACAAGAGTAACTTTGATGGCTTTATTAAAATGTTCATCACAGAATTCTTTACAAAACCACCAAGTCCCCAAAAAGTCATTCAACATATAGTAAGACCTTCTGCATACAGGATCTGGATCAAGAAAGGCAGATAATCCGTGCTCCTGTTTCTTAATACGACTCCAGAGTATTCTTGGGAAGCTTCCTTCACTTACGAGGTCAGTAGTGCTGAAATTCTGATTTAGTATTGGGCTTGTAGTGCTGTGTCTCTTTGTTCACATGAACAAAAGCCTATTGTTCCCACTCTCTTAGGTACACACGGCTCACAGCGTTTAGATATATATTTATATCAAACAGTTTTGAGTTGCAAATAGATAAAGATCTTAAGGAAACCAACCAGCATAGTAGTCAAAATTACAATACATTTAATCCATTGATTTTAAAGTGTAGACAAACTTTGGGATCTTCCTCATGAAAGAAACGTACGCACTGTGCCCTTGACTGCACCCCTGCAGATAGGACATCTTCGCAGAGACGGGGCGCACTCTCTGCACACGACCAGGTGGCCACACGGAATGAACACTATGGAAACTTCTTTGTCCATGCACACTTTACACGTCCTCTCTTCCTGCAGCCTCCTCAACTGCTCTTCCACCGGTAAATCTAACAGGAGAAAAGAATTTTTTTAATGAAGGCACCTTGTTGTTGCTTCTCCAATGAAAAGCCAAGAAAAAACCCATGATTTCTACTGGTTTAAATCATTAATACTATTTTACCTGAGACATTTTCCGGGGGGATATACTTTATGTCCTGTTGCACTAAGGGAGAAACACAAAAAGCATTATTAATAACAAGTAAGGTTAATATTTAGTCACAAAATATATATTTTTAAACTAACAGCTTAGACTCTGGCCAAATGCTATCAATAACTGTCATAATGTCAATGCAACAAAAATCTTTCGCCTTTTTGTGCAACAGTTTGTAAATTAGATTGAATTACTTCCAGTAATCCCAAAGCATTGACAAGAGCATATTTTCTTTTTTTTTTTTTTTATTGAACTGAATTGAATTTTAAGTTCCGGTGAGCTAACACACAGTGTAATATTAGTTTCAGGTGTACAGAATTGTGATTCGACACTTCCATACATGACCCAGTGCTCGTCACATTAAGAGCGTATTTCCAACTGACCTAGAAAGTTCCCCAAAGTAATTGCGCAGCACTCACCAAATAAACGCTTGTATAACACGGGGTCTGTTTCTTGTAGAGAGTTTTTAAATATGGTGACCGCAAAGCTTCCCTTTACTAACACACTGTCAATCAGCTCTCTTGCTTGCAGAGACGTCTGTGCCTTCTGCTTAATCACACTGTGTTCTTGCTCACTAATCACTCCGGCAGTTAGCAGACTATCCAGGATTGGGAGCACGTAAGTCAAATGCTGGAAAAGCACCATTCTGTTCTTCCGGATCAATGATACGTCATCTTTATAAAACAAGAAAACAAACACAGGCACGTTCCACCTCTGCTCACAGGGACACATGACTGAAGAAGTCACGATCCGTTCGCACTGCAGGTGACTGCAAGGCTGGGGGTCCCCGCGGCCCGGCGTCAGGATGGGCACTCTCTGTCATGTGTCCCTTCATCCCATGTTCCCAGCGGCCACCCGCGGGAGGCACTGGTATCCCCCCCTTAGCAGAGGAGAGACAGAGGGCGACACACTGCAGGACACACAACAGGAAAAGTAAACGGAGGCGGTCTGGCGTCAGTCCGTGTTCCCGCACACTCCGCACGGCTGCTCAGCCTTTAAGCAAATCCAGTTTAGAACCTAAGAAAATTAAAATTCCAAATCAATCTAGTCAACTTGGGGAAAGACACAATCAAGAGATTAAAATGACAGAACGTTTATTTCTTAAATTATCACTCACCTGTACAATTCCTTCGAAATTTGATTTTAGGATAAAGTTTTAATTATTTCCCCAAATTAGACATGACATTGCCATTACCCAAATCTTTTATAGCAAGTGGGGAAAGGCACTAACAGCATTTTAAAGATTAAATCTTACTTGTCGATGATATACCTTCCTGTCTATAGGGTCATTGTATTCTCCGCTGAGATCCAGATTTTGTCTCTATTGATAAAATATTTTATATTTTGAAATTCTGCAATTTTATTGTCTCGGAATATGACTTGTGAATCTAACTTTATTCATTAGTACACAATTTTACTATGATCCATAGGGCTCTTTCTATAAAATAACTAATGACAGAAGTTGGGCTGTCTAAAAAAATTATTTGGGGGGACAGGACTGTTAGATTTTAGAAATACTGACTCTGTCAAGCAATAAGACATAAAACTAGAATCATTTAACAAAAATAGTGCTTAGTAAAAAAGTCAAGGCCAGAGATACCCATTTTGAAGATAACGAGCTCTGGGAATTAACTGGGAAAAGAACCAGGGCCTTTTTCTATCTAAGGTTTCTTTTTCTTTTTTAAAAAAAGATTCATTTATTTATTAGAGAGGGAGTGAGCGAGAGAGAACGGGGGCGGGTAGCAGGAGGGGCAGAGGGACAAGCAGACTCCCGGATGCTGTGGGGCTGGATCTCACGACCCTGAGATCATGAGCTGAGCTGAAATCAATAGTCAGATGCTCAACTGACTGAGGTACCCACATGTCCCGAAGATTTATTTTTCTAATTACATTTAACTTAGACTAATGTAGTAAGTTCTCTGAAATTCTTAAGATTTCTTTTTTTTTTTTTTTAAGATTTTATGTATTCATTTGTCAGAGAGAGCGCGCGAGCACAAGCAGGGGGAGCGGCAGGCAGAGGGAGAAGCAGACTCCCCGCCGAGCAGGGAGCCCGATGCGGGACTCGATCCCAGGACCCTGGGATCACGACCTGAGCCGAAGGCAGACGCTTCACCGACTGAGCCACCCAGGCGTCCCAAGATTTCTAAAATTGTATTGCTAGTGGTTGAGGAAAAAAGACTCATTTCAAAGTCATAGACTGTATTCTGGCTTGTAAGAGCTAAAGACTTGAAAATACCTTTGAAGCATATTATTCTTTGCTCTGGAAAGAATACCCTAAATTGTCTCTGTATTTACACACCTGTCAAGGAATTACTTACCTACTGTTCTTGGGAAACTATAAAGTCATCACTAACCTAAATTAAAATATTTTCATTCGCTCATTCAAACAGTATTTCTTGACACAGAGCACGTTCAGTGTGTGTGCTGTGGGCAGTGTAGACATAACGAAGTAGAGGTGCTACAAGATCTTTCTGTGATGCAAATTATGGTATGTTGTTGACTGCAGTCATCTCTACAGACGGTTGATTTTCTTTGATAGAAATACACATGTGTCATAGCTGGGGTCTACAAACAATTGTGGAGGTGGGTGTCCTCTTCTTTGAAAGATGACGACCAACAGCTAAGACAGAGAAGACCACTGCAAGGACGGGCAGACAAGCCTGGGCTGTGTTGTTGCTGTGCTGGTGGTTTGTGGAACTGAGCACTTCACTCTTTGGTAAAGACAGGATCAGACGTGCTTTGCCCAGGTTGTGGCCAGAAGACAAATCCACCTAAGGGGCAGGCTTCTTCAAGCCTGGAGTGGACAATCGGCCGATCATCCTAGGCAGAAAGATTCCAGATTGTGCTGGGCAAAGATGGGGCAAACTCTTTTCCAAGGCTTTGGGGGTATTTGGGAGCGTGGGCTCTCGCAGGGGAAAACATGCTTGGGACTATCCTAGTCATTTATGTAAAATGTCCAGAGCTACACAGAGATGAACCCAAACAGAACCTAGACAGAGAGACTCATGAGGATGGGTTTAGGGGCAGCAAGAGGGGCCCAAACAGCTAGAGCTGTCAATTACCACCCATGATATAATGCTCTTCCGTTATCCCTGAATCTCTAGTAAGAGCTTACGAAAACTTGCCCTCTATTTTCAATAGACTTATGGATCTGGTCCCTGCTTGGCAAAAAACAGCAAAGGAGGGATGAACATTTCTGTCTAGGTCAGACTGAGGACAGCATTCAGAGTGGCCACATGGGAATGGACATGCTTGGGGGGGCAGTCTCTGTGAAGGGCCACAGAGCAGAGGGCACACGGCGGCAGACATGGCTAGCGTGGAGGGACATGGTCACCTTGTCTTGAGAGAACGTGCAACCGTGTCCTTGCCCTCCGCTCAAGAACAGAGGGACTCCCTGAAGGGGAGCTCATTCCCTGTGGGCAGGCGGGAAACCTCATCATAATTCACACATTAATGCGTGTTATTAATGCTATAACTAATGTCACTGGGCTGAGACACTCAGGACACTAATATTAAGATAACTGTCCCTGATCCCACCCCAACTTGCAGCGAAGGGAGTGAGCATGGGATCACAAGCCATGAAAGATTACATACACAGTCCATGACCCAGAGTAAAAGTATAAATTAAGAACATGCTTTCACTCAACACATACATTTTCAATTGACTAATGAGCAATTCAAATACACTGTAATGTAAAAAATTTCCAGAATTCACACTGAGGCCACTGAACATAACACCTGATCGCCCTGACAAGCAGTAGGTTTTCTGTGACTGACGCACGGTGACATCACATCCACACCGTGACATCACATCCTGATGGTGACATCACATCCTCACCGTGACATCACATTTGCATGGTGACATCCCATCTGCACCGTGACATCCCATCCACACCGTGACATCACACCCTCACGGTGACATCGCACCCGCACGGTGACATCGCACCCTCACCGTGACATCGCATCCTCACTGTGACATCACATCCTCACTGTGACATCATATCCACACAGAGATGGACACTGGTCAGTATGGGTACATACCTGATTCTCTGTTCTCAGCTGCTCTTTCTTTCTCCTCTTCCTTTATTTCATCCTCCGCGTGAAGTAAATCAGACACAATATCGTTAACGGTTCTGTAATTCTCCCCAGTGGTCAGGATCTTACTCTGCACCGTCTGCCTCACCAGGCTTCGACTGAAGCCCATCTCCAAGGCAGCCTTCACCACGGGGGTGTTCATCATGACTGCATCTTCTGAACGGTTTTCTCCAGGTCCAAAATGGACAACTACATGAAATAAAGAATTTCACACATGTTGGGAGAATCTGTATATCTTTTGAATTGAAAGTCATTACGGTTTCAAAAACATAAAGCCCAGAAAACATATAGGCATTGTTTTGTATTAACTTTGTTAAACTTAAAATCACAATGTACATGTTCAGTCACTAAAATAAGAATATGGAATATTGTATTGTGATGCAAAATATGCATTATTGGGCATAACTATGGGTGGGAGGAAGGAACAGAATGTCGGGGATCCCCGCCACCAAGAATTCTTTTCTCCCCAGGATGAATGAACAAATGAGCTTTCTAAATCAAGTACGTTTCACATATTTTTCAAAGAGGCCATTGTCCTCACTCAACCCATCATTGCAGGGCCTCCCACAGTGCCTCTCCTGTCTAGTTCCTTCTTGGCAATATGCCACCAGAGTGGTTTTCATAAACACAAACCCAACTATGTCACCCTCCTTCCGAAATCCCGGCAACAATTCCATTGTTCCATTGTTCTCACACTCAGCTGTGGCTCACAAGATGGCACCCATCCGGGCCCCACTTGCCTCTTCAGTCTCATCACCTGCCACTTTCTCGTTCACATGCCATGCTAGAGCCCAGAAGTCACAAACTGGCTCTCAGGTCAAACTCTGCCTGCAGGGCTGATCACTCTGAGCACAGGCCTGTTCACAAATCCCACTCTGGCCATACAGAATTGTGTTCAGTTCTGCAAACGTGCCCATTCTTTTTTGTCACTTAAGACTTCCATGCACTGTTCTCTCTGCCTAGAATATTCTTTTTCTCCCTTTGTCCCTGGTTAACTCCTACCCTCCCCTTCGATTCTGTGCTAAGTCAAATACTTCCTCTGGAAAGCCTCTCTCATCTTCCAAAGGCAGGGTGCACGGCCCCTCATGTGCTCCCACAGCACAACACCCTTTACTTCTCTGACCATATTCTGTGTACTTGTGTGTATCCCCTGGACTGTTCGCTCACGAGAGCAGGAGTTCTGTTTGCCCTGTTCTGTATTCTTTTCTCGGAGTAGCAGACACACGATAAATATTTATTGAACTGAATTAAACACTACATAATGGAGAGAACAGTTTGTTCAGATACTGGCTCTATATCACCTTTTAGGTTTAGCCTCAAAAGACAGGTCATTTAACCTTTCTGAGTCTCAGGGTCCCTGTCGAGGAATGGGAATAACATTTTCCACCCTCTTCATTTCACAGAAAGAATGCGTGAGCCGTCTCATGTCATAGTGCCTGTGTTCCCACAAGGTCTGAGAGCAAGGGGGACGCTGGATGCATGCCATCTATTAAAACTACAGATACTCAAGTCCCACCCTCAGATGCCATGCTCAATACAGTAGGGTTAAGGTAGAGACCAGAGATCTGGTCCTTTAGGCAATTATGATGCACACTAAAGTTTGAGAAATACCAGCTTAATGCATTTGAGAGTGCATCATATAGAGCTTCATACAAATGTTCATTAACCATTATCAGCTTCCCATCTCCATAGGACCAACAGTTCTATTTAAATGCAGTAATTATTGTCATTATACGTACTTGGTGATTCAGCATTTTCATCTTCTGTGTTGTCTGGAGTAGATAACAGCTACAGGGGAAAAAAGTTTATAAATCAAAATATAAGTCTGAGCCTGTCCATTACAATATAAATGAGTCAAGAGATCTATTTTACTCAGTTCATTGCAAACTGACTTGCTTACGGGCAAAATGATTTTTTATCTCGAAAGCAGTATTTCATTTACATTCAAGAGTTATTCTCTACACCATAAACTATTCTTTGTGGAATCTGTATTCCTGAAGGCAAGAAAAGGGCTACACCTTCTCAGTGATATATGAGACAATCGTTGTTTGCATTTCATCCCAACATCTTACATTTTCTGGGTCATCCTTTGGGATATGTTGGACCCTCTATCAGTTCTACTGACTATGGCTAAAAAGTGTTTGACCCTCAAACTATTATAGACCTTCTTATCTGCTCTTCCAGGAAGATTATTTCCCATTCAGCACTTTGACTATATCCTGCCACTCCCTTCTGACCTGCCAAGTTTCTGCTGAAAAACCTCTGCTAGACTTACGGGGTCTCCCTTCTACGTAACTTTTTTCTCCTCACTTTGAAGATTCTCTTTATCACTACTTTTTGCCATTTTAATTACTGTGTATCTTGGTGTGTACCTCCTTGGGTTGATTTTTGTTGGGGGCTCTCTCTGCCTCCTGGATCTGGATATCTGTTTTCTTCTCCAGATTCAAGAAGTTTTCAGCTATTAATTCTTCAAATAAATTTTCTGCCCCCCCCCTTCTCTCTTTTCCTCTTCAGGGATCCATATAACGTGAATATTGTTATGCTTGATGGAGTCACTGAATTCCTAAGTCTATTCTCATTTTGCACAATTTTTTTCTCTCCTGCTCAGCTTGATAACTTTCCATTTATTCTGTCTTCTAGATCACTAATTCATTCCTTTGCTTCTTCCATCCTGCTGTTCATTTCATCAAGAGTGTTTCTCATTTCATTTATCTCTGTTATTCTTTATCTCTGTGTTACAGGGCTCACGCATGTCTTTTCTCAAGTCCAGTGAGTATCCTTATGCTAATTGCTTTGAATTCTCCAACAGGCATGTTACTTGTATCTGTTTCTCTTAGGTCTCTTGCTGTCGTTTTCTCCTGTTCTTTCATTTGGGACATATTCCTCTCTCTCATTGTGTCTAACTCCGTGTCCGCTTCTCTGTTAGGAAAGTCAGCTACATCTCCTGCTCTTGAAAGTAGTGGCCTTATGAAGAAGAGATCCTGGAGTGCCCTGCAATGCAGTGTCCCCCATTCCCCCAAACCTGGCACTTCAGGGGCATCTCCTATGTGTGTTGTGTGTGCCCTGCTGTTGTGGCTAAGCCAATTTTGCCTTTATTCCAGCCATCTGCAGAGGTTGTCTTTGCCTGTTGTGGGCAGGGTTTCATCCCTGTATTGTTTGTGGGCCAATCTGGGGCCACTGTGGGTTTGAGTTGAGTCAGACCAGAGATGCAGTAGCCCCGAACCACAGGGCACTTTCTCTGTGTTGTTGAGAAGCTTTCACTGGTGGGCGGGGCCTGCAGGCAGACCAGCTGTCTGCTCCCAGCTCACTGCTGGGGACACGGTGGGACCGGCGCTGGCCCCCGTCGGGACTCCTTACGCACTACCAGGCTTGCAGCGCTAGTATGGATGTGCTCGGCCAAGAATGCATTGGATGGAGTGGATCCACAAAGTACATGGTGTTAGCAATGTTTGTGCCTATCTTCTGGCTGGAGGGGACCCATGGCACCAGGACTGGGGAAGGCCATTGGAGGAGGTGGCACAGTTTAAGCAAGCAAGGTAGTGAGCCTCAGCACCACCCTGGTTCCCACAGGTGGCCGTGCATTTATGCTGAGGGACAGAGGTGGGAAATGGCACCTGCCAGCGCCCCTGCTCCTGCAGACATCCCTCAGTGAACTTCGAGATTAGTGAGTAACTCTGTCTCCCATTGTCCCCGGTGTTTTTCAGCCTGCTGCTTCTTACGCTGTATCTCCACAGGCTGTTTGTTGTGCTGTGTCTTTAAGGTCAGGGACTCAGTTTCCTCTCACCCACTGGCTGTCCCAGAGCCAAGCCTGCCGTTTTTAAAATTCCAGTTTTGAGTCCTGCTGGTTGTAAGAACTCACAAAATTCAGCCCCACTGGTCTTCACAGCCACGTTACGGGGATTCATCTTCCCCATGTGGGCTCCCTGGTGTGGGGTCTGTTTCTCTCCTGCTCTGAGCCTTTGGCTCCTTCCTCCTGCAGACGGCCTGTGGTCTGCTTAGCTGCCCACAGAGTCTCTGCCCTTCCTACCCGCAGTGATGTGGCCTCTTCTCTGTACTTAGTTGTGGAGTTGGCCCTGCCAGGCTCCAAGTCGTTTTCTGGGTTATTTACGCTGATGTGGGTGTTACCTGGTTGCATCCATGGGAGAGGCAAGGTGAGCCCAGGGTCCTCCTACTTCGCCACCTTCCCAGCAATCTCCTTCCAGGAAGATTAGAAGGAGTAATAAAATTCTCTTTCTCAAGTCTTCTAAACAAAAATTTGTGTAGTAAAACTATTAAATGCTACCATCCCAGCCAAAGTTTTTCCTCAAATAATGTATTGCAACCTTATTATAGAAATACTTAGAGCCATATCTTAAACATTATTTTTCAGGAAATCTCTAATTCTGAATCTGTTTTTATCCAAAGAATAGTTCTAAGATCATGTTGGGTATCTTAAAAAAATGAATGTATTTTTGAAGCAACTCTTGTCTTTTCACTAAAGTACTACTCTCTGTAGTTATCAGAAAATAATTTATCTGTTATCAACCGATGATCTAAAGAAAACCTTCCCTACCTGTTCAAGTAGATGAGGGTAACTGGCTTGAATTTGACTGATGAACTCTTGTCCTTTGACGCATATCAAGTACTCACACCTAAAATGGAAACAGAATTAAGTTTATTTTAATCCCACCATGTGTAGCTTGTTAAATATTTTGAGTGAACATAAGCATGTATATAACCCCTTGACACTCATCCGGCACCCTGCAGTAAAGGCAAGATGCTGTAAGCAGGAGGGGCTGCGCATGGCGTTGTGCCACAGCTGGAGTTACACGGGTCATGAGGCTCCCAGTCTCCTGGGGGCCAGGAAGGCTGTCTCCACTCGGAGCTCCCAGCTGCTCTCTTCAAAAGTTCAAAAACTGCTACAGAGACTCTGAGCACTGAGAACAGAGCCAGGGAGACAGGCAGAGAGCCTGCTCATAAACGACTGCTCACACATAAGGTTTGCAGGTTTAAAAGCTCACAATATACAAAGAGGGACAAGAGAAATAATGAGGAGGGTGAACACATTTTCTAATTAAGTCAGACCCTCCCCAGTTTGGCAGTTCCTAGGTACCACACACCATGGTCTAACTCGAGCACAAAATGAACCCCTCACACAAACAAAGCAAACTCACCCTTATTTTTATATATTCACAAAATTACCATCGTGGAAGGCTAGCAGCACTGTTCAAAAAACATCTGGGTAAGGTATTCTTCACAATCTTTGCAACTTTTGAAATCTAAAATATTTGGGGCGTGTAAAGGTGCTATAAATAGAGTATTATACTAAAAACTTATACAAGGAAAATAAGTCAGGATACTGAGCTTAGTAAGCAACATTAAAAACACTAAAAGTTTTTCATCATAAGCCACTTGATTTCAATAAAAAAAGTAGATGTAAATAAGCACGGAATAATTAAACTGTAAGGATTGACAATGAAATGTTCTGTAGTGATGAAAACAGAGGAGGTGGGTCTCTATTTACCCTAACCACCCTATTTAATATTGCGACTTGCCTCTGATTCTTCTTACTCGGCTCTGTTTTTTCATTCTATCCATAACACCTACTATCTTCCAACATGCTACACAATTCATTTATTAGGTTTTTATTAATTATCTGCCTCTCGCGCTATTAAATTAATGTATGAGACCAAGGATCTTGGTTTTGTTCAACTGAGGATTTTAACCACTGGAACAGTGCCTAGCAATAATCAATTAAATTAAATGTTGAAAGAATGGAAACACATTTAAGACATAAGATTGACTGAAAAAAAGTTTCAAAACGGTATATATATCTAATTCATGTGACATTATATACATTTATTTGTATATGTACATATACATGAAAAGATGTCTGCAGGGATAGTCACTAAAATGTTAACAGGTCCTCTATTTTTTTTTTCAAATGTTAAAATAACTTCATGTTTTAACAATTTAAATTCAATTAACATATAATGTATTATTGGTTTCAGAGGTAGAGGTCAGTGACTCATCAGTCTTATATCACACCCAGTTCTCATCACATCACGTGCCCTCAATGTCCATCCCCCAGTGACCCCATCCCCCCACCTCCCCTCCAGCAGCCCTCTTTGTTTCCTGTGATTAAGAGTTTCTTATGGTTTGTCTCCCTCTCTGATTTTGTCTTGTTTTATTATTTTTCCCTCCCTTCCCCTATGCTCCTCTGTTTTGTTTCTTAAATTCCACGAGTGAGATCATACAATAACGGTCTTTCTCTGATTGATTTATTTCGCTCAGCATAATACCCTCTAGTTCCATCCATGTCAATGCAAATGGCAAGATTTCATTTTTTTTATGGCTGAGTAATATTCCATTGCATATATGAACCACATCTTCTTTATCCATTCATCAACTAGTCTTCTTTAGATAGTGAGATTTCTGGACACTTACATTTTTTTCTCTGTACTTTTCTACAATGTGTGGTTTGGATTTTATAATGAACATATATTACTTTAAAACAGATATATGGGGCACCTGGGTGGCTCAGTTGGTAAGCGACTGCCTTCGGCTCTGGTCATGATCCTGGCGTCCCTGGATCGAGTCCCACACCGGGCTCCCTGCTCCGCGAGGAGCCTGCTTCTCCCTCTAACCCTAACCCCTCTCATGCACTCTCTCTCTCTTTCTCGCTCTCTCAAATAAATCTTTAAAAATATATATATATATATATTCTTCGTTACACACAAAAACCCCTGAGCCTCTATCTTCCACCAAAATCGTTTATTTTTCTAAGTAATCCGTCCTAAACTTATTCACAAGTGCGTTTTTGAAACAAAGAGTAAAGCGAGCGCTGATTCTGACGGAAACACATACAACCCATCTCCTAACAACCACACGCATTTGCAAAGAGAGCTTCACTGCAATTACCTCGGAAACCACTTGGCGTGCTCCACCCACGGGTCGTCGCCAGATTCCCAACACCGCAGTCCGCCGTCGCAGCAAAAGCATTTGACGTCGTCGCTGTGACCTGAAATTAATTTTGGACCAGAACGTCTGAATTCATAGAACGTGCCCGTTCCGAGCGTGTGAGGTAAAGCACGCGGTCGGGTCCTCTGATGACCAGATGGGGTTTCTTACCCGTGTAATAGAAGCCCGCCGTGGCGAGCTGCTGGGGCCGGACAGGCACGTGGCGGGGCCAGCTGCCGAAGGTCCGCAGGCGGGCCGCGCGGCTCTGCATGCTCGCGTTGGACACGGTGGACCTCAGCGCGCCCTGGAGCTGACTCTCCACAAACGGGCAGTCGGGGAAGTGTCTCAGGTGCTCTGACAGAGCGCTGTCGTTTGGTTCCCAGTTGCTCAGCGTCCCGCCGCAGGTGAAGCAGGCTACCTTGTCTCCAGGCCCTACGTAGTAGAAGCCAGCCCTGGCCAGCTCCGGCGCCCGCGGAGAGCTCAAGGGCCACGTCTGGAAGGTGAGTAAGCGGGCTTCCGCCGTCTTCACTGCGCCGTCATAGGGGCTGGGCCTCCAGGGAGCAAACTCCGGATCTGGTCTGAAGTTCACGGGATTCAAGGGGAAGCTGGAATAAGACCCACTGAAATATCCAGTGTTTTCCAAACTGGGAGGCAGTGGATGTGTGGAATTTGTTACTGAACAAGGAGGAGGAGGTGGAGAGCTGGCTCCCGAGATGCGGGCTGACTTTAGATTCTGAATAAAGGTGCAGCTGGGGTAGAGCTGTTTGTGCTTTTCAACAGGGTTGTCTCCAGGCTTCCAGTTGTCCAGCATCAGGCCACAGCAGAAGCACTTGACCTTGTCGTTCACACCAGTGTAGTAAAACCCCGCCCGGGCCAGACTCCTCTCTGAGACGGGGACGCCGGCGGGGAACGTTGAGTATGTAGACATTCTATAGAGTTCACATGAAAAGTCGTATTTCAGCTCAAGCACGGGGGTGCTTTTCAGCAAATTGGACAAGAACAGGCTATTCTGTACAATGTTCATAGTGAAGTGGACGGGGAAGAAAAGGGACTAGCCTTTCTCAGGGGAGGTAGTTTTGTGCACGGCTCTTGATTTGGGTTAGTTTTAATCCTCGGTGGAGCATCCACACCGGGACGTCTCTCGTCATTCTCTTCCTCTGCACATTTAGGGTGTTGGCTGAGAGTCTGCGTTCTACACGGACACATTTTAAGGGACAATTACGTACACCCACACCTTTGCATGATCTTTATACACACAGTGTAAACATGGTGATACACAGCACCTCATGAAGAAAATCAAAACCCTCCGTGAAAGCGTAGAGCACTTTGGGTCACCGGAGGCCACTCCACGTCTGGTCCCTCCCAGGCACAGTGCTGCGGCATTCAGCCAGCCTGCAGATGAAACGTGGGACTTATGCAACTAGCTTGTTTGCATGGGGAAAGCTATGCTCAGTAAGTGCTCTACAGAGACTAAACTCAAACTAGGTTTGTTTTGCCTTTTTTTAATTATGAGATTTGGTAGCCAGAAAAAAAGAAAAAGCATAAGACCTACCTCAAAAGAACGCACAACCCTATTTTACTGATTTTAAGAGGCATCTTTCAAGTATCTGTTATTGAGAGGTATCTTACAACTAATAACATCATATTTTCATTAGCAGCATCTGTATTTCCCGAAAGTATTTAAAGTGATGGTGTGTCTTACAATCAATGACTTCTGAGATGCAGTGAAATATAGCACATCCCAACTCTTGCACAAATTAAGTAATTTTTCTTCCTATAATAATTTTAATAGGGAAAACAAAACAATCTAGAATTTTCCTATAAATGAAGAGCTGAAATAGGAAGGGAATTGGTTGATGCATCTTAAGGCCTATTTCAAAATTTATTAAATAACAATTACTTCCCATAATCAGGAGCTTGGTTGCTGAGTCATAGTGATTCCACTAGAACTTAGCAAATTAAACATTTTATTTCAAATAAATTATCAAGATGAATGTATTCACTTAGTTGGTCTTTTTGGGCTCAGCTTCAGGCTGCTGAGAGATAATACCAGGTCTTCTATTCTGATAATGGATTTATTTTTTAAAAGAATCAAAAGTCAGAGCACTGAATTTGTAGGCTAAGCTGGATAATCAAATCATACAGATTTGGCTTTGGTCAGAACTAATTTTACAGAAAGCATACCTTGAACCAGAATTTATCATAACAAAAAATAATAAATTTACTTTGTCACAGTCTACTCCTTTTGACAAGCAAAGACCTTCGTAAAATTTGGGATGTCTCAGTTGTGACTAGCTACCAGTAAATAGGGTCTGCATCCAGAATATTAGCAAGGACCAGCAAACAAGCTGTATGGGTTTTCTAGCAGCGGTCTGGCCCCTGGTGCACTCATGCTGGGGCTTCCACGCAGACTGTAATGCTTTACGTCCAGATGGCATGAGAAATGCATCTCCATACCGGTGATGATTTCCCTCAAAGCTAAGTTACTGTGCCTCACTTTGGTTTGCTTTTCATTGGACAAAAACATTACACGTTGTTATAAAAACCTTCCTGGTGCCAATCCCTGTCTCTGTGTACCTCTTCTCTGCTAAGTCTGTTCATTTCCCAACATGTCACCACCCAGCTGTCATTCCCGTTGCTATCCTTCTCACAGACAAGAGCGCATTTGAACAAACCAAACTGTGGACTTCTAACATATCGATGGTCATGTACCTGGTCAGGTAATTTCTTCACCAGTCGACCCCGCTCACGTGTCATGCCCTCTCACCGTGTGTTGTATTGGGAGGTCTTGTTCTTGACGCTGGAGTTCTTGACTCCCACCCGTCAGAAGTCTCTCCTGCATATTTCTCTAATTGACTCTTTGTTCTAGCTAACTGCAACTCATCTGTAGATCTTTACCAAACACGAGTTCCTGTTTTCTATCCTGCACTGCAGCCCGTGGCTCAACAGTATGTTCCAGCGAGACTCACTTCTCCTTTATGTCACAAGTCAGATTCAAATCAAGATTATCATCACTTCATAGTTACAACTCATATGACTAGATTCAGTCATATGATCTAGGTTTTTTAAATTAACATTCTTTGGATACCAAAACTCCAGTTCACTATTGAATTTGTTTATTCATGCACAAAACTACCTCCCGGAGATTAGACTAAGTCCCTTTTAAGGGTTTTAGGCCTCCATTTTGAGATGTTCTGATTTATAGAAAAAACTGGAAAAAATCTAGAAGTCGAATAGTTTGCCTCTTTTGTAAAACCTGTTTAAAAAAAAACAGAAAGACAGTTTTAAAAGTCAGGCAATTCATAGCTGTACCACAATGCTCTCTTTTCAAACCTTTCCTCCAGCACAGAGCACCAGTGGTTCAGGACTGTACCGTGCACACGAGGTCCTACATGACACATGGCAGTGGCCAAGAAATCCTGGGGCGACCCACGGGCTCAAACCGGTGCCCGCAGGGGCACGAGGAGGTCTGTCTCACACCGACTCGGACCTCCGTGCTTGACTTATTTCTCTATTTTGAAATTAATTTATACACAGAGAAGAGTTACAGAAACAACAGAATTCCCACCCACACAGCGCTGGACTTCCCAACCCCTCCCAGAGCCGTGCAGAACACAGCACAGTAGGAGAGGCCGGGACGCTGGCACCGACCCAGGGCTGCTGATCAACCTGCATGTCCTGCTCCAATCTCCCATTTTCCAAGTACGTCTGTTCTCGGATCACAGTTTGGTTTTTCCTTTAATGTTTTGATTAATTACCAACATTTTTTAAAAGTAAGAGATTTCCCATGACATCCTAGATCCCAAGCTCCTTTGGAAAAACCCAACGGGCAACAGGGCAGTTTGCGCACGGCGACAGTGAGCTGTGAGCGGGCGCGTGACTCTGGTACTGAGACTGTCCCTCGTCATCTGTCACTGAATGGGCACTAGGGTTCCTCTGACGGGACAGTCAAGAAGAAAGTGAAATTGTTCTGATACCTGTGTCTGTCGAAAGTGACAAAAATGCAAGGTGGACAAAGAAAGACAGTCTAGGAAGAAATGAAGGCACCATATTTCTTTATGGAAAAGGGGACTATTCCTACACATTAAAATATGTATCTAAAGTATGTTTTTGTTTAAAAGAGAGACCCCAGTTCTGTTCATTTATGCCACCTGCCTGGCCTCTCTACATTTGAGACCGTAAACCCAGGCCTTACGCTACAGACGCCTGTGGAAATGCAGGCAACAGTTTATGATAAAAGAATGAAAATATGCCACGATGCCCCTCCCGCATTGATTCAAACTCTCTTACCCACTTCCACACATAGACCTCCAAATGCTCTGGGGGACACCCGAGACCTCCCAGGCTGGGGCCGCCACAAGCTCAGGCTCTGGCCACCTGCCCAGCCGTCCACGGCCCAAGGCAGCTCCCTAGCCCACTGCCCTCTGCAACCCTGAAGCCTTCAGAATGCTCCCCAGAGCTCCCCCCAATCCCCTTTGGAAGACTGCCTTGCCTCGTGTCCCTAAGAGACCTCACTGAACAGTAACCCTTTCACACCCCCAAATCCATGCTTCTCCCTTAAAACCCACCTGCTGCCTCAGAAATCCTGCCCCCAGCCCTAGCCTCTCCCTTCCTCCTCCTCCTCCCCCCGGATTCTTCCTTCAAGGTAACAGGCGTGCTGAAGTCTGTCTCGGCTTCGGCATGAGAACAGCAACAAAAATCCTCTTTCAACTCCATTCTAGCAACTACAGTTGACTCCTAAACAATGCAGGGGTCAGGGGCGCCCACGCCCTCTCCCCACACTGTTGGAAATCTGACTATAACTGTTGACTCCCAAAAAGTTCATAATAAATTGCAGTTGACCAAAAGCCTTACTGGTAACAGTCGGTGAAACGCGTATTTTGGATATTACATGCATTACGTACTGTATTTTTACAATAAAGTCAGCAAAAGAAAACGTTAAGAAAATCAAAGGAAAATGCATTTACAACACTGTACCATACTTATCGAAACCATATGCGCATAAGTGGGCGCCAGGCGGTTCAAACCCTGCTGCTCGAGGTCGGCTGTGCTGTATTTCACTTTCTCTTCACAGCCCAGTGAATGCAACAGCGTCTCACTTAAGGCCTCCTGCTTGCAACTGCATTTGGCCAACATCGCTTAAAACTGTCCACATTAATAACACCAAAGCCTTCTTTCCCAAAACCTACGGAAATGTTTACATCTGACGCTGGGGCCCACTTCCTCTTAGAAACGTCCTACCCCAGGGGCGCCTGGAGGGCTCAGATGGTTAAGCGTCTGCCTTCAGCTCACGTCATGGTCTCAGGGTCCCAGGATCGAGTCCCGCATCGGGCTCCCTGCTCAGCCAGGAGCCTGCTTCTACCTCTGCCCCACCCCCCACCCCCAGCTCGCTCGCTCTCTCACAAATAAATAAAATCTTAGAAAAGAAATGTTCTCCTTCCTTGACTTCTTGATACCACTCTGGGATTCCTGTCTCCTTTCTAGTGGTTCCCTCTAGGAATGGCTCAAGGTCTCAGCCTCTTCTCTTAACAGCTCTGGTGGGCAATCTGCTTGATCCCAGGACTGGTGGGTGTCTCCACCCTCTTGGGCACCTGGCAGACCCAGGCTCTGATGCTGGAGGCTGAGTGTGCCTTTCCTTCCTGCCTCCCCCAGACGCTGAGCTCCTTCAGAGCAGAACCAGCTATCAGCTCTGGACCGGCCCTCCCACTACCAACATCCACCTGGCTCTGCACAAAATGGAGACACTTGCTGCACAAGGCAAGGTCAGCGGACTTGACCAAGCACCCTGTGACCACAACAGCCTCATCTGCATGGTATTAAGAACATCAGTTTTACGTTAATGACTACAAAGTCTGCTCCCCGATGGTTTAATATCAGGGTTTGAAGTCACACCTCTTGGATTTTTGGATACCATTCAGGTCCCCTACCAGAGGGCGTGACCTTGGGCAAGAAAACCTCCCTGAGCCCGAGCAAGCTCATTATCCACGGAGATGATCATGGCAACTGCCTGAAACACACCTGAAACGTGTTTGGAGAGGGTCCCGCACACAGCAGGTGTTAGCAACAGCTGGTGCTAGTAATGACGGCTAGCAAACCAAGTTAGTACCACTGTTAGTTTAGCATCGGACCAGTGCCCCCCAACACCTGGCTAACTAGATGAGCCGCAATGCGGGCTTCCCATGCTGCCCACCAGGACGCAGCGACCAGAAATCTACTCTCCGTGCCAACACACGCCAACATTCGCTCCTCCACGGGGTCGCGAACGATGTGATTGGGTTGTTTCTATGAAGTTCTGGGGCAGACTGTCCCCAAGCTCACCGGGCACCCTCCACGGCGCGGGAACAGCTCCGGGCCCTGGGGTCAGCCCGGCCACGAGGGCCTCCCGCCCCCTGGGCTCACCGCTGACTGGCACGGGGGTGCACACAGGCTGGGGGGGAGGTCCCTGCAGCGCTGTCTGGCCCGCGGGCCTCTCTGCCGACCCTCGCCCTCCACCGTGCGCCCTAGTGCGCCCCACCCACGCGAGGGGAGGTCCGCGCACGCGCACCGCGGCGGCCCGTTACCCACCTGCCGCCCCGAGGCCCCGCGCCCACGCGAGGGGAGGTCCGCGCACGCGCACGCGGGCGGGCCGTCACGCACCTGCAGCCCCCAGGCCCAGCGCGCCCGCGGCGGAAGCCGGCCGTGTCCTCGGGTGGCCCCGGTCGCCGGGCTCTGCGGTGCGGGCGGGAGGCCGGCGGGGCTTTTAGCGTCTCGGAGGCCGGCCCGCCCCCATCTGTGCTGCCCGCCGCGGCCGGTGCTTTCCTCGCAGGACGTGGGGGAACTCCGCGGCGGTAACCGCACGCACTTCCCCTAACCCGCGGCCTGGCAAGCTCCCCGGGGGATTTCCGCGACCCCGGGGGCGCCACTGTGCCGGCCGCGGCCTTTCCGACGGCGGTGCTGCGGCCACGGGTCACCGCGCCCGGGTTCGGAGGAGCCGAAACCCCGCCCGGCTTCCCGACAGCGCTGACGTGCGCGCGGGCAGCCCGGGGAAGGCACGGGTGGAAGCGCAGGGCTCTCCTCCTCGGTTATTTTTACTGTGCGAAACGCCGACATGACCCGATGAGTTTCCTGTATTGAAACTTTTTTTTTTGCTTCGTTGTTTTATAACTAGGGGGGACTCGGCTCTAAAAGTAAGTTCCGCCTTTTGGCCCGCATCGGAGATCTCTAAGTGACGGTGGTCCTCTCGTGGAAAGCTGGGGTCTCCGCACCTGCCACCTCGCCCTCAACATTCCCTGTCCAAGAGGCCCCCGGAAGCCCCTTGCTCTCAGGACCACCGGCCAGGGGAGCGCAGGAATTGGGCCAGCTCCCCTGTTTGTCCTGTCTTCCAGTAAATCGAAGATAAAACCCGTGTTACGCGTCAGGAATTTCTCATCCTGTGCAAACAAAGCGGACGCCCGTTCCATTCCTCACAGTCAGCAGCAGCGGGGATACCTTCAGGGTTACGTGGATTTGGCTGCCCAGAGCACTTAGGGCTCCAGCTGGAGCTGTGCCAAAATGATTAAGTTTATCTGTCATGTGGAAATGTCAATCCACTCCTGAGCCTGCTGAGTTCAAAACTTTATTAGATGTCTTCTGAAAACCTTTTTGTGGTCCTTACAGACTTTTGATCTTGTACCCATCAAAAGAATTTTGAAAAACTATATTCCTCTGCACATTTTTAACTTCACATTAAAACATAAAAGCTGTCCTGGTTGCAAAGCAACTGCAAAATGCAGACTAGGTATTTTAGAATAAAACTGATCCACCACTCTTTTCAACGAATTCAGTGGAATACAAATATAGCCATTTGATGCCCACCATCACCACAATTAACACATCAGCTCATCTTTAATAATTGCAAATATTATATCATTGCCTTTTGTCCTTGAACAATCTACTTCCCCCACAGAATTTAAGTTTAATCCCAGTATAGTTAACAAACAGCATTATATTAGTTTCAGGTGCCCCCACAGAATTGTAAGGTACGTTTACTAGAGACATCTTTATAATCACTCATATTTCTGAAACAAATGCATAAGCTGAATTTATTTTTTTCCTGTGATCATAAAGCTCTAAGTGTTAAAAATGTCTCCTTGATTGCATTATTGATACTAGTTTCAGTACTTGTTATACAGTTGATCAAAACAATACAGATCATAAATGTTGATAATTACTAAAGATAAAAAGTAAAATTCTACTACAAATGCAATCTTGATGGCTTCAGCTTATATTTGAACAACCTGTTCAAATGTGTGTTTGTCGGTATTACCCATTACTAGAGTATGATTGGCTCAGCATGGGTACTGTTTGGTTTTTTCATCTCTAAAGATAAGTGTTGAAAACCTTCTCTACATAAATAAGTGTAGATTAGACCAGAAAAATGTTATTATGTCAATTTTTCAAAACTTTTTGAACTTGTTTTATACCCCCAAAATCATTTGATGATCTTTAATCGAAATTTAATTAGTTATCAGTAGACAACTCAATTTTGTTGAAATCAGTGACTTGGAAACCACAGGCCTTTTTTTCCCAGATAGAGTTGCCAGAGTTAGCAAGTTAAAATACAGGACATGGGGCACCCGGGTGGCTCAGTTGGTTATGCATCTGCCTTCGGCTCAGGTCGTGATCCCGGAGTCCCAGGATCGAGCCCCTAGCCCCGTGTTGGGCTCCCTGCTCAGTGGGGAGCCTGCTTCTCCCTCTGCCCTTCACCCTGCTCACTTGTGCTGTCTCTCTCTCAAATAAATGAATAAAATATTTTTAAAATAAAATACAGGACACCTGGTTAAATTTAAATTTGAGATAATTTTTTTGGTATAAGTTTGTCCCATGCAATACATTATTCATTGAATATCTTACATTCAAATTTAACTGGATGTCTTACATTCTACCTGGCGGCTCTATGCACAGATTTTAGAGTAATTGATTTTCTCAGCACTAACACCAATTATTTCTAATTGTCCAGGAAGATTTTACACCGAGGGGCAATACACTATTTTAAAACCCAAGATGCGTGAGAGGTGAGCCTGTCCTTTTAAGAAGAGAGCACCTTTGTGAAAAGGTTGGTGTGAAGACAGGACAGGCCTGGCCCCCTGAGCAGCTCTTGTTTTCAGGCTGATCAGTTTTAGGAAGAACTACATGTGGAAAGTAAGGGTCACGCTGTCAGTTCCCTTAGAACCATTTGAGCTCCCATTTGCCCATGGCTAAATCTTTGTGAGGACCTAGTGAGCCCGCCCAAGGGAGCATGTATCCCAATTTAAATACCAGGGCCTGGGGCAGCTGGGTGGCTTGGTGAGGTAAGTGTCCAACTCTTGATCTCAGCTCAGGTCTCATCTCAGGGTCGTGAATTCAAGTCCCGCATTGGGCTCTGCACTGGGTGTGGAGCTTACTCCAAACAAAAACAAAAAAACACTGGGGCCTGAGACATCCTGAGGGGACTATGGTTCCCATGTGCCTCAAACCCAATGGGTTGAGACCAGACCTGCCAGGGCCTGGAGTAGATCACTACGTGTCCTCCACAACAGTTCACACAACTGTAACAGTTGTTTTTTTTTTAAGATTTATTTACTTTAGAGTGTGTGAACAGGGGGAGAGGCAGAGTGAGAGGGAGGGAGAGAATCCCAAAAAGACGCCGCGCTGAGTGCAAAGCCTGACGCGGGGCTTGATCTCAGGACCCCGAGATCACGACCTGAGCTGAAACCAAGAGCTGGTGGCCCAACCGACTGAGTCACCCCGGCACCCGAACTGTCAATTATTTACAAGAATTGTTTTTCCTATAACAGTTCTAAGTTGCATATGAGAACGACTGCATGTATGTTGTTCACATTATTCTAGCACCAGCAGGGTACCTGTAAATCCTGGGTGTTCAATAAATCTCTGTTGACTGACAAAAACAGAGTCAGTCTATCCTCCTGGGCCTTCTGCATTCTAAACCTGCACCCAATTTGTTAATATTGTAACTTACTTTATATTTTCCCTCTAACCCTGAATATCCCAAATATTTTATATAAAAACTCCATTTTTCCTACCAGCACCCACATATGGCCTATTCTCCAATACTCTTTTAGACACAGAAGCAAAGAAATTCTTGAGGACAGTGACAAGATAGACACATGGGGCCATTTCTATCCAGTTTACGATCTTTCCTCCACTGTTCGTGTGTAAGCAAGGGGTGGGGTAACTCTCACCTCTGGTGTGTTCTCAATATCCTATTATTAAATAATCAATTTTAAAATATTTTTTTCCCTTGAGAGTAATCATGAGTTTCACAGGGTGGAAAGTCTGTAACAACTTCAGTCCCAGCCTAAAGCTATTTCACTGTAAGTTCTTACATTTTTAGAGATAGATTCTGCCCAGGACTCTAGAACTGAAAGCAAAAGTGAAATCGAACAAAGGGGACATGCTGTTCTGAATCCAAAGTAAATATGAAAGTCATCTTGAGTGCCGGGGCTTTCCTGGTCTGTTGGCAACTCTATAACTTGCAAATAAAACAATGGGATCAGCCTTGAACAAGTGCTAATGAAGAAATTCACAACGATATCTCTTGTAACAGAAACCAATCTGTTCTCAAAGTGAAGCTTGCCCTTCTAAGTGGTGGCTTACTTGTGATTTCTTTGTCCTAAGAGCACTTCACGGACATCATTGACATAGTTCCAAGTCACCCAGATGGAGATCAAGAACATTTTCCATCACCCCAGAAAATTCCTTCATGCCTCTTTCCAGTGAACACTTATCTAGACACCCCATCCCCAGCCTCAAGCACTACTCTGATTGGTATCATGGCAGCTTCAGGTTGTCTTCTCAGACCTCACAATAATGGAATGGTGCGGCTTCTTTCACTCACCATGTTTGTACTTTGATCCATGTGAGCTCGTATCAGTAGCTTGGCTTTACTGACAAATAGTATCCCACTGGATAAATATTCCCTAATTTGTTTATTCGTTCTCCTGCTGATGGACATTGGGTTACTTTCTGTTTGATCCCTAGGAACATTTTGGTTCAAGTCTTTTTTGTGAATCTCTGGATTCCTTTCTGTTTTATAAGTACCTGGACAAGGAATTGCCATGGGTAGGTGTATATTTATTTTTATGAGGAATTGCCAAAAACTTTGACAAAGCATTTGCAGCATTTTACACTCCCACCAGCAATATATGAGAATTCTCATTGCTGAACACCCCTCCTAAGACTTAGTATTGTCACTTTCTAAATTTGACCTCTTCTCTTAAATATGTATTGGTATCTCATTATGCTTCTAATTTTTATTTCCTCATAACTAATGATGTTGAATACATTTTCATATGCCCCTTCTTGACTTAGATATCAACCTCTCTGAAGTGACCGTTCAAATCTTCTAGTTTCAAACCAAATAGATTGACTTCTTATTATTTTTTAAAATTTATTTATTTTAGAGAGAGAGGTAGAGAGGGTGCGTGCATGCTCGTGCAAGCAGGAGGAGGGGCAGAGGGAGAGAGAGAGAGAGAGAGAATCCCAAGCAGGCTCCATGCTCAGCACAGAGCCCAACACAGGGCTCAATCTCACAACCCTCAGATCATGACCTGGGCCGAAATCAAGAGTTGCACGCTTAACCCACTGAGCCACCCAGGTGCCCCCAATTTTTTATTATGGATTTAAGGGAGTTCTTTACATATTCTGGATATTAGTCCTCTGTTACAAACACTGTGACTATTTTCTCCAAGTTGGTGGCTTGCCTTTTGCCTTTAATTTTTAATGAGTAGAATATATTAATTCTGATGGAGCCTAAGTTAACAATATTTTCTTTTATGTAGAGTGCATTTTGTATCACATTTAAGAAATCTTTACCTACCTCAAGGTCATAAAGATTTTCTTCTATGGTTTCTTTTAGAAGCTGTGATATTTGCTTTTGCACTTAGGACTATGATTCATCTCAGATTAATTTTTGCATATGGTGTGAGTTGAGGGCCAAGGTTCATTTTTTTTTCTAAACATTGTTCCAACGTAATTTATTGAAAAGTTCCCTTCCCCACTGAATTGCTTTACTATGTCTTTGTCAAAAATCAATTGAACTTATATGTGGAGGTTTCTTTTTGAACTCTATATTCTGTTCTGTTAATCTCTCTATCCTTATGACAATACCACACTGTATAGATCACTGTATCTTTAAAGCAAGCATTTATTTCAAATAGCATTATTTGAACTCTTTTTCTTCAAAATTGTCCTGGCTGAGTCCTTTAAATTTTCATATAAATTTTAGAATTGTGAATATCTTTTTAAAAGTTGCTGGGAGTTTGATTAGCATTATGTTCAATCTATTGATCAATTTTAGAAGTATCGACATTTCATTGTTACTGAGTCTTCTAATCCACGAGCAAAGTATAGCCCTCTATTTGCCTTCTTTAATTTCCTTGTTTTCAGTACATAGATCTTATCTTTTATTACATTTATTGCTAAGCATTTCATATTTTTATGCTATTATAAATACTATTTTTTAATTTAGATTTTCAGTTGATAATAGTATTTTTAAATTGTGTGTTCAGTTATTTGTGGTTAGTAGGTGGAAATTAAATCAATTTTAGTATAGGATCTTTTATCCTGCTACCTTGCTAAATTCACTTACTGTAGTCATTTGTTAGATTCTTCTGGGTTTTCTTTAGCAAACTACCACATCGTCAACAGATATAAACAATTGTATTTCTTCCTTTCTTATTTTATTCCTTTTATTTTTTTCTTGCTTTATGGTACAAGTCAGGACCTGTAGTACAATGATGAAGAGACTTGATTAGCGCCTACCTCCTTGCCTTATTCTTGACCTCAGGGAAAAAGTGATGTTAATTATAGATTTCTCATAGGTATTTATCAGATTGAGGAGGTTTCTTTCCATTCTTACTTTACTGACAGCTTTTTTTAAATAAAAAATAGGGGGCGCCTGGGTGGCTCAGATGGTTAAGCATCTGCCTTCGGCTCGGGTCATGATCCCAGGGTCCTGGGATCGAGTCCCGCATCGGGCTCCCTGCTCTGCGGGGAGCCTGCTTCTCCCTCTGCTTCTCTCTCTCTCTCTCTCTCTCTCTCTCTGTCTCTCATGAATAAACAAATAAAATCTTAAAAAATGAATAAATAAATAAATAAATAAAAAATAGGAGCTATATCCTGCTCAGCAGGGAATCTGTTTCTCCCTCTGCCTCTCCCGCTCCCCCTGCTTGTGCTCTCGCTCTCTCTGTCAAACAAATAAATAAAATCTTAAAACAAAAATGGGAGTGGGGCGCCTGGGTGGCTCAGTCGTGAAGCGTCTGCCTTCAGCTCAGGTCATGATCCCGGGGTCCTGGGATCGAGCCCCGCATCGGGCTCCCTGCTCCGCGGGAAGCCTGCTTCGCCCTCTCCCCACTCCCCCTGCTTGTGTTCCCTCTCTCGCTGTGTCTCTGTCAAATGAATAAATAAAAAATCTTTTAAAAAAATACCTTTACTGTCATTAATTACCATGTTCAATCTTCTTGAATGTATGAAATACTAAAATAATAACTGGTTTAATGTCTTTGTCTACTAATTCTATTATTTTTCAGGAGACTGAGAATCTCTGGAACTCTCTCTTTCTCTGTGGCTCTCTCCCTTCTCAGCACTGTGTCCTGAAAATCTCGCTGTGTCTCTGTCAAATAAATAAATAAAATCTTTAAAAAAATGGGAGCTATATCTATAAGCTGATCATACGGTTTTTCTGCTTATTCTGTCAATATGCAGAATTGCATTGATTAATTTATGACTATTAAACCAACCCTGAATTTCTAGGATAAACTCCACTTGCTCATGATGTCATGTCCTTATTATATATTGCTGATTTAATTTTCTAATATTGTGCTCAGGATTTTTCTTGGGGGGGAGGGGCAGAGAGAGAATCCCAAGCAGGCTCCATGCTCAGCACAGAACCCAAAGCAAGGCTCGCTCTCACGACCGTGAGATTATGACCTGAGCTAAATCAAGAGTCAGATGCTTAACCCACTGAGCCATCCAGGCGCCCCTGTGTTCAGGTTTTTTTTTTCTGTAATCTCTACACCCAATGTGGGCTTGAACTCACAACCCCAAGATCAAGAGTTGATACTCTACGGACCCAACCAGCCACCCGCCCCTTTGTTTAGGATTTATGAGTTGAGGGTGGAGAAGGGGAGAAATAAGGGGGGAAATGGAAATGGGACGGTTAAGATTCCAGGAGAACATGGAACATCACTAGAACAAACTACTGAAATCTGGTAGAGAAGCTAAGAACTCATTGAAAGTCAACAGTTTAAACTAAACATGCTCGCAATGTTGTTGAGCAGAGAGAGCAACAGGATGGATCACACAACCAATGACATTTGGTCCCGCAAAGTTGGTTTTCCTGGCAGAATTTAGAGCCAGGGCACCTACAGGAGTGGCGCCAGACTTGAGTCCGCCAGGGCAGTTCTCTGGAGTCAGGCGGGCGGGGAGCAGCTCCTGGCCTCGCCGGCTTGGGTTTTGGGGCACAGGGAGAGAAAGCAGGCTAACTCCTGATGGGAGGCTAGAGAACACCAGGTGTCTGCCTGTAGGACCGGACCAGTCCCTACAGGAGCCAAACAGCTCACAGGAGACAGCATTGGGACTGATGGGCCCCGTGCTGGCAAGGACAGAACTCTTCAACGAGGGAAGCTTGTTTAGAGCAAAAGAACAGGTCAAAGAAGATGATGATGGAGTGAAGTATCGGGAGAGGGAGCATATCCAGACAGCTGCCTGTCCACAAGGGAGGGCTCTGGTGCAGACGGTTTCCCCATTCCCAAAGCTTCCCAGCCGCCCTGACTGCGTAGCTTTCAGTGTCTGAGATCCAGAAGCTTTAAAAGCTGAAGTGATCAATTCCAGATGCTTCATTCTACCATTTTCCCCACCGATGAGAGGTAGAAAGAGGCACCTAGGGAAATGCCAGGATTCTCAGGGCCACGCCTGCTCTGTCATGGCGGAGGGGCTGTTGGGTCCCAGCCCTTCTCTGAGAGGCCCCAGGCAAGGCCAGAGATGTGTTCGGTACAGAAGCTCAGGAGACACTGCCTCGCAGGCTTGTGTACCTCGGTGCTGGCCTTGAGCAAATGCAAGCTGTGTGTGGATATCCTTCGCAAACGGGGAGCAAGAGAGACAAGAGAAGTGTTGGAACAGTCTTGCAACCTCTGCCCTGAATGGGCATAAAGTCTTCTCCAAACAAAAAATACCGACACTGTCTAGGAAATTGGAGGCATCCTTGGCTTGGCAAGCCAGGGGCTTCATACCTGGAGCTAGCTGCAGCAGAGGTCCTGGCCTGGCCACACAACGCTGCAGTCGGGGAGCCTGGCTTGGCACTCAGCTTTCCCCTTCCTGGCGGGGTGCCCCCCGGAGCCCCTTTCCCTCCCTGTGCACCCAACTCCCACTAACAGCTTGCACCCATGGCCTACTCTGGAGCATGACCCTTGGTGGGTGTGAGTCTGAGACCACTCCCACAGCTGCTCTCCCTGCTTTTCCCCCTGCAGACCCCGTGAGGCTGGCCCCCTTCCCTGCTCGGCTCATTCTCCCTGCTGGATCCTGCCGCCCCCCTTTGCCACAGGCTCTCCTGAAGAGCGATACACTCTCGATAGATCACGTGGTCCTGAGTCCCTGTGCTAGCTTCTTCGAGAGACAGCCTGGCAGACTGGCGCCTGAAGCAAGTTGCCCGATCTGCACCCGCCCCTATCTCAGCTATAAAATGGGTACATGCCTCTTAGAGTGCTGTCAGGATACCCTGAGCTGATGCTCGTGAGGTACTTAGGAGAGTGCTGGGCACACAGAAAGAGCTCAGCAACGTTAGCGCTTATTACAAGAGGTTGGTGCCATTGGATATGAAGATACAGCAGTTCTTTATAATAATTTCCAGAATCCCTGATTAGTACAGTTGTTCTAGGAATGGTGCTTCTCAGGCTAAGTTAGTGTCTTACTTTTACCATTAGCCGCAAGGAACGTGGTACGTAGCGTCAAGGTTTCAGAGTACCTGCCACCACACCTGCGTCAGACAAACTCGCAGTGTGATCCGTACTAAAAAGGGGAAATACACACTTCACGTCCCTCCCCCATGTCTGTCAGCAGAGCAACGATTAAATAAATCACGTTTGGACCACGGAACATCATACAGCTATAAAAAAATAAGAGTATGTTGCCTGATAGAAGCAACTTTAAATTCTTTCTGGAGGAATGCACCCTCAAAATGAGTCTCAAAAACCCACTCATAGCGCCCCAGTGAACATGAGCTTACGGGTAAGGGTCACAAGACATCCAGAATCATCAAATATAAAAGAAGTACATGTAATATGCTTCTAGAAATAAAAGAGAGAATTGAATAAAACAAGACCAAATCAGAGAAGGACACAAACCATGAGAGACTCTTAACTCCAGGGAACAGACTGAGGGTTGCTGTGGGGGAGGGGGATAGGGGGTGGGGTTGCTGGGGGATGGGCATGAAGGAGGGCATGTGATGTGATGAGCACTGGGCGCGATACGCAACCGATGAATCACTGACCTCTATCTACCTCTGAAACCAATAATATACTATATGTTAATTAATTGAATTTAAAATTAAATTAAATTTAAAAAAAGAAATAAAAGAGGGAATTGAAAACATGGGTAAGGAGCAAGAGATTATAAAAAATAAACAGGCAGATTTGTAAAAGGACAGAACTTCCAGAAACTGAAAAATAATCACTGAAATTAAAACCTTACTGAGATAATTAAACTGCTAATGAAGAGATAGCGAGATAGTTAATGATCTTGATCCACAACCTATAGGGAGTGCTAGACCACAGCACGGAGAGATGAAGAAACGGGGAAAATGAAAACATTCGATACAGAGGATTTGTCTACTTCCAGACCCAGAAAGAGATAATAAAGAGACAGGGGAAAATCCAATATAAAGAAGTAGTGGTTGAGACCTTCCCAGAAATTGTGAAAGACTGAGACTCAGTAATTTAAGGCAGCAACTGCTCCATTAAGCCACAATCAAACCGAAACCACCAGTGAATATTCAAGAACAGAGAGGTTCTCAGACATTATTGGAAAGTCCTTTACAACTGCCAATAAGAGCTTTGATTTCTTAGGACTATTCTCAGAGATAACTTCGCAGCTCACCTTGCTGGTAAATGTCATCTCTCATTAGGCAGAGGAAGTGGTAAGATCTGACCCTCATTGTCACCAACGTGGAAGAAATGGCTGATGAAGTAAAAAACAAAAGGACCTTGAGAGAAGAGAGCAATGTTATTGTTTATTTTAATATGGCTGTTGTAGATTGCATTCTCCGGCAAACAGACCTTCAGATGGAGACTGTGTGCAGGTGGGTTATGGGGCGTCACTTGCAGAGATGACACCTTCCGGCTCCTCACGGGCCCCACGGAGTGCCTCCCCTGAGCACCACCAGCAGGTAGCACTCCCACAGCTGGGGCAGTGAGTGACTGCGCTGGAGGTGGATCTGGACAGCACAACAGGGTCACCGCGATGGCCCGGGGGGAGAATGCTTGCTGCAGTCACACGTCGACCCTCGACTTGAGGAACATGCATTCCAGAAAGGTTAAAGGATCCAGAAAAAACTGTAACAACAGGAGATCAGTAGCTGGCGGAGCATTCATCTGCTCAAGAAATATTTAAGCCAGACTTGCTGTTGTCAAACTTGGTGCAAGGGACTGCAGAAACAGTGAAGAATAATAGACAGTTGTGACTAGCGATGTGCCGAAGCCGCCACCGCCTGCTGGCGAGGGTCAGTCCCAAGTATATCCTCCCAATCCCAGTGATTTCCAGTCGGTAGCTTGAAATGGGCCTCAGTGGAAGTATTGACACAGTGGAAATTGGATAAAGCTACAAAACAGAGCTTTTTACCCCAAAGAGCCAGTTGTTAAACATGCATTAGCACAATGCTGCACCTCTCTTCTGAGCTGATAATCCAACAGAATGTAAAGGTGAAAACTGTCCACTTGCCTCTGGTTACACATGCCCGTGTATGTATGAAAGGTGGGTTACAGACACTCCTAGACTGTTTGGGACAAGAGCCTCAGACTCACGCTGTCCAGTGGAAATATGTGAGCCACATATATACTTTAAAATTTTCTAGTAGCCATATTTTTTAAAAAGTAAAAAGAGTGAAACTGTCATTATATATTTTATTTAAACTAATATATCCAGATTATTATCATTTCAACATGTAATCAATACAAAAATATTTTGCTTTTTAATACATTTTCAAGATCCATATGTATTTTATGCTTAATGGCACATCTCAATTCAGATGCTAAATTTAGGAATTAGGAAGATGGTGGAGTAGGAGGACCCTAGACTCACCTCATCCCATGAACACAACTAGATAACTACCAAATCATCCTAAATACCCCAGAAATCGACCTGAAGACTGATAGAACAAACTCCATCACTAAAGAGAGAGAAGAGGCCACATCAAAGAAAGTAGGAAGTGTGGAGACACAGTTTGGGGAAGAAAGGGATTGTAGCCACCATCACAGCGAGGGAGCTGGGGTCACAGAGAAGAGTAAGACAGACTAGCCCACAGGGGAGCACGTGGGAAAACGAGTCCCCAAAGCCATTTGCTGGGAAAAAGAGAGGGGCTGATTTTTGTGAGTTCTTGCAACCAGCGGGGCTTCGAGCCTGGAGTTCCAAAGGTCAGCAGGCTGGGCTTGGGGAGAGCCCAGAGGGCACTGCGCTACTCCTGGAGAGAAGACAGAGCAAACAGCCTGCAGACGTACACTGTGGAAACGGCGATCTGAAGCGCACCTGGGGCACACAGTAAGGAGGTTATGTGCTCATCTCCCAGTGTCCCAGAGAGACAGCGTTCATACAGAGACCCCTGTGTAAACCAACCCCCCAACCCCCACACTCCAATGGAACCCCTCCACCCAGTCACCCTTGCCTCAGTCCCAGAGCAGCAGGTCCTTCCCCCAAGACTGGCCCAAACCCTTGCTTACACCACGTCTCCCAACCTGGGAGTTTTGCTGGGCTTCTGCTCCAGTAGTGATGGCAACAGGCCTCATTCCACAACAGACCAGAGCATCCTTAGTAACCTTGCCACATTCAGGTCAAGGACCAGACACTGCCCACAACAAGTAAACAGCCTCTGCAGACGACTGGCCTGATGGATAAAGCAGGCAGGACACAACAGCAGCACACATGCAGCACACCCAGGAGACACTCCTGGAAGGGCCAGACCCTAGGGAACAGGGGACACCATACAGCAGGGCACTACAGGGCCTCTTCTTCATAAGGTCATCACCCTCAAGTGCAGAAGACAGCTCACTTTTCTAACACAGAGAGGCAGACAAAATGAGGAAACAGAGAAATTTATGAGATGAAAGACAAGGTCACAGCCAGAAATCTAAGCAAAACAGATATAAGTAACATGCCTGATAGAGAATTTAAGTAATAATCATAGGACACTCACTGGACTTGAGAAAAGAGTGGAAGACCTAAGTGAGACCCATAACACAGAGATAAGGAATAACAAAGCAGAGATACAGGGCTCAATAAACGAAATGAGAAACACTCTTGACAGAATGAAGGAATGACGGAATGAACATCAGGCTAGAAGAAGCAGAGGAATGAACTCATGACTGAGAAGAAAGAGTAATGGAAAGTTATCAAGCTGAACAAAAGAGAGAAAAAAGAATTAAGCAAAACGAGCATAGACATAGCGAACTCAGTGACTCCATCAAATGTAATAATATTTGTATAACCTGAGTCCCAGAAGAAGAAAAGAAAAGCAGAAAATTTATGTGAAGAAATAATAGCAGAAAACTTCCCTAATCTGGGGAAGGAAACAGAAATCCAGATCCAGGACGCACAGAGAACCCCCAACAAAATCAAAAAAAGCAGATTCACATGAAGACATAATGTAATTAAAATGGCAAAAGTAGTGATAAAGAAAAAATTTCAAAAGCAGCAAGACAAAAGAAGACACGTACGTACAAGGGAAACCCCATTAGGCTAGCAGGGGATTTTTTAGCAGAAACTTGGCGGGCCAGAAGAGAGTGGCATGAGATATTCACAGTGCTGAATGGGAAAAAGCTGCGGCCAATACTCTATCCAGCAAGGCTGTCATTCAGAAGAGAAGGAAAGATAAACAGTCTCCCAGATGCAAAATTTACATCAAAATACTTGAACTCTATTAGATTTCAAAAAAATTCATAGTTGAAAAAGTAGAATCACATACCCAAGTTGTTCCAAACATACTTAAAACTTTCAAATAACTAAACCAAATATGAAGTTTATTTTCTTTTAATATTTGCATTCACAGTGACAAAACTTACTCAGCTTTTCTAAAAATTGATTTGACTTTGAGGGAAAAGCATATCCTGTGGTCATCACGCTTTGCAGTTCAGTCTGGGAGTGTATAGCGCCAACACCAAACAAGGAATTGCATTCTCTGCAATCACGGACCCTATAAGATTTGGATATGTTCTTCATATTTGAGTGAATTTATAGTGGGTTCAGCAGTATGCTACAGTTTTTAGGATTATATAAGAAAATTGGCAAATTGGTATTTTTTGTGTTGTTTAGTGTGAGAAAACAACATTGCTACATATGCTAAAAGATGGCAGACTTGTACAACATGTCACATTAGCTCCCACTTCAGAAGAACTAACCATTGCTGGCGTGACTGTTACAGCTTTCAGTCTGGGTGGACAGGTCAAGTTGGAAGAGTGTGGGACGACCTTCCTGCCACCAGGTGGAAGGGTAGTGCAGACCATGAAAGGCTGTTAGAATCCAAAGAATTTTGGAGCACCTGGGTGGCTCAGTCGTTAAGTGTCTGCCTTCGGCTCAGGTCGTGATCCCAGGGTCCTGGGATCGAGCCCCGCATCGGGCTCCCTGCTCCGCGGGAAGCCTGCTTCTCCCTCTCCCACTCCCTCTGCTTATATTCCCTCTCTCGCTGTGTCTCTCTCTGTCAAATAAATAAATAAAATAAAATAAAAAGAATTTGATTCACTAATGATAGATGAAACCACTGCTAATGTGCCTACAGGGATTCTCGGGAATGAGATCGACAGACATGAAGCCGTCATTGAAGACAGGTTATGGGAGATGTTCGGTTTATATGCTCAGACAACAGGCAAGGGCAGTGTATCTCAGAAAGAACTGAATGCCCAATCCTTACAAGTTTTTGTATGCAGTGTGCTCAAAAGACAAGGTTACAGAGAAGGTTTCCACTGGATGACATGGTACCCTGGTTAACACTGAGCTACCTTAGTTCCAGGTCCAGCCATCTGGGTCTACTCAGAGATTTGATCTCGTACCATGGACACCTTGAATTCCATAGATTTTTGTTGATGACAAAACATGTTTTATAGATTACTAACATTATATCAAACTTAAGTGAGAATTGAAAACTGATTCAAGTAAGTTTGAATATCATGTTAGCTTTCTAATTCCATGAAAATAGTTTTTACAGTTTATAACCTGACATTACCCCCAGCACCATTTATAAAGAGTAACTTTCCAGCAGTACATTTGAAACACTTTTAACAAACAAAACTATAAGTATAAACCATAGTTAAAAGCTCATGTTAAAATATGTATTCACTCTCTTTGAACTAGTTTTTAAATTTTAGATTACATGTACACCTATCTTAAGTATACAGTTAATAATTAGTTTGATTGAGGGTGGTGCAGTCGGTTAAGCCTCTGACTCCTGGTTTTGGCTCAGGTCCTGATCTCAGGGTTATGAGATCGAGCCCCGAGTCAGGCTCTGCGCTCAGTGGGGAGTCTGCTTGAGATTCTCCCTCTCCCTCTCCCTCTGCCCTCTCCCCTGCACATGCACGCTGTCTCTCTAAAATAAATACATCTTTAAATAATAATAATAATTTGATGATTGCACAATGCCTTACAGTTCTCAAAAATATTTTTTCTTATGCAAATGACATGCAGTAAAAACAAACTCTCATGTTTGGCACCCTTAAAAGAAAAAGGATATCAATTTCAAAACTATGTCTGTCACAGTTTTGTAAATTCACTAATGTGACAGTTCACTGCATACAATGAAAAGCGATTCCACATTGGTGCAAGGGTATGAACTTCCATTTATAAGACGAATAAATCCTAAGGATCTGATGTGCAGTGTGGGATCACAGTTAACAATACTGTATTGATGGGGCACCTGGGTGGCTCAGTCATTTGAGCTCCTGACTCTTGATTCTGCTGGCTCAGGTCATGATCTCAGGGTTATGAGATCGAGCCTCGCTTTGGGCTCCATGCTCAGCACAGAGTCTGTTTGCCCCTCTCCTTCTGCTCCTCCCCCAGCTCATGCTCTCTCTCTCTCTTTTAAATAAATAAAATCTTTAAAAAAAAGCAATACTGTATCATATGCTTGTAAGTCACTAAGAGAGTAGATCTTAAATGTTCTCAACACCTACCACCCCCCAAAAAAGGAAGTGAATGAAGGGATGGATGTGTTAACTAACCTTATTGTACACAATCATCACGTTGTACACCTTAAACTTACACAATATTATATGTCAAGTACATCTCAATAAAGCTGGGGTTAAAACAAAAGAAAAGCAACTCTAAATTTAGTATTAATAACAGTGTTTACTTTTTTTAAGTAGGCTCCACACCCAGTCTGGAGGCCAATATGGGGCTTGAACTCAGGACCTCAAGATCAAGACCTGAGCTGAGATCAAGAGTCAAGATGCTTAACCAACTGGGCCACCCAGATGCCCCTTTATAGTTTTTTTTTTTCCAGCCAATTACATAACCCTGTTGATTATGGTTAAAATATTCTACGTATTAGTTCATGTTAGAAAAATGTGTAAAGCCATTATTGACTTACACTATGAAAAATTTCAGTATCTATGTTAATTCTCATACCTATAGAGCTAGGTTCCAAATAAGCTTTTCTGTTGCTTGGAGCTTCAAGGTTTGCTTGCCCAAATGCAGTGTGAGATGAGTGAGAACACAGAAATCATGCCGCCAACTTTTGTCTTTGATAACTGAAAAATCAGCAGACATTCTTTTGTTTCAAGAAAATCTTGAACTGGTCATGGGAATAAAAGGCACAGCACAAGAAACATAGTGATGTTATAATAGTGTTTTTGGTGACAGATGGTAGTTACGTTGAGGTGAGCACAGTGCAATGTACCAATGTGTCCAATCACTATGCTGTACACCTGAAACTAACATAATATTGTGTGTCAACTATACTCAAATTAAAAAAATATTTTAAAAAAGAAAATCTTGAATTGGAGTTACCAATAACGTAAATCTCTGTAAAAATCTCTTACAAGTCAACCAATGGACATCGATAAACAACACAAGACCATCCCATTCGGTGTCTTCTACTTCCTGCAACAGTTCCATCAAGTGAGGCTGATTCGTAGCATTTGTACGTATGGATTGAACAATTTTAATAACTATCCATGACACTTTCCATGAGTCTGACTCAGAAAACTGAGCAAAAAAATATTTTCAATATGGATCACATGGTGAAACAAAGCAATGAGGGAAACATCAGTGTCTTGTTTTAAAATTCCTACAAATCTACACTTTTGACCTAATAAACTGAAGCTGTTAGATAGAAACTAATATTTTTCCATATTTATATGAAATTTTTTGATAGTCATGAAAGTTTCAAATATATCTATGTCAGAGTTTGACTTTTTAGTCTGTGAGTTAAGAATACTTCTTCATAAATTTGGAAGTCCTTCAAGATGAAATATACCCAAAGTATCAATTGGGCATGACTCATCTAAAACTAAAAAAAAAAAAAAGTGTGTGCAATCTTACAAATTTTGAATCAATTGATCTTCGAAATTCTTTAAAAAGGCTTGTGCTCTATGGGCAATGATTCGGTGATTCCTCTGAAGACAGTTTGCTTTTTGTAAAATATGATTTTTACTCTTTTCCCAATAATTTTATAACAACATTTCGATCACTGACGTAATAATTGCTTTGACCATGTTGCCATCTAGAAATTACTTTCTCGGGGCGCCTGGCCAGCTCCGTTAGGAGGGCACGTGACTCTTGATTCCAGGGTCGTGAGTTGGAGCCCCACGTTGGGTGTAGAGATTACTTTAAAAAAATAACAAGGGCACCTGGGTGGCTCAGTTGGTTAAGCAACTGCCTTTGGCTCCGGTCATGATCCTGGAGTCCTGGGATCGAGTCCCATATCGGGCTCCTTGCTCAGCGGGGAGCCTGCTTCTCCCTCTGACCCTTCCCCCGCTCATGTGCTCTCTCTCTCTCTCTCATTCTTGCTCTCTCAAATGAATAAATAAATAAAATCCTTAAAAATAAATAAATAAAAGTAAAAATATAACAAATAAACTTTAAAGATGATTTTCTTTCCTGGGCAAGAATCTAAGCCATTTAACATCCAGCTCAACTGTAAGCTCAGATCCGGTTAAATGCAATTTTTAAAAATTGTATTGGATATTTATTTCTGATTTCAGGAAACAATTTTATTCTTTTCAAAACTTTTGTGACTATTAAGAGGAAACATCAAACTCACTACATAGCTGCAGAAAATGTCCCTAATGTCATGTACTTTATTATTTTAGGGAAAATGTACACATCAAGCAAACAGCTTTTTCATTTTGCTTTGCACAACAAACGGCTATTGCCGTTCATTGTGAAATTTGAGGCCTATCTTTTATCAGCCATTTTTTTTTCTTTCCTGCTCTGGTTGTGGGACTGGCTTCTACATGTCTATTTGATTCTACATCATTAGTATGCCCTAGTTTTAAACTTAAAATTTTGTCAGTACTTAAATTTAAAATTAGAATAATATAATTAAAATAATAAGTATACCCATCTATTTACCAATTTACATAGCTATCACTCTAACCCGTGTGGTCTGCATAAACATCCAGATAATCACATCACAATATCACACTGTTGTGTAAGAAACATCATTTTGATCATTTTGTTGACACCGGCCAGATTGGTGATGTATTTACGTGGAATACAAGAAGACACCTGCCCAAAATGCACACAACACCATGATTCAACACTTAAACTGAAATGCACTCCTATCAAAACAATAGGGTTGTAGGTAATGGAAAAAAAATATCCTACACTGGTTCAATTTAAATTTTTCAATATAAGTTAAAATGAAACTGAAATTAAAAATTCAGAGCTTCAGGGGTGATAGCCACCTGTCGAGCACTCAGAAGCCCCCGTACCCAGCAGTAACGGAATCGGACACGAGAGCCTGATGCCATACTTGCTGGTCCTGCCTCGCTCTGGAACCCCAGTGTTGACCTGCTTGCTATGCGTTCCATTCTTTATGCTTCCTGATGGACACTCACTCGACTCCTCTCGCCGTCCCTCACTGCTCTCCACTAAGACCCCTGCACGCTGCCTTTGGCTTTTTGGCCCCCTCTTCAAGCAGCGGTTACTTGGTCCAGCCCGACCCCCCTGCCAGGTTTTGGCGGGAACAGGATGGGACAAATGTGTGTAAGAACACAGAGGTTAAGGGCGCCTGGGTGGCTCAGTTGGTTAAGCGTCTGTCTTCCGCTCAGGTCATGATCCTAGAGTCCCGGGATCGAGTCCTGCATCGGGCTCCCTGCTTAGCGAGGAGCCTGCTTCTCCCTCTGACCCTCCCCCTTCTTGTGCTCTCTGTCTCTCATTCTCACTCTCTCAAATAAATAAAATCTTAAAAAAAAAAAAAAGAACACAGAGGTTAAGCCAGATAATGGAGGCTGTAAGAAGCAAACAGCAACTCTAAAACCTGTTTGTTTCTTGTCTTGAACAAATGACTTTCAAACGAAAAAGATATTATTTAATCGACACAGTTATTTGTAAAAATCACACAGGCTAATAGAAAAACTGAAAATAAGCAATCATTCTAATTTTTTTAAAAAATGAAAGAAAGGAAATTTTGCAGACAGTTCAGAGTAAATAACCATCTTGAGCAAGAGTCTATTAGGAATTAGTCAAAGGGTAGTATGCAAGGTTTCAGAAAAGTAAGCATCGATCAGCAGCCCGGGCCTGACACACCCAGTTCCTGTTTTGCTGAGACAGGTGGTAATTCTGCCCAAATCTGACGCTCATCAGAGCACCTGGCCATGCATCACACTCTCCTTCTGGCAAAATGGACACAAGCTGGCTGGATGACGGCATAGAGTGGCACTGATTTTTTTTTTTAAGTGAATTCCACCTCCAACGTGGGGCTCACCCTCACAGCCCCAAGATCACGGGGTGCACACTGCACGGGCTGAGCCAGCCCCGTGCCCCACGCTGCACTGTTTCATCTGATGCTCAATCCACCTTGATGTTTGTCAAATAGATTCTCTTCTCCCTGCAGATTTTTAAGGTGTCTCTAAAGAGATGATGCCTCTGGGTCTGACCTTACATGTGTCTGTGCAATATTTTAGTGAAATATAATTAGGAGTCAATGGAGGCTGAGCAGGAAGATGCTGCTCCTCCTTTTCTACGAGTGGCAGAAACCCCAGATTGGGAGCTGGTCAAACAGGTAACCCTCTGAGAACGCAGCTGAGACACGAGGTCTGCACTGACCTCCCCGAGGCATAAAACAGCTCAAGCACAGAATCGCAGGGACGTGATTTGTAGTACAGCCCCAGTAACGTGCTTCCCCAAATGCGTACAGCCCCAGGAGCGTGGTCATGGGAACCGTAGTCTCTGCTTCCTAGAGCGACTGGAACCCTACGCCCATGCAAATCCCTCTTCCGGGGTGGCACCCCGCTGGCTTCCTCTCCTCCTAGTGACCAGGACAGGTCTCCACAGGGGCTGACACCGGTCTGGCACCGCACCCCGTGGCTTCTGCCCCCGTGGCTGGGTGCCAACTGCTCTTGCTGCCACTCCTGCCTGGCACGGCCCCCGCAGTTCCCTGGCCCAGGGGACAGAACTGGAAGTCACAAGAACCCACAACCTTATACAGCTGACCCTCAGCCAACGTGGGGATCAGAGGCACCCACCCCCTGCCATCAAAAATCCCATATAACCTTGGGCTCCCCAAAATCTTACTGATAGCCTACTGTTTACCGGAAGCCTTACCCGTAACATAAATGGTCGACTCGTACATGTATCATGTGTGTTATGTACCATATCCTTACGGTCAAGTGAGGTGGAGGAAAGAAAATGTGATTAAGAAAATCCTACGAGAAAGTACCTACTGGACTATATGGAAAAAAATCCGTGTGTAAGTGGACTCACACAGCTCACGCTGGGCTGTTGGAGGGTCTACCCTACCTGCTTGGCCAGTCTCTCCACACCATCCAGATGCCAACCCCGCCGCTCACACTCATCACCACAGACATTTAGGAGCTGAGAGCTTACTCACTTCTCTCTCCCGCCCTTACTCCACCCTGAGGCATACTGACTTTCCTTCTTAGCATTTGCTAAGATTAGTATTGCCAGAATTCTACCTGGCAGAGGACCTTTCATTCACTTAGTCTCTAGACCCACTGGAAGCGAAGTGTGACGAACACGAGGACCCCCTATCTCCAGGGCCCGGGGCACGGCAGACACTTCATAAATACTTGTTTGGTGAGTGAATGAAAATTTCAGTGTAATACAAAGCACTTCATAACCACAGAAGTGTTCAGACATGGAAAGGCCTCCCCCCAAAGGCCCTGAGCTTCCTGTGAGCTGGGCCATGGGCTGACCAGATGTCGGACAATGCACTCAGCTGCTAACTGGAAGCAGGGGATACCCATGAAATGTGACTATTACCATTTCCTGTAAGCCGCCGGAGGCGAGCTCCAAAAATGGTTTGCTCTTCACTTGACCCAGAAAACCCCACAAAATCATGCAAATCAAGAGGTCCAAATCTTCATGTTCACTTTAAGAACACACATGAAATCTTCCAGGCCATCAAGGGTATGCAGATCCGAAAAACCACCAACTCTCTGAAGGCTGTCACTTTGCAGAAGCAACGTCTGCCGTCCTGTCAGTGCCCAGGTGGAGTGGAAGGTGTGCCAGGGTCTGGACACAAGGCTGGTGGGGCTGCACACAGGGCTGGTGGGGCTGCACACAAGGTCGGGGGGCTGCACACAAGGTCGGGGGGGGCTGCACACAGGGCTGGTGGGGCTGCACACAAGGTCGGGGGGGCTGCACACAGGGCTGGTGGGGCTGCACACAAGGCCGGGGTGGCTGGACACAGGGTTGGTGGCCCCAAAAAGAGTGCTAAATTTGTACTGCAGAGAGTCATGCTGAACCTCTGGGTTTCAATGTAGATTCTCTGGTCCCAGAGCACATCCAGGAGAACAAAGCCCCCAAGATATGGTGCAGAACTTACTGGGCTCAGGGTCGGACAAACCCACACACGAGCTCGCCTGCCATGCGGAGGCGATCCTGACCGGTAACAGACTGTTCCTAAACCAGAGGAGGAGGTTGCACAGAAGAAAAAGACATCCCAGAAGAAACCCAAGAAACAAAAACTAGGGTCCGGGAGTAAATTCTGCATAAAATAAATGCAAATAAAAGTTTAAAAAAAGGTGACTGTTATAATATTAGAGATAAAAGATAAAGATATACATGTCGTTGGAGTTTCATCAGCAAAACTGAGTGCTCTCCCCATACCCAGCTCTCTTCCCAACGTGTACCTGGCCCCCCACCCCCATCTTTATGTAATCCGGATGCAGCCACTGGAGCGCCCAGCCCCCTCACCCCTGTCCTATGAGGTTGAATTATCTCCAGCCCCAGTTTCACTGCTGGGAGTGTCCAAATGTCAAGATTTTCTGGAAAGGTATGTGGTCTCGTGACCCCCATGTCTCTGTCCAACCAGCACCCACAATGTGAAATCTAGCCTTTTCATCATACTGTGCCAACCTGAGGACATGGACCCTCCAGAACTGCGGGGTCGGTCACATACTGCCCACCAGTGACGTGGACATTTCCACACAGACCTGTGTAGACTCCCCTCATCTTTCCCCTCACATTGAGCAGTACCAAACTCCTTCCTTCTATAAAGCAATGACCCACCCTATGCCCAGGCTTTCATGTCCACCATGCCCCCACACACTCACCTCGCCAAGTGTCTACGTTCCAAACAAACGCACTGGCTTACCAAGGAGGGGCTGTGGTGCAAATTGTCCCCATGACTTTTTTAATGGCCTCTTTCTACTCCTACAATGTACTTTGAGTTCTTACTATATCCTACACCTCAAATATGTTTAATTTTTGCCTGTCAGCCTGAACTGATGCTAATGAACCTAATGCAGAAAGAATCCATAGATGGTAAGTGCATTCTTGTTCAGAAAAGCTAGAAAATTAGACATTAAAAAGACCTGACCGCTTAGCTTTCTGGGCAAATGAGAACTGACTTACAATTTTTATCGAATGTAGTAAATCCAATTCCCTCCTTCCCAACGTGAGCTATCCAAACAAAAAGAAAAAAAAAAACAAAAAGTTTATTATCTTTCCGGATGATCACATTAACACATGCACACTCGTAACATCAGAAAACACAGACACAACTACGATGATGATTCTGATACTAGAATTTCGCGAGTCCGTATTACCGGCTGGATACTCTTCCACATGCTTTGCCCGCGGTCCGGCGGCATCCCCACCTGCGCTTGCTCCTGTGGAGACCGAGAAGCACGCAGACGTCACGTTTGTTTCTCAAGACCACACAACCAGAAAGCAGTGCTAATGAATAAAGATGTTTTCTGGAGCCCCAAATCTATTTACCGTCATAGAGCTTCCAGGGTCTTCTGAACACAGCGTCCATTCATTTCTGTTCACTTGTCTGATATTTTGGTATAAACGTCAGGAAGCATGTCCCTGGGTTCAAGAACGCGCCCCAGGTTACTTTAGTACATTTGAGAGACAAGAGGTAATGTTTTGGTATGCCTTCCTTCATATTACTTTTCTGGACTGAACATTAGTAACAAACTTGATGATTACGTGTTTTCCCATTGGAGGAAAAACAGACTTTTACATGTTCTCTTCCTAAATCAAACCAGTGTCAGTTGATTTTTCCAAAAATGAACGTATATGTGGATTTCTCCGTGGGCTGCCGTGCGCTTCTTGGCATGGTTTGACACTAAGCAGGGAACTCTCCCTCAGTGGTGCTCTCAGCACCTTCTAGTGGCAAGGAAGCGAAATGTGGCATGACGGCTTAGGTTTGCTGGGGTTTGTTTTTGTTTTTAGGTTAAAAAACAAACACCATTTATAGCTTCCTGGTATTTCCACTTTTCTTTCCTTTTGTTCAATAAAGCCGCAAAGACCATGAAATTCCAAAAAAGGACTAAAATATTTCAAAGTCAATTCAGAGCGTAATTCCATCGTAAATGTGAAAGTATGTAATGTAGTTGTTACAAAAGGTCAAGAGAGTTCAGGGAATTTTAGGTGTTTTTTTTGTTTGGCTTTTTGAATGGTAACTTTTCACAATGTCTCAGATTTTTAAACCACTCCTGGTTAATTATTTTATGGCCTCCGGCTCAGCATTGTCCTGACTGGTGTGAGGACAGACAGGCTGATGGAATAGTATCGTGCTGTGTGGTTCATGGAGAAGGACCCTGTTCCCTCCAATAGCATCCTCTATAGTTGCATTACACTGTATTAATTCTTTAATGTCTTTTTTAAAGTTTTTAAGCGCATTCAGGCGAACAAGGCCCCCTTTAATTTCTTTTTTAAACTTTTTTTGGGGGTGGGTATTTGAGCTGGACCTGCAGCAGGAAAGCCAGCCATGTGCAGGTCTGGGACTGGGCTGGGTGGTGGGACAGTGGGGGCAGGGCCTGGAGGGGGTGAACCCAGTGCTTGTGCAGGCCAGGCTGAATGAGCAAGGCTGGGCACGGGAGGAGCAGGGTGAGTGGGAGCGAGAATGGTCAAGAAAAGATGCTAACATTTTACAGTTGACACTTGAACAGTGCAGGGGTGACAAGCACCAGCCCCCGGACAGTCAAAAATCTAGAGCTGATGCCCCCAAAACTTAACTAGGAGAGCCCACTGTTGACCAGAAGCCGCACTGACGACCTAAGCCTACTTGGTGTTATAACCATCACACACTGTATTCTCACAACAAAGTCAGCCAAGGAAACGCTCCTACCACAACCATAAGGAAGAGAAAACACATTTACAGCGCTGTCCTGCACCTGTCGAACAAAACCGCCATGGAAGTGGGCCCACACAGTTAAAACCTGTTTGTTCAAGGGTCGACTGTACTTTACGTCCTCTGTACCTCCCCTTTGAAAATGAGATATGCTACCTGGCAAAACAAATATCGTGACACACTCCCAAGAAAGCGTTGACTAAACATGTGGGACAATCGTTAATAAAATAAATGACAAATACCACACTGTAAGTAAACTACGGTTTCGTCCACCCCATAAATGCATCTGGGACTCAGCCTCTCCAAACCAACGCATCCTCCGGATACTGTCACGAATCCCTCCACAAGGACGCTGGAGCACGGACCAAGCACTCTGCTGGTTGATCGGATGGCAGTGTCTGGAGCTGACGGTTCCGGGAGAAAGACAATAAACAAGTCCACATTCAAGTGAGTGTGGACTTCCCCGGCGAGGTGAGCCTGCTGGAGAGTCGCGTTGGGAGCGGAGCCCGAGGCGGGACACCAACTGGCAGGGGGACGTGCGCGGGGCCCTCGCGCGTCTGAGCACGTGCGGCTGGAGCCGGGCTTCGGGCCGTCCGTGTGCGGGGGCAGCGTCCCGGCCTCGAGCCCGCAGAGCCCCCATCTGTGCTCTGACACACCCAACGCGTCTGCACACGTTGCCGAACGTGCCCAGAGGCTCGGGCGGGGCCTCGGAGGCCGGGGAAAGCTGCCTGCCCCGAACTCTCGGGGACCAGCGGGAAGCCACGGTCACCACCACCTTGACCGGAGTCGGCCGGCTCCCCGTGCATGGTGGGCGTGGGCTCCTGGCCTCCAAACCTCGGCCGCTGCCGCTCCCCGCGGTCGCCTGTGCCGGCTCAGACCACAGCCCCTGGCCGTGCTGGGAGCGGGCGGCCGGGAAGAGTGGGGCTGGGGCGCTGCGCGCGCCGCGGGTCTCCGAGGGAGACGGACGTGCAGGTGTGCCTCCCTTCACACCCTCCGGGATCCTCCCGCTGCGGCCGCGAGCTCACGGCCTCCAGCGCTTATGCCTGCCGGCTCTGCCACGTTTCAGCCAAGCTCACACTCGTCCTTGGCGGGGGCTCGAGAGCCTGGATCTTTCCACCCAAGGCAGGACGGCCCCACGGGCCACCTCGTGCCAGCGCCCCCGTCGGCCGAGGGGAGACTCAGTCTGGCCCGTGGGAGGGTCTGCGGCTCCGCAGCCCAGGACTGCTCCCTGGTCCCTTCTACTTCACACCGACGTTGCTTCCCGACAAGGCCCTTGGACGCCCAACTCTGTCTCAGCACCTGCTCCCCAGAGGACTCCACGGACGCAGCTCCCTGTCCATGCGCCTGGAACGAACGCTTACAGCCGGTTGGTCCTCCCGCTGTGTCCTCACAGACCCCGGCCTCTACCCTCGCCACAGAGGAGGGGGCGGGACGTGGCGTCTACCCAACACCGCGTGGGCAGGGAACAGCCATACATGCGCCCTGAAATTTTACGCCAGCCCAGGACGTGGGCATTAGCATCCCTAGTCTGTACATAAAGGCCCAGCCCTGCAATAATCCGTATTTCAGAATAATTTCTCAACTTTGTCTGACCAGAAACCCTGGCACTTATATTTGCTACACTGACCGTGGTGCAGTTTATGTATCTTATTGATTTCATGTACTTCATCTGATTGCACTTCAAATTTTGGGGGTGGAAATGCCCTATTTGTCCCTACAGACAAATAAGGAGCCCGGCTCTCTGTAACACACACGTAGTGAACGCAAAAGGAGCAAGGGGGGGAAGGGCGGCTACAGCGCACTTACCCTGTGTGTGAAAAGGTGCGTTTTCAACCATTGTCAGAACGCATGGGAACGTGCGGAACACAGGAAGGAATCCAGCAGGGCGGAGTGCGCCCTGGGGCTGAGAAATGCTAGGATTAAATAAAACAGAAACCTCTGGCTTCCACAGAGGCCAGAATGGGATTCGCCGCTAGAACTTTCAGATTTTAAAAAATGCTGTCACTTAGTATAAGAAAAAATGCCAGGTAAGCCGGGCTGCGGCCAGGAGAAAGAGATCAGGCTGAAGGGTCAAAACTGGCAGAGCAGCTGATTTGCAGAAAACTCCTCCAGGAGTAAGAAGTAGATGTGACGCAGGCCAGGGCTTCCTGGGTCAGCTGGCGCAGTCCTGGAAAGGGTCACGGCCGTGGTGGTATAGGTGTGAAGTCTCTGCTACGGGAGATTATAGTGCTTTTTTTTTTTTTTTAAATGAAGAAGTAGTTCAGTGTATTACCTTTATTTTGGGGTCCCAAGTTTGAGACATTGGAACTAAATCAATTGCTGAGGGGTGAAGGTTTGCTGTCCCCCACTTTGTTGGACTGAAAAATTTGGGAATTGGGATAGAACAGATAATATCTAAGAGTCCTTACAAAGAAATGATTTCATGACTCACTAATCCCTGGCATTTTAGCAGGTTGGTGGGCATGAAGGGGCAGCCATGAGGGGCTTGGTCATGGGGGTTCGGGCACATGGCGCTGATGGGTTCCAGCCTTAATAGCCACCTTGCTCCTGACAGTTTCCCTGCTGTAAAGATTTGTAGGACAGACCCAAAGCACTGCCATCTAGTGGCAACTCACGTGGACTCACCACCCCCCACCATTTCCATCCATCCACCTACCCACCCTCTTATGGATCGACTCCATTCGCCCATCCAGCCACCCCATCCAGCCACTCATCCATCCGTCCATCCTCCCACCTACCCATCCATCCTCTGGTATTTTTAATGTGTCTACTATGTGCCAGGTACTGTTTAACAGCAAACAGTTAAGGGTTGATAATGGTCTCAGCCCTAGAGAGACTTACATTCTAATGGGGGACAGACAAGCCCCAAATACCACAGTGGTGGTACAGCCCTCAGCAATTGATTTAGTTCCAATGTCTCAAAATTGGAAGCCCAAAATAAAGATAATACACGAGCTACTTGTTCACTTTTTTTTTTAAGAAGTGAAAATTATTTTTTAATGGAGAAAAGATTATATTATACGTTGGGTAAAGCACCCTCTGAACGAGCCAGCTTGAAAGTTCCTTTTGCACCATATTTTTTAGCTACTTTATAGTACCTCAAGAACTCTCCCTTTCTTCAATTCTTAAACTTTCTAAGACTTTATGCTAATCTTTAACGTGCTTAAATGTTTTTTCTTATGTTACTGAACACCATGGGGAAAAAGTAATAAACTACAAATTAAACATTTTATTATTAATAAACATAAAAGTGTTTAAGTCTTTCACTCTTGTAATAAAGAGTCTGACTCCATTACTGATGTGAGCTCTCAAGCCCCACCACTACCCTGTGCTGCCCCACATCTGGGCAAGCTGATAAGAAACCCTGGGTGTTTCCTCCTTTGGCACGTCACGCAAGCCTGGCCAACATGGAATTCCCACCCCCTGATCACAATGAAAGCAGTCAGTCTCCTCTCCCTGGATCTGCTTGGGAACCACCCCGTCCTCCCCAGAAAGCCTCATTATGTGAATAATAAGACTTTTCATACCCTCTTGGTGTGGGCATGGCATCATCTGTCTGTACCCCCAAACCAAGCCTGGGGGGAAGGGTCCGTCCCACCGCTATGTAGTGGCCACAATTCTAGTTTTTGAAACAAATATTGAAAATGTGTTATATATGATTATAATTATTTACCTGAGTATAACCTATCGATTATATTTTATAATCAATATAAGCGCACTCATTAAAGTTCAAGTAGTAAGACACAATGGTTAAAAAGGTTGGAAGATACTTTTGACACAATGATGGGCACTTTTATCCTCAGTAGGTAAAGAACATTTAAAAAATATAAAAGTTTGACTGGAAGGGAAGTGTTAAATAGACCAGGTAGCCATGACTACCACGTAAACTGAGAGACGCCCCTTATAGCAAATGCATCCTGGGGGGAGGGGGGACGGAGCAAAAAGCTGAGAAAAACCCCATTAGGGCTCTCCGTGGCTCTCCCCACATGGGACTTTCGGACGCTTCCTGTCCTCCCTCTCCGTGTCACAGATCCAGAAGGAAATAGGTCATTTCTATTTGGCTAAGAATTCCACCCACAAATAGCATTGCATTTAGTGACTTGGATGGGTCAAAATGCAGTGAGAAGCCGTTTTAAGTGCCTTTGCTATGAAGGAAGAACCCTGTAAGGAGTCGCGACGAGCGCCTGTGCCGCGGGGACGCGCTCAGTCACTGACCCCACTCCTGAAACCAGCAGCACCACGTGGGGAACTACCTGGAATTTAAATAAAAACTAAAAGAGAGACAAGGAAATACCTGCGTGGCTTTTCTTCTTTAATTTCATGGCCCCAAATACAGAAAATGTCAAATCTTCGGTACGGATTTTCACTACAAAATCTGGTCACGTCAACTTCCATTCTGCTTTGTGTTCCTGGGTTTGGGGCCACAGATCTTTCAAGTCAAATGACAGACGGTGAGGGGAACGTGCAGACCTGAGGAGAATGTCAGTATTCCATCTGCATCGTGCTGGCTGGGAACCCCACCCTCCCGGAGCTCAGAGCCCGATGTCGCGCTACCACGAGGTCGCCCAGCACATTTAACACGCTCATGTTTACCCATACTGCCCCTTATACCTTGGGTTTAATCTCCTCAGACTCCATCACCGTGTAAGATTCTCGGGTTGCAGAAAGTGAGCCGCATGCGCTTCAGCAGACCACCCCAGCTTGGCGTCTGACCCAGAAGGCCCTGCCTGTTACCGGCACTTGTGATAATATTCCAACACTTCCTCCCAAGGCACAGGTGCGCGACAGTTCTCAAGTCCAAGAGCTGGTGCGCCCGGGTTTAAATCTGAGGATTCACCTGCTTATAGAACTAAATGCCGTGACGCTACACAAAAACAAGCATAAAGGAGGCAGGAAAGGTACTCCCTTTCTGTACTACAACTTCCAGAAAGAGTTTTGTGATGTGTGCATAGCCTCACACTCGCTTCTGGGTAGAAAGATCCGAGTTCCTGCTAGGTCAGGCTGTGCCGGTGACACTTCATTGTCGCGGGGATCCTGTGCAGTCTGGTGGAGCCTTGGAATGTGACCTGCTGTGGAGACGGGGTCCTTGCAGGTGTAAGGCAAAGACTGCGGTGGGCCCTGAACGCAGAGACACAGACGATGAGCCAGACGGCAGCGATGGGCCTGCAAGCCAGGGACACACTCCTCAACCTAGGCACCGGGGCAGAGCGCGCCTTTGAAGGTGAGGGAGCTTGAGCGGCAGGAAGGTCACGGACCCCACGTGCCCACTGCACCCGTGTCCTTGAAGGTCACCGGGCTGTCGTGGGAGAGGGCCCCTCACCAGACCGGGAGGAAGGGAGCAGCCTTATCTCTGAACACAGAGGGACACCAGGCCTTGTGGAGCGTCCCACAGCTTAGCTCGCCTCCCCCCTACTCCTGGCCCTCTGACAGCTGTCCCCCCTTCATCAGACGCATCTAACCACGTCCTCAGGCCTTCATTTCCTCACGAAGGCCCCCCGCATCCCATAGAACTTACATTCCATACATTTACAAGCTTCCCTCCCGTTCCTGTCTTCGTCAGCTCCAGGTGCAGATCCAGCCAGGGACCCCACGAGGCTGGAGGGGAAGTTCTCCCTCCCCCAACCAGTGTCCCTCAGACGCTGGGAGAGAGCGTGCGGTGTCTCCCTCCTGGCCTCCAGCAAAGGATCCCACGCTACTGACATGCTGATTCAGCCTCCTGGCTGCCTGGACGACCAGACAACACACTCCTGCGGTCGTGAGCCATTCAGCCTGCGAGGCTTTGTTACGGCAACCCTAGGAGACTGATGGACTTTGGGAAGTCACTACCGTTATCTGCCCAAAGTTACGCAGCTCCTGTGTCAGACACGGCTAGGTACCTGCCCGAAATGCGTGTTCCTGAAAAGTTTTATTTGGGTTGGCAACATGTCCATCCCAAATACTACATTTCCTAGTCAGGGAGGGCCAAGGAGAGAGAAGCAAAAATCACCGAGAAGACTCTTCAGGGGAGACTGAACTGCCCCCTGCTGGCAACACAGAGGTCCGGACCAGAGGTCCCGCGGCCCGGAGAGGGTGGGGCGGGAACCGGGCTCTCAGGACGCTGGCGCAGCCAGATAAAAGAGGAGCTCGGGTCCCTGGTGGCTGGGGGGTTGTCCTATCCACCCCAGAGCTCTGGCTGGGAAGAGGGTAATAAAATAAACCTGAGCTTCACTTATCTCACTGGGCTCTCGCTGAAACCCAGAGCAAACTTAGTAGGGATTACTAGTGCCAGAACCAGGATTGACCCCAGACACACAGGATGCTAGGATCTCACCTGCTTTCCTGCTGCAGGACAGAGGCGACCAGCAGAACCTCACACACCGGATGCAGCATGGACGTGTCGTGCGCTAGTCTAGGCTGTGACCCCGCCCGACAGACAGCAATCCGCGGGACGTTAGGGCCCTAATGAGGCGGACGCACAATTTTTAAAAATACGTCAGTGTAGGGCGTGTTAGCATGAAGTACTACTGAGACAAACAGCTCAGAGGTGGCTGGGAAGACAGACGACAGGCTCGAGTCAGGGTGGTCGGGAAGCCTCCATGGGGAAGGTGACAGGTGGGCCAAAGTCCAGAGGAAGCAAAACAGGAAGACAGGGGGACACCCAGAGAGGAGCCTTCCAGGCAGACGAGACAGCAAAGCAAGAAGACCCTGACCAACCCCCAGCTTCCGATCGGTAACATGAGATGACCGGACAAAATCACCTCCCACATGCCTTCGAGGTGTTATGGGGACTGGGAGCAGGTCCAACCAAAGGCTGGGCTGGAACCTTGCCTGAAAATAGCCCCCACCTGTCCAAGGTCCCGCCTGGAAGCTTCTGCGGGAGATTTCTCTTAGTCCAAAGGCTGTTTACAGGTGTAATGGGAGTGGAGACTGTTCTGAAGTCAAATACGCTTTGGAAACTGGCTGCTCACTGCAGGACTTCTCAGGTCCTTTAAAACGCCAGTGTGGACAATGATTATCTGAAAGTGAACTGTGGCATGCAGACTCTGTCAGACTCACCTGAGCATGGAAGCCTTCTTAAATGCAGGGTACCTGAGCAGACTGTTCCACGGAACACACCTCGGGAACAAATACAGGACACTAGAGGCTCACAAACATTTTCTGTAAAGGACCAAATAATTTCCTGTGGACCAAACATTCTGCTGCCACTATTTGATTTCCCATTCTAGCTTGCAAGCAGCCACAGACAACACATAATTATGAACGAATGGGCCTGGCTAAGATACTACATTTCAATTTAATACACTTCTTACATGTCATAAAATGTTAGTCTTGTTTTAATTTTTTTCAACCATTTAGAAATGTGAACCATTTTTAACTCACTGGCCATACGAAGACAGAGAGAGGACTGGATTTGACCTGCAGGCTGTACTTTGCCAACCCCAGCTATAAACAAATGTACATCTATCCTGTTTTTTTGGTAATGGGTACCTTTTTTTTAATGCATTGCTTAAAGTCACATGGCTGGCATCCTGATCACTAACAAAGGTGGCTGGGGCACCTGAGTGGCTCAGTTGGTTAAGCGACTGCCTTCGGCTCAGGTCATGATCCTGGAGTTCCAAGATCGAGTCCCGCATCGGGCTCCCTGCTCAGCAGGGAGTCTGCTTCTCCCTCTGACCCTCCCCCTTTCATGTGCTCTCTCTCTCTCTCTCTCAAATAAATAAATAAAATCTTTAAAAAAAAAAACTAACAAAGGTGGCTGTGAATCACATTCCCAAAATGTATTTGAGCCCAGAAATGGTTCAGAAGAAAAATCACATTTTTAGACATAGCTCCTTTATAATTACTTCCTGATAGAAAAACGGAGCTTAACTCTGCCCTTATATTTTAATTCTACTTTGATAACAGAATTATTCGGGAAAATAGCATATATTTTTCTAGTATTGGCTTTTATTTTCCTCTGTAAAATTTTTGAAAATCGAGTGATCAGTCTTTCTCTAGAAGAAACTCTAAATGCATTGTCCTTCTGTGGAAAGGAAGCATTTGCATGCAGCCCAGCCTCAGCCAAAAGTGCACTTACTGTTGTCTTGAACAGGCTCACCTGCCTTCTCCCTCTCCACCTGGGGCGTCTACTTAGTCTCATCACTGCTTCCAAACAGGCCCCTTTCCCTGTCTTGCCCAAATCTAAGCACCCTCACGCTCCTTTCTCTTCCACTTTTCCTTTAAATCTGTGCTCATGGTAAATCAGAGCCTCGCTCTCACTGAGATGTAAACGACTTATAAAAGCAAACAGCTTTACGATCCTGTTGGGTGTGTTTGCATTTTAGCAGAAGGAATGAAGCTTCACCCCCGGCGCTCCCATCCCCAGGCGGCTGGCAGCTGGGAGAACCAGGTCTTCCAGGAACGTCAGGTAAGTTTCCAGTCCTGAAATCACATCCCATCGGAAGTCACCTCCCTCAGCCACAAGCAGAAGCACGCCGGCCCCAGGCAGAGGCTCCAGTCAAGGCTCGCCTGGCCCCAATGTGTGCAGACACGGACAGCCTTTTCCCCTCCCTGAGGAGCGGGACAGTCTTCCCTCCATTCTTCCAGTTCTTGGCTGACACCTCCTGTAATAAAAGACGGATTAAGGAGAAAAAGCACGAAGTGTATTGACACGTACACTTGGTGCATCCATGGAGATACCCGGGAAGTGAGTGAGTCCCCAGGTGGCCTGAGCCACCAGCCGAAACACCATCTTCAGGACAGATGGAGAAGGTGTGGGGGGGGGGGGGCGCTACGGGGGCATCTGTCTTCCTCCTTAGCTGATACTGTCTTGTGACTGACACCACTGAGTCTTCCCGGTGTGGATGGAGACTGCCTTTACAAATGTCAATGTCCCTCGCAAGAGGCTAACTTCTGCATCTGCTGTTTCCCAAAATGATCAGCTCCAGAAAATCCTGATGCCAGAGAAGCAGGTCTGGGGGCAGCTTATTCTGCTTCCTTCCCACCAACACAATGAGCCTGAACCGAGACTTCAACTGCCCCCATTCTGACCTCGGTCTGTACCATCTAATTAATTAAGTTCCTTCCAGCTTCTCTCTTAACTCAGGCAAAAGACGGGAGAGGCGGGGTGGGGTGAGCCAAAGCGCCCCATGACGAGCACAAAGACCACCCCTCCAGCAACAGGCACTGCCCTGACACCAGCAAGACCACCAGCAACCTGACCTTTGCCACCCCCCTGCACGGACCCATGACCTCTGCCCCACATGCTGCTGATCTAAACCTGGGCATATTTTCAGTATTTGGAGACAGTCTTTGAGACGCCAGCCCACCGTCTTCCCGGTGTTGGCCTCCCTGAAATAAACTCCTTCCTGTCTCTCTGTCTTCAGGTTCTGTCAGCGGCGAGTGTCCTAAACTGGTCTGTTTGGGGTCCCAGAGACAGGTGCTCTTGCACCCCTGAGTCCCGGCTACAAACCCTATCTCAGAAAACAGTGTCTGATCAGAATGCTTACAGGAAACACTTGGAAGCCCAGGACCTCTCCCTGCTGGGATTTTCAAGCCCCAACACACAAAGGGAAAGGATCAAGGAGCTTGGCTAGCAGCGGACCACTCATGTGGGGTACCGAGCTTTCTATCACCAACACTTACTTAATCTGACTTTTGTAAGGTACATAAAATACACCAACGAGTATTCAACCCATCGAGAAATGCTCGCTCTGTCCACCGTCACGGCTTGGGACTGTCACTCTGGCTGAGCAACACAGTAATGCAGAGCACAGACTCTCGGACGCACCCAGGAATAGAAAGCTCTTGTCCAAGGACAGAGTAACCCGACTGCAAATATAATGGAGCTCACACAGCATGCACTGCATTTCCCTCTCCTTCCCTTCATTTGCTTCTCCACCAGGGGAGGCGATTTCTGAAAATCCCTGCTCTTATGTTGATGTTTTGCAGGGAACCAGAGAGAGCAGGCTGAGAAAGAAACAGGACCTTCGTGTTCTCATGTTACATTATACTTTCCAGCCCTTTGAAGTTAGTGTAACCCTTCACTAAGTACTTGGCAAACTTTAAACCATACATCTGTGAAGCTAGTTTTTTTTTTCCCCTTCACATTACCTTTCACCTACTTTAAAATAAACCACTCATTGTTCAAAAGGGAAAACTCAAATTTGTTGTTTTTTTTTTTTAAGTAATCTATAATGGAGTAAAACATTGCTGGAAGGTTTGCAATTAACTAATTTACTGTGCAATAAATCTCTAAGAAAGTGAACAGGGAAATCAGTTTTCAACCTTGAATATGTAAGCCTCTGTTTGCTTTTTTTTAATTAGCAAAATATAAACTCTTTTTTAAAATTAGAAAGGTACATGAACCTGATTCTCTAAATGTCTACATTACACAGAAACTTACAGAATCAAAGGGGGAAAGTCATAGCCCACTTTCTTGTGTTTCTTGATTTAATATTAAAATAAGGAAGCAAATATATGGAAATAAGTTTGTTTGCAAAGTTTATTAAAGTTTTAGTTTTGCCTACATTTTCCCAGATTTTATCCCTAGGAGATCCTAAAAACTATTCTTAAGATCATGAAATACAAGGCCTGCAGGGTGCTACACAAAGGCAGCCTCCCCTTCTGCCTCCCGGCCCTGAGTGCCTGGTCTTCCCGTGCTCTGTCCACCTGCCTTGGCCTGAAACCTTAGGACACTATTTGCAAATCTCCAACATCCCCCACCGCCCCCCGCTTTTATGCCTCTGCAAACACCGATCTCTCTGCTTGCAAAGCCCTCTCCCCGAGGAACACCTCACAGCGTGCTAGTGGCCCTTCAAGGATCAGCTCCAATAACCTCTTCGGTGACCTCCAGCCCCTCCCCACCCCGTTCAGGAACGGGGCGTTACTCCTTGGTCCTTGGACGGACGGCACCCTAGACACACTTACGTGAAGGGAATGTGTCGTGATTCTGGAGGTGCTTCGGTCCAGATCTGTCATCTTTATCGTCCCGTGGATGCCCCGCCGGGCAGGGCGGGCAGTGAGGACAGCCCCGAGGAGCGAGGCCTCTCTCGCTCTGGCCGTCGGGGCCTGAGCCTCGGCTCGGCCCAGGAGCTCTCGGGAGCTGCAGGAAAGCAGCCCGACCGGCTGGAGACCGAACCCAGGGGACGCGGCCAGGGTTCGGCGGCAGGGCTGGGGAACACGGGAGGCTGCCCTCACGCCGGGCGGGCGCGGGCCACAGCCCGGACTGCAGACTGCGACGGGGGCGGCGGAAAGCGCGAGCCTGAGACCGGGGTCTGCGGGGCAGATTGCAGACTCCACACGTGTTCGGGGCCGAGGCAGGGCAGCACCGCGCCTGTGACGACGCCGCTCACTGGAGGGAGGTCACGGCCGCGGCCGCGCGCGGACAGGCGGCCCTGGGCACCCGCGGACCGCGAGCCGCACAAGGGCCGCCAGCCCCGGGGAGCGCGTTGTGCGCTCGGCCGGCGCACTGCCTCGACCTCCACTTATTACACTGTTTCCAGGGGGAGAGGGATCTGGCTGCTAAACTGAGTTTCAAACACATTCTTAGAACAGAGTCCACCCGTCGTGGGGGACTGGCTGTTCTGAGGCCCCGGCTCCCTGCGGCCAGGGCTTACAGCAGCCTGAGCGCAGGCGCAGTGAACTCCGCGGGCAGGTCCGGCGGGCCGCGCTGCGCAGGCGCAGTGAAGTCGGCCGCAGGACCCTCCCCCCCTCCTCTCAGGCAGCTCTGCGCAGGCGCAGCGAACTCCGGAGGTCGGCCCCCGCAGGCCGGCCCCCGCAGGCCGCGCTGCGCCTGCGCAGGGAACTCCGCAGGCAGGACACCACCCCTCCACCCCCCACCCCCGGCAGGCAGTTCTGCGCAGGCGCAGGGAACTCCGCAGGCCGGACACCTCCCCCCCCCCCCCGCAGGCAGCTCTGCGCAGGCGCAGGGAACTCCGCAGGCTGGACCTTAGGCCGCCCTGCGCCTCCGGACAAGTCACCGCTTTGCGGCATCAAAGAGCATTTGTACTTTTCCACTGCTGAGAAGTGATTTCTACCAGTTTGCTGGTTGGTAGAAACAGAGATCAACTTTCACAATGCTTGGCCTGCCTGCCGAGAGGTCCCGAGGCTGCCCACTTCTAGGATGTAACAAGGCGTACGAGGGAAATCGCCGCATTCGTGAGGACAGATGGAGGAGTCTGGAAAATGACCGTCAGGTAAAAACAGACATTACAGCTCGGAGGAAGCGCCTTCCACCGACTTGGGTTAAACATTTAAGACAAGGATGGGTCGTCCCCGCACAAAACAGTACCAGGAGGTGGAACCTGGGCGTGTGTCGGGACGCGCGCCGGCCTGGCGTGCGGGGTGTGCGCGGGGCGCTGGCGGGCTGCAGGAGCGTGGCTCCGGTGTGCATGCAGCGGCCACCAGCGCTCTGCGCGGGAACAGCGACGTCAGGGCCCCGGGCGTGAGTTCTAGACTCCGGCGCTTCTCCCCGCCGTCCAGCCTGCGCCGTCGGGCTCAGCGTTCACGGGGGCTGCACCGGGAGCTGCGCCGGGAGCTGGGCCGGCGGCTCGGCTCACGAGGGACACACCGATGCCGGGACGGTTGGAAGCTGCCGTGGACAGCTGAGCAGCCCAAAGCAAGTTGCGGCCAAAAGATGAAAACCGACATCGGGAGGGAAAGCCGTGCACGCGCCGCGCACGCAGGGCTCGGAACGCCGCAGGTGCGCAGGCCCAGCGTGCGGGTGGCCAGGGCCCCGAGCACGTGCGGACCCTGGTGTCGCGGCGACCCCAAGGCGGTCGAGGCCCCTGCAGGGAGAGAATCAGACAGCGTCCAGGACCCAGACTGAGGGTGGGGCCGGGTGGGGGCAGTGCCCCCCGCCCCCCGGTAGCTCACTGCTGGGAGGAGGCCAGAGCCAGCAGTCTTTGGACTTCAGCGCCTTGGGACGTTAACTCAGAGAAGCCATATTTAAAGGACAGCAGAACACAGGGCAATATGTATGAATTTAGAAAATGTCTTTTGAGTACTTATTGTTTGCCAGTCCCTGGACAAAACCTGGGAAATGCAAGTATGGACTCCACAGGCAGACACTACTGTGTGCCACCTGTTTCTCTCCTCATGGACGAAGGAGGAAGTCCCCAACTGCTGGGAAGCCCTCAGCTACCAGGTCCCTGCAGGGCCTGCCTCATTCCCAGAGGAGCCCACATTGCATGGCTCATCAGAGGGGGGCCCAGCACCCTCACCCCAGCTCAGGACGATTCAGAAGAGTCAGCCCAACTTCGGGGCTGCCCATAGCATGGACTGGGGCCTCCACTGAAGCTGCGTTGCTACCCGGCGTCTCCCTCAGCCCAAACCTCCTCCTTGCCCGTCATTGCCGTTCCCTTCTATAGGAATTGACCCCAAGAGCACTCAGCAGTCAACCTACTTCGCACTGACTCCATCTCAGAGTCGGCCTCTGGGGGAACCCAACCCACAGCACATAGTCTCAGAAGGAACAGTGACCCTGGGACCATGCACTCGGAAATGAGGATGCCCTCACCGCACTGCCAGCACTGGAGTTATTAAAAACTGGCACCAAGAAGAAAATGGAACGGTATTTTTGTAGATGGATATGCACCAGCACTGGTGTGGTGTAGTGGGTGTTTAAGAAATACAGGGGGGTGGGGGTGGGAAACAGTAACTTATGGGCAGCTCTTGTTAGGGCGGAGGGATGCTGTGGAAAAGGAAAAAGGCCCAGAGTAACTAAAAGGTGAGCGTGAAAACCAGAAGGCCTCCTTGGTAGCAATAAAGAGGCTGCCCTCTCCTGCAGTGGGAAAGCAGAGAAAGCCAAGGGTAAGACCAGGACTCAGTCATCGGACCTGAGCTCCCCAAATGGCAGGTCTGCTGTGCCAAGGTCTGGGCCCTGGGTGGGAAAGGGCAGAACGCTGCTTGGAATAGGGTTCATTTCCCTTGATGACCCCAGAGTCTTGAATCCGAACTCTGAGCCTGCAGAAGACACCCACCGATCCTACTAGGAGCTAGCACTCCCTAAACTCTGAGCCTGCAGAAGACACCCACCGATCCTACTAGGAGCTAGCACTCCCTACTTTTTTGAGGGTATTGCAGAGGTCTCTCCCCAGAAGACAACCTGTGCTCTCCCCTCCTTGACATCTGTACCGACCTCACCTCTGGCTTCAAGGCTAATAACTAGGTTCAGTCACAATATAACCAAGATGGGGTCAGGCTGATGAGAAAGGGAAGGAACTATTACAGAGAAGTTGCGGTTCCTGGCTAGCCTGTACCTGCAGGGGCCAGGAGATAATGCTTGAGCGTGGATGAAGGAGACTGGAACATGAAGGAGACTGGCAGGATGAAGGAAAGCGCAGGGTTTGTCACCTTAAAACACCCTGGAAAGGACCCCCGGAGGTGCAGCAGATAGGCTACCAGGATGGCCCTAGGTGCACGGAAAAAGTGAAGCCCACACTGAATAACGGAGACATGCCCAAATATGGAAGAAAGGATTAAAAATCTCAGAAAAATGGGCATGCTGGTGAAGATCTACCATGGAAGGCTGAAAAACCCATCAGAGCACTGTGTCCCATGGAAGAGCCAAAGGATACATTATGTACCAGAGCCTGGAGGGATGCAGGGCGGAGGGGGCTCCAGCATCACTAAGAGAGCCAGTGGTGGCTCCTATCTCTAGGCCAGGGCTCATGGTGGAAGATGTCACTGCAGAACGGGGATGACTAACAGCCATGTGAACGTTAGGACCCCAAAACAAGAGGCCAGGTGGGAGCCAAGGTCAGGCTATGGAAAGACAAGTGGATGGAATTACTGTCATGAGTGGCAAGATCAGAGGGGTAGCCAGGGAAGCTGGACCCACTGAGAGCTGTGGAGATGGTTGACAGAACACAGCCTCCTCAGGGGCAAAATAGATGGGTAGCTGACGAGGGTGCTACTCCAGCCATCTAACCCAAAGAAATCAGGGATGGGTAAACAGGAGGTTAAAGGCAGCCACTCAATACGAAGTCACAATCCTCTGTGAAATGTCTGAACCCGAGCCAGTTTTCCAACTTGGAGCCCACTGACTAAAAGAGAGGGCCAGTCCCCAAGAGGAAGGGCCCTGAAACCCCACGGCACATCGACCTGGTAATGATCCCCCAGCCCAAGACACCAGTGGCCATGTACTTACAAAGCTGCGCACTGGGGAACAGGAATAGTCACTGGACACCGGGTCTGACAGGCCAGAAGCGACAGCACGCACCCCGTACAGGGTGCAGCATACGGCGGCGACATGAGAAGTGGAGTCCAGCTCACGGTGCGCCTGCCAACTCTGCAGGACAGCCCGGTGCCCACTGCCCTAGTCCGCAGGGCTATCACTGGACATACTGCACAACCTCCCATTGGGCGCTTGGCCTGTGGGGTGAGGACTCTTAGTGGGGAAGTCAGAGTGCAAGTCCAGACCTGACCTCCCTTCACTCCCAGGCTAGATCCTGAGTCAAGAGCAGTTTCTCAGCCCCAGGAAAACGGCATCCGTCAGTGAGCACTTAGTGTCAGGTGGAGATGGGCAGCACGGAGAGTACATCAGGGAAGGAGACTGAAATTTAAATACAGGTGTCTGGAAGGAAGTCGACGGGAAGATGACATCTGAGACTGGACCCGCAGAATGTGAGGGCTGGATGCAAAAGAAAGAAACTGACCCGAAGGTTTTTTGGTTTGAGCATCTGGAAGGACAGCGTTGTCATTTACCAAGAGGCAGAGGAGAGAGAGTAGCTGACGTACAGCCGAGCAAGTGTAGTTAGGGAGTTAGGCTGCGGCTGTTTGGGGCCTCAGAAGTGCGACGCTGGCCCAGTGGCTGGCCTGCAGGGGTGCGGTTGCTGATGCATGGGGCGGAGGCTCAGACTGGCCTGAGCACCCCTCCTGCTGTAACCAAAGCCCGAGGGGGCCTCTCCTCAAAGCCTCTCGTTCTCAGTGCCTACCACGGTGTCTTCGGTTCGTACTTGTTCAGTGAACGAATTGATAACATGATTTTTTCCTCCCACTCCATAATATGCCTTAAAAGTCCATAAAAATGGTATCTTAAAAAGACAAAAACAAAACATCCAAAGCCATCTAAATGTCTAATAATAAAGAACACTATGATTCGTTCAGCCACTAGATCATGTACCCTCTGACCATAGTGCAGCATGGAAACGTGGTTTAAATAGAATAGTAAGTGAAAGGAAATGATACAAAAATTTATAGGAAAGCAAAAAGCATACAAATAAAAAAAAATACACCAAAATGATAATGATTGTGGTTTAGGGAGATGGAATTATTAGGTGATTTTTGTTTTATTCTTTCTATTCTCCTAAGTGTTCTTAAATGTGTCAATTCTACTAATTATAATTAAACATTTTATTTTAAGAGTTTATTTTTAAGCAACCTCTATGCCCAACATGGGGCTCGAACCCACAACCCCGAGATCAAGAGTCACCTGCACCGACTGAGCCCACCAGGTGCCCCAACACCTTTGAATTTTAGCTATGATTATAGCTCCTATCTGTGGTGCTAATCAGGAGTATGTAAAATTGTTAAATATACATATATATTTATATATAAACAAATACATAAAATTGTCATGTCCGTGACTGATAGTCATATATATGTACAAAATTTATAATTCAAATATATAACTTATAAAATAAATTATATATACTATTTTATTTAATATGGGAAAGCTACTACTTAAAAAATGCCAATTAGTAGGCAAAAATAGGTTTTAAAGATGAACATGAGAGAGGTATTAGGACATGGATCCCTTTGGTGGGGAAGAATTTAGAATATACTGCTATTCAACAAAGAATGTTAGATATCTTAAATCCTTTTTGAAATAAGATGGAAAATCAGCAACTACAGGAGATAGTGGAATCCAAAAGGAGCCATCCAAAAATGAACTCTAATAGGGAACCAAAATTTCATAGGAAATAAGTGTTTTTTTGCATTTTATTTTGGAAAAACATAATGAAGTATCTTTTCTCTTAGTTTGTGATTCCCCAAAGTCAAGAATTTACTGTATTATTGGCATCACTTTCTGAGAACCTTCATCATTGTGTTTGACCCCTGCAGCAGCATCACAGAGACAATCATCTGTGTGAAAATACAAATGGGCTTCACCATTTTTCCCCGAAGGTCTCCATGGAATCTAGCTTTGTTGACTTTGGCCTCCAGTTTCCATGTATTCTCACCCGGCTCAGTCCCCGTTTGTCAAATGCTCTACCATCTCCAACATTACCTTCCTTCCTGAGCATTACGGAATCCTGTGAATTTGACAAGATTAACAGAAACCGATTTCCAATGACAATGGGATGCCTGGGTGGCTCAGCCGGTTGAGCATCCAGTGTCAGATTCTTGGTTTCAGCTCAGGTCGTAGTCTCAGGGTCCAGAGATTGGCTGGACCCTGTGTCTGGCTCCACGCTCAGTGGGGAGTCTGCTCGAGATTCTCTCCCTCTCCCTTCCCCCCCGCACTCTTATGCTCTTGTGCACTCTCTCTCAAATAAATAAATAAATAAAATCTTAAAGAAATCAGTTTCCAATGACAAGAAGACCGATGGACAGGCAAGGACCAAATACAAGGAGTATTTGAGGAGAGATCACTGGATTACAGTTTCAGGCTCTACCTTTAAATGCAGGGATGTGATACTCAATGCCCTGATGACCCACACCCTCCCAGAGCAGGAAGGAAACTTCCAGCATTTAGTCAAACCCTTATTTTATAATTCAGCCTCAGGGCACGGATCAAGTATTCCCAGATCACACAAGAAATGGGGAGCAGCTCAGGGCTACATTCCAGATCTGTGCTGTGTCCTCTGTAATGATGGGGGGCGGCGGGCGGCAATACGGACAAGACTGGCTCTTACAAGTCTCCCACCTGGAGGAACCAAAGAGCTCGTCCCCAGACCTGCTCAGTCACCCTCCCCAGGCCGGGCCAGGGCTGCGCTGACAGAGCCCAAAGCCTGCACCCAGCAGTGTGAGATCACATCACTGTTCACTGGGTCTAAATGAGCACGACAGCCTGGTTATTAGCTAATCCTGAAAACTGCTGTTTCAAAAGCAATATTCAGGGGCGAATCACTGAAACGAAAACAAAACCAACCAACCAACAACTCACATATCGTCTAACAGGGAACAAAGGGAGAGGAACCACCCCACTAACTGGTTTAGGGCTTGTCGTCTCCCCAGCCAGGCTGCAAGCCCGAGCCTGCAGCCTCAGCCCTGCCCAACCCCACCTTATTTTTCATGTTTCCTCCAGAACATCTTTAGGGAGGGGCTGGTCTTATGCAAGGCAGACAACACTTTTCGTTGCCTCCTGGCTTCTGGTTCCCAGGAGCAAGGCATATGGGGGTGAGTGACAAAACCCATCTACATAGAGGCAGTTGAGTAACATAGGTATAAAAGTTTTAATTTTTTTCCATCTGAGAAAAAAAAATCACCTTGGAACCAAGCTCGGTTCAGAGAGGGGCTATTTTAAGACTCAACTCACCCTCGCAGTCTGCAGTCACTTCTGAGAACTCAGGATTACATGGCCTGACCTGAAAAATTCCAAATAGTCTTTTTAACACTCCAGAAGAATTCTTTATTTGGCCAGTGGAGCTGCTGAGGGTGAACGTGGAAGGTAAGCTGCACCCATGTGATCTCTCCCCAGAGGAATCTCTCTAAAGATAAAAATCTACAGCCCCTGAAATTGCACGACTCGGGAGTTCTTTCATGATTTGACCCTCCAGCTCCACCTTTCCGGCGGGTCCCAACTCCTGCCGGCATTATCCCTCCTCGCGCTCCTCCCACCTCTGATCTAACCGCCCCCTGCCCGGCCATGGCCTTCTCGAATTCTCCTCCTCCGGGAAGCCCTCTTGGCATCTTGAAGCTGGTGCAGGGGCCTCTCTCCCCGCTGCCGCTCACCTGCCCTGTTCTCCACCGGACAGGCTTCCTGAGGGTGATGTTACATCATAGTCCCTGTGCCAGGAACCTAGTGGACCCTCGGCAGCTAGGAGTTGAATCTGGGAAGAAACTAATGCTAATGAGAACCTACCAGTTCTAGGCACGTAGGTAATTTAGATACATCTTTCTTTTAACCGCCAAACATCTCTAAAATGTAAGAATCATTAACCCCATTTTGTGGATAACGAAACTGAGTCTCCAGAGTTCCCTTTGGCAAGGTACACGAGGTAGGACTAGAGCGATCAGCAGCTCTCTACCACCTGTCTCTCCTGCAGCGGACTGCGGCCGGCGGGTCGGCAGGGGCAGCCCAGAACAGCAGGTATAAGCGCGCAGGCGCCGCCCGCCCGATACCCCGCCCAGCCGTCCCGGCTCCGCCCGTAACCCAGGTGGCCCCGCCCACCCCGAGCCAGAGCCCCACCCTCACCTGGGTCCTTGTCCACCCAGCCCAGGGTGCTGCTCCACCGGATGCCCCGCCCACCCTGCCCAGGGTCCCGCCCTCACCCCGGTGCCCCGCCCACCCCGCCCAGGGTCCCGCCCTCACCCCGGTGCCCCGCCCACCCTGCCCAGGGTCCCGCCCTCACCCCGGTGTCCCGCCCACCCCGCCCAGGGTCCCGCCCTCACCCCGGTGCCCCGCCCACCCTGCCGAGGGTCCTGCTGCACCCGGATGCCCCGCCCACCAAGCGCGCAGACCTGAGAGCCGGGGTGTGCCCTCGGCCTCCCCCGGGACAAGGCGGACGCCCAGCACCCGCAGTCCGCGTCTTGGACAACAGTCTCTGCAGCTCGTCGGAGGGCGGTTATGCACCCGCAGCCACGACACGGGGTGTCCCGCTCCGCCGGGCCGCGTCTCGCGCAGCCGGGGCCCGCCCTCCCTGTGCCCACTCGGCGATGCGCCCCCGGACTGGCGCTCTGCCCCCGGGGGGCCTCGGGGGCCCCTGCCGGCGGCGCGCTCCGGTGCGCTGCTCAGAGCTCACGTCCACCTGGGACACCTGTCCGGCGCTCCGTCCCCGCCGGGGACTCCCGGCGCGCAGAAGCGGGGCGGTGGGCCACCGCGGACGGCCTCTCTAGCGGCCCAGGCTGTGCAGCGGAGGTCAGACAGGAAGGTCATTCTAAAGTACCGGGCTCTGCAGACAAGCAGGTTAACGTGTCCCCCGTGGGATCTTTTATACACCAAAGCTACTCAGCTGCATCTGAGGCAAATGACTGCAAATGGTTGCATTTTACATCTCCCGTCTTTTCCTCCCCATTTCTAACGCAGGCTTACATAAATATAAATAAATTTCCGTGGGAATTCTGGACCGGCTAAATAATTTGCATTCAACCAAGAACTTTGATCTTAACCAACCCATCCTCTGCCACACATCTCTATGCAGAATGAGTACTGGGTACTACAGGAATTGGGTGGCATGAGCTTCAGTGGTCATAGGGGCCTGAGTATGTGTTTCACTTTTCAAAGGGAGGAATTCATGCTGAACCTCATCTGTGACATTCATTCAGTTACAAATGATTTTTAAATTTTAATTTAAATATTTAAATAAGTGCTGCCTTTTCTTGGGAGGAGGCTGTATGTTTACGTAACAATGCTGTCATTTCTCAAAACATTTTTTGACATTTTAGGTCATGAGAAAAGCATCCCCCAAACACCCAGAATTCTGAAGGCAAGGTGAGCAGGCACGCCCCCTCCAAGTTTCTTAAATTCACAATTAGCGTTCTTTCAATATGAGCAGACTAAAATCTCTTTTCTGAAACAAAAGGGATCACGACTGACCTCATTTCACCAGAGGACACACATGGTGTCATCTAACATTAACTCCAGATGGGGATGAAATTTGTCGAGTGAGGAGGCCTCTAACTGAAGTAAGCATCTCCTGCCAGAAAGGAGTCCTACAAAGCTCGCTTTGCTCTGATGAGAACAGAGCAGGCCAAAGCTTAAAATTCTATTCCCTGGGTTTCCACAGCTTGCTAAACTATTTGGCTAAATGGTTGAATACACTTACCTGAAAATCACGATATTTTCAGATACAACATCTGGAACTAAAGCACTTGCTTCTCATCTGCGTGCTTCCCCAAGGGACAGTGCCCCGTCCCCGAGAGCCCCACAGGGCTGGGCAGTGGACTTTGCAAACTCGTAGACCCACTCGGCACCCTCACCTGACTCACATCTGCTTGCATGACCCTACGTTCTCTGTGGCACCTGTGGTTACGCCTTCCAGCTTCTCTCCATGAAGGTCCAGCTGCTTCAACTTTCCCACAGAGACCAGAGGGGAAAGCCTGAGTTGTTTTCTGCTAAAATCTGATTCGCCATCGCTGCATTTCCTGCGTTGGCTGGAGGCAAACGTAGCTCATGATGCCATTTCACACAATTTTTGAGCCCTGCGTCTTACGTAATCTTTTTCAGTGATTTCAACTCCTCCAGTTTTTGCACAAAGCTTGATAAAATCTCTAAGAGAAACTTTCTATAACCTACAAATAGGACCATGCTCTAAAAATACTCAGAACATGGATAGAGGTGATAGTCTGAAGGATGACCCTTAAGCAACGTGGGGGCCGGGGGCAGGCACCAACCCTGCACAATCGAAAATCCATGTCTAACTTTGGACTCCCCCCAAATTTAACTATTAATAGGCTACTGCCAACCAGAGGCCTTGCCAATAACATAAAGTGTCAATTAACACATATTTTGTATGTTACGAGTATTGTGTACGGTATCCTGACAATAAAGTCTGCTAGAGAAAAAGAAAATGTAATGAAGAATCATAAGGAAGAGAAAATACATGTCCAGTCCTGTATTTATCAAAACAATCTGCATATATGTGGGCTCACAGTTCAAACTGCGTTGTTCAAGGGTCAACCGTGCTGTTAAAATCCTAACAACCACCGGAGCGGGAGAAAGGCCACTGAGAGAGAGAAGAGAGACTTCTCAGTACGCCCTAGGGAATCAGAAGGCTGTGTCCAAGAGGAGAGCAGAGCAGGGTGAATAGACCTGCCTTTGGACACATTTATGGCCGCCACGCCCACTGCAGACGTGATTTACAAGGGAGGTGCCGTCAGGCCCGCGGGAAGTACTGAGAACACGGGACTCCGGACTGGACTCTGAGCCTCATCGTCAGGACACAAATGTTACCCGATCAAGTGCGCAGTACCTTACTGCTGGGTCTCTGGAGTCGTTCCACCAAGTCATGGGAGCACTGGGCAGAAGTTCTAAATTAAACAGAGGTGGTCTCTACGAATGGCCTAACGTGACATCAAAGGAGCAGTTTGAGATTATTTTCTTTCTTTTTGCAAATGGGCTTTGCTCTGGCTCCTTCTCTCATACCGTCAGGCTCGTGCGCTGTCTAGAGGCTCAGCGGTAGAAATGCACAGTCACTTAGGGACTTCCCGCACACAATCCAACTTCCTGTGCAGAGACAGGGTCCATTGTCAGTTCTCTTAAAACAATACAGAGCAAAACAAACTCAGGAAGGCTTAGCGTATCGCACCAACAAGTGTCAAAAGTAAAACTTTCTTTAAGGACTGTTTCTATTATTTTATTTTATACCTCGGCTATTTTTCAAACACTTTAACATAAAAGAAATTATGAATTTTGAATTAATCTGTGTAAAATCTCATACTTGAAAATGGGACAGGTTCAGGATATCGATAAAGTACAAAGATGGAATAGAATATAATAATTTGATTTTAGGATCTTCATATCCCCTACTGTCCTACTCAGGGAAAATAGGGAAAGATGAGCAAAAATAGACTCTAGACCATCAATAAAATGGAGACTTTAAAATGCCCTTTTTAATTTTTGAAAAATATTTTATTTATTTGAGAGACAGAGAGAGAAAACGAGTGGGGAGAGGGGCAGGGGGAGAAGCAGACCCTGGGACCATGACCAAGACCTGAGCTGAAGGCAGACGCTTCACTGACTGAGCCACCAGGTGCCCTAAAATGCCCTTTTTTAAGTGTTGAGGGGTTTGGGAGAGAAAGGTCTTTGTAAAGGTCAGCTGGTGTTGGGAGCTGAGCGGGACATTTGCCATTCCTCCGGCTTCCCGCATCTCAGAAGCCGGCCTCCACCGCAGTGGCGGACCAGGCTACTCTGGTCTGGAGTGGAGGCGTGTGGCCACGTCTTCCCCAGTACGCGTCGCCTCCAGGACTCTGGGTCGGAAACTAATACAAAGATGCAGAGACCGTACTGTGCTCTGACGCAGGCTAGTGGCCAATCCCATGAGGGGCAGAGGGTGGGCGCAGCCGACTCCTTCAGCGGCGTGAGTTTGGGCATAATTCCCAGCTCATCTGCGGCCTCTGAGCCTCTGGCTCCTGCAGAGTCTGCGATCCACTCAATAAATACATATTTTCATCTATGTTCTGTGTAAAATAGCTTCAGTTTGTGCCTCTTGCTTATAACAAGAACCTCGATTCATACAGGAACCAAGGACAGCAGCAAACACAGGCAACAGCTTCTCCGGAAACAAGCAGACTCTGGGATTCATCGTTTGGATGCTGGTGACGGCCGTGAGAATTGGTCTAGTGTGAGAGTTCTGAGCGCTTGGGCCGCACGGAGGCAAGCTGTTCAGCAGAAAAGCATTTCAAGTGCTCATTAGCGGCCTCACTATGGAGAGACGCGTGGAGACTGACACTGAACACAGAGGCCACGAGGGACTGAGCGACGGGAGGGCTAGCGACTGCTGGAGTCCTCAAGGGCTGGCCGCGGACCAGCCGAGAACAGAGCCCCTCTATGACGGTACTGACAGGGACATGCAGGCTAAGGTGCTTGAAGCCAAACTCAAAGTCAGATCGCGCTCACTGCCGAATTAGTGACGAATTAGCACAGATTCCCCGGTTCTAAAAAGTGAAAGTCAGAACTCTGGGAACGCAGGTTGCCAAAGACCTGGACTAGCTCTCCAGCGTGTGCTGAGCCTCCCTTGCTGGAGGAAGTTGCCCCACTCCCCTCGGCATGAGCCCTTCTGCCTACTGGCAGACCCCACAACAAGAGGAAGCCAGGTCTTCTCACGCCCTCTCCCTGAGCGGCCAGGTACAGAGTCAAACTCAGGAGAGATTGTTTCGCTAGTTTGTATTAGAAAAAAAAAAAATTGATGGAATACGTAGGTGGTATTCTGACGGGGCTCAAGCGAGTAGGAAAGATTAAACTTTTAGATAAGATTAAATGATCAATGTGGTGAACTTACTGGAGATCCTGAAGTCACTGGGCTCCATCCAACAGCTGGGAGCCATTCCAGACCTATGCGCCATTTTTGCAGCGAGTGGGGGTCCACTGAGACACACTCTTGCCCAGACCTGCTACCACGTTTCCAGTAGGTCTGATGATGCAGAAAACGATGAAAACAGAGGGGAACCAGGTCATGTACCTGCAGTTGCCTAAGAAATTCCTTTTATGGACTTAGGAGGACCCCCTGAGTAAGGACCTGGGCTGGCCTTCTTCCAGCTTGAAGCGAGGTGAAAGGGCAATCCCAGGCTTCTAAATTCTGCCGACCCAGTGGACCCACGACTCCATGAAGGCTGCTGAGACCGCCAAAGTTGGGATACCCCTCTGTGGTTAGCGACGGGGATCCGGAGCGGTCTGTCTACCCACACCAGCATGCAGTCTTGATGATCTGTGTATAGTTTGAAGCTACTGTCAAATCAAGCGAGACAAGTCCTAGCTCAGCCTGCACCATCCCTACCCCTGTGCAGACACGGACCACCTCTGCAGTCTGCCCTGGCTCACCCCTGCTCACTGACGGTGACATGCTAGAGGTTCCTGGGTGTAAAGTGGAGGAAATAATTCAAAGACTTAGGCACATAGGAACGTTGGAGTAAATTTTTTTTAAAGATTTTATTTATTTGTCAGAGAGAGCGAGAGTGAGAAAGAGCACAAGCAGGGGAAGCAGCAGAGGGAGAAGCAGACTCGCTACTGAGCAGGGAGCCTGACGCGCGGGGGCTCAATCCCAGGACCCTGGGACCATGACCTGAGCCGAAGGCAGACGCTTAATGACTGAGCCGCCCAGGCGCCCCTGCTGGAGTAAACTTTTAATGGTGAACTGCTCACTCCTCTCTGAGCTTTGTCCCTAGAAGAGCTACCAGACACTGTTCACCAAAACCTCGAGAAATGTTGGCAAGGAGAGCACCAGCGTCTTTGAATATTGCTCTCGTGGCTGTCAGGGAATACCCCAATCGGAACGAGCACCCTGATTTCTATGGGGAGGGAAAACATGGCCCAAGGGTGGCAGAGGCATCATCATCATTGGAAGCAAAGTGGGCATCAAGACAAAGAGACAGAGGGTCAGGCCTGTCCTCAGAATAGTGTGGCCTACAGGAGCCCACAGTGGCTGATCATTATGAGTTCCCTGTGGCCAAATTATAGGGCAGCTGATACAGGTCCTGCCTGATCCATATAATAATAGCAAACCAAACAAAACACCAAAATCTCTAGTTTGGTGAATAGGGATGACTCGAGTCACTCTCACGGTGAGTTAGATTCACAGCTGGTGGGATCGGCCGCTGAACCAGATGCCATAGTAAGACGTGTCCCAGAAGGGTGGATAAATTCCACCCAAACTCCGGGGACTGACACCACATGATGGTTCTAAGGGTCTAGAGGTCTGGAGCAGGTTGAGATACTTTCTCCTAAGTAAAAGTTAAAATGATTGATAAATACGACTATAAAAACAGATATTCATGTCAACATGATATCTTAAGGAGAGTCAGAAGACCAGTGACAACCTGGGGAATTTTTCTACAACTTATCACAGATAAAGGCCTAATCTTCCATGAAGAACTCTTCTGTATTCATAAAAAACAAACAAAACCATCAACTCAACAGGAAAATGGGAACATGCCTGATGGACAATTCAGAACCAAAGAAATACAAATCAGTCTTAAATATATGAAAGATGCTCAGCCTGACCCATCATAAGTGACGTGCAAATTAAGACCACAGAGATACCGTTTCTTACCAAATGGGCAAAATGCCACAAGTAAGACACCACACTCTGTTGGCAAGGTTGCAGGAAACTGGCACTCTCGTAAGTTACTGGCAGGAGTATGCTCTAAGATTTGTCTGCATTCGTGAGATTACACATCCAGTACCTTGGATTCAGCACTCTCACCTGTAGGACTCTCTGATAGATGCACCTGTACGCATACAAAATGATCTGTGTACCAGCGGCCCTACTGCCGAATTATCTGAAATGGTGGAAGGCTGGAAATAACACATGCCCACGTGTGTATCTGCACAGCACTGTGTGGCTGTAGGACGTGCACATATAGAAACTGTGTATATTGTTCCATGAAAGAGGAAGGCACAGAACAGGGTATAGGATAAGCTACTGTTTGTATCGGGAAGGGGGTGGGCTTAGACTCGGCTGACAGAGCAAGGAAACGTGTGTGTAACTAACCCCGTATGTATACATATCTGTACATATTTTTTTAAAGATTTTATTTATTTATTTGAGAGAGAGAGAATGAGAGATAGAGAGCACGAGAGGGAAGAGGGTCAGAGGGAGAAGCAGACTCCCCACCGAGCAGGGAGCCCGATGCGGGACTCGATCCCGGGACTCCAGGATCATGACCTGAGCCGAAGGCAGTCGCCCAACCGACTGAGCCATCCAGGCGCCCTGGGCATATTTTAATATGCAATCTGAACGTGGGTTCATCCTGGTGTCCCCAGTTCTAACCCGGTACCACGTGCATCCTCGAGCCTCCTCGAGTCCTGCGCTATAACCCCTCGCTCCAGCAGCAAGAAACCCTGCTCTCACCATATCCTTTATCCAGCTAGCTAACTGTTCAGTTCCAGGGTACACGGAGGTAGCATCAGAAGTACCACCCCATTAACTCCAGGAAAGAGGCTGCGGGGGGCTGCGGGGGGTGAGTGGGGGCGGGGTCACCGGGGGATGGGCACTGGGTGTTGTGCGAGATTGACGAATCACTGACCTCTGCCTTGGAAACTCATGTTCTCTGTAGGCTGGCTAACTGAATGAAAAAAAAAACAAGAAGTGCTACCCCCATCCCTGTGGAGGCTGTAGGATTGGGTTCTAAGACCCAAGGCTGCTTAGCTCAGCACCTTTCCCCCACCCCCCTCAGGGAGGTAGTTTCAAGACTGGTAACACATTGAGGTTCTTTAGTCACATTCCGTATGTATTCTGTCTGGGATCTTCTTAATCCCTAAATGATCTTATAAACATCTGCATACATTGTGTTGCAAAGTTCTGCGGGTTTTGGCAAGTGCATAGTGTCCTGTCTATGGACTTCACCGGCCTGAGAAACTCAGAGGCAATGTTTTAAAAGCAGTCGGGTGAGCTACAAACCACCTGTGGTAACTGTACTTAAAGCAGGAGAGTGGGACAAGTTTCAGACTGGAGATGCATCAGTTACAGGCCTGTAGAAATACAAATCCTCCCCTGCACGAATATCATCTACTCACAGACATTTACATTGCAGAGATTTATAAATCACGGGTCCAAGACTTTTTCATTTTTACTGATTAACTTAACAAAAGTAACATATGCTCATTGTAGAAAAATGGCCAGAGATAAATACAAAAGAACAAAAATCACAAAAAATCCTGCCACTCAGAGAGAATCTGTGTAATCACTTTCTGACCCCGCCTCAGAGGGGTCTGCACATCCCCCTTCCTCTCTCCCAGGCCTGACGGCCACACACAGACAAGCCAGGGGGGTCCACCCACTGCCCTTTACACGTAGCTTGCTTCCAAAATATTCAAATAAACAAACAAATAAATAATAAAGTTTTAAAAAATATTAAAAATATAGTAATAGAAAGAAAGCCTTCAAATTTTCTTTTTTCTTTCTTTCTTCCTTCCTTCCTTCCTTCCTTTCTTTCTTTCTTTTGACTTCATTTATTTCAGAGAGAGAGAGAGAGTGAGAGAGAGAGAGGGAACACAAGCAGGGGGAGTGGGAGAGGGAGAAGCAGGCTTCCCGCGGAGCAGGGAGCCCGATGCGGGGCTCGATCCCAGGACCCTGGGATCGCGACCTGAGCTGAAGTCAGGTGCTTAACGGCTGAGCCACCCAGGCGCCCCCAAATTGTTTTCAAGTAAATTTTTAATCCAGCACCCGTTCCTATGTTCCTATTTTGTTCCATGTTTGAAACAATTTAGTTTAAGACACATCGATGTGGTTAGGCCAAATATGGATTTTAAAATAAATATATGGTATATTTTATACCCACTTTTCTTAATCAGCTCTGATTAATATCATGGATTATAATGTATACGATACAGACTTGATTTCCGCAGCTGGATTATATTCTAAGAACGTTTGCCAGTTGGTTGCTGGGAATCAGAATGAATTTTACCCATCAAAAGCAATGTAAGGAATAATTCTCAATCCCCAAATTAGCACATAAAACCTATTTGATTTGTAGGGCAGCTGCAATATTAGTAAGGAGTTCTGTGTTGGAGACCCCAACCCTCACCTTAAAAGTTATGCTGGGTGGCACCTGGGTGGCTCAGTCATTAAGCGTCTGCCTTCAGCTCAGGTCACAGTCCCAGCGTCCTGGGATCGAGCCCCGCATCGGGCTCCCTGCTCAGCGGGAAGCCTGCTTCTCCCTCTCCCACTCCGCCTGCTTGTGTTCCCTCTCTCTTGCTGTGTCTCTCTCTGTCAAATAAATAAATAAAATCTTTAAAAAAATTTATGCTGGATTACAGACAGTGATGCCAGGAAGGGGAGGTTCTTCAAGCAAGCCAGACTCCTTCTCCCTGACGGGCACTCCTGAGCAGTCCCTCTTCGGGACAGAGGCTCCGCTGCTGCCCACGGACCCAGGCAGAGAACAGGCACGTCCTGTTGGGTATGAAAACCAGTGCTGACTTGGTGAGAGGACCCCTTGCCCTCTGGAGTGCCAGTCTGACTTTAACTGGCTTGGGCTCTTTAAAGTAAAAAGGTTCCAACAGGGGCAGGACCAACAGGGCATCTGTGAGTCCAAGCAGCTTGTGGGAACAGAGACTCCCCTTGAACACATCGTGGTTGGTGATAGGCCTAGAGTGACCCTCTCTCCCATGTTACTTACTCTGGGAAACTTCCTGACCCTTAGTAGCTTGGACAGGTGTCCCACCTGCGGTTTTCCTCAGCACACATGGATGACCGGGACTGGCACCCTAAGCCGCCACGGCCAGGTCCACGTGCCTGCCTCCTTCACGGGGCTCAGTGGTTCTCAATTCCCGAATTGATGCCTTGGCTCTACCCCTGTCCAGTTAAAGCAAAATCTCTGTGGGTAGAACCGACACAGCAAGGCGTTTTAAAAGCCCCCTAAGGTTAAGAAAACAATCCCATTTATAGTTGTACCAAAAAGAATGAAACACCGAGAAATAAACTTAACCAAGGGGATAAGAGACCTGTACTCTGAAAACTATAAGACATGGTGAAAGATACTGAAGATGTCACAAACAAATGGAAAGATATACCATGGTCATGGATTGGAAGAATTAATACTGCTAGAAAATGTCCATGCTACCCAAAGCCATCTACAGATTCAGTGCAATCCCAATCAAAATACCAATACCATTTTTCACAGAACTAGAACAAATAATCCTAAAATTCATATGGAACCAAAAAAAGACCACAAAGAGCCAAAGCAATCTTGAGACAGAAGAACAAGGCTAGAGGCATCATGCTCCCTGACTTCCAACTCTATTACAAAGCTGTCATCATCAAGACAGTATGGTACTGGCACAAAAACAGACACATAGATCAATGGAACAGAACAGAGAGCCCAGAAATGGACCCTCAACACTATGGTCAACTAATCTTTGACAAAGCAGGAAAGAATGTCCAATGGAAAAAAGACAGTTTCTTCAACAAATGGTGTTGAGAAAATTGGACAACCACATGCAGAAGAACGAAACTGGACCATTTCCTTACACCACACGCAAAAATAGACTCAAAATGGATGAAAGACCTAAATGTGAGACCTGACAACATAAAATCCTACAAGAAAACACAGGCAGTAATCTCTCTGATGTTGGCCATAGAACATTTTTCTAGATATATGACCTCAGGAAAGTGAAGCAAAAACTAAAAAAACTATTGAGACTACACCAAAATAAAAAGCTTTTGTACAGCAAAGGAAACAATCAACAATATGAAAAAGCAACCTAGGGAAGGGGGAAGATATTTGTAAATGACATATCTGACAAGGGGTAAGTATCCAAAATATATAAAGACCTTCTACCACTAAACATCAAAAAACCAAATAATCCAATTAAAAAATGGACAGAGGACCTGAATAGACATTTCTGCAAAGAAGACATCCAAATGGCCAACAGACACATGAAAAAGTGCTCCACATCGCTCGGCATCAGGGAAATCCACATCAAAACCTCAATGAGATACCACCTCACACCTGTCAGAATGGCTGAAATTAACAAGTCAGGGAACGACAGATGTTGGCGGGGATGTGGAGAAAGGGGAACCCTCCTACACTGTTGGTGGGAATGCAAGCTGGTGCAACCACTCTGGAAAACAGTATGGAGGTTCCTCAAACAGTTGAAAATAGAGCTACCCTACGACCCAGCAATTGCACTACTGGGTATTTACCCCAAAGATACAAATGTAGTGATCTGAAGGGGTACGTGCACCCCGATGTTTACAGTAGCAATGTCCACAATAGCCAAACTGTGGAAAGAGCCAAGATGTCCATCGACTGATGAATGGATAAAGAAGATGTGGTATGTATACACAATGGAATATTACTCAGTCATAAAAAGGATGTCTTTTTATGGATGACTCCCCATATCTTGCCATTTACAACAACGTGGATGTACCTATTATTCTAAGTGAAATAAGTCAGCCAGAGAAAGACAAATACCATATGATTTCACCCATTCCACCATTCCATATGTGGGATCTAAAAAACAAAAGAAACAGGCGAATAAAGAAACAAATTAAAAAACCCAGACTCTTAAAAAGATAGAACAAACTGATGGTTGCCAGATGGGGGGTGGGGGGGGGATGAGTGAAATAAAGGGGATTATAACTTCCAGTAAATACATAAGTCTCAGAGATAAAAGTAGGACACAGGGAATAGTCAATAATATGATAACATTGCATGGAGACAGATGGTGATTACACTCATCAGGGTGAGCACTGAGTAACGCATGGGATTGTTGAATCAATATGTGTGCACCTGAAGCTAATATAACATTGTATAGTAATTACATTTCAATTTGAAAAAAAAAGAAACTTAGTAAAAAATTTTTAAGGAGCCCCCAAGCTACTTCCCTAGGACGCCTGGGTGGCTCAGTCAGTGAAGCATCTCCCTTCGGCTCAGGTCATGGTCCCAGGGTCCTGGGATGGAGTCCTGCATCAGGCTCCCTGCTCAGCGGGAAGCCTGCTTCTCCCTCTCCCTCTGCCTCTCTCCCTGCTTGTGCTCTCTCTCTCTCAAATAAATAAATAAAATATTTACAGGGGAAAAAAACTGACTTCCCTAAACCAGGAGCTCTTTAAAGTAGGGCACATGTCTGCTCATCTCTGGTATCAAGTGAGTCAATAAACCCGTCAGAATCCTGCCTGGCATGCGTTGGGGTCGTCATAGCTTAGCTGCTCTTAATGGTCGGAGCAGTAAGCCCAGTCACTCCCCGTTGGCCCCTGCAGCTCCTGACTGGGTGCCTTCCCGCCCAGTGAACTTGCACAAATCAAGCTACGCCTGCTCACGACAAGGAGACTGGGCGCCTCCATGGACTTCCACTGCATGTCTGAGTCACCCCAGGGGATGCCATGGGCCACTGTGCCTTCCAGAGTGTGAGCATCTTGCTGCACTATATGTACACAGTTTAAGGAGTTTTTGAGAGTAAGTTTGGCTCTCTGTGATTTTTCCTGTGATAAATTCATGGGAGTCAAGGTCTGGCTCTGCTGAGTAGCAGCTGGGTGGCTCGGAGCAAGTCTCCTTGCGTCCCTGGGTCCTGTTCTTCTCTTGAGAGTTCCGCTGGGAACCTGGCCACACCTCGTCTTACCCCATCTCGCCTCCCTCTGCGACCTGATGATGCCGACTCCCCAGTCATGACGCATGACGCCTCTGGCGACCCTGCCAGCAAGCGCCCCACGAAGCCTCCGCATGGCTGGCAGCCGAGTGCTTGAGTGCGTGGGTCTTGGAAACCAGGGGTCATGGTCCTTTGAGCCCAAAGGACCATCTCCTCGTTCCGCAGAGCCGGGTCGGGGAGCAGAGCAGCCGGAGTCCAGCTCGGGCTGTGGGCGGGTCTTTTTGCTTTTTAAGAAAAAAAGGACTATCTGATGTTTCACGCAGCCTGGTCCTTGTCCTGCCCAGGGGGCGTCCGCCTGGCAGCTCATGGGGACGTGGCGCAGATGCCCCCCTGCAAGCCGTATGGGTGGATGCAGCGCCAACTGCAGAAACCAGGCCAGTTCCTGCCAGGGATGACATCCCAGTTCTCCCGCCTCGACCTGTGACTTTTGACCCACGTGGTCGTGAAGGGGGTGTGGGTGGGACCAGGTACAGAACGTGCTGCTGGGAGCTGACCTGCGTTTACAAACGGCGAAGACCTTTGACCCCAGGCGGTGCATCCCGGAGTGCAGTCAGTTTGGGCTTCTTCGGGGGGTTTGGCTCTGGATTCTGAGGGGTGTGTACTGGTCTTGTCCTTCGTGCTTCCCTGGGTGTGGGTGAGGGTCGAGTGGGACCAGACTCTCTCCGGGTGCCCACCACGGCCTGTCCACACCGCTCGCCCCTCGTGAGGACGCGGCTTAACGAGAGCGTCCGCATTCGCCGACACTCCGTCTGAGGTCCCGAACCGCCCCTGCTGCTCTCACCGCCACAGCCCTGCCCGGAGCCCGGGGCGCCAAGGCTTCCCGGTCCCCGCGCCCCTCACGCAGCCATCTGCCGCACACTGCGCAGCGACCTCGCACCCCCGCCGCCCGCCGCCCGCGTGGAAGGCCTCCCGCCGCTGTCGGGACCCGGCTGTCCGCGCCGCGGCCGCCCCCGGCCCCCGGCCCCCGGCCCGGCCGTGCACACGGCTCTGTCCCCTCCGCGGCCCCCGGCCCCCGGCCCGGCCGTGCACACGGCTCTGTCCCCTCCGCGGCTCCCGGCCCCCGGCCCCCGGTCCCCGGCCCGGCGGTGCACACGGCTCTGTCTCCTCCGCGGCTCCCGGCCCCCGGCCCCCGGCCCGGCCGTGCACACGGCTCTGTCCCCTCCGCGGCCCCCGGCCCCCGGCCCGGCCGTGCACACGGCTCTGTCCCCTCCGCGGCTCCCGGCCCTCGGCCCCCGGTCCCCGGCCCGGCGGTGCACACGGCTCTGTCTCCTCCGCGGCTTCCGGCCCCCGGCCCCCGGCTCGGCGGTGCACACGGCTCTGTCCCCTCCGCGGCCCCCGGCCCCCGGCCCCCGGCCCGGCCGTGCACACGGCTCTGTCCCCTCCGCGGCCCCCGGTCCCCGGCCCCCGGTCCCCGGCCCGGCGGTGCACAAGGCTCTGTCTCCTCCGCGGCTCCCGGCCCCCGGTCCCCGGCCCGGCGGTGCACAAGGCTCTGTCTCCTCCGCGGCCCCCGGCCCCCGGCCCGGCCGTGCACACGGCTCTGTCCCCTCCGCGGCCCCCGGTCCCCGGCCCGGCCGTGCACACGGCTCTGTCCCCTCCGCGGCCCCCGGTCCCCGGCCCCCGGTCCCCGGCCCGGCGGTGCACAAGGCTCTGTCTCCTCCGCGGCCCCCGGCCCCCGGCCCGGCCGTGCACACGGCTCTGTCCCCGCCGCGGGGCTCTGCCGTCCGCGCGCGCTGCGCAGTCCGGGCCTCGGCTCTCTCCAGGCCGACCGGCGGCCGTTCCTGCTCCGTGACCCTCCCCGTGGCCCGCCCGCGGGCTCTGGCCTCTGAGCAGCCGCGCCTGCTGGCCCCGAGAGGCCGGGAACGTTTCACAAGAGGGAGATCCGCTCAGACAGCCTCCCCCCAGTCCGTTTTTTTTTTTTTTTAAGACTTTATTTTAAAGAGAGACAGCGTGAGGGGGACAGACAGCGAGCGTGAGCACGCGCAGGGGGAGCGGCAGGGGGAGCGGCAGGCTCCCCGCCGAGCAGGGGGCCCGACCCAGGACCCTGAGCCGAAGGCAGACGCTTCGCCCCCGGAGCCCCCGGGCGCCCGTCCTTGTCGATTCCCGACGACGAACACCCCCGAGCCCGCGGGTTCTCGCGCCGCCGAGCGCGCTGCTGCCCGGCTGCCGCGGCGGCCGGAGGGCGCACCCCCAAGCCCGTGGGGACGAGTCCACTGCCGGCGGCCGGACGTGCACGCCGAGGCCCGGGCGTCTCTCTGCCTGGGCGCCAGGCTGCTCTTGTTCCTCGGGCTTCAGTTCAGCCGCGACTCACTTCAGAGGCCACCCGAGAGCCTGCACTCTGGAGGCCTTCCACGGCCCCATCGCTCGCCGGACTCTGGAACGGGAGCTGTGGGCAGCCCCGGGCGGGACGAGGTCCGCGCTGGGCCCAGAGAGGAGCGACCGCTGAGCCACCTCGATCTGCAAAGCCAGGACCGAAGCGGCCCCGCGGCGCTGCGGGCGGACCAGGGGAAGGGCCTGGCACGGGAACGGTCCCGCCGGAGCCCAGCGGCGAGGACACCGCTTCCACCCAGCGTCTGGCCCAGTGGCGGGCTCGCCATTCCCGCAGGCCGCCCCGGCCGTGTCCCCGGCACTTCAGCGTCCCCTCTCCTGTCCCTCCAGCAACTGCAGCAAGGCGCCGGACCGCTTACCGTGTGAGCAGAGTATCACCCGCCCGCGGTTTGGTGGTGGGCCAACGAGCCCAAGCTTCTGGAGGAACGGACAGATTTCACCCCTACCGGGCGCGGTCTTTACGCGGGGGGGTGGAGAGCAGAGGCCCCGCTGCTGGGCGGCAGGGAGCTGAGGGCCCAGTAAAGACGGTTCTGAGCCCCAGTGAGTCCGATTAGCCCCGGACACAGACATTTCCCGGATGCGGGCTACACCCTCAACGTCTAGTCACCTTGTAACTACACTGTGGATCTGGGCCTCGGTTTGAGGCTCACAGCTAACAGTGATAACACCTCCATCTCAAAAGGATGTGGTACGATCACATAAGGTAATAGGTGGACACGTTTTGATAAGTTGTGGAATAATGAAATATTGTTTATTGAAAACAGCACACTTGTTGGGGCGCCTGGGTGGCTCAGTCGTTAAATGTCTGCCTTCGACGCGGGTCATGATCTCAAGTCCTGGGATCGAGCCCCGCGTCGGGCTCTGTGCTCAGCAGGAAGCCTGCTTCTCCCTCTCCACTCCCCCTGCCTGTGTTCTAATAAATAATAAGTAAAATCTCCACAAAACAACAGCACACTAGAAGAACGGGGAGGTGACTCGGCGTGTATACCGACAGCAAGGCAGAGCCTCCCGTGTCTACGCAAACACCCCGGCAGGCCTACGCGGATCTGAAGGATTCTGAATGACGTGTGTCTAAGTAAGAGAAAGATCATGGTCATGTAAAAAACAAAACCGCTGCTAAGGAACGTCGGTTTGCCAGGTACTCTTGGAGCATTTGGTTTTGGTCTTCACAGCCAGCGTGGGACAGCGTGTGGAGTACTTTCACTTCACTCTTGACGGAGAACGTCTGTCTTCAGGCCCCACAGTGATGGTAGTAGTGCATAAACTTGATTAATTTGCTTTTGAAATTTGCCACATTTAGCAGAACACAACTACAAAACCGTTGGAAGTGTTCAGGCCTTGGGATTTCTGCTTTAATGACCTTGGAGGACTAACAGAGACTGGCCAATAGTTCATTTTTAGTCCAGATGAGTGTTCAGTTTCCCAAAGCAATATTCCCAATTTGGCCCGGGCCTGCCAGTCTGCTCCAGATCAACCACGTGTCTCTCCAGGGGAGTTCTGAGCGGGTTCACACACACGTACCCGGGGGCATCAGCAGATTGCTGACTGCACAGCATCCCGGCTCACGCTGTCCTGCAAATACCACTGCAGAATTGCACAGAAATTCCCACTGCCTAGAATGCAGAAGAGCTCCACTGTTGTTCACGGTTTGGGGCATCACCGACAACCGAATCTCAAGGCCACACTCTCCCCCACACAGTACCACTGCGGTTACTTCAGAGGTTCGAGACTTCCCGGAGCTCAGAAAACACTGGGCAAATGGCTTCTCTGGAATCTGCATGCGTACGTTTGCAGGGCGTGGCTTCAAGCTCTCAGCGAGCCTGATTTTGCATCTTTCGTAAGATCTAAGGTCTGGGTTGGTGGTCACCCCAGTGACCGAGTCCCCTGCAGATGTGATACTCCGACTTGACCCGCAGCCATCCCAGAGGCCCGCGTTGAGGCCGGCTGCAAACGCGGCTCCAGGGATCAGTGGGGAGACGTGCTTGGCGACACCTCGGCACCGGCCACTCCACAGCTGCGCTCGGGAGCTGGTGCAGGTCGCCCGCCACATGCTCTTCCTCAGATCCTGCCACTGCACCTACAGCGCTGGGAAAACATGTTTGTTTCAGATGGTGGGGGCATCAGTTCACCTCGGGGAAACTCCCCATAACCCGAGGACGTGAGCTGGAAGGGCAGACGGCCTCCAGAGGGACGGCGTCCCACACTGAAAGGTACACCCAGCAGGACGGTTCTCCATGGACACTGTGAGGGGAGAAGACACCTGGGGACATACGTGGGGGGGTCCCACAGGTGAGGTGTGTCCTCTCCCTGAGCAGTCAGTCCGCCGTCTGGCCGGGCGCGCTAAGGGCACCCTCGCGGTCCAGGTCCTGTTCTCTGCTTCTTGAAGAGGCTCCTTGACTGAGAACCAAGCCCTGTCCACTCGTGCACTTCGAGTATGGACTAAGATCAAGTTCACAAAGTCACAGGAACTGGCGTTTAATAGTTTCCCCCTTTTTGGCAAAACCATTCTAAGCACTAGGTTAGCTGTTTAGGGATTTTTGCAAAGTTGGCTCTTTGCTCAGTATTTCCAAATACTGCTTTGAATAGCACACAGATACCGATTTTCTTTCCTCCCCCCCCCCATTTTTTTTGTTTTCTTGTTGCTGTTTTTTAAACTTCTGACAGGGTCCTAGCAGCTTGGATGTCAGGTCTCCTGGTTCAAAAGTTTGTTAAAATATGGTAGATTTTAAAATTCAGAGTATCTCCTCAAAATCCCATCTTGCTTTTGCTCATGCCTCAATCTTGCACCTGTTTCCCTAGTGACATGATGCAGCCTGCCAGGTCAAGGCTATGTTTACACTTAGGAAGTTACCCATTTTATGTGGAGTTTTTTTAAATATACAGATAATATGGCAAAAACATTCCATGTGTGATTTGGAAAAACCGCAGTACTAGATGTCGCATATTTGTTTGATGTCTAATACAGTAATTAGACTTTTCATCAAAAAAGACGGTTTATCAAGTTTCTTGTGATGAGTGAAACGGAACAACTCCACGCCGACAGTCTGAGGTGGGACAGGGACGGCACAGTCCGTGTTTGATCTCAGCAGCACCGGCCACGCGGAGCCCCAGACACACACGTTTACCCAGTAGTCGAGCCAGACCTTCACCAGAAGTGAACACGAACCTAGTGTAATTTGTAGCTGCCGGGACCAGGGGCAGCTGGTTGCTCCCACAGACGACAAGCACACATGATGGGGGCCGGGAGGCGGGCGGGGGACGCTCTTTTGCAACCCCAGCTGACACGAGGGCAGCTGGGGGCATGACGCAGAGCTCCCCGTCTACCGGCCGCTCCCCCAGTCACCACGTGGGTTTACTAGCTACTGTGCTTTCTCTGTCTCTGGAAAACCATTTGTTTACCCCAGCTGAGCAATTCATTTATTCATTTACGTAGCTATGTTACTTTAGTTTGGGTCTTTCAAAAAAAAAAAAGGTATATTACTCGGTATCAGGTTCTAAGTAGGACTACTAGGCCCTGCCAAACACTTAGAATGCACACCCTTGTTCTCTCTAGAGGGCACGCTTCCACACCCAATGACCTACATTTGCGCAGACCCTGCTGCCTCACACGGCCAAGCCAGTGATCTGCAGGGTGTAGAGTTCTGACCTGCAGGATCAGGAGGAGGGTGGCCGCCCGTGACTGGACTTCAAGCCACCCCACAGAAAGCCCGCTGCCTCTCGGCACAGCCACCTCGCCAGACACAGGATCCGGTTCTGAGCCGAGATGCACCCCCACTGCATTTCAGACAAGGAACAGGATCCATTTCAAGGGCCGCAGAGTGAGTGCGCCTCTGTTGTAAACAAAGTATATGTCAGAAACCAGCAAGTTTTCAGATTTCCCTCAGTAAAACTGATGTGTGTCAAAGACTGAAGATGTTACACAAGTACACAAATAAATCGTCAAAGACAGTCAAATCCACTTCTTAAAGTTCAGGACCTACCACCTAAATTTGTGAATGTTTTTATTTATAAAACAGCAACTATTTTCACTAATATAAGTGTTACATTTTGGAGACCATGAGAAAGTATTCTGGAGAAATAAAACCACAGGCTATTTTGGAAAGACTGTGAAGCCCCCTCAGTTTCTCCGAGGGGTTACCTGTCCTCTGCGGACACACCACCGTCAGTGCGGACGGTTGACCCGAGGAGCACGGAGCGTCAGGTTCAAAGAAGGATACCGTACTTCCCAAGTCCCAAATGCCAAACCGACCTCCTGTTTAGACCTGCGTACCAGTCACGACAACCACCTTCCATTTCCTTCTCAGACACGTGTTCCGTTAAACCGTGAAGAAGCCAAAAAAGTCTTAAATATATCAATCGTTAAAAACAACAAAGAAGAGTTTAAAGAAAGAATATATTTGAGCCACATAAACAAACCAAAGGGTATTACATAAGAAAAAATAATGTAACAATTTATGTAAGTACCTAACATGAGCATGCTCTCACATCTAAAACAAAAAAATAAAAAGGTAATATGGGTACTATATATATAAATTTGACAAGTGTGCATTAAAGAGTTCTCTAATATAAAACATTTAAATTGTGAATACTTTTCATGATACAGAAAACAATTGTTAAAATAGGCACACCCACAATTCTTATAAAAATATGCTTGCCGAAGACAAAATTCATCTGAGCACTCATCTCTCAGATGTGCAAAAACTACGAAGTTGTTAATCACTGGATACCACCTCCCACCTCTGCACTGTGAGTTTCAACACGGACTGGTACGAATTATGAGTTACAATTAATTACGGTTATTTTTCAGTGTTTCTGCCAAGCTCCCTATAGGATGCATCTATTTCATATGAATACTTAAAACAATATTATTTGTATATAAAAGTCACTTCCTTAATGTTCTTTTTTTGCCTTTTCTAAAAAAGGCACTATATTTAGAAAATAGTTATGACCACAAGTAGTGCTTTGGAAAATCTGAAACTCCAAATCAGTGTCCTCCATCAACATAAGCAGATCTAAGAAGCCCTAACTGAAAAGAACACAAAATGTAAAAAGTGATAAATTTAAAGATTATAAAATTGGTTTATTGTAAAAGCAATTCAAGAATACCCAGTTAAAATCTTATCCCGATGCTACCCAATACAACCAAGAAGCAGTTAAACACGTTAACATTAGGAACAAGGACACAGAAGAAGAAAGACCACATCAAGGCTGTGATTCAAATTCAGAAAGAGGAAGGACTGCTACGTGTCCTTCAGGTGAGTGCAGAGGGCGCGGTCGGGTACCCCGGTGCAGGGTGACCGGGCAAACCAGAGTCTCGGGGACACGAACTCCGTATTCCCGTTTTGTGGACACACTCAACTGACTGAACTTTTGGGAACAACTGCCTTCAATTACAGCAAGATGCAAGACAAGTCTTTACAGGGAAAAAAAGGAGCTTATCAGGTTCTCTATCAAGGTCCCCCTAAGTCCTCACGACCCCTCCCACGTTCCCACCCGCCCCCTAGTCTAAAGCTACCCTGTTGATGTTTAAGATGCGATCTTAACCTGTGGCTTACTGGCAGACTGTAAGCGCTCCTTCCAAGTAGCTCTGATCTGCAGCATGTGAGAAAAAAAAAAAAAAAACACCACGCTGGATCATCCATATACTCAGTTATGCATTCTAGGTAGAATTTCATTATTGCTCTCAAAAAAAAAAAAAAAAATCAATGAATCTGCACAGTGGCCATTTCCCCTCAGACTTAATTCAAGATTTACTGTTCCTGCTGTTTTCTTAATAAAAAGCCTTAGAGTCAATAATTACGAATGGTCGACCCATGAATCATTATATACAACACAGTGATTGCATTTTTTGAGCACTGAAAGTACTTAATATAAATTTCTCACTCCCAACTTTTGCAGTCCTCTCAACTAAAGGGTCAAAACACTTAGATTTTGTAATTAAAAAAAAAAAAATCTATCCTCCCGAGCTGAGGCTTTCCATAGCAGTTTTAGCCAGGAAAAAAGATTTTCATGTCTGTTATAAACCCTTGAAAATAAGGGCTTATTCTAGAAATATTGAAAGACCCTTAATCACAGAGGTACCAGCTGGTGCCACTATAATTCACAACCAACTGTTACCTTCATAGCTTATACTGAAGAGTTGATTCATGCTCATTTTGTTCCTTTAAAAAATACTCTTTGGAAACCATTATTATTACTCCTGTAGACACATACTCTAGTTATATCTCTTCCTGTAAAAATAAAAGTATAATCATGATTATCTCTATTTCTTTGCTAAATTCAACTACCGATATACATTTATTAATCTGATCACTTCACCAGCTAACTCACAACCTTGGCAGGATCCTATATACTGTCCAGGGTCAATTCTCAGCATAGAGAAGTAGGAGCAAGTGTTTTTTAAGTAACAGCAATCTTGTAGGCAATATTTCAATGTAGTCTTTAATGTGTTTGTTACAAATGAGAACTAAAGGACTAGAATTTACTTCCAAAACTAGGGCCACGGTAAATTTCCAAAGCTAAAGGAAGGTAACCCACTATGTAAAGCTTACTTCTGTCATGTACATTGTGAACCTACTTAGTGATTTCCCATCGAGGCTCAAAATTAGTCCAAGGGAGTGTCAAGGGGAAAATAAAGCCTTATCTTGTTTGCTTCTTCCAAATTCATCAGACAGTACTGTGTGCCCAGAGAGCATACAGTACTCTAGACACTGTCCGTGACAACGGCCCTTTCTAGAACACTCAGCTACCTCTAATGTTGCAGACTGCCCCAACCAGATTTACACTACCTGTGGGATAGAAACTACTAGTCACGTATTCTAAATGCATACATTCAAAACTACTGTTTTAAAATAAATTGGAAAGTAGGGAAACCTTAAAAAAAAGATACATTCTGCTATCACACTATTATAAACATTATAAGTGTGTGTGTGTGGGTATATATAGAGAGAGAGCGGATAATCAAGATTTAAATAAGATGGTAAAAAATCAGGAAATGTAGATTTTACCGAAGGAACTACAATAACTGCCCCAAAGCTAAACTATAAATGGAGTGGCTACTATGGTAATTTGTCTTAGGTTCTGGAAAAAAAAAAAAAAACACTAAAACAAAAACAAAAAACAAAAAAAACATAACCCAACCAATCAAAACAAAACAAAAACAAAACAACAACAAACCCACAAGAAAACCCACCAAAACCTATCCTAGAGTATGTGGCAATAATTAATATTTCTATGGAAACGGTCTCCTGCCTTAGAAGCTCCTAAAATAAAACCAAGGTCACTATGTGACTAATGATAGCACTAGGAGGGGGAAAAAACCACTGAAAGTAAAACAGTCTTCAGCCTTGGTTTCCGCTTGCGCATCCAATCGGCATGAAGTACGGAACATCGATGCAACAGTTTCGGCTTGGCGGCCAAAGAAACAACTGCCTGATCAAGGCCAATGCTGTGACGTGAAGCGGTTCACTTCCAAGTCTGAGCATTTAGTACAACGATCGGGAACACCTCACTGGGCAAAAGGAATGGCATCCATCATCCGAACAGGCTCACCTCCCCCGGCCCCCAGAACAGACAGTAGTTACAACGGTAAAAGAAGCAGACAGGTTTTGATTCTTCAGAGCCAACTGAGAAAGAGGCCAGCAACACGTCAACAGCAGCAATGCACAAGGAGGGACAACAGGGGGTCAGAGAGTCTTCTTGCGGGACGTCTGTTCATCTTTGTCGCTATTAGCCAGAAGACTGCGACTGGCTTACTGGGAAACTTCTCCTTAGATCCTTCACAGATTGGGAATTCAGTCTACCTGAGAGCCCTACAACCATGTAAGAAAGCTTTCTTTATCGAGCTTGGTGGCAGCCAACACGGACTCCATGTCATTGAGGATGTCAGAGCTCAGAGCTTCCTGCAGACTCGGCATCAACTCCTCTCCCTCGATATTCATCCCGTCTCCCTCCAGCGTGCCAAGGTCCACGTTCGTCCCCGGAATGGCTTCTAGGTAGTCTGGGAAACGGTTCTGCTGGGAGGGCAGGGTGCTTTGGTTGATAGTGTCACCTAGTTGGGGCAGAGAAAAGAGAATAAGGTCCCTTTCGAAAAGCTACCATCAGAGCTCTAGTATGCAGGCATTTGGAAACGCAGAGAAAGGAAAGCGCTCCCCACTGACCTCCTGAGCCAACGCCCAGGGTTTATTTTAGGCTAAACAACTTGCAGAAAACAAAATAGTGCCAAGTTTACCTTTGCTTCCACATTTGTTCATATACTGAAGCAACAGCTCAAGTGCTTACTGCTATGTGCTCGGCACAAAAGGGGCTCGTGAAAGAAATAAAAATCCCTCAAAACATTATCTCCAGCAAGGAGAGAGCCAGGCCGCTATACACGAGAGCATCACTGCCAACTCCCCCAGAAACACACGCTGTAGTAAGATCAGATACAAACATCAGGACACACCCCTTTCCCTGAAGCGCCCTTAGCGGAATAGTAACATAACGACACTGGATGAAAACCGCATTCTGCTCTTGAAGACTCCCATTCCCAACAGCAAAACAAGCCTCCTTGAAGTCCATGACTACACAAATCTTCTAGCTTTCCTCCGGGGGTCCCTGCTGTACCTGCCATGACACCGTTCCTAAACACAACAGCACATTCCTTAGAGCTTCAGCAGAGCCATAAACCAGTAAGAGCCACAGGGGTTTGGAGAACAGAGCAATGGGGAGAGGGGCAAGGACAGTGTGATGGGAAAGGGCCAGGTGTGCAGGGGCACCTGGGGGTGAGTGAAGATTTAGGGGAGCAAAGAGGAAGGGCTGGTGAGCACAGGCAGAAAAGACACACCCAACACTCTGAGAAGCTGTTGGCCGGAGAGCCGATCGGTGCCCAGAGTGCGGGGCAATCAGGGGTCAGCAGGCAAGCCCCAGGGGGAGCGGCTCCCTGACTCCCCTGCTCCCCTGAGCCCCCAACAACTACGCCAGACCAGAAACCCCAGGGGAGGGGGACACGGACACCAAATCCACACAGGTCCGTGACAACGGACTTCCGAGAGGGGCCCCCACTGCCCTGCCAGCGAGCTCAGGTTCCTAAGTGATGAAGTAAGTCCCATCACCAGCTGTGTTCAAATAGAGCGACGCTGTGTTTAAAAACTGGGAAAACACTTGAACTGCAAACTGCCATAAAGCAGGCTCGATCGGAGCGGAAGTTTACGGGGTTCGTGACTGGTTCTCTTCCCAATAACCTTTGCTCCCAGTCCCGGCGACAACACCTGTGTCACTGAAGGCCGACCACCAAGCCTGGGAGGACGCCCACCTGTGTCCATCTCGTCAACGCTGTTCAAGAAGTCGTCCGGGGTCCGAGGGACGCTGTAGCTGCTCATGCTCAGCCCACTGTCTGTGCTCTCGTCCCGCGAATGGTAGGTGCCACTGCAAAACAGGGGCGTTAAAGACCGGCAGTTCCAACGATTCCATTTTCAACTTTTCAACGTGAACACCTCTGCGCATGGAACGAGCACCCGCCCCCTTTGCCAGGGCTCAGACGCAGCCCTCGGCGGGGTGAGACGGGCAGCCTGAAGGGACCCCGACCTCTCCCATGGGGCTGGGTCTGGTGGCAAGAAAAGAAAAAAAGATAGGCTCGCAGCCTCCTCGCAGACAGACACTTGTCTGTGTGGGTGGGTGTTCTCTCTGTGATACCGTCTGAAGCCGGGGGGTCCACACGGCCCACTTATTTCAAGGTCTCCGTTTCCCAAGGCAACGGAGTCTCCTTTCCCAAGGAAACAGGCAGTGGTGGGAACACAGACCTGCACCAGACTCAGGCAGAGACTTCAAGCCACGGAAAAGTCAACCCAAATCAAAGAACGAGAAGTCCTTTCTGGACTGGACCCAAAGAGAGGAGTCACTGCTAATGAGCTAAGAAGTCCCCTGGGGCCCTGCGGGGGCTCAGTCAGTTACGCAGCAGGTCATGATCTCCGGGTTGTGAGATCAAGCCCCGCAAACGGCTCCGCACTCTACGGGGAGTCTGCTCGACCTTCTCTCCCTCTGTCCCAACTCACACATGTGCTCTAAAATAAATAAATAAAGCTTTTAAAAAATAGGAAAAAAAGAAAAGAACTCCCCTAGCCTTGAGATGTCTCCTTACTTCTTCTGTTTAGGGGAAAAAAACCCACACAGCTCAGCATGAGAGAGGAGTCCTTAGAGTTCCAGTGAAAGGACAGAGATTTAAAACAACATGAACGACTCTAAGGCACACACCTCCAGGAAAAACAGAAAAATATGAGTGAAGACAGATTTTAACTTTGGGCTAAATGAAGTCACACCCACATGTGATGAGAACCCTCCTGCACACACACAACACTTTCCTGAGCCAGTACCGTGCACACGGCAGGCTGGGAACTTCGGGGTTCTGCCAATTCTAGAAAATCTGACAGCTAACGTGTGCAGTCTAGACGGTCTCTGACTGTGACATGGACTTTCACTCTCCTCCAAGCTCGGACACGAAAGCAGCTGTTTAGCTCACACAAAAGTTACAAAACAAAAAACTGCTCAGCTTTAACAGTTGCTCGAAGTTGAAAGCTCAATCCCCCAAACTTCTTCCCTAATTCCCCACAGGAGCGGCTCCGTCCTCCCTCCCCTCGCTGTTCTACCGAAACCCCGATTACTCTCACGCTTCTGCCAGAAGCCTCCCAAAGACCCAGGAAAACACAAATGTGCCTCGAAGGCTGTGTACACACAGTAGTGCTGCTTTGGAGAAGGCCTCAGGATGGGGTCTGTTTTCATCCCATCCCGAGCCCTGAGCTGGGACAAGGGCCTGGAGGCCACTCTACTCCTATGGCACGTCGCACGTCACGCACCGGACGCTGGAGACCCTGGTGCAGAAGAGCTGAGCTCACATCGTTGTGTGGAGCTCTCTCCACACCACGGGACAAGCATGGGGGCCACTTCCCTGCCCACGGCCCATGGCCCACTCATCCCACAAACACGCGGGACAGGCATGAGCCCAGGCCCTGGGGATAGAGGCAACAACAACAAAAACCTACAGGTGACAGTTTCTGAGAGATGCATACCGTCGAGGACAGAGATGAAGACGTACGTTAACGAATCACACTCAAGAGCAAAGTGCTTTTTTTTTTTTTAAAGATTTTATTTATTTATTTGAGAGAGAGAATGAGAGAGAGCACGAGAGGGAAGAGGGTCAGAGGGAGAAGCAGACTCCCTGCCGAGGAGGGAGCCCGATGCGGGACTCGATCCCGGGACTCCAGGATCACGACCTGAGCCCAAGGCAGTCGCCCAACCGACTGAGCCACCCAGGCGCCCTAAGAGCAAAGTGCTTCGAGAACCAAGAGGGGGAGCTTGGAAAAGGTTCGTGGAGGGGGACACCGGACCTGACCATGAAGGGTCTCAGGGTAAAGGGGAGACAGGGGGATGCTGCAGCAGGGCTGAGAGTCAGCTTGGTGGCGAGTGGGGGTAGCAAGTGTGTGGAGCCCACGGGATACGTACGAATCCAGTAGCAGACAACGGGGAAACCGCCAAGGGTTCCTGACAGACAAATGTTCCAGGCGGATGAGTATGTCAGAAACTGGGGGGTGACACTGAGTCAACAGAGGATTCTGCCCTTGTACTAAGAACCTGTGATCTTTACCAGAAAACAGAATCTCCAGCAACAGCCCAGCGCCCCTCAAACGTTCTCAGGAAGAATCTTCACAAATGATTACCAGAGGGTATGTCCGCTTTTCTGTGTAGTCTAATTTTACCCCTGGAGCTCCGCAGGCCCTCAGACGGACACTGGAATTATACTGATCTGAAATTCTCCTTGTGGGGGGGGGGAAAGTTCTGTGGCTCTGACCTTTCCTAATTAACGTCAGTTAAGGTCAGAACTATAACCTTGTGTCCATACAAACTTCAGCAGGACTTTAAAACTGTATGTGTCAGAAGAGTAAATACAAACTTAAAATACATTTTAGATGGCCTTCAAAATCAAACCTAAGAAACGAGGCCCCCAGCCCCAACCCCAAGACTAAGCAAACGATTGGGGCACCTGGGTGGCTCAGTCGTTAAGCGTCTGCCTTCGGCTCAGGTCATGATCCCAGGGTCCTGGGATCGAGCCCCGCATCGGGCTCCCTGCTCCGCGGGAAGCCTGCTCTCCCTCTCCCCCTGCTTGTGTTCCTGCTCTTGCTGTGTCTCTCTGTCAAACAAATAAATAAAATCTTAAAAAAAAAAAAAGGACTGCTCAAACGATGGAAATTCTATTGTACTAAATGTTTTGGTAGGATAAGGGAAATTTTGTTTTTCTAAGATTGTGAAGTTTTCAATTTATCTGGTGAGAAATGAAAGCATAGTATAATAGATTTCTTAAACCAAAGTACCTTTAAATGTTTTTAAAAGTGCATTATTTTTTTTAAAGACTATTTATTTATTTGACAGAGAGATAGCGAGAGAGGGAACACAAGCAGGGGGAGGGGCAGAGGAAGAAGCAGGCTTCCCGCGGAGCAGGGAGCCCAATGCGGGGCTCGATCCCAGGACCCCGGGATTATGACCTGAGCCGAAGGCAGACGCTTAACGACTGAGCCACCCAGGTGCCCCTAAAAGTGCATTGTTTAAAACTGGTTTAAAAAACCCAAAAACCAAAAGTATAAAGACAAGAAAGTATTTGTTCCGTACTTCTTAAAACTGAAACCCCATCAATATTTCACAGCCTAAAAGGACACACTGTCGTCAAACCTTAGTTTTAAGTGCTTTTCAGGCAAAGACCTGTTGGCTTGCAGCGCTCAACACAGCTCCATACGTGAAGGTGAGGTCTGTGTGCACTCACTGAAAAGCATCTTTAAGCCAACCCTGCCTGTGATGGCGGTGCGTGCGTGTGTGGGCATGTGTGTGCACATGCATGTGTGTGAAGGAGGCACAACCTTCTATTTCATGTCCTTGAGCTACAGCCCTCAGGAGCTACTGCGGGGAGACACAGGTCCCACACCCCGTGGCAAGCTCCTCCCGGGGGGTGGGGGCCCCGCAGACGCCGGCCTCAGTGAGCTCGAGCACAATGCTGTCACCGAAGGCACCCATGTGATCCTTCACGACTCTGCCACGTGAAATCATGGATTGTCAACAGTGCAGACAGAAGCAGACACGTGACCAGGAACGTGTCCTCCCCCGGGGAGCCCCACGGTACTCGCCATTCGTGGAGAAGGTCACTTACAGCATGGTGTGTGGCCCCCACGGCTGTGCCAGGCACTCCGGGGGTTCATGGGAAAGCCACAGCCTTCCTCAGACGCCGCCCAGGGGCAGCTCCCACCCACCTGTTCAGAAAGGGGTCCGAGCCACTGGTGGTCATTGTTCTCAGTTCCTGAGACATCCCAGGGGAAGGCACGGGGTTTGGAGTCCCACCATCCTGCTCCAGTGTCGGTAACTGGCTACGAAGAGCTAATTCCTAGAAAAAACCAACACAAACAGAATCAGTCTACTGATAACAAATTCACTGCTTGAGTTACAGAAATAAAATGCACCTGACAGTGCCAAGTATGCAGAGTTCAGGTGTTAAACACCTACTCAAAGCTAACAAGCTACCTGGTCAGAAAGACCAAGTTCTTCCACAATTAAGTTACTTAAACTCAAAAGTTTATCTAGTCTTGAACCCCAGACTGGATTTGCTGGATTACCTAATTTCATTTTATTATTTCTCTTACGTTGGCAGACCCTCCCAAACCCGTCCTATGGGGCAGGATGGCAAGTGTGGTCTTTCAGAAAAGAGTGCTTCTTATAGTTCATTTCTACTCACCGACCCTCATCTGACTCTGTCCGTGCCGAAGCGAAGTCGGAGAAACAGCCCTGGATGATGACTGTGGGCCCCCGGTGCCCCCGCCGCGGCACCCCTGCTTTAAGCGTCCCCCCCGACCTCACGGCCCACCATCTCGAGCTGTGCTCAGAGCCACCCGACAATCTCTCAGCAGGACTCCACCTGGACTGCCGGCCAAGACTGGGGGTTGCTATCACCCAAATGCGCCCAGAGGGCCCGCCTCAGCCTCCAGAGAGTCCAGGACCTCGAAGCCGGCTCACCTCCCTCCAGCCGTCCTGACACCTTCCTCGCTGCTCCGTCCTTTCTCACCACCTCCTCCGCCCGGGCCTCTCATGCTCCCATGACCCTTCTGTCTGGGGGAGCACAGGCTCCCTCAGGCTCCCTCTCCCTTGGCCTCTCTGGTTTGACTTGAAATGTGGCTTTTGACCGCAAAGAACACTACCGGCTGCTCACGGAGGCACGCCCACCGGGAAAACGGTCTGAGCTCTGCACCCTCAACCCCTTACACCGTGAATTCCGCCCCGTGCAGAAACCACTGCTTTTTACTCAGGGTTCTGCCCGCTGAATTCACCGTCCTTTACACAGGGCTTCTTAACCAGAGGATCATGGCAGAACCCAGAGGTGAACTTGGGTGAAGATTCACCTTCATTTTCACGCACTTCTAACCTGAAATTCAGCATTCTCTTCAAGCACAAATATAGCCAATAAACGGTCGCATTTGCTGTACCTCTGTTCATTAGTGGACAGCACTTTCACATCCTACTGTAGTTGCAAATATCTTAAAATACCACTTATGCTCATTACCATTTCAATATTACAGTAGTTCTAAGACATGCTGGTACCTGAGTTATCTACACACTAACTGCTGGGTGAATGGTTCACTCAACATGACGGCTCCTCGACCTTCAGGGTCCTAGCGACCTTCACCTCCACCGTCTGAACCCCCCCCACAAGACCAGGTGGCTTCCGGCTGCAGTCCCGTCTGGGATGAAGACCACTGGTCACGTCGCTGCGCCTGCGTGCGTAGCCCCCCCCCCCCCACCACCCCGGCACCACGCCCGCACAGCCACCGACCACTGAGTGCTGCCGGCAACACCACGGACCCCACTTTGGCAGCACTCGGAATGCTCGTGCTGGCTCCGCCAAAACCGTGCACGCGTTCATCCCGCTTCCTGGGACGCTGTCTCCTCCGGCCCAGCTCCCGCATGACCGCAGCCCCACCCTTCCTCCCTCCAAGCTCAGGGACTCTACTTCCTTCTCTCTCCCATTCCAGTTGACTGGCTTTTTTTTTTCCATTAAAAAAATTGAGGGGCGCCTGGGTGGCTCAGTCGGTGAAGCGTCTGCCTTCAGCTCAGGTCATGATCCCAGGGTCCTGGGAGCGAGCCCCACGTCGGGCTCCCTGCTCAGGGGGAGTCGGCTTCTCCCTCTGACCCTGCCCCTCCCCCTGCTTGTGTTCTCTCTCTCAAATAAATAAAATCTTCTAAAAATTTTTTAAATACATTGAGGTGTACGTGACATACAAGACTGTGTTAGTTTCAAGTATAACAGAATGACTGTATTAGTACACACTGTGAAGTGACCACAACCATCTGTCTAGCTACCACCCATCAAGTTACAAATACTTCTTAGAATGAGGACTTTCAAGATTTATTCTCTCAGCAACTTTTAAATATGCATTTATTATGCAGTATTAACTATAGCTAATAATTATTAATTACAGTCACCATGCTGTATGTTACATCACCATTTTGTAACTTGGAGGTTTGAACCTTTTGACCCCCTTCCCGCACACCCCTGGCAACCACCAATCTGTCCTTTTTAGAAGCTTGGTTTTTTGTTTTTTAGGTTCTGTTTATGAGTGAGATCACATGGTATTTGTCTTTCTGACTTATCTTACTTAGCATAATGCCCTGCAGGTTCATGCAGGTTGTCACAAACGGCAAGATACACACATCCATACACATGTGTATCCATTCAGCTCTCGATGGACACTTAAGCTGGTGAGTGATTGACAGGGGAATGGACATGGCGTCTCCACTTCTTGGTGACTGTAGATAATGCTGCAGTGAATAGAGGGGTGCATGTATCTTTTTGAATTAGTGGGTTTTTTTTTTTGAATTAGTGGTTTTTGTTTTCTTCAGATAAATACCCAGAGGTGCAACTGCTGGCTCGTAGGGTAGCTCTATTTTCAACTTTTTAAAGAACCTCCATACTTTTTTTCCACACTCTGTTTTCCAGAGTGGCTGCACCAGCTTGCATTCCCACCAACAGTGCACGAGGGTTCCCCTTTCTCCGCATCCTCACAACTGTTTCCTGCTGATGTGAGCCATTCTGACTGGTCTGAGGTGGTATCTCATTGTAGGGTTTTTTTTTAGATTTTATCTGAGAGAGAGAGAGAGCACGTGCACATGCAAGGGCACGAGCAGGGGCAGTGGCAGAGGGAGAGGGAGAAGCAGGCTCCCCGCGGAGCAGGGAGCCCGACGTGGGGCTCAATCCCAGGACCCTGGGGACCACGACCTGAGCTGAAGGCAGACGCTTAACGACTGAGCCACCCAGGCGCCCCTCATCCTGGTTTTGATTTATATTTCCCTGATGAGGACTGATGTTGAGCATCTTTTGATGGGCCAATTTCTGGTTTCTCTTCCTCCTCCCGTAATGAGCTTGAACTCTGAGCGGATCATGTGAAGCACACGTGAGCACCTTTCCTGTCTTCAAACACACACATAATTTTATCTTATCAAATTGCCACCTTGAATCAATGTTAAAAAAGTGTTCCCTTCATTTCTATACTGAGACTGCTAAGAAATGCTAGAGAAAAATCCAACAGCTACCCAGACTGTTATTATAAATCAATGGCCTTTGGCCTTGAATGGGTGTTCAGTACCACTCTCTGATTTTTGGGCAGCGTTTCCTCACATTTTCTTGGTCCCCAGCCCGCATCTGGCACACGCTCTCAGGTGCCACGCAGTCAAGTCCATTCGCACCTCCCTCCCATTTAAGTGAGATCACTGAGGCCAGCGAGGAGTCTGGCTTTCCGGCTCCTCCCGTTTCTGCTCCCTGCAAAGCCATCTTCAGTCACACCGTGTCTGTAACTTCTCAGAAAACAGGTGTTTCTCCCCTCCTGCTGAAGGCCAGCCCGCTCAGCCAGTGGCTTCTGGGGATTCCTGTCACCTGTCTGCTCTCCATCAGCTCATGGACCCCCCATTTCCATGTTCTCTAGCACAGGGAGCGTGCCCTCCCCACCGCTAGGCCTGCGGTAGGACCTTCCACATGCGCTTTTTGACTAGAACACATCTTCCTTCCCTCCTACTTCAGACTCGGTTCCCTTCCCCACGCAACTCTCCATGACGACTTTAACCGTCTTGAGCACGTATGTAATGTACTCTTAGCACTTATCACACAATATTGTAATGATTTATTTCTCCTCTGTCCCTGAAGGGCACACCAAATGAACGGACGGTTTTGGAGCATAAAAGAGTAACTTCTGATGCTCTGAAGAATTTATGTTGCAGACCTGAAAATGAGTCAAACCCTGGGCTCTGGGTGAAGGGGAGGCTGCAGATCTTCCTAACTCTAGGAGGACCGGCAGACAGCTCCACAAGAGCCTCATTCAGGCTCACTTTCGTCAAAGGCATGCACCTGTTTCTGCTTCTGCAGAGCAAGCACGGGACATGACACCAACCAGTTAGGCATTACTAAAATAACTGATAAGTTGGTTACTATTTTTACAAATTTTTATTTTACTCTTTTTGCAAAGTTCCCACTTTTTCGAGATTATTTTTTGAAGTTAAAAGCTTACTCTCAGGTGCTACTTTGGATTTTGCCACTTTGCTTGTTCGAAGCTGCCAAATTTTTAAGCGTTGCTGTCTTTGACAACTGAATTTCTGCCAGCCCAAGTGCAGAACCAACTCTCTAGACTCACAAAGGAAGTTAGTTTGGAGACAGGCCTAAGGAAATGCCCGAGGACCACGAAGGACTAGAGAGACATGCTTCTCATCAAATCTGTATCGGAGCCATGACTAAGAGCCATCTAGGGACCCATCTAAAGTGAGCCTGAAAGGGTCAAGGAGAAAATGCCATTTTACCCCACTGGTGGTGGTGGGAGGTTGTCAGCGTTATTAACCAAGTAGGGAAGAACCTGGCATGAAAACAAATACAACATGAGGAGGACAATGACATGTCTACACAGGTTGTAGAAACCATATCAAGGTATGAATATTCAGCTCAGTTTCAAAACTTCTAGTTACAGCAAAAAGAACACAATTGATAAGACCCCCTAAGTAATTTCTGAACAGCTTTACTGAGGTATATTAACTTTTCCACATATTATCCCCAATGGATACATTCTTAACATAGTATCAGAAAAAATTGCTTTAAGTAATTAAAAGTTGACTTGGTAACCCATTCCCCAAGTCATTAATTCTTAATGTTAATATTTTCATCTGTTGTTAATGTAATTTATTTCACTGGATTCAACAAGGAAGATGGAAAAATTCTGTTGATATTTGAAACACACTGTCAAAAACAGGGGAAGGAAACTGTATGCACCGATCCCTCCCTGACTCAGGACTGGAGCTCAGCTGATTATAAAAACAAACACCTGCACTTCCCACACAAGTATGCTCGCACCCCACACAGACACAGCTCTAGGAAGGCAGGTGCCAAGTGGAGATCTGGGGGAGTATCCACCTCCACCTCATCAAATCCCACAGGAAATGGAGGGCGGAGTCAGAGGGAGCTGAAGACCTCCTCCTGGCGCTACCGGCTCCCAGCGAGGAGCAGGGAAATCACGGCTTTTCACTGTCAGGAATCATCACAGTTCCTTGTATCCTTAGCCAACAACTGAAATGTGAGGGTGAAGAGACTTACATACAATTAAGAATTTTAGAAAAAGAATACTGAAAATTTGCTTCAGAGATGTATAGACCTTTTACTAGTGACTTTAGAGAAAAATAATTATAATCTGCATAACTGAAATGACGTTACATAATCTGAATTTTTTAACCAAAAAATACATACCATAGAAACTTTTTCTCCATTATACTGCATTTAAAAATAAAGCCTGTAAATATCTATATAAACCTATACAGAGTAAGTTTACTCTAGCGCAATAAAGTAGTTTTAGCAAAACACACTTTGGATGAATATGGACATTATTTTGTAATTGGGTAAATCTGGCATAGCCGTTTCAAAAACAAGCTTTGGGACATAATTGGATCGTCTCTAAAAACGGATTTCAGTTGAAACAGTTCATGTTGAAAGTTATGTCTATCTCTAAGGAGTTTTTTACTCTGAACAAATGCCTAAAATTAGAATACTAAGCTAAAAATACAAGTTTGTTAAGCTTCTCTTTTTCCCAAAGGTAGTTAGAATAAATAGTTTGACAGACTTTCAAAAACGGAGAAACGAGTTATAGGAAATTTGGCCAAAATGTAATCATGCTTCTGTATTTCAAAGGTCAAAAAGTTCTTTTAGAGTATTTGACTTTTTCTAAATGAAGCAAGTATTTTTAGCTCATATTCTTCCGTAATAATACAAAAATGTGGCCGCTTTTCCCATTGAGCTCGTAAATCTTAGCTGGTCTGGGACACATTTGGAGTCACAGCTTTTTCTGCACTGTAAGTAAAACGGACGGTCCCAGCGTGGTCTGAAGGGGACTTTCCAGGACGGTTTATAAGGGAAAACTCAAGTTCGCCTGCTTTATACAGTGGACTTACATAGAGCGGGATCTACCCAGGAGCTACTGGTCCTTTTATCTTTCTCTCCTCTTACCTAAATAGCAGTATCATTTCCCACTGGGCAAAAAAGACACTTCAAGATAATATATATATGATAGTTAAAGTGTTTTGGCCCCATATGAAATCAGTATTTTGGTTTACATCGTTTAGAAAAATAAGGAGAAAGGCAGCAGAAGTCAGTAGTCTGGAAACATTTAGAATATTTCTGGGTTACTGAATTCTTAGGGTATCCAAGAGAAATCAAAGCATTTGTTTCCACAAAGTCAAAATTTGGAACAACTCCAATGTCTATCAATAAGTGAAAAGATAATCCCAAGATAGCTCTCCAATGGAATACTAGTTAATGAAAAGGAAGAATGAAAGAACATTAGTGAATCTCAAAATAATCGTGACAGGTGAAAAATTATGACTCCATTTATAGAAAGTTCTACAAAACACAACATCAACTTTAATTCCTTCCTTGAGGCAATTTGTCTTTAGTGAGCACGGCGACACATGGCCTGTGACTGAAGGTTTGCTTGTTTTTCTCTGGGTCATTGATTTGCTTAAGGAAGGTTAGTTTAGTGAACTAGCAATCCAAATTTAGAAATGGAGAGTAACTCTAAAAATATACATCTTATAATAAATAGTTTGCCTTAGTGATAGCAGTGTATGTCCACAATTTTAAAAACAGAGGAGAGAAAAGCCCTTTCTTGTAGATGTTCAAGACTGGCCTTGCTGTACCCTGCTTCCCAGCTCAGCTTCTAGCAGCCACAGAATGTTTCAATATGTCTGCAGGGATTTTAAAACATTTAGCCAATGTTTAAAATGCTTTCTGTTTTGTAATGTGCGTGCCATTTTACCAAATTATCTTCAACTTCAGAACATTTTTTACTTAAAAAAAATGTGTACACACGGATCTGGGGACTGTTTGGCACTGAACTCTGAAAGATGATCTCCAGAACAGACTTGCAGTTTGGTGTTTCCCGCACTATCCTGGCATTCAACACTCTTTCTGACAGATCTCTAGAATCAGGTCTTCTATAATTTGTATTAATTATAATGTCAATTAAAGTAATAAACTTTAACATTCTTCAAGTTACAGACACCTTAATAAATAAAACAGATGAGATAACCTATCAGAGTATGTGGGTGCGAGGCTTATAGAGTTTCCAACATGCTTATTAAAAATAAAATATGAAATTTTTTATTCACAAGAAAACACCTAAATGAATTTGCGGTTTATTCAATATTAGGATTTCAAAAAGAGGAGTGACGATCTCAGGAAAAGTTAACTGGACTCTGAAACAGCTTTTCTAGTGTCTGCTAACAGGAAAGACAATTTGGAGGAACAAAAAGCCAAATTCTTTACTGTTATTAAATTCAGGGGAAACAAGGTTGATGGCCATTGTTCTCACGTGGCCCTGGACAGTGGTATTATATCGCTCCATTTGGCCAAAACTATGGACACCCAACCCTCTTCATCACTGCAGGCTAACCCTCTACATGAACACGATGGGCTTCATCACTCGCTGACCCAGCGGCTGACCCTGACGTGTATTTATTACTACCCATTAGGAATGACAACTAATACTCATTAGTTGCAAAATATTTGCAGCTATACTTTCTATGAGGACTAAAGCAACTATTTGCTCAGAAATTAACTTAAGCTATCTAGACATAGCAGTCTTGTTTCTATGCTCTGAGTCGTTTCAAGAATCCCGAGAAGGCCAATGAGGATGGGTTCTGACCCAGGCCTTATGAAGGAACTAGAGGATCCTGGTGGGCAAGAGGGAAGGGGGGCATGCTCCTGAGCAGAATCAGGGCAAGAGGACAGAAGAGTGCTTGCAGCCGGAGGGAGGGAGGGAGGGGGGAGGGGGGGAGGGGGAGGGGGGAGGGGGAAGAGGGGGGGGGAGAGGGGGGAGGGGGGAGGAAGGAGAGAGGGGGAGGGGGAGGGGGAGGGGGAGAGGGGGAAGAGGGGAGGGGGGGGGAGGGGGAGGGGGGAGGGGGAGGGGGAGAGGGGAGAGGGAGGGGGAGGGGGAGGGGGAGGGGGGAGGGGAGAGGGAGGGGGAGGGGGGGGGGGAGGGGAGGAGGGGGGAGAGGGGGGGGAGGGGGAGGGGGGAGGGGAGAGGGGGGAGGGGGAGGGGAGAGGGGAGAGGGGGAGGGGGAGAGGGGAGGGGAGAGGAGGGAGGGGGGGGGGGGGGGGGGAGGGGAGGGGAGAGGGGGAGGGAGAGGGGGAGGGGGGGGAGGGGGAGAGAGGGAGGGGAGAGGGAGGGGGGGGAGAGAGGGAGGGGAGAGAGGGAGGGGAGGGGGAGGGAGAGAGGGGGGAGGGAGAGAGGGGGGAGGGAGAGAGGGGGAGGGAGAGAGGGAGGGGAGGGGGGAGGGGGAGGGGGAGCGGGCAGAGGAGGCTACGGACACAGCTGGGGCAGGGGTGGGAGGCTATGGAATCCCACTTCATCTCACTGTGTCCGGGGAACCACATTCTCAGGACAAGAGAAGGTAAAAACATTCATTCACACTCAGGGGACACTTTCTCAAAGTGTCTTGTTTCACAAGACCTTGAAACAGAAACTGTGATGCATTCCTAACTTTCTGTAAAGGTCTCCCAATTTACAAGGAGGTAATTGATATATTAGAAAGAGATACAACTAGAAAATTGAGCATTAAAGGCTCAGCCTCCAGGAGCAAAGATGAAGTTGATAGTTTCAAAAAGTTTCTTCTGAGAACAGAAATAGCTTTTGAGGCATACAAGAAGTGATCAAAATGAAATTAAAAATTTTAAGGTCTCTGAAGACAAGTTTTTCTAAAATTCTGCAAACAAACCCTAACAAATTAAGCTGATAATTTTCACCTTTAACTAAGATATACTAAAGCCTTTAAAGTGGTCTAATTTTTCCGAATTCTGCATTAACCTCTCCCATACCGATGTCACAGTTCTGTGACCAGAACACAGATCTGTGTAGTTAATCCTATTTGGAAAAAATTAAAAGACAGCTTTTGAAATGACTACTTTCATAAACATTTTGAAGTTTGGTACCTTCCCACATCCCACAGCATCTGAAGTATATAATTACATATCTAATTATAGAGTAATGACACTGATTTCATGTTGCTTGTTAACTCATGTGCACTAATTCTTATTAGAAAAGTAAAATAAAACTTTGAACAGTGTTTGGCACTCAAATATTGGATCCACCCCCCGTTCTCCATTACTCCTTTGTACATTCTGTTCCTTGAGCCTGGAAAGCTCTTCCTGGCTTCCCTGGTTATCCTGGCAACCCTCTTTAAGCCATCTTCACTTCGGAGAAGACCCCTCTTTGAAATCATTCCTGGTGTCTCCCTGAAGGCCATCCAGAAAACAGGGAAGAACACGGATGCTTGGTTGACACAAACACCACCACATTCGGTGTTTCTGGGCCACTGCAAACTTAACCCCATACCAAATGTGGTAACATTCAATGACATCCCAACTGCCAGGTAAACACATTGACAAGTAAAAACTTATACAACAAATCGATGTTTCATTCTCCAACATATCCAAAATGATTTTGATTTTGATTTGATTTTGAAAAACCTCTTTCAGGGGCGTCTGGGTGGCTCAGTCGTTAAGCGTCTGCCTTGGGCTCAGGTCATGATCTCAGGGTCCTGGGATTGAACCCCGCATCGGGCTCCCTGCTCAGCCGGGAGCCTGCTTCTCCCTCTGCCACTCCCCCTGCTTGGGTTCCCTCTCTCTCTGTATCTCTGTGTCTCGAATGAATAAATAAAAAAATCTTAAAAAAAAAAACAAAAACCTCTTTCAGATTTCTTTTTCTGGCTTAAATAAATCTAAGGAATCAACTCTGCAATTTTAATACCATACGAATTTAATAGAATTTTTATTACTTATAAGCCTCACCTTTTAATAAAAGCTACTATTTACACTTGCACTCAAGTATGAAATAAAGACCTTAAGGTATTTATTTACCAGATTTACGGGTTAAGATCTCAGTAGGAAAAAAAAGAAACAACTTCAAAACACTTTTGGCACGGAGGACTTTTTGCTTAAACCCAAATCTCACCTGAGTTAATTTCTGCTCCTTTGTTTCCACCTCACTCATCACAAAGAAAAGTCTCCTTTCAGAAACACTTCAGAGCAAAAGCAAGGGGAATATCTTCACTTTTTAAAGACCCATGCTATGGGCTCTTGCTGGCCTACGTGATTATGGTGGCTCTCACCGCGAGGATGCGCGCAGCTCTACCGAAGACAACTTCCCGAGTTATGCCCTTACCTGATGTCTTGCTTGAAGAAGGCACTGAAGGGATAAGGAACAGAGCTTTTCCTCTCCCAAAGTTAACTGGTCTCTACAGGGACTATCTCTGACTTTATCACCATGGACTCCGGTAGGCCACTGACAGTAGCCAAAATGAGTGGAATTCTGCCAACTCCCGCTTCCACAGCTCATTGGGACACATGCTCTTCAGCCCATAGCGCATGAGGTGGCATGGGGTGGCTTTCGCCCACCCGCGAAAAGTGCAATGACCCCCTAGCTCTTCAGCCTTTTAAATCTTGTGAACCCCGAGCACAGAGAATCTGTTTGTTTTCAAGACTGAGATTCTTTCCTTCAATCAGATAAGTGCCTGAGTTAGGACAAATGGCCACAATCTCTCCATCTAAATAAGACGACTTCTCAACCAGGGCTCTCTGGGGTTCATCAGAGAGACAAGCTGATAAAGTCCACAAAGAAATCCAAAACACGACCCAAGCAGGCCCTTCCCTCTTCTGATAATTGTGATATTCTTCCTTTGGAATGCTCTGGGAAGAATTTTTCTCCTACCTAAGAGTACTATTATGACTCTCTTAAGATGTCTTAAAGTAGTCTACCCAAGGAAATAAGCTGTACCATTTTGTTACTGTTCAAGTGATTAGTTCCTATAAATCATTATAAATACTATTTTAAGCTACGCAAATGGAAAATCAGGCACACCTCAAGGCTGACAGGATGTACAACTGTGACATAATACACTTCAAATACGGAATAAAACAAGACTTCCATGGAATCAAACTGAGGGCTAGAAGCTCTCTGGAAGGAGCAGGGAGGAAGCAGGCAGGGTAGACCTTCTGGGAACGGCAATGTTAACGTAAGTATTTGGGAAAAAGGTGGCTCAAAGTCACACCCTGGGCTAACGTTCAGTGAGGACAGGCCCCTGGAGCACAAGTTGCTTGCTTTCCTAATTTAATATCTTTTTTTTTTTTAATGCTAAAATATCAGATAAGAGCCTACCTGACATTTTGGAGAATTTGCTGTGCTGGGATTGATATTCCGCATTGCCTAAGAGTAAAAAATAAGATGGATAAAAATTACTTTAAGCCACATGGTTTGGCTGTGTAGGCTGACTTACAAATTTCACCCAGACATATCACCATAGCACAGAACTCCCGAGCCAGCCCAAGGAGCAGCAGACCGAGGGAGTCACCGCACGACAGACTGAAACCTCAGGAGTACGGAACAGCATTGAGGACAGGACAGCAGGCTTTAGGTGTCAGGACTCAAACAAAATCGGATATTGATCAGGGAGGTTCTTTGCTTCTGAGTATTAGAAGAAGCAGGAAAAATGTCGTTCGATGTTCAGTGTAAGAGCAACTAACAAGGGAAGAAATTCACAGGAAGCCAAAGACTTCAGCCTTGCTGAATTTAGACTGACTGCCAAAAAACAAAACCAAAAAAAAAAAAAAAAATCCCAATAAAGAGACTATTAGTATGAGAACAGAGCAGGTCTTCACTTCAATGTGGGAAAAGACAACACAGGAGGTGGTGAAGAAGAAACAGAGAAGCTGCCTTTGAAGGGAGTTAAGCTGTGTTGTCTAGGACCCATCACCGCGGTGAGAGCGAGAAGTGGACTTAGAGAAACCCTCCAGAAACAGTAACATCGCCCACCAAACAAAACATCACAAAACAACAAAACAAACAAGGATCCCAGGCTGACCTATGGCATGTAACAAAATGATGGGGATATTAACAATTAATTATTCTTAGTAAGATTTCTTGGTTTTGAAAGTTTTCAACTCCTATGTGAAACTGAGACTTGTATGTACTTAGGCCATCTAGTGATCAGTTAACAAAGGGAACAGCAAGCACCGGAAACAGGCTCTTAAGCTGCTTTATTTCTTCTAACAGCTACATAATTATATTCTTGATGGCACACTACCTTGTTCTGATGATAAAGTTTTACTAAATGAAAATTACCTTTCCTTTACAGTCATTGTTAGAAAGTCAGAGGTACAATAAACTGTGTTAACATGCTTCCTTTCTCCACCTTCTTAATGGCAGATAAAGAAACCCGTCTTTCAAGACCACTCGCTGACATCGAACACTGGACCAAGCGCTCCCTCGCATCCGGGCTCACTGTGGGTGCCCGGCACGGCAGGATGACACTGACGGATGGCTGACAGCACAAACAAGTTAGAGGTGAGTCTGCCTGGGACCTCCAGGGCTGAGTCCCCTTCCCAATGGCCCAGTTTCTCAACTCCCACATCAGAGTCCAGGGACGGCACCGTGTCTGTGCATGTCCAGCGACACTCCTGGGATGCAGCCTGCATCGCATCGCTAAGGTGCCTGATTCAAGGTCCTGCACCCTGGTACCAGAATCGTGGAGTGTCGCGATGTTTTATTCTCTACACTTGGGAGGCTACAATTTAGTGGGAAAATAGTAGATACATGTGTTTCGTGGACAGAAAGAATGTCAGTGAACAATGAAAATGAGCAGCTGACCATTCAGGACACCCCGAGGAGAGGACTCGGGACACGGAGAAGGAGGTTCTGTCTTCACGCACCTTCACCTTCTGCCCACTTTCAAAATCACACTGTTCTATTGTCAAAACAATTTATATGAAAATTAAAACATCTATACTGCTCTGGTAAGACTGCATCCCCAAGTCCCTGTCTCAGACCTCGCCTCCAGAAGCCCCCGATTCTGACAGGGGGTTGACTCCTCTCCCGGCAGGGGAGCCCCACAGCACGTCCTGAGAGAAGACTCATGGAAATGTCAGTCCTACCCGGCCCCACCTGGAGGCACATTCAGAGCAGGTAATTTTAAGGCACTATGGGATCTTCTAAACTTGGGGTCACTTGTATTCTGTTTTCAATAAAACATCTTGGATTCAGCGATGCTGACAGCTATCTGCTCGTTTGAGGATGTGATCCCCCAGACAGGTTTCCGGGCCGTCCCAGGCCTCCCCTGCGTGAAGCCTCGGCATCCAGTCACCCACAGCTCTGCGCTGGCTCCACGGGCCCAGGCCGAGCCCGTCTGCGACGTGGTGGCCCGTCGGGGGACAAGGACCCAACCGGAGACAGTGTGCCTGGGGGCTCCAGAGGTAAAGGGTCAGCGCCCCTCTGGAGCGCCGGAGGGCAGCGCCGGGGCCGCACGCAGGAAGCACACCGCAAAGAGCACAAGGCTGGCCTCTGACCTGGGGTCTCACCTGGCGGAGCAGCTCCTGCTGTTTCAGGCGCAGCCGCTCCTTCTCCATCTGCAGCTGCTGCAGGCGCATCTGCTGCTGCTGGCTGGAGCCGCCGCTGCCCAGGACGCCCCCCGGAGGGCTCTGTGGGGCCAGTGGTGGGGGCTGCTTCACCGGGGCACTCTGGCTGACTCTCTGGTTCATGGCTGCAAGGAGACAAAGCATCTCTCCTAAGAAACCGGTAGCAAAGGAAAAGGGTCTTTCAAAAGCAACTAGGGATATTCAACGCAGGAAGACTGGAAATAACCTGAAACCCGTCACCAGGACAATGCTGGTGCTAACTTGTGGTTACTGCTGATGCCCGGTGTGCCTACAAGATGCAAGAGACAAGATGGAGCTCTCGTCTGCCGCAGTCCTGAACGGCTGAAGACGTATTCAGTTAAAAGCCAAGTGTGGGACAGAAAGTATAAAAAACGGAAGAAGCAAATACATATTCCACGCATATCCAGAAAACAGGAAGTGATGGACGGCCCAGAAGCAACTAACATCTGTTAGCTCTGGAGCTGGGACACTCCCTGACCCAAGGACGGACTTGCAGAGATACTTTTTGGTAACTTCTGACATCTGAACGATGTGAACACATTGTTTATTATAAAATATATACACAGATTTAATTAAAGATACACCTCCCAAAGCAAATGACACAAAGCATTCTGAGCAGTAAAGCCCATTAAAACGATCAATCCTTAATATGCTCTAAAACACACACAGAACCTCTACTGAGGTAAGGAGATGGCAATGATGAGATGCACGCTCCTGATCATGGGGCCTACGAGCACCGGTCTCATCGGACCCCACGGTCGCCTCACGCAGCCCAGGCAGTCAGGACTGTCGCTGTGGTGGGACCTGTAACACCATGTGACAATCAGCAGTGGACGGATTCTCTGACCGGTTTCTGTCACTGATACGACGCTGATCAAACCGTGGACCGCGGGAGCCTCCCCGAGCAGATATAAGTATTGTTATGGGAAAATGGCAATGACCTACCACCTTTCAGACACATATTCAACTGTTTAAGGTGAAATTTGGGGTCCCCGCTTCTACTAAGTGTTTAATACACACTGACCAAGAAAACCTCAGGCCCTAACAACTTCACAAATGCTGGAGGAAGAATACCAGTCTCCTGCAACCTTTTCTAGAGAAGAGTTTTGAGGGGGCCAACATAATCCCAACACCAGGACGTGAGAAGAGAGGAAAATGACACACCAGTCTCTCGCAGGACGCTCGCTACCAAACGTCTGTGACTTCCTGGGGTCCTGGGCACACGCCCACCCCCTTGTGAGGGTTTCTCACGTGTCCGCGCTGTGCCACGAAGACCACCAGGGAAAGGCCAAGAACACAGGAACAGACCGCCCAGCCTTTCGCAGAGCCTACGATGCACGTTGAGAACCCTCCCCTCACAATACCACCACAGGGGCGGGCAGAGGATCCTGGTCACGGGCACGTTCTTGGGCTGAGCACAGTGCTGGGCACAAAGCCGGTGCTGAACACACCAAGTGTTCACAGAGGCAGAAACTTAACTGTCTGAGATACGACAATCTATAAATGCTATCACCAAAGTCCCCAAAGACTGGCCACCTCTGCCGAGACGCCAGCACCACACGGACACAGAACCGAAGGCGTTACGAGACCACATCCGCTCCTTCGTTCGGTCCGGCCTCCGGGGTCCCTCCTGGGTGCGCGGGGGCACTCGCCGCCGTCGTACTTCCTGCTCCTGCTGTCTTCGCCCTCCAGGCTTTCTGTTTCTTTTTCTAACTTCTTGACTTGAAGTTATTTAGTTTAAATCTGTTCTTGAAGCATTTAAAACCAATTAAACTTACCTTTAAGTAATGCTTTTCATGTGTCCTACATTTGAAAGTGTAATTCATGATTGTTCTCTTCCAAGTATCTGTAGTTTCTGCTACGATTTCCATTTAACTCATGAGCTACTTAGTACATTGTTATGCTTCCAAATATGTTTTAAAGTTTCAAAATAATTTCCATAAACATATAGAGAAGTAGGAACAACTTGGACGATAAACCCTCACATGCTTGTCATGCAGCGTTCGTCAACAGAGATAATTCTGTCTCACCTCTGTCCTCACCCACCGTCTCCGGATCATTGTCAAGCAAACGTTATTTCACCCATAAATAACCTCAGTATGTATCATTCGAGGTTTTTACTTAGGTTTTCTGATCTTATCAGTATTTTATCTCTTCTGCTGAAAAGTGTGGTTCTAATAACATTAATATGTATTACCTCCTACACGTATGCAGTTATTTCAAATAACACGAGTGCTGAACTTACGCTCAACAAAACGATGATGGGAAAGTTTCTGATTTCTTTATCATTGTTGGTCCTTAAGATATCTCACCGGGAGCATACTGTCAAATTGCTGTGGTTAAGTCACCAGAGAGAATCCCTCTCCACGCGACTCGGCCCCCAACTCACTATATCAAGGTTCACTGGTGACACTGTGCTTGCCAACTTTAGAGACTCACTTTACTTTCCACCCACCAGTGCCCCTCAAATGGTACTCTGTGCATTTTAAAAATCCAAGCAAAGACATGCAGACTTCTTAGGTCTATGGTAGAACATCCACGCTCTGACTGCTTTACTCAATTCCCCTTTTTCTCACTTAGTAACATATCCTTGGCATCACTCCAAAGCAGAGTATAGAGGTTTTCTCTCATTTTCTTTTGAAAATAGCCAATTAGGATTCCATTCAACCAATTTCCTATTAGGTTTTCACTAGTCAGAATAAGCTCAGACACACATTATTTTGTCTTTCTGTTATTGTATCTTGGGGCAGAGTCCTAGTGGGGAGAGACGGCCAAGTTAAGGGTCAAAAACAAGTGATCTTGCCAAACCCCCCTTCTTCCTCTCAGCCCATGGATGTACTCCCTTGCAGCCTTACCAGGAACGTATAAGGGAGTCTGTTTTTTCCTCTCAAATCCTTGCCAAACTTTTGGATTTTTGCCAATCTGAAAGATGAGAAATGGTTTGTGTGACTTCACTTTGCTATTTTTTATCACCAAAGTTGGATCAATTTCCCTATTTTAAGGGCCACATGTATTTTTTACATGAATTGTGTTCCTATCTTTTCCAATGGGGTTATTAGTCTTCACATTCTCTAGACCATCTTTATAGACTAGGGGTAGAAAAGTGTGGTCATATATAAGCCAGAAATAATTTCCCTGTTTACCATCTGTCTCTTTAGTTTTTTTTTTTTTTACATGTAAGTTTATTTTTTAAGCAGTTAAATTTATCAATCTTTTAAAAATCTGAGCTGTTTCCCCATGCCCAGATGGCAAAGGAATTCATCAACCTTTTAATTCAAAAACTATATGCTTCCTTTTTATATACTTATTTGGCAATTCAATCCAATCCATTTGGAATTTATCTTGGAACATGGTATGAACTAATCAAATTTTATTTTTTTGTGCCTATTAGTCCCAACACCACTCATGTGAAGTATATCCCTCCCCCAGAAACACCTTTATCACAGACTAAACTGCTATATGTTGTTGTTCTGGATTTTCTATTCTGTTCATTAATCTTATACTACGTACTACAGTTTTAATCACAACATTAATGATATGTGTTAGTACCCAATAAGGCAAACCACAGTTTTTTTGAAGCTAACTATTTATTGGGATCTAATTTAACTGCACTGTGGTTAAAAGAACAAGGTCTGTGCAACGATTCTTGAAATCTGTGACTTGACACATGGTCAAACCCTTGCTTTGTGGCACCAGGGCCTGTTTCTCTCTTATCTCCCTTGTTCCTAACACTCTGAGTTCCTGATATCCTCAGGAGCGGAGGTCCCTAAATCTGGCAGGCCCCTAGCCCTGCCCGCCCTTGCTCACTGTGTAGTATGTGGGTTTTATTTTCTGACCCACAGAGGTTGTTTGTTAAAAGTCATGACCCCAGTTATGTCTTTTTGGTTATCTGCTTTTAGTATTTTGTCTGGTAGAGCAGAGAAAGGACGCCAAAACAGGACTTGCTGCCCTACATTGTTTTAAAACCTTATTAGTCTCTTAGAAGGCCCCACGAAAATCATATTTATTTATGATCTGTCTTGACAAAGAATAAACGGCTTAAACTTTCATAATCATGGTTTGTAGTTTAGTATTTTGTAGGGGAATGGACAGGGAAAAAGCCAAAAATTTTAAGAGCTAAGATTTGCCAGGCACCAACCAACCGCCTCATTTAATACAACTGCTTTCATCTACTTACCACCAACACGAGATGCACAACTGACGGACATCATCATGGTCTTTACAGTCAAACCAACCACAACCAGAGTCAGACACAATCCAGTAACTCATCCAATTCTCAGCTTCTTCAACTGTCTCTAGGGGTATTCCTACGTCCCTTTTGCAGACACTGTGGGGATTAGTATATGTAAAGTCCCCATTTTAGCCTAGACAACAGGAGATGCACCAAACACGTTACTTTGCTCCCTTCACCAGGGCAATTCCTTCTCAACTTTAAGACTCTGACTCCTACAGATAATCATTCTGTCCTCCGCCTTCTCCCACTTTACCAGGCCACGTGCATTTCTAAGCATACTTCAATTCACAGAGATGTGCATATTTATCTTTCCAATAAAATCTAAATGGAAAAAAATGGGTAGTGGAGATGAAGCAAGTCAGCCCCCAAGGCATCCTCCCCCTTTGCTGAAACACGTTCCTGGCATTCCAGCACAACCCTCGATATGCGTCCCCCACGGAGATGTCTTATCCATCGTGCTAGGTCAGTTTCGATAATATGAGTTCAATACGAACTGGGGGGCTGATCTGAGAATCCATCACATGCAGTGAACACCTTATAAATTGCAACCTAGAACAAAGAGCTATTGGGGAAAATATGTTTTCAGTTCCAAGCAATTACATAAATTAATTTTAAAAAGAAACTGCTAGGAAATAGCCCATTAGTAAGTTGAGGAGTGTTGGAATGTGAAACTTGATTAACTGCAAAACAGATTCTAGAGCTATACAGTGTTACATATTTCATCTATTAAGAAACATCTGAAAAGCTTTTGAGCTTTCCACTTGGATTTTTATTCAGTAATAGAACATATAAAGGTTAATGTAAATATGTGTTCTTCGTGAAAACTGACTGGACAACAGCATGACTGCATGAAAATAAAGAGGTAAATACCCTCTGCTTCCCATCCGTCTCCCAGAATTAAGTACCGTAAGGAGTAATCACTACTGATAGTGACCACTGCTAAAGGCATCATGAATTGGTTGGTACAGTCTTTTTCAGATTTAAGCTGATTTAACTGTTATTCAAAACCACAGAAAGGGAGAAACAGGATGGCAAGAGACAGGGAAGAACCACCTGCACAGTTAAACAGAGGTCTGCACGAAATGCGCAACAGAAAGAGTCTCATGACGCTGAGTACTTTTGGTTGTGTTCCCTCCTGTTGTGTGGATACCAGCGGTGCCGTGTGCTCTCCTTACAAAGAGCGTATGTAAATGACCGATTCAAACAACCTTGTTGACCTACTGAAGCTGAGATTGATTCCTCTCCTGAAACATCCAGTTCTTTAGCTTCTGGGCATCTCGAGCATTTCGACAAAGCGCAGAGCAGTGCACCCACACGGGGCGCAGCGGAGACCTCACAAGCAGGCAAGAAACAAAACAGGCTTTGTTTCCCGGGAAAAGGGGGCAGGGCAACTAGAAAAGGAGAGACCAGCATTACCCAGTTCTTCCCTCCACGGTCAACTTCTCCAGTTTTAATAACATTTCTAGAAGGTAAAGAGAAAAAAATCCTTAAAATACAACAGAATTTTTTTTTTTAAAGCTACTTTTTTAAATTCAGAGTCTGTGCTGCTTGGACTATGAAGTAACTTTCAGGTTTTACTTATTAACAAATCAGTCCTGTCAGCTTTACGGTGGTAGCAAGCTATCAACTCAACACTGACTGAGAAGAGCCCACCATCTCCACAAAATGGGTCATTGCCACGATGGGTCTCTTTCCAGACGACCTTCTCAACATCTGCATTTTCAAGCTTCAGAAAGTTTTTAGAGTTTCATAATATAACCTCAACCTTGGAGTTATTACAAAGTATTACAGATCTGGTAATCAACCATAAACCTGGGGATAGTAAATTCAAATCTAGTAATCTCATTAAGCATGAATTTACAATTAAAATCAGTATCTGAACTTTTAAAACCTTAACTTGCACCAAGTACCCCCCAACCCCAGATGGCACGTCTTTACTCAACACTGCAGGCTTACATATTCGTGTGGCTGTGTTAGTCTGTTCTTCAACTTTCAGAAACAAATTTTAGGTTTTGCACATACCTTCAGATCCCTGAAGGGGATAGCTCAAGACGATAAAATAGTAAACTTGTTAAAAGAAATGAATGCTTTTCTAAAAACACAAACTAGTAGGCCATCTGTCAATCTGAAAACTAAAAGCAAAACACGAAACACCGGCTGGTAGCTTTGTTCATGACATGACCTACGGGACTGAAGCTACATCTACAAAAAATTGCTAATTGGCATAATAATTTATGCATTTAAATATAAAATGGTTTTTCCAGTCAAAATTACTGTTTGGTTCACACTGAGAATCTGCCTCTTATAAAAGGTGCAAAAGACCAGGGTCCTGACCTAATGACTCGATCTATCTTTTTCTTTCTTTTTTAAAAGATTTTATTTTCAAGTGGGGCTTGAACTCATCACTGGAGACCAAGTCACATGACCCACCTTCTTGAGCCAGCCAGGTGCCCCCCCTGAATCTTTTTATCATCAATACACAAAGGATGTTTCCCAACACTCCACTGAGCTCTGGACCTAAATGACAATGCTGTGACAGGAATGATTTTTTTTTTAAATAAGCTTTCTGGGGGCGCCTGGATGGCTCAGTGGGTCGAGCATGCCACTCTTGGGTCTTGCGGGTGTGGGTTTGGACCCTACACTGGGTGTAAAAATTACTTAAAAATAAAACCTTTAAAAAAATAGCAAGTTATACTGAGATATTTCATCCTTTTAACACTTTCTGTAGATTCACAGAATTGAATCTACAAATCAATTCAGCCATCACTGATTTCAGAACATTTTCATCCCCAAAAGAAGCCTTGTACCCTCTGTAGTACACCCCCTCCCCCAGCGCCTGGAGGCCACTGATCTATTTCCTGACCTATGGATTTACCTACCCTGGACAGAACACATACACAGAATAAAACATGTGGCCTTTTGTGACTGGCTTGTGTCACTTAGCGTGTGTTCAAGATTCAATTATGTTTAGTGTGTATCAACATTTCCTTCCTTTTTATTGCCAGATATCATGCCATGATATGGGTACAGCGTGGTTTGCTAGTCCAGTCACCCGTTGAAGGACAATGACTATCATGAGTAGGGCTGCTATGAAATCCCACGTACAGGTTTTTGTGTGGACTCCCGGTTTCAGCCTCCCTTACATGCATGCCCACCGATGGACCTGCCAGGTCCTAAGCTGACTGCGAGTTTAACTTTCTGAGGATCTGCCAAACTGCTTTCCAAAGTGGTTGCATCGTTTTTGGATCCCGTCAGCAGTGTATGAGGGTTCCAATTTCTCTACATTCTGGTCAACACTTATGGTCTGCCCTTGATTTTAGCCATCTGACTGGGCATCATGTGGGACCGCGCCGTGGTTTTGCTCTGCATTAGGTGGTAGCAGTTGGTCCCCTCTAAGCCCCTGCTCTAGCTAGGTCTTGTCTCAGCCATAGAAACGCCCCCTTCCCGCATTCTGCACTTCTCTCCTTTCCGAAGCACCGACCCAACCCATACACCCCCAAAACTGGGCTAAAGTTTTTAAATCCATAAACTGTTAAAAAAAAAAATACTGACAACAAACTTCATTACGTAGGTCCATTCAACTTCTTCTTTCAAACATCTATCAAAAGACTGGCATGAAAATTTATTATAATGGCATTTTTCAAACAATACAATTGTGGATGGAGCTTACAAAAACCCAACAGCACATTTTCTCCTTATCACATCATTAAGCAGTTTGGGGAAGGGCACAGGCGTTGCTAAATGAGGTGAGAAGAAAAGGGAGAAAGTGTTCTAGCTAGTTTTAGTTCTTTATGTCCCCAGTGTACAACCATGTTTTTCCCCTCTACTACGGAAATAAAGTCTGAAGTCTAGTTTGGAGAGAAAGTTCAGATAATGAGATTACTGGGTAGAAGAGAAGGGAATTACATTTTAAAATATACCTGCTATCATGAAGTCATTAATGAATAAATCTTTCCATTAATAACTTTATTTCCAATTACATGTACCTTATTACTATTAATGCTCTTTTTCTAGGGGAATTTACAGTCTAGAAGAGATGCATATCTTAGTCTTTGCTGGAAGCACACACTTGGACCTTCTAGTCTAGAGCTTGACAGGGCTCTTCTCGTGCCTCAGTGTCCCTCTTTCAGAACAGCGCCCCCCGACCGGCCTCACTCCACCTCACATGATTCCCTTCCAGAGCACCTTGCTTGTCATCCATCCCGCACTGTACCTAACGCGGTAGGTCTTGTCCTGACTTATGCATGTAGTTGCCTGCAACCCCTCCCTGATGTCTTCTGTTATGCTTGGTACATAACTGGCACTCCAGCATAGGTCGAAAGACCAAATACTGAAATAGCTCCTATCCCTGCTTAGCAGAATGCTGTGAGTAATGCACAGGACACTCTCCAAGTTGAAGCAAGTCCAGAATGAGCTATAAAATGACCTCAGCAACCAGAGGAGCGGAACAAAGTGAGGCTAAAACCAAGAAGAGGCACCAGTCTCCTTCTAAGTCATTCCGATTTATTTCCCCAGAAATCCATTTGACTTTCCCCTTGGGAAGCCTACAATCTGTTTCTTGCCTCAGAATCTCAGGTGGGCACGGAACGGGGCGTCAACAACGGCTTTCTTCACCAGCACATCTTATAGGAGACTTGCTATGAACGGAGAGTTGATAAAACATAACTCGAAGCAGTTTTCCTTTAAAAGCTAATTAAGGTTTTTTTGTTATTGTTTTTTGTTTTGTTTTGGGGTTTGATGTTAGGGTCTTTAGTATCATAAATAAATCATTAATTTATTGTTCAGTGACTTTGGTGATCTTAAATTATAAATATGAACAACTCACATAAAAAAAATTCCTTCACTTTGTAATTACTCGCACTGTGGAGCCATCACCAAATATGAACGACAAATGGACTAACTGGTCTGCCCCCCTTGGGAAGCAGTGCAAATTGCTTACCCTGACTGACAGTTCTGGCACCATCCTCCTGAATGAACATTAAAAACAAAACAAGACAAAAGCCACACAAGCATAAAGAGAACTGCAAACCTCCAGTACTGAACTAATTTTGATATTCCATAATCTTATGCATTAAAAGTCATTTCTGTAAGTGCTCGTTTAACGTCATGACCCACACAGCCGGGAGGTGTGCCCCACGTCAGCTCCTAGCAGGCTTTTGCTTTCCATCAGGGCAGCTTTCTGGGAAATCTAAAATTTTAGAAACAAAGCATATCAAAAATGTACCATCTTTCAGGCAATAAAGCCAAATCCTGCTCATAGAAGCCATTTTAAACTCCTACATGCTTCCTAGAGACTGAGGACAAAACTTAGCAAGTCCGCACAGTACGGCCCCCCATCAGATCTGTTTGCCGGCAGTAATCACCATGTGATAAGGCTTATCTTTAGATTAAAGGTTGAAAGATTTCTGTCTCTTCTTCAAAATTCCCAGCTGTGACCAAAGGACCAAAAGCTAACCCTGAATGATGGAACCAACAGTGCACAAGTCTCTCTGAAGCCTCAGTGCACTCAAACCCGGAAGCTAGGATCCAAAGCAGTCACTGATGAGTCCATAATCCAGCACACAGTACTTCTCACCCACCCAGCTCCATTTGGAACTTAACTAAGGACTAGAAATCATTCTCAAAAAAGCATCCAGTATAATTTAATCACACTTAAGTCAAGAGAAATCAGGTAGTCTTGTGAATGAGTTGGTTAGACTGTGATATCAGAAAAAACTCAGGTCTCTTGATTCCCAATTGAGCAGGTAAAATGTTCTCTATCACACTGCATTTGAATTCAGTATATTATATAGTAACTACTACATAGAAAACAGGGTGCCAGGTAACTTCTGTAGATTTGAAAAAAAGGTTTTTGGAAGGCATATAAATGCCAGGCGAGAGCAGTACCACCACAGTTTTTCTCAGTGGATAATGGAAACAGAAAACATGGTATTGTGTATTAAAGAGGCACGAGTGAAGTGAAGGGCATCCAGAGAAGGGGAGTGAACTGGTTCAGATCCCAGAACGCCTAGTGCACGAAAACCTGTGATCTTTCCAGGAGAACGCTTCTGGGATTGAACCATATTCACAAATCTAAAGGGAAGTCAATTTCTAGGTAATAAAGGAACACATACCTTCTCGCCATTGGAACGTTCCTTAAATAGAATGAACTGCTAAGCTCGTAGTATAGGGAAAGGCCAAAACTGAGGTTGGAAGACAATCTCTTAAGAACTCGAGAGAGACGAGGCACAATAATTCACGTAGATGGCTTCACAGTCTGCGCCAGCCCTAATTCTCTTCTGTCACTGGAAACTCATTCCCTTTGGGTCATTTCCTCAAGGAGAGTCACAATATAATACAAGTCACTGCATTAACCACGGTCATCTTCCCTCTGAAACCTCCATTTATCAGTGTTGAATGAATTAGGGATATTTCTAAAAGATTATCAGTGTCGAATGAATTAGGGGTATTTCTAAAAGATTAACTGCATGAAATCTAAATTTACAAAAAATTCTAGGTCTGAAAAGAAAAGAGTTCAGATTCTAGCTCTGTCACTTGACTATACGACCTTGAACAGATCACACTTTCCCTGGATCTCAGATGAACTCCTATTTGGAGCACTACTCCCCACTGCCCCCAGCCTTTCTGTTGTTTTAACACCCCCTCTGTTGGTGGTGGTGGTGGTGTGGGGAGTCCACAATGGCCGAGTGGCTGTGGTTTTCCCGGGGTAAGGGCCACGGATGTCTAATGTCCCCCAGTGTCACAGTACTTCTCACCCACCCAGCTCCATTTGGAAAATGTTGGTTAGAGGAATTACAAATTCTTTCCAGGGCCAAATTTTGTGAGATTTATCTGTTAAAAACTGGTCATTAGCAACAGGTCTTCTTACCTAAAACACAATGAACTATTGTTTCGTCTCTATCCTAAGTAGTTAGTAATACAGTCCACAACCAAATACTTACAATTTAGGATCACCAGGAAAGATTTAAAACAGGGAAGAAAACAAATACCTATTTTTTGAATGCGTGATTATCAAAAGACTTGCTTCAATAAAATTCAAATGATTAGATGCTGACACTCCATCCACCCCAGACTCCGCAAGTGGAGACACATGTCCTTCAGTGTATTTCTCGGTCTCTACCAGAGAAGACTTAGGTATTTAGTTGGTCATTCGGTACATTTTCATCAAGAGTAAAATATCACTTCACTTAAATCAGCTATCAAGAATATCTGGTGTTAGAAGGAAAAGGTTAAAGAATATCTAAAGCATTAACATTTGTAAAGACCTCTAAGAATTGATTCAAAACATTTAACTTTGATTAGGAAAGATGAACAACTTTTGGCTTTGGGACTTAATAAATTATGTATTTTTTATTCTTTTAAATCATTATTATTTTAGGAATTTTCTTTCTCTCTGTCACACGCACACACACACACACACACACACACACACACACACCAAGTTTTGGGAAACTTTGGGCTCTAATCACCTGGGACATCTCCATGCACAGAGCTTCTATGCACACAATGGCTAGCAATTAAAGGACACTGTGTTTTTGCCATGCTAGATTGTTGATTACATGCTTTAAGACTCAAAGATGTATTTTTTAGCCCAATCTCTGGTCCCAATATTTCATTACAGCAAACATGATTTTACCCCAGTGGAGCCGCCAGCACTGATCTCCAGAAACAGACTGCTCAGCAGAATTTAGTACACCCTTCCCCAGGAACAGTGAGGGCAGTAGCAGTGCTTCCCCAGGAACAGTGAGGGTAGTAGCAGTGTACATAAACGATGTGTTAGCGCTCTGGAGATCTTTCATTCTGAAGCACAGAAATTATTTTTTTGAGTGTTTTCATTAGGGCTTTTACCAGAAATTATTCATAGGACTATTACATAAAACAGTATTTCTACAACATAGAAGGAAACACTTAAAACTTGAGACTCTTTATGTTTACGATATAAAATCTCCAGGAAAAAAAGGGTGTTTATGTGAATTTAATGGCCTACAAAACACTCAAGACCAATTTTCCGTTAATCCAGGATCAAAACATCCCTAAAAGAATTCCTTAAAAAACAAACAAAAGCCCCTCCTTTTCTCAAAGCCAATAAATACCAGGGAATCCTTACTGCCACTGGATGTCACTTCATGATTTCTTATAAATTACTCTAACAAACTCTCTAAAATAAGTGTCAAAAATACAGTTTTTTAAATGTTAAACAAGAAAATCAGATAAAAGAAGGCCAATCCACAACAAATTACTCCTTAATTTCCTGAAATTATAAGGATAATTTACCAGTTTTTATGCAGGATGTGAAGGATGGATCAATAGTTCTAAATATAATTCATCTAAAGCATCTGATACAGAAATGGGAGAGGCTGCTGTCTGAAGGAGGGGAATGAAAATGTCAAGCTTACACAGAGCTGTAGCTTCCATTTCAAAATGTCAGAAGACATCGGTCAATGTGACCTAAGCTAAACATGGGTAAATACTTTAATACAGATTTGGGAAATACAGCAAGCAAAGCTCACCACCATGAAAAATAACCTACCGTTTGTTTGCGTCTGCACCGCTCCGGGGGTCCAGAGAGAGGACAGTTTATAGTTTTTTGGCAGAGATAAAACACAATCCACTATGGAACCTGAGATTTCAAGGAGGCTCCCTCAAATCCAGCAGCGAGCAGCTTGTCTCTATTTGCTGTCACTCCAGATCAGAGAAGCCCACTCTCCCCTCTCCTGCCCTCACCCAGTCACACTTGAGCTCTCGGACTGAAAAGGTCTGGAACAGATTAAAAGTCGGGCCACAAAATAGAAAGCTCTGCATGTTATCAGCCTGTCTGGAATACACATACACGGTGGGCCCAAAAAGGGAAACTCAAGGCAGTAAGAGAATTTTATGAAACCTTTTTTGGCATACCTAATTGTATGTTTGCGTGTACATAAGTGCTAAAGGGGGGGTGGGAGAATTTCTTTTCTTTTAGTACTTTTTCTCATTTAAAACAAAAGACCAAGCTCTGTGTGTAATTAATGGATCTACTGAGGATCAGAGCCAAGTTGTTTTATTTCACTATTTTAATGGAAAGTACTTACACAAAAAAAACAAAACAACTTTGTTCCAATTCCTGATTTCTGCAGTTAGCTAAGAGTTAATCATCATCTTTCATAACCTTATGTTGGGGGAAAAAAACCCACAGACCATTTAAAAAAATTTCCAAAATGTGGACAAGCTGATCCATTTCCTTAAAGACGATTTAAGGAAACATGGTGGTTGTCATTCCAGTCCATACAAATGGCAGCATTTATCAAATTCTCTACCTTACTTGGTTTCCTATTTCAACCACAAGGGCTTATTCAAGTATTAAATAAAATCTAAAGTTGTAAATTATTAACATGCCACATTAGTTTTTTAACACCCAAACAGATCTGGAAGCTCAAACGGCTAGCATTTAAGCCAAACTGGACATCTGTCAAAACGATGGTCTCTGCCCTGACCCCACCTCTGACTTCACTTGAATAGGGGGTTCCGTCCGTCCACAGCTGCTCGGGCAGCGAGGGGCAAACCCGCACGCTGGGGTTTGATAAAGCTAACACACACACGGAGCAGAACTGTTCACAGTGTTTCTGACGGGGACGTTATCTGACCCAACCACGGTCGGGCAGAGTTTTCTCTTTTGTCCCCCAGGGCTGTGTTTGGAAGGCCTTCACAGAGTTAATCCCTCTTTCCCGTAAGGGCCCCGCAGTTGTTGTGAGGTCAGCCCCTGTAAAGCTTCAAAGGTTCGCCGTCCCCTCCGTCTGACCTACTCAGTGAGTGCACACTGTTTTCATTTAGCTGCATCCAGTCCAAGACGAAAACTTCAAAACCACAATACTCTGCTCCTTTCAGATTCATTTTTCCATGGCTTTGGAAGAGTACCTCGGAAACTGAGAAGAGTGGAAAATATGGATAAAAAGGCACGACAGAGCTGGTACACGAGCATCAAAATGTGTACATATGTGGAGAGTATTCTTTCGTGCAAATGGGGATTTAGTCATGCGATTTGGAGCGGAAAATGGCTTTGCTTTTTGTTTCCTAAATAAAAAACTGAGGATCTTTCCAAAGGAAAAAAGAAAAAAAAAAAAAAAAAAAGCAAGGCAGAGTGAGAGGAGAAGGGAGAAACGCGTTCCCTGGTTGATCTCGAGGGCGACGGCCCCCCTCCCAACAGAGGACCACAAACATGACACCGCCCCGTACAGGACAGTGCTCACTGCTCCCTGAAGTCGAGCAGAAGCACACACGGGGTCACGGACAAAAGCCAGCACCCCAGCTGTCCCCACAGCCTGACAGCCTGGTGATTAGTGCGGCCAGAAAGACCATTTTAAACAAGATCACGATGTCTCCCAAAAATGTGAAAGGAACAGCGACTCTGGTCAGTAAGCCACCACAACATTCCCCCAACCCCACCCCGAGGAGTCCAAGCTACAAAGCTCATTTACATCTGCATTTCTAAGTGTCGAGGGAAAGGAATAAAGAGAGGTATAAAAATAGTCCTGGAAAGGCTGGGTGGGCAGTCATTTCTTTAATACTGTAAAGCAATGCCATTTTATTTCAGTGTATCTTCCCAGAGTCTCTCTCTCTCTCACACACACACACAAACATGTTATCAAAAATATCTAAAAAGGTTTTGAGATGAACCTTTACCAAAACGAGGGTCAAGCCTTGGGTCTAGCCAAGAGGTGGTCTTGTTCTTATGGTTTATATAGTATATCTCTCCATCCTGAGTCACGGCTTGCTCCCATCCGTCAGGAAGAGGACCTATAAATACAGAGAAAACAATCATGGTTGGTTTGATATGGTGCAGCTAAAAAAAGTGGGAAGGGTGCTAATTTATAGAGAAAACAGGTCTTGACAAAACAATTTTTTAAAACAGAATTAAGCATGTGTTCAGAGAAGAAAAGTAAACCTACATACCTGATTCTTCTCCACTTCGTAAAAGAAACTACTAATTAATAAAATCTATACAGAGAGACACAGACAGGAAAAAAAAGAGTCGTGAAAAATCCTTTTGGAAGTTGTGACCCAAATAACCATCATCACTATTAATCTGCCACATTCAGTGCCATGGCTCAGGGACGGCCCTCCATCCAGAGTTTGGGGACAATGCCTTCCTACGGACGCGAAGGCTCTTCAACAAGGAGGGCAAACGTCTTCAGAACACGTGAAGTGCCGTACACATTCTGTTTCATGTAAAGCATACTTTGGCCAAGTCTGCCAAGCTGCATTTATCCCCAGGATTTATGGGACTGGCTCTCACCAAGAAAACTACCATACAGAAAACTCTATTCCAGAAAAAGCTTATTTTCAGGCAGCCCAGAAGCCGCTGGGGGCGGGGCAGGGGGGTGCTGAGTGCCAAGTCCGACATGGGCTTGAAGAGGGCAGGGGGAGGTTGGAGCTGTCGAAGGCCCACTTCTCAGGAAGAACGAGGAGAGAGACACCTTCAGAGCCGCACAGTGAGGGAGGACAGAAGAACAGGGTAGTTCTAAGCAGACATTCGAGTGAATGCCCAGGATTTTTCCATCTGTGGATCCAGGCGAACTGAACGCCTCCCGGTGCCGGACACTGCCCGGAGGGGATGATGTGCATCAACTCACGCGACCCTCACAACCACTGACGCCCTGTGCGGCGGCCGTCCCTCCTTTCTCACGAGGACGCAGACGCACGGGAGCTCCGTGAGCCCGACACCGCACGGCCTGTGTCAGAGGGCACTCGGAGCCGGCAGCCGGGGCCCTGAGCCACTGTTGCTCCTCACGAGGCTTCTTCCCAGCCATCGCCCACCCCACGACGAGGTCCTACGGACGCTGCCTATGCGCAGCTGGACCGGGTTCCTCACTCCTAAACTGGCAGTCCCAGCCAGACTTAGGAGTGACGCTGAGTAACTCCTACACAAAACACTCACAAAGGCCCGTGGGACCCAAAGCCCTCATTCCAGGCCAGTTTCCTTTGTTTCAGAAACTGACCAATTCGCTACTATCCCGCTGTCCGAGGCCTGCCTTGTTAGGAAGCGCAGACACATGAAACTGGAGGGCTCCGCGCTCCTCGAGAGGCCCTGGGGAAGCCCCTCCTACTCGTGGCCACAGTGAAAGCCAACCGCGTCCAGAGCTGAGATTTGCCAGAGCGACCCCGTATTTACTAACAGGTGAGTGGGAAGCAAATTCATTTAACACGTAGAGATGGGACCCCTTTTCTCGGCAGCATTCATACTTTGGCAGACTTAGCCAAAGTATGCTTTACAAACAGCCCAACTGTCACTTGGGCTGTTTCACTACCAGGAAAACAGATCCTCCATAACTGAATACGAATGCTTGGGTACGACCTTTAACGGGGAAGCCGGCTCGATGGACAACTGACTCGCTAAGTCCCTGAGACACCCTGACGACGAACAAGTCAACAGCAGTCGTGGGATGGCTCTGAACACCTCCATCAACACCAGCACATCCCTTTACAGCCTCCAAACCTGCCTTTTTTAGCGGCATTGCTGTCCACCTTGGCTGCCTGCGTCAGAACCCAGAGCCGTGTCCTGGATGCAAAGCAGCCAGTCCGTCCTGCGGATGACACGCACCTTCTCTCTGACCCCTCGGCTCATCACTGAGAGCGCCGCCCGCCATCAGGAGTCACAGCTCCCTGTTCTGAGCCAGCAGAGTGTCCTTCCTTGGTGCCTGACTTCTGTCGTCATCCCAGCGTCCCCTACCAAACAGCCACCAGGGTTTTCTTCTTAAAATACCATCTCATCAACTCTTTTACGTAACTTGTTACTTGTAAAAGCAGTTCCTTTCCTCTCCACATCAGAAGGAAAATGCCGGCTGGACTCATTTCTTAACAGGTGTTCTTCACACACCCTAACCCCGTCCCCCCACTTCTCACAAAACCAAGCCACCTCTTCGTGTTTGTTGCTCCTCTTACACAGACATCCCTTGACCCCGACCCTTATAAACTCATATCCATCCCGCAAGAAGCTCAGATGCCAGCTGTTCCAGTCAGCCTTCCGAGTTTTGTCTTCTACGCCGTGGGAACATTGACCGATTGAGCCGCAATGCCCTGCACACACGTGTGTCCTCCTGGCAACGAGCAGCACACTCGTTTTTGCACGCACGGGCGGGCTGTGTCTGAGGAGCTGCTCAACAAATATTTAAAGAAACAATGAAGGCCCTGCCTTGTAACAGTTTGAACTGTCTATAGATAAGCTTAAAATCATGTAGTACATACATTATTTTCAATTGATGTATTTATAAACAGAATAATAAATGACATAAATAAATAAACAAACACAGTGCCTTTTGTTCCTTAAAGTTTTGGGTCATAAATGTATTCATTTTCAGTTCTTTTTTTAAAATATTAAAAATTACAGAAATGCAGAATAGAAAAAGCCTAAGTTTTTTGTGACCTACTCCTCAGGGAAAACACTAAACAACTTCAGTTTCGTGCCACGTTCTGGGTTCCTTCCTTGTGCATGCGTCTCTACAGCGCAGGCATACCCGCTGATGTCATGCTCTACCGGGGGCCCACACTTGCTTCATTCACTTAACAGATTATGGGCATCTCTTCTTGACATAAATCTCTTTCCTTTTAATATCTTCATACATCTTACTGTACAGGCAAAGCTCTGAGTTGTCGTGGGCCCGGTTCCTCTAGAATAAAGTGAGCCAAATGAATTTTTGGGTTTTTCCAGTGCATTTAAAAGTTATCTGTATACTACACTATTAAAGTGTGAATTAGCATCATGTCTAAAAAAATAATGTACATACCTTAATTTGAAAATAGTTTATTGCTAAAAAATACTAACTGAGCTTGCAGTGAGCCATCACCTCTCTGCTGGTGGAGGGTCTTGCCTCAGTGCTGAGGGCTGCCGACTCATCGGGGCGGCGGCAGCTGAAGGCTGGGGCGGCCGCGGCAAGTTCTCAAGACAACAATGCGGTTGGCTGCGCGGATCCACTCTTCCTGTCAGGAACGAGTTCTCTGCAGCACAGGAGGCTGTTTGCTAGTGTTTTACCCACAGTAGAACTTCTTTCCAAACTGGAGTCCATCCTCTCAAACCCTCTGCTGCTTTATCACCAAAGCTGACGTAACATTCTGAGTCCTTTGCTGTCACTTCAACAATCTTCACAGCACCTTCACCAGGAGATTCCATCCCAAGAAACCACTGTCTTTGCTCATCCACGAGAAGCAACTCCTCATCCGTTCAAGTTTGATCACGAGATGGCAGCAGATCAGCCCCAACTTCAGGCTCCACTTCTGATCCGGGTTCTCTTGCTGTTTCCACCCCGTCGGCAGCGACTTCCTCCCCTAACACGTTGAACCCCTTCAAAATCATCCATGAGGTTTGGAATCAACATCATCCCAAATTCCTGTCCATGTTGATATTGTGATTTATATTTGGTATCTCATGAATCACAATGTTCTTAATGGCATCTACAATGGTGAGTCCCTTCCATTTACTCCGCCCAGATCCATGAGAGGAACCACTGTCTATGGCAGCTACAGCCGTAGAAAATGTATTTCTTACATAGTAAGATGTGAAAGTCAAAACGACTCCTGGATCCATGGGCTGTGGGCACGAGAACAAGATGCACCTCACTGTCCGTCTCCATCGGAGCTCTGGGGTGACCAGGTGCATTGTCCATGAGCAGTAATATTTTGAATGAAATCTTTTTATTCTGAGCAGTTGGTCTCAACAGGGGACTTAAAATACTCAGTAAACCACAGTGTCGACAGCTGTGCCCTCGCCCAGGCTTTGCTGTTGCATTTCTAGAGTGGAGGCAGAGTCGACGGAGCATAATTTAATGTATAAAGGCCCAAAGAATTTTCAGAGTGGTCAATGGCAGTGGCTGCAACTGACAGTCACCAGGTGCATTAGCCGCTATCGAGAGAGTCAGCCTGTCCTTTGAAGCCAGGCACTGACTTCTCCTCTCCAGCTATGGGAGTGCTGGACAGCACCTTCTTCCCACAGAAGGTTGTATTGTCTGTGCTGAAAATGTGCTGTGATCTCAGTGGGATCTTCTGGATCACTTTGCCCCCATGTCCATGGTTCCTTAAACCTCACAAACCAACTTCCTCCAGCTCCTGGCCTTTCTTCTGCAGCTTCCCACACTTCCCTCAGCCTCCACAGAACTGAAGAGAGTCGGATCTTGCTCTGGATTCGGTATGGGTTTACAGGAATGTGGTATGACCTTCTATCCAGATTGAAACTTTCTCCCTGTCGGCAACAAGGCTGCTTGGCTTTCTCACTTGTGTGCTCACTGGAGGAGCACTTCTCATTTCCTCCAAGAACTTTCCTTCACATTCACAACGTGACTGTTTGGCACAAGAGCGCTAGCGTTCTGCCTATCTCGGCTTCGACATGCCTCCCTCACTCTGGAGGCTCCATCTTCCTCACTCTGGAGGCTCCATCATCTCTAGCCTTTGACTTCAAGGGACATGAGACTCCTGTTTCCCGTGAACACTCAGAGGCTGTGGTGGGGTCACCAACTGGCCTACCATCACTATGGAGGGAAGGGCGGGCAACGGGGGGATGGCCAGTCGGTGGGGCAGTCAGCACACAGAGCATTCATTAAGCTTGCTGCCTGGCATGTGCACGGCTCACGGCGTCCTGAAACATCAAAGATCACGGACCACAGATCACCGTAACAAGTATAGTGACGAAACTGTCGGGAATATTATGAGAACTGCCAAAATGTGACACAGAGACGCAACATGAGCAAATGCTGTTGGAAACCTTCAGTTTGTACAAAACACAGTCTCTGAGGAGCCCTGTGATGTAGAACACATTAGAATTCATGTACCCTCTGCCAGTGTCAGATATCACAGGGGTTCCCGACTCGTGTGGCTGCTTGAAGGGACAGTACAGCATGCAACCCCTGTGACCAGCTGTGGTGGGACTGGCCCCACTGCCACGCTCGGTCCTCAGCTCCGTCCTGGCCACCACACGCTGAGGACGCAGCCACATTCAACCTACAGACAGTGGCCTTGTGCGCCAGGCACCGTCCTCACCTGCATCACACAGATGAAACACAGGGACGTCCAGGGAGGGCATCCACCCAGGGGAGACAGGAAACCTGCCCAAGTAAAGATGTGAACTCAGGGCTCTGACATGACAACTTCTGCCGTTAGACCCTACGGCGCGCTGCTTCCCAAACCTATCAACGCACTCCCCGAAACGGAGGAAAGTGTTTCCTATGTTCAATTTGCAAAGTGGAAATAGTGACTTTATCCCTTTAATACACAAGTTTAAATCATTAAGTATTGATCATATATAATCATACAATATCAAATATCTGTTATATATAAATCATTAAGTATTCAGTATTTCACTAAAAACAGTAGACTTCAGAAATGAAGTTCAGGAAATTTCTCACTAATCCGCACTGACAGCTACCTGTTTTCACACCACATTTCTACCCAAGGAGCCAACTGAGGTGCATGTGAAAAAGAATTACCACACAATTAACTTTTATAAGCACTCAAAGTAATAGGTCAAACAGAAAAGAAAAAAATGCTTTCTATGTCCACGTGTATTTTTCATTTAACACTTGGGTAACTATAATGTCATATGGAAAAAGAGATTCAAAATAAGACGTTTCCTTTATATACAAAGAAAGTTACTGATCAAAGGCAAAGCAGACGAGGCAAGACGACCTTTAAGTAGCACCGTACCACAGTCGAATCCTTAGCAGTAGAAAAAGAAAACTGAAAAGAAACAAATCTTCAACCCTAAATGTGAATTAAATAATACAATACAGATCCAGGGGCGAATGGGTGGCTCAGTCGGTTGAGCGCCTGCCTCTTGGTCTCAGCTCAGGTGGTGATCTGAGGGTTGTGGGTTCAAGGCCTGTGCTGGGCTTCACGCTCAGTGTGGAGCCTATTTTAAAACTCAAACAAAACAAACAAACCAAATCTGGGCTTTATACACACAAAACAAGAATTTTTAGTTAAATGGACCTTGGGAGAAGAAATTCAGTGACTTGATACTTAATGCAGGATTCTAAGTCATTATGCTAATAAGCCAACTGTTGAATAATCATTAAAAGCACAGAAAACAAGAGTGACAGATTTTCTGAGTCATTAGGTCACAGAGGCTACTAAAAGTTTGATTCGAATGTGTTTGGGCTAGCGTCAGAACGGAGTAAGGTCTCAAGTCGAAGGGGAAATCTGGGCTTCCCACGTTTTTAAGAAAAGCCCACAGGGAAAGATCAAAATGAATTTAGAATGCCTTTGAGTTCAATTTATATTCTGACTGACTGTGTTATAAATGTAATTTCTTCGATTTGAATATAAAATGAAGTAAAATACAAGTAGCAAAATATGATTTACATAAGATCATTTAAAATTTGTGATCAGAATCACTGGGAGGGTTTGTTAAACACACGCTGCTGAGCCCCACCCTCAGGCTTTCAGAAAGCGATGTGGATGCTGCTGGCCCAGGCAACTCACTTTGAGAACCGCCAACGTACAGTAACTAAGAACTACCTCTGGACCGCATCTAGTTTACACACGGTCAGCTACTTGTCATTAGTGCCGTGGGCAGTGCGCAGACCAAACTCTGAAGTGCTGCATATCTGGAACAGCATACAACGAGGTCTGCCGCAGCAGGATGTGAGTGGCTGTACTGATCAGGATAAAGCACGTCCTACTAGTAAGAGTGGCGCTTTTTCAGGGCGCCTGGGTGGCTCAGTCGTTAAGCGTCTGCCTTCAGCTCAGGTCATGGTCCCAGGGTCCTGGGATCGAGCCCCACATCGGGCTCCCTGCTCAGCGGGAAGCCTGCTTCTCCCTCTCCCACTCCCCCTGCTTGTGTTCCTGCTCTCGCTCTCTCTGTGAAATAAATAAATAAAATCTTTAAAAAAAAATAAAAAAGAGTGGCGCTTTTTCCTCTGTAAACAAACACACACAAAAACAACCCTGAATGGCTCAAACAACTATTGAGGAGAAGCAGACCACAATTAGTCTTTCTGTCCGCTAACAACTCCATGGAAAGAAGAGTAGGGCCCTGGCGGCAAGAGGGGGTTATTACTAGTCACTTAGCTTCAGCTCTTGACTTTCTCAATTCTACTGAAGAACTCTTGTCCTACAGTACGATATGGGTATGCGTGTTTCCTTCTAGGATAGCCTGTGAACTGCTTGCACACAGAGTTCTTAGCTGGTGCAGACTGCATTTTTCTATTTTACTGTCTAGCAGAGTGCCCGCAACTCAGAAAGAGGGGAATAAATGTTGGCTGAAACTAATCAACAAGAAATTCAATGAAAATCCTTTATTTAGCTTGTGAAATAAAATGTTCTGTATTTTTCTTTTCATGTAAGTTCAGCCCCTCCATTATTTGGCACGACTTAAATGGAAGGCACAGGGATACCGCAAACTGTTTTCTTCAATAACTATGTATTGAGGTCCTACTGTATTCGGCCAGGATTCTAGGTTCTGAGATGCACAGCAAGCAACAGTCCCTGTTGATGGCACTCATGTTCTAACCAGGAAAACAAAACAGGGCTGGCCAGCAAGTGCACTGAGCAGAATAGAGCAACACGAGCACAAACAAAATTGGAAACGGTCTTTTACAAGCGTGGACCAAGAAGGGCTGCACAGAGGAAGTGACCTTCAGGCTGGGACTCCAACATGGTGCAAGCAGAGGCCTGTGATGATCCAGGTATGAGGGTCCCAGGCAGGGACACAGTGAAGAAGACAGTGTGCAGGGGGCAGAGGGGCATGGTCATGGTCAAGACTCAACCAAAAGCCTTCATCATTTCACAACCAGTGGAGGGCCAAAGGGGTAACACGTAAAGGGGATTACCAATCCACAAGGGCGGTAACAATTCTCTAGGCTCAGGGGCAACGGATAGTAAACATCTTTGTGCTAAGTCATGTTCACACACAGTGAACACAGGCACTGAGATAAGGCAAAGATGTGGGAGTTTTTCAAGGCTCACCACCACACCCAAGTCTTCTGGGAAAGAAAAGGAAAAAAGGAAAGAAAAAATAAGCCTTGTATCAAGAAGGTGGACAGAGGTCAGCATCTTAATGACATGTAAAGAGGGTGAGGAATTTTCTTTAAAGTAACTTCTACACCCAATGGTGTAGAAGTGAACTCACGACCCCAAGATCCGCAGTTGCACGCTCTACCCAGTGAGCCGGCCAGATGCCCTGAGGGTGAGAAATTTGAATCAGGATAAGAGGAAGAAGAGTGGTAGGATACCATTAAAGTAATTCATAAATGAAAGTTATTCACCCTTGGGGAAAATAAAATGTTTCGGTAGGATTTACTGCTACTCGTGCAGTAATAACTTGGCTGCTACCACAGAAGAGCAAACTTCCCACAATACTTAAAAACAAATAAAATACGCCGTGTCGTAACATGGAAGGTGACTCAACATCAATGTCCTGCTCACCTGCGGTGTCTTATCAAACAGGAAAATCTTGATAAACTACCCCACGAGTTAAGACGAGCAACTTCTCTGTCTCACCGGCCCCACAATTCAGGAATAACGCCATCACCCAGGACACTGAAAGTTTGGTGAACACACACGATGCGCGGTGCCAAGCACAGAACTAGCAAGAAGTCCTTTTCTGACGAGGCAGGAGGGGTAGCCGGACCTGAGAGGATCTAATACTGACCAGTCTGAGAGTTTTGGAATCATGGTCTCCTGTACCTACGAGGCACCACCACGTGTTCTTACTACAGGTGAGGTATTCTGAGTTCCCTGAGAGCACCTACTAAGTCATCTAACAGACCCACAGCGTGGGTACTCTCACTCCCAGGCACAGAAAAGTAGCCCAAGCTAGTTCGCAGCACACCGGGGACTCCAGCTCTCCAGAACTCACCGACCACAACACAACCAACATTCACCTTCATCTTTCAAGAATCCCCACAGTCGTGTCCACACAGGGGACCTCCCAGACCTTTAATGCTTCTCACAAGGTCAGCTTGGGTCTCTCTCCTCCACCAACTAGACAGACACCTCACAAAATACGTCCCCATATTCCAAGTGGATTTTACTTTAAAACAACAATTGCATCTACTCCTCAAACAGAACTGTAATGCAGACTTTCCCATTTCCCGGACTCAATTTCAGCAGCGGCCTGCAAACTGGTCTTCATCACCCACGACATTCAATACAGCCACGTTTTCCTACCTCGCCTCCTGAGGCAAAGGCTCTCCGACTCAGGCCTCCCTGAAGCCCATACGGAAAGTCCTCAAATCCTTGCAGGGTTGCGGACAGTCCTCGACAGGCAGGCAGTACAGGGCGCTGCCTCCTGGGTCCTGAGCACGACAGTCCCCCTCGGTCCCCCTCAGTCCCAGCCCTCGGCAGCCAGCCCGCCCCTCTCCTCTCTGCAGGCCACTTCCCCAGGACGGCTTTGCCTGCGCACGGCTGCCCCTCCCACTGCATCAGGTCCTTGCTCCCTCGAAGAGGACCCAGCACGCTGGTCATGTAGCGATCCGCTCCGCGTCAGTCCCCCCGGCTACCGGCCTCCCTCAGGCTGTCTGTCCAGCCCCACGCAGGGCCACGCATTTTCACCCCAACATACGAACCACCGCTCCCACCTGCAGCCTGTCTCCTCCTAGCCTCCACTGCTTTCTAAATGTATTTTTATTATTATTTATTTATTTATTTTTAAAGATTTCATTTACTTGACAGAAAGAGACCACAAGCAGGGGGAGCGGCAGAAGGAGAGGGAAAGGCAAACTCCCCGCTGAGCAGGGAGCCGGATGTGGGGGCTCAATCCCAGGACCCTGGGATCAAGATCTGAGCTGAAGGCAGACGCTTCACCAACTGAGCCCCCAGGAGCCCCTGGCCTCCACTGTTCTCATCCACTGAAATTCTACTCTATTCTTACACTGTAGCTTTGGAAAGATTTCCTCAGTTCTATTCCACGACGAAGACTTTCCCACTGATGTACTGAAACTGCACTTGTTTTCATTCTGTACTGCAGACTGTCCTGAATTTGCTCTTTTACACGGAGTTTAACTACAGGCCAGGTAGGAGCATGGGAAGAATTTGTAATTCTGCCCCAGAATATAGAAAAAGAGGTCTCGATTTTTTCACAAATGGGTATGCTCAATTTTCAAGGTTGATCAGGACAAACATGGCAACACTGACTAGAAACTGCCACCGGGGTTGGTGAGGCTATGATCCCAGACATGTGGCTTTCAAAACACAGGGGAGCACAAGAGTATCCACCCCTGACTCTTTAGCGGTTCTGTATCTACAGACAAGCATCTGAAATTTACATGCTTGGTCTCATAAGCCCTTAACAACCCTCACTGAAATCCTGCCCCGAATAAAATGTTCAGGCAGATACACTTGAAACAGTTGTCATGTACAATCACTATTAACTGTTACTGTCACTAAGTTTTTTGTGGCTTCAATAATCTCAATGTGGGGCAAGTATTTATGAACGTGTTAGTTGAGGAAGACGCAGTTTATGAAATCAAGTTTTGGTAGAAGAAATAGAATTTCTCCTCTGGTTTCCGTTTTTACTCTCAGGGTGAAAAGTGACTTATAGCACGCAGCCCCAGGTCACGAGGTCAAGGCTGTATCATTCCTGTGTTCACGCCTAACAAGCTAAAAAGATTATGAACATACTGATTAAAATCTGCTTCACAAAAGCAAATGCAAGAGTGGTGACCAGTCCATTTCTATTTTTCCTTCAAGTCAGGGTGTACTCCTAGGTCACATGGGTAGCTAGAAGAGCCTTCTGCCAAACAAGTGGCCATCCTGGGGATCCCAAAGCCCTGGCACCACCACGTGCACTCTGGTCCCCCAGCCACGATGCTCACATCCCCTGCCCGCACACGCCGCACTGTGCTCTCATCTCTGCCTACACCCCCGTCTTCCCCGCAAGGCCCCAAGTCTGGAAGAAGCACGTGACTTTTTGTCCTGGTCTCCACCCAGCTTAGCGCTACCACCACACACAACCAGCTTGTGGGGCTGAGAGGAGTGAAAACCTACTTACAAAGAACGACAGATCGGTCTTGATCAAATCACATCTACCAGATCGTCGAGTTGTGCTTTTTTAAAAAATTTTTTATTGTTATGTTAATCACCATATATTACATCATTAGTTTTTGATGTAGTGTTCCATGATTCATTGTTTGTTCATAAAAAACATGGAACGCTTCACGAATTTGCGTGTCATCCTTGTGCAGGGGCCATGCTAATCTTCTCTGTATCGTTCCAATTTTAGTATATGTGCTGCCGAAGCGAGCACGATTTGTGCTGTTATAAATCACGGATTTGTTACAAGTTAGTAACATTTCACAGAATCTTTATACTAAATAAGTGCTCATATGAAATGATGAATTCCATGTATCAGTCTGCATAGATTTTATCCCAGTAGGAAACAGGGATAACATTAAAACAGGCGTGAGAACACAGATCTCTCATACTTGTGTCCTGTCTGTGGTTGGGGAATCGGCCAGGTCGGCAGCTCCCGTGGACCCGTCAGAGGCACAATCATAGCTCCCACCCCATCTGCTGAGTCACAGCCAGATTTTAACAAGTCCCCAGGCGACTCCTCTACCTAGCACACTTGGAGAACCACCCATCTGTAATCCAGAAAACTAATAAGGCTGTCTTGTTTTTATCGAACTCCTTTACAGAACACCTACCACTAACTCAAACTTTACCAACACCGCAACACTACCATTCAGTGGATTTGTTGGTTAAAAAAAAAAACAAAAAACACCCTTGATGCATTCCAAATGCAAGTATGGTTTTAGCTCTGTATTAACACTCTAGAAAGACAGCGAAGTTTAGAATGCTAAGAGGGACCTACGGTCAATTCTTGAACCCTATACCTATTATCTTTCTAACCTTGTGCAAGTTTCCTAACCTACTCGATGCTCACTTTCCTCATCCACAAAGTGGACAGGAGCACTCTTGTCCATTAATTGTAGAGAGATTAAAAAAAAAAAAAGCACTTGACAAAGAGCAAGGTTTATAATAGGTACTTTTAAAAAGTCAGTTCCCTACTCTTCCTGGAATAGTTCCTGCAATTTTGTTCCACTAATGTATTTAACTTACTAAAATTTATGCACAATGCAAAGAGATAGGTTGATCAGAATATAAACCTGAGTCTGAGATGAAATGATCAGATAACAAAAACAGTGAGCCCACAGGTCTGCCCTTCCACGGGAGAAGGGCCCTAGAGAAGACTCATATTTTGGTGGCCTCCCAAATTCTTCAGGATGAAGCTCAGACCTCTTGGCTGATCACACAAAGGCCTTCTGGGGATGTCCACCATCCCAGCACAAGTTATGTGGTGCTGGGGGTCTCAAGCTCCCTCACCTTCCCTTTCCTTGGGCACACCTAAGCTCACACTCCCCTACCGAAGCTCGGGTCCTGAATCCAGCCACTTAGTACCACTGCTCCCAGCTCTACCCCACTAGGGCATCACAACCGCACCAAACGCATCTCCCTTGTGTTAGAAAACACCTCTGTTCAAAACCAGTAAGCTCCTACATGACATGGCTTCGGGGCTACCTTTCCCCGAATCTGTTCCCCAAACATTCCTCCACAACTCTGACCTGGCTGTTGTGTGATGCATGGAACATTCCTCCCTTTCCCCCAGGTATCTGCACGGCCCTCAGCTCACTCACATCCCTGCTCAATTACAGGACACCTGGCCTGGAGAAGCTAACACAGCACCACCTCCCTGCACCCCAGCCAAGCGCTCTCTGACATGTAACAGACTTTTCACTTGCCATTTTTAACTATCGGAAACACGAGACGTTGGTTGATAGTCTGTATTCTCATCGTCTACAAGAGTACATGGCACAGGGCGGGTATTCAGCGTGTGAGGGAAGGAATAAAGGCCTGGCTTCTAAGCTGCCTTGTCTACCTCCCGAACAGCTGCACACGGCCTCCATTCGTGCAACACTCAGTGCTATGCCTGAGTCTTCTCTTGTCCTTATACGGGGCACCCGTCCTAACCTAACTCTGCCACCGCCGTGGCCATTAGGGCGCTTGGTACAATGTAGGGCATGTGGCATTTGTGGAAGGAATAATGGAGAAAGGGGACAACTGTCTCAAGGTGAAACTGAGACTCTGTTAAAAATCATCTTCATGTTTGGGGCGCCTGAGTGGCTCAGTCAGTTGAGCGCCTGACTCTCGATTTCAGCTTGGGCTGTGATCTCGGGTCCTAGGATGGAGCCCAGTGTCGGCACTGAATCTGTGCGTCCCTCTCCCTCTGCCCGCGTGCACGCACGTGAGCTCTCAAATAAATAAAACCTTTAGAAAATTTTAAAAAATTTAATTTTCATCTTTGTGACAGCTGAAAGAACAAATGTCCTAGAGCAAAAGGCGAAGCCGAAGCTCAGAGAACTTTCTAGTGCACCACCCTTCAAACTTCCTTCATTGCAACTGGAGTCTCTTATGTTTTAACGTAACACTTCAGACTTTCAGTAAGTAAATTTACGAGACAATCTTCTGTAAGTTCAGGCTTTAGAATGCTTAAAGAAACCACCTTTGAAAAAATGACCTAGTATGAGCTCTGCCCTCCTCTGTTTATTGTTGCAGGATTTTGCTTTATTTCACTGATGCTGCCTATATATGGTAGTCTATGGATATCATTTTTAAAGAATTAGCATTTTAATCTTTCACACAAATATTCGTCTTATGAGTCATAAAATCACTGTAGCAATAAAGTAACCAGAAGTATTTAGAAATCAGTGGGAAAGACAAAAATAATATTCTAACACTATCCAGAGAAAAAATAAAACAGACATTTATTTTTTTTCTTAAATGTAAATAACTGAATCTTTTTCTCATTCTCTCTACTCCAAAGCCAAGCAAAGTTTCCAAAATTCTACAAATAATCACTGAAAAGAGAGCTGAGCATGGACACTTCTATTTGTAATAACTCATGTCCCAGAGAGAGCCGGCAACAAGGACACTCAATGTCAACTTTCTTCTTTATATTCTTTAATACCATCCCCTCATTCTCCTCAGTTAGTCTGTTGGTTAAAATAACAGAACATTAGCTTCAGTATCTGCACAAAAATCTTAGTAACTTCCAGAATTCAAATGAACTTTCCTTTCCCAAACAATTCCTTCAAAAACTGCTAGATCTTTAAACACATCTGTTGTCTGTGCGCGAAGCTCAGGTCACGGGAACCGCACAACCTTGCGTCTGCCCACGTCTCCGTCTGCGGGACACGGCCTCTCGCTCAAGGCCAAGACCGGAAGGAACGGAGAACTACGAGAAATACCGGTTTCAAGCTACTGAAGGGCAGAGAAACTCTCCATATCTACCTTCAACGTGATTACTGGGAACGAAGAAGTGAACACTGTCGGAGTGCCCCGGCTTGTAGGACCAACAGCGAACACTGTCCGAGTGCCCCGGCTTGTAGGACCAACAGCGAACACTGTCGGAGTGCCCCGGCTTGTAGGACCAACAGCGAACACTGTCCGAGTGCCCCGGCTTGTAGGACCAACAGCGAACACTGTCGGAGTGCCCCGGCTTGTAGGACCAACAGCGAACACTGTCGGAGTGCCCCGGCTTGTAGAGACCAACAGCGAACACTGTCCGAGTGCCCCGGCTTGTAGGACCAACAGCGAACACTGTCGGAGTGCCCCGGCTTGTAGGACCAACAGCGAACACTGTCCGAGTGCCCCGGCTTGTAGGACCAACAGCGAACACTGTCCGAGTGCCCCGGCTTGTAGGACCAACAGCGAACACTGTCCGAGTGCCCCGGCTTGTAGGACCAACAGCGAACACTGTCCGAGTGCCCCGGCTTGTAGGACCAACAGCGAACACTGTCGGAGTGCCCCGGCTTGTAGGACCAACAGCGAACACTGTCGGAGTGCCCCGGCTTGTAGGACCAACAGCGAACACTGTCGGAGTGCCCCGGCTTGTAGGACCAACAGCGAACACTGTCCGAGTGCCCCGGCTTGTAGGACCAACAGCGAACACTGTCGGAGTGTCCCGGCTTGTAGAGACCAACAGCGAACACTGTCCGAGTGCCCCGGCTTGTAGGACCAACAACGAACACTGTCGGAGTGCCCCGGCTTGTAGGACCAACAGCGAACACTGTCGGAGTGCCCCGGCTTGTAGGACCAACAGCGAACACTGTCCGAGTGCCCCGGCTTGTAGGACCAACAGCGAACACTGTCCGAGTGCCCCGGCTTGTAGGACCAACAGCGAACACTGTCCGAGTGCCCCGGCTTTTAGGACCAACAGCGAACACTGTCCGAGTGCCCCGGCTTGTAGGACCAACAGCGAACACTGTCCGAGTGCCCCGGCTTGTAGGACCAACAGCGAACACTGTCGGAGTGCCCCGGCTTGTAGGACCAACAGCGAACACTGTCCGAGTGCCCCGGCTTGTAGGACCAACAGCGAACACTGTCCGAGTGCCCCGGCTTGTAGGACCAACAGCGAACACTGTCCGAGTGCCCCGGCTTGTAGGACCAACAGCGAACACTGTCCGAGTGCCCCGGCTTGTAGGACCAACAGCGAACACTGTCCGAGTGCCCCGGCTTGTAGGACCAACAGCGAACACTGTCCGAGTGCCCCGGCTTGTAGGACCAACAGCGAACACTGTCCGAGTGCCCCGGCTTGTAGGACCAACAGCGAACACTGTCAGAGTGCCCCGGCTTGTAGAGACCAACAGCGAACACTGTCCGAGTGCCCCGGCTTGTAGGACCAACAGCGAACACTGTCGGAGTGCCCCGGCTTGTAGGACCAACAGCGAACACTGTCCGAGTGCCCCGGCTTGTAGGACCAACAGCGAACACTGTCAGAGTGCCCCGGCTTGTAGAGACCAACAGCGAACACTGTCCGAGTGCCCCGGCTTGTAGGACCAACAGCGAACACTGTCGGAGTGCCCCGGCTTGTAGGACCAACAGTGAACACTGTCCGAGTGTCCCGGCTTGTAGGACCAACAGCGAACACTGTCCGAGTGCCCCGGCTTGTAGGACCAACCCGTGAGCGCGTGCACACAGCCCTCAATTCAGACGTTCCAGGCCGGCGCACTTGCGGGCGGGGGTCCTTACCCTGGGAGTTTTAGACTCAGCGTTAGGAAAGAATTTATCAGCCAACGCCTACTGTTCCACTTGGCAAACGTTGCTGCCTTGCCTAGGTGATTCTAAGTTTTACTCTTGTTTGGAACAGGTTTTTAAGTCAAGAGTCAGGACTGGAGTCTGTTAACGAGCGCGCCCCCCAGCGGACGGGAGGGGAAAGGCACTCACCGCCCCGGCCCGGAGCCGAGCCCTCGGGACGAAACCCCGCGACCAAACAGTGCCGCGCGCGCGGTGCGGGCGGGGCACGGTGCGGGCGGGGGCGGTGCGGTGCGGGGGCGGCGGGGGGGCGGTGCGGGCGGTTGGGGCGGGGGCGCGGTGTGGGCGGGGGGGGGGCGGCGCGTGCGGTTGGGGCGGGGGCGCGGTGCGGGCGGGGGGGGGGCGGCGCGTGCGGTGCGGGCGGGGGCACGGTGCGGGCGGGTGCGGTGCGTGCGGTGCGGGCGGGGGCGGTGCGGGGGCGCGGTGCGGGCGGGGGCGCGGTGCGGGGGCGGCGGGGGGGGCGGCGCGGGGGCGCGGTGCGGGCGGTTGGGGCGGGGGCGGCGCGTGCGGTGCGGGCGGGGGCACGGTGCGGGCGGGGGCGGTGCGGTGCGGGGGCGGCGGGGGGGCGGTGCGGGCGGTCGGGGCGGGGGCGCGGTGTGGGCGGGGGGGGGGCGGCGCGGGCGGTGCGGGCGGTGCGGGGGCGCGGTGCGGGCGGGGGGCGCGGTGCGGGGGCGGGGGCGCGGTGCGGGCGGGGGCGCGGTGCGGGGGCGGGCGGGGGCGCGGTGCGGGGGGCGCGGTGCGGGCGGGGGCACGGTGCGGGCGGGGGCACGGTGCGGGCGGGGGCACGGTGCGGGGGCGGCGGGGGGGGCCGCGCGGGGGCGCGGTGCGGGCGGTTGGGGCGGGGGCGGCGCGTGCGGTGCGGGCGGGGGCACGGTGCGGGCGGGTGCGGTGCGTGCGGTGCAGGCGGGGGCGGTGCGGGGGCGGGGGCGCGGTGCGGGCGGGGGCGCGGTGCGGGGTGCGGGCGGGGGCGAGGGCGCGGGGCGGGCGGGGGCGGTGCGGGGGCGGGGGCGCGGTGCGGGCGGGGGGGGGGGGCTGCGCGTGCGGTGCGGGCGGGGGCAGCACGGACCCACAGCCGCCGGACGCCCTCCCCGAGCGGCACTCCGGGCTTCACAGCCGCCACGCGCCGTCCACGCGCGACCGTGCCTCCTGAGCCGGCCGCTGCGTGGTGTTTCGGGAGAAGCACAATGGTTCTGTCCGTATTACTAGCCATTCTTCAGGAACTTAATTATCAAAACAGTCAACACACAAACTATGTAAAACAAACCAAGTTTCCTGGGAATTACTTTTGATTATTACGCTTTTGTTTTTGACTATTTTCCCTTTGCCTGTGGCCATCTTTTCTTAATTTACGTACATTCCCAAAAGAAGCAACTTTGGTTTAAAAAAAGACATTTGGGATAGGAGCTTGAGAATAAGTAATAAGTACGCTGTCTCTCCTACTGCATTCACTGCTCCGAGTTCGGGCTTTGTCACAGTTTTACTCCTGTTTGATATACTTTAGTGTATCTCGTTCCATTTGTTATGACTTCAGATTAACAAAATTTTCATCTAAAAACAGTCAAGAACTTTTGGGAAAAATTTTAACTCGTGTAGGAGAAGAAAACCGTATTTATATTTAACACTCTACCACCTACATATACCAAACAGAGAATCTTTTAAGAATTTCTAAATGCCAGAAGTTAACACACGTCTTGGGTAAGGACCAATGACCCGTATTTGGTGATAAAAAATTACCTTAAGTGAAGAGTGGCTGCTTGTTAATATAAATGGAGTAAAATGTAAACTACGGGATCAGATGACATTTATTCTATCTGCCGTGGGCACCGAGCACCGCGCGCTGCGGTTACTCTGGAACTGCGCCCCCATCACCCGCCGTGGCCCCCGGGGGGACCGCGGCATTCCAGCTCCAGGAGTTCAGCGATAGTCCTTATGCCCACTTCCCAAGGGAAGGAATGTGGCACCGGACTCCTGAAGCTGGTCCAAGGCCTCCCAGGCAGGGAGTGACAGAGCTGGGGTCCAAACCCTCGTCCAGCCAACCCGAACCCTTATTCCCCAGCCCTTCTCCGTTCACTCCAGAGGTGAAAAGCAGAATTCAAAGCCGGTGAGCCACAACACAGGAAGCAGGAATTACCAGCTCCAAAACCTGTTGTCAGCTCCGCCCTCACCCTTTCTTTGCTTTTTAAGGTTTTTACTTTTTGCTTTTACCTGTCCCCTTTTCCCATTTACCATCCACTCTCAACCTGGCATTTTCCTGGGGAACCATCTCTCTCCCCCGCTGGTTTGTGGTGCCCACACAGACACAGCACGGTGCGGGCGGGCAGGGGGGCAGCTCGGCACCCCTCACCCCGCGTGCTTCTGAACGTCTTCCCCACCACAGAGAAGGTGCTGAGCATCCTCTTCCAGGATAAAGAGAGCATCTGCTCCACCCAAAAAGACAGATTTCCCCAGGAATTTCCCACACAGGTTTTCATTAACAGGGAAATCTGAAAGCGCTGCACTGCTAGATTTGGACATTAGCCAAATAAATGCCTCACTTTAAAATACAAAAACAACAAATCCTTTAAAATGTACCTGCAGAAGACATGTGACTTTGGATTGTTACCAAAGACATGTTTTTAAAAAGCAGAAGATTGGGTTATTGCTTAATTTAAGTCAAGACTTATGATTTTTAATGGTTCTAAACGGTTAGCAGCCCTTTGGTGTCAAGTTATCTCTGGATCATCAGAGTGTACTTTCTTGACTTACTATTTGCTTTGAGATTCAGCTATCTTGCAGGTCACTGTTAATGAATGACTACTAAAAAATTAGTATCTTCACACAGATAAAGCTGGTCAAAGGAGGAGTATCACACTTTTCTCTCCCCAAGTCCGTATTTCCTAATGTCTAACACAACAGTCACTAATGTTGGCCAAACTCTCAGTATGGAGGACTATTTTATACAGATCCCAACCAGGCATCGAAGGGCTGTTCATGTGCTGTAAGTGTAACTCGCGTAACAGAATTTCTAAAGGGCAATCATCTCAAATAAGTTAAATAGTTTTTTTAAAAGAAATCTCTACCAGGGGTGCCCGGGTGGCTCAGTTGGTTAGAGGTCTGCCTTCGGCTCAGGTCATGGTCCCAGGGTCCTGGGATCGAGTCCCGCATCGGGCTCCCTGCTCCACGGGAGCCTGCTTCTCCCTCTGCTTCTCGCTCTCTCTCATGAATAAATAAAATCTTTAAAAAAAAAAAAAAAGCAAAATAGAAAGTTCTTGTTTAAATAATTAACGATAAAAATGTAAATCAAGTTGCTAACTGACCCAGTGAAGTACTTCAGAAGAGGCATGCGGGTTTTCCCTTTTATCTGAAGTTTCAGATTAGCAGGTTCAGAAGGCATTCCCTTCAGGGTGAAAACTGTAAATACCATGGCTTAGCTGGAAGCCATTTGCTGCTTTGTTACAGTAAACGCCCTCAAAACTTATTGAAATACCCTCACAATTCTCCTTGCTCCTGTCTCCAGGCTCTAAAAGATTATTATCCAAGCACAGATGAGCTTTGGGTTTGTGGCTTTTCTCACGGAGAACCCCTGAGAGAGAGAAGGTCCTGCCCTCTTGACAGCTGTTTGAGAAACTGGGCTGTGCACCCCTCCCCGGAGCGAGCATGGCCCCCACAGACTGCCGTGCTTCCAGAGGGAAGGGGAGTCCTTGGCCCAAGACCTTCCTACAGGGACATCTGAGCTGTCATTTTACGTGAGTGTGAGGAACAGCAAGACTGCAGTTCTCGCGACACTCATCCTAAAGCATTTCAGGACCGTGTCAAAGTCCTGTTTGTTCCTGAACGTGCACTAACCTGGAAGAAATGAAAGACAAGACTCGAGGGCGTGTTTCAGAGGCCTGCAGGCCTCACAAGTGCTAACCTCGGCTTGGTGCCTGTCTGTGCTGGGGACCAGACTCACAATAATCCACACTTAAGGATATATGACCACATACCCTTATATCCTTAATATTTCTCATTTTGAATCATTTCTCTTTCTGAAACTCTGGTGACTCCCTTTCCTTTTTAGGATCAGTTTTTGGTTTCGGGTTAAAAATACACTTCTTAGGTTTTACCACATCTGTCTCTTCCTTCCCTAACCCCTCATACTGTCCAACCAGCCCGCTGAAGACAATGACCTTGAGTGTCCTCTTTCAGCACCCCCTCCTGGAAGGTGCCCTGTGTACTGTGTGACCCACAGAACCTCCTTCAGCAAACACCCCCTTGCCCACCTTCTGCAGCAGCAGCTCCCCAGTGCGCCTCCCGTGCACTCACAGGGCCTGGCCCCTCCGCGGGCTTGGAGGCTCTTCTCTGTCACTGGCCCTAACCCTAACCCCACACAGAGTAAGAGGACCGGCTCAGGAGCCCCTACCAAGCACTGAGTCTCAGCTTCAACCACTGACCAACCATGTGATTTTGGAGAAGTTACTTAAATTCTCTCAGATGGAAAGTGAGAATGATAATAACAGCACGGAACTTCGGGCGCCTGGGAGGCTCAGTCGGTGAAGTGTCTGCCTTGGGCTCAGGTCATGATCCCAGGGTCTTGGGATCGAGTCCCGCATCGGGCTCCCTGCTTGGCGGGGAGTCTGCGTCTCCCTCTCCCACTCCCCCTGCCCGTGCTCTCTCTCTCACTGTCTCGTAAAATAAATAAAAAATCTTTAAAAAACCCAAAGCAACAACAACAGAAAGCCAGCAAGGAACTTCAACGGCCACTGTTGAGGATTCACGGGCGGAGTCCAAGCAGACCCCAGCAGCATGCCTGACAGGGCTCACTCTTACTACCATGGCTACACGTCCACGCCTCTCTCGGGGGCTTGTCCCATTTCAGGCCAATGCTGTACCTCCAAACTTCTGTCCATACCCTCCTCTCCAACTGTCCCTGCCAATGTCACCTCTGTTTACTAAACACAACTACAAGTAAGCATGCCTCCTAATTTACATGCAGTGTATAAAACATTTTATACTTCATAAAAGAGCTGGAAATATAAACACAAATATTCTGAAACCCACTAAAAACAATTTGATATATACTTTTTATTTTAAACACAAATTTGAGGGGTGCCCAGGTGGCTCAGTCATTAAGCGTCTGTCTTCGGCTCAGGTCATGGTCCTGGGATGGATCCCCGCATCAGGCTCCCTGCTCCGCGGGGAGCCTGCTTCTCCCTCTCCCACTCCCCCTGCTTGTGTTCCCTCTCTCGCTGTGTCCCTTTCTGTCAAATAAATAAACAAAATCTTTAAAAAAAAATAAACACAAATTTGAATACAAATTCTCCCTATTTCCTCAGGCCATTATCATTAGAAAAATTAATAAGGAAAAAAAAAAACCAAGGTTCTAAAAGAATCACAATCAACCTTGTTAGATGCAAAATGCCTAAATCTTCCAAAATAAACCTTAAATTAATGAGTTATTTATTACTAGTTTCCAAGGCATGGTTTTAGGTGGAGCGTGACAGAATGAATAATGTGAATCATCTTCTTTGGACTATAAATACAAGGCAGCTTTCACCTTTATTTGGAAATTTGATGATTAAAAAAACCTAGATATCAAGTAAAAATATTAGTCAATACTTGCATAGTATTTTGCCTTGAAACTTTTGATTTAAATATTACACATAAAACAGATTCTGAAAATAAGTAAATATATTCCTATTAAAATAAACTAAAATGGAAGATTTAGGGAATTAATCTTTTTTCAAGAGTTTATATAAAGAAAGTTTATGACAAGACCAGCTTAGTCCTGAATCTCGTGTCATTTTTGTTTTCAGCACTTAACTCTCTAGAATTCAAGTGTTCAGCCCACCAAAGGCAAGAGCAGAGAGTCACGGAGGAGCAGAACCCCACACACTGGCACCATCTCCGGGGGCAGGAGGGGGCAGAATGAGCCCTGTGAGCTCTCCTAGGCAAGGAGCCCTATTGTACAGATGCCCACACGGTGGTGGCTCCTTTGCAAAGGCTGCTGTTGGAGAAAATCCACCCGGCGGCCGCCCACACTGTGCTGGTCGGTGCACCGGACAAGGAGGCTGGGAACCCTGAGGAGAAGCATCGAGGCCCCAGGGCTGCCCGTCACTGTGGCTGCCACCCGTGCTCGGGACCGGGGCACTCAGCAAAGGGGGAAGTGTGGGGTGCAGGCAAGTGCTCAGAGATCCAGCCCCCAGGCTCCAAGCCCTGGTGCCACGGCTGGAGCTGCATCTTCCCAGAGGAAGGGGCACCTCTTCCTACTGTGCACAAAGAGGCACGATGGGGTTAACTATGGCCTTGGGCCCACAGAACAAAGATATCTAACAGACTAGAGAAGTAACTAAACCTTTACTGAGTTCCTGTTCTGTACCAGAACTGTAAATAAAAGCTTTATACTTACTCTTTTATTTCCTTTAATATTTCCCACTCTCTAGTAATGGGCATTGTAATCCGCATTACATAGATGAGGAAAAACAGCAGGTTTAAAAACATTGCCAAATAAGAAAAAAGATTCATACACAGGTCTGTTGTCTGTGAAAATGGTGGAAATGTGTTCAATAACAAATACTAAACCTCATAAAGATGCTTGGGGTTTATACGTTGCTACCTTCCAGTTACTTTCAAGGCAGAATAAATATGCTCTTCAAAAGGCAGTTATGAGGGGCGCCTGGGTGGCTCAGTCGTTAGGCGTCTGCCTTCGGCTCAGGTCATGATCCCAGGGTCCTGGGATGGAGCCCCGCGTCGGGATCCCTGCTCGGCGGGAAGCCTGCTTCTCCTTCTGTCCCTCCCTCTCCCCCTGCTCGTGCTCTCTCTCTTGCTCACTCTTTCTCAAATAAATAGATAAATGGTAGTTAAGAACACCATAGCTTGGCTTCCCATCCAAAGCACAGAGGGAAGAAAGAAACCTCCAACTTTAAGACAAAAGAAAAGCAGTAGAGTCAAACACAAGCATGTCAAAATTAACCAAATGAGGACTCCGCCATATGACTTCAAAAGTGAGACTTTAAAAATGCTGGCTTTCAGTTGGCAGCCCCTTTATGAATTAATGACTAAACAAGGCTTGGGTAAAGCACATTTATGTGAAAAGGTAGGCCTCCCACAGAAAACCAGATAGAAATGAACCGTCACCCATGCTCCAGTTTCCGTACAAGAGTAATTACCATTTTCTGCAGAGACTCCTGTACGTGCACAAGCCTTCGTTGGCATGCTGGGACGACAGTGTCTCACTCACCTGAGGCCGAGGTCATCAGACTCTGCTGCACTGGGGGGCTGGTGGGCGCCGTGACACTCATCTGGGACAGCATGGCCTTCCTGGGGTCCTGCCACGTTGTCGTCTGATCGATGTGACTGAGACACAACAAACCACTGCGTGAGACAACACACACCGGGTCCCCGGAGCCCCAGCCCCACCTCCCAGAGCAGAGTCGATGGGCTCTCCCATGCAGTCAGGACTGGTCGCGCACCCATCCTTCCTCTGCCAACCTCCCTCATCCCTGCACCACGTGGTCCACTCTCAGTTCCCAGATTCTATCCGAGCAAGATCTGAGAAACCACACTTGCAACTTTAAGGGAAGGGAAACCATTTTCACCAGGGACTATTATTATCTGCTTCTAATTTGCGGATAAAAGGCGATTTATAAATTAATCATCCATGACAGCAGTCATATGATCAAAACCCCAAATTCACAAGGGAATCACCCACTATCTTCTCTGGGAGCTAAGAATGCCAATTAACATATAGTTTTTAGATCTAAAGTCCCTCAGGTAAAACACAAAAGGCTGAAAAAGTCTTATTATAAATATATACTCCAAAGCCAAAACAGAATTAAAACCTTCATCTGTAAGTTTTCAGTATCTCGTGACCATCGAAGGTCTTTGTTAGTTGCTGAACAAAACATTTAAATGTTAAATACTGTTACCTTACAGCAAAGTATCTTATCACATACGCATAGTGATTTGTTCATCTATAGAACTGGATAAAAAGTGTTGAAGACTCTGTGAACTCTAAGACTACCAGGCATCTCGCACAGAATCTGGCGGAGGATCATTCAGAAATACTAGTTTTCTTCTTCCAGCAAAGTTTGCTTCAGTGAAATAGAAACTAGAAACACTAAATATGTGAAATTACTTAAGAAATTATCCTGAAGAAATAGCCAGAGAAGTATTCACACACTGATGCAAAGTTCTCTCTGTATAATTTATAAAAGTAAAAATTTGAAAGCCAGCTAACATCTAATGAAAGGGACTGGCCAATTAAATATTATAAAATATGATACACTACAATGCAGCTACTGAAAATATCTTAGAAGAATATTTAATCACATGGAAAATATTTGTAATACTGCTTTTTAAAGTAGTTTGTAAAATAGTATGTATGGTTTGAGCCTACGTGTGTGTGCGCTGAAAACATGGGAAGGACAGACATCAAAATGTTTCCACAGTGTTTATTTCTAGATGGCAAAATTACAGAACTCTGCTATGCTCGGTTTTCCTATTATTAAATAATCATAAACTAACATTACTTTTGATTGGGGGAGTGGCCAAAAACAGGGTTATTTTTAAGAAGTCCCCTCCCGCTCCAATCATTTTTTGTATGGCTGTTTAAATGTCAAATCTGAGCTCTCTCTTCTTGAATCATCTCCTGTCAATGGTGAGGAAATGACACTCTATCGTTAACTTTTCTTTAATAGAACTAGAATGTAACTCATCAGTAAGACAGTAAGAAAGGATCATTGCACTCTGGCTGGGATGAACCTCAAGTATTATCTACTAGCAATGGGAGAATTATTTGAGTTCCCAGGCAAGAAGAAAGGGGATGAGAACAGGGAGAGGAGAACACGGAAGGCCTGTCCGCCTCCGAACGGCAGTGGGACCTGTCCAGTCGGAGGCTCCTGCAGACCAACTACAAATACTCAGAGTATCTGTTTATATAGTGGAGCATATCATCTCTCCAGCCGCAACTGACCAGCACACTCTCCCAGCAGTTACACGCTTGTAAGCATGAGCACGAGCATTCGCTCAGGCCCAGACGACGCAGGTGAAACCTTTCTTCCATCCTGCCACGGAAGCACCCCATTCCAGAAGAGACCGGATCCTGATCAAACCCAGTAAGAGCCCCCTCCTCTTCCCTTTCAACCCTCCCTATGAGCCACTAAATAAAACCACAGAATGTTTTCTAGATAGGCAGATTCTCATAGTCACAGATATCAAGCGATACACACGTGGTAATTGATACAATCGTACTGGAAGGAAGCTTACAATCCACAAAAACAAAATTTAGAGAAATGTTTCTCACCGCCTGTTTAATGTTATGAAACTAGGAAAGGAAATGGCCAAGTGATTACTACTGGCTCCTAAATTTCAAAGTATGTGCCCCTGCCTACTCCTTGTGTCTAGTACCTCCTAAAGTCCCCCCACCTGTAAGGGGTACAGAAGAGGAGGGAGATAGAATGGAAGCGAGTTCAAGATTCTGACTGTGAACGGTTTTCTAAATACTCAACAGCTGGGTTTCTCTGAAAACTAACCAATTCCACAAATCATATTAATCCGTTCTTAACTAAATAAGGCTCCACCTGAGGGCTGAGGAAGACCCCATTCTGATGGCTTCTGGAATATGGACACCAATCTGTACATTTGTTCTTAGAGCTTCTTTCTGCTTGAAATAAAGCAGGGTTTGAATACTGAGAATATATAGTTTTACTACTCTCAGAAGATCAGTTATTTTGCTGAAATGTTACATAAGCATATAAATGCTAAAATTTCTCTTCCTGAAACAGCTGTTAAACCCCAGTAAATTAGCTGAGAGTCCCATAAAGCCATAGTATAGTTACCTCAGCTAATGGCACATTTACCTAAAAAACATCTATAGCTCTTTAAGGAATAAAGATGTCATTATCTAAATTGTCCAACTATAAAAGCATGCAATCACTTAGATGCCAAAGAAAATGTGAAATAAAACTAACTTAGAATTTGTCTTATTCTGTAATATTAAATCATGAAAAATACTGTTTTATCCTAATAAGTCAATTTGAAACGTATACCCCAAGATATCCAGCCTTCCTTTTAATCATTAGAACAAGAATCTTTATAAAAACATTTCATACCTCAAAGAAGTATTCTTGCTAAGACCACATGAATAGTTGGCAAGGTCTGCTTTCCTCCCAGATACTTCAGGGTACCTGCGCTCACCTCCTCTGGTCTTTGCTCTCCTGTCACATTCTCAGCAAGGCCTCCCCTAACCACGTCACCTAAAATCTACCCTAATGAAACTTACACTCCCTCTTTTTAATTTTTTTTCCTGATAATCCTTTATTATTATCTGACCTATTTTACTTTGTTCGCCTGTTTCCTCCAACTAACAAAAGCTCCAGAGAAATAGGGACTTTTACTCATTTTGTTAACTACTATATCTTCAATGATTAGAAGAGTGTTTGATAAATATCTGTCAAGGAATTAATGAAAAGAAACCTTTTTTTCTTTTTTGGCCTAAGAACACCCAACATTCTCTCAAAGTCCTTGTATCCTTACTGACTCCACCCAAAAATGAAATTATAGGGGTCAGGGTGACAGATGCCCTGGAGCCGGCCACAAGGAGACCCCTGGCTTGGCGGCAGCAGCAGCTTCGGTGGCGTGAGGAGGGGTCCAGTGAATGCGAGGGAAGTAAGGAAGCAGACAAATGCAGTTATGCTCAGGGACGAAAGCAAAACCACAACCAGATGCAAAGGAGTTTTTCTTTCTTTTTTTTTTTAAGATGAAGAAACGCAAGTTTAAATGTGAATAGAAACTGATTAGCTGAAAATGTGCTAAGGGATCCCTGAAGAGGTGGAGTCCTCCATCAGAGGGTAGGAAGGATGTAGACATGTAGAATGTAGACATTGCTTCCACTGGAACAGGAGGTGGATGAAGCAGAAGCAAAGAATTTCACTGGCTGGTAAAAGTAGAATGAGTTCTGATGTGAGGACTTCAATTCTCCTAAGAAACAATAAGATGATTAATGAGGCTGGTCTTACTGGTAACCCCACTACGCAAATACAAAGTTCAGGCACTTGGGCGTCTGGGTGGCACAGTCAGGTTTTGGCTCAGGTCATGATCTCAGGATCGGGAGATGGAGTCCCACCTGCGCAGCGGGGAACCTCCTTGAGTATTCTCTCCCTTTGCCCCTCCCCCCTCTTTAAAATAAATCAATAAATCTTAGGGGAAAAAAAAAAGAAAACTCAGGGACTTCTACAAAGGCCCATATCCAGGACACAACAGGACTGTGTGTGGTATCCAGGAATTTTGAAAACAGTTCATGTACTAAACAAATTTATGAAAGGACAGCACTCAGAAATGTGAATGCTTTGTAATACATATTGAGTAACAAAAATATTGCATAAATACTACCAGGGTAGAATAAAAAGCCATGGGTATTAAAGATTCAATAAAAGATGACAGAATAGGGACACCTGGGTGGCTCAGTCAGTTAAGCATCTTCCTTCAGCTCAGGTCATGATCCTGGGGTCTTGGGATCGAACCCCACATCAGGCTCCCTGCTTGGTGGGGAGCCTGCTTCTCCCCCTGCCGCTTCCCCCTGCTTAAGCTCTCTTGCTCTCAAGAAAATAAATAAAATCTTTAAAAAAAATAGATGCCAGAATACTATGAAACACAATTTCTATTACCACTAGGGTATCAGCTTCTTGAAGGAGATGCACCTGGGACAGTGCTGGACCCCAGCAGTGCTCCCGGAGCATGTGCTGATTTTAAAGCCTTAGGTCAAAACGTGGGTGATTAAGACTTCATGTAAATGCTAACCTGAAAAAGGGCTGAAAAGAATTTTGTCAAACTATACTAATTCTACCAATCAAGAAATGGGCAGAAGACATGAACAGACATTTCTGCAAAGAAGACATCCAAATGGCCAACAGACACATGAAAAAGTGCTCCACATCGCTCGGCATCAGGGAAATCCACATCAAAACCTCAATGAGATACCACCTCACACCCGTCAGAATGGCTAAAATTAACAAGTCAGGGAACAACAGATGTTGGCCGGGATGCGGAGAAAGGGGACCCTCCTACACTGTTGGTGGGAATGCAAGCTGGTGCAACCACTCTGGAAAACAGTATGGAGGTTCCTCAAACAGTTGAAAATAGAGCTACCCTACGACCCAGCAATTGCACTACTGGGTATTTACCCCAAAGATACAAATGTAGGGACCCGAAGGGGTACGTGCACCCCGATGTTTATAGCAACAATGTCCACAATAGCCAAACTGTGGAAAGAGCCAAGATGTCCATCGACAGATGAATGGATAAAGAAGATGTGGTCCATATATACAATGGGATATTATGCAGCCATCAAAAAACCGAAATCTTGCCATTTGCAACTATGTGGATGGAACTAGAGGGTATTATGCTAAACAAAATAACTCAATCAGAGAAAGACAATTGTGTAAGATGATGAATCACAGATCTGTACCTCTGAAACAAATAATACATCATGCTAATAAAAAAATAAACTATACTAATTCTAAAAATGCCAAATTATAAATAACAGAATCAAAATATATAAACCAAGGAGATGAAATTTAAAAAAACTCATAAAACAGTGTTTTCAGAGTTAAAAATATATAGACACAGCAAAGAAACAAAGATTCAGTTTATCATGTTCCTAAGAACAGTCTAGATACTGAACTTACTACCATAGGAAGTGTGAAATCCTACAGCCCCTTCAAAATATGTAAATGAATCTGTTATTATTTTGGAAGAGAAAAGCAGCTGCTTTAGGACCCAGATAACCTGGTGACGTCCTGTGGGGCAGCCGAAGCTGGCCGACGATGACCTTGCCAGTGTCCGAGCCGTGAGACGGAACCTGCTGTGCTCCGAGCAAGGCCACGGCGGACAGCGGTCTCTCCTGTGCACACAGGGCCACCTCCCCCCTGGCTTTTGTCTTTATTTTACACTGCAGAATTTGGTCTTGCATATTGGATGACTTAGCAAAATGTATACAGAACCAAAAAGGGGGCAGAAATACTGAAGTAAACGATTAGCAATGGACTTTTTGCATAGCCCCCCAAGTTAACTGCGGCTGTGGTGTATTTCAGGAGCTTTATATTCTTTATATTCTCCCATAACACGTATGTCTCACGAAGCTCAAACCTGGGCCTTGAACACGCAAGGATTCTGACCTTATAAAGAATAACAATATTACTGTCACATCTTCAAATTACTGAGGAAACCGTGAGAACATGAAAGGCTCCTTGCAGCTTCGATGGGGAGACCCCAAACTCTCACCTCCCCAGGACCATCGTTCAACAGGGAGGATGATGTTATGCCATTGTTTCAGGACTCCTCAGGGAAAAAAAACCACAAAACACTCAAACAACAAAACAACCTACAATGTATTAAGACAAAGGGATATGTCCGGGGCAGATGACCAGTATGTAGCAGAGCTGGGTTTTAACTCAGAACTGATACAAAATCTGCACTTTGTCCTCCCTGAGACTTCCTCTTACGATGTGAGAGCATTTGGCGTGTTATTTAGATTTCTTAAGACTAACCTTTCCATCGCCCCCTCCCTTCCCCTAACCCTTGCAGAAATGAAGCACAAGGAGGCAGAAATCGCTGCAACAACACCAGCACAAAAACCCAGGATCGCAGCGTTCCTTTGCATCGCTCCCACTGAAATACAAAGGGACTGTGGTGGTGGAGAGAAGTGCCCAGGGCTTCCAGATGATGCGATCAGTGATACACAAACATAACTTCTCACAGATCCCTTGGACACTAGGGGAAGAGGGCAGGAGAAACCCTCTATATAGGTTCTGAATGTCAAGAAATGTCCCACAGGAGCACCTGACTGGCTCAGTGGGAGAGTGTGTGACTCCTATCACAGGGTTTTAAGTTCGAGTCCCACGGTGGGTGTAGAGATAACTGAGAAGAAACAAAGAAAGAAAGAACCGTCCCACAGACACTTCCCCACACGTGAGATACACGTACTGCCTCCCCACGGAAACCCTGGGCGTACCACACACAACCAAGCAGCCAACCTCCGCGGGCTTCCCACAGGACACTGCAGCTCTTCCCGGGGCCCAACGGCAGCATGGGAGGGCCTCGGGGGACGCAGTCAAGACCTCGCTCCCGAAGAATGGACCCTTCCCCAAACGACCCTCATTCACTGCTCAGAACAATCCTACCCAACAAACGGGACACGGGGGGGCTCAGGAAAACCGAAGGGCGGCCTCCAGTCACACTGCTGGGCAGCAGCAAGGCCAGGACTGACAGCTCCTTGCTCTTGTCACCCACCCTATGGTCTCGAAGTAGAAAAGGATTTTCTGAAATGCTAAACTGCCACTCTAGCAGAATAGAATTTCTTCAAGGAATGTAATTAAAAAAGAGACTCAGAATCCTTTTAAATGCTTTCTTTTCCAATTCATCAACTATTAAGACTAATCCAGGACTAGCAAATGAGCTCCACCATCAGAACAGAAGGCTGCCTTTATTACAGAAAACATGCATACAATCATTAGAGAATGTTAGTGATCGGTTAATTGCTGACACTGGTAAAGACATAAATTGGTTATGGGGCTATTATGCTATTTCTCTTCCTTTAAATTGGTGGTTTGTACTCTGAAAATGTATGCTGGTTTTTGTTTTTCCTACTTTGTTTCTTAATTTAGAAGCAAGATTTCTGGCGCTGTGACTTAAGACAGATATGGTAACGTGCAAGTTGCTTCCCTAACTAGGCACTGCCTTCTCGTTGTGTCTAAGTGTTGGTTTCAAAGACTCCTGTCACATCATCTTTCAGAACCTACCAAAAGTAGTTCTTTCTACTCTTTACGTCAACAAACACTGTCACAATGGCACATACACACAAATGCATTCTCTGAAGAGCAGTGCGCCCACTTTGGAAGCGGATCCTAGAGAATGGTTTGGACAACACAGATCTCATTACAAAATCCCTTATGCAAATCAAGTGTTATGCAAATCAAGTGTTACCAGCACCATATAACCAACAGCTATATAAGTCTAATATGAATCTGATTCTTGTGAAACATCTGCTACATTTCTCGAGACTACTTCAGGTCATCTTTTCCCCAACTGGCCTTTTATAAAACACCTGATTCTACCAAACCTTTTCAAGACCCAAATGCCTCCTCTCAGAAGCTTCTCTGTAGAACAGCAAGAAAAAGAAGGCAGACATGGATTCAAGTCCCACTCTGACAGTGATAATCTGGGTTGTACAGGTAGGTTGTTTTGTCAAACGGTCTCATCGTCAGTAAAGTGGGAATGATTTATTTGCTTACTTCCCAGGGTTGCAAGGATTAAACACAGCAATACATATAAAAGCCAACTAGTACTGCGGCACCTGGTGCACAAAAGGCCCTCAAATCTATTTCCTGACTTCATTCCTGTGCTTGTCCAATACTGAAGACAGAGAATCTTGGTGAGGGATGGGCCAAGCCAAGAAGACGTGGAGTGAGAACAGTCGTGTGAAGCAAGACGGCAGGTCTCAGAAGGAGGCAGAAAGGATGACAAGGTCTCTGCACCATTAGCTCAACGCACACGGAGCTCTCAGCTGAGAGGAAGAAGGAACGAGGAAAGGAGCGCGCGAGGGGAGGCGTCCAGGCTCCCGGGGCAGGAGCAACAAAGAAATCTGGGAATAAAAGAAACCTCAGCCCTGTAACCAGATGTCTCAGAACATCCACTGGTGAAAATCTCTTCAGACAATTATTCTTTCACATAAACTACGGGAGACTCAAGTCTGTTGACATAAACCAAGGCAAAAGAAGGGGAAAAAGGGCAGCATCTCTTATGTGCCAGCAAAGCCCATTCCAACAAACTCTAAGACGCTCTTCAGGTTCTTGGTTCTATGCTGTATTATCAAATACTGAATCCATAACCCTTACAAGGGACCCTAAGCAACATAATGGGAAACAAGTTTTACAGTTATAAAAAAAATACTGATGAGTTTCTTTTTTTTTTTTAAGAGGAGGGTGGGGGACAGGGAGAGAGAGAACTGAAGCAGACTCCACTTGGGGCTCGATCTCACGACCCTGGGGTCCCGCGTGTTACATACCCCGCTGGAGGCACTGGCCACGGTCTTCTCCACTCCACGCCTTTAAAAACAAAACACAGCAAAACGCACTGCGGACTCTCAACAACTGAGCTGATAATTACCGACGTTTTTATTTGGAGCAATGGTTCTCAATTTAGAAAAGGGGCTGGGGGTGGCATTTCTGGTTATCACAGTCCTACTGCAAACATTTAATGGGGGAGGGTGCTGGATGCTTGATTTCCTGCAGTGCAGGCTTCAGCAACTTCAGAATGTCCTAGCAGACATTCATGTAGGCAAAAGCCACATTTACACGTAAAACTCCACTTCATACATCAAGTATATTTTGTACAATTTTAATTATATGCCAAAATTTTCTGCAAGGCAATTAACTACATTTAGTTTTGTTGGGAAATCTGTTAACAGTATATCCTTTCTGGATAATCACTTTATCGACAGTAATATTCCCCCTGGTATTTTTAGTTACCACCTCAACATAAGCTTTGTCAGTCTGTAAAACGTTACAATGAGGCTATGAACCAACCGTATCCTATGACTGTTCACCTCCTTCCATAATCCACTTTTGAAAGTTTTTCTTCTAAACCAGTAAAACCCACCTTTCACAAAATCCCAGCAGTGTAGTCTTTTTTAAGATTTTATTTATTTGAGAGGAGAGAGGGGAGAAGAGAGCATGAGGGGTGGGGCGGGGGGGGGGCAGAGGGAGAGGGAGAAGCAGACTCGCCACTGAGCGGGGAGTCCGGCACAGGACCCGAGCCAAAGGCAGATGCTCAAACGACTGAGCGGCCCTGGTGCCCCCAGCAGTGTAGTCTTACTAAGCTGTTTATACCTGCCCAGAGCTACCTAACTAAACTGGTTCTTTCCAACTCTGCCAAGATTCTGTGATGTCTGATGCCACAAATCAGTTGTAAGAATTTAACAACATAATTAATAAACTATACGAACAGAAAACTTTCTAAAAATACACCAGACAAGTGTTTAATCTCCTAAAACACCTTTCAGACCTTCTTCATCGTGTTACAATAGGGGAAAACCAAAACATTTAGCAGAAGTGACCTGCTTATAGTAACCCTCGATAAAATACATCTTTCTGAAATCATCTTTGCTGCACAGGCTTATGGGAAGGGATAGAAATTCCTAATTTCTCCGGGGCACCTGGCTGGCTCAGTCAGCAGAGCGTGCAGCTCTTGATCTCAAGGCCGTGAGTTCAAGCCCCACACTGGAGGTAAAGATTCCTTAATAAATAAAAGTTAAAAAAAAAAAAGTGTTGAAACAAAATGACCAGTCTCATTAAAAAAAAGAAGAAAAGAAATTGCTAATTTTTCCCAATAAAGGTAAACAAAATGAAATGACAAAAATGTGGTGTGCTTCTATGTTAGAGACATCTGAGCAAACAAATCACCATCATTCCTAAAGAAAGTAAGACAATTCGTACTTACAGATGTGTAAGACTATAAAACCTAAAATCCAATGAAAAGCAAAGTAGTCAAACTAAAGGATTCTTTTTATTAAGAGAAGTTGACTTTTAGGAAACAACAAAAATAAGATTTAAACTGGAAAACCAGGAACAGTACAAAATAGACATGAGGAACATTTTAATTTTAAAAGTTCTGTAACTGCTATCAGGCCCTCAAAATACTATGATGGCAGGACCGGTGTTAAAATTTAGAAGAGTGGGCAGTCAGCCCGGATTTACTGCTCACTTATCAAGCCCATGTTTGTTGTGCAAGTCTTATTTATAGAGTCACATGCTAGAGGCTGTTCCCAAGCTAGCTAAACCTACAAGCTTAATTGGTTCTAGGAACAATGACACATTGTGCTCAATCTAATCCTTGTATGAGCTACAATTCCTAAGCCACAACCATATGCTTTTTATAATTGTATAGATTTACCAGGGACTAGTTTTAGACCCTTAAAAGTTCAGAGATGTACACAGACTATAACTTCTTGATAAGGATGAGAATACTTACAAACTCTGCCATTGGGATAACACAGTTTTATACAACTGGAAATCAGAACCTTAAATTGAAATTTAAGTGAGCTATCACTAGAGACTATTAAAATTGGGCTAAAATATGAACAAGTATGGGCAGAAACACATAAAAGCAAACACGACAACTGATTTTACTCTACAAATTGTACACCACTCTAATCGGACCCCATGCCCTTGGGCTAAATAAAATTAACATTTGCTCACAAGTATGAAATCAACTTAACCAAGATTTAGCCATGGGCGCCTGGGTGGCTCAGTTGGTTAAGCGTCTGCCTTCGGCTCAGGTCATGATCCTGGAGTCCTGGGATCGAGTCCCGCATCGGGCGCCCTGCTTGGTGGGGAGTCTGCTTCTCCCTCTGACCCTACCCTCATCTCGTGCTCAAAAAAAAAAAAAAAAAACTTAAAAAAAAAAAACACAGGACTTAGCCATGTTGCCATATAAGAGAGTGACATGTTCAATGCGTCTCCCCTTGGAAACGGTTACTCCTCAGGGAAGGGGTGAGGAAGGTGCAGTCAGTCATGAGAATCATGCCGAAACTCAAGGGGACGCTTCCTGAAACCAACAGAAGGTTCTCTGAATCCTGATCCCAGACGGCTTTCATCTGTAGTTAGGGCCTGTGACATTCTATTCATAATGCCACAATGACTGAAAACATTCTCCCCGAGAGTTCAAAAGAAGTATTTCTGTATCCTTCTTATTTCATGATACAGACAATGACAGATGTCACCAAACATACTGAGATTCACAGTTGTGTTAAAATAACAAGTCTCTGGATTCTAAAGTAGAAGGTCAACCTAGCTCCCTTAAGAGTCACCTTAAAAAAAAGAGGGGCGCCTGGGTGGCTGGGCGCCCGACTCTGGGTTTCGGCTCATGATGTGATCTCGGGGTCATGAGACCGAGACCCCTGTTGGGCTCTGCACTCAGTAGAGTCTGCTTGTCTCCCTCTCCCTCTGCTCCTCCCCCCCCCCACCACGCTCTCTCTCTCTTAAATAAAATCCTCAAAAAAGAAGAGAAAAGGGAAAAAGGGGCAGAACTATGACCAAATTAAAAAAAAAAAAAACCTGAGGAATTCAGAGAGACAGATGTTATTCAAAATGCAGCCCTTAAACCATTTCCGTCAGAATTACCTGGAATATTTTTAAGCACAGTGAGATCAGAGAGTAAATGATCTAGCAACTTTACATATTCTTTCACAGTCTGAGATCCTTACATAGAATCAGAATTCATTTATTTACAGGAAAGCCAGAGAGAATCCAGTCTCTTCAAAAGATGACTGCTGGTTTTCTCATATTCCCGTTTTGTTTAAACTGATATTCCTCAGCAAATACTGTTTTCAGTGAAACTACCACATGTCAGACGTCAAGAAGTGCTCTTTCTTGTACCCTGTTTGAAGACACTGGCAGGACTGCCCCCCTCACTTTATAACTGTCAGCCTGGGCGGTGGGAGAAAACCCGTGAAGGGGAGCGAACAGGTGTGCTGAGCACCAACTCGAGCTCATCTGCCAAGGCAGGACGGAGGAGACAGGTTGAGGCAGTCAAACAAAGCTACCATCAGCTTCCTGCATCTCATCAGACACCAGCTTCCAAATAGGGATCTGTTCACTCTGCAGGTTCCTGTGTCTATTGTGAGGAAACCACATTTACTGACAAACCTGGAACCATACTCACCTCACATCTACGGCTACATTCGATGGTCAATACAACAGAATTTCAGCCACCCAAAATATTAACACAGGACCAGCACAACAGTCTGGGACATATTTCCCAGATGGTAGAGCGCCAGGAAGGCAGTCAAGAAAACCCACACTCTGGGGCTCCTGGGTGGCTCAGCTGGTGAAGCATGTGCCGTTGGCTCAGGTCAGGATCCCAGGGTCCCCGGATACAGTCCTGCGGGGGGGGGGTGTCCCTGCTCAGCGGGGAGCCTGCTTCTCCCTCTGCGCCCTCTCCCTGCTCGTGCTCTCTCTCTAGCAAATAAATAAAATCTTTAAAAAAGAAAAAAAAAAAAACCCCACAATAAACCGTTCTAAGCAAAGTAGGCAGATGGGCCTACCAATAAAAACATATATGGAACTTTTAACATGAACTGCTGGCACCCCCTACCCCCATTTTGATGAAAATAATACAATTACCTTATACATTTTTTTTTAACCACCACTTGCCTTAAGCAACAGTTTAGTAACACTGCAGAATGCCTTCAATCATCTAAATTAGCAAAATAACTAGGCAAGGGACCCCAAACCTGCAAGTTAGCTTGTACATATTCTCCTCTGCACTTTCAGGATATGATGAAAAATGACAGATGGTTTCTACAGAAATGAGCAGTAAGCACAGAGTCTTACTTAGCCTTAACTGCCTTTCCTTAAATGTTATAAAAAAACTTATTTTGATGTTCTGTTATTTAACAGTTAGCTGTCACTTTAGAGCATATTACTTGGCTAACTCTGAACCTTTGTTAAGGCCTCCAGAGGCTCCATGATCAGAAGAGAGAATACGACACGGTGATGGACGGGCACTCTGTTTAATTACTTGAGACTTCGGGTACCTAACCTCGGTCAAGTCCTTTGAACTTCTGGACCTCAACTTCAGTTTCCAATAAATAAGAACCAATACTTCACTTTCTGAATGTCTACTGAACCATTTTATCCATATAACCATTTTCAAAGTAAATAAGTATCTGATGGTAACACCTGAAAAAATTTTTAATTGTTTTAATTTATTATTTAAATTCCAGTTAGTTAACATACAGTGTATTAGTTTCTGGTGTCCTCTGTAGTTCAGAGTCTGTTTCTCGGTTTGCCTCTCGGTTTTCTTTTTTCCCTTTGCTCATTTGTTTTGCTTTTTAAATTCCACATATGAGCGAAATCATACGGTATTTGTCTTTCTCCGACTGACTCATCTCACTTAGAATAATCCTCTCTAGTTCCACCCACGTCGTTGCTAACGGCAAGATTTCATTCTTTTTATGGCTGAGTAATATTCCAGTGTGTACATACACCACATCTTCTTGATCCATTCATCAGTCCATGGACACTTGGGGAAAATTTATGTTGAATGGAGTGACAGACCCACTTAGCTAAACTCCAGTTATTGGTATTAACTGATAATGAAGACATGAATAAACTTTACACGAAGAACTACTACAGACACTAATAAGGCGGTTTGCCAGGCCTATGTATTTTAAACTGGCAAGGAGGGAGGAGGGTTCTTTCGTCCATGGCCAAGTAGTCACTACCCATCTTCCCTCTACCCGTTAGTTCTCTGTGTAGTCATGCCATGGTGCTGTTTTTTAGGAAAACGAAAGCTAGACACTCATCCAAGCCATGCTGGCCTTATTAAGTACAGAGAACATGCATGCAGTAGTCTATCAACTCTGAATTATAAATACAGATTAAATGCTTCTCTTCTGTCTCCTCTGGACTTAACATGTTCATTAAAAATAGAAAACTCACTTTGTAAATTCCCCAGTTCACCAGAATGAGAACATTTGTTCAGGCTGAAAACTAGCATTCAACTTGCTTTTTTAAAGTTGCAACTGAAATGTGATCCTGTCACTGAAAATACAGTTTTCTTCTTTGAACCTTGCAAGTTAAATGACTATGAAATTCAGTTATACTATGAAATATATTAACACCTTCTTGAAGGGGATTTTTTTTGGATATTGGTAGAATATGTTACAAAAAGTCACAGTTACAGTCCTTACAAGGGAATTAACGAGAAGGCTATCCTGCAAACAGGAGTCACAGGCATGGTCACTTAGAGCAGGTTAGTGGGCTGGATCCTGGATTTTGCATGAGACGCGGCTCAAGGAACAGGCTGCTAGTCAGACTATGTAGTTCTCGGGAGTCTGTTTCCAGGAGGAGTTCCTCTGCAGGAAGAAGGCATCTCTCCTCTGTGGATGAAGATGCCAAACACCTATCAGCTTACTGAGAACACGCCCAAGCTCCAGGAATCTAAAACACAAGGACGCTGGTTCCTAGATTGGGAGTTTCACTAAAATTCTCTTTAAAATTCTCTTTTGTGAACGAAATGATTAATAACTGAGAGAGGTTCACAAAAGCAGGAAGTTTATTTGGTTATCTATGGAATTCATTTTGTTAGACTTGTAATTCACATGTAATATACTTACATAAAAATAATGGATTCTTTTTTTTTTTAAAGATTTTATTTATTTATTTGACAGAGAGAGACACAGCGAGAGAGGGAACACAAGCAGGGGGAGTGGGAGAGGGAGAAGCAGGCTTCCCGCTGAGCAGGGAGCCCGATGCGGGGCTCGATCCCAGGACCCTGGGACCATGACCTGAGCCGAAGGCAGACGCTTAACGACTGAGCCACCCAGGCGCCCCTAAAAATAATGGATTCTTTAAAATAGTGTCAGAATCACTAGATTTTTAAGGTGAGAAGGCTGAAATACCTCCGTATGAAATAAAAGTTATTTCTTTGTATCTTAAAAAAAAAAAGGCCTCTAAGCAGAGGTTTTCACTGAACATTTTATACAGCACACCGACCGTCAGAAGGGGCGGGGCCGAGGGCCAAGTGGGCCGCCAGCGCAGCCCCGGGAAGCAAGTGTCCCCGCTGCTCAGGGCTGAATGATGCAGCCGCTGGACACACACCAGCTATTGCAGTGGCTCCAAGGGGTTGAGACAAGGCCTCACTGGAAGGCCCCAGTCTGTCCAAAGTCCCAGTGGAGAGAGGACTCAAATCACCAATGGAAAAGCAGACTCTAAAATTCTTAAAACAGGAAACACACTTTACACCTGAGGGAGAACTTCATCCACGGACTGTTTCACATCCCCCTCTACTACTCACAGCGTCCTGGCTTTCAACTCCCCAATCCCCACCCTGACAAAAGCCTTTGAGGCTGGCTCAAATGCCCACTCCCAGGATGGCTCCTGGGCCCCACCTCCACTGAGCCCCTGGGAGCTCCAGCAGCCCCCGCCTCCTCCCTTGAAAACGTCCACACGGCTGCCAGCACATGAGCCAAGACTCTGCAGGCATGTTCTTCAGCCTCCACTAGACGGTAAGGTAGTGAAGGCTCAGGGCTCGCCATACATAATCTATGTTCATAAATGTCTAAAGACCAAAAGAGCATTTGTGGAATCGTGCACATTTATGATGCTTTATGGAAGTGTGACGCATTGTGGAGAAAAAGGACCAGACCATCATAACAAGTACTAAGGCAGAGAAGAAATCTAAGGATCTGAGAATTCATTTTACTATTAGCATTTAGCCAAACTCCAGGTGCCTGGGTGGCTCAGTCAATTAAGCGTCTGCCTTCGGCTCAGGTCATGGTCCCGGGGTTCTGGGATCGAGCCCTGCATCGGGCTCCCTGCTCAGTGGGGAGCCTGCTTCTCCCTCTCCCACTCCCCCTGCTTGTGTTCCTGCTCTCGCTGTGTCTCTGTCAAATAAATAAAATCTTAAAAAAAAAAAAAAGCCAAACTCTGATTATATTACATGATCATTTCAGATGCATGAGTTAAAGTAGAAACACATCTGTAGGGGCACCTGGGTGGCTCAGTCATTAAGCGTCTGTCTTCAGCTCGTGTCATGATCCCGGGGTCCTACGATGGAGCCCCGCAACAGGCTCCCTGCTTGGTGGGGAGTCTGCTCCTTCCCTCTCCCTCTGCCTCTCTGCCCTGCCACTCTCCACCCCCAACCCCGCTCATGCTCTCTCTCTCTCTCTATTGCTCTGCACTCTATCTCAAATAAAGTCTTAAAAAAAAAAAGAAAAATACATCTGTATCAAGAGAATTTTTATGTGATCAGAAAGTAGCATCAGGGAGAAGAGACCCAGTATTTGTTAGAAGAGTCCCTCAAGATCTCAGAATTTCTTTTTTTTTAAAGATTTTATTTATTTATTTGAAAGAGAGAGAGAGAGAGAGAAAAACGGCATGAGAGGGGAGAGGGTCAGAGGGAGAAGCAGGCTCCCTGTGGGACTCAATCCCGGGACTCAGGGATCATGACCTGAGCCGAAGGCAGTCGCTTAACAACTGAGCCACCCAGGCGCCCAAGATCTCAGAATTTCTTAATCCAACACATTCATGTTACAGATTGGGAAAATGGCCATTCAATGGTAAAATGGACTTGCTCTTCTGTAACGAAGATGTCCAAACAAAATTTGGTGGCTTCTGTAGGCAGGGAATTTGAGGAAGGAAAGTAAGGCACAAACAAAAAACTGCTAGTTTAAGCAACCTCCAAAACCATGTAAAAAAAGGCCTTGAGAAAACCACCAACATTAGGCACCATAAAAGATCCCACATTTGCACAGCAAAAGAAACAATGAACAAAATGAAAAGACCAAACCTTCAGATTTGGAAAAAATAAGGAGTTAATGAGCCAAAATATACAGGGAACTCATAAAACTTAATAGAAAAAAAAAACCAAATTAATCTCATTAAAAATGGACAGAGGACCTAAATAGGCATTTGCCCGAAGAAGACACACCAATGGCCAGTGGGTGCTCAGTATCACCTAGCAGCGGGGCCCTGCAAGCACAGTGAGATGGCCCCCCACCATGTCAGCACGACTGGCCTCGAAGACGGGACAGCAAGTGGTGGTCTGGGTGGGAGAGGCCCTCGTGCACTGCAGGTGGAACAGTAAGCTGAGCGGCCATGGCGGAAAACCGTGGGCAGGTTCCTCAAAAAGCTAAAGACTGGGGCCCCTGGGCGGCTCAGATGGTTGGGCGTCTGCCTTCGGCTCGGGTCATGATCCCGGGGTCCTGGGATCGAGTCCCACATCGGGCTCCCTGCTCCTTGGGAGCCTGCTTCTCCCTCTGCTTCTCTCTCTCTCTCTCTGTCTCTCATGAATAAATAAATAAAATCTTAAAAAAAAAAAAAAAAGCTAAAGACTGAGACACCGTATGATCCAGCAATGCCATGTCTGGATATCTATCTGAAGGAAACAAAAACACGAATTCAAAAAGATCTATGCACTCCCAAGTTCACAGCAGTATTATTTACAGTAGCCAAGATGCAGAAACAACATACATGTGCACCTACACATGGATGGATGAAGACCCTAGGTGTGTATGCACATATAACGGAATATTCCTCAGCCACCGAAAAAACCCAGGGAATTCTGCCATTTGTGGCGACAGGGATGGACCCTGAGGGCATAATGCTAAGTGCGTAAGTCAGAGAAAGACAAAGACTGTTCGATCTCATGCAGTAAGTAAGATTTTAAGACGTGGAATCTTAAAAAGGAAAAAACTAAACTAGAAAAAGAGATGAGGCGGGGTGGGGGTGGGGTAGGGGTGAAGGGAGGGCAACTGCAGGGGGGTGGGGAGGCTGTGAGGTCTCCAAGTCCCGGAGGCAGGACGCACAGCACGACCACTACAATGGGCACTGCTCTAGGGCACAGGTGGGGGTGGTGCAGACACTGAGTCCCGAAGAGTTCTCCCAAGGAAGAGAGGTCTTGTGCTGCTGCTGTTGTTTTTCTAAGTGTATTTATTTATTTAGAGATCGTGTGAGCAGGAGGGAGAGGGAGACAATCTCAAGCAGACTCCGAGCTGAGCATGGAGCCCGACACGGGGCTGGATCCCACAACCCTGAGATCATGACCTGCGCTGAAACCAAGACCCAGATGCTCATGTGAACGAGCCCCCGGGCACCCCTTCTTTCTCTTTTCTATGCACCCCCCCCCCAATTCCCCACTGAGAGAAAGTGTGCCATTGAGTTCAAATAGCAGGCATCAGAATGGCCCAAGTGCAATGGACAAGCTCCCCCAGGAGAACCACCCTCATGATCATGGCTTCTCCCTGCCCCATGTTTTTCCTTTTTATTTTGTATCTACCTAAGATGATGGATGTTCACTAGACTTACTTACGGTACCTATTTCACACTATATGTAAGTCACATCATGGCGCTGCACACCTTAAACTTTAAACTTGTATGTTGTACATCAATTCTACCTCAATAAAACTGGTAGGGAAAAAATCCCAAAACTTTCTGTTCTTTCAATAACCGGTTCAGGTCTCCTGAAACTATCTTAATGATCTTTTACAAAATTGTTACAGCGTTTTACTTACTATCCAATCATTTAAACATTCAAGTTCCTAACACTGATCATGATACTAGGTATAGGGAAACAAAGATGGACAGAAACATTTCAGTTTACAGGGATTCTAAGTCTACAAAATGTTGCTAATTATTTGCTTTGTTTTCCTTTCTTTTATAGACTAAGGCACAGAATAACAAACTCAAGTCACAGATTGGGAAGAAAAGCAGAATATGCGGTATCTATTCTGACATGGGCTGTTCAAGTCTCTCTTCCATCACCGGAAGACAGCACAACTTACGTCTACCAATTAAGGCAGACTCTGGATTGTAATTCAGATCATTCACTTACGTTCCAGGCGCAGCTCGAGTCTTCTGCATCCTTAACTGGTGATTAAGTCAGTACAAATAAAAGAATTGTGGAGATCAAAGGGTAAACTTACACAGAACAGTCCAGTGTCAGGACGAGAGAGAAACCTGCAGACCAACTGTCCCGTTTCATAGACAAGGAAGTGGAGAGAAAGCCAGTAAGCGCCTGCGATGAGACTGCAACACACATTTCCTGACTCACAAGGCAGCATGGCTTCCGCAGGCAACACCCAGACTGATCTCCTAAACCACGGACAGACGGAGCTTGATCTGGGGAGGCCAGAATGAAAGGTGTAGGCACCGCCTACCTGTCCCAACAGCTGCTGACATCAAGGTCACTGGGAGAAGCAGCATCTACAAGTGCTTTGATGCCAATGACTCAGAGGTTGAAAAACAACTCACAGCAAAGCCATTTTATCAGCATCTTGAAGCTCTTCATTAGCCAGGTGACAGGTGCTCACTGTGGACGGTATGTGACCCACATTGGGTGGGACACTTCATGTCCACGTCAGCAATACTGAAGAAAGTGTGCCCTACACAAGTCCCTTTACAAGTAAGCGAAGGGACCTCCTCATTGGGATTCTGAGTGTTTGGTATTTATTTACTATTAACTACTAATAATAACTGCCTTCAACTACAGGGAAAATATCTGGAAGTTACACAAAGGCCTCTCCTGGTCACTCACAGACACACAGCTGTGTTCAGAAGGCGGTCTGGCCTCCAGCTAAGCGGGTAGTGACACGATGCTTGCAGGGTGAGCACTGTCCTTGACCTACTAAGTCCAACCCTCCCTCGCTTTTTAGAGGACAGGACTGAGGTCATGCGGGACTTGACCCCACGCCAGAGACCACGCCAGAGTATCCGGAAGAGGGAGACCTAGAATTCAAGTCCCCTTCCAATCAGCTTTTTCCTCTGCAACCCCAAACCTCTCCCATACCACACCAAAAAAACTAAATCCAAACCGAGCAGTACTATCTGAGCTATAATTCATTTAAAACACTTCCTGAACATACACCAAATGCCAAGTACTGCTGACATCAAAATGAGGAAGACATGGTTCCCGGCCTGGAGAAGGCTCCTGCTAGAGGAGAGCCACAGTGAGGACATCTTAATAAATAAGGGTAGAGAAGGAAGCTCACGGTGCTTTTGGAGAGATTCCTGGTCCAGCCTGGGGAGACAGAGGACACACAGAGGGGGTAACTTCCGAGCCGTGCAATGAGCTGGTTGAAAGGGCAAGAAAAGCACTCCCCAAAGGGGCAACATGAGGTACCTCAGAGGTGGTTTCTGTCCGCTCCAGTAAAGGAGCCCAAGTAGATTTCCACTGAAGCCCTCGGGCTGAAAAAGATTAACATGATTCTCGTGATCAAATACATCTCTAGACATGACCAAGTGCCTCCAGGGATCGAGAGGGCTAAACCAACCATGGTTAAGTCTTAATAAAGATCACATTCTACTCCTAAGAGTCCTGTAGCTAACATGCTACATTAAAACGTTATCATTTAACAAATACTAGGCCAGGGCGCCTGGGTGCCTTAGCTGGATCAGTGTCCAACTCTCGATTTAGGCTCAGGTCATGATGTCATGGGTCCTGGGATCAAGTCCCGCATCGGGCTTCCTGCTCAGTGGGAAGCCTGTTTCTCCCTCTGCCCCTCCCTCCTGCTCTGCGTGCTCTCTCTCTCTCTCAAATAAACAAATAAAATCTTTAAAAATAGTAATAATAAAAATAAACCAAAAACACAAATACCAGGCCAATGGAGATAAACAGAACAATTTTAAAAGTAAGACTAGATCTAAGAATACATGACTCGCCAAGGTAAGAATGGCTACATACCTCTAGATGTGCAGAACATCCACACTATTAATAAGCACGGATATGGTTCAACTTCCACAACTGCGGAAGAGACCATTAGAAAACACTAATGATTTTAATGTTTACTTATTAAGAATCAAATTCTGTAACTCTGATTCCAAATTTAGAAGTCTCTATTACCTCTATATGACAGAAACTTTTACTGATCACCAAAAAATCCCCAAATGCTCTCACATTTCCTATGCTCTTTCCAAGTGAGGAGAGGTCTAGCGGCTTGTTCTTACCAAGGGGCTATGAGAAACTGCTTCTCTTTAGGCCAAAGCATAGACAACAACAGGTGTGACTCTTGCATTTCTCTGTCCTTTCTGTGATGACACTAAAGGGCCACATGGCAATGTCACCCGAGAGATACATCCGGGATGCCTGAGTCACCACGGGGACAGAGCACCCTGGAAAGCCGCCCGATCACAGAAATTATTCTGTGAACGAGAAAGAGTTCAGGCACTGAAATCTCTGGGTCATCTGCTACCCAGCATGACCTAGCTTGTCCGAATACAAACTACAGAAAAGGGCCGCTATTTCATGTGTCCACTCCCACGTCCTTCCTCAAGGGTCTTCACAGGCTCTAAACTTCTCCTCTATCACATCGGAATAAACAAGGGTTCCACATGTTCACTAGGATTATGATCCTGGATGAAAAAGGTAAGGAAGGGCTTAAGTAGACCTTTCTCCAAAGAAGATGCAAAGGTCAACAAGCACAGGAAAAGATGCTGACATCACAGCCCCCAGGGACACAAATGAAAACCACACCAGCTACTGCCTCACACCCATCGGGGAGGCCTACCACCAAAACATGGAAGACAAGGGTTGGTGGGGACGTGGGGCAGTTAAGGACCCCCCACATGCTGACGTGAATGCCCCCTGCGTATCTCAGCAGCTTCTGTTCTACCCTGCAGACGGGCGGTCCACTCCTTATACGTTACACTCCTCTGATTGCATCTCCCTGCACAAACCAGGGCTCTCCTCTCTCGTCCTGCAGCACCTTCAAATTCTGACCCTGTAACAGCTCGTTCAGGAAGCTGTAGGTTGACCACTGGCTGGTGTCCTGTGTGTGACTGTGCCACACGTTAGTGGTTTGGGGATCACCATCAGAAAGGGCTCATATTCCTTTAATGCACTGCTTTGGGGAAACAATCTCAAGTTTCCTCCATATCCTCCAGCACGGTGTTTTGCCCACCGTGGTCACTTTAATAACTTAAAGAAACGCATTCTTCAAAGTGTAATAAAAACGACACATACAAGACAATCTACCAGAATGCCACAAAGAGCAGTAAGAACAGGCTCTCTTGTGCTATTAGTAGGAGGCAAATAGTTACACCTTTACTGGAGAGCGGTCTGCTTACACCCAAGGACTCACACACGGAGCACAGAGCCTGAAAATACACAAATGTTATCAACCAGTACTGACATCCAGGGTAACTCATTTGGGTTTTTTTTGGTCTTTCTGTTTTTCTCATTCGCTCCCTTCACTGAACCTCCACGACTTGTGCAATAAAAAATATAATTTGTATTTTTTTAAGATTTTATTTATTTATTTGAGAGAGAGAATGAGAGATAGAGAGTACGAGAGGGATGAGGGTCAGAGGGAGAAGCAGACTCCCCGCCGAGCAGGGAGCCTGACGCGGGACTCGATCCCAGGACTCCAGGATCATGACCTGAGCCGAAGGCAGTTGCCTAACCAACTGAGCCACCCAGGCGCCCCTGTATTTGTTCTTAACTATGGACTGATAAAATGGTGGGTAACTGGCAACAGATGTTTCAGATGCCAGTGTGCTGTCCAGAGAACAGTAAGAGAGCCTCTACGAGGGCCTGTCCAGTCTAAGCATTCCAGTGTTGTGCCCCCAATCTGACACCAACACAGAGCTGGGGTCCTTAAACTCGGCACACCCAGGCCATCCCCAAACCACTAACGTGTGGCACAGTCACACACAGGACTTCCTGGACCGAATGAACCACTGCTAAGCAGGACTCAGTTGTAGGTCCTGTTTTGTCAGTTCTTATCTATTACACAAGATTTTCCAGACAGATAAACTGAATCCAAACCTGCCCTCCTTCTGCAGAAACACGGGCTGGCTATCATAAACCTACACTTATTTCAGCTTTCAAACCAGTGGCGTTCTTAGGCTCCTAAAGAGCCCTGAAGCCAGGTATTTACAGATAAGTCAGGATGTTTACTTGCAATTCAGAGATCAAAGCTGCAATCTCTCTTACAAGTCAGCTAAGAAACAACCAAGTGTCTCAGGTTTATGCATGCCCTGTTTTCTCGTGTTACAAAATGGCTAGAATTTAAAACAAACTAAAACCATTAAGAATTCTTACTTCTGACACAGATTGTACTCTGTACTAATTATTCTAAATAATCAAGGATAGTCATAATACACTTAGAAAAGTCACAAGGATGATTTTAAAGCTTTTTAAAGACTTTTCTAAAGCTTTGTTTTACCACAATTCCACAGGATACTCAAATAACTTCTATATCCTAAATAGTAAATGTGTTCCATCTCTTTTTTCATGACTATCATTCTAATTTCTTTTTTTTAATATATCAATTTTTTTAAAGCCCATCTTGTGGCTGGCAGAGAAAACTACTATTAAATATAAATACAAGGTTATAAAATTTTTGTTAAGAGCTACTGAATAATTTTTAGAATAATTCTTTGGTAGAATAAAAGGATGGTAGGAAAAAAAAGACTTCCTAAAAACCCTAAGATAAGAAAACCCCACAAGGGACCTTCTCAGGGGCGGAGAGACCCCGGCACTAACAAGAGCCCAGGCCCCTCGCTCATCAGGGGCCCATCTTCCTTCTGCGAACAGGGGTGTAGTTTGTGTCCTTCAGGAATCCATATTAGCAACTGAATTTAATGATTTTAAAAGGTAGGAGAGACCCAGAAAGATCATTTTAATTAACTCCATACTCTAGCATGTACACTCCCTAATGGGAGGAAATTATCTTCTCCTTTCAAAGTAACATAATTTATTCATCAACTGGACATCGCCTGTGCACATACGTAAGGATCTTCCTATCACTGCTTGAAGGGCCAATCTCAGGGTACTTAACCCCTTATGGAGTTATCACACAAGGCTTATTTTTATATGAGTGATTTAGAATTAAATACTATTAAAGCTAAACTCTCTCATTCTAACTTATTGCCTTTCTTTTAAATTTAGTTGAGTTTTTTACTTTAATTCCAGGGTAGTTAGCTCCAGGTGTACAGCATAGCAATTCAACGGTTCTGTGCATCACCCAGTGCTCATGACAGTAAGTGCGCTCCTCCAGCCCCACCCCGTTCCCCCACCCCTCCCCTCTGTGTTCTTTAGTTAAGAGTCTGGGTTTTTGGGTCTCTTTTTGTCTTTGTTCTTCTTTTTTTAATTCCACATGAGTGAAATCCTACGGTACTTGTCTTTCTCTGACTGACTTATTTCACTTAGCATAATGCACTCTAGCTCCATCCATGTCACTGCCAATGGCAAGATTTCATTCTTTTTTATGTTTGAGTAATATTCCATTGTGTGTGTGTGTGTGTACACACATCTTTATCCACTCACTAGTCAGGCACACTTGGCTGCTTCCATAATTTGGTGATGGTAGATAATGCTGCTATAAACACTGGGGTGCATGTATCTTTTCGAATTACTGTTGTAATATTCTCTGGGTAAATACCAGCTGTGACTGGATCGTACGGTAGCTCTATTTGCAATTTTCTGAGGAACCTCCACACTGTTTTCCAGAGTGGCTGCACCAGCTTGCATTCCCACCAACAGCGTAGGAGGGTTCCCCTTTCTCCGCATCCCCGCCATCACTTGTTATTTCTTATAGGAAATTATCTTATTTCTTTATAGTGTCAGAATATGGACTAAAATTTATATCTAGAGATGACCAGCAGGAGTGTTCTATTACCTCACATCACAAATCCCCATGAGCTACAGTGAAGACTGTATGAGAACAGTAGCTTCAAGGACACAGCACAATGCCTGGCTAAATATTCATTTATATTTTAGTACAGAACAATGGGTAAGAGCATGGATTCTGGCACCAGCTTGGCAGAGCTGGAACCTGGCTGTGTCACCTATTTGCTATAGGATCTCTGCCTCAGTTTCCACATCAATAAAATGGGGATAACAGAGTTACTGTGAGGATTCACTGAGTGGCTCCATAGGAAGGACTTAAACCAGTTCCTGGCACACAATAAACACTCAACAAATGCTAGTCATTCTTGTTATTACTGTGGATGGATTTTAGGGTAAATCATGCCCGTGAAATTCACCTGGGTAGAGGAAAAGCCAGATGAGGTGTTTCAATCTCATTCAACACCGTGTGAGCATCAGCGGTCAGAGGCTGTGTCAGAAGAAAAATCAGAGCTACAGCCCCACCGAAGCGTACAAGTCCCCGCACAGGACCTTATTTCTCTGTGGCGTGGACCTTCTTTCATCAAATCTAACTCAGGAGCGCCTGGGGGGCTCAGTCAGTTAAGCGTCCGTCTCCTGGTTTTGGCTCAGGTCGTGATCTCAGGGTCCTGGGATTCAGTGCCGCTTCGGGCTCCGCAGGGAGTCTGCTGGACACTCTCTCTCTCTCTGCCCATTCCCCCTGCATTCTTGCTCTAATATAAATGGGTGAAACTTAAAAAAAAAACAAAAACCAAAACTATAGAAGTTGAGATTGGGAGGTTCAAATACTGTCAATACAGTTAGGGAAGAATTTGGGCCACTGTCTGAGCCTTAAATGACTAAAATAAAAAATGGGCAGAGGCTGAAGGGACCTCCTCAGGTGAGCAGCCCTAACAGGGAGCACACACTCGCTGGGGGTGCATGCTGGGGGTGGGGGGGAGGTGGTAAACTGAAACAAGGCCGGAAAGGAGATCTGGAGCCGGGCTTCAGACCCCCATCTCTGGGTGAGTGGTTCCGCTGACTTGTACACTGCTTATACGTGTCTTAACTAATTTATAACAAGCAAATCTGACTCAACCAAGTCAACCTAAGCAAATTTCTCTAAGTGACCTTTCTTAACTACTCGGGTCAGGTGAGAGGGCTTCTCTTCTCTCTCTCTCTGGTGGACCATGATTTTGCAACCACTTTTGTCCTGAAAGAATCCAAAATACTCCGGGCATCAAAGCACTGCAAATTTTGAAAAGCATAAAGGACAAGATGAATAAGCAAAGGAGCAGAAAAAGTAGAAAATACACAGAAAGCAGCTTGGATCTGAGAACAAGAATCCTGAATCTTGCCCATCAAATGCAGGCCTGTGAGGCTGTGTTTGGACTGTGAACAGTTCAAACTAACAGGTTGAAAGATATGGTCAACCTTTTACAAATATTTCACACCTCCCGGATGAACCTACTGCTCACGCTTCCCACCAACTTTTCTGTGCCTTCTTTATTTTCTCAGTTCAGTACTGACGGTTTCTAGGGTTTAAGTTTGCAAAAGGATGAAAGGAGTTTGGCGGTACGTTTACCACATGTTTAAAGTTGGTCAGGGCTAACGCTACCACAGAGACTTCTTTCCGCACCTGAAGACAACTTCTGGAGGGGCAGGTCTCCCGCACCAGTGCTGCTGGCCCTCCAGAACTCCTTCGCCAACTCTGAAGAAATGGTGCACATCCCCCTCTCCTCCCCACAAAGAAACAGCTGCCTGTCCACTCAACTGACGTACAAAATCAACCAGGGTATCTGGGATTCTGACCAATTACTGGAGAACATCATGAGCACTGAGCGGAACTCCAATCCTTAAGCAGAGTACCTCTATTCTTAGGGAACAGCAGGGTTTGGTTCAGTTGGCAACACTGCGGGCCTCGGGATCAAGAGGTCACAGTGTCACATTTCACACAAGAACTCCAGTTTACAACCCGTGCTGACACTCCTGCAGAATCATTGAAGAGGCATTAAATGACAGTCCCATCAAAAACCAAGTATCCCGCAAAACTTCAAACCTCGAAAGACAACATGGAAACAAAACTGGACATACCAACAGTTCCTTTAAACAACAGCCCATGTGCCTAGAAACAGGAGAGAGAAAGAGAGTGCGAGTGACTAGGTTTTGGCCAAACGTAGGATAAATGAATTAGATTTCATAACAACATTGGCATTTGCTCTCAAACACTGCCCTGGTTCCAAAGAGAGTGGAACAGCATGTGCAATAAAGATCTCATTAACAGTCAGCTCTGGTGTCTAAATATTTCTATTAAATAATTGAGCCTCACACCAGGGTGGGGGGCTAAAAATATAGGAAAAATTTTTGCAGAAATGAGAGGCTGTATCAAGAGATTTCATGTAGACAATCCACAAGCACACGACTCAGACAGGGCGGCACCAAGTGATTAACAGCCCTTTACAAAAATAGATAAATAATGTTGCAATACACACGCTCTCATCTGAAACACTAGGCTGAATTCCTGAAAGCAGAAGCTGATTCTGTACTTTAAAACAGGCATCCTAGCACAATCAGTAAACCTCATTTAAAATTTACACAACAGGTATCTTAATGTAAAGAACACCAGAGTTCCTAAAATGTCAAGAGGTAACTTTCCTTAAATAAAACTATGTTTTCCCTACTTAAAGTTATACGATGAAATATTTTCCTCCCATGGAAATAAGCCAGCCCTAAGATCATGTTAAAAACTCTATCACTTGAACTAATTTTGGGCATAGTTGGGGAAATATGTAAATAAAGTGTAAATAAAGTTTTCTAATGCCATGAATTTTTAGCTTTCATTTTCCATGGGCTTGTCTGTTATCATGATTTCCAGTGCTCGAAGAGCTTCTGTTAGGACTCCTGACCACAGGTCTGGAGCCAGAAGGCAGAGGGGAGGTCATGCCGCCCCCCGCACGCACGCACGCACGCGGACTGCCAAAGCTGGAGGGCCTCCCAGGCCACACCTGACAGGCTGTGGCGCCGGCTCCGCATGTCTTTACGACCAAGCCCACTTTGTCTTCATCAGGTACTATGAACAAAGCCATTCCTGTTGCTTAACATTCCCAGAGGTGGGAAATTCCAAGCAGGACAGATCCACTAAGGAAATGACCATGATGAGTGTCCATTTGAACCTGCTACTGTTTTCAGTTATTTTGTAAGAGCAGGACGACACGAGCCTAAGTGAAATCCTTACGGACCAGGCACTGACATGTAATCTGTTGGACTGAAACACTGATTTTCAGATAAAGCAAGACGTCCGTGCAACCTCCTCTCTCTTAGCACCTGCACTACGTGACTGGCTCTTAGCAGTAAAAAAACCCGGTCACACAGGACGAGAGAGGCTCCATTTGCAGCTGGAGCAGCACTCTCACAGGCTCCACTGCACACACAGACGTAACAAGGACACCTCGGTCAAGCAGCAGTTGGGCGTGGTGGCAGGAGGGGGGGCGCTGAACTGCCAACCCTGTGACATGAAAATCCACCGTTTCACAGCTCAGGGCATGTGTTTAAGCGTATGAAGGAGGACGTAAGTGTACATGAAATCTACAAACTCTTCTCACTTCTTTCAGCAACTATTTGATAATCACAGTCCCTCAGGAAGCTTTCGTAGGAGTAGGTAATTCATCCTCATTGGAGTCATTTCTTCTAAGGAACACGGTAAAGAAATTTAAGCACACAAAAGGCAGATGAAACATCTTTTTTTCTAGGCAAAAATAAGTAAATAAATAAAGCATCCTCTATTAGTTCACCAAGTGTTTGTTAAACACAAAATGAGTACTCAATATCGAATGCGCCTCTATGGGAAATACAGTGTAGACTTAACTCATTCTACCAAGAGATTTGTTGCAGGACCAAAACTAAAAAACTTTTATAATCGTGAGGAGATAGCTATCGACTGAACAGAAATAGTGAGTGGTGAATCTGTATGTCTCCTCACCTCTTCAAGGAAGACGTGCCCTCTACACGACACATCCGAGACCACACAGAGCGCTAGCGGTGAGGCCTGGTGAGCGCTCCTACTAAGTTCTCACACAGCGAGTCTCCAACACACAACGACCCTGACGGTAAAGGAGTAACACCAGTAAGATCAAAGGGGGTACACACAACACACACTCAAAAGGAAGTGTCTTCCTGTGTTTTTCTCTCAAATTAAAGCTTCATGCAAATCACTACCCCACTCACAGAACATCAGCCTTCTTCCACACCCTGGGATGAAGAAAGCACCAAAATACCATCAGCAATTGGTATTACCGCCTACAATGGGTGTAAAGAAAAAACTCTAAGTTACACTTGACAATCAGAACAGTCCAAAATTAAATCAAAACAGTAAAGAAGAGACCCCCAAAGATTTGGAAAAAGTGTGGGGCTGCTGTGCAGCGGCCCGGCCAGCCACAGCCAGCACTGCCCATGGGAAGCAGGAGTCGCTCCCGGGGCAGCCTCGGAACTCGCCGTGTCTGCGCTAACAGGAGACACCAATGAAAGAGCCAAAGGTTAAATCTGCAATTCTCGTTTCTAGTACCTTTAGATAATAAGCAACTAGTGACATGTCGGCATTTTCTCAAACAGAAGCAGTATTTATTAAAATCAGTGTGCATTCTTACCAAAACTAATCACCGATTCTTCATCTGGAAAGGTCAGCCCTGTCTTCCCTAACTCCATCCCTAAATATCAATTCCATCTTCATTCCTACCTAAACCCCTTCATGTCAGCGTCTGAGCTTTTTTACTTCCCTTTTCCTCCCAAGTAAGTCACAATAACAAAAACCCCTCCTCTAAAAATACCCCTCCTGTTGCCCAAGTTACTGTTTTTGCTCAACAGTGGTTAATTATCTGGTAAACTTAGTATACTTTATGTTAAACAGAAAGCACTGTAAATACAACATCAGGTCGGAAAATACTTTATATAAAGGCCTGGGCAGTCACATGAAGGTGCTCACGGAGCTCCAGAGTTTGAGATCACACACTGCAATCTGCGAAGTCCACGGAGGAGGAAAGCAAGGCTCCTGGGGGCAGGGGAGTCAGTCAGTGACATGACTGGACATTTGCTACAGGCCAGACCCTCCGCTAAGTGCTGGAGACAGAATGCTGAACTGAAAAGGGCCTTGCTGGGGAGCAGGGGGGCGGCAAACAATCAGGCAACTGAAATTCAAGAGGGAAAGTTTTTTAAACCAGATGCAGATTGTGAAGTTACTAAACCACAAATAGAGCAAAGTCAACAAAAGGATTCACTATTCAGTGTAGAATAAAATCCTTCTAAACAACCAAAGACCAAACTGCCCCACAAACCTCCAACACAGCAATCTCTTCTTTTTCTGGGTTACCAACACAGACGATGTAGGGCGTTCCCCACTGTTTAGCTCATGCCGTCTGTAACTGTTCCCACACACCTCGCCTCCTAACTGAGGACAGGGACCCTGTGGCTGTCAGTCCTGTTCCTAGCTCGGAGCACGGCACCGAAGCCTTCAGAAGGCAGCACAACAGAGGCAAAGGACTCGGTATTTCTGAAATGACTGTGAAAGACGCTGAAAAGCAATTCTCAGCATTTTTTGGTGAGCAGTTAATACGTGCTCGCTCTATGGCGGGTGTGTGGGGGGGTACAGTAAGTCTGTAGGTGAAACCCGACTCCCAGCAAGGCCCATGGGAGGCCAGAAGAGGGGACCATAAGGCAGACTTGGGGTAGGAAAAATCTGGAAAGACACTCGAGGGGGGGATGTGTATTTCATCTAAACAGTTCCTGGAAGGGGAGCGGGGTGAGGAAATCCAAAAAGCAATTCCCAAAAGCCACCACTCTGCTAATGACAGAAATGTCCAAAATCTCAGCTTAGGTTAAAACTAAGAAATTTCTCTGGATTGTAACTGCCACCGTGTAGAGTCTCACTATTTCACACAATCTAACTGTGGAACTCAAGGGGATTACTCAGAGAGTAGGGTGCCCCGTCACGTGGGGGACACCCTGCGTTCTTCCATGTCAGGGGTGGGGGGAGGGGAGAGCTGCAGACACAGTAAGTTAGGAAATACTTACCTCCTATAGATAAATGTCCGTGACTAGAAAACCATTTCAAACAGCCTATGTTATCATAGCTACAAATGTCAACACTTTCAGAGAATTAGAATTAAAAGCAGATTTCAATTCTTGTAACATAAATCCTGATTTTATGAATTGATGCTTTCCTGAAATTAAAATTACAGGTATTACTAAAAACCATTTTTCTCATTTAAAATTTTCCTGAAATTGAATGAACAGTGGGAAAATTGATTTTTTTAATAGGGTGGAGAATACTGTGGAACAGTGTGTGAATTTTTTATAGAAAAGCTACCAAGTTCTAAAAGTTTGACAGGAAAGAAAGGTTGTAAAATTCACAGATTAGAAGTGTCCTGTTGAAGATAAAACTGCTATTAATTTTATCCTGAGCAGAAGGAAGCTCACTCGTTTTCAGTTCATTATTGCTGTCATTTAAGCAAATATAATTTCCAACAACATTCCGATAACCTAATTTCATTCAATGATGACCAAAAAAACCACATATGAGATTGTTTTATTTTCTACCAATATTAAAAAAAAACCAAAAGGGGCACCTGGGTGTCTCAGTAGGTGAAGCATCTGCCTTTCGCTCAGGTCATGATCCCAGGGTCCTGGGAGCGAGCCCCACGTCAGGCTCTCTGCTCAGTGGGAAGTCTGCTTCTCCCTCTCCCCACCTCTCCTTGTGCTTTCTCTCTAATAAATGAATAAAATCTTTAAAAACACTATACACACACACACACACACACACACACACACACACACACACACACAAACTCACCCCAAAACTCTATGGAAAAATGAATGTTTTCATAGGTAAGCCAATCAAACTCCTCCCAAACACAGACTCCAGGTCTAAAGGATGTATACATTAAATTGGAATTCCTTTGATAGACAAATCCCAACATCTGTTTTTGTGAGGTTAAGCAAAACTGCCAGACAAGTTCTGCATTTGCTAAGACGACCTGAATTTAAGCAACTACAAGGGAGTGGGGGCCGGGGGGTCACTATATTCCTGGATGCTGAACAGTTTCCTTCTAACCCACATCCTGGCTTGTAGCAGCAGACCCGGGCTCTCGCTGCACACAGGCCGCAGGGCGGGGGCCGCAGGGGCCGCAGGCAGATCAGATTCACCGCCTGGCTCAGCAGCTTTGCCCTGATGGCTTCAGATTGCAGGCCTGAGGAAATGCTCCAGAAATAGCGGCTCTTTTTTCTTGTAAAGCCTCCTCATAGACCTAATACAGCTCCACTACCAAAAATGGAGGGGTCACCATAGACTTTTCCCCTTTTTTTCAAGTCCCGAGAACAACTAGGGATATCCTGCTAACCATGTTACTCATTTTGGGAGTATGAATCACAGGGCCAAAATCTGATTCACGGTTTAAATTCAACTTTTAGATACCATAAATTACAGTGAACTAAACCATTTTTGTAACTACTCAATTCACGAAGAGGAAAATAACTGTTTCTAGAGGCCTCGGTTCTGAAATCAAGGAGAAGGTCTTCACTAACTCCTCACGCACTCGTTCAGACAGGTGGGACGGGCCACAGCCGAGCAACATTGGCACCCAGACGCACCTCCCACCGCACATCACTCGCTTTTAGGTGTACTCACATACACACGTATGACTTCATCATTCAGACAACTCACTGGTCTGTAAGGAACAAAACCTCAATGAATAAAGTCAAATCTACCAGCAAGAACAATGAAGATTTTTCTCACCTCGGTGGAATTTGGGTAGGGAGAGAAAGCAGCACCGTAATTAAATCAAACACTAGGCGGTACCTGAAGGCCATGCTCGTTTCTGCTGCGGTTTTCCATGTGGATCCGAAACTATATTAATACAAAACTAAATAACTTAAAAGTAACTTAAAAATTAACTTAAATAACTTTAAAAAGAACTTAAAAAAAACTTAAAATAAATAAAACACGAGAGACAAGTTTTAGAGGATGATTCGAATCAGACCCTAACCGGAATTCACGATCTTGAACACAAAACCCTCAAGTGTAACCAAGAAGCCCGTATTCTGTCTAACCCACTGAGTGGTTTCAAAATAACCTGGCTGATCAGACGGTGTCCAAAAAGGGATACACTTATCAACTTATATTATATTATTCACAAAAAATGAGATTTTACTTAATAAACTGTTTTCCAGTGTGATTATGTCCCCCTCTGAATTTTTTTGACCCCAGATGGTAATTCATCTATCCTGCACATCGTTTTTTAAAACTTCCCATCTAAGTGTGGTGGACAAACACATGGGCAAGGTATTCTGCAGCTCTTCCCATCAAGGAGCACTCTACTTCCCAAGCCCCCAAGTCTGGGCTGACCGTGTCTGGAGCTTAGACCAACAGGACCTCTGAGCGCAAAAGAGAGGTCTCAGGAGCACACAGCAGGAGGGAAGCCACCTCCGAAGCAAACGGACCTCAGAGTGAAACACACCTTGCAAGCACGTGGGAGAAATCCCGGGTCCTGCGTCCGCCCCCCAGCTGGAGACTTTCTGCCCTGGCAGCCCAGCATACCCAGACAGCCTGCAGCAAAGGGCCCCCACGTGCTTTACTGCGGGAGCTGTGATCTGACTGTGATCTGAGCGGCTGCAGATGCCGCTGCTGGTGACCGGACTCATTTCTCCACCACCAGCATTCCTGAACTACGGATGGACTCTGGAGCCACGGTAAACTTGGAGTTAAAGAATTCAGAATGTCCTGCCCCCACAAAACTTTAATAAATTTAAAATCCTCGAGTGTTTTAAAAGACAAAATTTATGGGTGCCTAGGTGGCTCAGTCGGTTGAGTGTCTGCCTTGGGCTCAGGTCATGGTCCCAGGGTCCTGGGATCAAGCCCCGCGTCGGGCTCCCTGCTCCACGGGAAGCCTGCTTCTCCCTCTCCCACTCCCCCTGCTTGTGTTCCCTCTCTCGCTGTGTCTCTCTCTCTGTCAAAAAATAAATAAAATCTTAAAAAAAAAAGATAAAACTCAGTTTCCACAGTAACTTATACTGATGATAGGCAGAATATTAGATTTGTTTTACAACTTATTTACTTTTTTAAAAGATTTTATTTGAGAGACAGAGAGAAAACGCACACGTGAGCAGGGGGAGGAGGACCGGAGGCAGAGGGAGAAGCAGACTCCCCGCCGAGCAGGGAGCCCGATGAGGGACTCGATCCCAGGACCCTGGGACCATGACCTGAGCCGAAGGCAGACGCTTAACCAACTGAGCCACCCAGACATCCTCGTTTTACAATTTATTTTAATAAACTGATAAATAAGCACTCAAATGTTTATTTGGTTTTGGTAACATAAAATGGACTAAACTGATTCTGCTTGTCTGAAATGAATTCTAAAGTTTAATTTAAAAAAATTCTTTAAATCTCTGAAAGTTTTAGGTATCAGCAGCTTTCCAATACAACTTTAACAAGTAAAAACCAAGGGCACCTGGCTGACTTAGCTGATGAAGCATGTGACTTGATCTCAGGGTTGTGAGTTTGAGCCCCACACAGAGTGTAGAGATTACTTAAATAAAGGAAACTTTAAAAAAATAATAAAATAGGGGCTCCTGGGTGGCTCAGTCAGGTAAAACTCTGCCATCAGCTCAGGTCATGATCTCAGGGTCCTGGGATCGAGTCCTGCATCGGGCTCCTTGCTCAGTGGGGGGCCTGCTTCTCCCTCTCCCTCTCTCATGAGTACATAAATAAAATCTTTAAAACATAATAATAAAATAAAAAATAAAAAGCAAAAAATTGTAATTCCTTACACCATACTTTGTTATTAATTCTATTTGTGCAGCATATGAAATAATGTATGAAAAGGACCCATGTTCACTTCTCATAATCCTGATAAAGTTTACGTGGTAAAGAAATGGACGGTAAGCTGCATTTAAACAGTCCCAGAAAAATGGAAAGAAACCCCTTCAACTAGCAGTTTCTGATAAATACTGTCAAAAGATAGCAACAAAACAATCTTAAAATAGGCTGTAACATCAAAATAAACTTTCAAAATGCATACAGGATAAAACTGTATTTGACAATGTTCATGTAATGGGCGGTCCTCACTTTTAAAACATTTTTTTTCCAAGCAGTGAATCAGACCATTTAATGGTTTTTCAAGTGTTATGATATTGGAACTGTTTTTTTGTTTTGTTTTAATGCCCAAAGTCAGGGTACAGATTTAACCAGTGAATAGGCTCATTTTGATGAAGGGAGGGAGTCTGTCAAAGACACAAATGTCATTCAAGAGGAGAAGGGCACACCCTTTAGCGGCTCCCAGAAAACCTGCGTGCACCTCTGTCCTGACTCCCCACTGGTCCACCTCCACAGACACGGAGTAGAGAATGCTAAGTGCACTCGCACGACTGGATGAGAGCCTTTTCAGGGCCCCCTGCCACCACCTCCTTACTTCTCCCCTGGACTCCCAGACATCTTCTCCTCACTGGTATCACTTTCCAACAACACGTTTACTCCTTCAACTAATTCAAAAGCAGTCAACTATTCATTGTCCATGGAACAAACCTGTAATAACTTAACATAAAACTACTGTTCATTTGCACCCAGAAAACATGCAGTACTTTTTTAGTAGCCTTAGTTATCTGAGTTTAAGAACAATCTCAAACTTATAAAATTAACTTCAGAATACAAAAAGTAAATCCTCTAGCATCTTTTTAGGATGGAGTTGAGTAGCCCCAGTAATTATGCAGGGACTATAGGCATTCATCAGGCTGGCCATCAAGCAGTGGACTCTGAAATAAATGAGCAGTCCAAGGGATGTCATCCGCCAATAAATACAGCAAGAACAAAGAGGGCAACATCTACCTTTAGTGAGCTTATACTGAGTTAGCCTCAGCAGGTTCTCCAGGGAGAGAGTCAGCAGTGAAAAGACTAACAAGAGGACGTGCAAGAAATCGGGGTCTTGAGACCCCTCCAGTCCTGACTGACATAGTATGAATTTGGTCCCAACTCCACAGAGTGGGACCCAGCGAACCCTTAAAACAATGTCTGCTCCCTAAATCCACTAGGCAGCTATTTACGACATTAAGAGACCTCTAAGCATGTCTACTGAGCTCAAAGAAAGATAACAAAGAAGAGCAGGGAGAAAGACCATTAGCTACATCAATGTGAGCGACCCAACACACACCATCCAGAACCGAGTGGGTCTTTTTTGAGGAGAAACACCCTGTGTTTACACAACTGGAGTCAGGGAGTCAGGCTACTGAAAGGCCGTGCCAATTCTTACCTACAGTGTGATGGACACGAACTGGGAACTCAAACGCACACGCACAAAGGACGTGCTTTGTCTTCAAATAGAGGACAGTGATCTTAATTCCACGTATCACTGTCTAGCTAACAGTGTTCATTTTGTCACCCAGAAGGGGCGATCTGTACCCGTCCTAACAGGAAGGTCTGCACACCCTCCAGCTGGGAGGGGTTAAAAATGATCCTATTACATCATCTGGAGCCCATCCAAACTACACGATTTCGGAAACATAACCTATATCAGTCTGAACATGTGTAGAGGAAAAACAGAAACATCTGTATTTTGGCCAACTCTTCCCCAGAGGGCCTTTAAAAAAAAAGTTATGCAGGAGGGTTCAGTAAATTTTAACTGTGACCCCCAGTACTGGTAAGGATTAGTTCCAGGCAGGTCTCAGAAATCTCCATTTATTTAGCTCTCTCCTAACCTTAGCATTTGGCTACTTTTAATACACATCCCTACTCTACATATTTAAACTAAGATACATTGATTCTGTTCCATTCTTCTACACCACACAACAGTTTAATACCTTTTCCAATCCAGAATTATCCACTTTTTTGGTATCATTTCACACTGTTCTCTGATGGCTAGAGCGCTCTGGTCTGGTTTTGTATTGGTCATTTAGGATTTTATGTGGTTTAAAAGGTTTTCCTCCTCTTCTTCCACAAAGGATTTCCATACGTAACTGCTTTTTACCTAATCAAGGCAGAGGCTGCTGACAAAGTGGAACTGGATAAATTCAATGATGTTAATGACAAAGGGGCTTAAACACATCTCAGTCACTACTATGGGTGAATCCATTTCAAACTAAACCCAATTTTCATGAAATTCTAACCACTTACCTCTCCACGGTTATATTCACAGGTAGAAAATATTCTATGTTGTTTTATTTTATGACATCTACAATAACCTACTGAAGAATGAGCACTTGCCAGGGAAAGCAGCTGCCAAAACTAAGATAAAACCAAGTCGTATACCTCTGGGGTTAACCTATATAAGTACACTAATAACATCTAATCAATTTAGATATGCACAAATGTTTCTTTATTCTAAACACCATCTATACTGATGCAAACAGGGGGAGGAAGACACGAGGTAACTCTGTAAGGTTGTTTAACTTTATGGCCCTGTATACCAAAGACCTCGAAAGGACCTACGGCAGGAGCATCTCCATGGTCACATGCAGGAGCAGGAATCGGGTCTCCCATGCTCTGTCCCTGCACACGACTGCAGAATCCAAGCCCTTTGAACAAAATGCCTATTACCTTGTTGTCAAAGTATACAGTTCCCCCTTTAGGAAAATCTAACACATGAAGATATAAACTAGCACAACTGTCACTAAAGGGAACAGATTAATTGAATTAATCATCTGTCTAATAAAATCATTTAATGAAGTATTCATTAAAAAGTGATCCTGCAGGGGCACCTGGATGGCTCAGTCAGTTAAGTGCTAGACTCTTGGTTTCGGCTCAGAGGATGATCTCAGGGTTGAGAGATCGAGCCCCCCGTTGGGCTCCATGCTCAGAGTGGAGCTGGCTGGAAACTCCCTCTCCCTCTGCCCCTCCTGTTCATGCGCTCTCTCCCTCTCTCAAATATATAAATAAATCTTTAAAAAAAAAAAGTGACCCTGTAATACGTAGGTCGAGTCATATGAAATTGTCAGTAGTCACTGTGTGGAGCGTAGAAGCCTGGCAACTTTACATAGTCAACCTAATAATTACAAATTGGATTCATAAAGATTTATTTTACCTACAACTTTTTATAAAAAACTATTGCACACCCCCTCCTGTCCCAAGCAGGAGATGGAAACCGATGTTCTAGAGAAACAGACCCAGAGGCTCTGGATTCAGACACCTGGTACGGCCAAGAGCAGGGACGAAGCCCCTGACTGCCCAGGCTGTTGTGCCCTGAGCCCCAGCAGTCAGCCTTCCCTACCACCGTCAGTGCTCCTTGTTAGGGAGAGGGCAGCAGGTTTTTACCTGCAGGAACTGGCCATGCCAGGAGAACGGGCATTTAGGGCCCCACACAACTTGAGGGCCCGGCTGGTCCCAGTTTTACCACACTCTACAGTGAAGCCCACTTAAGAAATGAAAGCAGCAGAAGAAAACTTCAAAAGAAACACCCAGGTGCACCTGGGTGGCTCAGATGGTTCAGTGTCTGCCTTCGGCTCAGGTCGTGATCCCGGGGTCCTGGGATAGAGCCCTGCGTGGGCCTCCCTGCTCAGCGGGGAGCCTGCTTCTCCCTCTCCCTCTGCCCCTCCCCTGGCTCATGCTCTCTCTCTCTCTCTCAAATAAAATCTTTAAAAAAAGAAACACTATGTCAACAATTTATAAAAAAAAAAAAGGAAAAAAACCCACAAAAAACACACCCACTATAAAATCCTCAGATATTCTATCACTACATCCATGAAATAAGAATGGCATGTTATTAAAAATAGCAAAGGAACAATGAGCTCAGAAAAAGAATCCCTGGAAATTTAGAATGATGAGCAGCTTTTGGGGAAAAAAACAAAACAATGATTAAAAAATTAAAAGCTAAGTTAAAGGAATCTTCCAGAAGGCATAACAGAAGGATAAGGGAAGAAAAATAGAGAAGATAAAATTAAGGAGTTATTCTGATGAGCAGGAATTCCAGAAGAAGAAAACAGAACAGACTGGAAGAAGTTATCCAAGAATGGATAAAAGAAATCTTTCCCAGGATCCAAGGCCAAGGTGGGCATCCGCACCACAGACCTGAAAGAGGAACCTGACTTTCCAAGCCGTGAAATTTTTACAATGAATAAAAAAAGGTACATACCAAGGCATATCTTGAAATTTAAGGACTCCCCCCAAAGATAAAGACAAAGAATACTAAAATCCCCACAGGAGGCAAAATGGGTTTAACTGTTCAATGAGAAAACTGGGAGCTAAAATAAAATGGAGCACTGCCTTCAAAACTCCAAGGGAAAATAATCTTAGCCTTGAATTCTACAACCTAACTGCCCATCAAATGTCAACAAAAATATTTTTAGACATAAAGGATCTCAATGCAGTTACCTACCATTCACCCCTTTCTTCAGTAAATTCCTGAAGGATGAACCAACTCTAAGAGTGAGCAAACCAAGAAAAACAGTCAACAGAGTTCCCAACAGAGAAGAGTGATGCGGGGACTTGCCAGAATGCGAAGGAACGCGGGAGCCCCCTTAGGACTCCTCTGAAGCAACCATTCTAATCCAGAACACAAAGAAAAGGAAGGACTCAGGGTTGTTTCCAAGGGGGCAAAACACCAGCGGAAACACTAATGAAAAAACAAGGCAATTAACAATTCCAAGAAAATATCAAAGCTGTTCAGAAACTCATATGTATTGTACAGCTCAGCTTCAGGCAAGCCGGAAAGAGCCTTAAGACTGTAAAAGTACCTAACAAAAAAATTATAGAAATTATACTGGGAGGATTAAGGAAAGAAGGATTTTAGGAGGTGCAGAAACTTTAAGAAACAGCAGTGCAGCACATTTTATAACTACAGAGTTTTCTTAAGTCGGTGGGGGAGGGGAGAGATCTCAAAGGAGTTCCAAGTGTTTGCCTTGGGAGAATGCAAGCCAGAGATAAAGAAAAGTAGGCCAGAAGTGCCTTTCTTCTTTACAAACCTTAAAGTCCCTAAGGGACTTTCTAAATCTATGTATATGTTATTCCCCTCAAAATTAAATATCAAAATACATATTTATATGTGAGGCTACGAAAATGAGAATCTTCAAACCCCTCTCCTTGGCAGAATCCAGGTGCTTCTGCCCCTACTTTCTCCTTTCCTGAATCTTCCAATTCCCTCTAATGAACACGTCACTTTTATAATAGAAAATACTTTACTAAAAATCCACAAAACCTGATTGACACATGGAGGAGGAGGAAGAGGGAGCACAATTTTATAAATGTAAAACAAAACCCCACATTCACGCTGACAAAGAGAAAGACAATCCCCACCTTACCCCCACCTCCTAGATGATGGGGTTTAGCTCCTCCCCAGAAGCTACTCCATGTTGGAGGCTGTTCAAGATGCGTGGGAAGTTAAATTTCAAACAATTTTGTGGTCCACATTCAATTTTGTGAAAGTAGAGTCGCACTCTGAGTAAAGTCATCATTACTCTAAACCCCAAACCAAATTGTCTATGTCAAAAAGCACATCTCTCAGGGCGCCTCGGTGGCTCAGTCGTTCAGCAACTGCCTTCAGCTCAAGTCATGATCCCAGGGTCCTGGGATCGAGCCCCGTATCAGGCTCTCTGCTCGGCGGGAAGCCTGCTTCTCCCTCTCCCCCTGCTTGTGTTCCCTCTCTCGCTGTGTCTCTGTCAAATAAATAAATAAAATCTTAAAAAAAAAAAAAGCACATCTCTCTAAACGTACTTCTTGGTCAAATAAAGACCTTACCTGAAAAACAAAAATTCTCCTCACTTTAGGTTAAGTAAGCAATTGCAAGAAGAAAAAAAGAGCTTTAACAAACGTACCCTCACCACTCCCAAATCAGGACCTGGCTGCTGAAGAATGTGCTAAGTCTAGTGACTAACACTACCCATGAAGAGATACAGAAGCACACCAGAGATAGCCAAGTAACAGCCCTAACCACAAATAAAGCACTGGAAATATCTGGTGGAAGAAAACAGCGATATTTTAATAGAGACCCTTATTTGCGTTGTTCCGTAGACTTTCCACATTATTCAGAGAAACATCTTATCAGTTGATACTTCATGGTTTTGATTCTTGTCATGCTAAGAGCCAAATGAGGATTAAACGGACCACTTTTTCTTGTCTAAAATATTAAAAGGGAAGAAGAAAAAAAAGGACCACTGTGATTTAGACCCAACTTCTTTGTTAGCTTTTGGAAGGGGTCAAGCCCTTCGCAAGTGCAAGTGCTTCCCCTCGTAGTGTAGTACTTCTTCCCGGGAACTTGGTGCCACAGTACTCAAGCAACCAGAGCCCTGAAACAGTGCTTCTTCATAAAAACAGCACCGTCCCCTTCATGGCTTGCAGTTCTGATGGATCCTGAAGACCTCCCTTCATCCAATGCTACTCCGCTATTATTAGACTTTCAAGTCATAATTAATGGCTAAATTAAACTGTTACTGAAGGGGGTAAATTAAGTATGAACAATCTTAAATCTTAACAAATGATTTTTAAAGTGACTTCACTTTGATTTGCCCTAAGCCTAAACTTCAGTACACATTTTGACAACTAAAAGGTTAGGCTCAGAGTCTGCCTCTCCCCCAAATCCTTAAGGTAAAAGGCAATTCAGATTCATGGTAGCAATACTATTTTAGGTGCTAATTTACATTACTTTTCTAACTATCAAGTAAAACTCATTACATTAATAATGGGGACCGATCTCAGGTTTTCAAAAACATGTTTTCTTAAGTTTCAACTATTCAAATGGTACCTAGCTTTTTTTCTTTTTTTGTAAAGATTTTATTTATTTGACAGAGAGAGACACAGCGAGAGAGGGAACACAAGCAGGGGGACTGGGAGAGGGAGAAGCAGGCTTCCCGCGGAGCAGGGAGCCCGATGCGGGGCTCTGTCCCAGGACCCTGGGATCATGACTTGAGCCTGAGCCGAAGGCAGAGGCTCAACGACTGAGCGACCCAGGTGGCCCACCTAAGCTTTTTTCTTAATAGTTAACGTGAGGCTTTTGGGGAAAAGTATTTTTGAATGTTATTTTTTATAGAAAATGAGCCTACCATCTTGTAGCCAACTGAGAGTTTGCTGTATTTCACTGTTAGTTTGTCAGCTACCTTTCTTAGTTCACATAAAAATTGCTCATTTTTCTCCTCAGGAAATAAATTAATCTCTATGTTCTGTTTACTCTTTCACATCCGCTACCTCCAAACTATTTTTCTTCTGCCCCTGTACTCAACAGTGCCTCCAGTTTTTCTGCTTAAATCACGTGGCACTGTGGCCATTCTTGCCCAGGCCACCCACCCACTGAGCAGAGGCAAGCATTTCTTCTGCGGGGGGGGGGGGGGGGGGGTGGTAGGGGCAAAGTTTCATCTCCCCCCTCCCTCCCCAGCACCGCTACAGCAAGACAAACAGGCACACACCGGCACTCCCCTCAGACAGGGAAACACTCTGTGATTGCAATTTGAATTTTTTTTCTTTTTGCAGCTTAATCAACATTTAATGGCAATATTACAAGCTTTTCATTTTTAACGGGAAATCACTTGGGTTACCCTAGTCATATCAAGAAACCAGAAAACAGAATAGCCTTATTCTCTATGAAGCTGTTCCTTTTTAAAACATCCAATCTGTATTATGGTAACATATACTGTGTTTTTAGTCTCCTACTGGGCAAGTGTGTGGGAGAAGCATACGTCAAATTATAGTATGAAACGGTTTAATCATCTTTAATCAATACATTTCTGAGGTAGCTTTAATTAGGCCAGTGGAACATTCACTTCTGAAATAACATGTAGCAAAAAAAGAAGCAAACCAATTATAGTGATCAATAACATCTGCAAGGCAAGTTCATTTAATGTTGAAATACTGCCTCAGTTATATGCTGTGCAATGTTGAAAATCTCTGGAAAAATACCTTTTCAAAATGTGGATCAACATACTCAATATAACTTTTAATCAAATCAGGGCCACAAGAAACCTTCAATCTTCAAGGACTAAAAACACTATGGCCAGTTATTCAGAAAATGACAAATAACAAATGAAACAGATTCATCTTTAAAAATTACAAGAACATTATTACAGCAATGCAAATGTACAGACTTTTAAGATCACTGAATCAGATTTCTTAAACCATATTATAATTCTATATCATACATTATATACAAGAAGTTCTTTGTAACTATTACCATTAACAGTTACAAGGTATCAGATTCAATAAAATAAAATCTGAGAAGTAAAAACACGCCTTGTAACCAGAAATATTATAGAATACTAATTCAGGAAGTCATTCAGCAGCCTATAAAGAAATAGGAAGTTGTTGACCACCTACTTGAAGAACCATTTCCTGTAGGAAAACTATAAGACAGCTGAAGAAGGCAATAATTCTCAGAGTAATACAGAGAAGAATTCTTTTAAAACAAAAGCTCAATACACAATGTTGACAAGATTAGTTTTAAAAACAGTAAACTCACTAGCACAGATATTACACATAATATACAGATGGGGAGCCTTTTTCACATACTTCAGAATCATACCAGAGCTCAATATGTGTTAGTGATAAATGCAGCTTCCTTCCTTGTCACTTGCCAGGCTAAGAAACGTCCTTTCTCCAGATCTCACTGAGCTACGGAGGGCTTCAGAAATAGCAATGATCACTTGCCTATAATCCTTCAGTACTTATGCTGCTTTGAAACTAGAAGATGGGCCAACTGACCAAAACGTCATCATCTATGGTCACAAGGCAACAATTGGTTTCCAAAGTCAACATTTCTAACTTTTCAATCAAATTACATCACCTTACATGTCTGGATCATTCACAGTCAAATTTCTTCATGCCAAGTATAAACTTCAACAAATTATATACTTTGTAACTTATAAGTTAGTTCCCATGATTATCTTAAAAGATGTATATAAAAATAAAAAAATAAAAAGATGTGTATAGCAAAATACAGTTTTTCATTGTTGAAAGAGTATAAAGTAATTAACTAGTATAAATCTGCATTCTACATCTTGATGGCACTAAGGATCTTCTTCAGACACAAGAAAAATATAAATATTGGTCCCAAACAGAGCCTGACTTGAAAACATCACATCAGGATAAAAATAAACTTGGACAATAGCAACTTGGCTCCAAAAGAAGGTTCATTTACCATCATCTCTGACTCATAGTCAGAACAGATACTAATGAGCTCATTTACCTGTGCAGTGTGCAAAAATAAGTCGTGTATGGCAACTCATACAACCCACAACGTCACGAAAGTAGCTAACAACTGGATGTAAACTAACTTTTTATAACTTCTCCAAATTACATATTGTTCCTAAAGCAGATACTGTTTAGAAGAATGCAAAATTTTATAAGCCCACAGTAGCCATCTTCCACAAACCAATGCTTAGGGGCCCTCTCTACCGTTCCTGACAAGTACCCACTAATCCATGATTTCGCCTATCTCTCAGGAAAAATCCTTGTATTTCTGAAATGTTTGATATGAGAAAATTATTCCATGGAGTCTCAAAATCCTCATGTTTCTTATAATAAGTCCAATTTTACTTCTGTGTGAGAGTCCCTCAAAAATCCTAAAGGACCACATTTTCTGGTTTTTGTTTTTTTAATTTTTTCCTTTTCATTTGTTAAGAACAATCATATTTTCTCTCTCCTCTTTTTTCTCTCCCAGGTAAGCTTCTCTCCACTCCCTACAACTATTTTTCACATGGGGTAACTTTCCCTATCATTTTGGCCTGGTTTACCTTCCCTACAGACCCATTCAACTGGGGTGTTCATTAACCCATCTTTATCAGTATCATTAAGAGAAACACTTCTTCTCAAAGGAAAAACCACTGGAAACGTTTTCAAATGGACCTAGAGAACATTTATTTCAGGTCAAAATAACAAGATCATTCAAAATAATGAAAACGTAGGCGGATGTCACCTGTAAGCAATTATTACAAGATACAAAAGACTAAAAAGAGCATAAAGGCTGCTCTTTAACCTTATACTTTTAACTACAGCATCAACCAAAGAAAGGAGGCAAGCAGGCTATTAAGCTGTTTAAAAAATCTCCCCAGGTCAACATGTGACCCAGCAGGGTGAGGTTCAAAAAAGTACAGCCTTTCTTTTTGCTTCCAAGGACCTGGTTTGTCTCCGTTCCTGACGCATCCCTCACAGCTAGCAGCTCTTTCAATCATTTACTTTGGATGTCTGCTTGAGAACAAATGATCTTGCTCATGCAGATGAATTTGCCAGACTTGTGTGTACTTTCCAGTCTCAGGCCCTTTATTGTTCTGGTTGAAACTTGACCCTTTGAAATGGATACCAGGACACCAGAAAATTTAAATTTTAAAAAGAAAAAAAAAGTTACAGGAGAGGGGGCAAAAAAACGGTAGAAACTTTTCAAGATCAAACTTTTTCTCCGCTCTTTTAAACAAGCCTTTCTGAAAACCCTATGTTTCATTACAAACCACCTACCCTTAAAGACAATATAAAATACTTACTAAGACTCACACAACAAAACACTAATTGTATTATCTGATCTAATAACTACATGTTACATTTGCCTTAGACGTAGACTGTCAAGACAGACCTCAATCAAAACCTGGATTGTTTTTCACTTTATCTCAACCTGATTAAACAGCAAGAAGTAAGCAACTTTATTTAAAAACATCAATTTCAGTCTATAATTACTTTAAGGAAAAGTTTTGTATACACTTAAATCCAAAAGGCCAGATAAAAATACTTAGTTCTTATCTACAAATTCGAAGTGAGAAAGGATAAAATTCTATTTTGATCTTTTCAGCCTGAATGAAATTTTGCCATTTTGTTAAAGACAAAAAGTCTCATAAAAATAAATAATGCAATGGCCTTTTGTTTTTGTTTTCCCAGAACAGGATTCTGTCTTGAGGACCTGCTAGCTTGAAAGAAGTTTGCCACGGAGCGATTATAGAAACATGGAAACTCATAGTTCTCTTTACTTTTTGGGCTGGGGCCGGGGTCCGTCACATCAAACTGCAGCTAAAGAGTTTGTGATTTGACAATCTCAAATATTGTAAAATCTGACTCCCAAAGAAGACCTACTTATTTTGTAGTTCTTCTCTACCATTAAAACGTGCATTTGAAGAGATGTCGTTGTGCCACAGATATTTCCTAAGACTATGCCAGCCTCTAAGTCCCACAATTTGAAATGTTTCATTGTATTCTTTCACTTTTAACCTAAGCTAATTAACAGATTTGGAACAAAGTCAAAATGAGAATATCCAAATTGCCACAAAAGAAAAGATTATTAAAAGGCTCTGAACCAAGAATCCATCAAGCTTTCAAAATATTACCCAAGCTGAAGAAGGTAATCAGGTCACGTTAAAGTGAAAAAAAAGTGTGTGTGTGTGTGTGTGTGTGTGTGTGTGTATTATGGGTGTATCTCTATATATAAAACTAAGCTTGACATAAAGTAAAACATAAAAACAAATGACATTTTATCTCCTAATACCACCTACTGTGCTTTCCAAAATAGGTTTTCACTTACTTTAAGAAGTACCTCTGACCGGAAGACGTCTTTGCCATTTCCCAGCCTGCCGGCAGAGGCACATCATCAGGGATCTCAAAAGAAGACTGTCGAAGGTGCTGCGCGGTGGGTGCAGCTGCTGGGCCAGAGACCACTCCGGTGGGCGTCAGGCTCCCGGGGGATACGGCTCCCAGCTGCAGGGAAGCTGGCGAGGAATGAGCTCGAACATGTTGTGGAGTCAGGGCCCCTGCAGTGCCTGCATCAGTACTGGCCTATTGGGAACAGTAAAACAAAAATTTCCTAAGAATTATTTTTAAAGAGGGTCCCTTTAAATTTCCTTGACAGGATTTCATTGCAACCAAATATCTAAGTACCAAAGGCAAAAATTAAAGTTTGACACAGAGGAATATAGATTTATAGGTGTGTATTTTTAAATGCTTTGTGATTTTAGTGTGTATTTTCACAAACATTTGTAACTTTATAGATCAGCAGTCCATCTAAGTTAATTTCTACCTAGCACACATTAGATGTGCCTTCTATACATTTTAGAAGAAAATAGTACAAAATGAATGGAACATTTCTACAGTATGTTGGATTTTAAAACTTAATTTTTTTTAAAGATTTTATTTATTTGAGAGAGAGAGCAAGAGCGGGGGTGGGGGAAGGGGCACAGGCAGAGGGAGAAGCAGACTCCCCGCTGAGCAAGGAGCCCCACTGGGGGTGGGGGGCCTGGACCTGGGGATGCAGGGATCATGACCTGAGCCGAAGGCAGATGCTTAACCATCTGAACCCGTATGGGTGCTGTTCTGAGTTCTAAAAGGTCCCAGGTATAACACGACCCAGGAATATAATAACTATACATTTTCTCTTTTCTTTTCAGCTAGGTTTTAAGTAGTTAATGTTTCTTTCCAAGCCAAGCCCTAAACACAGGACAACTATCATTTTTTCTCACCGTGGACCAATGCCATCAATAAAACCATCACAACTTACACAACTTTTAATGAATGCAAGAGATTCAGAATCATTCAAACGTTCTTAAGACACCTAATGAAATGAAAACCCAACCATGTATTCCTACGTAGATGGTAAAAATGTGAACAGTTCAACTGCAGAAAAAAGTTTGCACCCAGACCCCAAAGATCTGAGTTCCAGGCCAAACTGGCTACTGCGACAGTGAACAAATACCAGTCTCTGTGAGCCTGTTTTGTCATTTGTAAGAGAGCTTCTTTCGTGTGTGTGTATAAACACGAAGGAATTTATATCCAATAGTTTGTGCACAATAGTATTTATAACCCACATCCAGCATAGCTACTTAAATTCCTCATTAGAATTAGGGTTTGATTATTAAAGAACTTCCTAGACTGATACGGGGAAGGAGACTAGAGGCAACCAGCAGAGGCATTTATGCCTTACAGCCAGCCACACCGCTGAGTTTCCAATCAGAATAAACCTGACTTAGGAAATAACCAGCAGAACTAAATAATCAAACTTACAGAGGCACAACACTTAGTTAAGAAACTTACCAAAAACAAACAAAATTAGAGATTATGCACAGAGGATGAATCCATAAACGGCTGGACATAATTCTCGTGGCATTTACAAGAACTTTTCTGCAACTTTTCAGTTGCAGTTCTTTTTGGCTTACATACGCCACAAAATGAGAAACTCATTCTGAGTATTATGCTTTCAAAATATACTCAGGGGCTCGCAGCCCAAATGTGTCGTCCGTAAGGGGCAATGCCAGCACACATTTCCCCGGAAGGAGTCCAGAGACCCAGCCCCAGGCCCAGGAGAAGGAAAAGCGCCCTATCGTGCCCCCTCCTAAGCTGCAAGCAGCTCGATGCTCTCTGCTTCGTCTTCCCTAAGCCGGACTTTCGCCAGCAGGTTCCGTGAGTTTTTCTGAGTTCCCAAACCCCTCTGTCTGCGGCTGGAGAGCACACAACAGGCCTTGCAAACAGGAGGGGCAGGGGAAGGGGAATGGGGGCGCTCACTCTTCTTTCCACTCAAGTTACAGCCCGACTGGACCAACTGCATCGCAGTATTTGGAAAACCAATTAACTTTTGGGCAGAGTTCCTATGCTCAAGTTTAGCCTGAAGCAAGTTCTTCAAGCAGAAGCCCTAAGCAAACAGATGTCCGGGGAGCGGTGGGAATGTGAACACTTTCCCAACAGTCTCTCCTCGGAGCTGGATCGCACCGGCCAGGGCAGCGGGCGCCGTGTGCGCCCCAGCCGCGCTCCCGTCCCCGGGGCGAACTCCAGAGCCAGGGCGAGCCGCGCATTAGTCATCGCTTCCCCAGCACCGCGCGGGGTCGCGGCGGCGCCTCGCAGCCCCGTCCCCCAGGCCGGCGAGGGCTCGCTCCCCCGCGCAGCGGACGCGGTCGGCGGCCCGGACGCCCTCCCCCCGGGGACGCCCCCCGGGTCCGCACACGGATTTGCTTTTAAATTCATACAAATTTGTACCTTCCCCCCAGTCCTCCTCCGGGGGCCCCCCAGCCCCCCCCACGGAGTCGGCCCGACTCCCCGCACACGGGCCCCAGACCCCCCAGTGCCCCGGGCGCCGGCCCTCCCCACCCCCGACTCCCCGCACGGGCCCCCCCGGCCTCCCCCCGGGAGCCGGCCCTCCCCCGTTCCCCACCCGGGAGCCGGGCCCCCGAGTCCCCTTCCCGGGGGCGCCCCCCGAGTCCCTGCACGGGCCTCCAGTCCCCCGCGGGGGGCCCGACCCCGGACCCCCACTCGCCCCGGGCGCCGGCGCCGGGCGCTGACCCCGCAGCGCCTTCCAGGAAAGCCTGGACGCCGCCCGCAGAAGGCGCCGGGCGCTCTCGGGAGCGGAGAAAGAGCCAGAAAGTCCACGCACGGCCCCAACCCCCACCCCTAATCCACACTGCAGAACCCGAGAACAATTATCGGACTCCCCAGGACACCCGCGCGGCCCCGCAGGCCCCGCAGGCCCCGCAGGCAAGGGGGCCCAGGGCCCCCCGCCACCAACTCGGCCGCCGCGGGCCACTCACCCCACGCGGATGCCAGCGGCCCCTCCCCCACCCGGCCCCTCCCCCACCCCCGCCCCCTCCCCCTCCCCCACCCCCTCCCTCCCCCCCCCCCCCCCCCCCCCCCCCCCCCCTCGGCTCCCTCTCTCCCCCTCGTCCCTCCTCCCCCCCCCCCCCCCCGGTCCCCGTCCCGGCGGCGGCGGCGGCGGCGGCGGCGGCCGAGGTGCGGGGCGCGGACGCGCGCACATTGTGCGAGCCCACCCGGCCCCCCCCCCCCGCCTTCCTTCCTCCCCCTCCCCCGCGTCTCCCGCCAAGCTCCCGGGAGCCCCAGGAAGAAAGAAAGGAAGAAAGGAAGAAGGGGAAAGCACGCCCCCCGGGGCCGCGGCCGCGCCGACCAACTCTGAGCGAAAACAAATCTCGGCCCGCGATCCCGGGAGGCGCCTCCCGGCCCGGCGCCCGGCCCGCCCCCGCGCCCCCTCCGCGAGGAGCCCCCGCGGCCCGGGCCCGTCCGACGGCCGGCGGGGCGCCTACCTGGCGGGAGTGGGACTTGGGCTCCGGCGGCTTGAAGAAGGAGTCGGGCAGCTTCCGCAGCCTCATGGGCACGGTCTGGGGCACGTTGGCCGTCTTGGGGTTCATGACGGCGTTGAAGAGCGCCTCCAGGTCGGTCTCCGAGTCCCCCCGGACGTGCACGATCTGGTGGCCGGCCGGGGGGGCCTGCGGCGCCGCCTGCGACCCCGGGGGCGCGGGCGGCCCGGGCGCCGGCGCGGGGCCCTGGCCCGAGGGGGGCGGCGCGGCCGGCGGCCCCTGGCCCTGCGCGGCGGCGGGCGGGGGCTGCGGCGGCTGCGGCGGCGGCCCGGGGTCCATGCTCCCCGACGACGCGGGCTACGACGGCTCCGCCCGGGGTCCGAGCTGCGGGCGCCCGCGGGGCCGGGGCCGGGGGGGAGGCTGCGCCGCAGAGGCCCGCCCGCGCCCCCCCGGCGGTGTCCCCCGGCCGCTGCGCCTCGGGCGGGGCGGCGAGCGCTCGGGCGCGGCGCTCCCCCGACGGACGCGGGGCCGCGGGCGGCCGCTCCCCTCCCCCGCTGCCCGGCTTCCTCCGGGGGCTTCCTTCCTCCCTTTCTTTTCCCCGGCGGCGGCTGCGCCCGACTGAGACAGAAACTCGCCGCCGACGCCAAAACTAAAGTTGAGAGAACCGCCCGCCCGAGCGGCCGCCGGCCCCGCCTCCTCGCGGCCCTTCCTTCCTCTGCGCGCCCGCCCGCCCCGGGTCCGCGGCCGGCGCGCAGAGACGCTCCCCCGCGGGCCGCCGCATTCCTGCGCACTCGCCGCCCGCCCCGCCCGGCCCGCCGCCGCCGCACGTGACCCGGCCGCCCGCGCGCGGCCCCCGCGGAGGCGGGGCGGCCGGGCGGCGCCCAGGTGCGGGCGCGGCGCGGCCCCCCGCCTCCCGAGCCCAGGCCCGCCGCGCGGGGGGCTGCGGGCAGGAAACCGGCGTTGTTCAAAAGTGAAAACTTTTTTTTTGGCAGTCGAGCTTTTGCAACAAATTCGCGACCACCTCAACAGCAGGAAAGAGTCCCTGCTGAAGCTGGGCCGCCCGCGTTCGTCCGCGTACCTGCCCGTCCTCCTGCACCCTCGGCTCCCCTGACGCGGAGCCAGGCCCGGGGGGCTCGCAGCGGCCGCTGCGCCGTGGGGCCCTGTCCCACCTGCAAGGAGGCCCCTGGAATCACGCCGCAGCCGCGGAAATGTGCTTTTCTAATCTTTTATTTTTCAAGATTTTATTTATTTGCGAGAGAGGGAACACGAGCGGGGGGAGCGGGAGAGGGAGAAGCAGGCCCCCCCCCCCCCCCGCCGAGCAGGGAGCCCGACGCGGGGCTCGATCCCAGGACGCTGGGACCATGACCTGAGCCGAAGGCGGACGCTTAACGACTGAGCCACCCAGGCGCCCTGGGAAATTCGCTTTTAAATTCATACGAATTCATACCTTCTGGTATTTTTTTTTTAAAGCAGCTTTATTCAGATGTAATTCACATACCGTACAACTCGGTTCACTTAAGCAATTGAGCGAATTTAGTATATTCAAGGGTTGTGCGACAGCACTCTGACTTTAAAGCTCCCATGTTAGCCCATGCTCAAGAAATCTAGCTTTTTAATGATTTTGTCTGTAATGCTAGTGAAGCAGATGTATAAAGAGGATTGAGCAAGAAAAGGTCTCCTGAACAGAAAGATAATCTCTTCTTCCAGCCAGGACATGCCCAGGAGAATTCTGAGCAGGGATCTGGATACCTCTGTGTGTAGGGCAGGGCCTGAAGGAGAGGCTCCAGAAATCTGGAGGTTGTAAGGCAAGATTCTAGCCAGGGGCTCTGGACCCTGCTTTCCTCGCGAAGGCTCTGCAGTCCATGAGCCCCTGACTGCCTCTCGGACTTCTCCGCAGCCCCAGCCCCAAATGTCAAGGCCGTTTAAGCACAAACTTGTAGTAGTTGTGACGTGCGGACGTGTGACTGATTTCCTGTTCTTTAATTTCTTTAATATCGGGGGTCGGGGTAATGACACCTGCTCTGTGTGTTGGGGCCTGAAATGAGTCCGTGGACAAAAAGTATGCACTTAGCCCAGTTTGGGGCACGTGGTGAGTTCTGCATGGACGTCAATGACCCTCATTGTCCCATGTTCACAGACTGCACGTTGTGACATGGTCTCTCTGCAGAAACCCCCCCTGGGGGACCCTATTGGCAGTCCCTAATGCAGAAATTGTGCATTAAAAACTTCAACTGGAAAAAAAAAACTTTTTAAGAAGCAAAGTGCTAGAAAACCTAGGACTTGAAGGAAGCTGTTCCTTGGCTAGAGCACTTACTGCTGGGAATGCAGCAATTCAAGGGCTTAGGGTATGGCAAACACTGCTTTGTTCAATATTGTTACACCTGCCCTTACATGGAGAACACAATTACCTTGATAAGTGGATTGAAAGGCTCTTTGGAGTGATTTCATGTCCTATAAGGACCTCTATAGCACCGCCCAAGATTTTGTAATTTACTACTTCTTATCTATAAAATTTCGGTCACAGGTTAGTAAGGGATAAAGATGACATGTATTCAACCCCTTGTCCCCTCTCCTTCTCCCCAGCCCTACTTTTGGAGCAATTACCAGCTTAAGGCACCTGGAGACAGGGAGTCCTCTTTATAAAAAGGCCCTGATTTTCAGCGTCCATGCGTCCATGCGGATCACCATCTCAAAGCGCTAGTCTTAGAAGGACATGCACTTTCCAGTACAGGGGAGGCTCCAGCTCCTATGTTCACACTCTGTCCCCCCCCCCCCCGAGAAATACCTCCGCTGTGAGATCAGTCTCTGTGGTACCACTCCCTTACTAGCCATTGGGGTCCCTGGTTTCCTCACTCACACCTCACTGGGTGTTAATCTCTTTTCTACCAACATTTCACTCCCTTTTGTTTCCACTTCTTTCCCAATTCAGCTGAGAAATCATAACTCAGGGCGCCTGGGTGGCTCAGTCAGTTAAGCAGCTGACTCTTGATTTCAGCTCAGGTCATGATCTCAGGGTCCTGGGATGGAGCTCCTATTGGGCTCTGAGCTCAGCGGGGAGTCTGTTTGAGATTCTCGCTCTCCCTCTCCTTCGGCCCCCCCCCTCACATGCGCGTGCGCACTCTCTCTCAAATAAATAAAATAAAATAAATAAGTCATTGCTTCAACCTGTCATAATCATCTCTGCCCTCCATTCCATGCCCTGTATATTTCTGCGAACTGGATCTGTTAAACCAGAGTCCGGTCATCTGTCTTTTCCATTCCAATACCAAGGCTTACGGGAGGCCAAGCCCCACACTCATTAAAAGCTTCAATCAAAGCTTTGACCTTGTGTGCAAGTGAGGTTATACCATCATCCCAGAGGTGTATCTACACAATTGCGAGAAGGCACTCTTTGTACAACTCTAAACTTTGTCCTATTTTAGATGAAATCTGTAATCATCTGGTATACCTGTGGATACGGTTATATTGGATTGAAATCATTGCATGTTAAAAGTATTAATTTGCTAAATGTGAACATTTGAAACATACCCTGTGTTTGTCACTGTCTCTTGGCATTCCAGCATGTTTGAATATACTAGGGGCTTAAAAAGAGGAAGTGTCCAGCCCTCGCGCAGCGCAGCCTTGAGAGAGCCTGGCTACGCCCAGGTTCTCAGGGACAACTGGAGGGAATCTCACCGGGGAATGGATTGGTGCCACCCCATATTTATGGTCTCTAATTGTGTTTCCTTGTATCTGCAGTCAGCTTCTCTCTTTTTTTTTAAGATTTTTTTTTTAATTCTGTGATCATGTGGCAACATAACTTCCATTGCCACTTTAAGCTTCACAGTATTTTTTTTTTTAATTTGAGAGAGAGCACAAGCAGGGGGAGCAGAAGGAGAGGGAGACACAGACTCCCCCTGAGCAGGGAGCCCGACGTGGGGCTCGATCCCAGGACCCTGGGATCATGACCTGAGCTGAAGACAGATGCTTCACTGACTGAGCCACACAGGCGCCCCAATAACACCCCTTTAAAGTTAAAAATTAAAATTAAAAACCTCTCCTAGATGAAGAAACAGGCAGAGAGAAGTCAAATAACTTGCCCAGAGTTGCAGTGCTGGTAGGTAGGGCTACCTCTGAATCCACATTTCTGATTCCAGAGCTCAAACTCTCCGCCAGGAAGATTGTACTTAATTTCAGGCAGTTCAAAAGGGTTATTGACAAATTTATGCTCGCAGGATGATAAAGTGGTGTAGGAACCCCGTCATTTCAGGAAAATTTCATTTATTTCTATTGACCAATAAGTAGTGGTTTATGGCGATATGCTCGATGTTAAGGGCAGGAGCACCTGGGTGCCTCAGTCGGTGAGGCATCTGACTTGGGCTTAGCTCATACATGATCTCGGGGGTCCTGGGAGGGAATCCCCACATCGCGGGGTCTGCACTCACCAGGAGTCTGTGTGTCCCTCCCCCTCTGCCTCCACTCATGCTCTCTCTCTCAAATAAATAAAGTCTTAAAAAAAATGTTAAGGACAAAGTTGGGTTGATCGCTGGGAAGTCAGATTGAAAGTATGAAGACACAAATTCTCTTGTTGCAAAAAAGGAGTTGTTTAGGAAAAATGACCCTGTGCACTCACAGCTTGGGCGCCTTCTCTTCTGTTTCTGGATCCTGCTGCTGATGCTCAGGGTGCATGCGGCTCAGCAGGCGCAACTCTGAGGACAGGTTTGTGCGTGTACTTGCAGCGCTGATGATGTGCCAGGCCTGGGCAATAATCAGTATAATAATGCCTATTTTGCAGGATGGTAATGAAGAGCACACAAAATAACGAGAATGAATGTGTTTTTATTACGGCATCATGAGGATTAAGAATCCCGAGATTAGGGGCGCCCAGCCACCTGAGGGTCGGTAGCAAGAGACTCTCAGAGTCGTGAGTTCGAGCCCCACATGGGGCGCATGGGGCCTACTTAAAAAAAAATCATTTAAATCATGTTTCTTTTATTCTAAAATCTAGCTGAAGTAATCCATATGGGAGAAATTAAAGTTAGTCCTGAGAGTTAGATGTGAAGAATTTTCAAGTCCGAAGCCCTCCAGGCTCAGGGCAGACCCACATGGGGCGTGTCCTGGAGGCCCCAGAGAGCCTTTCCAGGGCTGTGCATGGTACAGAGTGTGCACTTTCCACACCCCGGCTTGAAAGGCAAGGCTACTGGAGCTCATTTACTATAGTTTACTAAACTATTCTAAGGATGGAAAGGTGACTTCTAAAAATACGAAGTATATTATGTTCTCTACTAGTGGTTCAAGGTGTGGTCCCCATCAGCATCACTGAAAATTTGTTAAGACATGTAAGTTCTCAGGCCATAACCCAGACCTACTGAGACGCTGGAGGGGGACACAGCAAGTGGTTTTAACAAGCCCCTGTAGGTGGTTCTGATTCATACTAATGTTTAAGAACCACTACTTTATATTATACTCCACATTCTGTTTTTGTTCTCTAAATAGTATCATGCTTTGTAAACATGCAAGGTAAATATCTTCACTGTCTTATAGATAACTATCCCCTTAATCTTATTTATTCTATAAATAGCAAAATCTAGCATAGAATATGCATTCGATAATTGAAAAAAATCATGTTGTAAAGGATCTCAAAAATTAATGTCTTGAATCTTACCTGAAAGCTGACAATCAATCCTATATTAAAAGATCCGTTAAGTTGTGATTCCAATTTGTTCACAGTTTTAACGTTCTGTGGCTATTGTTTCAACATACGCCTCTCTTCAACATGATATGTGGCACAAGAAATGTTTTTAAAAAGCCATTAAAAACTAAATTCCTTTTGAGAATTTAATATGCCTAACTCTCTGACAGTGCCTCAGTATCTTTATTGGAGATATTGGAGAACATCTGGACACCATCTCTAGTAACTGTACACTTGAATACAATTTATAAGTCTGCCCTGTCTTTTTTCTTTCTTTTTTTTTTTAAAGATTTTATTTATTTATTTGACACAGAGAGACACAGCGAGAGCAGGAACACAAGCAGGGGGAGTGGGAGAGGGAGAAGCAGGCTTCCCGCGGAGCAGGGAGCCCGATGTGGGACTCGATCCCAGGACTCTGGGACCATAACCTGAGCCGAAGGCAGACGCTCAACGACTGAGCCCCCCAGGCGCCCTGCCCTGTTTTTTTTTCTACACAATCCCCGTTCCTCCTCCTTCACTGGGCGTCTTGTCTCTTTCATCAGCTCCAGACCCGTCCAACATGCTTCGGTGTCCCCTCCACATGCCCGGTGTTTTTCTCCAGGTAATGTCACAGTACGATAACATGGTACGTCGTCCACAACGTCATCTGTACGCGAGGAACATTTGTGAAGATCAGTATTCACGGGCTTATTTTATATCACTTACATATTTAAATATTTACATATTTTCTAGGTGAAGTGCAAAATTTAACACTCTTTACAAGTGATATCTTGTTTTCGGAAGTCAAAATATGAACTCTTAAAATGTGCACATGAATTTGTCGTGTCGAGCTGGAATAACAGCATTTTGAAGTAAGAGCCAAGGAGGTTGCTTAGCGTGAGTCCCCTTTTGTACACCGGAACTTGATGTCTTGATATTCCATATGGCGGCTGCAGCCACATCGTAAATGGAAAACCCAGTTCCGCAAGCACAGTAGCCACGTTTCCAGGGCTCAGTCACTGCACAGGGGGCCAGTAGCTTCGGGGCGAAACGGCACACGTCTAGAACATTCCCCTTATCACAGGAAGTTCTGTTGGGCTGCACTGGGTTAAATGGCCCAGAGCCATACAGCTCTGCAGTGGTAGAGCCAGATTTTCCGGTTCCTGGTCCGTTCCCGCCATACTACTCTCTTTCAAAAAAAGTAAAATATGATAGATTACTTATCTTCTCTGCAACATTTATTACGTTTTTGTACAAAGCATTGTGCGAGGCATGGATCTTGACCCCAAGAAGGTCTTAAAGAAACTTACTTCAGGTGAGATTGCTGCCGTATAGAAAATGGCAGTGTTTTAGTTACCTCTCCTTTCTGGCTCCCAGCTGTCGAACGTATACGTGTATGTAAATGCATGTGTCTGTGGAAATGTCTGCAGTCCCTTTGACCTTCGCAGAGACATCAGACCCTACTCTGCTCACACCTTGATTCCTGCTAGTCTCCCAGGCCCCATCCGGCCTTTCTTGCTCCCATCCATCTTTTGAATTCTACACCCTTTCCCCGCAAGTGCCATTTTCACTCGTGCTCTCCCACTTGAAACTGTAGCGTATCACACACCACCACCATGATAACGTCAATGACTTATATTTGCATGACGCTTTTACTTGCACACACATTAGCCTGTTTCTTTCTTTCTTTCTTTCTTCTTCTTCTTCTTCTTTTTTTTTAAGGAATCCCTATGCCCAATGTGGGGCTTGAACTCACAACCCCAGATCAAGAGTTGCCAGCTCTATGGACTGAGCCAGCCAGGCGCCCCATCCCATTTCATTTATTTTATTTTTTAAGACTTTATTTATGTAAGAGAGAGAGAATGAGAGAGAGAGAGAGAGCACGGGAGGGGGGAAGGTCAGAGGGAGAAGCAGACTCCCCGCCGAGCAGGGAGCCCGATGTGGGACTCGATCCCGGGACTCCAGGATCATGACCTGAGCCAAAGACAATCATTTAACCGACTGAGCCACCCAGGCGCCCCCATCCCATTTCATTTAATTCCCATTTTCCTTCCATATTTCAAGACCTTCAGTCAACTCTTACACTTTTAGTTCATAAGATTGTTTTTTCTCAAACATTTTAAGTAGATTGGTTCTAAAAGTTCTAAAAGCAGGAAACTGAGAGTCACCCTTGGCTTCTCTATTCCACTCCCCACCTCCAATTCGATCCATCAAGTAACATTGTTTCTGGGTCCAAAAATACACCTGGAATACATTCCCTTCCCTCCGTATATTACTCAGTGAGGCTTCCCATAACGAAGTATCATGGAGTGTGATAACGGAAATGAATTTTCCCACAGCCCGGAGGCCAGAAGTCCAATTGCAAGGTGTCAGCAAGGTTGCCTTCCCCCGAGGTTTCCCTCAGCTTGGACTCGCACGGCCGTCGCTCGGGGTCTCTGTGTCCTAAGCTCCTGTCAGGCCCAGGCGCACTGGAGGAAGGCCCACCAATAAGACCTCACGTGACCTCATGACCCCTTTGAAGGCCTCATCTCCTAACACAGTCACATTTTGAGGTACTCCAACATACGGGTTTGGGGGAGGCCGCAGTTGGGCCCATCGTGCGCCATCTTCCCCGAAGCCATCTGTGCCCAAACCGGCCTCGTGTCCCCCCAGACGCTGACATTCCTCGTCTTCTCGTCGTCCGCCTACCGAGTGATAGCCTCAGTGCTCTTTTAAACATGCACAGCACTCCCTTTCTGAAGACCCTAGAGTGGCTCCCATCGCCCTACCATTAAATTCCAAACTCACTTCATTGGCCTCGAAGATGTGTGTGATCTATGTCCCCAGTTTGACTCAGGCCGCTCCTTCTTGCCTGCTCTGTGCCATTCCCAAGGACAGCTGTCCGCTCTGGGAGCGCTCCGCGCACCCCTGTCTCAGGCCCTGCACACGTGCTGTTTTCCAGACAACGTTCATATGCTGATGTCTCAGTTCAGATGTTTCCTCCTCAGAGGAGTCTTCTCAGACTAACCACTCTTTTAAAAAAATTTTTTTTTTCTTATTTTTTAAGCGAGCTCTAAGCCCAACACGGGGCTCAAACACGCAATTCCAAGGTGAGTCCCGTGCCCCACCCACTGAGCCAGGCAGGTGCCCCCACAGACTAATCACTCGCGATTTATTTCCTAGAAAAATCATAATTTATAATTACTTTAGGTATTGTATCATATTTTTGTCAGCAGACTGTGTATTTTTAGAAGCAGTGATTTTGTGTTTTGTTTGCGGCGCCCCCGGGATTGGGACTATGCCTGGCACCCAGCAGACATTAGCTGGATCGTCTACTTCTCTAAGCATCTCTGCCGCTCTGTTCAAGGAAATCCGTAATCCCTCCTCGACGTCATGGCCTTCTCTCTGCCTCGAAATTGTTCCTCCTCTGAGCCAATCTATGACTGTCATTCTCTCTTGGGTTTTTTTTTTTTTTTTTACTTAGAAATATTTAAGATTTACTTGTAAATCTAAAGCATCATGAGGCATTTAGGTATCTGGCTATGAAGAGAACTATTTCGATATATCATTTATATTTCTGGGCTGTAGATACTACCATTCCTCTTCTAGGCCTTTGTAGTCATTCCTGTCCCAATACTGTTAGTAACCAACATGTTATAAAGAGACTGACAATTAACAGATCAAATAGCATTTCTCTTTTTTGTTGCAATAAAGTCCTGAAGAAAAATATTACCTTGATTTTACTATTCTGTTTTGTGTTTAATAGTTTGTTCTTTCTTTTCATGTGCAAGCACTTTAAAAAATGTGTTCATTTTTGAAGTATATTGACTTACAACGTTAGGTTAGTTTCAGGCTCACGCCAATCCCACGTGTCACTCCGTGCCGACCACGACGAGTGCAGTCCCCATCTGTCAGCATGCTACATAATTAGGGTTCTATCGACCAAACTCCCCGTGCTGTATGGCTCATCCCCACGACTGGAAGTTCGGATCTCTCAGTCCTGTCACCTGTTCCAACCATCTCCTGACCCCCCTCCCCTCTGGCAACCACCAGTTTGTTCTCTGCATTTACGAACCTGTTCCTGGAGTTTTTGTTTTGCTTGTTAGATTCCACATGTGATATCGTATGCTACTTACTTTTCTCTGACTTATATCATCAACACAATACCCTCTAGTTCCCTGTGTTGTTGCAGGACTGTCCTTTATTATTTTTTTTTAAAGATTTTAAGTCATCTTTGCACCCAACCTGGGGCTCGAACTCTCAACGCTGAGATCAAGAGTCGCAGGTGCCACGGACTGAGCGGGCCAGACGCCCTCAGTTCCCTTTCATTATGGATGGACCTTGGCCCCGACCTCTCTAGGTTCCCTCGCCAGCATTTTATGTATGAAGTACTTTTAAGCAGAATAACTGTTTTATTCTATGTTACGGGAATACAGGGTGACAGTTGATGAAGAATCTGGTTGAATAGAATTTATATTGTCATAGCTGGTTTTCACTTTATTTCTCTCACAAACCTTTCTAGTCATGAAAAAGACAAGAAAAATAATTTGCAGATTCCCAGTGTTTGCTAAAGCCCAGGAACTTATTTTTTCTCTTAAAAGAAAAAACAAAAACCCACAACAAACCAACCCAGTTTGGCTCGTCTGTTGCCGTGACCTTTACATGCGGGCCAGGTCAGCACGCGGAGGGTGTCGGGTTGGCAGTGGCTGGGCCGCAGGGCCAACGCTGCTAAATGTGGCTTTTACTGTAAGACCACATACTTCCCTTTTATTCTTTGCTCTGTTCTTTTGTTTGCGTCCGTTCTCTCTCAAACGAAAGAAGCGGAGAGCAGAGCGCTGGGCTCGCCCAGCATCATCCACACACGTGGCCAGGGGAATACACAGAACAACGCTCTCCCTCACAGGAAGAGTGAGCAACTGAACTCATAAACACCGTTTCACATGCACCAGACTGGGAAGCATGACAACTTGAGAGTCGTGGTTTCTTTGTGTACCTACTGCACCTGACGCTGTTGTGGGCACTGGACCCGAAGCTCCAGAGTAGAAACTTTGTCTGAAGCGTTCCCTGCTGCAACTGCAAGCGTCTAGGAGTGTGCCCAGCACGCAGCAGGCGATCCGCAGACGCTTGCTGGAGAAGGGTCCCGGTTGGTTCATGGCTGGTTCCTGGGCTGACTTGAGACGCCTGCAGGCCCCTGTCAGAGCAGGGACTTCGAAGCTGCGGTGACCAAAGTGGGTTGAGCACGGGGCTGGGATGAGGGATTTCCCCTCCCCAACCACAGCTTCCTACCACAGCTCCCACTTCCCGGTCCTTGGTGACTCAAAGACTCAACACGTCACAATTCACCCCATTGCTAACGTTTCTGGGGCCGTGTCTGATTTTTTTCTGGGGAGCATTCCATTGTCACGTACTTCAGAAAGGTTCCCCTTGCTAGTAACTCAGATGGGTCAACTCTGTGCTTTGATGACTGTGATAATCTTCTATTTGATCTTTGGACTTTTTTCACCCCAATTCCTTACTGCCAGACTAATTGTTCCAGAATATGGCTTTCATGATGCTACCGCCCTGCTCAGAAGTCTTTAATGACTGCTATGCATCACCATTTCTTCGTTTTGTCCCCACAGCCCCCAGTGACCACGTCAGTCTGCCTCCCATGTTAGTACCCGCGAGTCCTGCACAGGACTCCTCAGCTCCAGCTCATCGGGGGTACCCGAGCCCCCCAAACCACCTGTGATTTCTACCTCTGTATTGTCTTTGCTTACGGGACCCCAGGGTCCCAAGGTCTCTGGTCTTTAGCCTAAGGCCCCTTTGAATTGTCCAAATTATAATCCCGTGAGCCTTCTTTCCTTAAGTAACATTTGGAATTCCTGGAGAATGTTCTCAAGCCCCAGCAAACCGCTGTGCTGTCACCCGTCCCCACGGCCCGTTTCTCCCTGCAGAGAAACCCTGCCCCCCTGGATGGTCGGGGGCGGGGGGCACTGCTGTCCCGCTCGACCGGGCTGTGGGTCTTGTCCCAGCCAGTGCGGCTACGCCCGGGTCGGAACAGCGTGCGGAACGAACGTGGGGCCGAGCGTGAGGATGCTCTGGGGCCTTCCTCACCCACCTCCCCTGCGGCTCCCCACGCCTGCAGTCACACCTCCACGGCCACCTTCTCCCAGTCACCCAGAGGACAGATATGGGGCGTCAGTCAAGCGCCAGTCACCGTGCCAGGCACGGGTGGCCCCCGGGTGAGCCACAGACACACGGGGCCTGTCTTCACGACAGACATTAAACAATTACAAATAGGTGAGGTGAGCAAATCATTCTACAGTGCAAAACGCTGCCAAAGAAATTCTCGGAGTACACACACATGTCCTCTACATCCTCCAGGGCCGAGGGCACGGGAACCGATCCCCACCTCTTGTGCCGACTCTGGTCGAATCAGTAATAGTAGAACCTATGAAAAAGCGATTCTGAACTCAAGACAGTTTTTTTACATTATGCAGTTTAGCTCCCAATTTTTTTCATATTTCCTCAGTAGAGAATGAAAACAGCCCAAATCCACACACTCTGAAGCCATGTGCTTGGTGCCATTCTGAGCCCAGACGATTAATGTATGTAATTTTCACAGTAACCTATGAAGGAAAGCCCTACTTTCCCCATTTTATAGACAAGGCAAGTCAGGCACGAGGGGTTATAACTAGCTCAGTCACACAGCATGTGTGGGCAGAACTAAGAACGCAGGCGATCGGGCTGCCCAGCCCCAATCCTTTATTGCTGTGCTGTTCTACCCTCAATACCGATAATGTGCACAATCGCAGACGGGTCATTAAAATGACTATCCCACAACAATGGAGCGATCTTCCTCAAAGGGGTTTTGTGCCTCCCACCCTAAAGCAGAGGAAGGACACTGGCCACCCGCAGGATCCATTCCCCAGCTTGGGCTCTGGACTTTGAGCCCAGGCCCGGGCCCCAGCACCCTGCCTGCCACCTCCCACTTCCCACCCCCACTACCCCCTCCAGGTGCTGACACCCCACCCGCCCCTCGCTCCTCGGTGGAGGCCAGACCAAGGCCGGACTCAGGCAGCAGCTGCGCCCCGCAGACGCACTCTTACACGTTATCTTCTCCGCTGAGAGAGACTGGTTTTCCCAAAGCAAACAGCACAGGCCTTGCCCAGAGCTGATACTCAAAAAGAACTGTTGGTTGACCAGCTGATCAATTAGGAGGAAGTCCCCAGGGTCTGTGTGGTACGCAGCAGGGCTCGTGTGACGTTTTAGTTCCAATTTTATGTTTCTTATATGGTTTAAAAAATACCTACAGGTATTAGGAACATATCTGGAAAATATTCACTCAACAAATATTTAATGTGCCGAGCACTGTATTAGAAGTGAGACAAACTGTCCTGAGCTCTATACCCCAACTGCCAACTGCTTTCCAGATAAATCCACAGGGACAAATCCCAGATTGTCATCCCTATTCTTACAACACAGAAACATATTCCAAACTTGCCTCTCCTCAAAGTCTCAACAGTTTTTGCTTGCTCTTCATCCCCTTTGGGAAGCATGTCAATCATTTCTTTCCTCCTCCCTCCCTCCCTCCCTCCCTCTTTCTTCCAAGATTTTATTTTTAAGAATTCTCTACCCACAACGTGGGGCTCGAGCCCAGAGCCCTGAGATCAAGAGTCTCATGCTCCACGGACTGAGGCAGCCAGACACCTCCCGTCATTTTTTCCACTCCAGATTTTAAGTCACATATTCGTTCTATGAACGTAATGAGGACATAGGAGCATGTAATGTAAGGCACCTGCTCTCTACCTGTCTGCCAACCTAATACCATCAGGACATCTCTGTGCATCTGTGGCTCCTCTCTCAGCTAGCGGCAGCTGCAGTTTTAATTTACCATGTGATAAAAGAGTTTACGATTACTTTCAGAACATTACTGTTTTATTGAGGATTTTAAGTGGAACAAATGAAGCAAAGGAATTGTTATGCACTTTACAGCCCTAGAAACGTAAATCTTTATGCAATGAAGAAATGTAATGAAATGAAACTCAAATTTGAAAAGCGAACAGTTCATATTAATGATCGATAGAGTGACATTCAGTTTTCTGCCACAATTTCAACCCAGAATTAATTAGCTTCTAAAATAAAACACATGGAAAATCGAGGGCTTACTTAAATCTTAATGCAACAAATATGAACTGGATTTTTAGTTCTTTGTAACTTTGTGCAAAAATTCCAAGACTGTACTGGTGTAGATTGTGTTCGGGATGGAATCTGGTCCTCACGTTACTATTCCAGACACATTTAAAGAAAGGCATCTTGGTACTTGTCTCCTTCTGCTCCAAGTAGGTTCTCTATATTTTACTTGAATTGACTTGCAAAGTAAATGTTTACCTATAAATTGGCATTAAAATTAAAATTGGTAAATAAAACAATATCAAAATAGATAATCTGAAAGAACCTGTTAAGACATTTCCCCCACACCATAAGAGTGGTATAAAACATGAACATGACGCTTGATCGGATCCACAATGAAATAAGAAAATGTCTGTTCGTGACTCTTCGTCGAAGGGTAGCACACACCAGCGCCATCCTGAAAGAGAAAAAGCTACATTATAGATTATTCAGTCTATGATGACATTTAAGTCGTAAACAACATATTTAACTATTATATATTTTCTGTTAAAATGTCATGAAAGATACATCAGGTCTTTGACAGTAAATTGGTGATTAACTGATACTTTAAAATATCTACCGACAGCACAGTCAAGTGTACAAACCCACATAATTCCTATAGTCCAAAAGGGACTCTTGTCTTTTGAAAAAGTGTTTTCAAAGTGCTACTATTGCAAAAATTGTTAGTTTGCAATTTTCTTCTATCTTTGCTTTCTTTTAGAATGTGGCCCTTACCTATTATGAGGTAGGTTTCTCTTGCTTGTCAACAAAAAGTGCCCTAGCCCCACACGGTAGCTGATATGCAATAGATGTTCAATAATGTTTGTTAAGTGATTGAATAAAGATACCTAGAAACTGCTTCAAATGTGCAAATAATCTTTGTATGACCCTAGAATTCAAGCAACATATTCTGTGATATAAAGCCATTTATGGTGTTCTTACTTGTTTGCCGTATACATTATGGCTTGGCAGACTACAGAACTGTGTCCGACTCCATCCGAGTCACAGATTCAGGTCTTAAATATGTGAGAACTATTATTAGATACGGACAACAGAAAGGAGGGGGAGAAGTTCGGGTGACTCTCCGAATAAAGCCATACCTTATCAACTTTTACTTTTAGCAAAGAACTAAATACCATCGTCTTTTCACCTAGCCGTAACCTTGAACTGGTTGCTCACTGAGTTGTAACAGCCTTCTGAATAACAAGTGATTAAACTGATCGGTTGCGAATCCCCCTCCGCACTTACATATGCTGTGACTTTAAAGACGGAAGAAGTAATTTGTATTTTCTTGGTCTGAGGATTCTTTCGAACACTAAAATAGGGGGAAAGGGACACATTTTAAATACAGCAAGCATTGGCATAATACATTTAAAATACTGATCCCTTTTACTATTCAGGTGTTCTTGTTCATGTAGAACAGAAATAGATCGTGTCCACCTCAACTGGTTTGAAAAAGACGGTGTCTGCAGCTTCATCCAGGGACGGGGCAAGGTCACCCAGCCGAAAGGCAGAACATGGAACTGGACGGTGAGAGGCTTTGTGCTCAGATGATGAAAGTCTCCTGGGCCAGAGACAATTATTGGAAAAAGAGTAGCTGGTAAGAGTCGGGCTGGAGTGTAGACAGATTGGAGTGTAGACAGCAGGTACAAGCATGTGAACTATGGGCTTAAACCCACTCAGCACACAGGCCAGTTTGGCCCCGAGTGATTGCTGCGCTTTGGGCAACATCAACCTTCCTGGACGTCAGTTTTCTCCCATGGGACATGGGCATCACCTGAGAGCCAAGTGGGAGAAGGCCTAAGAAAGCTGTTTATTAAATTATGTTAAATTCTATCACATGACAATCGTTTCCTCTCACTCTCCCCATGGAAGATTGCCTGGGATGTGTATTGGGGGGGCGCTGGGACTTGGGGGTCGAGCCGCAGGGAGAGACTTAGACACATGGTCTTTGTGATGCTTTACAATCTGCCAGACGCCCTTGTATCGCGGACCTTGTCTGAAGATCACACACCTCAGGAAGCTTGGCTGGCACTATTTTACCAAGTTTACAGACAACAGAACCAGAGAAGTTAAACAAGATATTTAAGACATTCCGACTACAGGTGGTATTTCTGGGAGCAGAGTCAGGTGACACGGTGTGCGGTTCCTTCCCTGCGCTCGCTAACACACGGCTCCAAGGCACTCCTCACGTGGGATACGTGGAGGTGACATTTAACGGAAGATATCCGTCTCTTTCACTTTATAGGCCCAAGTACTGCTTCTCCTTTCCTACATGTGAAGAGTAACAGGGAGGGAGACAGGAGGAGAAGGGGGGAGCGTGTTGAGCGCGAGTGTGCGTGTGAGTGTATGTGAGCTTGTGCCCCTATTGGTGGCCAGACCTAACTCATTTCAGGGTTCAAAGTTCTTAGGCAGTTTTTATCTTTAAAACATTCCATTCAAATTTAAACCCAGAAATCATGTAATTAAATTAATTTCTGTGTATCTCTAGGACATGGATTGAGGTCACTTTCTTTTTTTAATTAGGCTCCACGCCCAGCGCAGAGCCTGACATGGGGCTTAAATTGACGATCCTGAGAGTGAGACTGGAGCTGAGATTGAGAGTTCAACACTCAACCAACTGAGCCACCCAGGTGCCCCAAGGTCATTTTATTTTATTTCTCAAATGCTTAACATGTACTGAAGATTACACTTAAAATTCTGTGCTTATGCAAGGGATGACTGTAACCACTACATATAAAACACTTATACTGTACACACCTATATGACACCCTAATCAAAACACAAACATGCCTACAGTTATAACTGATTTGAAGTCTTGATCTGGAGGTGGTTATAGGGGTACAAACATATAAAAATTCACTATGCTTTAGATACACTAGGATTTGTTCACTTTACTGTATGTAAATTAGCCCAGTTAAAAAAATTACCAAAACCCCCTAAACAAACCCTTATAAAAGTTTGTGCTTATCAAATAAACTCAGAAGAAAATTCAGTATTTAACAATCACTCAAACATACCAACATGCACTGTAAGCATGTTACTTACAAAAAAGGAACTACCATTTGAAAGTTATTAGAAGCTGGTTCCTACTAGAAATAAACCATATTACTCCATTTTATTACCTCTGATCCTGTTTTAGTCTTACTTTAAAGTAGCTCTAAGATAATTTCTTATTTTTTATAGATCAAGTAGAGTGTTGCCTGTCTGACATGTCCTAGCCAGCTAGAAGAGGAACAATGGAGCCAAGGAACTGGCTCGAGCTCTAGGCTACGCTAACAGACCCGCGTCAGACCCTGGTACTCACCCGCTCACTCCAGGTAACTGAGGCTTTCAAGTGCGAGAGCATAATTTCCGTAGAGTTCTTTTTAAAAGTGTGATTATGTTAATGGTTTAGAAGTAAAATAATGAACAGTTTCTTAAAATCACCTGTGCTGATTTCTGAGGCTCGATCCCACATTGACTCTAAGCAAGTTGTTCGGACCATTCCAGGTAACTCTGCTCATTTCAAGAAATAAGAATCCACTGCTTAATTAGCGTCTGAAGCCATAATCTAAGCCTCTCAGCTAAAATCATAAAATTTCACATCTGGGGCAGATATGCAGTTTGGAAAACCTCTCCAAGAACTCTGACAAGAGCATGTGTTTAATATTGGAAGCAGAAAAGACAAAAGCACCATTAGTAACTACACAATTATTTCTGCATCAACATTTCTGAAATGTAACCAAACAACTGGTCATCTACTCTAATGAAATGGTTCTAAAGTATCACCATATTATTTAAAAGAACCATAATCCTTGAAAAGAAGGCATTTTCCAGAACATTTAAAGAGTGTTATTTTATAGGACTCGTAATAATGGATGAGGGAAAAAATATCTTAAGACTGTTTTTACCCTTCTGTGTGAGCCAGAGACCACTAACACCCAGCTCTGTGATGCGCATCCAGCGCCACAGACATAAGGGACAGGCTCTCCTGGAGGGGACTGGTGAGGACGCTTCTCTGCAGGGGCCAGTGAGGTGTTGTAAAGCAGCTACTGTGCGTACAGTTAGAAAGATAGCAGATGTTTTTCTAAAAACTGTGAAAACACCCAAAATTCAAGGGAAGGAACAGGAGAAAACGATATCCTTCTTGGTTAATTCACCTTGCCCAAATGACTTGTTTGGACATGTGGCTCAGGATTCTGAAAAATTACTGACAACACTTGGAGTTCCCACATCCCTCGATAACAGCTGTATTGATCCACCCTATATCCTCACCTTAACCAAATCAGACCACATCTGACCTGAATCAACACAACTCAGGTTAGAAAGGCCACAGGCAGTGCAAGTGATAAGCAAACCAACATAGCTCTGAAGGGATGTCACTTAATCCACTCAATTGCCTTGTGTTGGCACTTAATGCCATTTTTTTGTTTTTAAAGATTTTATTTAGGCGCCTGGGTGGCTCAGGCGGTTAAGCGCGTGCCTTCGGCTCAGGTCATGATCCCAGGGTCCTGGGATCGAGCCCCGCATCGGGCTCCCTGCTCAGCGGAGAGCCTGCTTCCCTCTCCCTCTGCCTGTTCTGCCTACTTGTGCGTGCTCTCTCTCTCTGTCAAATAAATAAATAAAATCTTGAGAGGCAGCGAGAGAGGGAACACAAGCAGGGGGAGTGGGAGAGGGAGAAAAGCGGGGCTCGATCCCAGGACCCTGGGATCATGACCTGAGCCAGAGGCAGACGCTTAATGACTGAGCCACCCAGGCGCCCCCACTTAACGCCATCTTAAGCAAATATTCATTCTAATCTTAATTTTCTACCAAAGTTGCATTGGGAAGACAATTCCACATCTCCTCATTCAGCAACGAAATTCATAAGCATGCTTAAACTCAGATCATCAAGAGAAATATTTAGTGGTTCTCAAGTAAGAGTGACTCTGTAATTGTGACTTGTGATGCGTCTCCCCTTGCAGGGACAGACTGCTCTTCTCTCCACGGGCCTAGGGAGACTTCCCATCAAGACTTCCCTAACTGTTCACAGCCACCCTGACAATCTCATCTTCTGAACTTCTGGGGCATTTATTACAGTATCAAGATGTGCAAACATTTGCCTATACAAAATCGAACATTTGATTTCATAAAATTTTTACTTATAAAAGATTTTAAACAATTCCTTTAGGATGTTAGTTTCTTATAATCTCCTTAATGTCAAGGACTGTCTGATGCCCCTCTTGTCGTCTCTCTGGAGCCTGGCTCTGTGCACAAAATTAACACCTGCTGGTTGCCTGATAAAGTGATTCTGTGGACACAATTCCTACTCTTTCCCTAAGATGCCCTGTGCTTTGACTCCTCGTTTTACGAGTGGCCATCACCCCTGGAGCTGTATTTTTTCTTAGCACCCAAGGAGTATAGGAGAGAGTCACGGGTGAGAATCCAGGGAAGGGGATGCTGGGGAAAGTGTCAGTTCCTCAAGGTTTAGGTTGTTTAGTTACTTCTGTTTCAAACACCTCCAGCAGAATCCCCTCCTCCACGGTACAGGGTGGTGAGGAATTCCTCAGGTTCATGTGGCCAGGGAAGCAGAGCACACTGCAGAGGCAGCGGCGTGTATGTGAGCCTGTGCGTGCGTGTGTGCGAGCCTGTGTGTGCACGCATGCGTGTGTGCGAGCCTGTGTGTGTGTGCACACGTGCGTGTGGGCAAGCCTGTGTGTGTGCACGCGTGCGTGTGTGTGCGCTCACCTGCGTGTGCGGGACGAGGTACACCCAGGGGATACTTTGAAGCAAGCTTCAAAGTTTTCATGAGCTGCAAATGATAAGGACAGAATATTTTGAAAGTATGTGTATGTTTTTCTGGATTCTGTTTCTAACATAGCTCTTTCCACCATCTCTGTGTATTTACACAATAATTTTTCACAAAAATCAGAGGCATTAAATTTTTTTTGTTTTTAAAACTGTATTAAAATGAGTAAGATAACTAAATCATATAGTTTGTCGTGGAGCTGTAGGGCACAGGGAGTAGAAATGAGAACTGAAGTGAGTATAAGCAACAATCAAGAGTCCAAAGAAAAGCTAATTGTTTTCCTATTAAAGTACAATTTTGTAACTAAACCCTGGGACCCTTTGCTTTTGCCATTCCTATCGCTTTAGCCTGTAAAGATGAACCAGTATCTGCATCACTGAAAACCCAACCCAGTGAAAGTATAAACAAATGATTTATAAAGTTGTTATCCCAATCTAATCTTCAAAAAAAAAAAAAAAAAAAAACCAAACCCTAGCGGAATACCTAAAACAAACTGGGATTTGGGATTAATTTGGAAAGGTAAAGATTACACCCAGATGAAAATTCTTCCATCTCCTTAAACAAAGGTGATACTTTACTGTTAGTCCAGCAAATTCACACCCTCCAAGGGACCTTGCACACAGGCCTGGGGGAAGGCACTGTGGGGTGGGCCCATGGCTGGTCTACCGGGAAGCAGGGACGGGGGGTCCTGAGGGCCGCGCTCTGAGTGCCCTGGCCTGGGAGAGTAGGGCTGCTGTGAGAAGGGGCTGGGGCACCGTGCTCACACACTCGGGGTGCTGACAGGACCACAGCAGACGCACGTGATCCTGCATACACACTCTAGGAACCAGAGATGTCCCTGCTGTGGTCTGGCCACATTACCTCACTAGATCTTTATAGAGGAGCTTCGTGGTTTCCAGGTATGGGTGAAGCACATCTTCATACTGACAAAGGGCTCCACCGAGGCAAAGATGTTTGAAAAGACAGAACAGAAACTCTTCTCTATCAGGTTGGCTGAATACTTCATACTTTTCGGAGTCTTCCACGAGCAACATCTACGGACGATGATAAAATTCATCTTAATGTAACATGAGTTGAGGTTCTAATTTTTGTTTTCAAAAGTTTCAATTTATTTATTTACATATAATCTAGGACCTATCTTAAGGACCCGTCCTGGACAACTGGAAGGAGACGCGCTCATTTTCCCTCCAGTTTCTCACGAGCTGCTGAGGTTCAGGGAAGGAACAAACCTACACCTGAGCATTCTCTTCCTCCTCTCTGCACCTCTGTCCTACTTTCTCTCTGTAGTCCTCGTGCTACCGCGGTCTTAGCGTGCAGTCACCGGAAATCTTGTGCACAAACAAGCAGCAGTAAATAAATGGAGAAAGCTCTCCATCCTTAAGGCCTACGGCCTTCGCTTCAATCCAGAGGCCACCCCAGTGGTGGCGCCCTAATCCGCCCTGAGCATGTGCATGGCCTCCCTGCCCCGCTCACTCTGTCGTGGACTCCGGGCCCCTCCTTCCTACACCGGCCCCAGTCTACACCAGCTCTTGCTCTCTGGAGACCCAACCAGCTCCTTCAGAAAACAGTGGGACTGGGTCTGATGAGGGCGATTTTCTCATACCATGGGGCGTTACACACAACTATCTAGTTTGTTGATCGTGGCAGCTATGAGCAAGGGGACGAGTGTATGCTATAACATACGTGTCTTTTATCAAATTGTCTACACCCCGATCTCAAATGAATATTCATCACAAGGTCACCAGACAAGAGGCATTTAAAAAAAACAATCAACTCTGTGGTGTTGTCCCCGCGTGTTCCCTGGATGCACCACCTGCCCGTGCCCCCCCTCCCCCCCGCCCCGGGCGGGGTGGGGGAGGAATAATGTGAGTTTGCAGCTACCTAAAGATCTGGCTCAATACAAGGGTGACTAAAGCTCTCAGGAATGACGAATTAACACATTCCTTACGTGAGCACTCTCGCTACTGAACTGATTAGGCCGTGCCATGTAAAGCTTACAGGAATGCAAGTATTTTGGGAATAAAGGTGAGAACAGTCTGCGCGGCTCTGGCTCTCCGTCTCCCCACGCACACACAGCTGGGCGGCGGCCGGGACCTCAGAGAGCATGTCTGGATGGTGCATGAGTCAGACTGTGCGCGGCAGTCAGGAAGGAGGTCACTGTCAGCCCGCACCAGACACAGTCGGTGCAACACCACTCGGGCTAACGCTGGAGGGCTTTCATTCATTTTCTTCAGCCAGAGAGCAACCAGGTTAAACCCTTCCCTGTTACTGCAGAGTGGCAAAGAACCCAAGAGCAAGGCCGAGAGGCAGCAACACAGGAAAACAGAGCCCACCACGTCCTGAACACAAGTGCTGCTCACGGAAATAACGAAGACAGATCTGCAGAGCAGGGAAAGCACATTGGCCTCCTGGGACATTGGCTGCCCAGGCTCTCCGTCCCAGTGATGGCGAGCTCTCTGAGGCCAGGGCCAAGGGCCTTGAGACCAAGGGGCGCGTGTGCGGGCAGAGAGCTGTGACAGAGACACGAGTGACATCAGCAGTGCCCAAAGAAAGGGGAGCCAGACTAGACCAGAGACACTTCTTCAAGGTGAATTTCCCACCCTTGGTAAGGAAGAGTAGAAATTAGTATCAGATTCTCACTCTGTAGCACTTGCATTATCGTCTGTTATAGATTATACTTCACCAGGGAGCAACTAAATACAGTCTCTTCAGTTGTGTTTGGTTGTTCTCAATGACTTAATTTTATTTTCTTCTTCAACTAAGAGTTCTCCTAGGTGTTCTCCTAGCGTAGATGAATGCACACACTGGCTGGATGCCCCCTGGTCCCCGACAGACAGAACTCTGTGTGCAGAACGCTAGAATGGTGACTTCCCTAGTTCATGCCCATCTGGATTTGCAAGAAATTAGACTTTGACTTCCCTTCTCTCTTAGGGTAGAATAATGTTAGTAATTAGTAGTCATTCATATTCCTGGAACCTTACTAAGCGCCAGGCATTGAGCTACATAATTCTTACATCATCCCTACTTTACAGATGAAGAGAGAGGTCAAGTATCACAGTTATTAAGTGGCAGAGTCTAGATCTGAACCTATGTCTATTTGATACCGAAGCCCTGTGCCCCCTGTGCCTGGATGGCTCAGTCAGTTAACCTGCAGGTCATGATCCCTGCTCGGCGGGGAGCCTGCTTCTCCCTCTCCCTCTCCCTCTGATCCTCCTTCCCCTGCTTGTGTTCTCTCTCAAATAAACCAGTAAAATCTTTATTAAAAAAGGCCCTAATTTTAAACCACTTTGTAAGTAGTCTTTCTTCATGATTAAAACAATGATAATAATAATTTCATTTCGTATTTTTAAAAAGTGCATTTAAATGCTTTCTCAACTCACTATCTCAACAATTTCAGAAAGAAGGTAGAACGGGCATTATTTTTTTTATTTATTTAAGTAAACTCTATACCCAATGTGGGGCTCAAACTCATGACCCTGAGATCAAGAGTTGCAGGCTCTTCTCACTGAGCCAGTCAGGTACCCCAAATGGGCATTTTTTAAAAGATTTATTTATGGGGTGAGGGAGAGGCAGAGGGAGAGGGAGAGAGACTCCCAAGCAGACTCTGCACTGAGTGTGGAGCCCAATGCGGGGCTTGATCTCACAACCCTGAGATCACCACCTAAGACAAAACCAAAAGTCAGATGCTTAACCAACTGAGCCACCCAGGCGCCCTGCCTACCCCACCCCCCATAGGCATTTTAATCTCTATGTTGTGCAGGTAAGATCTTGGGGCTCTAAATATTGAGTGATTTGTCTAAATTTCTTATAAATAATAACTCAGGAATTAGGTAAATAATCTATGTCTTCTGGTTCAAGTTCAATACACCTCTCACTAGGACAAAAATGAGTTAATCAAATGGCTTTTTTGATCTCAACAGTGAGATAAAAAGATTTTTACTACAGGGATGTTTTTATATATTCATTGGATATGTTAGGAGCCCTATATTGAAGAAAAACAGCAATCAGTTGAGCAGGTGGGGCTTTCTCTAGTCCAGCAACACGGCCATTCTGGGTCAGATAACTTCTTTGTGGGGGCCGTCCCACACACTGCATGTAGCATCCGGCTGAAAACTGAAATATACGAATAACTAAGTTGAGAGTAAAAGTCCCATCCAAGAAAAAATCTACCAATGTAATGACTATTGCTGATCATTATTCATTGATAAGAGGTATTTTATGTATTTTAGGCAGGCAAAAGTTTTTGACATTAAGTATTTCCCGAAATAAAATTCTATTAGTGAAATTTAAAAAATCTGTACTTACTTTTCGTAACTCATCAGAAATAGGAAAGGGATCACAAAAAGAATCTAAGCATTTAACAATATGTCCATTGTCTCGTACAATATCTTCATCATACAACCGGTTAAAAAATGACATTGAAAGCTGTGTACAAGGGACATTTATAGCTTCAATTTTTTTCACTTCAGTTCCTGAAAAAAATTATTTTACAGAGATATAAAAATTACCTTACTATTCTCAATTATTTCCAAAATAAATATCACCATACAGAGATTCTAGTAGCCAAGTATGACATATATCTTGATATATTTAAAAGACACATCAGTGTAGGGATTTTATTGTTATTTTGCAGTTTGTTTTTATTAATCATTAAAAGTCTGTAACAAAATTTCACACTTTCAGGCCTCGATGAAGGATATGCAAATTAGGAAATGCCTGAAAATGAGACACATGTTTTGTGTAGGTGTTCTTACATCAGTTTTAATCCATATGTCAGAAGTGCCTATAAAAGCATAGGAACTGGTTTGTGAAACGATTTTGGATTTCTGTTACGTTCCATTCCATGCCTTATAACTCATATTACAAAAACTTTAATTAATGTAAGTAATGGGTATTTTTAAAGTCCTGAGGATATCTTGAAAATTTTTCTCTCCATTTAAAATTCTCCCTTGTGATCTCATTTTACAGCGTCTATTATGAAAAATAGCTTTCCAGGTCAAGGTAAGCTTGCAAACAGGCCCTAATCAAGTTATCACAAGCCTGGAATTAGAGAAATCTGCAGCCACGGTGTTTGGTCTAGTCCCCTCTTGCGGCTGCAGTTCTAACCCCCCCACACCTTCCGGCACTCCAAACCGATCTACTGAATGTGTCCCTGTAGGAACGGAGTTTCCCTTAGTAGAAGCTCTTCTAAATTACAGAAAGACACAAAGATTAAAATGAGTATTTTTATTACTGCCTCAATGAATCACTCAATTTCTTATATGCGCGTGCACGCACACTCACACGTGCGCCGCTCATGCATACATGTGCATACACTCACACATGTGTACGCTCACACACACGCGTGCTCACACCTCGCACACATATACCTACACAACGCGAGTGTGCTCTTGGCTATAAGGAAGGGGGTGGTGTTCTTCTTTGCAGGTTCTCCCTAGAACAGCACACCCAGGTGGGGGAGCCCTTGGTCTTCCCTCTCCTGACACATCTGCTTCGTCTCTGACGTGAGAAGCAGCTCGAGCTTGAGGAGTAACACTGGCAATTATTTGCACTTCCTCCTCCTGGCTGTCCACCCGGAGTCTGGCTAGGACCTGCTGCTCTCGTTCTGCTCCTGAGCTGGGCTTGTGTGAGGCACGATGGGTGTCTGGAGACGGGAACTGTGTCTGAGCAGGAGCAGTGTAGATCCACACAGTCTTCAGAGATGGGCTGGTGGCCACCGGAGGCCGGCTGACATTGGGCAACATGCCACGTTCATAAATCTACCCTAGCTCCCATGTGGCGAGTGGTAGGAGGGTTTGGACGGTGAGAAAAAGGTAATTAAATTCAAACCACCTAAATTGGAGGCATAGAAATGGCATTTGCTATGGACTAAATTATGTTCCTCCAAAATTAATATATTGAAGTGCTAACCCCCAAATGTAACGGTATTTTGAGATGGGGGCTTTGGGTGGGGTCAGGGCTTCATCAAATGAATTTTGAAGGGATACAATTCAGTCCAAAGCATTCTGCCTCTGCCTCCCGCCCAATTCATGTCCTTCTTACATGCAAAATGCACTTACCCTAACCCTAACAGCCCCCAAAGTCTCACCTCATTCTAGCATCAACCCTAAAGTCTGGAGTCCAAAGTCTCACCTACATATCACCTCAATCAGATATGGGTGAGACTGGAGGTTCAGTTCATCCCAGGGCAAAATTCCTCTCCGGCTATGAACCTGGGAAACCAGACAAGTTACATGCTTCCAAAATACAGTGGGGAGACAAGAAACAGACATTTCCATTCCAAAAGGAGGAAGCAGAAAAAAAAAAAAGGGTGATGGTCCTAAGCAAGCCTGAAACCTGGCAAAGCAAATTTCATGAGATTTTAAGCCTCAAGAATACTCCTTTGGTTCAGTGCTCTGCCTTCCCGACTCGCTGGGGACAGTGGCCCAGCCTGTAAGATGCTCCCCCTCCGTGGGTTCCTGAAACTGAGGTGCGGCTCTGAGGACCCGAGTTGCCTTTCAGTCTTTCTCTGCTCCTGAAGAACAGCCGTGTCTGCAGCCAAATGGCTCTCTGGTCTGGTCCTGTAGGATCTACGATCTGTTTCCTGTAGTTCAAACTGGCAGGGTCTTTGTGGGCACAATCCCCCACCTCAATCCTGGGCTTCTGCTGAAGTGGCTGGGCGAGCCTGAGTTACGTGATTTCTCTCTATATCACATGGCTGCTCAGCCACATCTGTCTCTTCAGACGAATCTTTCTCGTCTTTTTTTTTTTTTTTTACAATATGAAAAGGCTGAGAAGATTCCAAATCTTCAAGCTCTGGTTCCTCCTTAACAATTCCTTCTTCAATCCATCTCTTTCCTTACTTAATTATAAACACCCAGGAAGAACCTGGCGGCTCCTGCAACACTTCATTTAGAGCTCTCTCAGCTAAACATACAATTTTATCCCTTGCAAATCCTAGCTTCCACAAAACACCACATCATCATTCAGCCAAGGTCTCTGCCATTTTATGGACTGTCTTTCCTCCAGTTTCTGATAACAAGGTCCTCATTTCTGTATGAGACCTCACTAGAATCAAGCTTCCCATCCATATATCTGGGCTGGGATGCACTCAAAACTCTCCCCACTGATACCCATCTCATAGTTTCAAAGCCACTTCCCCCTCTCCCGGTGTGTCACAGACACACTCTGCTTCTCGGTACCACAATCTGGATTAGTCTACTTAGGCTGCTATCACAAAACACCAGAGACTGGCTGGTTTAAACAACAGACATGGATTTCTCACAGTTCTGCAGGCTGGGAAGTCCGAGACCGCGGGGCCAGCTGATCCGGTTCCTGGTGAAGGCACTCTTCCTGTTCCTGACTCGAACATGGCTGGGAGCTCTGCTCTTTCTCTTGTTCTAAGGGCACTAATGTCCTGAGGGCCCCTCACGATGTCATCTAAGCCTAATTATTTCCCAAAGGCCTCATCTCCAAACACTCTAACGTTGGGGGTTAAAGCTTCAATACAAGAATTTTGGGGGGACATAATTCAGTCCATAGCACATGCTGTTACATAGAAATATGGTAAACTTACGTCTCCAGCATTTACAAGATATGTACTGCATTGCTAGGATCACATACGAAGTTAAGAACTTATTTTTTCCCCCTTGATACTAGCATTAAAATACACCGGGGGTTTCCTGTTTATTTTTTGTTTTTCTGACAGTGCTCGTTTCAATGCTGAAAGGGCAGAGGCAGGATAGTGGAGAGGTTAGGGTCTTGAAATCTCAGCTCTGTTGAGCCCGGCCAGCAGTAAAATGGTGCCAATTACTTAGCTCATCAATCTGACTCTACATTTGTGAAATCGGGGTAGATAAGAACACCTCTCGGAGTTGTTTTGGGAATTAGAGGTAATGACTATAATATCCCCAGCTGAGCACAGAGGATGCGTCCGTTATGAGTCAGCAAGCAAAGGGCACAGCGTGTCCGTGCACAGAGGGCCGTGGCCACTGGTGGAGGGGACGCAGTGGTGCAACGGCGGCAGGCCAGGTGCTGGAGCCGGCAGGGACGGAGATGCCCATCGTACTCTTGAAAACGGTTCAACTGCTAAAAGAATGTCTGCTCTCTCATGTTTAAAAGCTGTTTATTTTGCTTATAAAGGCCCGAAGAGGAAAAAGCAGGAAGACAGTTGATAATTCAAAGGAAAGATGGCAAAGGAGACAGAAACAAGCTGGTGGGAGACCCTCGCAAACCACTGGGGACTTCGGGCTCAGAACCAGAGCGCTAGGTCTCTGCCGACGTGTCAGAGGACTTCTAATTGAATCTGTCAGGCACGTGTGGAATTTCAGAACCTCTGTCTGCAATGCCTTTTCTAAACATCAGAACAAAAGTCAGTATTGTTTTACTGTTTTGTGAAGTGTCTACCAATACAGGGGAAGACTGACTTTCTTTAATGAACCTTATTTTTGTAAAGGAACTGACTGAAGTTACTGCAAACACGTTTTATAAACACTGATATGTGCCTCTGATGATTTCCTCTTGAAGGTTTTGAACCGGTGAGTACATTTGCTCAGATAGTTTAACTTTGTAAGTACTCCTAAGATAACAGTGTACCAGCTTTTTGTTTTATAAATTTTGCAGTGGCCTTTATTTAGCCAAAAGCAATAAAATGTGACCTACTAATTCTAACATCATGAACTGTTTGTAATCTTGTTCTTGACTAATACCTTAAGCAAAGTAATTTCTGTGTAAGACTACTAGAATTCCATGAACATGCAATGTATGCATTTACCAAAACCACCCCAACTCATTTAAAATCTTGTATTTTTCTTGAGCACAAATCCACGTTCCTAACCAGATTTTCTTCCTAAAAGGAAGAATGATGTGTTCTATTGTTAAAACACCTCAATCTAAAATTTGAAATATCATGTTCATGTTTTTGTTTTCAAAATAGCCTTTTCTATTAACTCTGGTTTACTCCTTGAGCTGAGAGTTATTTAAGACATTTGAGTGTTGTTAACTGTTCGGGTAATTTGATGATGTCGATGACACTCGATCCCTGGGCCCTGAGATCATGAGGTGAGCCCAAGTCTAGAGTTGGATACTCAACCGACTGAGCTGCCCAGGTGCCCCTGGGTGATTTTCTTTAAAATTTCTAGCTATGTTCCATAGTACTATGAAATTATGATGTATATAAGGTCCTCTCTGTGGGAATTTAAGACTCTGTTCCGTGGCTTTATGCATTACTGTAGGAATGCTCCGTGGCGGCTGCCCGTACCCCGGCCGGGCAGCGGCACCCGCCCCAGCGTGGAATCCTCCGCGACACTCTCCTCTCGCCCATCAGCCCTCTGCAGTCCCCTCGCTGCTCCCTGTGTCTAGCGGAGTCCACGCAAGGGGTACGAGAAACACTTCCCCAGTGAATGAAAACAGAGGACAGGGCTCTTGGGCACCGAGACGGACAGGAGCAGGGGCTCCTAGGAGACCCTGATGTGATCCAACCAGCCAGTCAGTCCTCACAGTGTGGAGGTGACGAGTGAAAATGCCTGGGCAAAATTTTGTCACAATAATAAAACAGGCATCTGAAAAGATGACAGTAAGTTTTATTTACCTAATGTGGTCCACTGTCCGGAAGAATCTGAAAGTAACTGCAAATTGGGAATGACATTTGGGTCTTTGAAGAAAGCCTAAAATACAAATTTGAGGGGAACCAGTTAGATATTTTATTATAAACAATAGTAAGAATTAACTTTTTTTTTTTAAAGATTTTATTTATCTGACAGAGAGACACAGCGAGAGAGGGAGCACAAGCAGAGGGAGCAGCAGAGGGAGAAGCAGGCTTCCCGCCGAGGAGGGAGCCTGATGGGGGGCTCGATCCCAGGACCCTGGGATCATGACCTGAGCTGAAGGCAGACGCTGAACGACTGAGCCACCCAGGCGCCCCAAGAATTAACTTCTAAAGTAACTATAACAGAATCTCATTTAAGTCAAATTGGGGAAGGAGGACATTTTAAGTGGGTAAAATGTCTAATAAATGTTTTATAAAGAGATGAAGTTTTGTTAACTTCAAGTTGTTACCTTCAAGTATGAACAACACCGTATGTCCAAGTACGGATACCTTTGGGACTTAATAAATAGAAACTAATGACTTCCAGTGAAAAGCAGGAGGTTATATATTTGAAAAATCTGATTTTCTTCAATCTTCAATCTTGTTTACCCAAGTAATTGCTTTAGTTAATCGCCACTCCCACTCCCCCAACTACAGCTCAATCTAAAAGTCATCAGCAACTCAATTCCACCCAAAGGCCACATAGAAAAGTGACAGGTTTGACCTTCTAACCTCATCAGACCATGGCTGCTTCTGACTTTGGTCACACTGAGCCTCTTTCCTTTCCTTGAGTGGGATGTCCCCTCCTTTCTCACAGACTTTAAACTTGCTAATTTGTCCACCTTAAAAAAGAGTCTTTTCTAGTGTCAGGCTGGAACCAAGTCAGGATAGCCTGACTGCTGAACTTTCAGGAATCTTTGTTTGCTGGTTTTTAAACCACCGACCTTGATCTAATGCTGATTTAGACGGAGGAGTATTTTGACCTAAGGGCAGTAGGAAGACACTACAGAGATTTAAGCAAGGAAAGATGTGGTTAGTCCTGTTTTTCACAGTTCATTCTGGCAGCAGTGTGGAGAATGAACCGGAGGGCTATGAAGAGAATGGTGCGGAGGGAAGGTACTGCTGAAATCCAGAAAGATCTGATGCTCACATGAGTCAAGGGGACAGCAAACAGGGGTAGAGAGGGAATGGATTCAGTGACCCTACAGGAGGAGGGGCAAAGAGAGGGGGAGGAACCACACATGACCCTGGAAGTTTTGCATGAATGTCATTTCCAGGCAGAATGAATGCTATTTAATTAGCAAGGGAACAGTGAAGAGGACCAGGTGTGCAGGGTGAAGAGTAATAAAATCAGTAAGTATCTGTGAATGCCGACATTACGCAAGGCAAAAATTCCTCTTTGCATGGCGTTGCCGTCCTAGTGGCGGAGGGATAAAGGTAAACAGGTATCATATACACCCAATTACAAAAAAATAACTTTTCCCTAAAACTACTCCACAGAAAAAAAAAGCAAGTCGCCTTATAACCTTATAAAGTCTTTCAAGCTAAAGAGTGTTTGTGCAATTATCTTAATTTGTATAATATATATTTTGAAAAGAAACATAAGCTGGAATTAACCTCAATTAATACTGGTTTCAAATGCTTTTTGGATGTCTTCTGCAAAAATTAGTAAAAGGGAAATCTAATTCAGATTTAGTAATTATTGCTGGGGGGGAGAATATCAACTCAATTTTTAGTATCGACTTATAATTGAATTTTATAGGCCACTATAAATGGAAGTAGTCTAAGTGACCTGAAGTGAATTGACCCGGAGCAATGGAAATAAGTCTTCAAAAGGCCCCTCAAATAAAGCAGCATGATAGCTGTCATGTTGTTGGGGTTAACAATACACCAAAAGAATAAAAACAAAAACACCCAAAACCCCTGCTCTAATATATGCAAATGGTTTTGGATTTGTTACAGAATTTCCAGGGAGGTATTAGAAGGACTATCTCAACTTTAGGGAAGCTGATGTGCTCTGGACATGTAGTGGATGACTCACAAACAGGTCAAACTGATAATAAAGATACTGATGTCAAAGTGCATGTAAAGATCAGAATAAACTTGTTTCATAAAATGCCAGAGTGGGAAAAGTATTTCTAAATTAGTATATTCTTTTATATAACACAGAATTTTCAATGTATGTCTATTATACGCCACGCATACGAAATACAAGTAGATATCTGACTCTATCGTCTATCTGGCAGATTGCTGGTTTCTGGTCCAATATCTGTTCTCCTTGTCCTTAAGGAATCCAGTCTTATTTGGGACAGTAATGTGCTCAGCTCAAAGCCTGCCCTCCTAGTTCCTGTGGCAGAGGCCATGAAGTGTGAGCAGAAGTCTGCTGCAGACCTTGAGAAAGCTCTATAACTTGCTTCCCTGCACTTTACGTGGAAGAGTCCCCTCTGTACCCTTCATCCCTGGGGAGGATGCCCACATGGCATACCGAGCCCAGAGCTCTCTCTTGAGACTCAAAGCAAGATCTTACATTCAACAATCCAGGATACTGTCACTTGGATGCACTTCAAGTTTAGAATGCCTGAAACTAAACTCATTTTTCTTGTTTATTCTTTTGCATTTTCTGTGGCTTTAATGGCATCATCTACCACTCCGGTCAACCCAATCAGAAACTTGCTCACCCTACACGTCCCCCATCGGCCTTACCGTCAATATCCTATTAGTCCTTGAGTACTGCCTTTCTCCGAAGCATCTCTTCAGGCCATCCGGGAGCTGCTGTCGTAATTCAGAGGGTCCTCTACTGTCTACAGGACAAGTTTCCAGCCTGGTCTCACTGCCGCCAGACTCAGTCCTAACAATTTACCCTCCACACTTCTGCCAAGGTGACCGCAGTACTGTCAATGTTACTGGCTTCCGGAAAACCTGGCTTCCGGAAAACCTCTCAGCAACCCCTCGCTAGCTGGATAAAGCCCAAACTCCTCTGCAGGGCACAAAAGGTCTAAAATACCCTCCCACCCATCTCATATTATCCCCCACGTTGTCCACCTAACAAACTCCTATCTTTCAGGGCCAATCTCAAGGAGCTTGTCTTTTGTAAACCCTCCTCTGAGCACCTCAGTCAAAAACCGGACAAAACAAGGATTGCTTTCTCTTTTGTGCCACCACGGTGGTTTGTATACATGGCCTGTTTCACCTGACTTCTCGCTCTGCAGCCCCAGCTTTGGATCCTTTCCCTCTCTTTCACTGTGTCTCGTTCTTCCGTACAGGCCTAGAGACTATGCAAATGCTTGCGGAGGAAATGATTCCTTCCTTCCTTCCACCTACTTACTCTTTCACAAATGCAACTTTGGGAACATAATTTGTTTTTAAAATCGAAAGGGAAAATTTTAAATCTGGAATTCTAGTTTTAAACAATACCGTTTGTTCAGTTATGAGTGTTTGTAGTAGAAATGACATGGAAGTTTGTGTCAAAGGCCCCTGGGTCTTACCATTTGCTGGGTGTTCTTGCACAAATTATTTAACCATTTTGAGCCTCCATTTCCTAAGCTATAAAATGGGGGTCAAAACACCAAAATTACCATATTGTTGTAAAGGTTAGTGACAAATGTCTAAGAAGTACTGAAAGCTCAGTCTGGCACACACTATAGAAAAACACTTTGGGGGGTGCCTGGGGGGCTTAGTCGGTGAAGTGTCTACCTTCAGCTCAGGTCAGGATCCCAGGGTCCTAGGATGGAGTCTGGTGCTGTGGGGCTCCCTGCTCAGCAGCGACTCTGCTTCTCCCTCTGCCTGCCACTCCCCTTGCTCATGCTTGCACACTCTCCCTCCCTCTCAAATAAATAAAATCTTAAAGAGAAAAACACGTTGTAAAGTAGTATACAAACATTAACAACAACATTACTTATTATGAGCCAAGCATTTTGCTGAATATTATATTTCCTTTAATCTTTTTTTTCTTTTTAAGATTTGATTTTTAAGTCATCTCTACACCCAGCATGGGGCTTGAACTCACAGCCCTGATATCAAGAGTCGCACGTTCTACCGACTGAGCCAGCCAGGTGCCCCAGTTTCCTTTAATCTTAATAATCCATCAGATACTCAGCACTATCTTCATTTCAAAAATACTTCTTACACGCCAAGCACTGTGATCATTTTGCAGAACAGTAAACGGAAGCCGAGAAGGTGGTTAAGTGACGTGCCCAGCGTCACAGAGCTCAGCGGTGGTGGAATTTGAACAGACAGCTGGAGGCCAAATCAGGGGAGGATCCAGGTTTCATAGGGACCTAAGCTTATATAATTTTAGGAACTCTCAGAATACAAAGATGTCTATCTTAGAAAATGTTCAAAAACACATGACTATGGGAACATACAGCTAGATCCCTCAGAGTTCCTTAGAAGGGCCTCTGCAAGTAAGGAGCTTGGCCAGCAAGGAGTCCTGAGGATTCATTAGCTTCAGAGTGGATCCCCTGCTGGGCTGCAGTCTGAGCCATTAGGCTCTCTGGCCTCCAAATCAGTTACCTGAGTAAAAATTATGCTTTTATAAGTACACTTCTTTGAACTGAAATATGGGAATATAAACATGAAGATCTTGAAATTTAGAAAAAAATGGCCTGGTATGAAAATCTGTTGTGCTTTATGGATAAATCTTGAATCTGCTGAAGAATTCTGTTGAAAAACCCAAATTAATTTTATGCCCTCCTCCAGGAAATTTTTCCTGACACCAATGCCTCTCCATTAGGTGATGTTCCTGTGCCTAAGGCACTCTGTATCCTCCACTGTAGCAATTATTTTATTGTGTTGTAAAGAAATTTCTACATTTCTAGCTTCTCTGCCTTGCAAGCTGGGATCAGGTCTCTTCATCTTTTCAACATCCTCCATCAGGGAAATAGTAAGTATTCAACAAATATTTACCGAATGGATTCTGTAACACTTTAACTCAGCACTCAAAATCCTGATTAGAAAAACCTCTATCAATTAGAAAGCTAACACTGGTATGAATGGAAAAATCTAACCATGATATTTCGAGAACCGTCATGTGGTAGTAATAGCATTGTGTTCTATTACTATCATAATACTACCTTCAGGAATGGGAACGACATCTAGCTAACCTACGCTCTATCAAGGGTTGAGAAGTGCCCATGACCCGCCCCCCAATTCTGTCCTTGCTGGAGCCTCACAAGAGGTTATACTTATTTGGAAAGAGGTTGCACTTGGGCAGGGTGGTCCTTCCTCCCGCGGCCCACGCTGCACAAAGAGCAGAGCTGCAGGGAGCAGCTGCCCCTGAGGGCAGCGGGCCGGGGGAGGACCGCCCCCACTGACAGCTGGATCCTGCACCTGCCGGACAAGCTGCTCCTGCTCGCTCTGCGGCCCTCACCCAGCCGTGGTGGACTGCAGGCCCCCTCCTCCCCCCGCGCACCCCTGTGCGGGAGACGACGTGCTGTCGGTGCCCTGCTGTGTGCGCACCCGCAGCCCCCCGCAGCTCCCACAGCACCCGCAGCCGCCGCGCACCCCGCAGCCCCCCGCGCACCCGCAGCCCCCGCGCACTCCGGACAGAGCACCCTTTCCCGTGTGCGTGGGGGTCTAACGACGGCCCCCGAACTCGCCCAGTCGGGCACCTCCCCTTCCCCACGCGGTCACCTCCACCGGCCAGCCTGGGGGGCGGGGACTACCCCCGCGGTGAGCGCCCCCGTCTCCAGCCGGGGCCCGGCCGCCCGGCGCCCCCCACCCTCACACCAACCATGACGAATTCGTCCTTGCGGTAAGCCTGGAACGTCTGGTCGAAGCCGAACGCCTGCGCCGCGACTCTGCCCAGCATGGACCTGTGGGGGGAGGGGGCGGTCAGCGCGGGGCGGAGCGGGCGGGGGGGACCAGGGCGGGGCCAGCGTGGGGGCAGAGGTGAGCGCGGGGCGGAGGGGGTGGGGCCAGCGCGGGGCGGAGGGGGGTGGGGCCAGCGCGGGGCGGAGGGGGTGGGGCCAGCGCGGGGCGGGGCCAGCGCGGGGCGGAGGGGGTGGGGCCAGCGCGCGGCCGGGACCAAGCGGAGCGGGAGCGGAGGGATCAGGCCGGGGTCGGCGCGGGGAGGGAGAGGGGGGGATCAGGCGGGGTCAGCGTGAGGCGGTGGGAGGGGTCAGCGCGGGGAGGGAGCCGGGCGGGGAAACAGGTCCGCGCGGTGTTGGCCGGCGGCGGTCGGCGGGGCGCGCTCCCGGCACTCTCCCCTTCCCCCCGTCCCCGTGGAGGCGGGCCTGCGCGCAGTTCGGGCTCCGCCGCCGCCGCCGCCCACCGCCGGCGGCAGGAGGGCTCGTTCCGCCCTGCCCTCGGACTCTCACCACTGGCGGAGCCGGCTGGTGGTCTCGGGGGTGCTCAGACACTGGAAGGTTTTCTGAGGCAGGAATCTGAAGTAGTAGCCGCCCAAATCCCCCGGCTCCCCGGCCGCCATCGCCCGCCTATAGCTCAGCGGAAGTGCGGTCCGTTTCCATGGAGATGCGGGGACCAGGCGTCAGCCCGCTGCGGCAGTGGGCGGGGCCACGCGCATCCTCTGGGAGAGGAAGTCAGGCTCGCGGCGGGGGCGGGGCAAGGAGGTGGCTGAGGGCAAGAAGTCCAGACTAGCAGCGGGGGTGGGGCGGGGTGGGGGCGGGGCCACGGGGCGGCTCCGGCGCGGGAGGGCAGGTTCGCGGCGGGGCGGGGCCACATGGAGGAGGCCGGGATCGTGGTGGGGGTGGGGCGGGGCGGGGCTGGGTGAGGTGGGGGAGGGGCCACGCTGAGGAGGCCGTGCTCACGGCGAGAGCGGGGCCTTTGGGGGGCGGGGCCACGGGGAGTACACAGGGCTCGCAGGAGGGGTGGGGTGAGGCTGTTTCTGGGGGCCAGGAGGCCAGGCTCGCGGCGGGGGCGGGGCCACACGGAGGAGGCAGGGCTGGAGGCAGGGCTCGTGGCAGGGGCGAGACGGTTGCTCGGGGCCAGGAGGCCAGACTCTCCGCGGGGGCGGGGCCATACGAAGGAGGCCAGGCTCCCGGCGGGGGCGGGGCTACGTGCAGGAGGCCGGGCTCGCGGAGGAGGCGGGGCCAAGCGGAGGAGGCCGGGCTGGGGCGGGGCCACATGGAGGAGGCCCGGCTCCCGTCAGGGGCGGGGCCAGGCGGAGGAGGCTGGGCTCGGGGCGGGGGCGTGGTCACACGGAGGGGGCTGGGCTCGGGGTGGGGGCGGGGCCTGAGGGGGCGGGGCCAGTCGTAGGAGGGGGCAGCCCTCCCGCCCCCCAAGCCTCTTGCAACCCCGCGCTCCCGCTCCTGGTCTGGGCGCAGCGGTCCAGCGAAAGAGGGGTGCCTGAGAGAAGTGCAGGTGCATTCTTACTGAAATTGACTCTTACTCATAATTACTCAGCATAGGTTAATTTCCTAATCTGCAGTCTGCTATCTCAGTGTTCTGCTTAAGCTTCATGACTCACATTTCCGAAGACATTATTTTGAATTAATTAAGCTTAGTTTGGAAGTCACAAGTCTGTATGACTAGTTGGAAAACTATTCTCTTTTACCATTTGGTTTTTTTTCTTTTCGATTTTCATCTGAAGGCTAAAAGATTTTTTCCGTACACACTCCAGTAGAGAGTGCTGGTTGATACAAATACACACCTATATATATTTTATTTTTAATTTTTTTAAAGATTTTATTTTTTTTAAGATTTTTATTTATTTATTTGAGAGAGCGAGAATGACAGAGAGAGTGCACATGAGAGGGGGCAGGGTTGGAGAGAGGAGCAGACTCCCCGCTGAGCAGGGAGCCCAATGCGGGACTCGATCCGGGGACTCCAGAATCATGACCTGAGCCGAAGGCAGCCACTTAACCGACTGAGCCACCCAGGCGCCCTAAAGATTTTATTTTTAAGTAATCTCTATACCCAACATAGATCTTGAACTCAGAACTGTGAGACTAAGCGTCCCATCGCTTTACCAACTGAGCCAGCCAGGCGCCCCGAAGCAAATACCTCGTATTTTCTATTGAAAGTTAACTTTTCTATAGTTTTTGTTGTTTCAACTAATAGCAGTGTATCTGGACTTACTATGGTTCGACTGAACATTTTTTCGACTTTACGAGGGTGCGGACGCAATACTGGTTCAGTAGGAACTAGGTGGAATTTTGAGTTTTGATCTCTCCTGGGCTAGTGGTATGTGGTCTCAACAGCCACTGGATCATGAAGGTAAAGAGCCCGTAAACTCACAGCCAGTGCGCGCCCATCAACTGCTCCGTTCTTCCAGTTTCAGTGTCTAATGGTTTGCACGAGATACTCAACAGTTCACTAGGCTGTTAGATGCTTTTGCCCAGTTGTAGGCTAATGTAAGTGTTCTGAGCATACTTAAGGTAGGCTAGCCTAAGCTACGATATTCGGTAGGTTACATGTAGTAAATGCATTTTTGACGCATGATATTTTCAATTTATAATGGGCTTATTGGGATGGAATCCTATTATAAGTTGAGGAAGATGTGCATTATTTTTCATTATTGCTGTTCCATTGCATTACTCTGCCACAGCTGATCCTTTGGGGTTTACGGTTTGAAGCTATTAAAAAGCAGCTATGAACATTTTGGGGCATGTTTTTTGATGAACTCACACTTACTCCTTGGAAATATATAAGGCATTGGAAGAGCTCAGTCATAGGGTATAAGTAGGTCTTGTTTTACTAGATACTGCCAAAACATTTTCTAAAGTAGATCAATTTACACTCCAACCAGCTTGCATGAAATTTCTAATTGTTCTACATTCTTGCCAATACATAGTATCAGTTTTTAAAAAAAATTTTAGGCTTTCTGCTGAGGTTATATTTCTCATTCTGATTTTGAATTTGCATTTCCTTGATAGTTGTTGTCGAGCAATTTTTTATATGCATATTGGCCGTTTGGATGTCTTCTTTAGTGTTTTGTCCATGAAGCATTGTTCATATTTTAAAATTTATTTTTAGAAAATCTTTAGTCTGGATATAAGTCCATTGCCAAATTTATGCATTGCAAATATTTTCCTTTTTTTTTTTTAAGTAAGCTCTACGCCCATTGTGGGGCTTGAACTCATGACCCCAATATTGAGAGTAGCATGCTCCACCAACTAAGCCAGCCAGGCACTCCTCAAATATTTTCCTTTTTGTCTAGAGCTTGCTTGTAGCTTTGATGCTCACAAATTCTGAACTTTAATGAAGTACAATTCTCATTTTTGTACCATTTTTTTTTGCCTACACAGAATTATGGAAATATTTTTACATGTATGTTTATGATCCACCTCAAAATATTTTTTTAAAGCTTATTTTATTTTTTTCCGTATGGTTACCCAATCGATCTAGCTCTACATGTATTTTTGTAAGTTTTTATTTAAATTCCAATGTTGTTAACATACAGTGTAATATTAGTTTCTGGTGCACAATACAGTGATTCAACACTTCCATCCATCACCCGGTGCTCATCATGACAGGTGCGCTCCTGCAGCCCCATCACCTGTTCCCCCATCCCCCACCCACCTCCACTCTGATCACCCTCAGTGTGTCCTCTGTAGTTCAGAGTCAGTTTCTTGGTTTGCCTTGCTCTCTCTTCTCCCTTTGCTCATCGGGGAGTCTGCTTCTCCCTCTCCCTCTGCTGCTCCCCCTGCTCATGCTCTCACTCTGTCAAATAAATAAAATCTTTAAAAAAATAAGATGACATTCATATACTTTCTAGACCTAGCCTTGCCCTTATTCCAGATTTGGGCTGAAACACTCCCACTTAATGGTTCCATGATGTCTCTCTATCAGCACCTGGGAGCTGACCAGTACCTGGAGGGTTGACAGGTGGCAGGATGATAATCCCAAGATGATATGATGATCATGGTGGTGATACTGTAATAATAAAACACAGCTGGCCCTTGAACAACGGGGGGCTTAGGGGTGCCAGTGGCCTGCGTCAAAAATCCACTTAACTACTAACAACGCACTGCTGACCAGGAGCCTTCCCGATAACACAGTCACTGAGCACACACTGTGAATGCTATCTGTATTCTAGGCCTTATTCTTAAAGTCAGCTACAGAAAAGAAAATGTTACTAAGAAACTCAAAAGGAAGAGAAATACATTCACAGCACTTACTGTACTGTATTTACATGGACCCACAGAGTTCAAATCTGTGTTGTTCAAGGGTTGACTGTAACAGCTAATATTTCTGAACACGTCCTGTTTCACCGCACATTGTTCTAAACATTTTCCATGGGCTATCACTTCATTCTGTTATAGGTGAGTTAGGACTGTTGAGCCTTCTCCCTCCAGCACGAACGTGATGCTTTCCCGGAAACCAGCAGGGCTCCAACAGCCGGTCTTTCCCGGTGGCCCACCTGCCCCAGGTCCCACCGCCTCCTGGCTTCACGGGGCCAGCCGATTCTGCCCTCAGCCCCACAGCACATACAGAGTGGAAGAGCCTGAAGATCGCTTTTGACACCGACTCAGTTCAACTACTTAGTGTATTTGTAGGAGCACTTAGAAGTTGAAAGAGGCCATGTAAGCCCCTGTTCACCTCCAGAATAGCCTGCACCTTTCTACAACCTCCTACTGGGTTAACCAGGAAGATGCCAACCCTGTCCTACCTTGGAGAGAACTGTGTCTATTCCCAGACCTCACACTTGGCCATCAGCCCAGGCTCCACACCTTGGCCATTATTTAAGCGAAACGAAGAACAGCACTTGACCCAGACCTCTCCTTGGGATCCCTGGATCAGTTAACACCTGTCTCTCAGGTTTTGCATTCTTGGCTTCTTACCCGGGTTTTAGTATCTGTTTCTAGATTATTTAATTTCTAGTTCACTCTGGCTTCTTGTACTTTCCTTTTCTTCTAATTTTGGCATTGCAACCTTGTGGTCTTGGGAGCAATCCATTTCTGCAGCCTGGGGAGCATACAACTGGAAAACTAACTCCGTCCTAGGAGGGAGGTGAGCTAACTTTGGGGTTTCTTAAATTAAGATGAAGTTTTGAGTCCTTGGACTCCTTCAAAAAGGATTTCTATGGAAAATATTCTGCATTTGGACATGCGTATTCCTGAGCTGCTTGCAGCTCATGTGGTCTTGGATTACATCTGGCGATAATCTGCCACTGTTCCGCGTTGGTTTCATAGGGGACGTCGACGACGTCATCCGAGCTACCAGTGAAAGCTGTCAGATCAACAGGACCAGATACAGACTCCATCCAGTAGAGATAGGAAAATGTGTTGCTTAACTATATTATGAGTCGTATTTACCTCCTTCGTCTACGAGAACATCATTAGATATTTTGTCCAGTGATTTTCAGAAAATAAGATCTGCTGGGTCTATGGCAATCTCTGTGTCGACCTCAGTGATTCTCAGGCTGTCTTCCATGGAACCCTGAATTCTTGGGAAGATTCTGGGGTCTGTCGGGGAGGAAGGCGAGAATGGCTTTGCCTTCCTTACTTTTGTTAAAGTGACACCACTCTTACCTGTTGGAGAAATTGAAGTGCAGGATAAGATTCCACTTGTAAAGAGGAGTCTTTGACGTTAAAATATTTGAAATCCTTTTTCTTCTCCCAAGGTAATGACCATTGCTGAAAATAGAGCTAAAATACTCCTTTTGCAACCCACTCCTTCTGTGTCCTTACAGTCCAGCTATGGGTGTGTCTGGTCTATCGTCTGGACACATTTCTAGGCTTTTATGGACTAGTGACAGTTACAATATGGGCCAGAAGAAACTCACTCTGAATTTTAAGAGATGGCAAAGTAGTTAAGAGTGTAGGTTTTGGGGTCAGCTCTCCTGGTTTACGATTCCAGCTTATCAGACTTTCTGTGTGCCTTTGGGCAACTTTAACCTCTCTGTGCTTCACTGTTCCTGGGTGTTAAAGGGGGAGGATTATTCCACCTCCATGATAAGGTCTTCAGAGCATTAAATGAGGGTTATCATGTACTGTGTCCGAATGCCTGGCATATGGTAAGGGCTCAATAAATTGTCATTAAATTATCATTGTTGGCGTTAATTGACATCAGTTATAAAGGTCAAGAAACTGTCCTAACTGCAACTTGTTCAAAAGCTGCCCAGACTGCACATCACTGAAGAATTACCCCGAGTACCCTCATTGATGAATGCTTGATGCAAAGGGGGTTCTCCATAAAAGCTCAGGGAAACTTCAGAGCTTTCTTGCCTTTCCGTTTATGGGGTACTTGAATCTATTGTTGGGTCGCAGATGTTAACTTTTGTTTGACTGCTTTAATATTAAAAAAGGCATATCAAAACATTTCATTATAATAGGAAGTTTGAATTTTACCTTAAAACTAAATGTATTCTGGAAATTGTGGAACATTAAAATGATCACTCTTTTTGAAAGTGGGAAATCTTCAAAGTAGTACATCCGAACAGAAACATTTTAAAGTATGTTAAGGTTATTTTCACAAGAGAGTGGACACAATATGTGGATTTTAAATGGCACTAGCATTTCTAATTCCCACCGATAAATAGACTTGAGGCAGACGTATTGGTTGGGCTGCACACCCTGCCTTCCAAACGTCCCAAACGAGGTGCTTGAATGCCCTACACCTTTACTGTGACTCTTGTGTTCTTCAAAAATTTCTAAGAAGTGTTTGTGTTTTATCTGACGTTCCTTTAGATGCCAAAGCTGAAAACTGAAGCTCCAGGAACTCTTTAAGAACTGATCTGAGAGAGAACATGTCCGTGAGAAGCACACTCAGCAGGTGTTTCTGGGAAAGAGATTGCCCTTTTTTTTTTTATCTGACTTACAAATATGATGCAAATGATTAAAAAACTAACCCTGCCAATTAAATCCCATGTCATTTCTAGCTTGTCATGGAAATAAACTGGAAAGTGAGGAGATAGTTTTATGTAACAGGCTGATTTCATTTTCCCCATTTAACAGGATGCTTCTGGCTCATGATTCATTTGGATGAAAGGTCCCCTTGGCTTCCTGGCCACGCACACCTTCCAAGCCTTTCCTTGTAATGCTCTGATAGCATCTCTGGGTGTTTGATGATATTTTTGCCTCCTGATCCATTTGGTAAAAAGCCATTTGAAAACCTTACTCACTTCGGGTAATAATGCACATTTGGAAAGAAACCTAAATAAATACAATGGATATTTTGCACTGGGGTAGATCAGCTAGATTCTCCTAGAAATGCAGTATCGACTTGTTAAGGCTGTGGCTTTAATAGCTTTTTTTTTAAAGTTTATTTATTTGAGAGAGAGAGAGAGAGAGAGTGAGCAGGAGGAAAGGGAGAGAGAATCTCAGGCAGACTCCCCGCTGAGCACGGAGTCTAACACGGGGCTCGATCTCAGGACTGTGCGATCATGACCTGAGCCTAAATCAAGAGTCAGACACTCAACTGATTGAGCCACCAGGGTGCCCCAATAGTTTTTTTTTTTTTAATTCTTTTTAATTTTTTTTTCTCAAGCCAAGGAGAAAACAATTCTACTTCTCTGATAAAATAGATTCTGTGGTAGGTTTTTATTCTAATCCCTAGACCTTAAAAATATTATCTTGAGCTATTTGAACTTTTGTGTGTGTGTGGAAATTGGTATGTAAGAAAAAATATTTTGTATATATAAATAACACACTAAAAGAAATATGACTCAGGGTTCCTGGCTGGCTCAGTCGACAGAGCGTGTGACTCTTGATCTCAGGTTCTGGGTTCGTTTGGTGTAGAGATTACTTAAAATAAAATCTTTAAACAAGAAAGGAATATGACTGATACTGTGTTCAAGTTTGAGACATGAGCTTCAGTCTGTGACACCATGAGTGAGGATCTCTGTGATGTATCACTCACATATTTAACCATGAAACAAATTTGTGGTTTTTTGGTTTTCTTATATTTCTTTCTCTTTTAATCTTACTATTTTCTTCTGCTCTACACTTCTCATTAAAAAAAAAAAAAAACATTTTAAATGGTTTTTTTGTGGTTTTATTTTTGACAAGTTTTATTGAGATGTAGTTCACGTACCATAACATGAAGTATTCAGTTTGGTGGTTTTTAATCAAGTAACAGAATTGTGCAATCAGGGGCACCTGGGTGGCTCAGTTAAGCGTCTGCCTTCAGCTTGGGTCGTGATCCTGGTTCCCTGGGATCAAGCCTCACATCGGGCTCCCTGCTCAGTGGGAGTCTGCTTCTCCCTCTGCCCTCCCCCAACTCGTGCTCTCTCTCTCTAATAAATAAAATCTTTAAAAAAAATGAATTGTGCAGTCATCTTCACTATTTAATTTTAGAATATTTTCCTAATTTTATAAAATAAACTCCATACCCTCTAGCAGAAACTCCCTATTTTTCCCTCCACCAGCCTCTGGCAACTCCTACTAACTAGCACTTAGCCATTTTCTGCTCCTGTGGGCATTTCATACCAGTGGAATCCTACAGTATGTGCCCTTGTGTGAATGGCTTCTTTCACTCAGCATGATGTGTTCGAGATTCATCTACGTTGTAGCATGTATCAGAACGCCATTCTTCTTTGCTGCTGAGTAATATTCCATTACGTGGATATACCACATTTTATTTATCCATTCTTCAATTGCTGGAAAATGCTATTATGGAAAATGCTGATATGAACATTTGGGTACAGGTTTTTGTGTGGACATGTTTGGATTCTCTGGGATATAGATCTAGAAGCGCTTTCATTGCTTTTTCTATTTTAACTCTCATTTAACTAATTCTGAAATCAAATGTCTTTATATTCTTATTCACATTTTTAGTTCTTTTATGAATCACCTCTTTATTTACATGGTGGTATTTGCTTTTGGTTGATTTATCAAATTATGATTGCCACATATGAGTGTCATATTTTGCAATCTCATTTTTAAAATAATTATTTTTCATTTAAACTCTACCAAAGTTACACATAAAAATCTACAAGTATGATGAGGGGATAGTCCGCAGTACCAATCTCCACTCCTTCTCATTAGATACACTTTTCTTTCAGCTTTCTTTTGTCTTTAATCTTGTATTTCCAAACAAAGTGCCTATACTGTCATTTTTTTTTTGACAGTTCAGTTTCATGTGTGATATGTTAAGCTCCTCCTTGCCATTTCTCATACCATTCTCCACCCTTCTCCCCATATTTTCCCTCCTTTCATCCTACTAAAATACTCACCAATATATTGTAATTTTTTATGTTAATATTTAATAATTGCATTATTATGACTGGGTAAATACATATTTTTGCTTTTGTCCTGTAGTATACTATATATATATTTTTTTCTTGTCCAACTTTTATTTTGGTTATTAAAAATTATGAATTTCTGTTCAGATGTTAATGTAATTTATTGCTAGTTCTTACTTGGCCAGAGTGCAAGGGAATAGCACTCAAGCATGTGGGTTTTCTGTCATTTCATCTTGCAGGTTTCGCTTCGGCACTGGTCTTGAGTAGTTGCTTCCTAGGCCTGGTGCAGAGCTGCAATCTTCCTTTATCATCATCCTGGGGACTTTTTTAGCCTTTTCTTGTGTTGGCACTGGGTCCTCTTAGAGCCAGATACCAAGGCAGGGTTACATGAGCAAAGATTCTATCAGAGAAATGCCTGTGAGCAAAAAATGGAGTGAGAGGCTGAGGGACCCACCGGCCCATGGGGCAAGTCTGGCTGGGAGGACGGCGGGATGGAAGGGTCTTCAAGCGGCCCGTCAGAAGAGTTGGGTCTCTCCCAGGGTCGGCTCGCCGTGGGAACAACGCCATTTGCTGGGACCTGTGCATGGGAAGTGTGGGGTGGGCGGATGGCAGAGTGCCGAGGGCCTGTGCTCAGTCGTGCTCCTACAGGTGGAGGGCTGCAGGTGCGTTCTCATGGCCCCCAGAGCTGCCTTGTTTCCTAGATTTCCTAGCTTTGTTTTCTCGGTTTACTCTTTTGTTTTGGTAGATCACATCCTCTAGTTAATCTTAAGATCTCTATGCTCTGTATTCCTTAAATATTTGGTTATTCCCCTTTTCTCGGTGTGCTTTGACTGAAATGGCTGTTGGTCATTTAGGCAGGGACCGAGAGGATCTTTACAGCATGTATTTGTTGGGTGTGTCTGCTGGGCCCTTCTTCCTGGGGACCTGGTTGTCTCTTCATTCATCGGCTCAGCTCTGGGAACTGAACGAGGCATTGTGACTTTTTACTGGGAGCCCTGTCTTCAGCCTCCTGTTCCTCCATCCTTACCCTCTGATTACAGATGGTCAGTAGTGCCTTACAGGGTGCCTGGCTACTTTGTCCCTGGGAACACCAGAGTTTATTAATCATCTTCCTGCCGGTTAGGCTCTCTTCCATGTCTCTTTCACCTTGCTCGTTGTTAGGATAACCGTGCTCCCCTGGCTTCTGGGAGGTAAGCGCTCCTACCTGGGCTCTCTTCCTTTGGGTACCAATAGGTACCCCTTAGTGGTGCCCCATTTCCTCTCCTGGCTGATAGGCACATGACTCTTGTCAAATCCCAGCATGCCGCCGCTGGGGACTTGCTGGTCCTGAGAGGCACATACCAGGATGGATTTACAGTGGTAGGAGATTCGTGGCAAGGAAACACGTGTGAAGGGGAGCAGGGCAAGGATGCAGGTGTGACCCCTGAGACAGGAGACAGGGAAGGAAGTGCAGGTTGAGAGGAAGCCCTGCGTTGGGCAAGGATGGTCTGCTTCTGGCACACTCACTGCAGTCCGTCACAGGGACCGCCTCGCAGGAGCCTGGCCCTGTGAGAACGCAGTGCTGGGTGCCAAGGGGAGGGCAGCCAGATGCTGCAGCCAGGGTCCCCCTGGGTGCAGTGTCCTGAAGGTGCGTCTGAGCTGGGCCCACCCACGGCTGCCACGGCGACTCTTGCCCTACTGATGGGAAGACCTGCTGTGTCCTGAGTCAGGTTTCTTTGTTTGCTTGGCTTTGTGTTTGGGTTCTCTGTTCCTCTGATTTTACTGTGTGTCCCTGTGTGACCAGCACGCTGTCATATGAAGCCTGTCATTTGGTCAAGCCAGTGCCTCCAAACCCTTTCCTCACATAGGTGTATCTGCCCTCTTCTGGTCTCTTTCCTCCTTCATGTACATTTTTGGATCCCCTCGTCAAATTCCACAAACAGCCCTTTAATATTTTGTTTGGAATTGCATTGAATAATGAAGGTCAATGAGAAGAAGTGACATCTTTATGACACTGAGTCTTCAAGTCCAATGATGTGGTATATCCTGTTTAAGTCTTTTTAGAGGTCTTTCAATATATATATATATATATAGCCCCAGAAAAGGCTTGCATATCTTTTAAAAGACTCATCATTGGTACTTAAAATTTTTGTCATTGGTGTAACTGGTATCTTTTCTTTTTCTTGTTTGTTGGTGGAGCCCAGTGGGGGGCTTGAACTCAGGAGCCTGAGATCAAGACCTGAGCTGAGATCAAAAGTCGGAAGCTTAACTGACTGAACCAGCCAGGTGCCTGGTATCTTTTCTTTAAAAAAAGTGACATTTTCTGTTTCTTGTTGGTATATGGTCATGCCTTTCAGAATTGTCCTATCTTGAAGCAAAGGGGCTTGTCTTTTTCTTTTTCTTTCTTTCTTTCTTTCTTTCTTTCTCTTTCTTTCTTTCTTTCTTTCTCTCTCTCTCTCTCTCTCTCTTTCTTTCTCTCTCTCTTTCCTTCCTTCCCTCCCTCTACTTGAGAGAGGGAGCGAGCGTGAGCACAAGCAGGGGGAGTGGGAGAGGGAGAAGCAGGCTTCCTGCAGAGCAGAGAGCCGGATGCGGGGCTCGATCCCAGGACCCTGGGATCATGACCTTAGCCAAAGGCAGATGCTTAACCCACTGAGCCACCCAGGCACCCCCGTTACGTATTCTTTAAAAACATGATTTTAATGACTGCATAATGGTCATCATATGAATGTACGCAATTTAACAATTTCCCTATTGTCATGTAGAGTGTTTTATTAAATTTTCCTATTATAACCATAAGCTTTACTACATATATACATCTTGTTATCCTTATATGACAAAATTCAGTCTTTAACTCTGAAGATTAAAAGTAGAGAGGTTTATAGGAGAGACTTGTGTGACATTATACATGTGAAACGCATATAAATTAGAAAATATTATGTATTTTTTTGGTTTAATTATTAGTATTAGTGTACAGGGAATTTTATTTGTATTTTACCCTTACCCAAAGTTACTATTTGAAAAAAAGTTAGATCATCTTTACTTTCAGAATGACTGATATCATGAACCATGCTCTATAATGATATATTAAAATAAAACAAATGTTGTCAGAGACTACTGATTTTCAAACTGGGTAGCAAGCTATTAGTGAGTGAAGATATCTTAATAGCTATAATCAGCATTTAAAAAAACTGAGATATAACTAGAACATTGTATTAGTTTTAGGTGTACGGCATGATTTAATGTATGTATATATTGCAAAATGATTACCACACTAAGTTTAGTTAACACCCAGGCAACTTTCAAATTCCCCCCAAATTAAAAATAGAACTACCATGATGATCCAGCAATTCCACTTCTGGGAATTTATCTGAAGTAAACGAAACCACTACCTCAAAGACACCTGCACCCCCGTGTTCACTGCAGCATTATCTATAAAAGCCAAGACATGAAAACAACCAGCATTTTTTTTAAGTTTTTTATTTTATTTCCCCAGTTAGTTAACACTCAGTGTAGTATTATTTTCTGGTGTACAATATAGTGATTCAACACTTCCATATATCACCCGGTGCTCATCACGACAGGTGCGCTCCTTCATGCCCATCACCTGTTTCCCCAACCTTCACCCCTCTCCCCGCTGGTCACCATCAGTTTATTTTTTAGAGTTAAGAGCTTGGTTTTTTGTTTGTCTCTCTTTTTTCTTTGTTTGATTGTTTTTTTCCCTTAAATTCCACACATGAGTGAGATCATATGGTATTTGTCTTTCTCTGACTTATTTCGCTTAGTATAACATCCTCTAGCTCCATCTGTATCTTTTCAAATGGCAAGATTTCATTCTTTTTGATGGCTGCATAATATTCCATTGTGTGTGTGTGTGTGTGTGTGTGTGTGTATACACACACATCTTCTTTATCCATTCATCTGTCGATGGACATCTGAGCTCCTTCCACAGTTTGGCTATTGTGGACATTGCTGCTATAAACATTGGGGTGCATGTGCCCCTTTGAATCAATCTTTTTTTTTAATCTTTGGGGTAAATACCTGGTAGTGCAATTGTTGGATCAGAGGGCAGCTCTATTTTCAACTGTTTGAGGAACCTCCATACTGTTTTCCAGAGTGGTTGCACCAGCTTGCATTCCCACCAACACTGTAGGAGGGTTCCCCTTTCTCCGTATCCCTGCCAACATCTGTTGTTTCTTGTGTTGTTGATTTTAGCCATTCTGACAGGTGTGAGGTGGTATCTCATTGTGGTTTTGATTTGCATTTCCCTGATGATGAGTGATGTTGAGCATCTTCTCATGTGTCTAAACCCGCATTTTTGTATCCTACCATGTTGCTGAGTTGCTTTTTGAGTTCTAGCAATTTTGGGGTGGAGCCTTTTGGATTTTCCACATAAAATATCATGTCATCTTCGAAGAGAGAGAGTTTTACTTCTTCTTTGCCAATTTGGATGTCTTTTATATCTTTTTGTTGTCTGATTGCTGTGGCGAGGACTTCTAATACTATGTTGAATAGCAGTGGTGAGAGTAGACATCCTTGCCGTGTTCCTGACCTTAGGGGAAAAGCTCTCAGTTTTTCTCCATTGAGAATGATATTTGCTGTGGGCTTTTCATAGATGGCTTTTTATGATACTGAGGTATGTTCCCTCTATCCTCATACTTTAAAGAGTTTTAATCAAGAAAGATGCTGTATTTTGTCAATGCTTTTTCTGCATCAATTGACAGGATCATATGGTTCTTGTCTTTTATTAATCTGATCTATCACGTTGATTGATTTGCGAATGTTGAACCACCCCTGCATCCCAGGAAACAGTTGCATTTCTATACACTAACAATGTATAGAAAGAGAAATTAAGGAATTGATCCCATTTACAATTGCACCAAAAACCATAAGATACCTAGAAATAAACCTCATCAAAGAGGTAAAGGATCTATACTCTAGAAAGCACAGAGCACTGATAAAGAAATGGAGGAGGAAGACACAAAGAGTGGAAAAACGTTCCATGCTCATGGATTGGAAGAATAAACATTGTGAAAATGTCTATGCCGCCCAGAGCAATCTACACTTTCAGTGCCATCTCGATCAAAATACCAATGGCATTTTTCAAAGTGCCAGAACAAACAATCCTTGGTATGGAACCAGAAGAGACCCCGAATCACCAAGGAAATGTTGAAAAAGAAAAACAAACCTTGGGGCATCACATTGCCTGACTTCCAGCTCTATTACAAAGCTGTGATGATCAAGACAGCATGCTACTGGCACAAAAACTGACACATAGATCAGTGGAACAGAATAGAGAGCCCAGATATGGACCCTCAACTCTGTGGCCAAATAATCTTTGACAAAGCAGGAAAAAAATACGCAATGGAAAAAAGACAGTCTCTTCAATAAATGGTGCTGGGGAGATTGGACAGCCACATGCAGAAGAATGAAACTCGACCATTCTCTGACACCATACGCAAAGATAAACTCAAAACGGATGAAAGACCTCAATGTGAGACAGGAATCCATCAAAATCATAGAAGAGAACAGAGGCAGTAACCTCTTTGACATCAGCCACAGCAACTTCTTTCAAGATACGTCTCCAAAGGCAAGGGAAACAAAAGCGAAAATGAACTATTGGGACTTAATCAAGATAAAAAGCTTTTGCACAGCAAAGGAAACAGTCCACAAAACTAAGAGGCAACCCACAGAATGGGAGAAGATATTTGCAAATGACACTACAGATAAGGGGCTGGTGTCCAAGATCTATAAAGAACTTCTCAAACTCAACACCCAAAAAACAAATAATCCAATCAAGAAATGGGCAGAAGACATGAACAGACATTTCTCCAAAGAAGACATGCAAATGGCCAACAGACACAAGAAAAAGTGCTCAACATTACTCATCATCAGGAAAATACAAATCAAAACCACAATGAGATACCACCTTACACCAGTCAGCATGGCTAAAATTAACAAAACAGGAAACAACAAATTTGGCGAGAATGTGGAGAAAGGGGAACCCTCCTACATTGTTGGTGGGAATGCAAGCTGGTGCAGCCACTTTGGAAAACAGTGTGGAGGTTCCTCAAAAAGTTGAAAGTAGAGCTGCCATACGACCCAGCAATTGCATTACTGGGTATTTACCCCAAAGATACAAGTGTAGGGATCCGAAGGGGCACCTGCACCCCAGTGTTCATAGCAGCAATGTCTGCAATAGCCAAACTGTGGAAGGAGCTGAGATGCCCTTCAACAGATGAATGGATAAAGAAGATGTGGTCCATATATACAGGGGAAGATTACTCAGCCATCAGAAAGGATGAATACCTACCATTTGCACCAACATGGATGGAACTGGAGGGGATTATGCTAAGTGAAATAAGTCAATCAGAGGAAAGACAATTATCATATGGTTTCACTCATATGTGGATCGTAAGGAATACCGTGGAGGACCACAGTGGAAGGGAGGGAAAACTGAATGGGAAGAAATCAGAGATAGAGACAAACCACGAGAGACTCTGGACTCCAGGAAACAAACGGAGGGTTTCAGGGGGGAAGGGGGTGGGGGGATGGGGTAGCCAGGTTATGGGTAGTAAGGAGGGCATGTGATGTGATGAGTGCTGGGTGTTATACACAACTAAGGAACTGTTGAACACTACATCAAAAACAAATGATGTACTATATGTTGGCTAATTGAATTTAAATAAAAAATAAATAAACCTGCATTTTTTAAAGAGTAAAAGCTACTGGCATTGATTATGATACAAAGTCCATTGTTTTAGAGCCACTAGAGGGCAGTATATCAGTTTAAAAAAAAAAAAAATCTCAGACCAAACAGTTTGGTACTAATTGACCTAGTTTAACAACTGATTATGGCAGACAGAAAATTGCAGTTAAACGCATTCTCGCTGTTAATTTCCCGTTATTTAAGGACCTACTGGGTGGCACAGACTGAAGACTAAGACGTGCGCTGAGACAGAGAGCAGGAAGTCACCCTGGCCAGTTCAGCCTGGGGTCCTGCCTCCCCGGACGCACAGCCCGAGCCGTGGTCCTGCTGTGCTCTCTGAAGTTGCACACGCTCTTCCCTCTGCCTGGAGAGCCCTGACTCACAGGCAATCCCCGATATCCCGATTTCCCCAGCAGAGCTGAGTGGAGGACCGCTTTCTCCTTTGTGTTCCTTTGGGGCCACGGCCAGTCCCATTACAGTGAGTGCCTACATCTCTTCCCCAGGAAGCCGAGCTCATGTTCCATCTCTAGCTGTGGCCACGCCTGTCACACGCGCAGTGCCTCAAGTACACGTCTCGTACATGAGCACATTTGAGCGCTGTGGGAAGATGCTGGAGTGCAATCACTTCCGACATGCTCTCTGCATCACCCGCACCCTGGGTTTCCGCGGGGGCCGCAGGAAGGCAGCCATCCAACCCCTGGAGCAAACCCCACGCAGACTGCTGTGACTGGCTGGGCCGAGGGACTGTCACACTCTGCCACATAACCACAGAAGCAAAGGAGAGGGGACTTCCGAGGATGACCTTCGGAGGAGGTTTCCAAATATTTTCCCCCAGAAAACTTGGGGGATGATAGGAACCTGAGAAATGCAGGCTGAGACTAGATCATTCTTGTTCTTCCTTTCTTACTAATCTCACCAAAGAGGTAAAGGAGTTTTGTTTGCAATCTGGTTAGCAGGTAACCACCCCGACGCCATCAGCATGAAGGACACAGGGTGCCTAGAACATTCCACGTGTGGTCTACAAAAGCTAACGGACCTAGACTCAAGTTTCGACCTGACCTATGTACTCTTGCGGCTAAACTCCATCCAAATGGCCTATGCGCTTGTTTGTAAAAGGTTTTGATCTTGTAGCTATGCCCCAAATCATCTAGAGACTTCTGCTCTGCCACGGGAGCCGGCTGTCCATGACAGGGGTTAAGTGAGCTCTCAAGTCAAACAGACTTTGGCTTCACTCCCGGAGAGATCCTTTCCTATCTCTGTGACCTTGCGCACATGACTCAGCTCTTCCCTGCGGAGCCTGCCCACAACAACTCGGTTCCTGTCTCACTGGGTTGCCGGGATGAGAGGAGATCCTGCTCATGCACAGCGTGGCACAACCTCTGACCTAAGCTTTCAAACGCCATTCACTGTTACTACAGGGGAAGGGTCTTTATTGCAAGACAAAGTCATTTTTCCTGGCATGTAGGCTTTTCGTTTCTTTCAAGCGATCTGTACTTAACAGGTTTTGTCCCTACCACGAAAGGGGTTACATTTTAATTTTGATGAGACATATGCCAGAACCCAGTGGAGGGGAAGAGAAGCGCCCCTGTGTGAGAGGCTACTGCCCAGGGGCCTCCAGGAGCCCTGAGGATTCCTTCCCAGGGCCTCCCATCCACGGGGCTCCCCTCTGCTGTTGCCTGGAGACGCAGCGGGCATCCGGCCTCGTCAGCAAGCACCTGTCGCTCTTCTGCTACGATAGCAACAGTGATATTTCTCTTCTGCAATATCCCTCAGCTTGACTTGGATTTTGGCTTTCAAATGGATGACCTCAATGATTAATTCAATATAATCCATATTAAAATGCCATATATGTACATAAGTGCTTAATACATTTTTAAGAAACTGCGAAGTGTATGTCTTTTTAAAAATTTTTTTATTGTTATGTTAATCACCATATATTACATAATTTGTTTTGGTGTACTGTTCCATGATTCATTGTTTGTTCGTAACACCCAGTGCTCCACGCAGAATGTGCCCTCCTCAATACCCATCACCAGGCTAACCCATCCCCCCAGCCCCTCCCCTCTAGAACCCTCAGTTTGTTTTTCAGAGTCCATCATCTCTCCTGGTTCGTCTCCCCCTCTGACTTACTCCCCTTCATTCTTCCTCTCCTGCTATCTTCTTCTTTTTCTTTTTTCTTAAAATATGTTGCGTTATTTGTTTCAGAAGTACAGATCTGTGATTCAACAGTCTTACACAATTCACAGCACTCACCGTAGCACATACCCCCCCAATGTCTATCACCCAACCACCCCATCCCTCCCACCCCCCACCACTCCAGTAACACTCAGTTTCTTTCCTGAGATTAAGAATTCCTCATATCAGTGAGGTCATGTGATACATGTCTTTCTCTGATTGACTTATTTCACTCAGCATAACACCCTCCAGTTCCATCCACGTCGTTGCAAATGGCAAGATCTCATTCCTTTTGATGGCTGCATAATATTCCATTGTGTATATATACCACCTCTTCTTTATCCATTCATCTGTCGATGGGCATCTTGGCTCTTTCCACAGTTTGGCTATTGTGGACATTGCTGCTATAAACATCGGGGTGCACGTACCCCTTCGGATCCCTATATTTGTATCTTTACGAAGTGTATGTCTTAATGTTTTGTATAATTATAGTGGTATTTGTACTGAACCAAAAATTGGGACATAAGGTACAACGAAAGATTTTAAATATTTTGAGAGTTTTTAAAACTTTAACCTTTTTTTTTCTTAGAGACTGGGGGGAGAGGGAGAAGGAAAGAATCATGAGCAGGCTCCACGCCCGGTGTGAAGGCTGACCTGGGGCTCAATCCCATGACCCTGAGATCATGACCTGAGCCACAATCACGAGTTGGACGCTCAACAGACTGAGCCCCCCAGGCAGCCCACCAGTGTTTCTTCTGGAGTAATTCTAGACCCATGGAAGACTCGTTGTAAGAGTGCAGAGTTCCTATATTCCTGTTCCAGCTTCTCCTACTGTTAACATCGTACGTAACCATGGCAGGGGCATCAAAACTTGGAAACAGACGTTGTAAGACTATTAACTGAGCTACAGACTGTCTTAGGGTTTCAGCAGTTTCCCACCGCTGTCCCTCCTCTGCCATGTTGTATTTTATGTCCTCCGGTCTCTTCTCATCTGCGACAGTTCCTCTCCTATTCCTTTTCTTTCATGACCTTGACAGTTGTGGAAGGTACCCGTGGGGGCATTGTGTGGAATGTCCCTTGACCGAGTTTCTGTGATGCTTTTCTCCTGATTGAAGTTACACCCTTTCCACTGCATTGCATCAGGGGTCACAGCATGATTTTGAAATGTTTTCTTACTGGTAATTATGACCTAGACTGCTTATATTCGGGTGAGATCTGCCAGGTCTCACTACTATAAAAGGACTTTTTCTCCTTGTAATTAATGAATATTTTGGGGGACATACCTTGAGGCAATGTCGATGTCCTTTTTCTCCTCCAAGCTAATTTTGGCATCTGCTTGTGGGTCTTGTTTGCAACAATTGTGTCGCTTTGTAACGGTGATTTTTCTAGGTCCTCATTTCATCCATATGTGCTGGAACCCTTCTGTAAAGAAGTCATTCCTTCTTCCCCATCTACTTATGCGATCATTTATTTATATCAGTGTGGATTTATATTTGTTTTATCCTTTGGGCCATAATCTAATACCATCATTGTTTATGTTGTTGCTGCTGGGATCCCTGTCGGACTGCCCCTGTGGACACAGGCGGCACATTCTGGAATGTCCCACTTTTATTTGTTTGTTTCACTTAATACACCCTTCCTGCAGGCCCATGTTGTATTTTCTCTGCACAGTCCTGGAATCAGTGACTTCTCCCAGAACTTGGGTTCCTTTCATTAGGGAACATGATCTGAGTGCCAGGCCCTCCCAGGGGACAGGTCGAGGAGGCCCACGTGTGCGCACAGGTCTGGGTGTGCGCGCATTCACGCTCACGCCTGTGACTCGGGTCCGGCGCCATAGGCTCAGTCCTGGCAGTGCCCCTTTCTGGAAAGGGCAGAACCGGCACAAGACACCGACCACCAGTTGCTCAGGCAGCAGACACACCAGGCTCCGGGCTTGTCCGTTCCCGTGGCCATGTACACCATGAAGAGGAAATTTGAGAAGACTTACCTTCTCAGTTGGAAAGAGGTCCTTTTCCCTAAAACATAAAACTCAGTGTATGAGGCATTTTTCCTCCGTGTATCTGTGATGTCATATGTTACATATTTAATGTAGACGCGGAATCACACCCTCACTTAGTCCTCGCTTCCGTAGCTATGTTCTCTTCCGCTGTAATTCACAACAATCTCTACGTACCTCTGTCATTGTCAGTGGCCCCTCCTGGCTCCGCTAAGGTCCCACCGCTTCTCTCTGGAGGGATTCTGGTCGCCCCAGGTTCACGGAAGGGTGATGTCATGATGTTCACGTACTAGGAGAATAAAGACCTGTCCTGCTCAAGCTCACCGGAGAAGCCTGTCTGCTCAGACTTGACCAAGTCCCACTACTTTAAGCGACCCTTTGTTGGTAGAGACATTCCTGGGGACACAGATGGAAGGTTACAGTTAGGGTTGTGGAGGCGATGGTGGCAGTGATGGTGGGCTTTGCATGCTGAGTACAGCGGTGGTAGCACCCAAGTACAAACCCTTGCTTTTTAAAAAAATAAAGCTGAGTTTTAATTTGAACTGCTTGGAAAGCCTCACAGAAATCACAGCATAGCCCTTCGGCCTGCTTACCCCACTGGAATGTCATTTTATAAATAATATCCCAATTCACAAAACTGTATCTTGATGGCATAAAAAATTCCCCAAATATTTACTAGTAGTGGCATATGCAGCCTTCTGTTGTTTAAAACCTGAGCTTTTTTCTGTTGCCTTCCTAAATCCTATGCTTCTCCCCCCAAAATAGGAAAGTAAAAAAAGTTTTTTATTTCCTTTCCTCTTCTAATTTGGCCCAGTAGTTCCCATTTCCCCCTGTAGAGCGTCGCAGAAAGAACATGGGGGCTGCAGACAAACAGACCTGGGTCTGCACCGCGATCCCACCACTGACCAGCTACGTGACCCCGAGTTGGGGGGGATGGCACGTCTCTGAGCCCCTGCGCTCATCTGTCACCAGAGATAAAAAGCTGCTTTTCGGCTGCCTGTCTGGATGAAATAACAGCACGTGCACAGTATGTGGTAGGATATGGTGACCTACTCCCACACCAAGCTTCACAAACCACAAGTGAGCAGTGTCATTAAAAGGCTACAATAATTTGCTCCCTTAAAACTTGCAATTCCAAAAAAAAAAAAAACCTTGCAATTTCTACTTTCGATTCATTACCTCCTAATGAATGTGTTTTTCTTCTGAATTCCAAAAGTGCCAACTGTTCGATTTGGAAGACACAGCGTGATCCCAGGGCCACAGGAGGGCCTCCCTCCACCACACAGAGGGCTGACCTCGGCTCTAATGCTGCCACCAAGGGCCATTTTGGGGGATGTGGCAACTTTGGGACTCTGTATTATACCAAAATGGACAATTAAAAAAAATCCAAAATGCCATTCTTCGTAAAATGTTCTCACAAGTTACAGTAACAGATCTAATCAATAGAGATTTCTATTTCACATCTATTTCAATCATTCCATCTACAGCTGCCAAGCAGCACTGGGAACGCGGGAAGAACGCATATTTGCCCCACTCACAGTGGACCGTCCTGGGTCCCTGCCTGCATTTGTGTGCGGAGCTGGGTCTTCTCGGAGCTCTGCCGGACTTCGCTGCTCTCCAGCCCCGGGTTGGGACGCGTATTCCGTAGTTCTGTTGCTCACTTGCTTTCCTGGGCATGGTCCCGGCAGATGTGTGCGTCCAGTACTAGAGAAAGAGAAGAAGAGTCCTCTTGGTCTCTGCGGCTGTTGGTGCCGTCTCGTCTCTCCTCCTAGAAGTGCGCAGGAGCAGCGGACACACGCCCGCCCGAACCCCGCAGCGGCGCCGCCAGCCAGCGGACACACGCCTGCCCGAACCCCGCAGCTGCGCCCCCAGCCAGCGGACACACGCCCGCCCGAACCCCGCAGCGGCGCCGCCAGCCAGCGGACACACGCCCGCCCGAACCCCGCAGCGGCGCCGCCAGCCAGCGCGCCAGAGAATGACGTGTTCTGTGAATCTGCTGAGTTCTCCCAGGGCCGCTGACCTCAGTCCTCGTGCGGCTTTCATCAGGACCTTTCTCTCTGAAAGGTAAAATCCCCATTTTGGAAATATCCATTTTACAATTTCATTAAACATTCAGATTTGAGAGCATAGTTATAAATTCTAATTTGTTTGCATCTGTATTTCAAGTTCTTTACTTAAAATTTCTTTCCAGATAATTCTGAGCACCAAGAAAGCTCTGCGGGTTTGCAGAGCTGAAAGGGAGGCTCTAGGCCTTCTGGTGAAAACTCTTCAGGAGGAACCAGTGACCAAAGGGCGAAGCCTGTGTGGTTGGGGCCCTTACCAGGACGGTGTTTCGGGCCCTGCTTCCTCCCTGTCTCCGGGTTCTGTCTCATCCAGACCTGGGAGGCTCTTCTCACCAGGAGTTAGCCAAATGAACGATATCCATTTGGCTAACTCTGAAGCTTTTTTCCCAGAATTCAGAATGTCATTCATCTCCCACGTGTGTCTCCTCCATCAGACTGTGTTACTCAGGAAAACACAGCTGCTGTAAGAATTGTGGGACTGGGGATGTGTTACAAGGATGACATTTTACCAACTATGAGAGGAGCTGGAGAGAGAGAGTCTGAGAGGGGAGGCTGGAGGTGCAGAGTACAGGGGCAGGGGACCAGAGCTGGCCTGCGATAGTGAGGAGGAGGGAGCTTGGGTGATGCAGTCTCCGTGGGTCTCAGCCTACGCCTGGCGGTGGGCCGGGGGCTGCTGGAAGAGGCTGCGGGGTGGAGAAGCCGGGCACCCTGAGTCAGCCTGTCCCCCCGGGAGCGACCACAGTGACCTGCTAAGAGTAGCCACTTCCTGTTACTTCCACCTTCCCCTTCGGCCACTTCTAACCTGGAAATGTGGACCCCAGCGAATCTGACCACACAAGGGCTATTTTCAGACTCACGCCATACTCAGAGACTGCAGCAAACGCTCGGCACCTGAACAGTACGAAATACTGGACACATGAAACAAGGAATGGCAAGGGCATGCATCTGCTGCTGGTGTGGAGCAAAACCAAACCTGCTCCCGTCAGAGCTCCACGAATCTCTTCCAACACACCTGACCACCACCAACAGTTAAACAGTCATGTAGTCCGGCAATTTCAGTGATAGACTGGGGACGGAGGGGAGCCCAGAAAGACAATGCCCAAAGCAGAACAGTTGCCCACTGGCCGGATAGGGCGCCCAGACTGGCTCTTTGCTGGCGGTCCTTATGCTGCAGGCTGGGTTTGGGATCCCCAGCCCCATTACTTGTTTCTCATTGTTGCTTCTAGACCACTGTTTCTTAACCTTGGCTGCTCATTACAATTTGGGGAGATTTAAACAATCTAAATGCTCAAACTGCACCTTGGGTAACCCAGACTTCAGTATTTTTTAAAGTTCGTGTGATTTCAACATGCAGCCAAGGTCATGCTCCAGACCCTTGTGGTTCTAAATGTGGCCCACGGACCAGCAGCACTGCTATTGTCTTGGTCCCATCCCAGACCTCTCAGACTAGGAAATGCATTTACCACCAGCTATAGGTGACGGGAAGGTGCGTTAGTGTTTGAGAGGCCCTGTCCAGACGACCAGTCCTCTCTTCCTCCTAATGGGCCCCACCCGCTCTGAAATAATCACTAGGAGAACAGCCCACTCTCCTGCCCTCTGGCTGATCTGTTCTCCTGCTGCCACCGCGGCTGGCTCCCCTTCACTTCAGTCCTCAGACACCTTCCCTGGCCACCCCATCTGTCTCACGTTTACCCCAGTACTTGCCCCTTCCTGTGCTCTGCTTTTCATTCAGCGTGCTTTGTAACCCTCTGGTGGTATATTCTTAGGTTTGAAATCTGTATTCCCGACTAAAATATAAGTTTCATGACAGAAGAAAAGAATTACTTCTGTTTTTTACTGTCTCCCTAATACACAGAGCAGCACCTAGCACGTAGTAGGGCTTGATAAATCACACAGTTGAGTATTTTCCTTTCCTTCATTCCTTTGCTCTGCCACTGCGTCCCCCACTTTAGTTCCTAAGGGCACAGATGCCAGTGACAACTGCTAGCTGCCAGGAGCTCTTTACCCAGAAGAAGAGGGATACTACACAGAAATCATTACAGCCCAGCATGCAAAGGACGTGATTTATACAAAGGTGGCAGAGGATGATTAGGAAACACTAGACAACGTTCAACCTGAGCCGAATTTAAAAGAACGAGTATACGTGATTCGGGCAGATGTCAGTGGAGGCATTCCGAGCTAGGGGGATGGTGTGCACGTGGGTGGTGAGGCCCGAGACAGCAGGCTGGGGGCCTGTAAGGGGCCTGAGCATTAGTGCAAGCAGGGAGGACTTGGGATATGGAGTGCCTTATATGCACGGTCCCTCCAGCGGCCAAAGGGAAAGGGCTGAAAACTTTTAAGATAGGAGCCCAATGTGGGGCTTGAACTCACAACCCCGAGATCAAGATCTGAGCTGAGACCGAGTCGGATGCTCAAACGACTGAGCCCCTAAGATGGGATTGATATGAGAGATTTTTACTCTGCCAGTCCACCACACTTTAGAAATGCCACCTGTCAGCTTCCCAGGAGTGAGAGGTAAGTAGTCCAGATGAGAGCCTGAAGCAGAAATGGGTGACGGAAAATAAAAAGATATGAGATTATCATAATTCTATGAGAAAACTTCTAAAATCATAAAAGGAGTTTCATGATTATACAAGGAGTTTCTTTTGGTTTTCTTAACACTGCTTGGCAACACCTCCAAAGTACAGAGATCCTTCAAAGTCTTAGATGGATGGCTTTACTATTTATGTGGGATATTATTATTATTATTTTTAAGATTGTATTTATTTATTTGAGAAAGAGAGAATGAGAGAAACAGCATGAGAGGGGGGAGGGTCAGAGGGAGAAGCAGACTCCCCGCTGAGCGGGGAGCCCGATGCAGGACTCGATCCCGGGACTCCAGGATCACGACTCAAGCCGAAGGGAGACGCTCGACCAACTGAGTCACCCAGGTGCCCCTATGTGGCATATTATTAACTAATCATGAACTTTTTATACCACTATACCAAAATTTAATAGAATTTATTAGGAATTTCAGAAAAACAAAGCTTCACAACTATAGCTAGTACATAATTTGAATAACAAAATATCCTCTGTTTTATTTTTAAATATAATGAATTTGTTTTTAGTAGCATGCTCATTAAAAACAATAAAGCATTTCCATTCACTAAAAATGTATTTATCAATAAAATACATAATAACCTTGTAGCATAAATGTAAACTAGTCAATTTATCTCCATTACTCATGTTATGATTTACCTTTATCTTATGGTAATAGTATTTTAAATTATTAACAAATGCAGAAATCTATGCTCTATTTACAGGAGACTGTCAGTGATAATGACTCCGGGTAATACTCGCTGTTGTACTCCGTCAGTATTTTCTCTGCAATCTGGATCCAACGCCAGGAGATGGGCTGCCCCTTGGCTGGCTGTTCTGTAACACAACGTCACAATATTACTGCACTCTAGTATTCACAGGCTTTACCACAGGGATCTCTCCACAGATTACAGATTGTGTCAAACAGAACTCCTAATTCAAATCCCCAAAGGCTACATACTCCTTCTCCTCAACGTGACTTCCACCTCATGGAAGGCAGCAGAGTCATTATAATAATTCATAATCGTCACTCTTCCTATTGGTAAAAATGTGCTTAGGAGGTGCTTTTTGTCATCATCTGCTGTGTAAATGGTCAGAATGAGTAGTTTTATGTTCTAAGAGAAGCACCAGCAGCTCGTAGAACATCCTAGGAGTAGTTTAACAACATACATTGGGTTGAAGAAGTTGAGTTGCTTAGGAGGGCAATTGTTAAAAATTCATTAAATTCATAACATTCATTTTTACAAAGGAAATAAAATATTCCATAATGAAAATTGTGCCTCTAAGATTCACAGTTTTTAGGCGGAAAGAGCACATCTCCGGACGCCCTGCAGCAGGCCTACTGGGCTCCGGGGTCTGTGGGCTGTCCCTGCAGGCGCAAGAGCCTCGAAGGTAGGAGCGTGTTACCCTTGTTCTCCCCCTGAGCTCGCAGAGTGCCTGACCAGTGTGATAACTTTGACGAAAACAAAACATCAGACCGCTATGGTTGCCCAAAAGAGGAAGCTGTAGGTTTTGGACAGGATAAAAGTTGGGCTGGATAAGCCTTCCCAGAGGGGTCAGCACTGAAGTCCAGCATGGAGAAGGAGCAAGAAAGAGGCCAGCAGGAGGGCAGGTCCCGGGGGGCCAGGGCGGGGAAAGGCAGGGGGTGGCAGGACGCAGGGAGTTCCTGGGAGACCGATCTGTGGCTCTGGGCTGTGTGAGCGACATGCGGGGGAGGAAGGGCGTGAGTGCGTCATGGCCAAGGTGATGGGTAGCTGCTGGCCAGAGAGCGATGCGACCTGTTCATATTCGCGCTGTACAAAGATTGTTCTGGTGATGGTGTGAATGGTGTGCTGGAGACAGCACATATGGAGCCGAGACGCCATCTGTTCTTGACCAGGACACGCTCAGAAGAGTCGTGAAGAGTCGTGACGGATCTGTGGTGCACTTAGTAAGTATTATTAGGAGGGTTTATTGCCTGGGGCTACGGGAGAATGAGAAGCCTGGAAATCTGGAGGACGATGGTATCCTCAACTGAAATAAGAATTACAAAAGGTAGAAGAGATTTGGGGAGGAACAGGGGAAAGGGCCAATCCTGGCTCTGCCACTGAACACTTCTCAGACTTGAGAAAATTACTTCATGTCCCTCACTCAGAAGATCACACAAGAGAATGTGTGTGAAACCATTTGGCCAAGTACTTCTCAGTGGCAGGAACCCCATAATGGGCTTCCTTTGTTCTAATTATATCTCAGCAATGTTCAGTTGCCACCAAAGAGGATTGATTGATTGAATATTAACATTCACCAAAGGACTTTGGAAGAACTCCAGAAATAGTGGTATTTTATTTTATGGAGCATAAAATCTTGCTTCAGAATATTAAAAAAAAGTTTCAAGTTCAAATAAATCACCTCATTTTATTGCAGTCTGAAAAAGGGAGATGATCTATATTCAAAGACCATGTATAAAAAAGTCACAGCCTCAACCAATATTTTCAAGTATTTAGTATGTGCTAGTTTCTATGAAGTGAACCAGGTAAGTGGAGAAACAGCCTCAACAATAGAGTTCCAATGATTAGTCATGTAAGAAGACAGCTAACGAAAATTCCTATGGAGTGTAAGTACAAAACCAGCGACACTGCAGTGCTAGGTTCAGGGGAAGGTGTGGTCAGCGTCAGCCACACTGGTCATGGAGGGCTTCATGGGGGAAGTGTCATTACATTGGCACTTAGAAGGGCTGGATTGGGGCAGCAGAGCCAAAGCCCAGCTAGTGCAGTTCGGAACTGGGCGCGAACAGCAGCAAAGCATGAGCAAAGCATGCAGGTGGGATAGAGTACTGCAGACTTGGAGGACAACCAGTGAGACTGGCTTGTCTGGAACCCCAGCCCCATAGTGTAAGAAGAGACGCAGGTGGGACTACGGGTTTGCTACAAATCAACGGGCAGAGTGAGTCCCACAGGTTACAAGGGAAAGTCATGCTCTGCATGTAGCTTGCATTTAAGTATTTTGAGGACTGTTTCCTTTTTTTGAGACAATGTGAACAGATAAGATGATCATAACAGAGGCAGTAATGATGCTGCACACTGAGCTGTGGTTCGCGGGAACTGTACTACAGGCTCTGTGCTAAGTGTTTTCCAGGAGCGATTGCCTCCCAGAACCCTCACAGGTGCTCTCGGGGGATGATGGTGGCCAGGAGGAAACAGGAAAGGGTGGGCTGGATTCTGGACCTCTGAAATCTCAGAACAGCGCTGGCTCTAAGCCCAGTTGGCTGATGCCTGAGGTGTGAGAGATGCTGAAATGACTCCTCCTCAAAATGATTCCTAAATCCCACTACTAGAAATTCACCAGAGTTCTTTCCAGATATTGTTTTTAAATGATTTAAATGGTTTTAAATCTTTCTGAATGATTTAAAAAAATGATGTCATCTTTTAAAATTCATGCTAAATACCTTAGCATGAATGAATATATATCAGTTCACTTTCTTGTCTAAGAGGAGAAACCCAAATCAACACCACCAAACTCCATGGGAGAAAAAACACAAAGGGCAACAGAATTGGGGAAATACACAAAAACTAGCAACAAAAACACACATGTGGGCATGCAGGGTGGTGGATAAGTATATAAACTTCACCCAGGTTGTGAATTTTCCAGAGAGATGTACAATTTTTGAGACTTAAACATAAATTCTCAAATCTTAAACCAATGGCATTTGAGTTTTCTGTATTGGGGTACCTAGTAGATTTATTACATAATTAATGTTGCTCCTCTGAGAAATTTAGTTCCTGAGTTAACTACATAGTGCATGTAAATTATAAAGCTAGACATATAGGACATATATTATCATTTGGAAACAAAAATCATATAAGTTCATATGGGTATGAAAACATCGAAGTGGAAAGGTAAAATAAAATAAAAAACATTAATAAAAACCTTACTTGCAACATCTCTAAACCCACAAATATTCCTGAATAGATATTTCTGCCATTATATGGAGAGAACTAGGCTATACGACAAGTGTCCTGACAAAAACAAGGTAGCTTTGGTGGTCTCTTGTGTCATACACAGAAAGTATAGGAATATGATTGCAAATTGCCTTTCTAGAACATACATATTAAATAATTTTACTTATTTGAAACTGTGATGGAGATACAGGAACAGATTTTGAAAGCTTTCCAAAGACCAGGTGATGGGGATTAAACGCTATACTTATCATGATGAAAACAAAAGACCAAAAAGTATCTAAAGTCCATTCACTTTATATATTCCTAGGGGAGGCACTAAGCACTTATTTATTCGTGCTTTAACCATAACTCTAAAAGCTTGGACATTCATCTTTTGGACTCAAAATAAATTATAAGCAGCTAAAAAGAAAATCTGAAGGAAGATACAGGTAGAATCAAGCAGGTGATAAAATGAAAAATGGCTCTAAGAACACAAACTTTGAAACTTTACATCCACCATAAATGTTAACCCATATCTAATGAGAAAACCATCAGAACCCTCCACATCATGGGACAGTCAATAAGACACCTGGCCCAGACTCTTCAGAGGTGTCAGTGGGCATGAAAGATTGGAGAGTGAAGAGATGAGACATCCATGTACAATGTATAATCCTGGGCTGCATCCTGCATCAGAGAAGACATTTTGTTTTGAGCTGGGGAATTCTCAATATGGCATGTGTATCAATCTTAATTTACCTGGGTGTGATGATGGTGCTGTGGTTATGCAGGAGAACGTCTGATCTTAAGAGAACACGTACGGCTAAGTATTTAGTGGGAAAATACCATCATGTGTATAACTGCCTTTAAACAGCTCACTGAAATGTACGGTGTGTGTGTGTGTATGAATCTCTCTCCTGTCCTTTCCTCTTCTATTTATTCCATTCTTCCATCCATCCATCCACCCACCCTTCCATCTACTGGATAAAGCAAGCATGACAAAATGTCAACAAACAGTAAATCCAACTGAAGAGAAAAAAGAATAAAAATAGTAGAAAAAGGGCAAACAAGACTAAAATGTTCAAATCCCCGTGCAGAACATGCAAATGAAGTAATTCTGATGGGGGAGGGGGCTGTTTAAACCGGCAGTTAATGATTCTGTGCATGTATACCATTTGCCCTGAAAATAAATGAAGGCCTCTGACCTAGGTCAGTGATGATAAAGTAAGAAGAGCGACACGTTTGGAGATAAAGGGACTAAAGAAAGCTCATGGTTACCAACTGTCGTAAGGAGTGTGAAAGATCTAAGACGAAAGTGATGCCAAGCCTGTCAGTGGTCCTTCATCTACACAGGTAACTTTTCCGTTAGGAGTCAGATGCTGCCGTGGTACAAGGCCATGGCGCACCGACACGCACAGCCAAGTGCTTTGCTGGACACGCGACCTTCTCTCCTTACTGAGCAGTGTTTATGGTTGGTGCTCCGTTAGTTGTCTGGGGTCAGCACACAGTTTTCAGGTTGAGCTCAGGTGTAGAGAAGGGTGATCTCTGTCACCGTGGGTATTATCTCACTCAGGTGAGGTGAGAACCATTTATGTTATAAATAACAGAAAACTGTCACAAATTCAGACACACAAAAATTATCACTGCAAAAATTACTTAAGTTTCTGAATCGGTGGAGATGAAAACTTGGCAAAAAGCCACAACGGCATGTGGGCAGCAACCGTGCACGCATCTGTCAGGGGCCAAAGTAACAGACACCATGGGAGCTGTACCACTCGCCTCAGCAGAAAGACCGTTTCCAAGAACCGTCTGCCCAGAGGGAAATAAAAAGCTTCACGAGGGCGGGGACAGCCTCTTTCTCGTTTCTTACCACCACACCCAGGATATAGCAAAAATCTAAATCATGGTTAAGAAATGTATCATTGTGTTTATGTGACAGCAAGTAAGAAATGAAGTAGACTTGTGTAATCTTATTTTTTCCCGTCCAGATTTCAGAACTGAGCAAGCATCCAGTTAATTCTCTAACAAAATGCTTCTTTGTCAAACCCCTACGTTGAGGACAGTGAGGGTACAGGTAGCATCTTAGTCTCAGATGCCCTTTCCAGAGACCTGTCTCTGGTCACCTATGGCCACTAGGATCTCTTCCTTCTGTGATTTCCTAAGGCTGTGCCGTCCACACATGGTCTCAAGCCATATTACAGTGATTGGTATACACTCTCCATGAGCTCTTTCTCCCTGTTAGATTGAAAATTCCTTAATGCAATAAATTACCATTGACATGTGTATCTTTACCAGAGTTCAGTTGTCAAGGCAAAAAATAAAAAAATTCCAAATAACAATGTCTAGTTTTGAACTTCGAAGACATGAAAGGGACGGGAGCAAGGGTGAGATCATTACCAAGGTAAAATTCTTGACAATTTTCCACTTAGGCTACACACCCAAAATTATCTGGGGAGTAGTACACTCACTGATCCCTGTTGCTGTTCCCGTGAACGATGAAATACTCTCGGTGTAAAAAAAACTCTATATTCTGATCTTTTTAGATGAGAAGATACTTGCTGATTCTAAGAAAACATCTCATAATTGAAAGTTAACTGGGGAGGAAAACTCTCCAAAAGCCAAACTCAAGAAAAATTAATTTAAATACAGGATGCTTACATGTGACATCATGACATTTCCTCAAATGAGAAAAAAAAGCTTCTTAAAATACTTACCAGAAGTGGTATTATTTGTAAGGTGTTTTTGATGGATGGATTCTTGCAAATGGCTTCTTGTACATCTGAAAGAATTATGCCATGATACAAAAACAATTTAGTTATGTATTTGACCGAGAAGAATGACTAAAGAACCAGATACTAAATTCTGGTATGTCAAAATATTCAAAATTGAGTTAAGAGTCTTTTTTCTATTGTGCCCAGAAACAGTGTTTATACTTATATTAGGTAGGAAACAGAAGTAGCTTGGTTAAAAACACTGACATAAAACTTAAGTTGATAAGAAGGAATTCCTAATACTTTGACTATTCTATAACGATCTTTATTCAAATACTGGGTTTTCATTTCTTTCCATTTGTCTTTCTTCTTCTTCTTTTTTAAACCAAAAGGAAATTCCATCCTTGGGAGTATGCCAGGAAAGAGGAGACGCTTATTAGCTAGTAAGGCACAAAAGCCGAGAGACTTGTCACGTCTTGCCTTTCCAGTGTTTGGGCTTCTGTCCATACAATAGCAGCAAGGGTCCGGGCAAAAGGAAAGAACAAACAAACCCAACAACCTTCAAGCAGAACCCTTTATGTGAAGCGTGAAAGTATCTAATAGGGAAATATACACACATGTATGAGAGAGAGGGAGAGAGAGTATACGTGTGAGTGGGGCGAGGCGGAGAGGGAGGGCGAGAGTCCTCAAGCAGAGTCCACGCTGAGTGAGGGGCCTGACGGCGCGCTCAGTCTCAGGACCCTGCGATCACAGTCTGAGCTGAAATCAAGACTTAACTGACTGAGCCACCCAGGTGCCCCTGCTCAAATACATTCTTTAACTGTTATATACTTGATTCAGGTAGCTAATAATCTGGATACATTTTGTATTTTTATTTCCAATTTTTAAATTAAATTAAATTTTAAATTAAAATTGTCTAAGTGCAAAATATAAAATTTCCTATGAAAGGTGTTCTTCCATACTCACAGTATAACCTTTCATTGAGACGACTGAGGGACTGTAGGATCTTCTGCTCCTCAGCTGAGAGTGCAGAGATGTCCAATGGCTGGGTCTTATTTAAAGCCAGACTTGGTTTCTGCAGCTGCTTGCTATCCATGACAGTGAGAATTTCATCCTCAGGCACTGAAGCTTTCACTAGGCTTTCAGCCATCAAAAACTGCGAAGTACTATCTGAAACTACAGAAACTTGACATCAGATGTTCTTTGATCCCTTTTCGTCTTTGGGATCTTCCCACATACCTACTTAACTGACACGCGTCTGTATGTATTCATTTCACAAATAGAAACCCGGTAAATCTTCTGTTGCTTTGCATTTTATTTATCAGGATTATCTGTATCTAGCATTTTCCCATCCCTGATTAAAAAATAGAAATTCAAAATGATGGCAGGGAGGCAATGAAAACCCCTAGCATGTTACCTGAGCTAAAGGAAAAACGCATCACCTTTAGATTATGTTTGTGTTGTGTTTTTGTTACCCATTGGTAATTCAAAGAGAAGATGAAGTAGATCGTCTTTATAATAACAATTAAGGTAAGTTATGAATAAAAGAGTAAAATAAAAGGAAAGGAAAGTTAGAAAATGAGTGACAGGCTGAACAGAACTGACTGCCTAGGAACAGACCCAGGAAGACACAAGAATTTAACATATGATCAAAGAAGCATCAAAGTCTTGAGGGAGGGGAAAGATGACTCAATAAATTAGTTTGCTGCTTATAAAAGAATCAACTTGCAGTTTTCCTGTACATCATCCATTTAAACAAATTCAAAGGAAATTATTTAATTTAAGGGATGAAACTATTAGAGCAATCTAGAGGAGACAGAAAGAAACGCTTCTGAATTTCTGTATTGGGAAGGTTCTTTGCTTTTAAAAGTAATGGAGAAATCACTAAGTAAAGACTAAAAGACGTATTTATTTAAAGGGCAGTCTTCCCTAATAGACTAAATTTTTGAAAGGCAAGACTTTTGTGTGTTCTATGCATTACTGTATATCCAAAATCTAGTTGTAGGCAGGAAATTAGCTCAGTCACTTGTTGAATGAAAAAATTAATTCTAAGTATAAATATATAAGTGGAATAAAATGCAAATAATAAAGTAATAAAAACATTTGCAACTAATATGAAGAATAGACCCTTGATATTTAAAGAATTTGCAGAAATCAGTAAGGAAATACCAAAATTCCAATATCTACTGGGGAAAACAATACCAAGGACCAATTCATCAGAAGTAAAGATACATACAAAAATAATTAAGCATATTATTAATAAAAGATAAATAATTCAAAACTAATAAAACACAATTTCTTTGCCTATCATGTAAGCAATTCATAGAAATAATTCTGCCTCAAGTTGGCATACATCTCAGAACAGTTTTAAACGTTATTTCTCAGGAAAATACTTTGGAATCTGCATAAGGAGCTGTAATAATGCTTATTTCCTCTGATCCAGTATTCATTTAATACACAGAGTTTCGTTTAACAAATATTTATTAGGTGCCAATGACATGTCAAATAGTGTAATTGTGATTCCTGGAATCTTCGTCTTACGGAAATGATTGAAAAGTCAGGAAAAAGCTTCATGTAGAAAGATGTTCAATACATTATTACTTAGAATAAACAAACCTGGCAACAGTCTAAATGTGCAGGATAAGGGGCTTGAATCCCACATGGTGGCTTACCTGTCATGTAGTATGTATGTACTTGGGAAAACACACATAACAAAAAATGAAATCACTGGGAACAAAGTTGAGAGAAAAATTTTAAACCGAAACATACCTTCTTCAACATCAGAAGTACCCCTCGTAGTGTGTTTTGGCTCACTTGAACTTAGCTGGACACTTTTCCCAAAATTCTACAAAAATATAATATTACCTCAGAATAGATTTCCATATTTAAATATTCATGATATTCATTTGTTTAAAAAAACATGTTCATTCTATATAGTTTCCGTTATCACTGCTCATGTAACCTGTATATTTTCTTTTTCTTGGAGCAGAAATCAAGACTTACCGGGATAAGGCGTTTCTAGGGTACCTGAAATTTTTAAAAATGTTTTACGTCAATTTTGGAAAATTTTCAGGTTGCAGTGTTATCTTGGGTCTTTGGAAGAGGGAAGTAAGGTGCTACTCAAAGGAACAGCAGCAATTTACCTTAAGGTTTCTGACCTAGTTGGTTTTTCACCGTACGGGCAGAGCCTCCGATGAGGACCAGTGCGGAGGACCAGACCTGCGCGGAGCTGTGAGCGGGGATGCTCGCGGGCCCGGCCGCCGGCACACCCGGCGCTCTGCGGGCGGGCTGGACTCGGCCGGCTCTGCTGCTGCGGCCGGGGCGCGGCTGGTGGCCCGACTACCCGTGACTGCCCCTGTCCCTGGCCTGTGCTCGGCCGGACCCCAAGACTTGCTGGCACAGGCGTGTGCGAGAGCCCTGCCGCCCTTGCTCCCATGGCCTCGCCCGGCCTCCCCTGGAGATGGAGGGTCCCGGCGGGGAGGCACAGTCCTGGCACCCAGAGGGACTCTGCTCCTCCCCCCTTTCATGGCTCTCAGATTCTCTCCACGTGGAACGATAACACACATTTCCCAATAGCAGGTGACAGGGGCCATCGCTGTAGTAACTGCACCGCCGCGGAGGCTCTTTAGTTAAAATACAAAACAAAACAAAAACCCAAAAATCAAAACAAAACAAGAGGGCTGAAAAACTTAAACTTCAAATCTTGATTTTGATTGGGGAACACTGACCTACTCTAAAGGTAACGAGACCGTGGAAGATGTTTAAGCAGATGTGTGAGTGGAAGGTGGACACGGGGCTTCTGGAAAGAAAAACACATACGGGCTCAAAACCAGGGAGACAGTCTGCAAAGGGGCACACACGGACAGAGGAAGACCCCAAAAGATAAAGATGAATTTAGAGAGCGCACTCATCAGGAGCACTTCAAGTTTACTTCATTTTTGTTGTTGTTATAACAACTATATATTTTTAGCGTTTAAAATCTATTTATACAAATAAATCCTGGTTCACTTGACAGATTCTGAGATGTTTGCTGTGAGCAACATGGGGGTTGAGAGGAAGGCCTTCTTAGGCAGTACTGTATTTACCTTCAGGAAGGTGGGTCTGTAAGTGAGTGCTGGGTTATTAAGCATTAAGAATAGCATGGTCACGCGGCAGCTTTATTTACATCGTACAGAACAAAATGACGTTTGTCTTGCTGTTAAGAATCTATCATGGTTGATTTTCCTCCATAGTAAAAATCTTATATATATAAAACAATAGTTCCTACAATATACAAATAATAGAATCCTCAACTCATAAGTCGGATATAAATTCTTCATAAGGCACTCTATTTCACTGCTATCAAAAATTGGAAGTGCTATTTAGAGTAGAAATTCCAAGTGAAATGCTATTTACTCATCCCTCTAGATGTTTTAATAGTTTAGTTATTTATTTATTTGGATTTTATTTACTTGACAGAGAGAGAGACAGAGGACAAAGAGGGGGAGCAGGAGAGGGAGATGCCGGCCTCAATCCCAGGACCCTGAGATCACGACCCGAGCCGAAGGCAGACGCTCAACCCAGGCGCTCCTGATTTAATATTTTAAATTCAATCCTTGGATGAGGTTAGATGTCCAGAAAATGTCAATATTTAGGTCACGTTTACTTAGCTCTCACAGGATTACCTCCACTAACTTTAAAATGACTATTAAGCTTTTGACTTTTACTGAAGATCTCTATCTCAAACAGCCATATGAAACTCCTGATTCATCTGCTGTTGACGATGAAGAGGTGTCCATCCATTATGAGCCCTGGGCACCCCACAGAAGGGCCTCAGGGGGAGCTGTCTCTTCCTATGCTGCACCTCAAACACCATCATTATCAGTGACCCCTGAGAACGATACACCTTTTGCCATAACTTCCAGGAAGCTCAGATCCACAGAGGATACTTAAGCATAAGAACCTGACTAGTCTTTATGATTAACACACTTACTTCCTCTGTCCAGGGCTCTCATTTATTTTTCTGTTTTTCTTTTTTTATGTATACTTAAAAACTTTGTTGCAAATAACGTGTATAAATAATAAAGAAAAGAATAATGGTGATTTGTTAAGGTTGGTTGAAAAGCTTCATTAGTAATTGATCATACAGGCAAAGAGAATATAGCAAACAAGTCTAGTACAGTAAGCTCCTAGGGTAGAGATTCCTGCACTACTGCTTAATGACCTTGGCATATTTATATTTATGTTGCGGTGCACACTTCACAGCAAAAGCACAGTCCTTTGAGAACATTCTGTTTTCCAAGCAATTTTTCACTACTGAATAGACATTGTTACTAACACCGTACTTACGTTCATTTGCTCGTTGCACTTCTTTCCTGCAGATCCAGAGTTTTGTCTTTTCTGTTCTAAAAGACTTCTCTGCTTATTTTCAACAATTTGCTTTCTTCTTACAACAGTAGAGCCTTAAACAATGCCAACAAAATGTCAAAATTAACATGCGTATGTTATATGCACAAACTCACGAGTTACCTTCAAACATTGCAGAAAACCCTACTTTTCTTCCGTTCAGTCAGGAAACTCTTACTGAGCTTCTGTTATATGTACCATGCATGGCACAGTTAAAATAATGAATTAAACAAAATTTCTGCTTCTGAGGAGTCTATAGTTTTGACCTGTGGCCTCCCAAGTGTGCTGCCGGAACGCCAGGAGGATAGTCAAACACATCATGCTGTGTGGGAAGAACAGACTACAATTCCACTTTCTGCTTATTATCTACACATGAGAAACTAAACGTCACCATGTTACTATGTGGTTGACCCTGGCAGCTTGTCCGTTTGTAAGGTTGATGGTTGTAGACTGCCTACGGTAAACACCGACTCTGGGAGAACAGTACGGGTCCTCTGGGAGAGATCGGCACTGCTATCAGTCGCCACGCTCTCTTGCCTCCTGTCATCTAACTAAATGTTACGTGTGCCTGCTCAGTGGATGTATGGCTATCTCACAGCATCTGAGTGAGTCCACACAAGATTGAAGAGTCTAAAAAAGACTTTTGTAGTGCCTCCCTTGTATGTGCAATGTTTTATTATTTAAGGTGAGTAGTGGGCATGTGGATATTTCTTACAATTTTTTCTATGCTTTTTATATGACTAATCAAAAACATATTCTTAGACAGAAGCAAAACAAGAAACAGACTCTGAACTACAGAGAACACACTGAAGTGTGACCAGAGGGGCTGTGGATGGGGGGATGGGCTAGATGGGTGATGGGGATGAAGGAGGTACTGGTCGTGATGAGCACCAGGTGTTGTATGCAAGTGTTGAATCACTGTATTGTACACCTGAAACTAATATTACACTGTCTGTTAACTAACTGGAATTTGAATAAAAATTTAAAAAAAAAGTGCGAACAGCCACAGACAATATGTAAATGACTGAGTGTGGCTTTGTGCCAATAAAACTTAATTTATAAAAATAGGTGGAGGAGCAGCTGGGTGGCTCAGTCATTAAGCGTCTGCCTTCGGCTCAGGTCACGATCCCAGGGTCCTGGGCTCGAGCCCCACATCGGGCTCCCTGCTCCGCGGGAAGCCTGCTTCTCCCTCTCCCACTCCCCCTGCTTGTGTTCCCTCTCTCACTGTGTCTCTCTCTGTCAAATAAATAAAATCTTTAAAAAAAATAAAAATAGGTGGAGAGTTGATTTGGCTTATAGACTAGTTTGCAGACCCCTAGACTAGATGATGTAGAAATTTCTTCTACTGCTAATATTTTTTTTTTAACAGACTTTTTTTTTTTTAAAGATTTTATTTATTTATTCATGAGAGACAGAGAGAGAGAGAGAGAGAGAGAGAGAGAGAGAGAGAGAAGCAGAGGGAGAAGCAGGCTCCCAAGGAGCAGGGAGCCCGATGTGGGACTCGATCCCAGGACCCTGGGATCATGACCTGAGCTGAAGGCAGACGCTTAACCATCTGAGCCACCCAGGCGCCCTCTACTGCTAATATTTTATGATTTAACTTGTTTTAATAGCAATGCTATAACCCTAGGAAGCTAAATTGATTATTCAATCATCTGTCAAACATGGGAGTTTATGAGGTATGTAAGTATTTTCCTGCTGTTTGTTATTAACAATAGCCAAGATATAGAGACAATCTAAGTGTCCATCAATGGATGAATGAATAAAGAAGACATGGTTTATATAAACATATTATTATTTAGCCATGAGAAAGAAGGAAGTCCTGCCATTTGTAACAACATGGATGGGACCTTGAGGGTATTATGTTGAGTGAATTAGGTCACATAAAGACAAATATTGTATGGTATCACTTATATGTGGAATCTAAGAAAGCTGAACTAGAGGCACCTGACTGGCTCAGTTGGTAGAGCATGCAACTCTTAATCTCAGGGTCGTTAGTTCAAGCCCCATGTTGAGAATGGTGCCTACTTAAAAAAAAAAAATTTAAAAAGCTGAACTAGTAGAAACTGTTGAAGAGTGGTTATAGAGGCTAGGGAGTGTGGGAATCGAAATGTCAGTAAAAGTACAAACTTGCCGTTAGAAGATGAATAAGTTCTGGAGTTTTGATGCACAGCATCATGATTATAGTCAACAACACTGTATCATATACCACAAAATTGCTAAGAGACTAGATATTAAATGTTCTCACCACAGCAGAGAAATGACAATTATGTGATTGATGGAAGTGCTAGCTAGCTATGGTAGTCATCATATTGCGATATATAAATCTATCAAATCAATACATAGTACACCTTAAACTTACACAATGTAATGTCAATTATCCCACAATAAAAACAAGTATTTTGCTGCAAAAAACCCCCCATATTCTTGCAAAACCATAGATCAAAGATAAAACTAATAACACAGGCAAAAGTGAATAAGAAAAAGAGCTGATATATCTCTTATTCTCCTTATAAACTCTTTGCCACATAATGACAGTGACAGTATAATTATATTTATAACAAAGTTAGAATCACAAATTGGAAAAATTATCAAACAAATAATAAAAATAAACCTCAACCTAAATGCATATTGTACTTTGAGATATTAGCTAATAATGGTATATGAAATGAAGTCATCATAATTGATAAGACATTTGAAAGTAAACATTCAGAGCATTATTAGTAATATATGAGAGAAGTATTTTATAGAATACATAAAATCATTTTAAAAATTTAAAAATGTATTATTTATAAAATACAAAATTTTAAAATTATTTTAAAAGCTTGTACTTCATTTTAATCTCATTCTTTAAATGTTTCTATTTCTTATTAAGGTTATGTATTTATTAGTACAGTAATACATTTGTATGGCATGTTTATATGTGTATAATCAAAATTTTTACTAATAGTGGTAGATGTTCTATATCCAACTACGCATATATAGTTAAATGCATACATTGTAAGTATACATATAAAACTATAGCTGTAGGGGCGCCTGGGTGGCTCAGTTGGTTAAGCGTCTGCCTTCGGCTCAGGTCATGATCCCAGGGTCCTGGGATCGAGCCCCGCATCTGGCTCCCTGCTCCGTGGGGAGTTTGCTTCTCCCTCTGACCCTCCCCCCTTTCATGCTCTCTCTCTCTCAAATAAATAAATAAAATCTTTAAAAAATTCCTTAAATGTTTATAACTAAAAAAAAAATAAAACTATAGCTGTATATAAAACTATCCATCTATATCTAAATAACAACAGAGATCCCAAAGCTTTCAACCTTCAGGAAAGCTGGCCAGTAACTGAACACCTGAGCTTTGAGAGTAAGAAACGATACTGTAATTCTAGCTGATAGTAGTTCACCATTTATAAGTGCCCAGACATTGTTCTAAGGGCTGTGGGCACTGTTACCATCACTATTTCTACAGATAAAGAAATGAGGCACAGGAAAGGAGAAGTAACTTGCCTAAGGTCACAGAGTCAGTAAAGGGCAAAGCTGGAATTTGCCTCCAAGCAGTTAATCTCTAAAATCTGAAATTCTAGCTCCTACCCTCTATGCTAGTAACTTTCACTCTGATTTGACCGTCTCACAGAAAGAAATATATTTTGCACTGTGATCCAGGATGCATATACAGTTCTGGGAAACACATTTACCTTTACAATATATGAGGCCCTCTGGTAGTTTCTATCTTAGAATATTCTGATTCTAAAATTATATTTTATTTAAAAAATCCTGATCACCACTCATGAAGTCAATTTCATAATCCACTAATGAGACAAAATGTATAGTTTAAAAAGCTCTGTATTATTTTTATTCCCACCCATATGGGTAAGCTAAATGCTAAATATGCTAGGCTACATATGCTAAATGTTATAGTTTCTAGTGAGATCATCTGGGCATCGAAAGAGTTTCTATACTGTTTTCTATGCTTAGAAGATCTTGGGAAGTCCCTATCTTTCCATTTTGAAGAGCTTTAAAAATACCTTAAGTGAAAATTTTCTGGCCACATGACTGCTGTGTCAAGAATTTTTCTCTTCCTTCGGCCTGTTTGTAAATCTTTTGCAGTCAAGATCTCGCAACACTTTTGTACTTTCTTGATTTATAGCATAATTATTTATTTTTGAGCTTTATTGTTTTTTTGTGTAGATTTTCAGTCTTGTGGCCTGTAAATTACGGATCCCAGGAACAGATATAGTATATGCTTAAAACTGTGTGTTGTTCCATTCACATACATACAGTTAAATACTATCTAATAATTAATATAATAGCTCAGAAATATATATATATATATTTGCACTGTGATCCATATATATATATATATATATATAGTTTGCACTGGCATCTTTGGCCAAATTTCTCATATGAAAATTCTACACATGATAGCTTTTCTATTAAAACTCAAAATAAAGCTACTAATTATTAATTATTACATATTTAAAATGTATAGTATTTTTAATTATAAACATCAGAACAAATTCTGAAGATGTTCAGAGAATGATAGTTTTGGAAGAGCCCTTGGAAGTTAACAGGTCAATCTTTCACTCAGAGATCTACCTTCCTCACCCATAGACATTCAACCTCTGCTCGAATGGCTTAGCCATGGGGAGCCGCTACCTCTTGCACTGTTGGTGGTTTTAGCTCAAACCCTTCCTTACACTGAGCGGAAAACATCCTTGCATTTTTTACCCCTCATTTAGTTCTGTTTTCTCTTTCTTTCACATAGTAAACCTTCAAAGATTTGTACACAGCTATCATGTCTCTTAGGCTTATGCTCCTTTATTGGTCTTCAGACCCAACCCCTGGTTCCAGAGCTCTGTGTCACCCCAGTTTGTTTAAATAGCCATTGAAATATATAGACAATATAGGAAATGAGGTAGGCTACAGCAGTAGTTCCAAAGATCTGTTTATTATTGCCTAAAATTATATTAAATTTTTAACTTTTTAGAGTTTGGAGTTTTGCCATAGCAAACTCTCTTTTGGGGAGTTTAGGTTTGTGTGGATTTTTTTCTCTTTTTTTTTAAGGAACAGTGTCAAGACAGATACCTTTTTTCTTGGAACTGAAAAAAAAAAAACAACCCTCTAGCAAACCAAACACATACAAACAAGCTGCAAAGGAAAAGACCACATTTAAATGAACATTTATTCATCACAAAGAATGAAACTACAAATCACAAACTGGCAGAAAATAAACGCAACACATATAAGGACACAGGACCCTAGAATATATAAACAACTCCTGTCAATAAGGGAAAAAGAACCCAAGAGCAGATATTTCCCAGAAGAGGAAACACAAACAGTTCATAAACACATGACAGCGCTCAATTCATCGGTAATCAGGGTGATGCAAGTTGTTGTAAGTAGATATTATTTCTCATCCACAAGCAGCATTATGCCTTAAAGCAAGAAATTGGAGGCAGCCCAAACGTCCAATGACAGAAGAATGAAAAATCTTTGTATGTTCATATAATGAAATGTAATACAGTAATGAGCATGAATGAAGTACAACTAAATTAATGACAAAGAATCTAAAACATAAAATTGATTGAAAAAAGCAAATCATAGAAGAACACAGATGAAATGGCTTCATTCATATAAATTACAGAACTTGGCAAAATTAACTACATTGAGATAAATTTACATGTGGTAAAATTATACCCAAAGCATGGAAGGATGAACACCACCCTACATGGTGGTCACTTCTGTGAGGGAGGGAGGGACCCGGCTGGGGAGGGCATGTGAGGCCTCAGCAATACCAGTGAGTTTCTATTTCTGAACTGGGCAGTGGGTACAGAGTTCTTCTGTTATTATTAGCCCTTCATTTGTTCCTATATTTTACACACATTTATTTTCTAAGATACGTTTCACAATTAAAAAACTTTAAAAAGTAAGTTGAATGGAAATACATGACTCTGCAGTTAGTTATCTTTGCTAAACTGAACTTTATTACTTTTGGTTTATCATTTCAGTTGGTAAAGATGACTTGAATCTTAATTCCATCCTCTATTTTATTAATGACTTTCTTTGCTACTCTACACCTTCTACAAATTGTATAGATCAATGTACTTTTAAAAAATGATATCACTGAAAAATCTGTGGCTACTCAGTTCTAAAAATTTAGGTAAATTAATACATAGTTTCTGACACTTCTGGGGAAGACGGTGGAGTAAGAGGACCCTGGGCTTACCTTGCCTGTCCCCTGGATACAACTAGATAACACCCTCATCAGCGTAAATAACCCAGAAAATAACCGGGAGCCTGGCAGAGAAGGCTCTCCACAGCTAAATGTAGAGAGCAGGCCACACTGAAGAGGGCAGGAAGGGTGGAGATGTGCTCGGGAACTAGATGGACCCGGGAGACTGTCCCTGGGAGAGAGGGACTCACGGGCTCAGAGGGGGAGGGAAACAGACCCTCCCACCAGGAAGCCCACATGGGGAAGATGACTCACCAGAACATTTGGCTTTGAAGACCAGAGGAGCCAAATTTTGCGAGTTCTTACAATTAGCGGGCCTTACCACCTGGAACTTTAAAAATCAGTGGGCTTGGAGAGCTGGGAAGGTGAGAGGAAACTTGAGTCCCCACCCTTAAAAAGACAGGCCTACGAATAGCCCCACAGAGATACAGCATAGGTAGCAATTTGAAAAACACTTAGGGCACACAGGAGAGAGATTTGTTTACTAATTTCAGAGCATATGCTAACGGGCTGGAATCATTGGGAGACTCCTCCTGGAACAAAGTAGATGGCAGGTACCATTTCCCTCCCCTGCCCCACAGCATAAAACACAAGGCCACCTGCAGGAACCAGCACAGGGGCCAACACCCACTACCTAACTTGCTAACATAGCAACCTGCCCCACTGTGGACCCGCCCTCTCCAGCCAGGCCTTGGCTCCAGGTCTCCTTCCACAGCACAATCTACAAACCTTCCTAACACCCCATGTCCTGCCCTGTGTGCTTCTGTGGATCTGGCCCCTCCAACCTGGCCTGCCTCAGTCCTGGCAGCTGCAGGCCTCCTTCTGCAGAGGACGGGTGCAAACCTTGCTGACACTGCCTACCCCACCCTGCTGTTACCCTGCAGTCCTGCCCCCTCCGATAGGCTCTTGGCTGGAGCCCTTCTGAAGATGTGCCACAGGCTGTCAGTGTGCAGGCAGCGCTGACAGGGGCCAGCACCCCTCTAAAGTGACTCCTGCCCCAGGGAGAGGGAAAGATAACCACACACACCGGTCCCAACATGTCCCCAGTCCCACTGCGTCCCATACCCCCCCTACATCAATTGTGTACATCATCCAAAGAGAAAATCAACAAGGAAACAGTGGCAATATAAACAATCTAAAAAAGAGCCAATCAACTCAAAAAATGAAATTAAAAATACACTGAATGGAAGAAAAACCAGAGGAAGCAGAAGAACAAATCAGTGATCTGGAGGACAGAGTAATGTAGAGCAATCAAGCTGAACAGGAGAGAGAGAGAAAAAATGAAAACAGACTTAGGGAACTCAGTGACACCATCAAGTGTAAGGGGAAGAGAGAGAAAAGGGGGCAGAAAATTTATTTGGAGAATTAATAACTGAAAACCTCCTGAATCTAGGGAAGGAAACAGAAATCCAGATCCAGGAGGCACAGAGAGACCCCCAAAAAATCAACCCAAGGAGGTCCACACCAAGACACATATGGCAAAAAGTAGAGATAGAGAATTTTAAAAGCAGCAGGAGAAAAGAAGACAGTTACGTACAAGAAAAATCCCATAAAGCTATCAGCTGATTTTTCAGCAGAAACTTGGCAGGACAGAAGAAAGTGGCATGATATATTCACAGTGCTGAAAGAAAAACAGCCAAGAATACTCTATCCAGCAAGGCTATCATTCAGAATAAAAGGAGAGATAAAGAGTTTCCCAAACAAACAAAAGTTAAAGTAATTCTTCACCGCTAAATTAGCCCTACAAGAAATTTTAAAGGGGACTCCAGAATCTTATAGGCATTTCCTTTCCACTGTAGGAGTAAGAAAAACAGGAACCACAAAAGCAGTAAAAATAAGTATATCTATAAAAATCAGTCACAGGATCCACAAACTAAAAGGTTGTAAAGTATGATACCATATACCTAAAATGTAGAGGGCAGAGGAAGAAAAAATGGGTTCAAATTTAAGTGACCATCAACTTAAGATAGACTGCTATATGCAGAATTTGTCAGATACAAACCTAATGGTTACCAGTAAATCATAAACCAGTAGTAGATATGCAAAAAACTTTAGAGAAAGAAATTCAAGTATATCGCTAAAAAAAGCCAGCGAACCACGAGGGAAGAGAGCAAGAGAAGAAAGGAACAGAGAATAACTACAAAAACAACCATAAAACAAGTAACAAAATAGCAATAGCTACATACCTGTCAATAATTACTTTGAATGTAAATGGACTAAATACTCCAATCAAAACATACAGGGTGACAGAGTGGATAAAAAAATAAGACCCATCTATATGCTGCCTACAAGAGACTCATTCAGACCTAAAGAAAGACATCTGCAGATTGAAAGTGAAGGGATAGAAAAACACTTATTGTATTCATGGAAGTGAAAAGAAAGCCAAGGTATGCATGTATGTATGTATGTATGTATGTATGTATGTATGTATGTGTGTGTGTGTGTATGACAACCTAGACTTTATTATTTATTTATTTTAACAAAATAAACTTTAAAACAAAGACTGTAACAAGAGACAAAGAAGGATAGTATGTAATCATGAAGGAATTCAATCCAACAAGAAGATACAACAAGTATGCATCCAACATGGGAGCATCTGAATATATAAAACAGTTTATAATAAACGAAAAGGAACTACTTGATTGTAATTCAATAATAGTAGGGGACTTTAAACCCCCCTTACATCAATGGATATGTCATTCAAACAGAAAATCAACAAGGAAACAATGGCTTTGAATGACACACTGGACCAGAATGTATGTAACAGATACATTCAGAACATTCCATCCTAAAACAGCAGGATACACATTCTTTTCAAGTGCTCGTGGAACATTCTCCAGAATACATAACATATTAGGCCACAAAACAAGTCTCAACAAATTAAAAAAGACAGAAGTCATACGATACAACTTTTCTGACCACAACCCTATGAAACTAGAAATCAATCAAGAAAAAAATCTGGAAGGAACACAAATACATGGAGAGTAAATAACATGCTACTAAGAAATGAATGGGTGAACCAAGAAATCAAAGGGGATATCAAAAATTACATGGAGACAAATAAAAACACAATGGTCCAAAATCTTTGGGATGCCTAAAAAATGGTTCTAAGAGGGAAGTTTATAGCAATACAGGCCTACCTCAAGAAGCAAGAAAAATCTCAAATAAACAACCTAACTTTATACCTAAAGGAGCTAGAAAAAGAATAAACAAAACCCCAAAACAGCAGAAGGAAGGAAATAATAAAGATTAGAGCAGAAATAAATGATATGTAAACAATAGGACAGATCAGTGACACTAGGAGTTGGTTCTTTGAAAAAAACAAAAACAAAAACAAACAATAAAATTGATAAATCTCTAGCCAGATTCATAAAAAAAAGAAAAAGAGAGAAGACTCAAATAAACAAAATCAGAAATGAAAGAGGAAAAATAACAACTGACACCACAGAAATACCAAGGGTTGTAGAACATATTATGAAAAATTATATGTCAATAAATTGGACAACCTAGAAAACATGGGTAAATTACTAGAAACATATAAACTACCAAAACTGAAGCAGGAAGAAATAGAAAGTTTGAACAGACCAATTATTAGCAATAAAATTGAATCAATAATCAGAAAACTCCCAACAAACAAAATTCCAGGACCCGATGGCTTCACAGGTGAATTCTTCCAAACATTTAAAGGAGAGTTAATACCTATTCTTCTCAAACTATTCCAAACAACAGAAGAGGAAGGTAAACTTCCAAATTCATTCTAAGAAGCCAGCATTACCCTAATACCAAAAGATATCAGATGCAGACACTACAAAAAAAGAGGACTACAAGCCAATATTTCTGATGAACATAGATGCAAAAATCGTCAACAAAATATTAGCAAACTGAATCCAACAATACATTAAAAAATCATTCTGAGATCAAGTGGGATTTATTCCTAGGATGCAAGGTGATCCAATATTTGCAAATCAATCACTGTGATATACCACGTTATCCTTTATTCAAAGGATAAGATCCATATGATTGTTTCAGTAGATGCAGAAAAAGTACGTTTGACAAAGTACATCCATTCAAGATAAAAACCCTTGACAAAGTAGGTTTAGAGTGATTGTACCTCAACATAATAAAGGCCATAAATGAAAAACCCACAGCTAACATCATACTCAATGGTGAAAAACAGAGATTTCCCCCTAAGATCAAGAATAAGACAAGGGTGTCTGCTTTCACCACTTTTATTCAACACAGTACTGGAAGTCCTAGCTGCAGCAATTAGACAACAAAAAGAAATAAAAGGCATCCAAATCAGTAAGGAAGAAGTAAAATTTCCAGTATTTGCAGGTGACATAATACTATATATAGAAAACTCTAAAGACTCCACCAGAGAATTACTAGAACTGATAAATGAATTCAATAAGGTTGCAGGATACAAAATCAATAGACAGAAATGTGTTGCATTTCTATATACTAATAATGAAGTAGCAGAAAGAGATGAAGAAAACAATCACATTGACAACTGCAACAAAAAGAATAAAATACCTAGGAATAAACTTAATCAAGGAGGTGAAAGACCTGTACTCTGAAAACTATAAAACACTGATGGAATAAATTGAAGACAACACAAATGAATGGAAAGATATTCCATGTTCATTGGTTGGAAGAACAAATATTATTAAAATGTCCATACTATCCAAAGCAACATACAGATGTAATGCAGTTGCTATCAAAATGTCAGGAGCATTTTTCACAGACCCAGAACAATCGCAAAATGTGTAGGGAAACACAAAAGACCCCAAATAGCCAAAGCAATCTTGAAAAAGAAAAATAAAGCTGGAGGTATCACAATCCCAGATTTCAAGATATACTAGAAAGCCATAGCAACCAAAACAGTATGGTACTGGCACAAAAACAGATACATAGATTAATGGAACAGAATAGAAAACCCAGAAGTAAACCCACAATTATGTGGTCAATTAATCTTCGACAAAGTAGACAAGAATATGCAATGGGAAAAAGTCTCATCAACAAATGGTTCTGGGAAAACTTGACAGCAACATGCAAAACAATGAAAGTGGACCAGCTTCTTACACCATACACAAAAATAAACTCAAAATGGATTAAGGACCTAAATGAGAGAACTGAAACCATAAAATTCCTAGAAGAGAGCACAGGCACTAATTTCTCTGATATTGGCTGTAGCAACATTTTTCTAGATATATCTCCTGAGGTGAGGGAAACAAAAGCAAAAATAAACTATTGAGACTACATCAAAATAAAAAGCTTCTGCTCAGCAAAGGAAACAATCAATAAAACTAAAACACATCCACTGAACGGGAGAAGATATCTGCAAATGACATTTCCAATAAGAGGCTAGTATCCAAAATATATAAAGAACTGATACAACTCAACACCCAAAAAACAAACAATCCAATTAAAAAGTGGGCAGAAGACATGAAGAGACATTTCTCCAAAGACGGCCTACAGATGGTCAACATCACTATCATCAGGGAAATGCAGATCAAAACCACAATGAGATACCACCTCACACCAGTCAGAATGGCTAGTATCAACAGCACAGGAAACAACAGATGTTGGCGGGGATGCGGAGAAAGGGGAACCCTCCTACACTGTTGGTGGGAATGCAAGCTGGTGCAACCCCTCTGGAAAACAGTATGGAGGTTCCTCAAAAAGTTAAAAATAGAACTACCATACGATCTTCTTCTTTTTCTTTTTTCTTAACATATCTTGCATTATTTGTTTCAGAGGTACAGATCTGTGATTCAACAGTCTTACACGATTCACAGCACTCACCATAGCACATACCCTCCCCAGTGTCTATCACCCAGCCACCCCGTCCCTCCCACCCCCCACCACTCCAGCAACCCTCAGTTTGTTTCCCGAGATTAAGAATTCCTCATATCAGTGAGGTCATATGATACATGTCTTTCTCTGATTGACTTATTTCACTCAGCATAACACCCTCCAGTTCCATCCACGTCGTTGCAAATGGCAAGATCTCATTCCTTTTGATGGCTGCATAATATTCCATTGTGTATATATACCACCTCTTCTTTATCCATTCATCTGTACTACCATATGATCTAATAAATTATGGAAGCAGCTTACGTGTCCACTGATAGAGGAAGGGATAAAGAAGACGTGATACACACACATACACTGGAATATTATTCAGCCATAAAAAGAATGAAATCTTGCCATTTGCAACCATAGGAGTGGATCTGGAGAGTTTAATGCTAAACAAAATAAGTCAGAGAAAGACAAATACCATATGATCTCACTCGTAAGTGGAATTTAAGAAACAGAACAACTGAAGACAAAAGTGACAAACCAAACCAAAAAACAGACTCTTCAACTATAGAGAACTGGTGGGATGTGGTATATATATATACATACAATGGTTTTTACTCAATCTATATGATGCTTTCTTTTTTTTTTTTGGAAGTAGTGTGAAAACTAAAGTTACATTGTAAAATGCCTAGATTAAAAGGAAATAAAATCTTTAGTGAGAAAAATAATTTTTAAAAAATCTAGGTTTTTGTCAAGAAACAGACTCTTAACTATAAAGAATACGTTGAGGGTCACCAGAAGGGAGGTGGGTTGGGGGATGGGTGAAACAGTTGGTGGGGATGAAGGAGGACATGTGATGAAAAGTGAAAAAAAAAAAAAAAACACATCTAGATTTTTGTAGCCAAGTACTAAAAGTTTTTAGTTTAGAGTCTTTGCATTTAGCTTCCCATCTGCTAATATGGCTTACATCCATTCAATTTAAGAAAAGTGTGGGTGACTACTAAGTGCCAGGACCTGGGGAGACAGTGATGAATTACAACAAAAGCCCCCTGTCCTTAAAATCTCAGTCTAATTAAAGAAGACTTTGACTATTAAATTTTAAACTAACCCCCTCTTTACATCATCTTAGTATTTACTCACATCTTTGGGAAAAGAAAAGAATAGCTTTTCCGATTTTTTCCCAAGTCCTATCTATTCCTCGATAGGCAACTGATTCCTACTGGCAGGAAATTTATGGGCGTCTAGACCATTCCCCCAGAGGAAAAGAGCTTCAGGAGGCGTTAGTTAGCTACTAAGGGTAACTGGCATTCTATGGGGAGCTAATCTTCAAACTGTTTAAAGTAATACCATCACCTTTCCTCCACATGAAAACCAGCATACATAGGGGACAAAAGTAGGGCTGCCAGTCTTCTGGAAAGGGAGTGGAAGGGTTAGGCACACCTGTCATTAGCTTATAACTATCCAATTTAACAAACATTTTAAAGAAAAATAAAATAAGGTATTATAACCACATTTATTTACCTATTTAGAATAATTAAAAAATATTTTCCACTGTGCTTATTTTGACAGAAATTGTGACTAGGATATTGGGGTAATGTAATGGCAGAATGATAATGGGGTAAAAATCAGACCCTACTCTTTGTCCTCCCTCTTTTAAACTAACAAGAGAAAAAAATGGAGGCTGGCAAGTTTCTAATTTTAGTTGAGTGAGGGCTGGGTGGTTCTCTTAAAAGCTCCAGCTAGACAGACAAGGATAGAATGTTCAGGGACAGACTGTTTCCGTACCGCTAACTTATTCTTTAATATCGTATCTACAGGGTGCACACTGCTGTACCTCAATAAGAAAAATTTCACAGGAACTTAAAATGTTGTACAATTTATTTATAAAAATAAATGTATGTTCTTACCAGCAGCCTTTTCATTTTGGCCCGGAATATTATTCTGTCTCTTCCACAAGGGAACAGATTCTTCTCGAGCAGTTCTCAGAGTCACAGAGGGATGGCTTTCTTCGTAAACAGGACATCTGTGGGTGCAATGTGAAGTCCCACCTTGCTGGGGCACCACTCGAGTGCCATCTGAACCATTTACTTTTGCTAAAGTTTGGCACTCAGAAGAACAATACGGTAGAGAAGGCATCACAGTGACAGAGTCCGAACAAACAGCTGCAGGTGGAAAATGACTCTCCTGATTCCAGTGATTGAACCTGTGTTCTGTTGGAAGCACATGCTTTGAATGAAAATGGTGACTCGTAATCACGTTCTGGGAATCTTCAAGTGTTACTGGCTGACACGGAGACGCTTGTACATTTTTACTACTCCTACTATGTGACGGAGACCTAGGAGGATGAGGCACGATCCGTCTACCCTGAGCTCGGAGAAGTCTGTTGGCTCTGCTCTCGGACTGGGGCCGAAGGACAGTGCCTTTTGTGTGTGTGCACACGAAGGCGGACTGCACCTGAGCAGACCTTGTTCTGCGGATTACTCTTGTACCACCTTGTGGTGGATTTGCTTTCTGAGCTTTAGAACCGCCACTTTGCAGAGGGGGTTGACTGCCCTCTTTTTCTGAGGGTGGCCAGGCTTCTTTAGCAACGTTATAACCTGAAGGCATAAAACAATTCAGAGGCACATGGTCTGTCCCAGCTTCTCCTAAAGCAGCGACATTGTCCGAGACAGAACCCTCCTTGGGCTTCGTTCCATCAGCAGAATCTACAGCACTTAGGGCAGGAACTCTAATTGCAAGGCTGGCAGCACCACTTTTAGTCTGAACGTGGAAAGGCTGAGACCGCTGCTGAGATAGTTCTATTCTGTTCCTCAATGAATGATGGTCTGCAGCATTTTTTTCTGTATCTCCAGTTTCATCAAACCACCTCAGTTTTTTAATAGTCTTTGGAATTTCTGTACCTTTTTCTTTTGTTAATTCAATACTATCTCTGATAGCTGCTGCTTTTTGATTTCCTAACTTAAAGCTATGGTTTATAACTAGTGCCTTAAAACAATTGTGTTCGTATTTAGATTCTTTTTTTAAAATACTTTTCAGAAACCTCACACCATTTCTCTCATGAATGTTGTATTTCATCTTCTTGTGCTGACCCACTAAGTCACAGTTAGAAATTATGTTAGACGCTGACGTTGGTGTTTGGGGTATTTTGTGTTTTTTATCATTTGAATCAGAGTTGTGAGGTATATAGGCAACTTGAAAATCATCTGAAAACAAAGGCAACTCTTCCTTATTACGATGAAAATATTTTAACTTCTCACCTTTAACGTTTGTCAATTCTCCTAACTTATCAGAACACTGCACCGGGTCGACTTCTTTTATATGTAGACTGCTCTTTGGTAAAGGCCTAGCTGACTGCGTATTACATGGCAAAACTATACGTGTTGCCATAGGTACAAATGAAGCAGTTCTATTTTCTTGTGTTAATTCGGAATTGTTCCCTTGGTCTGAAAACGCAGCCATTTCCTGTGTTAGACAATCTGGAGTGGTCCAGACTCTGCTGAATTTAAATGTTGGGCTCTCAGTAACAAATGGTCTCTCCCTTTTGAATGTTCCAGAAGAGGAGTCAGTTGCCCTTACAGGGCTAGTTTCAGAGACCTCTTTGCTTTTTCCGTCTTGTATAAATATGGGTGGACTATATACAAAGGCTACTGAATTATTAGCACTATTTGTCACTCTTTCCACAGGTGGATTTTGTTCTTTACCATTAAAACATTCACAAGAAGGCAGAACATTAGGATTACTTAAAATATCTGAGAAAGGTGTGACAGTCTGAGTATTTGGATCATTTACATTTATGAGCCAATTATTTATATGCTGAGTTTTAGAGAATGACAGTTTGTCTTCATCAAAGCAGCTTAGATTAGTTGATTGCAGATTTACTGATTTGAGAGAAATGAAATTCTTCTGGTTTGATGTGGAAGGCTCCTTGTTAAGGGTTAAATATATTTCTTCATGTTCCCCAGCCTCAAGACTGTCTATACTCGAGAGGGTTTCAGAATTTGTTATTTGATTAACTTCATCACAAAATTTCTGAAAGAGGAAAAAAAAAAGGAACATTGTTATATAGCTTAGAACTTTTTAAACACCAAAATTAATGATTCGACACACCACTGTTACTGAGTCCTATTGTCCTTGTCATATAAAATAAAGTAGTATGACTATAAACAGTGCATCTAAATAATCTATATCCCTGGAGTAGTCCTCAGAGTGAAGAAGAGGGAGTCAAAAAAGACTGACAATAAATTGTGTTTGCCTTAATTTCTATACCTAAAGTAAGTACCTAATTATTCCAGCCATGGTTATTGCTTAGAAAATAATTTTACTAACTGCTATTCCATTTGGAGTATTGAGTTTCTTGAAGGTTTTATAACACCATGTGAAATTCTGAAAAATAGTTATTTACAAAGAATATTTTTTCCTTGAAAGCTTCACTGGACTTGAATGAGGCTCCTGAAAGCTCTGTGACCCTAATGTGAGTTTCCCGTTGGTAGAGTTGATCTTCTGAGACCAGGTAGTCTCATGGCCTCCACTGTGGGGTTCTACACTCTGACTGCATGTTATAATCACAGGAAGAGCTTTGTAGAAATAACTACGTGTGGGTCCTGCTGATTTAATGCTCAGATGGGGTCCATGTATTTGTATTTTTATTTTAAAGTACTCCAGGCAATTCTAATGAGGATATAGAATTGACAATTGCTGATTTTAATGAGTCCTTTTTTGAGACTTAGGACAGCAATAATTTCTATGAATTTCAGACGTTCTCATCACTATTTCAATGAACTTTCATGGAACTTATCGGTCTTTAATAAAATTTCATGATCACTTCAAAGTGTGGTATGTGTTTAAAGATACTTCTAATTTCTCATATATACCATATATACCTGCATTAATTTGTATCACATATAAATAAATATATTCAAGAGGATTTCAGATTGTAAATCTCGTCAAAAAGTTAAATGGACTCAAAAGAAAGGAAATGACTGTCCCTTAAGATTTTTTGCAAATTTTAGAAAATTTAAATATTCTGATACTAAACAAAAATATATGATTTTTCTAGCCCAAGAATAAATGAAGAAACCCAGGAAATCAATTACAGAATAAAACTACTTTAGTTTGTATAGTTAACGCTTATTGATATATTATCACGCAATAACTTTTGAAAACGATTATGAGAGTTTGCTATTACTAGCATTTACCACGTACTTATCACATCCTCAGTGCTCTGATGTCTTTTGAAAGTGATGGTCACTCAGCCTGATCAGGAGAACAAAACAGAGCACACTCTGTCAATGCCTGTTTGTGCAGCTGAGCTGCTTTAATAGACAAACATAAGGAAATCCTCGAGGGCTTCTTTGAGATGACATCTAATGAGATGTAGAAATCTGGGTTTGAGGGTCTTTCTAGATGGTATGTGTAATATTCATGGCTCTAAGATTTTTGTTGTTACGGGTCTGTGAAGGCCTCATACCCCGAAGCACCTGGAAAGAAGTTTAGCAACTTCTGATTTCACCAAACTATACCTTTCCCCCCAGATTTTTTCTCATCACTAAGAAATGAGACATTATGATCAGATTTAACTTTTGCTTGTAAGTTACTGATATGCAGACTGTACTAGTTTATACTCTGTGTTTCAGTTTTAAAATCGTCATTGAGGTAGACTTATCTACCAAATGCATCCATTTTAAATGTATAGTTTGATGGATTTTGACAAATTATTCACCCATACCCACGGTATCAAACAATCCGTAGAACCTTTCCATCTGCTGGAAGTCCACACCAACCCACCACTAACTACCACTAATCTGCTATCAGTACAGAGCTGAGTTTTCATCCTCCTGAAAAACTCCTGGGGCATTTCTTATTGTGCAGATGCTGGTGGAGTGCCGTGGTGTTCAGCTCCTGTTTGTTTGAAGATGTCTATTTTGCCTTCGTTCCAGAAGGATATTGCTAGCTGGATATAGAATTCTAGGCCAGGAGTTTTCTGATATCAGAACTTTAAAAATGCTTCACTGTCTTCTGGCCTGAAGTTAATGTGGTCTGTCTTACCTTTGTTCACCCACTTGCTATGGATCTTTTTTCCCCCTCTAGATAAATTTTCCAAATTTTTCAAAATAATTTCTTAAATTTGAGTGTGGTTGACACACAATGTTACGTGAGTTCCAGGTGTACAACACAGTGATGCTGGGCTCACCACAAGTGTGGCTGCATCTGTCCCCACATGACACCGTTGACTACATTCCCTGTGCCGTGTAACTTAATGTTGATGTGCCTTTGCAGGGGGTGTGGATTTTTTTTCAGGCTTGTCCAAAGAATACATCCGGGTAGAAAGCCTATGTGATTATAGGGTTTATCTCATTTGTTTTCCTTTTTTAAAGATCATATCCTATATTGCCTGTTGTCCGATGTCTAAAAACAGCTGTTTCATATATCTTATTCAGAATTATAGTTATTTATGGTAGGAAGGCATTTCATCATAGCCAGAAGAAGCCTTCTGCTTTCCTTTTTTTTTTTTTTTTTAAAGCCTTGTCTTTATTACTTAGTTACTGGATAAATCGGGTCAAGGTCATGAATTTAATCTTGATCTCAGCCTACTAAGAATCTCATAAATGTGTGTAATTACTCATGAAAAATAAAGTGCATGAACATTTCAGGAAAATCAGCTGAAATCCATACTTTTTGGGGGAAAAAAACGAAGTGAGTGGATGACCAGAGATAGAACAGAAATGCCATCTCTAGTTAATTGTGACATATTTTCATTAAGAACCTAATGTCCACATGTATTATAATTTTCAGGATGCTTTTTATAATCCAGTCTCTAACAATGATAGTTATATTACATTGTAGTTTTAAATAGCTTTCATGTTTAATCAGAAAATAACATTCATAGAGCACATTTTTCCAAATATGAGAGATGGAAAAAGAATAGAGAGGGCAGAGTGAAAGATGAGCAACAGGTAGAAAACTCTAAACAGTTATTTCTGTAGTATCTGTGATGAATTTGTGTTGACTCATTCACACCCTACCCTTGGTTAATGGCATACTTTCCTCTAGTGTAGATCACTGCAGAGACGGGACAGAATTACTAGATACTAAAATATTATTGACATATTTATAGTTTCATACTTGCAAACTGCTTAGATGCTGATCTTCTAGGAGTTTCTGAGTTTCTTCCAGTTTAAGCTGGAACGCATCTTTGTTAGTAGCCAAGTCTGCCCTGTTGTTTTCCTTCATTTCTTTACCACAACTGATTTTGGATAAGAGATGTTTCTGATGCTTGTGACCATTTTTTGACAATGATGAAGGCAAGGCATTATCTATAGCTCTGTGAACCATACATAAAAAATATTTAGTACATTTAAATAAAGTTAACCTCAGTCTATCTATACAAATGACACATTTATGTTGTATGGGTGTGTGTGGGTGCGTGTTCAGATAATCCCATTTAAGGGTATTAGAATGGGAATTTAAGGCAGTCAATAGTAGAATAAAAATGGTTGTGGGATTATAGTGCCAATAAAGCACTCCACCTTCATGTAGGAATGCCCAATTATTCATGGCTTTGGTTATTAAGTCCTATTTCTCTATTGTTTGGGACAGATGTAGAAGGAATTCCTGTAGATACGTAGAGTCATTCCTTAGTTCTGTAAGAGCATTCCCATCTGGATAAAAATGTGCTGCGCTACCCTTAGTTCTGAGATGATGTTATAGCTGGTAGGTATTCCCGTAACCCAAATAAAGCTGGTTGAAGAGTCAAGCAGATAGAAAATACGAAAACTGCCTGTTGGGACAGGCAGGAATCTCCATCCTACTTAACTAGGTTTGGAAGCCTGGCTCTTCCTTGACGGTGGAGAAAATACACAATGTTTTCAGTTGTATCACAAATACCAGCATGGTTTTCAGGCCACACAAGGGGTATCTTTAGTGCAGGGTCTGCCTGTAGTGTGCTAAAGTGCCACCCACAGGTTATCAGTGGGTGACGCCATTTTCTATTAGAATTCTGCATCTTCTGGAAACGTCTAGCTAGTTCTATTTCAGCACATGTACGGAGTGAGAAGCAAAGAGCGAGGAGCACTGTTCTGGGGGGTGGGAAGGAAGCATATCAAAGAGCGGACTGCTGCTGTATACACCCAGCAGTGTGATTCCCAAGAGCATTTAGTCCCAACTCACTTCGATTGCTCCTATTTTAATGAGGATAAAAATGTTTGGAGGATACATGGCCACATGTAACATATACCTATCTCCAATACACATATATATCTTGATTTGGACGAACTGGAATGGTCAAGGCCAACGGTTACTAGATTCCAGCCCATCCTTTTGTGACCACAGAGTCTACGGTCACAGAGAGCAAGCAGGTATTTCGCACACGTTCCTGAATGCTGAGAGTAGGTTTCTCTCTCTGCCTTTTAGGCTTTCCTACTCTCACAGATGCCTTCCCCTTCGGTCACCCTGCCCAAACAAAATATTGCTAAATCTACAAAATATCTAATAAACCCAGTTTATTTACCTTTAAAGTTGACGTCTCTCAACTTTTTCTTCTCTATTTCTTTCTTCTCTACTCCACTTGCTTCTCTTCTCTTCTCTACTTTCTTCCCCCGTGAGGAGGATTGAGGGATGAACAGAAGTAGAAGAAGATGGGGAAGTAGGAGGAGAGGGAGAGTAAAGCACAGGGGAGAGGAGGAAGACACAGGATGGACTGGAGAGGGAGCTGTATGCAGGGGAGAGGAAAAGAGAGGGCCAGGCGAAAGGGGTCAGGACGGAGAGGCAGGAGGGGCGGGTAAGGAAGAGGCAAGGGGTGGGGAGGAGGCCCGCCCAGGGGAGGAAGCAGGCGTGGAAGACGAAGAAGAGCCCGGGGAGCGACAGGGAGGCGGGTGGGAGCGAGCTGAGGCAGGGGGTTGGTCCACGAGGGCCTGGGGCAGATCGGACAATGTGGCGCTTTGTGGAACAGACTGCTGGACTGACCAAAAAGAATCCAAGGTAGCAGGGTGTTCAGGGAACAGGCTGATATCAGAAAGAGTGGGGACTGGTTGATGAGGGGGGTGACTGGGTAAACAGGAAGGCTTCAAAATGGGGACAGCTTCCCAAGGGGTTGGGGAAACAACCAGTGGAGCTGGAAGGGAACGATGCATGAGGGCAGGCATTAGAATGGCTGGAGTACAGCTCTGTGGAGGGAAATGTTTGGGTCCGAAAGTTTTGTAAAATAACTTGCTCTGTGAGTCAGGAGGAGGGATGATTGTGGAACTTCGGGGTGGGTGGGGCAGATGGTCAGCTGGGCCAGAAGGAACTGGGCCTGGGAGATGCGGGAAACTGCTGGAGAAGCTGGGGGTAACTGGGGCTGGAGGGTGAGGAAGATACTTGACTGGGTAGGACAGTAACGGGGCTGGTAAAGAGGTCTTTGGAAGAGCAGCAGGGACAGGTGGACGGACAGGCAGGCTTTGGGGCTGGTGGGGGGCAGAAACAGCTGGATAGCCAGGAAGAGCCTGGGAATGGTGGGGTAGCAATAGGGCCCGTGGAGGAGACGGCTCATCGGTTAAGTAGGGATAAGGTGTGGAGACAGCTGGACAGGCAGGAATGGATCTGCACAGGTGGAAAAGCATTTGGACAGGCAGGTAGAGAGACAGCCTTATTAAGATGTTCTTCTTGTTGACGCTCATTAGGCTGCCTCTAGGCTTTTGATTCATAGTATATTTTTGTCCTGAGGGTCCATGCATGTGTTCTTCTGACCAACCAGTGTCCGCTCACATGTGCTGAGAAATGTATGTAGCTTATTCACGTTCCCCTTTTCTGATTCCTCTCAAGAGTATTTTCACCTCTTAGAAGTCTCGTAGTCATAGAGATAATAAATATGGGCTAGAAAATCTGGTTTAAATTACTGGTACAAAGGGAAAATAGAGGTCAAACAGATCACTGCTCAGCTCTGGCCAGATTTCTCAGGGTTGCATGTGGTTCAGGATCAACTGTGTTACCACAAATACATGGATATTGGAGATAGATATCTGATAATATCATTTTAAAGTATAAAAATTTAATATGGGGAAAATATAGCTTCTTTTACCTTACATCTATCAGAAGGGTGAAGTATATTATATTTGTGATAAGTATCTGGTTGTGATGGAAGGCTGATTACTTGTATTTTTAATGTTAGTCCCTTATTAATATTCTTATATCTCATTATTTCCTGAGGCAGCTTCTATTTTCATATGGATATATTCTCTGATTGTCTTGAGCCTTTAGCATTGAATGCCCTCTAGGTTTTCATACAATTTTTTGCCTTTAGATGATCACATTACCAACATCTTAAATTATTTTTTATCTGCCCCTAATATTTTCCACATTGGAACAATTGTTTACGAGTACTGATAGAATCAACGACTTTGGATGCTGCCTGTTTCCTGCCATTACTTTATTCCTTAACACATTTTAGGTTTATATGCCACATATAATGGATTTTTAATGCGATGACAGCTTATCAGTATTGTAGCTTAATCATATTTTAAATAAATAGTACACGTATTTCTATTAACACCTGATCCTTAATATTCCAATATTTCATATTTGTATAGCATTTTATAATTTACAAAGCATTTTCATACACATTATTTAATACTGTTAGTTATCTGTAGGGAGAAATTCAACATTTTATAAGTAAGCCATAGTGTTCTCTTTGTAAATTCTATACATTTGTTGTTTTCCAAATATATAACATTTATGTGTGTGTGTATACATACAGATAGGTGTAGATAGTCATAGTCAAAATAGTGCATTACAATAATCAATGAAAACTATGTACTCTAATTTAAAATGGAGATCATCTCTCATAAAACAGAATGACGTATGTTACGTAGTGGTCCTAGCACAGATTTGGATAATGCTAACTCTATGTTTGTGTGCTACAGGAAGTCAAAGTTGTTCTGACACTTCATCTCTTCTAAGACTTTAAGGAAATGTACAGTGTTGAGTGAAAAATAGCCTATACTTTCATCCCTAGCAATAAAGAGCTTTTTTATTGAAAATATCTGATAACACATAGGATAATAATTGATATGCAGAAAGAGAAACCTGTGAGTAAGGAAAACCTGTATACAAAAATGCACATTACTTTTATACTAAATGATTTGGAATTTTTATTACTCTAAATTCCCTCTAAATGTCTATCATCTTCCCTTCCCCATGGAGTACTCTAAACTTATACCGCCTTCACCCCCGAGACTTCCTCGGCCACTGCTGTCCGGCCTCCTCCCGCGGCTCTGAGGTACTGCTTTTGCTCGCAATTTACTAAAAACAGACAGTTCTGGACCTCTGTCTTTCTGACTTTAATTCCCTTGGTTTGCATGTCATTGTGCTTTCCTGGTTATTTTCCTACTTCTCCAGTTGTTCCTTCTCCAGTTCTTTCTTGAGCTCCTTTCTTCGCTTGTCCTTTATATGCTGGAATTTCTTTTTTATAGTAAACTTTAAAGACTATTTCAATGTCATTCACTTATATTTCTTGGAATGGGAATATATACATTATTCACCAATAAAGCTTAATGCTTTAAATTTACAATTACCCTATTTGCAGAAACTTGAAAATTATTCCAATTAAATGAAACAAAAGTACAAAAAAATTCTTTTGTTCTTATAATTCAAAATGTATTTTAAAACAACATTTTTATAGAAGCCAAACCTCTAACCCAAAATTGAGAACTGTAGTCTCATAAGCATAACAAAATGGCCACCTTCTAACTTAATTATCTTGGTTATTAACAGTGGGGAAAAAATGTGGTGGCTCCTAAATAAGACAAAGCAGACTAACAACTGGTACGGATTCCCTTCTGGGCACTCAGAGCTCCATCCCTAATCATTATTTTATCATAACAGACAATTGCTGCAACTTTAAAAAAAAAAAAGGTAAAATGGACTCTTGGTATTTATTATTGGCGATGCTTGCTAAGATTTAAGAACCCCAAAAATGAGAATCAGAAAATAACCCACAATTAAAAAAAAAATCCTAAGGAACTGACTGCTACACAGTGTAATCTGGTGTTCCACATCAATAGTGTTTTTGAGTTAGATGGTATTTTTTCACAAACAAAGCTCCTCGTTAAATATCTGGTAAATACTTTGTAATCACAATAAGTGCTGGGAGACTAAGTTCCAAAGAAAATTAATGTGATTTGCTTAACCTAACATTGCAAGACAAATCTCAAGCATCATCAAGATGCACTCAATCTGTTGGTCTCCATGCCCTCAGGGGAAGCTCATCTATGTGGGCACTATCTTATTAAGACTTGGTACTTTGCTTTCAAAATCCAGAGAGTAGCTAAACATTGAAATGGACTCTTGCTTTATAAATATAAAATTATATTTAACTCTTGCTGTTAAATATACTTGTAAAACTAAAAACTAAAAAAAAAAAAAAAAAAAAACCTTTCCAACAGGTCAAAAGAGATATAATTATTTTATCTCCTTACTCCAGGTAATTCTGTTAAAAAGATACTGACAGAATTCCAGTTTTAATATGTAAAGTTTTGGTGTAAAAGCAAATGTATTGGGTCGCCTGGGTGCCTCAGTTGGTTAAGCAACTGCCTTCGGCTCAGGTCATGATCTCAGAGTCCTGAGATCAAGTCCTGTATCAGACTTCCTGCTCAGGCGGGAGTCTGCTTCTCTCTCTCTCTCTCTCTCTCTCTGCCCCTCCCCACTGCTCATTCTCTCTCTCTCAAATAAAGAAATGAAAACTTAAAAAAAGTGCTAATGTATTGAAATCCAGTAAAGTTTTGCACTTTCATCTAAATTAGCAAAACAACTATACACTTTGGTGAGTTTTTACAAGGTGTACTGTTGAGCTAAAGAATTCACTTTTTTTATTATGCTGGAATTTTTGAGAGTTATGTGACGCTCTTTTTTGCTTATCTAACCATGCTCTGTGTAATCTAGGGGACTGAATCAACCCCAGATAGCTGGCACGAAGCTACAGCTGTGGTTTTCCCCGAGTGTGGAAATTCTTATTACTGGACGTGTCTCTCTCATGGACCTAGGTGTGATCCATATGGAGCCATTGCCAGGAATACTGGTTCCTGTTTGGAACATGGGGTTTCTAGCCAGGGAGGCACCCACCCACCCTGTGATCTTGTTTCCTTGTAGCTGAGCTGTCATGTGTGGGGACGACTGCTTTGTGATGTGCCTCCTGGCACAAAGGATCCCTCCTGCTTGCCTGTTGCAGTGAAATGTTTTCTGTCCTCTAACTGAAGCCCAACTGGGAGTTTCACTGTTTAGGTGAACTCAGGAACCATGTCTTTAACTTCATCCATTCATTGGCAATTATCATATCTAGATCTGTGGCTGAGAGCTCTTACCATGAGAAATTGGCTCGGAAATATCCCCTAAGTGCCTCAGACTTGCCACTTACGATCCTTTTGCCAGGCACTCCCTCCTTCACACCTCTCCTTCCCTAATAGTTCTTATGGTTTCACTACCTGTTAACTGACCAATCCTGGTCTCCAGGCATGCTTCACTCCTCCTGAACACCTTCCAGTTCTTAAAGTCACCAAATCCTGTTGATTCTCCTCCTAAACGACTCTCAAGAAGTCTTCATTTTTATTGACTGAAGTATCACCTTAGCTATTTCCCACCTTTAGTGGTACCCTACTCCTTCTCGTTCTCGCAGTACTTCTAAAGTATAAATGTTGAATGCTTGCTTCCGTCATTATCTGTAGGACAAACTCCTTAACGGGGCTCTTCCTGAGTTAACTCATGGCTTCCTTTCCAAGCAACCTCTCTGCTCACAAGTCCCCTTCTCACGGTGCACGCTAGCGGGACTGAGCTACGTTCAGCGCCCTCAACACAGCACGCCCTTTCCCACGCTACCTGCTCCCCTGGCTGGAATGCCCTCTGACCAGTCTCCTCGTCTACTGACTTCAGGTCAAGTTCATACTCTCGGAGGAGTGTCCACGTATGTCAGGGATGTTCCTCCACTTGTAGTATTTATTGAACGCCTCCAACATGCGCAGCACTGAGCCAGGAACTACAGGGAATACCTGTGCGTGTACCGTTTAGCCACTGATCCCTAGAATATCCCGTTCTGCTTGGGGAGACAGAACTACATATAAAAATGAAGCAACAACATATACAATCATGACTTTCAAGTGTATTCTATAGCCTGGATCTCTCATTTCATTTTAGGTCCAAATGTTTTTATACATTTCTACTTGGATATTTATCCCCTCAGTTCAGATGCCTGCAATGAAATTTAGCAATATCTTGCCAAACTTATACTGCTTCATTGTTTCTTTTTATTTTTAAAGTCAACAAATTCCCTCAATTATCAAGACTCAAAATTTCAGCTTCTTTTGATCTTTTTTGCTTTTTTTCGTTTTCTTTATCCCATCATACACCAAATTCATAATCTAATTTCCATAGTCTATTTCCATGAAATGTCTTTTCCTTCTATCTTTCTTGTCGATTTCACTACTACTATCCTTTTAACCGTAAGTCTTTTTAAGTTCATGGCTGGATACCTCCTGATTTTCCTGCCATTAATCACTCCATGCTCCACATTTCATACTTTTATCTGGTCAACATTCTTAAATCCTCTCTGTTACATCAGTTCTCTGTGCTGTGAAAAGGTGTTTGCATCTTTCCTTCTCTCATCCTTTCCTTCTCACCACTCAAAGTATTTCTATTCCTTCACAGACCTATCATTTCCTCACTGTACAAAACAGTACTATTCCAGTTTAAACAGTAATGATCTATCCTTTGGATCATCCCATTAATCTTCTCTTGTTCCCTTGCCTTCACTTTCTTTCCATCCTTTTCATTCTCCAACATTCACACCAATTATCTTTCTAAAATGACAAAGAGGATTTTATCAGTCTCTGATGGGGGCGCCTGGGTGGCTCAGTCGGTTAAGCGTCTGCCTTTGGCTCAGGTCATGATCTCAGGGTCCTGGGATCGAGCCCCACATCGGGCTCCCTGCTCAGAGGGGAGTCTGCTTCTCCCTCTTCCTCTGCCCCTCCCCCACACCCCTCTCCTGCTCTCTCTCTCAAATAGTCTTAAAAAAATCAGTCCCTGATTAAAAACCTTCACTGCTTCTCTTTCTCAAAAGACGTTTTTGATCATTAGTCTTCTAGCTTCCACTGTGCTGGGCTCCTCCGCCGAGGACACGGGGTCTTCTGGCAATGCTCGTCTATGGCTACCCATGTCTCCAGGTCAGGCCTGTGGGGGTCATACTGATTCTGTGGTCGTTAGTTCTTGGGGGCCCCCATCCTGTGCTGGCCTTCCAGTTCCTTCATTAGCCCCTCTCCCATACCCCCTTTTAAATATGCCACCTGTTTCAGGCCAGGACAACAGCTTGTGTGACTAATTCCCTAGAAGCCATTTGATCTCTATAAACTGCTTTTTTTTCTAGAACCTCTATCCTTCTTTAGTTTCCATAGCACAACCCTCTCCTAGTCCTGTATCAACCTTTCTGCCCCTGTCTGTAGGCTTCTTTCTTCTACTTCCTTAAACATGGCTGTTTTCGGTGCTCTGTCCTAGGCCTGTCATCACAGTACACATTCTCCTTGGCTGTGTCTCATCCACTGCGTGCTGTTCAATGACCTTAAGCCTGCATCTTTCTCTAGAGCTCTGAATCATATAATTTCAATTACATGTATTGAAATAGCCTCCTGTTTTGTCCTCTTTCAATCCATTATTCACATTTGTTCACAGTAGATTGGAATGATATATTAAAAAAGAAAAGCTGATCTTACCACCCACCTACTTAAGATCCTTCACTGACTCCTCTTGAACTCTCAAGATAAAGTTTATATTCCTTAGTGTACAGATGCCTCTACTCTCCAATCTCCTGTCTAGCCAAGCTACTGTTACTGTGCACACTCCTAACCCTAGAACACACCATTCCTTCCGGCACTCTTGGCCCTCTGTCTGGAGTCCCAGGGCCCACCTGTTTCATAACCAATTCCTATCTTCTTCAAAGCTTTGTTGAAGAATCTTCTATTCCATGAGGTCTTTTCTGAACTATAATGATGGCTGAGAAAATGAATTTCATTGTTCTTAGCTCTGATCAAGGGAACTACATACTGGCCATACACAGTCGAAAAATGGAAGTACTTTAGTAAATAACATTATGTACAGGTAAAATATTAACATAATTAATGTCTGAATTGTAAATGCCTTTACATAAATAAATATTATATATTATTATCATTACTCATTTGGTACTATTTATACTTTTTGAAGCACTATTTTGCTTCTCTCCTAGATTATACACTAGGAATTGTATTTTACAGTATTGTACTTGTCCACATCCCCTTTACAATGCCTGATCTAGTACTATGCATGTTGTAGCTTCAATAAACATTTATAATAAGTAAATGGAAAATATAAGATGTCACAGGGTACTCTGGTTGAGCCATTCTACTGCTCCTAGATAATTCACTTAAGCTACCCTGGAGAGGGACCAGGAGACATTAGCTTTTTCAAGAGATCCAAGAAAGATTTTTTCCATGAGGAAAAAACCCATTTCTACCATAAATTATTCCTTTTATCTAAACTTGTATCACTACAACACAGTTTTTTCCTCTCAGTAAGGATAAATAATGAACATCAATATTTTTAAATGGTTTTAGTGATAGTTTCCATGGAAAATTATTCAACATAGGCAGCACTGTAATACCAAAGACAATCAATTCGAATTTTGCCTTATTCTTGAAGCAATTTCTATTCTACTCTACCTCAAATTAATCTGTGAGAATAAAATAGTAAATGCTACAGTAAAGGTGAGGAATAACTGATGAAAAGGCCTACAAACTCAGCAAAAAACCCTATTTAATTATTATATATTAATAATTATACATTATAATAATAAATTACTTACCTCCAATTTATTGTTGGTCTGTGGGAAGGGAGGAGCTTTACTTCTGATTTTAAGTTGGATTCCTGAATTTGCTTGAGGGCTTCTTCCAACGGAGGAACTGGTTTTTTAAAAACTAAAAGGATAATAAATAAAAATCAAATAGTACAGAATCACTTCATTTTCAATTATCTCTTTTTAGATAATTGGTCAATAATAAAATACTACTTTAAAACTTTTGTAAAAATAAAATATTTTTTAGAATAGTGTAAATATTTTAAATTTAGACATCTAATTACCCACAGAGAAACTGTTACTTGCCAATTTTAAGAATATTTATCTGGAAAGAAACTTTGAGAAATGTCTAGGCTCTTCATTCTGGATGCACCCCACTATATTTGATCTCAGGATTCCATAAATTTCTGACAAAATTTACTGATTTTTAAAAAAATTTATTTATTTGAGAGAGAGAGAAAGAGAGCAAGAGCGCACTAGCGGGGGCAGGGGTAGAAGGAGAGGGAGAGAATCTCAAGCAGGTTGCCCACTGAGCATGGAGCCCCAATGTGGGGCTCAGTGCCTCAGCCCTGAGACCATGACCTGAGCCGAAATCAAGAGTCAGCCACTCAACTGACTGAGCCACCCAGGTGCCCCAAAGTTTATTAATATTCTTATGAAGAAAATGGGAAGGTTATATAAAAAACACCAACTACTGTTTACCGAGCACTTACTGTTAGAGATGTTATTTTTAAGCACACTGTAACTATTAGCTAATTTAATCCTCACTATGGCCTGTGAGGCAGATGCTATTTGAATCTCCCTTTTGCAATGGAGGAAACTGGGCCCCAGTTTAGGGTCATAGATTCTGTGGACATTTGTCTACACAGTACGCAGCACACCCTTTAACCAACCCTGCTTCCCATGTGTGCCCGTTTCCCTGAAGCCTTCCACTGTGCACTCTGTACTCAACAGGCTCTACTTCTACCTCTCCGTATTCTGCTCACCTTCCTGCTCCAGGTGAAACACAGCTGTCTTCTAGGGATACTGTTCTCTTGCAGCCTGCTAAAATGGAGGCACTATTTCCCTCCCATCACAAGCCACAGACAACTCAAGGCGTGGAGGTAGGGTAGCCGCCTTTCATGTTCTCCATTGACACCTCCAAACTGTATCTCCTTCTCCTTTAAAAAGCCCCTTTGTTATCAGACTTTTCCACTATTGTGCTGTTTTACTTTAAAATGCGGAAGCAAAGCCAGTATATTATTATATATGGGTTAGTTCACATTGAACCTTGGAGAGTCCATTTCCCTAACCAAGGGATGATGGCATTAATATACCATCAGTTATGACAGGGCTGACAAGATATTCTAGTCGTAAAGAACCAATCCTTTTGAGGCAGATACTATCAAGTGTTATATATTGACTGGTTTTCTAATTAGTATACTCACCGTCTAACAAGGGTTTTCATTAGTGAAAATAACAGCCTGTTGAATAGCTTGATGAATGTTAAAAATGGGCTTTCTTTGTTGAAATTAAAGTAATTCAAGACAAGTGAATTTTCCTAAACATATGTCAATCACTCCCTACCTTTACATGAACAGAGAATAAGAATCTGGGGAGGTCTATGTCCTTTACCTTGTGGATGACCTCTGAGTTTTGACATCTGCTCAGTCTTGTGTTCAACCATTAATACAGGAACATTTCCAAATGTCCAAAGCCAGAGGGCACACAGTTTTGTCTCTGGAATGTGGCTGTGAGTGCCTCAGTAACCCTTTCATATAAGGTGTAGTTAGAGCACGTGCAAGGACAGAACACTGCGACTTTACTCAGCTTACTGAACAAGCTGTGTGAATGGTCTGTGTCTAGTTATGCAAGGTTATGGTCTGAGACTTGCTTTTATTAACCACCACCTGTTATCTACCAAAGAGGGCCTAGACACTAACTTTAACACTAACTCAGCTCAACAAAAGTGTTAAATTGAAGAGACAGATGCATCCATATGTTTACCCCAGCATTATTTACAACAGCCAAGAAATGGAAGCAACCTATGTCCACTGACAGATTAATGGATAAAGAAGACCTGGTATATATACATGGTGGGATATTACTCAGCCATAAAAAAGAATGAAATCCATGGGGCGCCTGGGTGGCTCAGTCAGTTAAGCATCTGCCTTCCACTCAGGTCATGATCCCAGGGTCCTGGGAATGAGCCCCACATCGGGCTCCCTGCTCAGCAGGGAGCCTGCTTCTCCCTCTCCCTCTGCTGCTTCCCCTACTTGTGCTAGTGCTCTCTCTCTCTCTCTCTCTCTCTCTGTGTCAAATAAATAAATAAATCTTCAAAAAAAAAAGAATGAAATCTTGCCATTTGAGACAATGTGATGGACTTAGAGAGCATTATGCTAAGTGAAATAAGTCAGAGGACAGATACCATATGATGTCACTTATATGTGGACTCTAAAAAGCAAAACAAACGAACACACAAAACAAAACAGACAGACTCAGAGAGAGAGGAAACAAACTGTTACCAGAAGGGGCAAAGATTGAGGGGCCGGTGAAGTGTGAAGCAGGTGGGGGGATTAAGAGGTACAGACTTCCAGGGGCGCCTGGGTGGCTCAGTTGGTTAAGCGTCTGCCTTCGGCTCAGGTCATGATCCTGGAGTCCCAGGATCGAGTCCCGCATCGGGCTCCCTGCTCAGTGGGGAGTCTGCTTCTTCCTCTGACCCTACCCCCTCTCGTGCACTCTCTCTCTCTCAAATAAATAAAATCTTAAAAAAAAAAGAGGTGCACACTTCCAGGCATAAAATAAGTACATCATGGGGATGGGATGTACATCATGGCATGGGATGTACAGCACAGGGAGCAGAGTTAGTAACGCTGTCCTCACGTTGTGTGGTAACAGATGGAACTACACTTACTGTGGGGGTCATTTTGTAACATACAAGAATGCCGAATCACAAAGACGTACACCTGAACGAACAGGATATCATATGTCAGTTACACCTCAATGAAAAGAAAAATGCCTGAGATTGGTTTACCACGGCTCGTTAATGCTCTGTGCTGCTGGTGTCCGAGGACCTCCCGGCGCCTCCCTCTCATTCTCCACTGACCACGGAAGCCTGTGCTCCTGCAGAGTGACCTCGCTTACTCTGGGACCTCGGAGCCTTCCAGTTCTACTCCAGCAGTTTTCCGACCTCCCTGAGACCCCCATCCTGCTGCCCTTCTTTGTAGGAATGGGGAGAGCCAACTATCATGCTTACCTGGTGAGGCTTCAGTTAGCCTTCAGGATTTGGGAATAAACTAAACTAATAGACAATCAAATAGATAGCTGCCTTTCATAGCTTTGTTCTTACTCTTCATTCACAGCATTGACTTTTCTTTTTTTTTTTAAGATTTTATTTATTTGTCAGAGAGAGAGAGAGAGCATGAGCCGGGGGAGCAGCAGAGGGAGAGGGAGAACCAGACCCCTCGCCGAGCCAGGAGCCCGATGCGGGACTTGATCGCAGGATCCCAGGATCATGACCTGAGCCGAAGGCAGACGCCCAACTGACTGAGCCACCCAGGTGTCCAGCATTGAATTTTCTTAAAATATTAATTTGATATTTTGTATGGATAATATATTCACATTCAGAAGTTAAAAAATATACATGATACACATTTGGAAGTCTTGTTCTCCGGGGTCATTTGTATATTCTTTCACTGTTTCTGTATGCAAATATAAGTATACATTCTAATTTCCCCCTTTTCTTACCAGAAGGCAGAATATTATATATTGTGATCTGGACCCTCTTTTTATGATTAACAATATATCCTAAAAATCAGGGATAGACACAAATTTTATGAGAGCAAAGGGCTTATACAACTTGGGAGACTTTGTTAAGAAAAAATAATGCAAAATTACTAATATAAAATTAGGTGTAGGGGCCATGACAGTGAGGGCTCATGAAACTCAAGCCTCAGGAGCCTCACAGTAAATCTACTTCTGCTGGAGAACTTCCCACATCAGTCCACAAAGAGTTTCTCCATTATTTTTCTAATAGTTGTATAATATTCCACTGCATGAATGTGTCATTTGTTTTCGCTGAAACTCCTCTTTGTATCCAGACCTTTTGGTAGTCAGCACCCTCTTTGGAGCAAATAATTCCTATGACTGGTAACTACTTTTCTCAGGCATTTAACGTAATGGGCCACATCCTCTTTCTTAAAACTACATTCTCTTTTGCCTTCTTATATATTATTTGCTTCTGTTTCCCATTGTGCATTCTTGGGAACTACTTCTCAAAATCCTCTTCAAAATCCTCTTTTAGTTTTTTCTTGCTCTACCTACAGTAAATACTAGTGTGCATTAAGATTCTATTTTAGGCCCTACCTTCAAACTGTGGTCTATACCCTGGTTTAGCTTATCTTTCCCATGGCTTCATTTATCAACTATATACCATTCATTAGTGACTCTTGAATATACATCTCTGTTCCATATCTTTTTCTTAAATTTCAGACCCATATTTCTTTTCTTTTCTCTTCTTTCTTTCCTTTCCTTTTCTTTTCTTTCTTCCTTTCTTTTTAAAGATTTCACTTATTTATTTGACAGAGAGAGAGAGTGCGCACACACAAGTAGGCAGAGTGGCAGGCAGAGGGAGAGGGAGAAGCAGGTTCCCTACTGATCAGGGAGCCCAACGCAGGGCCCGATCCCAGGACCCTGGGATCATGACCTGAGCTGAAGGCAGATGCCCAAGTGACTGAGCGACCCAGGCGCCCCACAGACCCATATTTCTAGTTGCTGATTTGATTTTCCCATCTGGATGAGACATAGGAGGCTCAAAATCAGTGCATTTAAAACTTAATGGTCATTCACACCTCTAATCTGATTCTCCTTTATCCATAAACTCGATGAATATTATCATCATCTATCAAAATAATTAATTCATTTAAAAAGTATAAAAATGTGTGAGGCTCTCTGCTAAGGCCTAGGGGCACTGCTCTCCACCTAGACTTTCTTTCCCCACTCTCCAACAATTAGTAACTGAAATCTATTGCTTATAGCTCCTGAATATATTACCACTTTTCTCCATATGAGTACAGCTTAACCTCTCTTGCCACAAATATTGAAATAATCTCATACTAGTCTATCTACTTTAGTATGTCTTTACTTCAATCCACTTCCATGTTGTAACTGTAATTATCTTTCTAACAAACAAATCTAATTGCAGTAGAGACCCTCAAGTTTCCCACCTAGTATTCATTTTCCCTTTCTTCCTTGGCAACAGACCTCATATTAATAGTTAGGGGTAGCAACACAGCCTTATTAAAGATTTTTCTTTTTTCAGTCTCCCTTGCACATGGAGCTGCCAATTACACATAAGTAGACAGATGGATACTTCTAGGAAAATAATTTAAAAGGAGCTCAGAGGTACAACCTTTTGTCCTTTACAATTTTTCCTTCTTTCTGCCTACAACATTGGCATGATGGCTGGAGCTCCAGCAGCTACAATGCGACCATGAGGATGAAGCTATAAATCACAAACTAAGGACAGTTGAGCTGAGAGACAGGAGGCATTTGAGTTCCCAGTGACACTGCATAGTCATCAAACCAGCTGTGACTGCCTACCTCAGGACTTCGTATTATATGAGAGAAAAATAAACCCATATCATATTTAAGCTATTGTTATTTTTAGGGGTGTTACTAGCTGACTCATATTGTTCTTAATGTTATTATCTTGCCTTTTAATTATATTAGGATCCCTTACTGACACAATAAAAGCTTGCTTTTCAATTAAAAAACTTTAAGTGGATTGCATTTTGGATACAGACAAAATTCCTAGCATGATACGCCAAGCTCTTGGAGCATTGGTTCTAGCTTATTTTCTAGTCTCACATTCATTCATCTTCACCTTCCCCCATCCTATGCTTCAGGATGCTCTTTAATACATAACTTATTTGTAAAAGTTTTTCCTTCTGTTGGGGATTTAACTTTTTTTTTTTTCTCTTTGCTTGGCAAAATGCTCATTCTTCATGATTCAAATTAAGTCATTTTTTCCAGGGATGATGTCCTTGATGTCCCTGTACAGGTTTAGTGCTCTTCCTTCTGTGCTCACACAGTACTTTACACATTCTGTTACCACCGCGATTCTCAGTATATTTACTGACATTGTTTACGTTACTCTCATCTCCAAAGTAAGCTGTGAGATCTTTACTGGTAGAGTATGATTACATTTCTCTACATCTCAGCCCAGGGCTAAGTACAGTATAGTACAATGTGTTTGCTGAACATAAAGGTTCTGCCTGTTCTTTTCTTCCTTCCTTCCTTCTTCCCTTTTCTTTCCTTTCCTTTCCTTCCTTTTTTAGAGAGGGCATGTGTGCATGAGTGGGGGTGTAGGTAAGGGGCAGAGGAAGAGGGAGGGAGAGAGTCTTGAGTAGGCTCCATGCCCAGTGCTCAGAGCCTGACATAGGGCTCAATCTCATGACCCTTAGACCATGACCTGAACCGAAATCAAGAGTCAGATGATTAACCAGCTGAGCCACTCAGGCGCCCCTGTCTTTTTCTTTTTGAAGCTTTGACATTTTATAGTTAATTCTGTGTTGCTATTTAAGGTATAAAAAAATGTAGATATGGTACCAAAGAATCAACCATACTTGTATTTAAATTCTTAATTGATTCCAGGCCTCAGATTGTTAGATTATATCACTTTGTACACTTTCTTTTTATTTTGTCTCTTAAATAAGAATTTGAACCAAAATGTGAATAAAATGCCAGAATGAATGTGATGCTAATTTACTGACCTAAATGTTAAATTTTCCTTTTACTACATAGTTTTAAAAAGACAAAACGTTGTAAGCCAGTATGAAGTAGAATCAAACTTGTGAACTTTTAGAATTTACTAATAGAGCCAACAAAATAGTCTCCAAATTAAACCTAAATCAAATTACAATTTTTTATTTAGTTAAAGTCTTATTGCTCAAAAGGTATACTTTTTAGTTTGAAAAATTTACACTTTCTTAATTTATCATTTTATTGTCTACGCAAGCTGAATATGATATAATTTTCACTTTTGTCCTCATATTGTCCTAGAAGTTCAGATACCTGCTCTCCTCCTTTGTGAAAGAGGAATATGAGCACGCTGGAATTTTTCAGTGACTTCTACAAACTTCTCTTTTCTTTGTTGAAGTATTTGTTCTCTGATTTGTTGTTCTCTTTCTTCTTGTTCTTTTCGTTTTTCTTCAAAAGCTCTATATGTGAAACACAAAGTAGATAACTGAATGAGGGAGTAAGTCTTAAAAACCAAAAACTAATGATGTACTGTATGATGACTAACATAACATAATAAAATAAAATTTAAAAAATCTGAATGCAGAAAATAGTTTCAAACTCATGATTTGTTATATAATGATATTTTCATTATTTCAAAATCTACTTACTTAGAAACAACAAATTTTAAATTAAAAAAAAAGGCCCTTAGCTAAGAATTTTATCTTTATATGTGGCAATTCCAGAACCTTATCCAGGCCATTTGCAAATAAGGGAAGGCTCTTATTTCTAATTTCTCACAGGCCTGCATGCATGTAACCACCTCCCAAAGCCTGCTGTGGAAGAATTCTTTACTAAAAAGCTACACTATTTTCTGGAATGAGAAAAATTAATTCATTGGTGAAAGAAGCAGCTTCACAAATTATAGGGCAGTCAAGTTAATACTGTAGATTTTTCTTCTTTTATTTTTCATTTTTTTTAAAGATTTTGTTTATTTGACAGAGAGAGAGAGAGAAAGACCACAAGTGTGGGAGCAGCAGAGGGAGAGGGAGAAGCGGGCTCCTGGCCGAGCAGGGAGCCCGATGCGGGGCTCGATCCTAGGACCCTGGGATCATGACCTGAGCTGAAGGCAGACCCTTAGGTGCCCCTTTATTTTTCTTTTAGATTAAAAGTTTAAAATTGACTATATATTAAGTCTGAACTATGCTAGAAATCCATTCAATTTACATAAAAATCTTGATTTCCACCTTCTCTTGAAAATCTGCAAGATTTGTCAACCCTGAACTCCTATCCACACATGACTACAAACATCTGCCCATAACCTTTACCAGTCCCTATTTTTCTTAACTTTCCTATTTCATTTATTTCTGACTGCCTGGGTATTTGAGTTCATGTTCTCTAGTTTCAACTGTTTCAAAAAATTAATTTTGTTTGTGGAAAACGTGTGTGTGTGTGTGTGTGTGTGTGTGTGTGTGTTTTAATAATTATTTTCTGGACAATGAGAAAAATGAAGAAGGAAGCTGGCAACTCACTAGTTAAGAAACTGCTGAGTGGTTCTGCTCTTTGGAATGTATGGGATTGAGAGGTGGTAGATAAGAACTCTTTGATATTTTTAGTGTCATGGGTTACTATTAACTATCCTTCCAAAGACCTTCACTGGCTGGAGCATTATTCTCATCTAAATAACTCAGATTTAGGGAACTACAACTCTGAGAAGTAGGGTTACAGATCTTCAAACAGTCCTACCCTGTGGTAGGTAGGAGATAGTGCTGTAGTACCACAGGTAGGCATGCCCAAATAATCTCCTTCAAGAGTCCCCTCAAGGCAAGACAAGAAGCCTGCTTTCAGCACTTGATTCAACATAATACTGGAAGTCCTAGCCAGACCAATTAGGCAAGAAAAGTAAATAAAAGGCATCCAAAATGGAGACAAAAAAGGTAAAATTATCTCTGTTCTCAGGTGACATATTATATGTAGAAAACTTTAAAGGTTCCACAAACACTGTTAGGACTAGTAAATAAATTTAGCAAAGTTGCAGGATACAAAATCAATACATAAGAATCAGGTGTGTTTCTATATACTAACAATTAAGAATCTAGATAGGAAATTAAGAAAGCAATCCCATTTACAATAGCATCAAAAGGAATAAAATACTTGGGCAGAAATTTAGCCAAGGAGGTGAAAGACTTGGACACCAAAAGTACAAAACATTGCTGAAATGTTTTTTAAAAACACACATAAATGGAAAGACATCCTATGTTCATGGATTTTAGACTTAATTAAAAAATCCATCTTAAAATTCATATGAAATCTCAAGGGACCCCCCCCCCCAAATAGCCACAACATTCTTGAAAAAGAACAAAGGTGGAGATCTCATACTTCCTGATTTAAAAACTTACTTCAAATTTATGGTAATCAAGGTAGTATAGTACAACATAAAGACAGACATATCAGTGGAGCAGATTAGAAAGCCTAGAAATAAACCCTTGTATGGTCAAATGATTTTCCACAAGGGTGCCAAAACCACTTAATGAGGGAGGAACAGTCTTTTTCAACAAATGATGTTGGGAAAACTGGATATCCATATGCAAAAGAATGAAGATGGACCCTTACCTTACAGCATATGCAAAAATTAACTCGAAATAGATTGAAGACCTACTAAAACTATGAAACTCTTAGAGAAAAACATAGGGAGAAAGCTTCTTTGGATTTGGCAATGATTTCTTGGATATGATGTCAAAAGCATAGTCAACAAAAGAAAAAATAAATCGGACTACATCAAAATTAAAAGGTTTTATGCATCAAAGAACACTATCAAAAGTGAAAAGGCAACTGAGAGAAGAGACAAACGTATTTGCAAATCATATATCTGATAAGCAATTGATTCGGGAATATATAAAAAAACTCTCACATTTGGACAGTAACAAAAATAATCCGCTTCAACAACAGGCAAAGGACTTGAACACATATTTTCCAAAGAAGATATACAAATACCAACAAGAACATGAAAAGATGCTCAACTTCACTAGTCATTTGGAAAATGCAAATCAAAACTTCAGTAAGATACCACTTTATACCCATTAGGATGGCCATTATAAAAACAAAACAAAACAAAAAACAGAAAATTACAAGTACTTATGAGGATGTGAAGAAACTGGAATCCTTATACATTGGTGGGAATGAAAAATAGGCAGTTTTTGTAAAAAGGGTATGGTGATTCCTCAAAAAATTACTTAGAGTTACCATATGATCTGGAAATTCCACTTCTGGGAATATACCCCAAAGACGTGAAAGCAGAGGCTCAAACAAATGTTTGTATACTTAAGTTCATTAACAACATTGTTCACAATAGCCAAAAGGTGGAAATAACTTAAGTGTCCCTTGACAGATGAATAAACAAAATGTGGCATACACATACAATAGGATTAAAGAGCAAGGAAATTCTGACATATACTACAACATGGATGAACCCTGAATACATTCTGCTAAGTATAATAGCCAATTGCAAAAGGACAAATACTGTCTTTTTCCACAATTATATTACCTAGATTAGTCAAATTCAAAGACAGAAAGTACTAAGGTGGCTGCAGGGCTGGGTGAAAAAGGGTATGGGGAGTTGAGTGTTTAATGGATATAGAATTTCAGTGGGGAAGATGATGGTGACAGTTGTACAACAATGTGAATGTACTTAGTACCACTTAAGTGGTATGCTTAAAAATGGTAAATTTATGTATGTTTTATCACAGTAAAAAATAAGAATCCCCCCAGGTCTTTCATACTGAGTACGTTTCCTCAACCTTATATAATGTACAATGCAAGTGTAGCTTTAAGTTCCTTTATCCAACCAGATTGAACCCCTGTGCCCCTCCACAGTGAGACACAATTTATCAGCACTGTCCACTAGAAATAAAACATAAGCTATAGGGGCGCCTGGGTGGCTCAGTTGGTTAAGCATTTGCCTTTGGCTTAGGTCATGATCTCAGGTTCTTGCTCAGTGGGGAGCCTGCTTCTCCCTCTTCCTCTGCTGCTCCCCCTGCTTGTGTGCTCTCTCTGTCAAATAAATAAATAAAATCTTAAAAAAAAAACCTGTAAGCTACATATGTAATTTAAAATGTTCTAGTAGCCACCTTAAAAAAAACCAGTAGAAATTAATTTCAATATTTTATTTACCTTATATCAAAAATATTTCAAAATGTATCAACATAAAATTATTAGAATTTTTTATATCCTCTTTGTACTAAGTGTATTTTCATATCTTGGTTTGGATTAGTCACATATTAAGTGCTCAGTAGACACATGAGGCTAGTGGCTATGTTAATAGACTAGAATCTCTAATGGTAGGCAGTGTGGTTTTGTGAAGGAAAGGCTTTTAGAGAAAGGCAAAGACTTGAAGACAAGGAAACCAGGTTAAAAACTAAGAAGGCCTTTAAAAGGATTCATATAACTCGGTAAATAGTTTTCCCTTCGATTATAAGAAAACATATAGTTGTCAATTTTATGAAATTTTTCTGTTTTTATTTATATTTTTTAGATTTATTTATTTATTTGACAGAGAGAGAGAGAGAGAGTGAGCACAAGCAGGGGGAGTGGCAGCAGAGGCAGAGGGAGAAGCAGGCTTCTCTCCAACCGGGGACCCTGATGTGGGGCTCGATTGCAGGATCCTGGGATCATGACCTGAGTGGAAGGCAGACGCTCAATGACCAAGCCACCCAGGTACCCCCCAATTGTTTTGTTCTTAAATAGAATTTACTTTACTGACTCTAATCCAGTAGTTTTCAGTCTGGGACATTTCCCTTTCACCAGGAAATTGTCAGAATTGACAATTCTGACAAATGACAGAACTGGAGGAGTTCTGACTGTTACAATAATTAGTGTGGGCTATCAGGCTTCAGTTCCCCAGGACCAGGGATGCTAAGTGTTATATAATGCATGGGACATATCTACCCAAGAAAGAATTATTCTACTCCAAAAACTAAAGGTTCATCCACTCAACTCTTTCAGTAAAGTGTGATATCCCCCTACAGCCTGCGTGGTGGGATCCTGGAGAACGGTGGACCTGCCAGACACTGATACTGCTGCTGCCACACAGGCAGACTATCAAGGGGACTAATCCCAAAATTCTGGGCAATAACTAGCAGCAAGCCCCAACAACACTGGGGATGGCTATAGGGTCAGCAGATGTGGAGAAATAACAGCAGGTGAACAATTAGGGTGGGAGGTAAGACAAAAACCTGCTTTCCTACTCCTGGCCTTGATTTCCACTAGATTAGAGGAAGGTAACCTTTGAGGGAGGAGGAAGGCAGAGGTTTAAGTTACACATGAATTTTAAGACACCTAAATTGGACATAACTATCAAGAGAGAATTGGGAGTTGAGAAAAGAAAAATAAAATATATGGCAGACCATTCATTTGTTTTAATGCAGCCTTTGAAAGGAGATAAAACAACTAAATGGAGGCATTAGCTGAGTATTCTGCTTCCAGGGAGGTGGCGGGGGCTAAGGTGCGCTGGGCAGAAGCTGATCGAGTCACTCAGTAAGTTCTAAATTCATATGCTCTCACTTGAGGTTAAGATGGCAGTGTCAAGGGTACTCAAACATGAGTGCACTACTATGGTAGCTCATCTCCAAAGACAGTCGCCAATGAACCAGGATTATGTAGTCCTCTCTGCTTTAATCAGCCTGGTCCTGTGACTCTCTACTAATCAACAGAACTTTATAGAAGTGATGCTAGATTCGAAACTTTGCAGCTTCTAACTTGGTCTGTGGCATGCTTGCTCTAGGAAAAGCTAGACCGATGTAAGAAGTTTGGTGACCTTGAGATCACTACGCTAAGTCCACGCTAGCTAAAGGGAGAGGGAGCATGGGAGGAGAAGCCTGGCTACCCTCCAGCTACCCTAGTCACCCAAGCCCAAGCCCAAAGCATGTGACCGGAAGCCATCTTGGATGTGCAGCTCAGCAGCCCCTTCAACACCACTCACAGCAGAAAGCTCAGTGCGGCAGCAAGACACTTCCAAGTGAGCCACTGAACACACAGAACTGTAATAAATTGTTGTTTGAAGCCACTACAGTTTAGGGTGGTTTGTTATACAGCAGTAAATGACCAGAATAACTTTCAACCAGTTTTTTCCCCAGTTAATATTTATTTAGTGGGGATGGGGACAAATCTTTTTTTTTTTTAAAGATTTTATTTATTTATTTGACAGAGAGAGTGAAAGAGCACAAGGAGAGGGAGCAGCAGAGGGAGAGGAAGAAGCAGGCCCCTTTCCGAGCAGGGAGCCTGATGTGGGACTCGATCCCAGGACCCTGGGATCATGACCTGAGCCGAAGGCAGATGCTTAACCATCTGAGCCACCCAGGTGCCCGGGGGACAAATCTTTATTAATAAAAATTATTTACTTTATTTATGTTAATTATAAAGGATTTATTAATCCACTTACTATAGATGCTTTTCTAAGAAAATTTAGGGGGCATAGAGGAAGTTAGTATTTGATAAGTATTCTCAGTAAACAACATGAGGTCATGAATTCAGTTTCAGAGTATCAGTGACACTACCAACACAGACAGCTGTCATCTTTATGTCTCACCATTGAGAGTGCAGCAAGGAATTGTACAAAACTACACTTTTTTTTTTTAATAGAGATGTCTGTTTCAGGTTTTTTTTATTTTTGTATTTTTCTTCTAAAGTACCATTTCACTGGTGATAAGAACAATTCACATTTATCTACTTAGATAAGGAGGAAATCTTAGCTGGTATGTATTACTGATTTATTTTAGTGATGCCTCCCAGTAATCCTTACAGGCCCCCCTCCACCCCGGGGAACATGCTTTCTTTGAGGGCTGATATGGAGCTAACTCTAGACAAAATTATGTACCTGTGAATTGGCTTGAGAAATCCAGGGCTGACTAAACGCTTAAGGGAATTTGTTAAATAATGATTATGTAAGCCTTTGTTCAGTTAGATCTCTTACCTGAGTCATCAAATTAAGACATTGAACATTTATGTGGAGTATGACACAAAAAAAGAAGCAAAATTTATTCGTTGTTTAGAATCTCAAAACAGGCAAAATGAATGAATAACCATCCCATAGGTATTGTAAAGAGATCCTGAAAAGATTCCAGTGAGGAAGGAATAACAATAAAAAATTTGTTACACATTCTCCATTATTACTTTTATATGAGATAAAATTTTGATGTTCACAATGGTTTTATATTAGAAAATGTAAAACAGTAAATGTGTGAGGACTTGTTACAGTTTGAGCACTTACAAGACAAAAACATAGTGAGAAAAGAAATGAAAATTATTAAAAAAAGAACCAAATGGAAATTTTGCAATTGAAATTATAAAATCTGAAATAAAAATTTTACTAGTAGGTGAACAGCAGATTGCGGATATCAGAAGAGAATCAGTAAACTTGAGGACAGATTCACAGAAATTACCTAACCTGAAAACAGAACAAAAAAGATAGAGAAAAGAATACATAACAGCTTTAGTGACCTCTGGGTCACTAAATGATAAGTGGTCATTATTATGTGTAAGTGTACAATATATGTGGAACTGGTGTCCCAGAAATAAAAAAAAAAAAGAGAGAGAGTGAGGTATAAAACATTTGAAGACTATGGCCTAAAATTTCCCAAATTTGGTGAAAAAATATTAAACTGCAGATGAGAGAAGCTCAGTGAACTACTAGATAATTATTAACAACACAGACCTAGGCAGATTTTAGTCAAACTGCTGAAAACAAAAGATAAAAATAATATTTTCAAAGTAGTCATAGAAAAGACACATTATATATGGAGAACAACACTCCCAGTGAGAAGCGTGGAGGTCAGCAGACAGTAGAATGGCATTTCGATAGTGCTAAAGAAAATGGCTGTTAACTCGGAATTCTATATTCAGGGCAACTATCTTTCAAAAACAAAAGCTAAATAAAGTTATATAGGCAAAAACTGAGAGTGTTTTTGGACTGTTATGTTATGTTATGGACAGAATCCTGCCCTGCAAGAAGTGCCAAAGGAAGTTCTTCAGGCTAAAGGGAGCTGACCCCAGATGGAAACATGGACCTACAGACAGCAGCCAACAACACCAGAAACAATAAATATGTGGGTGATTGAAAAAGAATATGTTCTTCTCTTTGTCTTACTGGTAAAAAGACAACTGAGGGTTTAATGCAGAAATTACAACACTGTATTGTGAACTTTATAACATGCAGATATAAAGAAATTCATTAGCACAAAGGATGCAGCATGGGGGTGGGACAGACAGAATTATAAAGTTGAAGGATCCTTATATTTATGTGAAATGGTCCAGTTATAACTCTAAATAGTTAAGAATGAATACTGTAATCCCTAGAGGAGCCACTAAAGAAAAGTAAAATTGAATTTTTTTGTGTGTGTGACTAACTCAAAGGGACGCAGGAAAGAAGGAAAAAACAAGAGGAAAAATAGAGAATGGCTAGAAAACAAATAGCTAAACGATAGACCTTCATCAAACTGTTTTAGGAATTACTAGATGTCAATGGACTACACACTCCATTTACAAGGCAGAATCTTGTTTTTGGGAGACAATTCTCTATAAATATTTCATATTTGTGCACAGCTCAGGTTCTCTGAATGAAGGCATTCACAGCCAGGTTAGAGGTGTTTGTATAAAGGGACACTGCAGGATAGTTAAGCTGAGAGAGTGCTCCCATCCTAGAGGCTGGGGAGTAAAGATAAAGGTCTCCCCTTCCCTGCCCCAGAGAGCTCTTGGATCCCAGAGTAAAGGTAAGGTTTCTTTCTCTCTGGAGAAGAGGATGGGCAGCAGCCATATGCAAGATCAGAGTTTCCACAGTTCGTGGTTCCTAGACTGTAATGAACTAGTTCCTACTCTGTGCAGGAACCATCTGGCCCTCGCTGCATCACCCTCCGGGGACTGGAGTTTAGAAACTGACACACAATACGGCTTTGGCTGCTGCCTTTCCCACGACAATCCACAGTCTTTGTCTTTGAATGAGGGGGTTTGCTTTCTTTCAGCCTGCCACAACATAGATGAAGTCGTGATAATCATTAGCTTGCATGTAGGTCAAAATCTCAGATCCTTTGCAGTTCTGCACAGTTTCTGATTTAGCACTTGCTATACTGAATATAAAGTAAGACCCAGGAAGACCTCCATAAATACAGAGAGGTTGAAAGCAAAAGGATGGAACAGTAGAAGACATTTGACTATACTAATACCAAAGTAGGCTTTAAGACAAAGAGTGTTACCAGAAAGGGAAACAACATTTCATCATGATAGAAGGGTCAATTCATCAGGAAGACATAAAAATCATAAGTATGTCTACACCTAGTAAGAGACCTTCAAAATACATGAAGCAAACACCAGAACTAAAGGGAGAAACTGATGAATCCACGATTATAGTTGGATACTGTAACATTTCTCTCAGTAATTGATAAACAATCAGATAAAAATATCAATAATACAGAAGATTTAATATCAGTAATACAGAACAAAACTATCAACTACCTTGACCTTGTTGATAGTTATAGAACTATTTATACCCAACAATTGCAATGCACATTCTTTTTTTAAGTACAACATAAGAAATCATATATTGGGCCATAAAACAAATGTCAATGAATTTCATAGGACTTAACTCTTCCAGAAGATGTTCTCTGATCAAAACAGATTTAAATCAGAAATCAATTATAATATCTAGAAAAGCTCAATAACTGGAAATTAAAAAAAACATTTTTCTAAATAAGCTACAGCTCAAAAAAAAGAAATCAAAAGGGAAGTAACAGGATTTTAAACTATATGAAAATGAAAATGCAGCATACCAAATTTATTAAGTGCAGTTTTTCAGAGGGCAATTTAGAACCTTAAATGTCTATAGTGGAAAAGGAGAAGTTTAAAATCAATGATTTTAGGGGCATCTGGGTGGCTCAGTCGTTAAACATCTGCCTTCGGCTCAGGTCATGATCCCAGAGTCCTGGGATCGGGCCCCACATCGGGCTCCCTGCTCTGCGGGAAGCCTGCTTCTCCCTCTCCTGCCCTGCTCCCCCTGCTTGTGTTCCCTCTCTCGCTGTGTCTTTCTCTGTTAAATAAATAAATAAAATCTTTTAAAATGATTTTAGTTCTCACCTTAAGAAGCTGGAAGATGTACAAATTTATTCTAAAGTAAGAAGAAAGGAACAATAAAAATAAAAGAAGAAACTAATGAAACAGTGAACTAAAAAATAGAGACCACACAGACTAAAGTTGTGTATGAAAATTTTAGTAAAATTGATAAACTCCTACCAAGAATGACGAATGAAAAAAAAGAATAATAAAGAAAAAAAGCAAACAAAAATGATCACTATCATAATGAAAGACAGGTTATCACTACAAATACCATAGGCATTAAAAGAATAATATTAACAACTTTATGCTAGTAAGTTCAACAACTTAGATAAAATGGACCAATTTCTTGAAAGAATCAACTTACCAAAATTCACAAAGAAAAATAAAATGTGAAAAACTCTATCTATTAATAAAATCAACTTATAATTAGCAAGCTTCCTACAAAGAAAACTCTAGGTTCAGATATTTTATTATTCTCTTTTGTAAAACATTTAAAGGAGAAATAACAATCATACAACCTTTTTCCAAACATAGAAGTGGAGGAAACACTTCCCCAACTTATTTTATAAGGTCTGTATAACCCTGATTTCCAAACCTGAAAAAAATATTATAAGGAATTTATAGACCAACATCTCTCAGACATTACACAAAAATCCTCCACAAAATATTAGCAAGTAAAACCCATCAGTTTATTAAAAAAAACCCCATATCATTACCAAATGGGAGCTACCCCTGGAAGGCAAGGGTGACTTGACATTTCAAAATTAATCAGTGAAATTAACCACATTGACCAAATAAAGAACAGGTATATGATAATATTCAATGCATGTTCATGATAAGAACTCTCACCAAACTAGGAATGAAAGGAAACTTCCTCAATCCGATAAAGGCATCTACCCAAATCCGTAGCTAGCAGGAGAGTTAACAGTAAAATAGTTAATACTTCCCTCCAAAGGGACAGAAGGCAAAAAAGCTCACTCATATTGCTTCTATTCCTCATTACACTGGAGCACCTAGAAAGTTCAATAAGGCCAACATAAAAATAAAAGGCATATCAACTGGAAAAATAGATGTTAAATTCCCTTTATTTGCTGATGATGTGATTATACAAATGGAGTATGCTAAGGAATTTAGAACTAATAAGTGGATTTAACAAGTTCTCAGAATACAAGGTCAATATAGAAAAATCAATTGTATTTCTATATATAACAATGGAAAATGAAATTTAAATAAATCCATTTACAACAGCATGTTGTAATGAAATGCCTGTTACATAACAAAAGACATGTAAGAACTTTCCAATAAAACCCAGAAAATACAGCTAAGAGAAATTACACACACATACAAAGAGGACATAGGAAAGGAGAAATGTACTATGTTCATGGATTTCATGTATTATAAGGCTCAATATTGTTATGGTATCAATTCTCCCTAAATTGATCTGTATGTTCATCACAATCCCACTCAAAACCAGGCAGGTTTATTTGTATGGAAAAGCAAAAATACCTAGAACAGGCAAAACAATCTTGAATTAAAACAAAACTGGTGGGTATGTACTACCTTATTTCACTATAAAACAGTGGTTCTCAACTGGGGGCAATTTTGCCCCTTTCCTTCTCAGTAAACATTGGCAATGTCTGGAAACATTTTTAATTGCCACCACTGGTAGAGACCGGGATGCTGCTAAACATCTTATAACATACAGGTAGCCCCCCATAACAAAGAATGATCTTATCCAAAATGTCAGCAGTGCTGTTGACAATTTCTGACATAGTGCCACAATAGTCAAGGCAGTGTAGTATCGGTATAAGAATAAACAGACCGTTGGGGCGCCTGGGTGGCTCAGTTGGTTAAGCGACTGCCTTCAGCTCAGGTCACGATCCTGGAGTCCCGGGATGGAGTCCCGCATCGGGCTCCCTGCTCAGCGGGGAGTCTGCTTCTCCCTCTGACCCTGCCCCCCTCATGCTCTCTCTCTCTCTCTCTCTCATTCTGTCTCTCAAAATAAATAAATAAATAAAATCTTAAAAAAAAAGAATAAACAGACCAATGGAATGCAGAAATAAACTCTCCACATATGCTGATTTTTGAAAAAGGTGGCAAAGCCTCTAAATGTAGAAAGGAATTTTTTTTCAACAAATGCTGCTGGAACAACTAAATCGACTTAAAAAAAATGAAACTCAACCTTACATAATACCACATACAAATAATTTAGATAGATGATAAACTTAAACCTAAAAGCTGAAAGTATAAACCTTCCAGAAGAAAACACTTCATAATCTTGGGGTAGGCAAAATGTCTTAGGGAGTACAGAAAAAGCACTTAACTACAGAACAAAAAATTGACTAACTATACTTCATCAAAACTTAAAACTGCTTTTTGAAAGATTTCACTAAGAAAATAAAAAGGCAGGCCACAGATTGGAAGAAAATACTTGCAATATATATTTGACAAAGGAACTATATCCAGGATATATATAAAAAAAAAATCTTACAACTCGAAAAGAAAACAAATAATCCAATTAAAAATGGACAAAATAGGGGCACCTGGGTGGCTCAGTCATTAAGCGTCTGTCTTTGGCTCTGGTCATGGTTCCAGGGTCCTGGGTTCGAGCCCTACATCGGGCTCCCTGCTTGGCGGGAAGCCTGCTCTTCCCTCTCCCACTCCCCCTGCTTGTGCTCCCTCTCTCGCTGTCTCTCTGTCAAATAAATAAATAAAATCTTTAAAAAATGGACAAAATATTTGAATAGAGATATCAAAAAATCACATAAAAATCACTAATAAGGGAAGTGCAAATTAAAATCATTCATACCTATTATATGGCTAAAATTAAAAAGAGTGGGAAAGTTATGAAGCAACTGGGAACTCATGCACATGTACACTGCTGGTGGGTAAAATGGTCAGTCCTTTCAGAAAGCTTTTGACAGTTTCATATATGGAAAACATACATGTGCCCTACGACCTAGCAATTCTACCTTTAGAAACAGAAATTTGAACAGTGGTTGCTGAGGGGTGGAGAGTGCCTACAAGGGATTTGAAGGTATATGCCAGGGAAAGATAATGACAAACCACGGAGTTTGAATAGAAGTGAGAATACAAGAGAGAGGAATGAAGAAGAAAGGGTGATAAGAGAAATGGACTGGGGTGGGGGCTTAGAACTGCTAAACTCAGGTTACTAGAGGAAGTGACATGGAGAGATAGGAGGTACAGATCGGAGACCGAGATTCCCGAAATTGAAATTTTGGAGGTGGAGGAATAATTGGTAGTAGCTGAGGTGAGATGCCACTGAATGGGTGAAGTTCAAGAAAATGATGGGTCACTATGATGGATGGATGATCTATGAAGACACTGAAATTACGAAGAATGGTCACTGGAACAGTGGCAGGGAGGCAAGAAGAGACAGGTGCTAAAACTTTCAAGCAATGACACAGAGGATCTATAGATCACTGTAATAATGAGAGGTAGTGATAAACAGTATAGTTAGCATATGTTTTTTAAAGGAGCCTGGGGACCAGGGCACCCTCTGCCCACTCTGGCCCACACCCACTTTAGCTCTGGCTATCCCACCAAGGTAGCCACAGCGTAGATTGCCCTGGGACCCCCAGCCCATGCCAGCCATAGCTCCAGTCACCAGCCAAAGTCACCCAGCATGCACAATCTACACAAGGGACCACGCTACACAACACCATTCCTTCAGGTTTAGGAAAATTGGATGTTCCACCTAATTCAGAGAAACAAACACAGAAAGTCAAGCAAAATGAAGACAAAGGAATATGCTTCAAATAACAAGACAAAACCTCAGAAAAAGAACTAAATAAAATGGAGATAACAAATCTACCTGATAAACTGTTCAAAGAAATGGTCTTCAAGATGCTCAGAACACTGGAGAGAAGAGTGAACTCAGTGAAAACTTTAACAAACAGAAAATATAAAAAAGAACCAATCAAGAATCAAAGCATGCAGGGCGCCTGGGTGGCTCAGTTGGTTAAGCGACTGCCTTCGGCTCAGGTCATGATCCTGGAGTCCTGGGATTGAGTCCCACATCGGGCTCCCTGCTCGGCAGGGAGTATGCTTCTCCCTCCGACTCTCGGGCTATCTCTCATTCTCTCTGTCAAATAAATAAAAATCTAAAAAAAAAAAAAAGAATCAAAGCATACAATAGCTGAAATGAAAAAATACACTAGAAGGAATCAACAGTAGATTAGAGGATGCAGAAGAATGGATCAGCAATCTGGAAGACAAGGTAATGGAAAACAAAACACCCAAGCTGAACAGCAAAAAGAAAAGAAAAAGAAAAGACAGGTTAAAGCATCTCTTTAACAACATCAAGCAAATAAATATTTGCATCATAGGGATCTGAGAAGGAGAAGAGAGAGAGAAAGGGGCAGAAAGCTTATTTGAAGAAATAACAGCTGAAAATTTCCCTAACCTGGGGAAGCAAACAGGCATCCAGGTCCAGGAAGCACAGAGTTCCAAACAGGATGAACCCACACAGGTCTATAGCATGATGCATAATAATTAAAATGCCAAAGATTAAAGACCAAGAGGGAATTTTAAAAGCAGCAAAAAAGAAGAAACTAATTATGTACAAGGGAAACCCCATAAGGCTGTCAGCTGATTTTTTTCAACAGAAACTTTGCAGGCCAGAAGAGAGTGACATGATATGTTCAAAGTGCTAAAAGGAACAACCCTAGAACTAAGAATACTCTACTTGGCAAGGTTATCATTCAGAATTGAAGGAGAGATAAAGAGTTTCCCAGACAAACAAAAATTAAAGGAGTTCATCACCACTAACCTGGCCTTACAAGAAATGTGAAAGGGACTTCTTTTATTGGAAAAGAAAATGCCATAATTAGAAGAAAATTATAAAAAGAAAAAATATGAATAAAAGGAAACACACAGTAAAGGTTAATAGGGCAATCAATCACTTGTAAAGCTAGTATGACAGTTAAAAGACAAAGGTAGTAAAAGCAATTATATCTAAAAAATTAAGAGGACTCGCAAAATAAAAAGGATGTACAATATGACATTTACATAAAACATGGAGAAGGAAGTAAAAATGAAGTTCTTTTACAATGTGTTTGAACTTAAGTGACATCAACTTAATATAGACTGCTATATACTTAGGATGTTATATATGAATCTCACAGTAACCACAAGCCAAAAAGCTATAATAGACACAAAAAATAAAGAGAAAGAAAGCCAAGCATAACACTAAAGAAAGTCATCAATCACAAGGAAAGAAAGCAAAAGAAGGACAGAGAACTATCAAGACAATCAGAAAACAATGAACAAAACAGCAATAAGTACCTATCGATAATTAAAAGTCAATGGTCTAAATGCTCCAATCAAAAGATATGGGGTTCTCCAAGGGAGAAAGAGGATTGAGGAGTGAGGGTTCACTGCCTCCTCGTTGTGCTGTGGGGCCAGTTCTTTCACAGGGGAAGATTTTATCACGTGTGGAGATCCATCTCCCCTGCCCACCAGTGTCAAGAGCATATGATCCGTGCTGAGCTGCGGGTGTAGCTCGAAGGACTAGAAGCTGGAGTTCTTGGGGAGGAAGGACAGATCTCACCATCTCCAGTTGAGGACACATTTCCATTCAGACTAGTCACATTTCAAGGGCTCAGAAGCAGGCCTTGGCCAGTGTGGCTGGAGCAGCCTGGGGCGTGCCATGTAAGATGCAGCAAAAGGACAGTTCTCGCCAACCCGTGGCCATCCAGGACAAGCCTCCTAATAAAAGTCGAGGTGGGAGTCTGGGAAGATGGTGGAGTAGGAGAATCCCCTACGCTCACCTCATCCCACAGACACACCTTGGTAACAGTCACCGCAGCCAGTCAACTAACCTAGAAACCCACCCCAAGACTGGCAGAAGTGACTCTTCACAGTTAATGGTAGAGAGGAAGCCACATCAAAAAGGGTAGGAGGCCCACAGGTACATGGAGGCACATGGAAAGATGCTCAACATCACTCCTTATCATCAAGGAAATGAAAATCAAAACTACAATGACATATCACCTCACACCTCTAACAATGGCCCAAATCCAAACTGCAAGAAACAAGTGTTGGTGAGGATGCAGAGAAAGGGGAACCCTCGTGCACTGTTGTTGGGAATACAAATGGGTGCAGCCACTCCGGAAAACAGTATGGAGGTCCTCAAAAAGTTAAAAAAAGAAATATCCTATGATCCAATAATTTCACTACTGGGTACATACCTAAAGAAAACAAAACACTTGGGGTGCCTGCATGGCTGAGTTGGCGAAGCGTCTGCCTTCGGCTCAGGGCATGGTCCAGGCGTCCTGGGATCAAGTCCCGCATCGGGCTTTCTCCTCAGCGGGGAGTCTGCTTCTACATCTCCCTCTGCCCCTGCTCCTGTCTCTCTCCCCCTTTCTTGCTCTCTCTCTCAAAAAAATAAATAAAATCCTTAAAAAAGAAAGTAAAACATTAATTCAAAAAGATATATGCATCCCTATGTTTATTGCAGCATTATTTACAATAGCCAGGATATGGAAGCAACCTCAGTGTCTATCGAGAGAGGAATGGATAAAGATGTGTTTGTTCTCCCTATCTATCTATCTATCATCTATCATCTACCATCTACCATCTATCTTTCTATCATCTGTCATCTATCTATCATCTATCATCTATCATCTATCTATCTATCATCTATCATCTACCATCTACCATCTATCTTTCTATCATCTGTCATCTATCTATCATCTATCATCTATCATCTATCTATCTATCATCTATCATCTATCTATCTATCTATCTATCATCTATCTATCTATCTATCTATCTATCTATCTATCTATCTATCTATCATCTTTCTATCATCTGTCATCTATCTATCATCTATCATCTATCATCTATCTTTCTATCATCTGTCATCTATCTATCATCTATCATCTATCATCTATCTATCTATCATCTATCATCTATCTATCTATCTATCATCTATCATCTATCTATCTATCTATCTATCTATCTATCTATCTATCTATCTATCTATCTATCTATCTATCATCTATCTATCCACACACACACACCCCACAGACAGTGAGATATTAACCATAAAAAGGAATGGGATCTTGCCATCGGCGACAACACGGGTGGAACTACAGAGTATAGTGCTAGGTGCAATAAGTCAGACTAAGACAAATACTGTATGATTTCACCCATATGTGGAATCTAAAAACAGAAGAAACAAACAAAGCAGAAATAGATTCGTAAATACAGAGGGCAGGGAGTGGGCAGATGGGCAAAATGGGTGGAGGGCAGGGGGAGGCACAGAATTCTAGCTATGGAATCAGTACGTCACGGGGATGGACGGCACAGCAAAGGGAAGAGTCAGTGCCACTGTGACAGTTGTATGAGGACAGACGGCAGCTACAGTTGTGGTGAGCACAAGGTACACACATGGCCAATCATTATGTTGTATACTTAAAACTAATGTAACACTGTGTGTGTCGACTACACTTCAATGAAAAAAAGTTAAAATAAAAAGAACTGATGGATTTTAAAGAAAAGAGAGCCATGGTTAAAAGTGACAATGAGGAGCAGTAATGACTCTTCATGCGTCATCCTTTGTATCTATCAAATACCTACTAGTCTATCGCACTTTCCACAATATCACCCTCTAATTCCCTCTCACATTTGTTTAAAGATGTTATTTATTTATTTGACAGAGAGAGAGCGAGCACGAGCAGGGGGAGCAGCAGAGGGAGAGGGAGAGGCAGACTCCCTGCTGAGCAGGGAGCCCGATGCGGGGCTCGATCCCAGGACCCCAGGACCATGACCTGAGCCCAAGGCAGACACTCAACTGACTGAGCCACCCAGGAGCCCCTCTCACATTCTTTACACAAACAAAAATAGAGAATCTGTTACTTACCTAAAAATTACTTGCATCTATATTTATCTCAATTTGAGTTCTAGTAAATTTCTAATACAATCACGTCTTCAACTGCTTTGTCTCACTGTTCTTTTTGGGGGGTAAACACTTTCCATGTCTGCTCTCTCTCCAAAGGCACTATATTTATGGGTAATTGTTTATATAACTGAACTGACTTGTGTCTCCTGGACAGGGGATACAACAGGACTCTAGGGACTGATTTAGACAGAAGATTTGGGAGAAGGCTGCCGGCAAAGCGCAGTTCATCACTGCACAGAGGATGAACGGTGGGAATGGAATAAGAACAGTACTCACTCATTACAAGTGCTCATTAGTTTATACCTATTACCTTGCTTTGGCCCACAACAATTCTGTGAGTTGAATGAATGAAAAAACGAAGTCTCAGAAAGGTTACAGTTTTTCAAGGTCACATAATCACTAAATAGAAGAATGGGGAGTCTAAACAACGCAGTCTGACTCTTTCTGGTTTTTCATCACTTTAGTACAGACTGTAATGTGTGTCTTCTCTCTAAGTCATCTCTATCCCCAACATCCACACATAAAACAACTTTGTCTTCCCATGGGACCCTAAGCTTACCTTTATCATAGTATTTTTCTCGCTCAATTGTAATTATCTATTTAGTTTTCTGTATTGCTTATTAGACTCTAAGTATCAAGAAGGATAATGTCTGTGTCAGCACATAACATAGCGCTTGAAACAAACATATCAGGAACTACATAGAATTGCTGAATAAAAGAATTCATTCATTTTTACCGTCTCTCTCTCCCATCTGACTCTAAATTTAATGAGTACAGGGACTAAAATTTTAAATTCTAGAATTTCTGTGCCTAACACCAAGCCTTGCACCTGAAAGATATTTAATAAATAATTGCTGAATGAATGCCTGACCATATGTCAACTTCAAATATAATCAGAGCACTTTTAACAGTGGTTATTTATTATTTTGACTTACTATTATCTGCCGGGGATATAACAGTAAGCAAAACAGATGTGGTCTATGCAGTTATTTATAATCTAATGAAGCAAGCTAACAAAACCAAGTAACAAAGAATTACTGATTGTTGTTAAGTGCTGTGAAGTAAAAAAAACTCTAGTCCAAGATAGAAAGCCAAGAGAACTCACTTTAAATAAAGTGAAACAGGGAATATTTCTCTGACATTAAGGAATATCTCTCATGACATTTAAGATAAAAAATTCAGAATAAGGCCAACCATGAAAAGAAGTGGGTGGGGAAAAGTGCTCTAGGTAGAAGAAACAGCATGCCAAGGTCCTGAGTTGGGGGTGGGGGAAGCAGGGAGAGAAATTAGCATTTTGAGAAAATGAAAATAATACCAGTTCAAAAAAAAATAATACCAGTTCAGCAAAGTTTGAGGCAATGAGGAATAATGACTCTCTAAAGTAAACACGTGGTGTTTCCTTTGCTATAACCAGAGAGTGATTTTGATAGTGAGTTATCATCACTATTATCTCATATTGTTCTCTGGGCTCAAATGTATAGAGAAAGTAATAATAATTTCACACAGTACTTTCTAGACCATAGGAAAGAAAGTATGTGTTAGATTGAATAAAATTAAACCAGGGATGGAACGTGACCAAGAAGTTTTGCTCCTAAACTCAATGATAGGCCTAATAATAAAAAAGTTTTAATAAGCAATTGTAGAGATGATTGATAAAGTTCTTTCCCTAGTTCCCGAGCTCCCTTTATGCTATTATGTGCCAGGCACTATGGGAAATGTTATGGACTCGAAAGACCTGGTGACAAAAACAAGATAGCTTCTCTGCCATTGTAGGATTCAGAATTGGGAGAGTATGTTGCTGCTTCCCATTAACCCTGGAATTAGCCTTTCTCACAGAAAAATGGTCTGTCTTAGCAACTTAAAAAAACTCATTTACTTATTTTTGAAAAATAAAAACTACATATTTAAGGTATACAACATGATGTCTGTATATATGGATACATTGTGAAATGACTGCCACAACCAAAGTTGTGTGCATACCCTTCTCCTTCCCATAGTTACTTTTTTTTTTTTTGGTGGTGAGAAAACTTGCAAGTTTCATTATTAATTACAGTCACCATGCTGTACATTAGATTTCCAGAACTTACTCATGTTATAGCTGAAAGTACCCTGTGATCATTACGTCTTCTTTTCCCTGCCACCAACGCCTCCCACTGCCCCAGCCTCTGGTAACCGCCATTCTACTCTGTTACTATGAGTTCCACTTTTTTTTGGATTCCACATATAAGTGAGATCATGAGATACTCGTCTGTGTCTGGCTCATTTCACTTAGCATAATGTGCTCCAAGTTCATTCATGTTGCCACAAATGGCAGGATATCCCGTTTTTCTTAAGGCTGAAGCCATATTATATGGTGTATATATCTCCCACATTTTCTTATATATTCACCTGTTGATGGACATTTCGATTGTCCTCTGATCTTGGGTACTATGAATAATGTACCTTAGCAAATTTTGACGGGTGTGTTTAACACATACAATTGTTCCTCATGAAACATGTACGGCACCTGGGCTAAAAGTGAGCCCCTGCATCAAATGATGGCACGTGTCAAATCGTTTGTTCTGGTTTCCCAGGAATTCACAGCTATGGAATATCAATTTATCTGCTGGAAATACTGTCGGAAAGTGAAGAAATAACTGTCAATGGCAACAACTTTAACAGCAGAATCCACTCGTAGTAGTAAGAGTTCCTGAGGCCACAGGACACACAGGCAGAGTTGGAAAGTTGGCCTTTGTAATGTAATTCTTTTTTCTAGATGGAACTATATTTCAGATTTAGGTAGCTACAAATTTCTAGAGATATAATCTTTTTTTTTAGATATGATCATATGTAAGTTTAAAAACTATATTTTGAGATAATTAGAAATTAAGTTTAGAAATAGGATATCACTCCAATTAAAAAAATACAACTGGAGGGTGCCTGGGTGGCTCAGTCGGTTAAGCAACTGCCTTTGGCTCAGGTCATGATGCCGGAGTCCCGGGATCGAGTCCCGCATCGGGCTCCCTGCTCAGCAGTGAGTCTGCTTCTCCCTCAGATCCTCCCCCCTCTCATGCTCTCTCTCTCTCTATCTCATTCTCTCTCTCAAATAAATAAATAAAATCTTTAAAAAAATACAACTGGAGAGAAAGTAGTTTTCAGGAATAAAGCATACCATTTTAAATAAATAGTAATACCAATAGTCTATGAGAAATAAAATTAAGCCCAAGAATATACTGTCACTTTTCACTGCCTGGCAAAGAAACATGTGCCACAAATTGTCAATCCTACACTTGCTAACACTTACAATCATCTGAAATCCCAAAGACCTATATTGAAAACCACATTTCTCTTGATTGGAGAAGAAAGCAAGTGAAAAGTTTAAGACAACGCTTAACACACTATGGGAGGAAAAACACCCAAACAACAAAGCTGTATACTCCAATTTGCCACCCAGACTTAGGAATGCACATACTACACAGGGAAACTACAATAGTACCTCATTTCTTTTAAAGACTGAGGTGTTAGCCAAAATAAACATGCCAATATCAATTAACTAAAGTTCATAAGTTTTAATCATTAGAGAGTTTCTCAGGTTCTTATTCACATACATTTTCTCAATTTAAATTCAATAAGCCAACATATATTACACCATTAGTTTTTGATGTAGTATTCAATCAATTCATTAGCTGCATATCACACCCAGTGCTCCATGCAGAACGTGCCCTCTTTAATACCCATCACCAGGCTAACCCATCCCCCCAGCCCCTCCCCTCTAGAACCCTCAGTTTGTTTTTCAGAGCCCATCGTCTCTCATGGTTCGTCTCCCCCTCCTATTTACCCCCCTTCATTCTTCCCCTCCTGCTATCTTCTTCTTCTTTTTTTTTTCTTAACATATATTGCATTATTTGGTTCAGAGGTACAGATCTGTGATTCAACAGTCCTGCACAATTCACAGCGCTCACATAGCACATACCCTCCCCAATGACTATCCCCCAGCCACCCCATCCCTACCACCCCCCACCACTCCAGCTATATTCTTATCTGAGATTCAGTTCTAAGAAGATCCTCTATTTACTAGGTCACAAAGTATTAGAAATATAAAAGAAGAAAGGTTAAGGAGCTAGTTCCTTTTTTTTAAAGATTTTATTTATTTGAGAGAGAGAGAGTGAGCAGGGGGCAGGAGCAGAGGGAGAGGGACAAGCTGAGCACAGAGCTGGGCTGATCCCACAGCCCTGAGATCAGGACCTGAGCAGAAACCAAGAGTCCCCCCGGCCAACCCACTGAGCCCCCCAGGCACCCGGCTAAGGAGCTAGTTCTCAAAGAGAAATACTGGCATCAAAAAGAAACAAATTCTGCTTCAGGTAAGACAGAGATAGCCCCACTTTCTGTGAGTTCTCCCACTAAGTACAAACGCAAATCCTAGATATGATAGATTATGAAAAAATAAGAGGACTATAAACAGTGGAAAGCAGGAAGCAGACCAACTTGGGGCCATGGGGTGTGACCAACAACTTCAAATAGCCCATCAGTGGAAGCAGGCAGCAGGGACAGGTCAATAGGCGCATCCCCAAAACCAGCGGCAGCTGAAGCTTGCTCTCTGTAGCTCCGGGACGAGGAGAAGCCAGCCCTGCAGACAGCAGGGGAGTGTGGAGCCCAGACTTGCCCGGCTGCAACCTGCACCCCCAGGGCTCAGGCTGGAGCAGCACACTCGCACCCCTCGCTGCGGGCCACACGGCGCCCCCCCCCCCCCCCGCCCCGGTCCCCTGGAGGGTCCAGATGCAATGAGTTGAGTACCCAGCACTCCCCAGGAACAGTCCTGAGGCCGCTTGCACTGTAGCGCCCACTACTGCTGCAGTCATGGGGGCCCTCCTGCAGCCAGACGTCCACCTCCATCTGTCCTCAACTGATGCAGTGTCTGCTCCCACACTCCTTCCCCAGTGGGCACGGTGCCAGAGAGAGCGCACTAAAGCCGCCTGCTGAAGGAAGTTTCAGAGTCTCATGACATAATAGGACAGTGCCCAGGTTTTAACAGAAAACCACTTATTCCAAGAACCAGGAAGATCTCAAACTGAGTGAAAAAAGACAATAGATGCCAACCTCAAGATGACAGAGATGTTAGAATGATCTGACAAAGATTTTAAAGCAGCCACGATAACAGTGTTCAATGAGCAATTATGAACATGTCTGCAAGTGGAAAAATACAAAGTCTCAGAATAGAAGATATAAAGAACCAACTGAAAATTTTAGAACTGAAAAATGCAATAACTGAAATAAAAAACTCAAATTTATTAGGGGACTTGACAAACAAAACATGTCAGTTCTCCCCACACCAAGTAGATATAAAGGTAGAAGGCAATTCCTGTAAAAATCTCATTACAGATATAGATAAGGTTATTATCTATATCTCTTTACAGATATAGATAAGGTTATTCTAAATTTTATATATAAAGGCAAAGGGATTATAACACCTAAAACAATTCTAAAAAAGAATCAAGTGGGAGGAATCACTCTATGTGATTTGAAGACTGACCTTACAGCTACACAATCACAATTCCATCACTACACATGATACGGCGACAGAGTCACAATTCCATCACTACACGTGATACAGCGACACGGTCACAATTCCATCACTACACGTGATACGGCAACACGGTCACAATTCCATCACTGCACGTGACACGGTGACACGGTCACAATTCCATCACTGCACGTGACACGGTGACACGGTCACAATTCCATCACTGCACGTGATACGGCGACACGGTCACAATTCCATCACTACACGTGATACGGCGACACGGTCACAATTCCATCACTACACAGGATACGGCGACATGGTCACAATTCCATCATTACACAGGTTACAGCAACACAGTCACAATTTCATAACCACACATGATACAGCTACGTAGTCACAATTCCATAAATACACATTACATAGCTACACAGTCACAATTCCATAACTACATAATATATAGCTACACAATCACAATAATAGTTGAAGTATATGTCTTCCGCAAAGACATATAGATGAATAGAATACAGAACCCAGAAATAGACCCACATGAATATGCTCAACTGAATTCTGATGAGGGGGTCCAAAGTCTTACACCTTATACAAAAATTAACTCACAATGAATCATGGACTTTACCATGAAATATAAAAATATAAACTTTTAGGAAACAACAGGAGAAAATTTCTGGATCTAGGGTTAAGCACAGAGTTCTTAGACTTGACAGCAAAGCACAATGCCTAAAAAGAAAAGCAGATAAACTGGACTTTATAAAAATAATAAGTGTTGCTCCAGGAAAGACCCAGTGAAGAAGATGAAAAGAGAATTGCCAGAGTAGACGTTATCTGCAAACCACCACGTCTGACAAAGTATCTAGAATGTATATAGTTCTCTCACACTCAAAACTGAAGAAGCAAGTAATCTGATTAGAAAACACAAAAGACATTAACAGGAATTTCATTAAAGAGGGTAAGCAGATAGCAAATAAGTGCATGAAAAAATATTGTGCCTCACTAGCCATTAGGGAAATGAAAATTAAAAATACAATGAGATATTACTACACACCCATAAAAATGGCTAAAATAAAAAACATTAACACTACAAGTGCTAGTGAGGATGTGGAAAACGGGGATCAATCTGACAGTGTTGGTGGGCACAGTCACTCTGAAACGGTTTGACAATTTCTTAACACACTAACATGCAACCACCATATGATCCAGCAATTGTACTTCGTCATTTATCCAAGGAAATAAAAACATATATTCACACAAAAACCTATACATGAATATTTATAGCAGCTTTATTCACAGTAACCCAAACTGGAAATTCGCCAGATGCCCTTCAATGAAGGAGTGGTTAAACACACTTTGGTGCATCCATATCATGGAAAACACTCAGCAACAAAGCAGTATGAATTAGGGATGCACATGACAACCTGGATGAATTCTAGAGTATTGTGCTAAGTGAAAAAAGCCAATTTCAAAAGGTTACATACAGTATGACAGCATTTATGTAACACCCTAGAAATGAAAAACCTGTAGAAATGAGGACAGATTAGTGATTTCCAGCGGTAGGAGTGGGAGGGAAGTGGGTGTCACTATAAAAGGGCAACGTGAGGAATCTTTGTGATGATGCAAATGTTCTGTATCTTGACTGTAAAGATGTCATTATTCTGGTTGTGAGACTGAACTATAATTTTTCAAGATGCTATCATTGGGGGAAACTGAGTAAAGGGTACTATGGGATCTCTATTATTTTTTTTTAAAACTGCTTGTGAATCTATAATTATCGTAAAATACTTAAATTTAAAAAAGAGAAATTTCAGCTAACAGTGAAGAGAAAATCTTTAATAGATAAATGCACCAAGCTTACCTGTCAGGCTACTATTATGAACTAAATAAAGCTTAACAGCTCAAGGGCAAAACAGCAAGAAAACAGAGTAGAATATTTGATGCTTATGATAATTATCCTAGGGCATAAAGGAAAACTCAAACAATATGTATTATAATCTGGATAAAGGATCACAGAAATATGCACTGTAACTTAGAAAGATTTAGTTAAAAATACTAAAGTTTGCTGAATTGTGCAAGACTGTTGAATCATAGATCTGTACCTCTGAAACAAATAATACATCATATGTTAAAAAAAAAAAGAAGAAAATAGCACAAGGGGAAGAATGAAGCGGGGGGAAATTGGAGGGGGAGATGAACCATGAGAGATGATGGACTCTGAAAAACAAACTGAGGGTTCTAGAGGGGAGGGGGGTGGGGGGATGGGTTAGCCTGGTGATGGGTATTAAAGAGGGCACGTTCTGCATGGAGCCCTGGGTGTTATACGTAAACAATGAATCATGGAACACTACATCAAAAACTAATGATGTAATGTATGGTGATTAACATAATAATAAAAAAATATTAAAGTTTGTGTAACCCATAAGTATTCCCTTTCTGACCACGCTCTTCATGTACCACCCACCCCTGACCTTAGACTCCTACAGACCCTACCCACTCAGTCACAGCCCTGTCTGTGTGTTCATGCTCTGCCCAGGTTAGTAAAATAACGGTCTACTTGTTCTCTCTGCCTCCAGCTGCTTCTATCTCATCTTCTAACCCTTTGCTGTAACGAGCTAAAATGTAAATCTGATTATGACACTCTCGGATTTTCCTCCTTCAACAGCATCTCCAAATACTAAGGGTAGGGTTTAATTTCTTTAGATTGGCATGTAAGTTATGTTATGAAACGTCTCCAGCCAACTTACAGCTTCATCTTCTGACACTCTTCCACATTTTCCTGTGTAAATGACATAAAATTTTTGTCTTATATTTCACGACATTAAACTTTTCCACATAATGTCCTCTTTGTGTTAAACACTCTTACCCCTCCGGACTCTGGATAACTCCTGGTCATCTAGTAAGACTTTGTTCTCCCCAGACTTCTTCTCTGTCCTGCAGCGTATGAGTGTGCTCACATTGAACGTCACAGGTGACTGTCACAGTATTTGGTGCACAGCACTGACATCCTCTATTACTTCACAAGCAGTAATTTCAGGGAAGGAATCATGCATTTTATTTTTTATTCTTTAGTATATGAAATCTTTAAGTCTCCCAGCAAATATTAGCTTAGTGAGTAAATGGCTGTCCTCTAGAACATTTTTAAATGGTCAAAGATTACTTGTAAATATCCTAAATTCCTTTAATTTTCTATTAATATATTATGCATAATATACCCCTGGATATTTACACATACTGACATATGACCTTATTTGAATCTATGTATATTTTTTAGCTTACAGTATATACTACATGACAAACATGATAAAAATGACATTGCTTAAAGTATAATTCCTTCTTATTTATTCTAAGGGTACACATTTCTTGCTTAATGGGAAACTTCAAACTGCATCATTTTCACAAATAGATAATGCAGATACCCCATTATTTCATAGGTAATTTCCTTCTGCCTTTAGGGTATTTTTTTTAAAAGATTTTATTTATTTGACAGAGAGAGACACAGCGAGAGAGGGAACACAAGCAGGGGGAGCGGGAGAGGGAGAAGCAGGCTTCCCGCGGAGCAGGGAGCCCGATGTGGGGCTCGACCCCAGGACCCCGGGATCATGACCTGAGCCGAAGGCAGACGCTTCACGACTGAGCCACCCGGGTGCCCCATGCCTTTAGGGTATTTAAGGAATCTTTTTTATTATAGATTTTAGTGAGTCTTCCAAAGTGCTTGCTCCTCATTTATTACCTGGTAGTCTTTCTTCTCTTTATTTGGGCAATTTTCTGCATTCTGTCCTTTTCTCCTTATTCTGCTGGTTAGTTACACAGGAATTTTGTCTGATCATCTGAACTTTTAAGTCTCTATGCTTACATTAGTATTTTACAACTATCTGAAGGTTGAGTTGGGTTCAAGATAACAGCCTAGCAAGATCCTGAAGCACCTCCTCCCATGGACACAAATTCACAACTCCATATGGAATAACGGAATGAATGGAGCCTCCACAACAAAGGGTAAAAGGACAACACCAATAAGGGAAAGAGGCAGAAACACAAATTTGCTAGGGACAACGACACCCCAGTTGCTGTTGGTCACAATCAGAAGGGATATAAAGGTATGCAGTGTTTCCCTGAGGAGTAACAGCTTCCATCTTCATACTAGGTGCCGCAAACCTTACATCCTGCACAGGAGAGGTGAGCCCCAAAACACTGGGCTCTGAAGATCAACCGGGATTATGTTCAGGAAAACTTTAAAACTGTAGGGAACAGAAAACTCACTCTTAGAGGGCTTTTGCAAAGACTCAACACCAATCTGAACCACGCACAGACAACAGGTAAGAGTGACCCATTTACGAACCTTTAAGTGTCTGCCAAAGGGGTGGGAAACAGTAGGCACTCTCCCCTGGGACTGGGACAATGGCACAAGCCATTTTTGCTGTCTCAGCTGACCTTACTAACTCCAGCACTGGGGAGCAGCCTTTTGGAATTCTCCCTCTAACCTGCTGCTAGCAGCAGTGGGCGTGTCCCCCAAGAGCCGTGCCCACAATGTGTGCATGGTGAGGAATGCGTTTCACAGCTGGGGTCAGAGGCCATCCCTGCTGACACACGTCGGCAGTCACAGCTGCTTCCTGGAGCCAGACTGAGCTCCCGCCCTGCCCACGAGTGTGCATAGCGACAGCCTCACCACAGTAAGAGTGCACACAGCCCACACAGGAGATAGTTCCTGAGTGTCTTGCTCTGGTGACCAGGGGAGACAGTGCTTTTTGGCCTCCTAGGACATCCCTTACATGAAGCCACCCCTCAAGACTGGGAGAGGTCGCTGCCTTAACCTAAATATATAGAAACAAACATAGAGCATTAGGAAAAATGAGGAGAAAGACAAATGTGTTCCAAAAGAAAGAACAAGATAATAGCTCAGAAAAAACTAAATGAAATGGTGATAAGCAAATCTACCTGATAAAGAGTTTAAAGTAATGGTTATAAAGATGTTCACCAAACTTGGGAGAAGAATGGATGAACATCAAGTAGCAAATAGAGGTTGTAACTGAACTGAAAACCATACCAAAGGGGCTCAACAGCAGCCTGAATGAAGCAGAACAAATCAGTGAGCCAGAAGACAAAGCAGTGGAACTCACACAGACTGAGTGGCAAACATAAACATGGATTAAGAACAGTGAAGACGGGGCGCCTGGGGGGCTCAGTCGTCAGGCGTCTGCCTTCGGCTCTGGTCATGGTCCCGGGGTCCTGGGATCGAGCCCCGCGTTGGGCCCTCTGCTCCGCGGGAAGCCTGCTTCTCCCTCTCCCACTCCCCCTGCTTGTGTTCCCTCTCTCGCTGGGTCTCTCTCTGTCAAATAAATAAATACAATCTTAAAAAAAAAAAAAAAGAACAGTGAAGACACCATAAGGGACCTTTGGGACAAGAGCACGCATAACGACATTCATATTATAGAGAGCCTAGAAGACGACAACATCCAAAAAGAGCCCGAAAAATTATCTGAGAAATAATGGCTGAAAAATTCCTCAACCTGGGGAAGGAATCAGACACCCAGGCCCAGGAAGCCCAGAGAGTTCCAAATCAGATGAACACAAAGAAATCCATACAAGAAATATTATAATTAAAATGGTAAAAGTTAAGGATAAAGAGAGAATCTAAAGGCAGCGAGGGAAAAACAATTTGTTATTACAAGGGAAACCCCATAAACTCTCAGCAGGTCTTTCAGCAGAAACATTATAGGCCAGAAGGGAGTGCCATGACATAAACTGAAGGTGCTAAAAAACAAAACAAAACAAAAACAACAACAAAAAAAACACCTTTCACTTGAGAATTCTCTACACAACAAAGTTATCACTCAGACTTGAAGGACAGATTTAGAGTAAAAGGAGTTCATCACTACTAAACCAGCCCTATAAGAAATGTTAGAGAGATTTCTTTAAGCGGAAAAGAAACGGCACTAATAGGAAAACAAAGAAAAGTAAAAACCTCACTGGAAAAGGCAAATATATAACAAAGGTAGTAGATCAATCACTTATAAAGCCAGCATGAAGGTTAAAAGACAAAAGTAGTAAAATTAATTAAAAGTACAATAATTAGTTAAGGGAAACAAGATAAAAAGATGTAAAATGTGTCATCAAAAATATAAAACATGGGGGGGTTACAAAAAGGTAAAGCTTTGGAATGTATTTATAATTGTTATCAACTTAAAACAGACTGCTATTTACATAGGATATTTTATGTGACTCCCACAGTTGTCACAAGGAAAAAATTTATAGTAAATACAAAAAAAAAAAAAAAATAAGAGAAGACTCTAAACATGACACTACAGAAAGCCAAACCACAAAAGATGAGAAAAGAGAAGAAAGGAACAAAGAGGAACAACAGAAATAGCCATAAAACAATTAACAAAATGGCAATAAGTGTACACTTATCAATAATTATTTTAAATGTAAATGGCCTAAATTCACCAATCAAAAGATAGAGTAATTGAATAAAAAAAAAACAAACAAACCAAGACCTATCTACATGCTGCCTATGAGAGACTGGCTTCAGAAATAAGCACACATGGACTGAAAAGTAAAGGGATGGAAAAAGACATTCCATGCAAATGAAAATGAAAAGAAAACTGGAGTAACTATACTCATTATGAGACAAAATAGACTTTAAAACAAAGATTGTAACTTGAGGCATAGGTCGTTGCATAATGATAAACGTGTTAATCCAGCAAGAAAATATAACATTTATAAATATATATGTACCCAACATAGAAGTACCAAAATATATAAAGCAAATATTAACAGAGCTAAAGAGAGAAATTGAAAACAATACACTAATAGTAGGAAACTTCAATACCCAAGTTTCATTAATGCATAGATCATTCAGACAAAAAAATCAATAAGGAAACATCAGTCTTCAAAAACACATTTGATGACATGGACTTAATATATACAGAACATTCCATCCAAAAGCAGCAGAACACACATTCTTCTCAAGGGCACAGAAAACATTCTCTAGAACAGATCACATGTTGGACTACAAAACAAGTCTCAATAAAGTCAATAAGATTAAAAGCATATCAAGCATCTTTTCCAACCATAATTGTATAAAACTAGAAGTTAATTACAAGAAGACAAATGGGAAAGCTATAAATATGTGGAGATTAAACAGCATGTTACTGAGCAACTACTGGGTAATAGAAGAAATCAAAGAAGAAATTTAAAAAAAAAGAGCCCAAGAGAGAAATGAAAACAGAAATATGACATACCAAAAATCTATATACAGCAAAAGCTATTCTTTTTTTTTTAAGATTTTATTTATTTATTTGAGAGAAAGAATGAGAGAGAGAGAGCACATGAGAGGGGGGAGGGTCAGAGGGAGAAGCAGACTTCCTGCCGAGCAGGGAGCCTGATGCGGGACTCGATCCCGGGACCCCAGGATCATGACCTGAGCCGAAGGCAGTCACTTAACCAACTGAGCCACCCAGGCTCCCAGCAAAAGCTATTCTAAGAGGGAAGTTCATAGCAAGACAGGTCGACCTCAAAAAACAAGAAAAATGTCAAACAATCTAACTTTATACCTAAAGGAACTAGAAAAAGAAGAACAAAGTCCCAAACTAGTAGAAGGAGGAAAATAATAAAGTTCACGGCAGAAAGAAATGCATAGAGACTAAAAGGACAAGGGAAAAGATCAATAAAACTAAGAGCTGGTTCTTTGAAAAGATAAACAGAATCAGCAAACTCTTAGCTAGACTAACCAAGAACCGAAGGGAGCAAGGACTCAAATAAATACAATTAGAAATGAAAGAGGAGAAATTGCAAGTGACATTACAGATATATGAAGGATCATACCGGATTATTAGGAGCAATTATGCTTCAACAAATTGGAAAATCTAGAAGATATGGATACATTCCTAGGAACATACAATCTTCCAAGACTGAATCATAAAGAAATAGAAAATTAGAACAGACCAATGATTGGTAAGGAGAATGAATCAGTAATCAAAAATCTCCCCCCAAAAGTCCAGGACCGGATGGCTTCACTGGCATATTCTACCAAATATTCAAAGAAGATTTATTACATATACTTCTCAAACTCTTCCAAAAAAATTGAAGAGGAAGGAAAGCCCAAACAATTCTACAAGGCCAGCATTGCCCTGATACCAAAACCAGACAAGGATATCACAAAAAAGGGAAACTACAGGCGAATATCCTTGATGAACATAGATGCAAAAATCATCAACAAATTTTAGCAAACCAAATCCAACAACACATTAAAAGGATCATATACCAGGATCAAATGGGATGTATTCCAGGGATGCAAGTATGGTTCAACATCTGCAAATCAATTAAACTGATTCATTACATTAACAAAATGAAAGATAAAAATTATATGATCATCTCAATAGATGCAGAAAAAGCATTTGACAAAATTCAACATCTATTTATGATAAAAACTCTCAACAAAGTGGGTAGAGAGGGAATGTATCTAAACATAATAATAAAAGCCATATAGGACAATCCCACCACTAACATCATAATGGTGATCCTCTAAGAACAGGAACAAGATACGGATGCTTAATCTTGATGCTCACTCTTGGCACTAGTATTCAACAGAGTACCAGAAGTCCAGGCCATGGCTGTTAGGCAAGGGGGAAAAAAGGCATTAGAATCAGAAAGATAGAAACAAAATGTCACTATTGCCAGATGACAGGATACTATATACAGAAAACCCCAAAGAATCCACCAAAAAAACCATTAGAATAAATAAGTTCAGTAAAGCTGCAGGATACAAAATCAATATACAGAAATCCATTGCATTTCTATACACTAATAATGATGCATCAGAAAGATAAATCAAGAAAACAATCCTATTTACAACTGCATCAAAAAGAATAAGAGGATGAAAGCGCTCTATGCTGAAAACTATGACACCGGTGAAAGAAACTGAAGATGCAAATAAATGGAAAGGTATTCTATGCTCACAGATTAGAAAAGTTAAAAAAAAATAAGTTAATATTGTGAGAATGTCCATACTACATAAAGCAATCTACAGATTCAATGCAATCCCTATCCAAATACCAATGGCATACTTTATAGAACCAGAATCATTCTAAAATTTGTATGGAACCACAAAAGATCTCAAATAGTCAAAACAATCTTGAGAAAGATCAGAGCTGGAGGTATCACGCTCCCTGATATCAAACTATACTACAAACCTATAGTAATCAAACAGTATGTTATTGGTATAAAAACAGACATACAGATTAATGGAACCAGATTGAGAACCCAGAAATAAACCTATACATATACAGATAATTAATCTTGGACAAAGAAGCCAAGAACAATGGAGAAAGGACAGTCTCTTCAATTAATGGTGTTGAGGAAATGGACCAATCTCATGCAAAAGAATGAAATTAGTCTTACACTATACACAGAAATTAACTTAAAATGGATTAAAGACTTGAATGTAAGACCTAAAGCCATACAACTCCTAGAAGAAAACATAGGCAGTAAGTTCCTTGATGTTAGTCACAGCTATTGTTTTTTTGAAAGCTAAGGGAACAAAAGCAAAGGGAACAACAACTAAAAGCAAAAATTAACAAATGGGACTACATGAAACTAAAATGCTTCTGCACAGCAAAGGAAACCATCAACAAAATGAAAAGGCAGCCTGCTCAACTGCACACCATATATCTGAATCTCAAACCACATATTCAATAAGGGGTTAACATCTAAAATATATAAAGAATTCATGCAACTCAAGAACAGGAAAATGAACAACCTGGTTAAAAATGGGCAGAGGATCTGAATAAAAATTTTTCCAAAGAAGACATACAGATGGCCAACAGGCATATGAATAAGATGCTCAACACCATTAATTATTAGAGAAATTCAATCAAAACCCCTATAGGAAATCACCTCACAGTTAAAATGGCTATTATCAAAAAGATAAGAAATCACAGGTATTGGAGAGGATATGGAGAAACGGGAACCTTACCCACTGTTGATGAGATTGTAAATTGGTGCAAATACTATGGAAACCCATATGGAGGTTCCTCAATAAACGAAGAATATAACTACCGTATGACCCAACTATTCCATTTCTGGGTATTTATCTGAATAACATAAAAAGAGTAATTTAAAAAAATATATACATTCTTATGTGCATTGTAGCATTAATTACAATAGTCAAGATATTGAGTGCCTGTTGATAGATGAATGAAGAAGATATACTGATACATTGGAATACTACTCAGCCATAAAATATAATGAAATCTTTCCACTGCTGACAACATGGATGAAACTTAAAAGAGTATTATGCTAAGTGAAATGAACCAGAAGGAGAAAAACAAACGCCACATGACTTCACTCATATCTGAAATCTAAAAAAAAAAAAAACCAAAAACAAAATTGAAGAAACAAAATTAAAACAAACTTTAAAAGAACTATCTGAGGTTCCTTTTGCACATTTCTTAAAATCTACTTCAATTTCTTTTCCTTATGAAGTCACACTAAATCAGACTGCCATTTCTAAAGTTTAATAACAAACAAAATTTTTTTTTCTCCTGACATAATGTTTAATCATTGGTACTCAACCAGTTATGCTCATTCAGTAAATAAATGCCTGTTCAGTTATTAACCAAAGATAGTTCCAAAATTGAAAATCAAAAAAACGTAGGAAATAGTTAATTTCTTTAGGTGTATGTGTATCTTAAGATCATTTGGTCCTTTGATCTACATAGCAGCATATTGGAGAACTTTGTGAGGATGTGCTCCAGTAAACTAATAATGTTGTAAAACCAAACAAAAGGGATGCTATGGGAGGCAAGAGCAACAAAGGGAAGCCCCAGAATGCCAGTTATGCACTAGGCCTAAAGATAACCAGTACATACTGGGGCAGTACCTGCTGAAGGTAGGGGTGAAGGTAGAGGTCCTGGGAGTAAAATAAAGGGGACTCCATTCAACAGATACTGAGAGAATGGAAATCTTGAGAATGTAATAAAAACATATAAGAAAAATACTGGCAAACAGAAAAGCCAAGCAGTAGTAAATAACCAAAATTAAAATGTGTGTGATTTTGGGGCGCCTGGGTGGCTCAGATGGTAAAGCGTCTGCCTTCGGCTCAGGTCATGATCCCAGGGTCCTGGGATGGAGCCCCGCATCGGGCTCCCTGCTCTGCGGGGAGTCTGCTTCCCCCTCTCCCTCTCCCCCGGCTCGTGCTCTCTCTCTGTATCTCTGTGTCTCAAATGAATAAATAAAATCTTTAAAAAGAAATGTGTGCGATTTTAAGCAACAGATGGCAATAAATACAGAGAACCTGATGGCTGTGAACATTCTCCTTTGAAAACTATAGGGGACACAGCACTGTTAATGTCAAAACGTAACTCACTAAGAGTGGAAGGACAACGTCTCTGCTTGTAAGAAAAATAGTTTTTTTAAGAAAAACTGTGTGACCATAATGTGAGTAGACAGCATAAACTTAGAGGATGTAAAACATAAATGGATAGATAATGGCAAGGCCAAAAAGGCCATGATGATGGACATGTTTGAATTCAGAATAACTTGGCCCCCATTTAAAAAGTAAAATAATTAGCATTTAAAAAGAAATGTTTATGTGTCTTTACACAGCACTGTAGGGTAACAGAAAAATAAAACATAAATTATATTGGAAAATGTTCTGCCTCTTAGAATTTTAAACTAAAATTTCTCTTCTTTCTACACCAGAATTCCAGGGATTTGTTTGTTTGTTTGTTTTTTAAAAAGATTTTATGTTTTTGAAAGAGAGAGAGAGAGAGCACAAGCAGAGGGAGTGGCGGGCAGGAGGCGTGAATTGAGGCTCCATTCCAAGACCCCAGGATCATGACCTGAGCCAAAGGTAGACACTTAACTGACCGAGCTACCAGGCATCCCAGAATTCTGTTTTTTTAATGAGAAAAGTGTTTGATGAGAGAAGACAGGAAGGCACTTTGTGCTATTTTACAAAGTAATTCAGTTATTAGAAAACACACTCTTGACAAATACTAATTATTAATCAACAAAATAAACTAAATAAGGAAGAAGCACTATCGGTCAGACAGTGTGATAAATATTTTCCACATTTTCAACTATTCCTAATATTACCTTTTTGCTCTACATAACAATCCCTTGAAACAGATGTTATTAATTCCAATCATAACTGAGAAACTGAGGCTCAAAGAGATTAAGTTGCTCTAACTCATGGAATGGGGACTTAAACCTAGATCTCTGACTCCAGAGCCCATGATTGATTCAACATATGACTGTGCATCTTTATTGAACACCTGTCGTGTGCCTTTTATATGCCCCCAGAGACAAGAGGTAGGAGAAAAACAGTAAGACACAAACACAAAACAAAAAACAAGCTTCATTAAGTAACATCAACTACACCAGACAATGAAAGAGTTAATCTAAAGAGAAATATGATGCCAGAAAAAAGTTACAGGTAAACAATTTTGTATTCCCCAAATGAGATCTGCAACACATGCCCAGTAATGTAGTTAACACACTCTAGGGATTTGCTATTGAAATACAGACAAGGTAGCAAAAACATTATTAACAATCTGTATAAAAAACAAAATCTAATCACTCAAAGAAAAGCTTGAAAAATGTTGAGCAGTGATTGGATGGTTCAAACTTTTATTTTATTAGGCTTCCAGCTTAGAAAGCTTTCTTTTTTTCATGGTAGTCACTTATAATATTCCTTGCATCATATTCCACCATATTTATATCCCCCCCACTTTCTGATTGGATGAATGGGCACAGTTATACAGAAGTGAGTAGTAAATTACATCCCATTACACACTAAACACTAATTAGTAACCTTTTAATTTACCGTAAAGGACACAGAAAACAAAGATGATAGCACATTTTGCAGCCATCCTGTGACACTGTGATAAGAAGTCCTGTGACAAGAAAAAGCTGCTAGGGTCCCGCTCAGTGGAATGAGTACACCACCACCTTTGCGCTTCAGGCAGAAAAACAGTAAGAAAATTTATGAAGGCACACAAATCTTGATCAGTGTTTTACAGATAAAGCAATGTCATGACTCAGGTTCATAGCTCATAAAACGCTACAAAGTAGAGAAACTATTAATTTATAATGACTTTGAATTTCTACACTTTTGAAGAGAATACAATTACTTACTTTTTTCTCCGGTTTGATTCCACAAAATATTTATGTGCTCGATTTCGGCATAATTTTTGTTGCTGCAGTAATATTTGACGCTCTTCTTCTAGATTTTTCTCCAGATGGATTTTCATATCTCTAGTAATAGCACAAAGTTAAGGACAATGGCTTATATCTCCAGTGGATGAATGTCAGTGCCATCTGATAAATATAATCACAGCCTCATACTAAGGATAATGATTCTTTGTGGAACAACCAATAGGTGTAGTCATTAGCGTTAGTATGTGACCAGCAAATATTCTGTGTAAAAAAAAAATCTGATTTGCTATTAGAACTGAATACATATTTCACTTTCCCTGGGGAAAAAATTGTACTTTTAGACATCATGAGCTTGGATAAGGAGACTGCATATCTTTTCATTCATTATGAACCTCATAAAACCTAATAAAGGCAAATCTGATTGGATTTTTCATTCTACGTTGTTCTCTTAAAGCTCCCTGTCACATTCCCGATAAATTCTAAATCTCCTGACCTAGAGTATATAAAGCATTGTAATCTGGTCTGTTTTTTCAACTTCAGTTCTCAACACTTCCCTGCATGAATCCCACACCCAGACACACAAAGATACTAACAGAACAAGCCATGACACATCCACCATCATCTCTCAGCAAATGGTGGTTCAGGACCACCTCAAGCCGTTCCCCTCCTATTTTCCAGGAGAAAACCCTCACTGAATGACCCGACATCTTCATGAGTACATCCTATGAGTACATGTCTCCTCCACATTTCTGTAACTCCAATGCCTGGCATGGTGCTTAAAATAGAATAATGGCTTAATAAAATCTTGCTGAACAATTCCCTTGGAGAAATTTTTCAGTAGATATACAGGACAAAAGATATATACATTTTTTTATAGCTTTTAGTGCCTTATAGACAAAAATAGGTTTCTAGAAGGGTTATACAAACTTACGTCATCAGAAATGTATGTATGTAAGTTTCAAAACCTCATAAGCATGGGATAGTACTTTTTTTTTTCCTAGAAAGACCATGTGGAAAACCATGTTTTATTATATATGTATTAGCAAAATAGACTACTTTCCATGTATGATTACTAATTTTTATTTTCCTCTTTGGTGAATTGTTAGCTCATAGTCACTGGCCATTCATCTATTGAGAACTTGATTTAAAAAGAATCAATTTCAATAAATTCAATAGTGTGTAGATATTAATCCTCTACTACAGTGTTAAGTATTTTTCCCAGATCATTGTATTTATACAATTTTTCCTTCCACTAAAATTTTATTAGTCATCTTTGAAGTATTTTTCCCTTAAAATTTCTTTCCTTTCAAAAAGTAAAGTTACTATACTTCAAACACATGAAAAATATGAAATTCTATTTTCTATCAGTATTCTTTTACAATTTCATATTTGTATTTTATTAGCTTAAGTTAATTGTGGAATGTAGTACCAAGTGTGACTCAAGGTAGAGCTAGTGAACTTAGACTATTCTTTAGATGTCTGAATATGGAGACAGGAGATACTAGAATGAAGTTAAAAGGGTTCTTATGGTCAAAGGCTTTGATTGTTAGTTTAGTTGTTTTAAGGATAGCCAAGACCTGAGTGTGTTTATAGGCTGGAGGGGAAGAATGCCATTGCAAGTTGGATGTAAATTATGAGATGGGATAATTCATAATCCAGGGGGAAGGTTATGGTAGTAAGTAAATAGACTCATCTTCTACAGTAGAAGGGGTACCCCATCAGTGAGCCTGGAAAAAATGATGGGGTTGGGGGCAGGGGGTGGTGGTTGGTAGTATGTGGGTTTGTGTTATTGTTGAAGAGGGACCTGAGAGCCTTCCTGGTGTCTATTGTCTCATGACGTAGTAAGACAGTCTACTGAGAGCTGAGGGAAATGATGAAGATCTGGCACAGGCATTAAGAGGAACAACAGAGATCCCCGTTGTTGTTCAGGCAAAGCTGGAAACCATTCATCTGTGTGGAGCCAGTCTGCATTGTTTTGTGATTTTTCTCTGACAGCATTTTTATCACTCGGGTGAAGGAGCGAGAAGAAGGACTCCAGCAGTTATTGGGTGGTTGAGGCAGAGGAACAGGGGTGCAAAGGACCAAGGAGGCCGGTGAGAGAACCTGTGCGGGTAATCAAGAATAGGGTATAAACCAGGTAGAGAAGGGACAGGCAAGGTGGGTGCTAAAATAAAATGAAAGGGGAAAAGAGGAGATATTTATGAGAGAGAAAAGAGGCTCAGTGTGAAGGGAACGAGAGATTTCACCTTTTTTTTTTAAAGAAAAGTTTATTCTATTTCTATTCTAGATTGAAATGATAGAAATTTAGGTAATTTTAATTAGATGAACTTTATAGGGTTTTGTTCTTTCATAGCCTTTAGAGTCAGGGGATTCCGACTTGAGAAAGAAAACATCTTCAACAGAAAGCTGGATGTTTCTGAGTATTGAATTCACATTCAGAAATTACATGTAGAAATTTTACCAAGGCACTTGCTTATTTTCTGACTAAAGTTCTTTCGTTTGTTCTCCCCCCATTTAGTTATTTGTTCAATAAATTTGAGCTCCTACTCTGTAATGTATCCAATGGAAAACATTACAGACACTAAGAACATTCAAGTATTTCCAAAAGGTACTTAAGTGTTTTTCCAATTAGCAATATAATGATATTCTTGATTTAGTGTCATAGCCCTTACTATGTTCAAGAATTCCTCTATCCCAACTTAAACTTACGTATATATATATATATATATAAACTAGCAAAAGATAGATATGTAGATACATTTTACATATATATACACACACATATTAGCAGAAGTTGTTGGATTTCCTTAAAGCCTCTTGGGCATCTACTGGAAAGTCATTCACAACTTTCTTAATTTCAACCATAGATGCAGTATTTAAGTATGTTTTTAGTAATATATTTTACAGGAAACCATTATTACAATTCTGGAATTAATGTTTGGTTTTGTTCCTTTGAGCTACTACTAATTCTATTTACAAATATTTTCTCTGATGTTTAATCAGTGTTCCTACTACATCAATTTAAAAAACGAAGTCTACAACCATTTCTTTCATGAAAATGATGGAAAGACACTCTTGTCAGTGAGCCATTGACCCTACTTCCCCATTTTCCGATTTAGAATAAGTCAGGGTCAGTGTAATAGGCCTTCCGTGTCTGCATGAAAATACAATGTCAAGGGAACAAAATCAAATCCATATAGAACGATCCCATTTATTTCAGAACCCATGTCTTGAGAGCGCCGTTTTGGGCACCCGCACAGGCCGGGGTGAATGGCGGCTGGCCGAGAGGCCGGCGGCAGGAGCCGCACCGCCAGGGGAAGCGGCGCCCACAGCTGCCGCCCTCCCCGTCACGGGGTCTGCACCCCGGAGCTGCACCACCACGGCGCCAGCCGGAGCCCGCACGCAGAGCCTTCGCTCGCTTGCAGGGACAGCATCTCAGAAGCGGGGGCCCAGCGCGGGGGTGGGGACGCGGGCCGGGCGGAGACAGAAGTCGCGGCATTCTGCGGCGGAGTGAGCGCGGAGTCCAGCCCCGGCCTCCGCCAGCACCCACGCGACTTGTGCCGGTCCCAGCGCCCTCGGAAGGGGCCACACGCTCCCACATTCCGCAAACCGCACTCTTTCCTTCTGAACGCTCTATGGCGCAGCCTTGGCCACACCGAAGGCGGGCGCCAGCTCGTCCTGGGGACGGCGGTGCCCCTGACGGCGGGACAGCCCCCGTGAACGGACAGCTCCGCGAACGAACGCGGGCCGTGCTAGCTTAACCGGCTGACTCGCACTCCCGCAGGACAGGGAGACCTTGCGGGGCTGCGCCCTCCCAGCGGCACGGTGAACCGGGTGCGCAGAACACAGCGGCGCCCTCCCGGGGGCCACACAGCTGTCCGCGCACAATGCGGGTCGGTGCTCCGACTTTCCACAACATCTCGCTGCGAGGCCCGGTGTGGGGGAAGGGACCGCGGCCGGGGTTGCGGGGGACGGGGCTCACCGACCCGGCTGGGAATGGGGTGGGGGACCGGCGCTCAAGGACCGGGACGGCGGTGGTGGGCGGGATGGGGCTCAGTGACCCAGACGGCGGGGAGGGGCCGGGCTCACAGACCGGACGGCGGCGGGGAGTTGGGGGACGGGGTCCACAGACCCGGAAGGCGCGGGGGCGGGGGCTCAGGGCCCCGGACGGCGGGGTTGGGGGGCACGGGGCTCACGGCCCCGGACGGCGGGGTTGGGGGGCACGGGGCTCAGGGCCCCGGTCGGCGGGGGGGGGAGGGGCTCACGGCCCCGGACGGCGGAGCGGGGAGGGGCTCACGGCCCCGGACGACGAGGTTGGGGGGCACGGGGCTCACGGCCCCGGACGGCGGGGTTGGGGGGCCCGGGGCTCACGGCCCCGGACGGCGGGGTGGGGGGGCCCGGGGCTCACGGCCCCGGACGGCGGGGTTGGGGGGCACGGGGCTCACGGCCCCGGACGGCGGGGTTGGGGGGCACGGGGCTCACGGCCCCGGACGGCGGGGTTGGGGGGCACGGGGCTCACGGCCCCGGACGGCGGGGTTGGGGGGCACGGGGCTCACGGCCCCGGACGGCGGGGTTGGGGGGCACGGGGCTCACGGCCGCGGACGACGAGGTTGGGGGGCACGGGGCTCACGGCCCCGGACGGCGGGGTTGGGGGGCACGGGGCTCAGGGCCCCGGTCGGCGGAGGGGGGAGGGGCTCACGGCCCCGGACGGCGGAGCGGGGAGGGGCTCACGGCCCCGGACGACGAGGTTGGGGGGCACGGGGCTCACGGCCCCGGACGGCGGGGTTGGGGGGCACGGGGCTCACGGCCCCGGACGGCGGGGTTGGGGGGCACGGGGCTCACGGCCCCGGACGGCGGGGTTGGGGGGCACGGGGCTCACGGCCCCGGACGGCGGGGTTGGGGGGCACGGGGCTCACGGCCCCGGACGGCGGAGGGGGGAGGGGCTCACGGCCCCGGACGGCGGGGTTGGGGGGCACGGGGCTCACGGCCCCGGACGGCGGGGTTGGGGGGCACGGGGCTCACGGCCGCGGACGACGAGGTTGGGGAGCACGGGGCTCACGGCCCCGGACGAGGTTGGGGGGCACGGGGCTCACGGCCCCGGACGGCGGGGTTGGGGGGAGGGGCTCACGGCCCCGGACGGCGGGGTTGGGGGGAGGGGCTCACGGCCCCGGACGGCGGGGTTGGGGGGAGGGGCTCACGGCCCCGGACGACGAGGTTGGGGGGCACGGGGCTCACGGCCCCGGACGGCGGGGTGCGCCGCGGACGGGCGCTCAGGGACCCGGCCGAGATGCAGCGGGGGTGCGGGCGCAGGACCGGGGAGCCCACCACCCCACCGCCCCACAGGCGGGGCGTACCCCCGCGCCCAGCCCGCCCCACGTACGCGGGCTCCCAGGGGGCGAGGGGCCCGCCGCCCACGCCGCCACCCGGCCACCACCCCCGGGAAGGATACAGGTCGGCGGCAGGCCGGCAGCGCCCGCGGCCCGAGCGGGGGCTGCGGGGGGCTCCGTCGCGGGCGTCCGACAACTCGGGGCCCCGTCCCGAGACCGCGCTCCGGGACCCAGGCCTCCAGGCCAGCATCCTTCACCTCAGCGCCGCCTCCCCGCCCGCCGCTGTCGCCTCCCTCATGGCAGCCCCGGCCTCCTCCTCTTCCTCCCTCCACTCCGTCTCTCAGGCCTCGCGTCACGGGCGCGGAAGGGTTGGCCACGGCAGCCCCGGTTCCCGTGCAGCAGCGATGGTGGCTGTGGCGGCTGCGGCGGCGACCTTGCCCGGCCCTGGCGGAGGGGGCGGCAGCGGCCCCGCCGACGCCGCCGCCATCTTGGCAACCGACGGACGCCGCGTCCTTGGCGACGGAAACCAGGGCGCTGGGGCGGGGCGGGGCTACGCGCCGGGCAGCCAATAGGCGGCGTGAGCGGGTCCCGGCCTCCCGGGAACCGAGTCTGCGCAGCAGCCCCGGGCTGCGTGGCGTGTTAGCGCCTGGCACAGTCCTCCGTCCCTGGTCCTGAGGATGGTGTCCTGGGGGTGTTGAGGGATGCGAGGGTTGCCGCGGGGATCATTCAGGGTGGGAAGGTGGGGATGGTCGATGGAACCACCGAATCTTGTAGGATTCGAGCTGGAAGTCTTGGGGGCATCAGTCCCTTTCCCCAAGCTTGATGCCGGGGAAATTTCCCTTCCTCTGCATTCTCTCACCGCCCCGGGATGCTTGCCAGTCCCTCTGCAGTCTCTTCCTCGCCCTCTCCCTGCTGAAAAGGTCTGACTTTCAACAACTCCCGATGGTGCCTGCCCTGCTGCCAGATTCTGGGGACAGCCCATCGCCGCGTCGGGGGCCTGGAAAGAAGGCCAGATTTAGTTTCGAGGTCTCCCGGGAGAGTATGCCCAAACACATCACCATGCTCAGATTGCTGCAGGAGGTGTGCAAACCTGAATGGATTTCTGAGCCGTTTTTGTAATGGCTTTGCAAGTGAAAATTTGAAAAAAAGGCTGGAAATTTTTGTTGGAGCTCAATAGAAAAGTACATATGAATTCCGAATGTGTTTCAGCCAGGGTGTGTGTGTGTGTGTGTGTGTGTGTGTGTGTGTGTGTGTGTGTGTGTGTGTGTGTGTGTGTGTGTGTGTGTGTGTGTGTGTAAAAACTCCCAGATTGGAAGCTGAATGTACAAACCAAATAAAAATCACTCACCCAGCATCGAAATGTCTCTGCCTTTATGAATTAATTTGTTCATTTTTGGAGTTCAAATAAACTTTTCCAATTGAAACTATTTAAAACAGTTTTTGCAAAGTTGGATGCAGTGACCCAAATTGAAATGTCATCTGGTGACTGAGATTTTAAAGTGCCACAGCAAATCCAGGTTTGATTTAGCACACAAAGCCCGTAAGTTTCCTTCAGGACAATGCCAAGAATTTAGAATATATAATTTTGGCAAAGAAAGGCTAAATGGACCATTAACTATCTTGGCAAGTTTTAGACTGGCCTAGCCACAGTGTTGACCTTGATTCTGTCTCCACTGCTTTCATCACACAAGTCTGTTTCTCTAGGGCCTATTGGAAAGAGAGTAAGAAAAGCAGGCTGTGCAAAGTGAGAAGATTGTAGTTGCTGTTGGGAGTATTTAGGCATACTTAGACTTCCTCAAAATCTAACTTTCGCTAATTAGTTTGGCATTTTGTAAATCCTAGGCACCTTCTTGCTTTGCATGGACTATTAGCATTAGGAAGCACGGCTTGGTTTCTCAAGTGCCTAGAAATGCTCCTTCATATTAATCATTCTTCATTCAAATGTTGCTTTGCAATGATGACCAAGAAGAAATGAAATTTTAAGCACAGTGCTGTTACTTTTTTTTAAATCACAGGATCGGTTTTTTTTTAAACCTTTAAATTATTTCTTCAAAATATTAATCAGGTTTCCACCTTTATTGAAGTTGTATAGTCCCAGATTAAAAAAAAAAAGAGGCTTTAAGATTAGATATTTGGATAATAGACAATTTGAGGCATTTATAAACTTTTTCTCTTGACAGGAAAGTCAAGTATTATTCAAGCAACAAAAAAGAATATTACACTAAAGTCTCTGTATTTTGTCGGAAGAGACATCTGAATTGACTACAATGCTTAATTCTTTTGCACTTTAAAACCACAGTATAACATATTATACACATGTTATATATTTTTATTTTACAAATATTTTATACATTCTTTTAATATATATAATTCATTCTTTTATTAAGGAAATGTATATTGAGCACCTAGTATATGCCAAAGACTTTTTAGCTGCAGGGGATACAAGAGTGAACAAAACTTCAAAGACCCTATGCTCATGAAGTTTGTATTTATTTTTCTTCCCCACCAGAATATGTTAGGTAGTGAAAAGCACTATGAGGAGAAATGGAGTAGTGTAGGGGGGTAGAGACTGAAATAGTTCTATTTTAGATATGGTGCTTAGGAAAAGTCTCTGACTAAGGGAAATTAGGGCAGAGTCTAAATGAAGAAAGGAGGTTGCCGTTCAGATAGTTGGGATGAAGAATATTATAGGCAGAAGGTGCTGTAAGTACAAAAGGCTCTGAGGGCAGAACTCTATTTGATGTGTTCGTAGACCAGCAAGAAGACACTGAGTAGAACAGGGTGAGGGAGGGGAAGTGTGCTAATACACAAGATTGGAGAAATGCTCTGGGGATGTGCCCTCAGATTTAGCAGGGACTGATACAGTTTTCAAGGAATCGATGTAAAACCCAACCTCAAATGAAGAGGAAGCCATTGGAGAGTTTCGAGCCAGAGCATAATATGATCTAAGTTAACCTTTAGAAAGAATCACTCTAGCTGCAGTAGGGAAGCTTAGACTATAGTTGATAAGACTAGACATGATGAGGGTAGTTTGAATGTTGTTATAGTAGGTTAGGTGAGAGATTATGGAAGCTGGGGGTAGGATGGTGGTAATTGAGGTGGTAAGAAGTGTTCAGAATTTTATTTATTTTTAAAGATTTTATTTTTATTTGAGAGAGAGAGAGAGCATAAGTGGGGGTAGGGGCAGAGGGAGAAGCAGGGCCCCCATTGAGCCAGGAGCCTATGCGGGACTCCATCCCAGGACCCTGGAATCATGATCTGAGCCAAAGGCAGTCGCTTAATCAACGGAGCCACCCAGGTGCCCCAGAAGTGCTCAGAATTTTAAACCTTGAGCCGGTAAGAGGTATTGATGAATGGTTGGGGCAAGTGGGTGAAACGGTTGTGTTTCAAATGAGTGAAAAAAGAATCAGATGTGACTCTGTGATTTGGGGCTGGACCAATTGGATGAAGAGTATTGCCATTTACTAAGATGGGAAAGAACAGGTTGAAGGAATAAGATTTGGGCTTCGGACATGATCTAAGGAGGAGACGCCTAGTAGACACCCAACTTCATAACATACCTCATAAACTGTTGATGGTGTGCTGTTTACAAAAGGAACTAATAATAACCCCTTTATGGTTACAAAGCATGTCCCCATAACTTACCTAATTTGAGTACTGTAATAACCTTGTGAATTATGCAAAGCAGCCTGTGAGGGACAATTTCCTGAGCTTTCACTTTCTTCTTGGCTGAGGCTATTTTTTTTTTCTATCTTCTGCTGAAGTATTTTCTTGCTCCAGTAAGAATTTCCTGGATTTGTTTCTGGGAAAGCTATGAAAGAACAAAGAATTTTAACATCTGGCTGATTTAAAATTACTGAAGTTCTGCCATATTCATTACAGTTTTGTAAGACTTCAACCAGAAATTAAAGATAAGTGCTAATCTACTCTTAATACAGATTATAAGCATCATCAACAATGTCAGCAATGTTAGAACTGCATTATAGATCAAGTCAAATAATAGTAATAATAGTGACCCCTAACATTTGAGTGCCTGCTTTCTCTGGGGCACTGTGCCGAGTGCTTATGTGTATTAAATCATTGACTCCACAGCATAATCCTCATTCTACAGAGGAAGTAGTTAAGCTATCGTGGTATTAGATAACTTTGCTCAAGATTCCAGAACGAAGGCAGGGCGGAATCAAGATTTGATTTGGTCTCAGAGCCAATGCTACCAGCCGCCTCATGCTGCCCGCTGGAGAGACTCAAGAGTAAAAGAGTGTTTGGGTTTAATAGTGGACAGTGAGGAAGTACAGTCAGAGAATACTTAATTGTTTGAAGGTATTAATTCATTAATCAGCATTTGAGTGCCTACTGTGCCCCAGTCAGCAGGATTAGCCCCAGAAACACTATGGTAGTTCTCGGGCTGGGAAAAGGGAGTAGAGAACGTAATGCCTGGAACAGGAAGCAAGACTCAGGAAAGATTTGGATCCTTTTATTTTATTTAATTTTAGCATAGTGAATATCTAGGCATGTTTATATAATGAAGAGAAGGAAGTGTGTACGGGGTTGTTTGGAGACTCATTATAGACATTGATCTATCAGCTCTTAGAGAGTGGTAATTTTCAGTAATAATAGTTCCCTGACATTCAGAATTTTTGAAGTTTTAGTAACATAGATGTTACATACAAATCAGAGTCCTAGAAATTTGGCATTTATGTGATTAATATGACCATCCCTGAAAGCTAAATTCAGGGGGAAGCTTACTTTTTACTGAATTAGCTGTCCTGGATGTCCACATTGATTAGATTTCTGCTTAGCGTTTTGTAAAAACAATTTCAATATAACCTTCTTTCTACTCCATCATTCATGTCTTCTTCCTTACTATTTTTATGCAAACTGGTTTACAATTATTGAGGGATATTTTATCAAAGGTGTTTTTTCCAAGGCCCCCCAAAATCCAACTCATAAACATTAGGTGGGCTTATAAATTCATGCTTTATCTATTTCCTTATTTATCTAGCTTTTGCCTATATTCTAAGAGCAGGCATATAACCATTAAAAAAAGGTTTGTATAACTTAAAAATGACAGGATCTCTATGGGCTACCTTGTTTTTCATACGAAGGGTGTTGTTTCAAACGAGGGCATGGAAACCAGTAAGTATTGGCTGCTGTTTTTGTTGAACACCTTCCAGAAGTTTTCAACTGAAGACTCTATGCACTGTAGTTCTTTCAACAGAGAGCTGACTGATATTTGAAGAAGTTTTTCATTTCTCCAAGAAGAATATAATGTATCTTCCTCAAGCTTCACTTTTACTCTTAAATACAGTTATTTTTATTTGTGGAGAAGTTATACAAGGTAACTGTGTACATCATTCTAAGGTAAGAATTTTAGCAATATTATTTTAGCTAGGAAGTATGGTTATATTGTTTTCAAGATACATATTAAAAGTTTGAAAATATTAATTGTAGTACCCAATGTAATTATGGAAAGATTAAAGTGTTTATTTAGAATGCTGAGACTCTGCTTAAATGATATTATTTTTAAACTTAGGAAACCATAAACTGAGGATTGTCACTTAACACATTTCTAATGAAAAAAATTTTAAAGAAATTACAGGCCTAGGTTAAAAACTAGCCAGCAACTTTCAGGTTAACTTTGATAATGAAATAGCTGATAGGTATAAAAAAATTCACTTTGCTGTTTAAAAAAATGAGTATTCTATAAGCGTTTATATTTCAAATACAGTCTTGTGAGTGGTTACCTAGGAAATTAGAAACTTTTATTTAAAACAATGTCAGTGTGACAGCTAATAAAGTATATGCAGTACTCTAAGTAGATGGGGATTTGAATCTGTACATATTCAAATATTGATTTATAATTTAAAATATTTTACAATGTATTTACCATGGTATCAATACCAAATTCAAAGTTCCAAGGTTGAATAAAGAATAAATTTTAGGAGAGCCACACAAATATTAATAATACAATTCTCTAAAATATTAAAAATGTAAAAACCTTATTTTTTTAGAGCTGAAAAAATATGGTTGTCACCTAGGTTTTTGAAAACATCAGTATGCCAATTATTACAAGAGGAGAGGGGAAAGAGCAAGAAGTTAAAAATAGGTCAATGTAACAAAATGCCAGGGTCTTTTGGGGGCAAATATCTTTTATAATATGATTAGCTCTTTACCTTTTTCTCAATATCCAGGTCAAAGGGAGGTAAAGCTTGTTACTATTTTCTTTTAATAACATTTATTTAAATCTATGTGACTTCTACCAAAGAATGTTTTCATATCGGAAAACCAGTATTTACCAACAGAAATCAATACATTTGGAATGGCAGCTGTATAGTTGGCTTTCCAAGAAGACTTCTGTTGTTGATTTTGCAAAATTCCGTGCTTTTTTACTATTGTCACTGATACCTTTCAAACCAATGAGTACTTGATCTTTCACATCTGTAAATAGCTTAGTTTCTACAAAAGCAACAAGCCTTCCACACATACCCACCCCTCCCGCCCCCGATTCCTAATAGGTTGCTGGCAGAAAGCCCATTTGGCTTAGAAGTGTAGATATCTCAGGGAACCTTCCGAGTCCTGGTCAAGGAACTTCAGATTGCCAGATAGATGCCTGGAGCAGGGAAGGCTGGGTGCTGGATCAGACACCGAATGGGCTAAAGTTCAAGGTCAAGGCCACGGAGCCACTAATGGAAAGTAGACCCTAAATATATCCCTCAGGAATTGGAGAAGAAGAAGGGAGAGCAAAAATATTGAATTAACATATACTTTTTATTCTTACCTAAAACTTACCCATAAGGTTTACTTGTGGAAGTTTGACTAACCAGTTCATTGTTTTTTTTCTCTTCTAACGATCATCCTTGTGTACGTCCTGAAATTTCATCTTTTCCATGCACTCTTCTTATTATGTATTATGTATAGAACATACTTCATATATTATTTTCTTATTTCTATTTTTTTAATGTAAAGGATTCTCCAGCAGTTAATGTTGTAGAAGACGTATCTAATGCAAAAGATGAGAGTAAAAGTAATGATACTGTTTATAAGGAAGACTGTGAGGAGTCATGTGATGGTAAAATTAAAATTACGCGAGAAGAAAAACATTTTATGTGTAGTAAGTATTAAAAATGACCACAATTATAAGGGTATATGATTTATTATTTCTAGGGTATACATAGAAGGAAATAGGCCTTAGCTTTGTTTGGGTCATTTTTTAAAAATTTAAACTCAATTAGCATCATTAGTTTCAGATGTAGTGTTCAATAATTCATCAGTTGCAAGTAACACCCAGTGCTCATCACATCACATGCCCTCCTTGATGTGTTTGGGTCATTTTATATGTATGTTGATCATCCTAGGCCAGAGGTTTTCTGTGTTTGGCACATGGTAGGTGCTTAGTAAATATTTGGTGAATAAATGAATGAATCCTTCTTATACACAGCCCTGCGGCATCTGCTGCCCACCGAGGGCAGAGGGCCCTGAGAGCTGTGTTTTATCAATCCACCAATGGCTATTTTTGATCTTCCCTCTGAGCCACTAGGAAATTGCACCTTAGTTTTGAGGAGGGAATCCATTAATACTGAATAGCTGCTACAACAAGTATAATACAAATTCATAGCCGATTTATGTAGCAAAGCATAAGAACAAATGGTCAAAGTCTTGATTTTTGTTTAAAACTATTCAGTGACAGCGCAGGAATTTTCATGGTCTATTACAAGCACATGGTGGGCAAGATAAAGAAGGGGGATCGGAGAGGGAGGGGGTGATGCTCTAGTCTAGCTCTTACAGGGTGGACGTCCTGGCCAAATTATGTGCTTAATTCTATGTGCAACACGAGCACCTCTGGTTTCTCAGGCCGGTGGGTGCCCCGTGGGTACTGTCCCTTAAGACAGATGTCTAAATCCGGAGGAATCTAACAGAAAGCGAGAGACTGAAAGTGAAAAAGAGGGATGTAGCTGGGTGGGGTCGGTTTTAAGATATCGAGGGTTATTACGTAATTCTGCTGTGAGAGTGAAAATTAGAGAGAATCTTTTGAAGAATACTATGTAGATGCTTCTGTTAGAAAAGGCACATCTCTATAATTGGCCTGGGAAACACAACATAGTGGATGGTTAGTTCCTGATTTTGAGGGTTGTGTCGTAGAGAATGTCTTGGGTATAAGAAGTACAGACTGAAACATCCAGGGACACCACGGGAGCCTGCTCTCCAACGATTTGGGTGATCTGTACTGCTCTGGCAACACTTCTAAGAATACAACTGCTTTAAAATAAAAAAAAAATTTTTTTAAAGAAAAACGTATAGTAAAAGTTCAATCAGAAACCAGCCAACCGAAACTTTGACTAAGACTTATTGTGTATATGTGTGTTTGCTATTTGCTTATATAAAAATATACAGCAGTAATAGAACAAACTAAGAGAAATATTTATTTTGAAAATTAACTTGCATGATATGGATTATTGCCTTTTACTTTCTTATATGGTAAGAATTGAGGACTTCTGGACCTCCTGCTTTTGTATCTCTCATCTTATGAAGTCAGAATTAATATTCAGAATATTGTCTCTCTGTTACATGAGATTAAATTATTTGGGGGTCATCTAAGCTATTGGAAAGCATAGTTTCATTAAGAAGTGTTAAGACAGTTATTTTCTTGGTTAAACAAAAGTTAAACTAACTGGAGTATTTAGATAGATTGAGATATTATTGTGTCTACATATTTATCCAAAATCATGTAAAATTCATGATTTTTCACTCTATTTTCTCTAACAATCTAATATTTAGCCAACACTTTTTATTATGATTTAAGGAAACTTGCAAAATTCTATTGTTTCCTACACCCGAAATACCAAAAAGCTGCTAAGAAATATGATGGACGAGCAACAAACTTCCTTGGATTATTTATCCAATCAGGTATGGATCTGTTCTCTTGCGTCGTTACTGCACATATTCATCGATATGGTTGGAGGCACAGCTATTTCATTTTGCACTGTGGTCACATCCAGGCGTGTGTTTAGGGCCTACTCTGTTAGGGGCATCATAGCAAGCCTCAGGCAGACACAAAGCTGCTTGGACCTGGTGCTGGTGAGGTGGTGGGTGTAAGGGGACAACTGACTGAAAGACGCAGGCCCTAAGTGGCGCCCACCAGGAGCCCCGGTGTGTGAGGGGGAGCTGGAAGGAACAGGTTGGCGGCCTGCAAGGCTGCTCACTGCCCAGGGGGCAGGTGGGAGCCACACCTGCAGGGACCCTGTGCTGCTCCTTTGCAGCCTTGCTGTAGGGGTGAGGGGCGCAGTGGGTGGGGGGGCAGTGGGCATTATTACATATTGCAGAGCTGGGTTTGTAAGAGGCTCGGGGACGCCAGCTATAGAATTCAGGGGAAGGGGTTTTGTTCGAATATAAAGTGCTTAAAGGTGTGCCTGTGTGTTTAGGTTAACGAGCTCATGAACCGGGTTCTCCTTCTGACCACAGAAGTTCTCAGAAAGCACCTGGACCCTTTTCCCCACAGGCCGGTTCAGTCACATGGTGAGAACTTTGCTGTTTCAGACTTTTCGTTCTTGTCTTTAATTGCTTCAGATTTTCCCGCACGACTTGGTGCCTTTAGGGGTTTTGTTTATAAAATACAGCTATTATCTAACGGACTGGAGGAGTCCTACCTGCCACTGGGCAGACTTCAACACGGACAAATGTGGTTTCCTAAGTCGGGAAGGTTTTTGAGCCTCTGAAGGCCATGCCGTATCAAATGTACATCCTCAATTTGTTGCAAACCGCATGGTTTTATGTACGTTGTTTCTGGGCTGACCTACATTTTATTCATGACTAATCTTCAGTTAGAAGAAAAGAAGGTTTCAGAGTTCTTTCCACCTGTGGAGTATTTTTGATATGTTCCAAATATTTCAAATTGGAACACAAAATTTGAAAAGAAAAACTTAAGACAGAAATAAAGTGGAATTTAGAGCTTTTTGTATAAAAATACAGTGTAGTAGTTCCCAGAGGCTTGGGTTTCTAAGGAAAATACCGCATCATGTCTTACAAATGTGAATGAATACCAAAGAGCTCCAAGTAAATAAATATGATTGAGGGCCTAGGGTATGACCTTTCTTCCTTACAAAGGGAAGGAAATAAACAATTACTGAGAATCTCCTAAGTGTCAGGTGTAAGACAGGCACTTGCGTATGTTATTTTATTTTAAATCATTTTATTGCAGCTCCTGTAGTTAGGAGCGTGGGCGCGGAGGCCGGACCGCCCGCCTTCCACTAACTCATGCCATTTCCTTATCAGCAAACTGATGATGCACTTACCTCCTACAGTTGTTGCAAGGGTTCTATGACCAAGTGCGTGAAAAGCTCTTCAAATAGTGCCTAATGCACAGTAAGACAATATGAGGCTTTGCTGTGATGATGATCATCATCAGAGGAGGAATATGCAGCCCAGGAAAATCTAAAGAATGTGTGCACGTTTATTTGGATGGTGATAGCAAAGCGTGTATTCCAACCCAGATCGATTCTTTCTTGTGAACTCTTATCAAACCTCCTTGCGTCCAAGGTTCTATAAGAATGTCTCAGCAATTCAGAACAAAGGCAACAAACCCATTATCTTCTGGAGAAAAAGGGGGAAGCAAACAATCTTTAACAGATAACTTTTTGTAGACATTTTCTGCATATGTGTGCTTTATATAGCGCCTCACTAAGTAATCACCAGAATAACACTATAAAGTAGGCAGTATTGTTACAATGATGGAAGAAGACAAGTGGTTGAGGAGCCTAGCTAAGGGTTCTCGGCTGCTGAGGAGTAGGGCTAGGACTCTAACACAGGCTGCTGGTCTGGAGTCAAAGGCTCGCATGTGTTTGTTTCTCCGGGTAATTAACAATGTAAGGGTTGCATTTATTTTATTACATTTATAAAAGATAACACAAAGTGTCTTAGAATAAAATGTAATATCCATATATCCAAATAATATGCTTACAACACCCTGGGAAGTGGGATGCTTTGGAGAAGGTGATTACAGGGTGCTACAGTTCTAACTATTGGCCGCAGAGCAGGCTCTGGCCTCAAGCATAATTTCTTTTTGGTGCAGAAAGTGATTTTCCCGTCCTCTCCCTTTGGCTCTTGTAACGGCGCTTCCCAACTAGAGTCTCTGAAGTTTCCAGTAGTCAAGGGTGTGTCACTTGTCATTAATCTACTTTGGGTAGATTATTGTATGGTAGATTATTATCATTTGGTTTTCTCCTTCCCATTCATATAGATTTCCTTTACACATTATGCCCCCAAAATAAGCCTAGATTCAGGAAAGAGCATTATTTATTGGGTGAGAGAATGCATAACTATAAAATCTATTAAATAAATGTGGATCCCAAAAGGAACATTTAAGCAGTATGGAGTACTAATCAGTAACAGTGATGTTACTAGTGAAGGTTTATTGCAACAAGAATTCCTTAATCCCATTTCTTGCGTGTGTTTTCTCCTGATTTCTAAAATCGAGATCATTTTTCATTTCTAAGAGGTTAAAATCATCATATCGCTAATGGAAATTATAATTTCAGAGAGCACTGTCAGATCTCTACAGTAAAATGATTAAGTCTTAAATACACACTTGAAAATATCCTAACTAACTGATTTTACTTTTCTAGGTTTAGATTGTACTGACATTAAAAATACCATTGGCTCTGTCACCAAAACACCAAGTGGTTTATACATAATCTACCCGGAAGGATCTAGTTACCCGTTTGAGGTAAAGTTTTCCCTTATCATATGAAACAGGACAAGCAGCCAATCTACTTAATTAATATTAAAAATTCAATTGTTTTAATATTTTTTCTTGAAATTTTTAATATAAATGGGTAGAAGTTCCAGTTTCAAAATTTTGGTTTTCTGAAATTCTTTGCCCAAACCATGAACCTGTAAAACAGCTTGAGAGTTTTTCATTTTTTCACTTTTCCATTTGAGGTTTCATGTTTATACTCTTTGAAGTAAATCCATTTGGTGTAAGAGCTTATATTATCTTTACAGTGGGCAGAAATATGCATATAAATGCTTGCTTTAATTAGCTTGTGGATATTAGAAAGTAGTGGGGTGCTCTGCCTTGGAACTTGCTAAAAAAACTTTGATTTCCCTTCCTATACATGAAGGTGACAGATGGTTTTATGTGATTATGTAAGAAATTAATAATTACAAAAAACCTTTCACTGAAGTATGAGACAGATTAAGAAAACCTTTTTTAAAATTAAAACCATTTTTAAACTGAATAAGATAAATTACGCTCATGTCTATCTTTAGTATCCTATGCTATGATTTCTGGAAGAAATTTCTATCAGAAATTACTGTTATTGACAGGATATATATAATATATTATAATATTAACCTAGGAATAGTACATATACAATAACATATAAATTATTTATACATAATTTTTTCTGTTCACTCTTTTGTGCATAAGAAAGTTTATGATGTCACTATCACATCTTATTGATAATCTCATTAAACAATAACATAATTTGTCTCCTGAGTAGATACTACCAGTTTCTCATCCTGAAGTTATTAAATTATTTATTTATTTCTAACATTATTTTCTCATCTATTGACAAGATGTCAAAAAATTGGGGTTTAGATGAGAAATAATTTTAAAATTACCTAACTTTCTTCACCTACAGATTCAAAAATGAGCCTGAACATACGAGGAGAGGGAAGGCTTCTGATTTTGTCACGAGTGGGATGCATAATGACCTTCTCAAGCTGTGGGAAGGTGTTTGTTACCTAACTTCCTCCAGGCTGCCTTTCTCCGTGTGCAGGGAGTTTCGGATGGGGATGCTGGCTTAGATTTTCTCCCCATGTCACTTCTCGGGGTCCCTCCAGCTGTCCTCTTAGGGGCATTTAGAGGTGCAGCTAGAGACACCTGCCGAGGTAGGGCACGGATCGCACCATTCTGTCTGCAGAGCCCAGTCTGAACACAGGCCTTTCAGGCTTTTGGAGAAAAGAGTAATTGAAGACAGGTACATGGGCATATTTAATGAACACTTTAAAAAATCAGTGTTTTCATTCAAAGGAAAAGTGAATTTGCAGATACCTCAGGCTGCTACATCAGACTGGTAGCACTACCACTCAACTGAAAAATATCCATGGGGCTGAGGGTTACGAGCATAGAACACATGTATGTAAATGGATTACTGACACAGGGAACTGTAATTAGCTTAGCTGCAGGTTTGTCTTAAAATAAACAGCATTATTTCTAGAGATTGACATTTGAATATATGAATAGCATACAACTGCGTTGAAACTTTCAGTGGAACTGTCTTAGCTTTCTCTGGGCTTAAGGATGAAGCATGAGCTTTATGTCAATGAATGAAAATGATAGTATATGATTTTTATCTTTTCTGGGTCTGTCTTAGGTAATGTGTGACATGGATTACCGAGGAGGTGGATGGACCGTGATACAGAAGAGGGTTGATGGGCTCATTGATTTCCAAAGGCTGTGGTGTGATTATCTGGATGGATTTGGCGACCTTTTAGGTCAAATCTTATTTCTCCTCTTTTTTTCTTCTTTTTGGCATGACACCTATGGACTGTTTCTCTGTAGGTCACATCACAAGCAAAAACAGCAAATCCTCTCTCAAATTACTTTCTCTTCATTTCTATTACTTAGAACGAGTGGGTCTTGGGTTGGGATCTGGAAATCCTTATCTTTAGATATGTGTTGAAATGGGGTTGAGTGAAAGTTCTAACCTGGGTAATTATTAAGCATTTACTGTGTACCTAGCAGAATTCTGGTAGATGCTCAACAACTATTTGTAGAATGAAACACTGAATGGGTGGGCAGGGTTGTCATGAACCTTGCAACGCTTGATGTGTGTGGTATGTCTCCGCGAATGGAGAATTGAGGTGCACAGTGGTACAAATTCAAATCACGTGACCTGGGAGTAGTATTTTATAAAAATTTGTGAAGTCTGTTCACATAATTGCCGCATGACAGCATTACCTTTGCCAGCAAATAGGAATGCCAGTATTTCTGACCACTGCAGAATTTGAAGTTTGTTGGAAGTTTTGCAGGCGATTTTGATCATTTTCATGATGTTATTTTAAGTTACTGTTGTTTTAATTTAAAAGCTTTAACATCCCTTGATAACATCGTCCAAGGATTTAGTAAGCAGGGGTGTTAGTTGTTTTGCTACAATCCTGCCTGCATGCTAATGATTTTAGAAAGCACAGGACATGTAATGAAGTGTTACAAAGGCGGCTGGACAGATGCCATGTCATGGAGCACAGTTAATATAGTGTATTTTCCCAGCATTACCTCTAATTTTCTGGCAAGTGCTACCTCCTAATTTCAGTAGTCATAGATCTACAGGTTCTGAATTGCCATCCTTCTCACTTGATGCTTATTTCTACCGGGAAATTATCTGAGTTTTGAGACAAAGGTCTTCAGGCAGGTATATTTCATGTGAACAGACTGTACTTGGTATAGTTTAAAAAATAAACTTGGGATTAAGGAAAATATATTGTTAATTCAAATTAGGGGCTGGGGAGAGGGGCAAGATGGCGAAGACACTTATAATGGAGTGTCATAGACTGGAGACACCAAGTGGACCCCCTTCCTGTCTCTTCTTCGGGGTAATTTCCACTCCTGCATGGGTGTGCAGTTAGAGCGCCCCGTCAGCCCTGAGGGGAACGTGGTGCCCTAGCTAGAGTTGCAACCGCGTGAATGCTGTCACTCTGTCCCCCAACTCGCCAACTCTCGGAAGTTTGTTTCCACTAGACCCGTCCTTCCCTCAGTCATCTCAGGGTGCAGCTGGGGGAATGTACGTTAGAGCAGAGGCTGTGCCAAGGTGGGCAGGGGGAGGCTCGAAGCCAGCAGCTAGAACATGCAAGGAGCATGCAGTCCCAACCCTGTTTCCTAATTCATCCTGGAATTCATTTTCATTCATCACATGTCATGACATGTTTGTTTGTAGGTAGCTGACACTCTGCATTCTAATGAAGAAATGCTTATTCACAGGGCATCATTCTGAAAGACAAAAAAAAAATAATTTCAACTGAGCATTTTCAGGAAATGTTTCTTTAGGAGCTGCTGATTTGGAGGTTAAAACTCTTAACATTTATGAGCACACATCATTTTGTTACCTGCCATTATATTTCAACAGCTTCTTTGTTGACATACCTTGAGGTAAATCTTGAAATTTTAGTTAGTCGTTAAATGAATTTTTGAATTTATTTTGGTGAGAGTAAAAATAAAACAGTCTAGTTACCCCAGGCTGGTGAAGTAGAAGGGGGAAGACTACATATATGTGTGTGTGTGTAGGTGTATATACATGCTTGTATACGTATGTACACACACATACAAATAATACATATGTATATATGTATATATATATTTTGTAAATTAGGCAAACACTGATAATTTGAGTGAGGGCTATCTAGTCTCTCAAATAATTTATGTGAGACATTTCAGTGTTAAAACTAAACAACACCAAACACTCAATAATAAAGGGTTATTCTAAGTTGTATTAAAATATGTTGAAACACTTTTTTTTTTAACAGGTGAATTTTGGCTAGGACTAAAAAAGATTTTTTATATAGTAAATCAGAAAAATACCAGTTTTATGCTGTATATTGCATTGGAATCTGAAGATGACACATTTGCTTATGCATCATATGATAACTTTTGGCTAGAAGATGAAACAAGATTTTTTAAGATGCACTTAGGACGGTATTCAGGAAATGCTGGTAAGTTTTTTATTCCCCAAATTATGCAGGATATTTAAATATAGCTTAGTCAATATTAGGTGAAGATAAAGTAATGCGTTTCTCTTGGTCTAGGACACATGACTGATATTTTTGAAGCCCTGCTATGATCATTGAACCATCTCGTGATTTTGAAGAGCTTATATTCTTTAAAACTATTTTCCATGTGTAATTGCAATTGACTCTTTAGAAGGAGAGTCTATGGGGCAGGCTGGGAAGGAATTGCTGACATTTTCATGTTATGAGAGGTTGGCATTTAGAAATTATAGAATGTTAGAGCTGATCTCTCTTCTTCTCACTTCCCAGCTGAAGGAACCTAAGATTAAGGGACTTGCCCACAAGTCCCAGCTCATCACACATGAGCCAGGGCAAGGAGCCAGGTTGATAGAACAGCCAGTTAAGTGGGTATTTTTTTTCACTATACCTTGTTTCATCTACTCATTTCCAAATAAATGTAATTTTTAAGAAAGTCAAAATACATCATGTTAAATTTATAATTTGATGCTGAAAAGTATTAAATTTGAGTTAATACCAAATTCAACTCTCCTATTGTTGCTCATCATGGCACTTGTTTATTGTGTATATTTATGAGTGAGATATGTTCCTAGTTCTTTAACTGAGTACAATATAGAGGGAGGATAAAGAAAACCAAAAGCTTGGAATACTGAATACTGGCAGAGCTTTGGTGATTTAAGAGAGGGAGAGAAGGATCCCAATCGATTGCAACTAGAAAATCTTCATGGAAGGGTAGTTTCTAACAAGAAGTAAATGTTAGATTTAACGTGGAAGGTTTTTTGAAAGTATATACTACAGCAGAGCTGGATTCAGTCAGTTTGGGCCCAGGTATTTATATCCAAAGATGGAGATGTCAGCATTCTTATAGTTGAGAACCACTAATCTGTACTTGGAGGAAGGGACAGGCTTCTGGCCAATGAATGTTGGCAAAGAGAACGGCTTGAGCCAAGATACAGCGGGAGGAAAATGGCTGAGCGTGAAGAGGTGTCGGGTAATGTTGGAGTCCCTGACATCCGAGGGGGCTTAGCCTTGGGATATTAGGTGAAGGTCTGAAATTCCAATCCTGGTGTATAGGGAAAATTTTCGAGAGTTACAATGTGTGATTTTTAATGCTGCATCTATAAAAGTGGAAAGAACTATCTCAATATGGAACATATTCTGTTAGGAAATGTTTGTGTGGGTTTCTCTCTTGGAGTAGGATCTAGAGGATACGATTTATAATATGGTGCAAGTGTTTTCACCACAGAGCCCTCAGACTTTGCCCTCAGAAAATACTCTGCATTTTCCCAGTAAGGTGAAGTAACTTTCAACAGATGATCACATAATACAATCAAGATAAAGAAAAGTCGTCAGTAGAACATAAAGATAAAAACAGATAAAACCAGGGGGTTAAGTGTGATCAGGTGCATGGTAGAGGTGAATTGCAAATTTGATTTTGACCTCAGAGCAAAAATAGAAATATGAAATTTGAACATTTGAACAACACAGTTGTTCCAGGAGGACAAATATTCTTGATTCTAAAACTTGAGAGAGCTTCATTTGGGTTCTCAGAGAAAACAGTGCTGTGTTCTAAGTAGACTCTCACAGGAAACATGGCAGTGAGTTTTATTGGGCTAGGTCTTAAAAATAGACTTATGCATTATATTGTAGTATTATTTTTTAAGGATTTTATTTGTAAGTCATCTCTACACCCAACGTGGGACTCGAAGCTACAATGCCGAGATCAAGAGTCGCATGCTCCACCGACTGAGCCAGCCAGACACCCCCTATGCACTGTATTTTAAGAATCATTTATTAAATACAACCCAGGGAGGAGCCCATATAACATATAACCGTTCTGGTGGTTGGTCTTTGTCCAGAGAAACTATCTGTGGAGGAATCATATGATTTAGGCAATGTTCCTTAAGTGTTGTCTCTCATCCGAACTTCTGTGTGGGTGCTGACAATTATCTTCTCCCTGCAAATCCCTGCAATGTGGGCATTTCATTTCCTGTGAAGTGTAGGGTAAGAGGCTTTAATAACCAGCAGAGCTGGGGTATAGGATGAGCCACTACCACTTAGGAAATTCTCCAGGCTCCTCAAAGACCCAAACATTCGGAACATAATGAAACAAATGTGGGCTTTGGATTCCTCAAAGATTTTGCATAGCTTCACTTTAAGTCAGTGTTTCAAACAGATTAGCAAAGTTTTTTTTTTTAGAGATTTATTTATTTATTTTAGAGAGACTGAGAGAGAGAGTGTGCACATGCATGTGTGTGTGGCATGGGGGGGCAGAGAGAGAATCTCCAGCAGACTCCCCACTGAGTGCAGAGCCCAATGTAGGGCTCCATTTCATGACCCTGAGATCAGGACCTGAGTGAAAGCAAGAGTCAGACGCTCAACGGACTGTGCCGCCCAGCGCCCCAGATTAGCGAAGTTGACCTGCAGGTGTGATCTCATGTAAGGGACTAATTAGAACCTTCTGTTTATACGGTTTTAGTAAAATAGGGCATGGCTTCTGCCCCTGCTACTTACTTACGTGGGCTCCTTGGCCAAGATGCTCACTCTGAGGTTTTGGTGCCTATCAGGGATACCATACATGAACATCAGCCATTTAAAAATGGTTTTCCTTCAACTCCTCTCCATGTGTTGTGTGGGGAGCCATGAAGAAAAGGCACACCTCGGTAGTGTAGCTGATGGCATGCTGGAAGCAACTGGGTGTTTTATACCAACCTGGTGGCCCCTAAATAAAACCCAACAACTTGTGCATTTACAGATGGAAGCATCTGAAAGGTGGCAGCAACCTTTCCAGCCAAGCGATGGAGACTGGTAGAGGCATGAACACTTATTCTGTACTCTGTATTATTATTACATAGACATTCTTCTTTTCCCTATTACCATATTACCCTTCCCTATTACCATATTACCCTTCCCCAAAGTATGACGGGTTTGTACAGCATCATTTTTGGCCTAAATTATCTGATTCTGTCTACACAGCCAAATTTCCGTTTGGACTGTGATTTTACACCAAATATCCACTTAACGATGCCTATCATGCTGAGGAATTCATTTCCAGGTTCTGCTATATTGCAATCTGGAGGAGAGATTTTAATACGATACCTAGTAGAAAATAACCGAAACCTTAGCTCTAGATGCGAAGCTTTATAACAACAGATTTGGCAAAGGTCAATTAAATTTACAAAAAGTGCCTTTTAAATGTACCCATGTAAAAAAAATCTGTTTTACCCAGGTGATGCTTTCCGGGGCTTCAGAAAAGAAGAAAACCAAAATGCAATGCCTTTCAGCACATCAGATGTGGATAATGATGGGTGTCGCCCCGCATGCCTAGTCCGGGGTCAGTCCGTGAAAAGCTGTAGTCACCTGAGTAACAACACCGGCTGGTGGTTCAACCAGTGTGGTCTAGCGAACCTAAACGGCATTCATCACTTCCCTGGAAAATTGCTTGCAACTGGAATCCAATGGGGCACATGGACCAAAAACAACGCACCTATCAGGATTAAATCTGTTTCAATGAAGATTAGAAGAACTTACAATCCATATTTTAAGTAATCTCCTTTTAAATTGTAGTGTGTGTTCCACAGTTATTTTTGATAATATAGAAGGGATTTTACATAGTTTCTCTTTTTACTCTTTCAAACCTTTTAGCCAAAATTTAACTATAGATGACATCTAGGTGTTAAGGGTTTAATTAGAAATCTTTACTTTTGTAGAGTTTTATAAAACATGGCTCAGTGTATGCTTTTACTACTAAGCACATTAACAATATGTAATAAAATTTGTTTTAAGTAAATTGCACCTTGTCTTCCTGGAGTCTGTTGTCCTTTCAAAGAATTGTCCCTTCTCTTCAAAGAACATGTATTATAGTAGGAATATTGTTAGGAAAATTGAAGAGAACATTATACTTATTTCCATATTCATTAGAAATGGTCAACTCTATAATATACAGATAATTTCTATTGAAGACCATTACAAGGAATAACTGTGCAGATTAATATACACATGGTTTAAATACTTTACTATTTCCAGGTGATTCCACAATATTTTACAGGTAATAAGAGTTTGCTGCACCAAGAAAGTCCTTTTTTCTACATTTTATTGTGGTAATTTTATTCTTGTTTGTAATAAATGTACTGTACATTTATATCCTTTTATCCCATATTAAACCGGCGAGAATGGTAGGAACTTCTTTAAGTGAGGGACAACAGAGAAACAGCCATGACTCAGTGGTCTAGAGGCAGCTCTTGGAACAAGCCTGTCCCCTCCACTTTTTCCACTAAGTTGGAAAGAGTTGGAATGGCAAGTATTCCTTGGGAAAACAGCAGGGAACATCCTGAGCCAAGTGTCAGTCATTGATCAAAAAGATGAGGGATTATGCTAAGTGAAATAAGTCAAGCAGAGAAAGTCAATTATCATATGGTTTCACTTATTTGTGGAACAAGGAACAGCATGGAGGACATTAGGAGAAGGAAGGGAAAAATGAAAGAAGGGAAACTGGAGGGAGAGACGAACCACGAGAGACGATGGACTCTGAGAAACAAACTGAGGGTTCTAGAGGGGAGGGGGTGGGGGGATGGGTTAGCCCGGTGATGGGTATTAAGGAGGGCACATTCTGCGTGGAGCACTGGGTATTATACGCAAACAATGGATCATGGAACACTACATCAAAAACTAATGATGTAATGTATGGTGATTAACATAACATTAAAAAAAAAGACAAGGGAGACAAGAACCAGTATTGAACTGAAAAGTACGTTGTCCAGAGTTAGGGTGATACACTGAGGTAGGAAGAAGACTGAGTTACAAATACATGTGAGGATGTAGATCAAGGGGAGACATCAGCCCAGGTAGGGCTGAGCTTGATCAAAATGGAGAATCTGATCTGAGCTCAGGGATGGGCAAAAATGGCAGGGTCACCGTGCAAAATTGCTTTCGCTTTGATCGCCTCTCAAAGCTGTGAACAGATCACATCCAGGATTTGCACAGGGTCAGGTTGCACGTGGGGGAACATGGTTCCCTGTGGCCTCCATGCATTTCATGGAGGCACCGTTGAGGATCTGTGTCTTGGCAGTGGAGGAAGATGTCTACCAGGTCGGAGGAACATAGAATGGCTAAGGGGCAATGGCCCCCAGGAAGCCTTGTGAGAAGCTGCAAAGTATCAAGAGGCCTTAGGCCCCGTTGTGAAGGAGAAGGCATATTTTGGTTAATAATCCTGAGCTCAAGGCTCCCAGAAATGAGGCGACCTGAGCCTTGGGAGAAGCTAAGCGATCAGGACAACTGTTCCTTTTTTGCTATCTACTCTCCTGACAGCCCACACGCATCCCCAGCAGTGGGCAGGGAAGGCCGTGCTATAGTTCATGGTCTGAACAGCATCATCACAGATCATCCTTTCAGGCTCTGAGGGCTGCCCCAGAGAAATGGTCCCCTGTGAACACACACACTGAAACAAATTCAATAAATACAAATAAAAATTCTTTCATCAACTTACACCTTCCTTGTTAGTAAACGCTGAAACAGTGTCTGGTTAGAAATCAAAAGAAAAATATGCAGACCCAGAGGCTTCTCTCTCTATAGCAGCATATGTATTAATTATAAATAGGAAAAGCTTAGCAGGCATGACAACTTTGAGAACTAGAGTACTTAGAAGCAGGCTAGAAACAAGCTGAAATCTGTTTAAGCATAATTACAAAACATCACCGATGCATCTAATACATTCATTCTCTGTGTTTCCTGTGAAAGTGCAAGTTAAGAAGTCAAATGCTTGGTTTGTGATGCTTGAGAGTTCGGTGCATTCCCGGCTGGGAGTAAGACCTGGGGCACTGCATTTTCCAGTATTGCCCAAGCCCTTCATACTTCAGAGGTCGGCTCCTGAAACCAAGACAAATGGTAAAATGAGAACTTTGATCTTTTTTTTTGTAAGTCACACAAATTTCTGAGAAACATATCTGAAAACATATTTAATTTACATCTTTAACAATACTGCAATTTCACACTTGGATGGAAGTTTTGTTACCAAATACATTTTTGGGGGTAAAATTCCATAAATGTCTCAAAATAAGACTCCTAAAACTGGCCAAATATTCAAGCAGTAAACAGACTTAGTATCATAAATGAGAAGTATGAAAGCAGCTGATAATCTGAAAATTAAGGACTTTATTCGGCGTTCTACCATCTGGACACAGGACCTGAATTAAACTTCCATTTTAAATGAGTATGGGTATAACAGACATGGATTTCTCATACTGCAACTATCTCAGCTCCAATGTGCTAATCCAGTCAGCGCCCTGCCAGGCATCCGCGAGCCCGGGGTGTCCACATGTGCCTGGCCCGGGACGCAGACGTATGCACCAGCCGCCACAGGACAGCTCAGGCTGCCCTATGTCCCTGTGGATGCTCGGCTGGAGGCGACTCGCAGAGCCACCACTGAGCTTCAGAGGAAGACACCAGGCAGAAAAATGATCTATGTCTGCCCTCCACAACAGCGAGGAAGAATTAGTCAGCTCTGTTTACTCTGTGTGTGTTAAAGTCCTTCGCTGCTTTTCTGTCCAGCCAGGTGGCCTGCAGCCATCCTGTGACGACCGGGACTGACCCCAGAGCCTCTTCCTTGCAGAGTCTGGATCACCGTTCCTCAGCTCTCGCCCCTTCTCCTAGGACACAGGGGGTCCTGAAGGAAAAGTCAACTGGATCCCCTCCCACCCAAACACTAACAAACAAAAACTAAAGTTAGGAGAACCTGTGTCCTCCCCTGAGCTGCCTGCTTTCAGAAAAAGAGCCAGTGGTATTTTAAAGAACAGTGACTCTGTGGCTCAATGGGAGTTTTCAGGGGCTGGGAGGATCCTCAAGGAGGAGGCCCCGCACTCAGGCTCTTGCAGGCCCCGGGAGTCCATCTCAGCCCCTAAGCAAGTGAGAAGGACGGGCTACGGGGCCAGGATGCTGTCTGGACGCCTCTGAGTCACAGGGTGCCAGGTGGCGGCACGGAGGACGTGGCCATGAGAGGACAGGGCGAGATCGAGCCAGGACTGTCAGAATCCTCGAGGGCGGTGGCAAGCCTGGCTGTGTGCCGGTGACGTTTTGGGCAGACAGGGTAACAGGTGGTCGTGATGGAGAGAACGGTGGTTAAATAGCAGCCAGAGGGGTGGGTCTGGTAGTAGATTCAGGGAGCAGAGCCTTCCCCAGACACGTCCGTGGGGTGAGCTCAGGCAAAGCAGAAGGGGGCATCTGAGGCTCACTCCAAAGCAGTGAGGGTCCAGCGTTTGTGCCCTGATACTCGATCTCTGGTGGAGCCCGGAGAAATTTGAACACCTGTGCCAGAGACCAGATTATACATGAGGAAAGCTCTGCTGGGCTAGAGGACGGGACTGTGAATTGTGGAGGTAGGGATTCTGGGCGATCTTGTCTTCCTACACTGGATGTCCTGGTAAATTATTTTGGAAAATTTCCACCCCAAACATTTCTCTACCCAGACACGATTGGAGGATTTTCTCCTAAATTTGTTGACGTGCCTTGGAAGGTCGTGAGGGTCTCTGACTTAGACCCACAGTCTATGAGATAGATGATGTGTGTGCGGGAGGGGGGTACTTAGAAGTAGACTCTTAGATTCGGAGTTTGGTGGCCTGATCCTCACTTCCCGTTCAACGAGAGAGTTCTTTTTCTTTCACAAATATGACTTCTGCACCCTAGTCCGGAGAATGACCAATTGTGGTGGTTTGAACTGGGAGACCCGGTTGAGTTTCCAGGTGCAGGAGGGGCAACTTCTTTTCTTTTCTTTCTTTTTATTTATTTGTTTATTTACTTACTTTAGAAAGAAAGCAAGCATGGGGAGCGGGGAGCAGGGGAGGGAGAGAGAAAATCTCAGGCAGACTCCCCACTGAGCACGGAACCCCACGTGGGGCTTGATCTCACGACCCTGAGATCATGACCTGAGCCGAAACCAAGCTTAACCGCCGGCACCACCAGGCACCCTGGGCAGTTACTCTTCATGAACAACTGCTGGGTACGCTGGCACTGTCCCGGGGATGGGGGACTCCCCTCTGCTTACATTTGTTAACAGAATTTGGGGGCCTCACTGAAATAGAATTTCTGAGGCTGCCGCCTCCTTACCTTTTACAAAAAGAACAGTTTGCGGTTGGGGTTGCATTATCAGGACAAGGACTGCGTCGTTTGGTTGGATGACTGGGACACTTAGCAGGCCTCCCGGAGCACCATCAGTAAAGACAAAGGAAGTAGTGCAGAAGGAGAAAGAGTGCAAGCAAGCATTGGGAGCACAAGCCACTTCCTCATGTAGCTCCCAGGCTGCTCGTTATTTGTACAAGGGTGGACTTAGTCTCCAGACTGAACTGCCAAGAGCTGTGTGTAATGCATCTCTGCTCTGGGAGCAGAACTTCCAAGTTTCCAGCAGGGGCTTTCATGTCTCTTGCGGTCACGTAGCCACACCAGGCTGTCCAACTGGTTACACCAGGCTTAAGCCATCGATAAACAAACTGGTTCTGCCTGACACCAGCAGACTCCAAACTGTACACAACACATCATAAATCATTAGCTCACTGCCCTCATCTTGGCTAAGTGTCCATGCCAGAATCCCAGGCATCCTGGAGACAAGCGCAGAGGCATCCTGGAACCATCCTATACAATCTACCCTCTGACACTAGGTCATGTCTTTTAAATTATATATTGGGTGTTACTCTTTTCCCTGGAACTTTGGCTATTTATAGAACAGGGGGAAAAACATTTTCCAAAGTAATAACTGTTTCCCAATGAGTACTGTTTTAAATAGGTATTGTTGTACGCACATTTCAGTTTACCAAATTTCCAGCGCAAGAATGCCCATAATTACGTACAAACTTAACAATGGTTTTACCTCCCTCTGCCACTGAATATGCTTTAGGGAGAGGGGATTGCTTTTTTTTTTTTTTTTAAAGAACTGAGATATAATTTATAAACCATAAAGGCACCCTTTAAAAGTGTGCAGTTGGGTGATTTTTAGTACATTCACAAGATGTTATAAACATTACCACCATGTAATTCCAGAAAATTTTTATTACCCCAAAAAGAAATCCCATACTCAGCAGTCGCTCCCCATTTGCCTCCCCCACTTCCCAGCCCCTGTAAGTACAAATTTACTTTCTGTGCCTATGGAACTATTCGGAACATTTCATATGGATGCAGCCACATCATGTGACTGGCTTCTCGCCCTTAGCATAACATTGTCAAGTTTCATCCACACGCTGTAGCAGGTCCCGTACCTTACTCTCTTCTTTCTTTGGAGCTGTCATTCACGTACTACACGACTTGCATACACAATGCACTCTGTTGAAGGAGTACAGTTCAATGGTCTTCAGTATATTCGGCATTGTTCAACCATCACCACAATCAGTTTTAGAATATTTTTACCTCATCTTCGGGTATACTCTATTTGGAGTTTCTTGAGCTTCTTGAATATGTAGATGAATGATTTTCATCCAATTTGGGAAGTTTTTGGTCATTATTTATTCAGATATTTTTAATGCTTCTTTCTCTCTCTCCTCTCCTTCTTGGACTACCATTTTTGCATATGTTGGTACTATTGATGGTGCCCCATAAGATTCTGAGGCTCTATTCATTTTTCTTTATTCTTTTTATCTCTGTCCTCAAACTGGGTAATCTCAATTGACCTATATTCAAATTTGTTGATTCTTTCTTCTGCCTGCTCAAATCTGGGCTCCTTCTCTTCAGTTATTGTACTTCTCAACCCCAGAATTTATATTTGGTTCTTTTTTTTAAAATAATTTCTTTTTGTTGATATTCTCTATTTGATGACATATCATTCTTATACTTTCCTGTAAGTCTTTATATATGGTTTCTTTTAGTTCTTTGAATATATTTAAACAACAGATTTAAAGTCTTTGTCTACTAAGTCCAATGTTTGAGCTTCCTTAGGGACAGTTTCTAGTGACTCTTTTTTTGTTTGTTTGTTACGTTTTTTGTCCAGTATGTTGCCCATATTTTCTTGTTTCTTTGCATGTCTTATAATTTTTTTGTTGCAAATTGAACACTTAAAATAATATCATGTGGCAACTCTGCAGTTCAGACTCTTTATCACTCCTCATGGCTTGTTGTTTTTGCTGCTTTTGTTGTTATGTGTTTGTTTGCTTAGTGAATTTTCAGAATTAATTTTGTAAAGTCCTTATTCTTCTTCAGGTTTGCCCACTCAAGTGTCTGCTTGGTTAGCTTAGTGGCCACTTAATGGTTTGATAGAGATTTCCTTAAATGCCTGGAACCAATAAGCCTCCCAGTCTGCCAAGTGGCTCTTTGTGTGTTTTGGGGGCCTGACTTCAAGACTCAGCCAGGAAGTTCACAACTTTGCTTTAGCCTTCACTTTCTCCTTGTGCAGGAGCTCAAAGTGAGCCAGAGGTGAAAGTTTAGGGCCTTCTTAGGTCTTTCCTGAGCATGTGCAGAGCCCTGTGAGGGCATACAGCTCTATACATGCAAGCAGCCTTCCAGCTTCCCAGGAATCTAGAAGAATCCCAAGAAGATTCCCAAGCTTCATACTAAAAGTTATACAGCTTTTTAGAGCCCCCATGGACATCTTATTTGCTAGCTTTTCCTTTTAAGTTTTTTGGTTAGTCTATTGTTTGGCTCAACTCTTATCCATTACTTTAGGCAGCTGCAATGTTACATAATTGCCTCTAGTTGTTCTCAGCAAAGGCCCCTGGAGAAAAGACTGCTTAGCAATGGAAGGGTTCCAAGTAAGGTAAGCTACGGTATTACGAGTGGGTTCTTCTAGGGAACCACCAGGCCGTCAAACCGTGATGATTCTCTGTGAATGTGCTTTGCAGGAGCTCTGACCCCATTCTACCATCTCCAGTGTATTCCAGGCTCTGCTGATTTTTACTGTGATTGCAATTATTGGTTTTCAAAACTATGATCTGAGGAGAAGTAGGAATAGATCAAATTATAAAATCACAAAGCTCACTGTTCTTACCAAGATTGAGCCATTTTTCTTGAATAAATTATCTCTAGATTGTTGCAAGGCTTTGGTTAATTTCTAAAGTTCTACAACAGTTGATTTTGACCATTTCCCTTTGGTGTTCTCCTTGCTTTTATAGATTTTTGGAGGATTATAGAAAGGGATAATTTTGGAGATTATTTGTAGGAATCAGGTTCAAATGGAAGAACATCTTATAGATATTTTTAACTAAATCTCCTGGTACATTTTATGGTTTATATTGGTATTATCATAAACTGTGTTAAAAATCAACTTAACTGGGGCACCTGGGTGGCTCAGCCAGTTGGGCGTCTGCCTTTGCCTCGGGTCATGATCCCAGGGTCCTGGGATCGAGCCCTGAGATGGACCCCGTGCTCGGTGGGGGGCCTGCCTTTCCCTCTCCCTCTGCCCCTGCTTATGTGTGCTCTCTCTCTGTGTCAAATAAATAAATTTAAAACAATCTTTAAAAAATCAACTTAATCTTACTAATTATACCAGATAGTGGTTACATTATGAGTTAAAGTAAAATAAGTAGAAAATTAACTAGTCATAATTACACTAATGCTTTCTTATAAAAGTGGCCTTTTAGTAAGTCATAACTACATTAATGCTTTCTTACTAGAATTGACGATATACCAAATATTGTCATGAATTGGAGAATAAATCAAGGGCCAAGTCTCATTTAATTCTGGATTGCAAATCTTGTGGGCATACACATATGCCATGCTTCATACTAAGGGTTATACTGACATGAGACCTCAGTGGGCTTTAAGTATTGGTCAACTTTGTTAAAATGCTAATCAAGCTTTTTTTTTTTAAAAAAGATGCTATTTATTTATTTTGAGAGAGAGTGAGAGAGTGCACGTGCACATGAGAGGAGGGAAGGGCAGAGGCAGAGAGAGAGAGAGAGAATCTCAAGCAAACTCCATGCTTGATCCCAGGACCCCAAGATCATGACCTGAGCCAAAACCAAGAGTTGGATGTTTAACCAACTGAGCCACCCAGGCGCCCCACCAATCAAGTTTAATAGGCTTCCTATTCTGACTAACTGCAAAATTTGGTACATCTAGTTTTTGGCTGTACATGGTGTCTTGGCCGTTAGAGGGGATCTATGCGAATTATGCTCTCCATGAACTGCCATAGGCTAGGGGGTCCACACATCTTTATATACATTCCACGTACTTCCACTGCCAAGATTCCAGGCCATTTTCCTTAAACTATTTCTGATTCTATCTCAAGGGGCATGTTTACTTGTCAGTCTTGAGTCAGTGTGATCCTTAATATTCTATCCAACTGGTTGTTGAGTCTTTATTCACTTCTCCAAGGCTGTACTATTTGTCCAGGCTGCTTGTCACCCTTTCTCTTCCTCCTGAAATAAAATCTTTGCTAAATGTTCAACATGGGCCAATAAATTTTTTCCTTAGAGACAGATTTGGCTTGTCCCAGGACTTCTAGACTTGTGCCATTTTCACCAGGGCACTTATAGAGTATTTTGACCAATGTTGCTTTATTTATCCAATGTGTTGTTGTCATAGAGTACTTATTGCTTCAGTAGTTTTGAATATATATTTTGGACCCCAAAATGGTGAGTTCCACATAATAATGCCATATGGGTATCAGTGACCCAAAATACAGTTTGAGTATGCCAAGAGCTTCCCATAGATGCTCTTGGCAGACAATGGGTTGCCATCAGTAGGTATATAAACCCACCAAGTTACTGCAACTAACATTGGTTTGTTTGCCTAGTATTATTTACCTTAGATTTTTGCCCTCTGCCTACAAAACATGGTCTACAGTCATTGGGAAGCATGATACAAGGACAAATTTAACATGCTACAGTAGAGAAAAACAAACTGAGGGTTCTAGAGGGGAGGGGGGGAGGGGGATGGGTTAGCCTGGTGATGGGTATTGAGGAGGGCACGTTCTGCATGGAGCACTGGGTGTTATGACAAACAATGAATCATGGAACACTGCATCAAAAACTAATGATGTAATATATGGTGATTAACATAACAATAAAAAATTAAAAAAATAAAATAAAAAAAATAAAATAACATGCTACAGTAGATCCATCATGTCTGAACGTTTTTCTCTGTAAGTTGTCATGTAAGTTAATAGATTAATAGTCACACAGTGATCTGTGGCTCTGTTATTAAATATATTAAACCGTCTTTTTTTTTTTTAAGGGGCAATAGTTTGTACTTATAACCTGTGAAATAAGTCTTCTGTAATAGATTCATTGGGGTCAATAACTGGCAAAAGGTAAAGGGGATGGGAGTAGAGAAGAATAGAAATGCAATCGGAATGAGCACTGGGTGTTATAGAAGACTGATGAATCCCTTACCTCTACCTCTGAAACTAATAGTACACTAAATGTTCATTAATTGAATTTAAATTAAAAAATAGTTTTAAAGAAAGAAATGCAATAGGAATGTGAGACAGGTCTGACACCCATGAAAGGAAGAGAAGGTAGATTAGATAAGAAGAGCCTCATATTGTGGTACAAGTCTGAGAAAGACTCGGCTAGCTCACCAGGGAGCTCCACAGCAAAAAGTCTCCATTGGAGGTGTCCAGTGTTGAGCAGCAATGGCCAGGCCTTATTGTCTCCCCCGACCTGCCCTGCAGTGACCAGTCACTGGCTGGAGGAAGTGGGGATTTGAATCAAACACTGGGTGATCCTGGAGGCAATGGTAGCAGACACAGTTGATTTACTGACTGTTCTTGGAGATGGTGCCGGCTGTCTCTCTCTCTCTCTCTCCCCACAACCACTGGTCTGCTTTCCACGTCCATAATTATGTTAATTAATGATGTTACATAAATGAAATCATAGAGTGTATTCTTTGGAGGTTGGATTTTTTCACTCAGCATAATCTTGAATTTCATTCAAATGGTCGTGTACATCAGTAGTTTCTTACTGTTTCTTGCTGATTAGTACCCCATGGTTGGATCTACTGCCATTTCTTCTATCACTCTAAAATTGATTTTCGTATATTGATCTTGTATCCTGTAACTCTGATAAACTCACTTATTAGTTCTAGTAGTTTTTTTTTTTTATAGATTTGACTAGATTTCCTGTACAGATGGTCACACTGTCTATGATTAAAGACAGTTTTATTCTTTCCCAATTTGGAGTCTTTGATTTCTTCTCCTTGTCTTATTACACTGGTAAGAACCCCCACTACGATGTTGAATAGAAGTGGGGAAGGCAGACACTCTTATATTGTTCATAGAAACTTTCAATCTTAGGGAAAGCATTCAATCTTTCCCCATTAAGTATGATACTTACTGTAGGTTTTTTGTGGATGCCCTTTATAAGGTTGAAAAAGTTTCTTTCTCTTTATATTTTGCTGAGATAATTTATGAACTATGTTATTAGGTGCACAAAGATTTAAGATTGTTAAGTTTTTTTGATAAATTAACCACTTTATTATAAGGAAATGACCTTTATTTTCGAAAATACTCTTTTCTCTGAAGGGTACTTTGTTGGATATTAAGGTAGCCGTTTCAGCTTTTCTTTGACTATGTTGGAATGGAAAAAGACACCAGACTTAAAAACATATATTTGTGCCTTTATACTTAAAGTGTATTTGTGGGCAGCATATTGTTTAGTTTTGTTTTCTTAGCCAACCTTAAAAATCTCTGCCTTTAAACTGGGGATTTTCAACTGTATACTTTTAATGTAATTATTGATATGATTTAGTTGACATCAATTACCTTACTCTATGTTTCTATTTGTCTCATATGTTCTTTATTTTTCTACCTCCCTATTTTTAGACTAATTGAGCCTTTTAGTAACTCAATTTTATCTCATTTTTTTGGCTTATTACTCCACCATTTTTCTGATGTCACTCTAGTGATTGATCTTTCTCCCCCCAGCTTTGAGAAAAACCTTGACATATAATATTGTATAAATTTAAGGTGTACAGTGTGATGATTTGATACATATATATTGTGAAATGATCACCACCATAAGACTGATATATCCTTTACTTCACATAATTAGCACTTTTTTGTTGTGGTGGTGGTGAGAACATTTAAGATTTACTTTCTTAGCAACTTTCGAGTGTATCATACAGTATTGTTAACTATGATCACCATTCTGTATTTTAGATTCCAGAACTTACTCCTCTTTTAACTAGAAGTTCATCATCCCCTTTGACCCACATCTCCTCATTTCCCCCATCTGGCATATCACCAATCTATGATCTGTTTCATGAATTTGGCTTTTTTTTTTTTTTAAATTCCACATGTAAGTGAGATCATACAGCATTTGTCTTTCTCTGACTTATTTCAGTTAGCATAATGCCCTCAAGATTTATTCATGTTGCTGCAAATGGCAGGATTTCCTTCCTTTTTTAAATGGCTGGATAACATTCCATTGTATACATATACTGTATTTTCTTTAGCCGCTCATCTGTTGATGGACACTTAAGTTGTTGCAATGAGCATGGGAGTCGATATCTCTTTGAGACAGTGACTTCATTTCCTTTAGGTACATACTCAGAAGTGGAATTGCTGGATCATATGGTATTTCTATGTTTAATTTTTTGAGGAACCTCTACACTATTTTCCATAGCGGCTGCACCAAGTTACATTCCCACCAAGAGAGCACAAGGGTTCCCTCTTCTCTACATCCTCACCAGCGTCTGTTACCTTTTGTCTTTTTGATAATAGCTCTTCTTAGCCATTGATTCTTGATTTTAAACCTTCCTGGGACTTCTAAGCCTGGGACTTGAAGACAAAATCCCTGATCCTCCACCATGGACGGCACATGTCTCATTTCCTCAATCCAATCTTTTTAAAGAACAAGGTGCTACAGAGTTGTGAGCTCTGGAGCCCGTGCCTCATTGTACTGAAGTAATATTCAGCCATTCTAGTAGGATGTGGGGGAAATAGTTCTAATTCCTAGTTCTTCCCAGGCTTCCTTGGGTTCCTCTTCCTTTCTATCTTTTTCTTTCTGGGATCCTATTACATTGGCTGTGTATGAGCTCTCTTTTCCTGGATGCTAAATACACCTTGACATCAGCTCCCTTCATGCTGGGAGGAAACTTCCTTCATAACTTTTTGTCATATCTGCTTCTTAATCTAAGAAAATGGCTTATCCTGGGTGGAGGGTCAGCAGTCAATTACAGCTTTTCTGAGCTGCCAGATGCCCTGTTGCTCTAATCCTCTCCAGAACTGAAGCTTTGTAGACAAGCAGGTTCTCCAGCTGTAGACAGGGATGGAGGCCTATGTATTTCCTTTTACTCCAATGTGGGATTTGGAGAATTTTTTTAGAGAGACTTATCCATCCTGTTTGCCAGACGGTATGCTAGACCTGAGAGTCTGGCCCAAGCAAGAGTTCCTGGCTGTAGTAGAGGGATGTACAAGCAGTTGAGGGAGTAGAGATGTGTCTTGAGTGGAAATTATACAAACTGGGTGTTTGTGGTCTTAACCCTTCCCTCTCTGGATTATAGTCTTCCTGACAGAGTGGTATGGTGGGAAATGGGGAAGGGTCTTCTGGTGGCTAAACTTCATGGTTTGGGTAGATGGTGTTCCAATGGGTCCACAGGGGCTAATAATAGTTCCGACTCCTACCCAAGGAGGGCTTGGAGTTAGTTTTTTTTTCAAATAAGAATTTTATCTTCCTGACTTTAAAAATGGTTATTTTTTTGTGACTAGCAAAATGTTTCTGTTTGAAATGGAAAGAATCATTTTATTTCTTGCTAGAGAAGGGGTTCTCTCTAGACTTCCACACATCCCTCATTTGGTTGGTGCATTGATGGATGATTCCCCTTTGAGTATCCAATGTCTACAACTTTAGGAATTTAAATCATTTGGGGACAAGCTGAAGCAGTGTTGGTGGTGAGGGGTATAAAATCTTTGGACTTCCAAATGACCTCTTCTTTGAAGTCAGGGAGAAGCTGTGGGTTAAGCCCCTAGTAAACCAGGCTGAGAGACAACCACGAGCACAGACAAAAAGTCACCTTATGCTGGGGATTGTCAAAAGGGATCCTGACAACTAATCATAGCTGTAGAAACTCAGAACCTATGGAAGGGAGGCACTTAATTTTGCAAATCTTGTTTGAACTGCCTAGTGAGGGCTTCCATCTTTAGAATGTATGGCTGGGAGATGTTGATGTTAGAAATGTGAGACATCAGGGTCCTGGGCATGTACTCAAAAGTCACATCGAGTCACCAGCAGGAAGGAGAGCGGAGTGAAAAGAACTGGCTATCAGCCACAGGTAAAGCAGAATCTTGCCTGGGATAAGGGTCAGCCCATGTACAGTGGCCTTGCATTCTCTTCTGGGAAATGTGCACTCTACTTAAGGGTTGATTCTCTTTGCAGAGAAACGAAGGATAGATTGCTCTAAATCTCCCTAAAGCCTGCAACATCTGGCCCCAAATTCTGCATGGATTTTTTTCTTGGAGGACCCCAGAGGATTGGAAACGTCAGTGGAATTCTTACGGAATCCTCCTGCTGGTTTGGGGCTGCTGGCAGGCTTGCCAGGGAACAGCCTCATTGCGCAAGCCTGCCGCCTTTGTTCTCGTTGGGCCCCTCCCTCCTCCTCCCCCGGGCTGCCAGGCTGTCAGAACGTCAGAACGCAGTTAGCACAAACATCTTTTCTGGGCTCAGCCACAACTTGTCTCTTGCTCCCTCTAGCGGGACTGCCGTGGAACTGACAGTCTAAGTTTACCCCAGAACGGAGGGGGTGGGGTGGGGTGGAACAGACTCGTGGTTCCTGTTCACACAGGTGCTTTGTGCTTTGGCCCGGGACTGCACTTGCTTTCTTTACTCCTGCAGCCTCCAGCTTGTCTCGCGTCCTTCCTCGTCCCCATGTTCTTCCTAGGAACTGGCTTGGTAATAAAATGCTGCCCGAGTTTAGAGCATCAGAGAAAGAGTGTGAGATTAGAGAGACGTGCTCCTCGAGCTCGCAGGGTGGTTTCTAATTCTTATCTAGGCTTGAGAGGTCTTTGCTCACTCTGAGAGGGCTGTTCCCCAGTTGGGGTGAGGTCGCAGATGCTTGCAGTTAGATACTACCAGGTTTTCATGCAGAAGAAGGGTAAAGGAACTCTCTACTTGATTAAACTTAAAATATTTCTCTTTTATTTTGATGTAGCTACATTCATTAGTGGCCAAACCAGGAATCCAAGTGGGGATGTAGTTACAAATACTTACCCTGAGTTTCTCCAAGACTTTAGAGATGCTTATATGGTTGAGGCATTGCTTTTGATCTGTTTGTGATAGAACTGGAGAGATAAAGGGACTTCTGTTTGGATTTTTCTTTTTTAAAAAAAGATATTATTTATTTATTTATTTGAGCAGGGGGAGGGGCAGAGGGAGAAGGAGAGAGAGAATCCCAAGCAGATTCCCTGCTGAGTACTGAGCCAACGTGGGGCTCCATCCCACAACCCTGAGATCAGGACCTGAGCTGAAACCAAGGGTTGGACACTTAACCACTGAGCCACCCAGGAGCCCCTGAATTTTTTTCTATATTATTGTAGAGATTCTGCCGGTGGCCGAAGATACCTACTCAATAGAACTTTGAGGAACTGGGGAAATAATCATGTGGTGTCTTTGGGTCCCGGTGGGGTTATGATAGAGTTGTCTTGGGTCAAATATCCATTTATTTGATCCCTGCAAGTCTCCATAATGATGAGATTACAGGAGCATTTTATTTTTCCAGGAATTAACCACCAAGACTACAAGCCAACAATCCCTGAAAGTTTTGGGTATTTTCCTTTCTCCAGGGCATGGTTAGCCTTGAGCCTTTCAGCAAATTCCCCTCGGAGAAAGCTAGGACGGACTTCCATACCTACTTGTGGTGGTAGGATTCAGCACCAGGTGACCCTCTTCTGCCAGGGTTGACATTGGACAGATTGGAAAACAGCCCCTGTCCAATCCAGACATACCTTATTGTCTCCTGCTGCTAAACCGTCCAGTAGTGACTGGTGCCCTCTAAAGTTGTGCACTGCACAATCTGGCTATTTGTGTGTGCTGGTCCTCCTGGCCTCCCGTTATTCAAAGGGTTGGCTGTGACCTGGCAGGGTTGTAGGAATTAGGTGAACGCCCATGGCTCTCTGCACTGCAGGGTCAGCTGAGACCCCTGTTTTCAAGACTTAGGATTTCTGTTACACAAATAAAGTTGAACATTCCTGGGCTACCTAAGTGATCTCGAGTTCAAACAACGAGCAGAACCAAAAAATAGTATCATTTCTGTAACATGCAGCAGAGGTTTTTAACACAAAAGGTTTGAGCGGTAGCGCCTGCAGGGCCCTGTGGTGAGGAGTTGTTACTCGACTTCGCTGCTCCGGAGCCTTCTTGCTTCTGAAATGAGGGGGGCACCTGACTCAGCGTCTCCCGCCAGCGGGTCTGCCCTACGGAGAGCCGGCCCGGGGCTCCCCAGATGAGGGCCTGTGCCCCTCCCACGACTCCGCGCACCATGTGCCTTCCGCGTCCCCTAACAGGACGCAGTTGAGGGTAGGTAGTGATCGTCTAATTCATGTTATAAATCCACTCAGGACTTCCACCCTGTGAGGTCCTCAGCTGACATAAATTCTTCCTTTGTTCACAACCTAGAAGCCAGAACCTCGCTGGGGCCGCCTTTGATTTCAAATTTCTATCCATCAGGTGAGAAGCAAGAAGGCAACTCCATGCTGCCGCTGCTTTTGTACTTGAATCCCTAACCCGGCAATTCTACCGCTGAAGACCGCCTGACTGCGTGCGGCACTTGCTGGGCTCCTCAGTTCGGACCCGCAGCGGGTGCGCGTTCTTGGGCCCGCAGCAGGTGCGCGTTCTCGGTCCCGCCGGTGCACGTTTTCGGTCTCGCAGCCGCACGTTCTCGGTCCCGCAGCCGCACGTTCTCGGTCCCGCAGCCGCACGTTCTCGGTCCCGCAGCCGCACGTTCTCGGACCCGCAGCCGCACGTTCTAGGTACCGCAGCCGCAAGTTCTCAGACTCTCAGGTGCACGTTCTCGGATCCGCAGCCGCGCGTTCTCGGACCCTCAGGTGCACGTTCTCGGACCCGCAGCCGTACGTTCTTGGTCCCGCAGCTGCAAGTTCTCAGACTCGCAGGTGCACGTTCTCGGATCCAGGCCCGCACGCTTTCCCCGGGTTCTGCCAGCTCCAGGCTGCAGCATCCTGCTGGGGCTTCCCCTAATCTCAGCCCGGTTCCCCTACTGCCACCGCGTGGTAGACGTGGAGTCGTGCGACCCACATGGCTCCAGGTCAGGATTCACAGACCCCGCGCGGGGAGGGCAGCGCCCAGCCGGCTGCCAGCGCCCTCAGGGTGGGCCTCCGTGTCACCTCGCTCCGCAACGTCACTCCCTGGTTGGGGAAGCTCACACCCAGTGACTAGGAAGCACGAGGCAAACAGGCTTGTCATTGCTGCGAGGCTGGAGACCTCTGGTGCGCAATATCCACTCTGGAATTGCTGGGCCTGCACCGCAGTTCGACTTCTCCTTCTGCCCAGTTCTGCCTCCTCCTGGCCCCCTTCATAAATGTTAATTCCTAAAAAAAAAAATATCTTGCACCTCAAATTCAGTCTCAGACTTAGCTTCCTGAAAACCTGATGTGCAACAATTAGTACCAGATGTAGTAAGGACTCAAAACCATGGCGAGATGGGGTTTTGGAGCTGGGAGTCTCGCTGCCCCACGGGTGATGAGGACCCTGTCGCTGCTGGCTTGCATGCTTGCTGCCATGACTGGTCATGGGAAAACAAGGCTCTAGCAGGGGTAAGCCTCCAGGGTTTGAGACACGGAGGAAGGAGAAGCAATGAGCATGAATGAATCGGGTTCCTATCGCTAAGCATCTTCATGACACAGAAAGATCATAAACAGGCAAATGAAATTAAGTATGAAAGCCAGAAGGCCTATTAATTGTGTATAAAGAAACGTTGGGCCGATGTTCATAGCAGCATTATCAATAGCCAAATTATGGAAAGAGCCCAGATGTCCAGTGACAGATGAATGGATAAAGAAAAGGTGGTATATAGATATACAATGGAATATTACTCAGCCATCAGAAAGAATGAAATCTTGCTATTTGCAACATGGATGGAACTAGAGAGTATAATGCTAAGTGAAATAAGTTAGTCAGAGAAAGACAAATACCATATGACTTCACTCATGTGTGGAATTTAAGAAACAAAACAGATGAACATAGGGGGAAAAAGAGAGAGAGAGAGGCAAACCAAGAAACAGACTCTGAACTACAGAGAACACACTGATGGTGACCAGAGGGGAGGTGGGTGGGGGATGGGGAAACAGATGCTGGGGATGAAGCAGTGCACCTGTCCTGATGAGCACCGGGTGATAGATGGAAGTGTTGAATCACTAAATTCTACTCCTGAAACTAATATTACACTGTATGTTAACTAACTGGAATTTAAATAAAAACTTGAAACTAAAACAAACCCAAACTGTTTATTTCCTGTTATCAGGAAGGCAGAAAAAGAATGACCAAGCCCACCATCCAATTGTTGGAGTTGACAGAATGTCAAAAATGGTTAAAATGTCCAGTCAAGACAGACCCATCATGTCAAGTTTAGGGCCCTCGTTGGGAGAATCTGGGCCCCTAATACCTGAGATGGGGACGTCTGGGTAGATGACCATAAATTTTGGCTCCTTAGAATTCCCTGAATCTGCAGAAATGGTCCATGCATTCTTTTTAAGAGCTAGTGGGTTTCTCGTGTGGAAAGACAGTGAATGCATGGACATTTCTCCTGCAAAGTAACACAGGGCCCCCTCAGAACCTGCTCCCCATTTCTTGTCCTGGCCAGTAGCTCTGTCACGGTTAAGTTACAAAATAATTCAGTTTCAGAGGCACTGGATTTGATAAGGAAGGAACGGGAACACAGCCCAAAGGAGTTGCAGAAGTATCCAGCAGGAGTCTGAGCAGCAGAACGGACACTGGGTTGTGAGAGCCCTTGACCCTGGGCCTGAGACACACGACTGAACATGAAAGAGTTTCTTGACTCGGTAGTGCTCTCCTGAGACAAAATATTAAAGACTGGCCAGGACACCAAGAAATGAGGCCAACTTACTATTAGGATGGGTCTAGAAGCATAAAAAACATCCCGGCTCAAGCTAAGTGAAGTTGAAATGCTACGATCCTTATGCAGGCACGAGGGTGGATTGGGAGGCTCTGGGAAGTAGGCATGGCATACATGATATACCCCACAGCGTTTGGGCACTCAGGTGATGATTATGTTCGGGGGGCCATTGTGGGCACTTCACAAAAGCCTGGCCAGTTGGTTAGGTGCCTGGAAGGACAAGGGTTGGAAAATTAGACAAGGACCTCCAGGGTAGTCCTCTGGATGGATATGTTGAAGTAGGCACAAAATATGAAGATTTTTTTTTTTTAATCACAGATAATGTTCACCAGAAACGTTATCCATGGAGGAAATACAAACCGACCAGAATTACTGAGTGACTTGGCCCATTGGCATCAGCCTGCCTCTGCACTGACCGGGTGCCCGAGGTATCCTGGGGGGCTTTGTTACTGCCCCCGTGTGAACCCCTCACCTTCAGTGTGCTCGGACTTCTAACTGACACAACAGAGAAGAAGTGAGAGGGAACAGAAAAATATCTCATTGAGATACATGTAACTTCGCGGAATCCTTAATGACACTGTTACTGCTGCCGTGAATATCCGTGTCCTTTACCCAGGACCTTAAGTCTTGAGAGCATCTGACCCAACTAATCTAATGCCACAACCCTGAATTCAGGGCTGGGGAGTATAGATGTGACCTCAAAAATGTGAGGCCGGCACCACCTCATAGCAAGAGTAAAACACTGACAACTACCTCTGTACTCGTTTCTTAATGTTGCTGAGCAAATCATCAAAGTTGAGTAAATTACAGCAAAACATGTTTATTTCCTTGTGGTTTCTATGGGGCAGGAGTCTGGGCATGGCTGAGCTGGGTTTTCTGCTCAGGGTCTCCCAGGCTTACATCAAGCCATCTGCCAGACTGAATTCCTGGCGGGGAGCTTGCCAGGGAAGAGCCTTCCTTCAGGCTCATCAAGGCTGCGGGCAGAATTCCCATCCTTGAGGCTCAGGGGCTACGTGTGGCCTTCTCCACAGGCTTTCCACAAATGGCCCTTTGCTTCTTCTTGGTGGCAGCAAAGCCCCATTCTCTAGTCTGCCAAGACTGGGTCTTTGAAGGTAGCACCTGTGTCATATTCCGTTGGCATGGAAGTCGGTCACGGGCTCCACCCACACTCAGGGGAAGGGAACTTTACCAGGTTGCACGCAGGACCCACTTTAAAGAGATTCCTAAGTTGTGTTGACTGCAACCTTCTAGATGCTGATTAGCTTAAAAAAAAAAAGGCAAATGTGTATATAGCAGAATAACCTTATCATGATATCAAGTGCTTAGAATATTTTGTTATGCAAAGACATTAATCTCCCTGTCTACTGACTAATTTGGCTTTATCAGTTACCTTGATGGGGGGGATATGTGCTAGGGAATCCTCATTTAACCTATAAATGACCTTCTTTATAACTTAGCAATCATTAATCTATTACTGTGCATATTACTCAGGAGTCCCCAGAAAAAACAGAGCTAATAGATCTCTTGTTCTATTTTTCGATTAAAGCTTTCAACTGGATGGGAAGGAAAGATGGTGGAGGAGTAGGGGACCCTATTTCAACCGGTCCTCAGAATTGAGCTGGATATCTACCAGACCACTCTGAGCACCCACGAAACCAGCCTGAGATGTAAGAAGATCTGGATCTCTACAAGCAGAATATTGCAGGTGGTTGGTTTTGAGGTAGGAAGAGGGGAGCCGTGATTCTGCAGGCAGATATCAGAGGATAAATGGCAGCGGGAGGGAGCCTGGCCGTGGGGATCCTAGGCGGCCGGTGACTGACAGTCTCATGCACTGGGGACCAGCACAGACTCGCAGACCGGTAGTGGCGGGGAAAGGACTTTAGGGCAGCCCCCGGGGTGGAAACCCAGAGCAGCGGGGTTGCGCGTGTGAACTGGGAGCACCTGGTGGTTTTAGAAGCACAAAGGGCAGAGACGTTCCCCGACCTGGAGGCAGGACTGGGAGCGCTGAGGAGGGGCGCACAACCCAGGACACTGCAGTTTATAGCAGCACTGACAGAAACGGAGATGGTGTGGCCTGGAGAGCTCACTGGAGAACAGACTGCGGACTCTCTGCTCTGAGATAGAGGGCTGAAAAAGGTCTCTTCTGCTCTGACTCATGGAAGAGACGCGGAAAGCCACCAGGGAAAGCTGCCAGAGAACAAAAGCCCCCAAAACTGATTCTGGCTGAGCCCACCCCCCACCACAGGGGGGCAGGGCAACTCCGCCCAAACAGGGTTGCCTGAGTTACAGTGCGGCAGGCCCCTCCCCCAGAAGACAGGCTGGGAAAACAAGAGGCCAGCAACCCTAAGGTCCCAAGAAAACAGGTGCACCTTGCTTGGGTTCTGGTCAATAATTTGGACTCTATACATTCCCTCAACCACCCATCAACAGAATGACTAGGAGGAGGAGCCCCCAAAATAGAAAAGACTCAGAGATTATGACTTATGCTGCAGATTTACAGATGGATTCAGATATAACCAAGATGTCAGAGATGGAATTCAGGGTAGTAATTGTGAAGACAATGGCTAGAATGGAGAAATCAATTAATGGCAACATAGAGTTTCTAAGGGCAGGAATGAAAGCTGAATTGGCAGAATTTAAAAATGCTATCAATGAGATCCAATCTAATCTAGATAATCTAACAGCTAGGGTAAGTGAGGCAGAAGAACGAATTAGTGACCTGGAAGACAATTTAATAGATAAAAAGGGAAAAGAGGAGGCCAGGGAAAAACAACTCAGAATCCCTGAAAATAGAATCAGAGAAATAAGTGACACCATGAAGCATTCCAATGTCAGAATAATTGGAATCTCGGAGGGAATGGAGAGAGAGAGAAGACTGAAGATGTATTTGTGCAAATCGTAGCTGAGAACTTCCCTAATCTGGGGAATGAAGTAAACATTCGCGTCCTAGAGGCAGAGAGGAACCCTCCCAAGATCAAGGAAAACAGGCCAACACCCCAGCATGTAAGAGTAAAACTAGCCAAATCTTAGAACCAAGGAAACCATCTTAAGGGCAGTTAGGGGGAAGAAATTCCTTACATACAGAGGGAGGAACATCAGAATAATGTCAGACCTATCCACAGAGACCTGGCAAGCCAGAAAGGGTTTGGCAAGAGATATTCAGGTACTAAATGAGAAGAACACGCAGCCAAGAATACTTTATCTGGCAAGGCTGTCATTTAGAATGGATGGAGAGATGCAGAGCTTCCACGACCAGCAGAAACTGAAAGAATATGTGACCACTAAGCCGGCCCTGCAAGAAATATTAAGGGGGGGTCCTATAAAAAGAGAAAGACCCCAAGAGTGATATACAACAGAAATTTACAATCTATAAAAACAACGTCTTCACAGGCAACATGACAATTAATTCATATCTTTCAATAATCACTCTCAACGTGAATGGCCTAAATGCTCCCATAAAACGGCACAGGGTTGCAGGTTAGATAAAAACACAGGACCCATCCATATGCTGCCTACAAGAGACTCATTTTGAACCTAAAGATACATCCAGACTGAAAGTGAAGGGATGGAGATCCATCTTCCATGACAGCAGACCTCAAAAGAAAGCTGGGGTAGCAATTCTTATATCAGACAAATTAGATTTTAAACTAAAGTCTGTAAGTAGAGACACAGAAGGACACTATATCATTCTTAAAGGGTCTATCCAACAAGATCTAACAATTGTAAATATCTATGCCCCCAACATGGGAGCAGCCATCTACATAAGCCAACTGTTAACCAAAATAGTCATATTGATAACAATATGTTAATTGTAGGAGACCTTAATACTCTACTCTCAGCAATGGACAGATCATCTAAGCAGAAAATCAACAAGGAAACAAGAGCTTTAAATGATACACTGGATCAGATGGACCTCATAGATATTTACAGAACATTCCACCCTAAAACAACAGAATACTCATTCTTCTTGAGTGCACATGGAACTTTCTCCAGAATAGACCACATACTGGGTCACAAATCAGGTCTCAATCGATACCAAAAGATTGAAATTATTCCCTGCATATTCTCAGACCACAATGCTTTAAAACTGGAACTCAATCACAAGAAAAAATTTGGCAGAAATTCAAACATTTGGAAGCTAAATACCACTCTGCTTAAGAATGCTTGGGTCAACCAGGAAATCAAAGAAGAACTTAAACAGTTCATGGAAATCAATGAGAATGAAAACACATCGGTCCAAAACCTATGGGATACTGCAAAGGTGGTCCTAAGGGGGAAATACATAGCCATCTAAACCTCACTCAAAAAAATAGAAAAATCCCGAATTCACCAACGAACTCTACACCTTAAAGAACCAGAGAAAAAGCAACAAACGATGACTAAGCCACGCATTAGAAGAGAAATAATTAAAATTAGAGCAGAAATCAATGAATTAGAAACAAGAAACACAGTAGATCAGATCAACAAAACTAGAAGTTGGTTCTTTGAAAGGATTAATAAGATCGATAAACCACTGGCCAGACTTATCCAAAAGAAAAGAGAAAGGACCCAAATTAATAAAATTATGAATGAAAGGGGAGAGATCATGACTAACACCAAGGAAATAGAAACAATTATTAGAAATTATTATCAACAACTATATGCCAATTAACTGAGCAATCTGGATGAAATGGAGGCTTTCCTGGAAGCTTATAAGCTGCCAAGACTGAAGCAGGAAGAAATTGACAACCTGAATAGGCCAATAACCAGTAACGAGATTAAAGCAGTGATCAAAAACCTCCCAAAAAACAAGAGTCCAGGGCCTGATGGATTCCCTGGGGAATTCTACCAAACATTCAAAGAAGAAATAATACCTATTCTACTGAAGCTGTTTCAAAAAATAGAAACAAAAGGAAAACTTCCAAACTCATTCTATGAGGCCAGCATTACCTTAATCCCCAAACCAGGCAAAGACCCCATCAAAAAGGAGAATTTCAGACCAATATCCCTGATGAATATGGATACCAAAATCCTCAACAAAATCCTAGCTAATAGGATCCAACAATACATTAAAAGGATCATCCACCACGACCAAAGGGGATTTATTCCCAGGATGCAAGGATGGTTCAACATTCGCAAATCAATCAATGTGATAGAACACATTAATAAGAGGAGGGAGAAGAACCATATGGTCCTCTCAATTGATGCAGAAAAAGCATTTGACAAAATACAGCATCCTTTCCTGATTAAAACTCTTCAGAGTACAGGGATAGAGGGAACATTCCTCAAGTTCATAAAATCCATCTATGAAAAACCCACAGCGAATATCATCCTCAATGGGGAAAAGCTGAGAGCCTTTCCCTTCAGATCAGGAACACGTCAAGGATGCCCACTCTCGCCACTATTGTTCAACATAGTACTAGAAGTCCTAGCAACAGCAATCAGACAACAAAAAGAAATAAAAGGTATTCAAATTGGCAAAGAAGAAGTCAAACTCTCTCTTTTCACAGACAATATGATACTTTATGTGGAAAACCCAAAAGACTCCACCCCTAAATTACTAGAACTCACAGCAATTCAGTAATGTGGCAGGATACAAAATCAATGCACAGAAATCAGTTGCTTTCTTATATACTAACAACGCAACTGTAGAAAGAGAAATTAGATAAACGATTCCATTTACAATAGTACCAAAAACCATAAGATACCTCGGAATAAACCTAACTAAAGAGGTAAAGGATCTATACTCTAGGAACTACAGAACACTCATGAAAGAAATTGAAGAAGACACAAAAAGATGGAAAAACATTCCATGCTCATGGATCGGAAGAATAAACATTGTTAAAATGTCTATGTTACCCAGAGCAATCTATACCTTCAATGCCAGCCCGATCAAAATTCCAATGACATTTTTCAAAGTGCTGGAACAAACAATCCTAAAATTTGTATGGAATCGGAAAAGACCCCGAATCACCAAGGAAATGTTGAAAAAGAAAAACAAAGCTGGGGGCATCACGTTGCCCGATTTCAAGCTATATTACAAAGCTGTGATCACCAAGACAGCATGGTACTGGCACAAAAACAGACATATAGACCACTGGAACAGAATATGGACCCTCAAGTCTATGGTCAAATAATCTTTGACAAAGCAGGAAGAAATATGCAGTGGAAAAAAGACAGTCTCTTCAATAAATGGTGCTGGGAAAATTGGACAGCCACATGCAGAAGAATGAAACTCAACCATTCTCTAACACCATACACAAAGATAAACTCTAAATGGATGAAAGACCTCAAAGTGAGACAGGAATCCATCAAAATCCTAGAGGAGAACATAGGCAGTAACCTCTTTGACATCGCCCACAGCAACTTCTTTCAAGATACATCTCCAAAAGCTAGTGAAACAAAAGCAAAAATGAACTTTTTGGACTTCATCAAGATAAAAAGCTTCTGCACAGCAAAGGAAACAGTCAACAAAACAAAGAGGCAACCCACAGAATGGGAGAAGATATTTGCAAATGACACTACAGATAAAGGGCTGGTATCCAAGATCTATAAAGAACTTCTCAAACTCAACACCCAAAAAACAAATAATAAAATCAAAAGATGGGCAGAGGATTTGAAAAGACACTTCTCTGAAGAAGACATACAAATGGCTAACAGACACATGAAAAAATGTTCATCATCATTAGCAATCAGAGAAATTCAAATCAAAACCACATTGAGATACCACCTTACACCAGTTAGAATGGCAACAATGGACAGGGAAAGAAACAACAAATGTTGGAGAGGTTGTGGAGAAATGGGAACCCTCTTACACTGTTGGTGGGAATGCAAGCTGGTGCAGCTACTTTGGAAAACAGTGTGGAGGTTCCTCAAAAATTTAAAAATAGAGCTACCCTATGACCCAGCAATTGCACTACTTGGTATTTACCCCAAAGACACAGATGTAGTGAAAAGAAGGGCCATGTGCACCCCAATGTTCATAGCAGCAATGTCCGCAATAGCCCAACTGTGGAAGGAGCCGAGATGCCCTTCAACAGATGAATGGATAAAGAAGATGTGGTCCATATATACAATGGAATATTACTCAGCCATCAGAAAGGATGAATACCCAACTTTTACACAAACATGGTTGGGACTGGAGGAGATGATGCTAAGTGAAATAAGTCAAGCAGAGAAAGTCGATTATCATATGGTTTCACTTATTTGTGGAACATAAGGAACAGCATGGAGGACATTAGGAGAAGGAAGAGAAAAATGAAGGGGGGAATCGGAGGGAGAGATGAACCATGAGAGACTATGGACTCCGAGAAACAAACTGAGGGTTCTAGAGGGGAGGGGGTGGGGGGATGGGTTAGCCCCGTGATGGGTATTAAGGAGGGCACGTTCTGCCTTAAAAAAAAAAAGATTGGTTCAAAGGAGAAAAAATAAATAAAGCTTTCAACTGATTGGATGAGGCCCATCACATTTGAGAGGATAATCTGCTTTACTCGAAATGTTTAAATGATTTAAATGCTAATCTTTTCTTAAATTTTATTTTATTATGCTATGTTAATCACCATACATTACATCATTAGTTTTTGATCCATGATTCATTACTTGCGTATAACACCCAGTGCTCCACGCAGAACGTGCCCTCCTTAATACCCATCACCAGGCTAACCCATCCCCCACCCCCCTCCCCTCTAGAACCCTCAGTTTGTTTCTCAGAGTCCATAGTCTCTCATGGCTCATCTCTCCCTCCGATTTACCCCCCTTCATTTTTCCCTTCCTTCTCCTAATGTCCTCCATGCTATTCCTTGTTCTACAAATAAGTGAAACCATATGATAATTGACTTTCTCCGCTTGACTTATTTCACTTAGCATAATCTCCTCCAGTCCCATCCATGTTCAGTGATGTAAAAGTTGGGTATTCATCCTTTACTTCTTCAATGAAGACTTGGCCAAACGTCCGTTATTTCCTTTTCTTATAAGTATAAAATGATAAGAAAGTAACAGGTTTTTAATATTTGTTTTGTAAAGAGATTGAGACTAATTGACTTAAAATAAACTGCACATATTTCAATGTACAATTTGATGTTTTGATACATGCTTACACCATTGAAACCAAATTTTCCTCCCGCCCTTTTTCCTGTTTTTTTTTTATTGTGATAAAATACATATAACATAAAACTTACTATCATAACCTCAAAAAAATAAATGCTAATCTTATCTAAAAGGTACATTCATACAAATACCTAGAATAGTATTTTAACAAATATCTGACTACCCTGGCCTGGCCACATTGACACATAAAGTTAACGCTCCCACCATGAAACCTAGCTGCCTTCCTTAGTCCGGCCAACTCCTTAATTTTACAGACAAGAAAACAGAGCTGGAGTGACACGCATCTGACTACCCTGCAAGGTATTGGTAAGCCTGGCACCCCTAACTCTTCCCTGACTCCGTGGCCCATGGATTCCAACAAGGGAGCCCCTGGAACGTGAGCACTTTCACTTTCTGCAGGGGAGTTACTTTCTTACTTAATAGTGTTACTTAGATCACACATAGGTTTCCTCCACAGGATAACAATCCTACTAGGACCATAAACACCAAAGAAAATCCATAGAAAAAAATAGAAATCTGAGCTCACAGTGTATTTGGGCTTTGTTTTCATCTAACTTCTATCAATACCTGTGAATGTTAGCTATTTGTGTTGGTCAACATTTGTGAAATTTAACATTGAACAGATGCCTGAAAACCTAAACACAGGGGCGCCTGGGGGGCTCAGTCGTTAAGGGTCTGCCTTTGGCTCAGGTCATGATCCCAGGGTCCGGGGATCGAGCCCCGCATCGGGCTCCCTACTCAGTGGGGAGTCTGCTTCTCCCTCTCCCACTCCCCCTGCTTGTGTTCCCTCTCTCGCTGTCTCTCTTTCTCTGTCAAATAAATAAATAAAATCTTAAAAATATCCTAAACACTGACCATAACGCTAGCATATGCCCATGCTTCGTCTCTAAGAATAACCAATAGTTCACGGAGTCCCCCCTGCTGATATTCAGGATGGAAGGTCGGCTGTACCCATAGCAAGGCTGTAAGGGCCTTGTCAGGGGTCTGAGGGACTCCGTGAGTTTCCTGGTTTTGTATATATTTTCTGTTTCTTTCTGCTTTTCTTTCTCTCTCGGCCCCAGTTGCTTTTATGTGAGCATTGCACTTGCACGATTCCCGAGAATCCTGGATTTGTCTGCTTTCTCAGTGTCCGTGCCTTTGCCAGAGAATATTCTCCACCCCAGGCCGCTGATAACCTCGGCTTCCATCCAGGGCTGAGTGTCCTGTAGACTGGAGCTGAGGGTGACAAAGAGCCAGACCCTGTGTGTCAATCAATCCACTCGCAAATCCGCCGTGTGTGTGTTTTCTCAGCTGTGTTCCAGATTTATATGATGGTGTTCTCCTATGAGTTTTCCAATTTTAATATGAAGTTTACATTCATTGAAAACAATAGCAAAAATGTTAAGCTTAATTTAAAACAAAGTAAGCATTACATCATTATGTGATAATCTCAAAATAATCACCAGCAGATGGCAATATAAGCTTTACTATTACTGGTAATAGGTGCTTAATTTATTAAAATAATTAAGTTTAATTAACTAATTAATGAAAATAAAGATGTATGATTTGCCTGCACAAAGATTTTTGTCTTTTTAAAATGTCTTTTTAAAAGCCACAAAAAGTCATTGATTTTTTAAAATAAGTTTAAAAATTCCAGTTAACATACAGTGTTATATTAGTTTCAGGTGCACAATATACTGATTCAACAATTCTATTATTGAACAGTTCAGTGCTCATCATGATAAGTGTACTGTTCATCCCCAGCACCTGTTTCCCCCATAGCCTGCCCCCGCCTCCCCTCTGCTGACCATCAGTTTGTTCTCTAGAGTTAAGAGTCTGTTTCTTGGTTTGCCTCTCTCTTTTTTCCATCTCTCATTTGTTTTATTTCTTAAATTCCAATATGAGTGAAATCATATGGTATTTGTCTTTCTCTGACTGAAAAAGTCATTAATTTTATGAGTTTAAAATATGTAGTATCATTAGAATGCACGTATAATTGTAAAATAAAATAAAATTATATACACTAGTTCTGAATTTATGATAATTCAGACATAGTCTATATGCAAGTATTATTGATTTCTAAGGTTCAAAATACCCTCTTTTAATTAATTAATTAATTAAGATTTATTTATTTTTAGAGAGAGAGCACATGTGCAGGTGGTGGGGAGGGGCAGAGAGAGACACACACAGAGAGAGAATCTTAAGCAGACTTCAGGCTAAGTGCAGAGCCCAATGTGGGGCTCAATTCTATGTCCCTGAGATCATGACTTGAGCCAAAGTCAAGAGTCGGACGCTTAACTGACTGAGCCACCCAGGTGCCCCCAAAATACCCTCTTTTAAATGTCAGGTCCTTACTTGTTAGGAGAAGCCTTCTAAAATGAGCTGCTTTCTCCAACCAACTAAACAAATATTAGACATTTTAGCAACCAGCTGTTGCTAATTGTTGGATCTGGACACTTCTGTAAATTGCAGTGCTTACACATGTGATACACTGTTAAATTCTATTGCTTTTTTTCATAACATCATAAACTAAACATGTACATGAATAGAAAATGAAGTAAATTAGCAAAAAGTTAACTTATTCTAATATTCTATAATTTATCTTGAATTTCTTCAGTTAGATTTCTTTTTAATTTATAGGACAATTGGAAGTCCTAGCCAGAACAATTAAGCAAGCAAGCAAAAGCATTCAAATGAGAAAAAAAGAAGTAAAACTGTCACTGTTTGCAGATGACAAGCTGTTATATATAGAAAACCCTGAAGACTCCATTAAAAAACTATTAAAAGTAATAAATTCAGTAAAGTTGGAGATACAAACTCAATATGCAGTAATGTGTTGCATTTCTTTACACTAATAATGAACTATTAGAAAGAGAAATTAGGAAACTAGTTCCATTTAAAATTGCATAAAAAAGAATAAAATATCTAGGAATAAATTTAACCAGGGAGGTGAAAGATCTGTACATTGAAAATTCCAAGACATTAATGAGAGAAATTGAAGATGACACAAATAAATGGAAAGATATACCAGGCTCATGAACTGGAAGAATTAATATTGTTAAAATGTCCACACTGCTGAATGCTATATACAGATTCAATGCAATCCTCATCAAAATTCCAAAGTTATTTTTCACAGAAATAGAACACATAATCCTATAATTTGTATGAAACCACAGAAGACTCCGAATAGTCAGTGCAATCTTGAGAAAGAAGAACAAAACTGGAGGCATTGTGTTCCCTGATTTCAAACTATATTACAAAATAATAATTAAAACAGGGGCGCCTGGGTGGCTCAGTCGTTAAGCCTCTGCCTTCGGCTCAGGTCATGATCCCAGGGTCCTGGGATCGAGCCCCGCATCGGGCTCCCTTCTCTGCGGGAAACCTGCTTCTCCCTCTCCCACTCCCCCTGCTTGTGTTCCCTCTCTCGCTGTATCTCTTTCTGTCAAATAAATAAATAAAATCTTTTAAAAAAAGAATTAAAAAATAATAATTAAAACAATATAGTACTGGCATAAAAATAGACATAGATCAGTGGAACAGAATAGAGAGCCCAGAAATAAACCCACAGATATAGGGTTAATTAATTCATGACAAAGGAGTTATGAAAATACAATAGGGAAAGGAGAGTCTCTTAAATACACAGACAGCCATGTATTTAAGAACTGGACAGCCCCCTGTGAACTGGACAGCCCCATGTGAAAGAGTGAAACTGGACCACTATCTTACACCACACACAAAAACTAACTCAAAATGTGAGACAAATACCTGTAAGATTTGAATTAAAACCTGAAACCATAAAACTAGAAGAAAACATGGGAAGTAAGCTCCCCAATATAAGTCTTGGTGACTTTTTTTTGAATCTGCCACTAAAAGCAAAAGCAATAAAAGTAAAAATAAGCACTTGGTTTATATCAAATTAAAAACCTTCTGCACAACAACAATAAAAATCAAAGTGAAAAGGCAACCTACTGCATGGGAGAAAATTATTGCAAATCATGTATCTGACAAGGGGCTAAGATCCAAAATATATAAAGAAGTCACCCAACTCAACATAAACAAAACAAAACCCCCAATCTGATAAAAAAAATGGGCAGAAGTTCTGAATAGACATTTTTCCAAGGAAGATATATAGACGGACAACACGTACATGAAAAGATGCTCAACATCACTAATAATCAAGGAAATGCAAATAAAAACCTTGAGATAACAATGAGATATTACCTCACACCTGCTAGAGTTGTTATTACCAAAAAGACGAGATAACAAGTGTAGGTGAGGATGTGGAGAAAGGGCAACCCCTCTTACACTGTTGGTAGGAAAGCAAACTGGTGCAGCCACTGTGGAGAACAGTGTGGAGGGTCCTCAAAAAGTTAAAAATAGAACTACCCTATGATCTAGCAATTCTACCTCTGGGCATTTTCCTGAAGAAAACAAAAACTGAAAAGATCTATGCACCCCTAAGTTCACTGCAGCATTATTTTACAATAGCCAAGATGTGGAGACAATGTAAGCATCTACTGGTGATGAGTGGATAAAACAGATGTGGTGAGCAGACACAAAGGAACAGCACTCAGCCGTAGAAAATGAAATCTTGCCATTTGTGACAACACAGATGGAACTTGAAGCCATTATGCTAAATGAAATAAGTTAGAGAAAGACAAAAACAGTATTTTGTGAGCTCTAAATCAACCGACAAGCAAACAAAGAAAAAGAACCAAGCTCATAGATACAGAGAACAAATTGGTGCTCGTAGGAGGCATGGAGAAATGGGGTATGGGTAAAAAATGAGAAATGAGAAATGGGCAAAGTTTTTATTTTTTTTAGTTTTAATAAGTGGAATAAGATTATAAAGTAATTAAAATGATGTGAATTTGAAAATCTCTTGTAATGTAGGAAACAGGAAAAAACCAAATGTCTATCAATAGAGTACTGGTTAAATGAAGTACAGTATAATCTGTACAAGGAATACTATGCAGCTAGAAAAAAGAACGAGGAAAGAGGTCCTATGTATGTGATTTTTTCCCTTTATTTTGAAATAGTTCCAAACTCAAGAGATAAGTGTAAAAATTAGTACAAAGAATTTCTATATACCTTTCACCAACTTTTCTAAATCTTGTCATTCTACCGTATTTGTTTTATCATTCTTCAAGATAAAATCTTTTCCCAGGGTTATTGAGATATGAACGACCTATTACATTTTGTCAATTAACCAGATATAATTCTAAGTGAAAAAAATCCTATTGTAGAAAAGTACAATCCAATTTTTGGATATACATATGCACACAAAATCCAAATTATCAAGGAAAAAATTATCAAGGAGCCCATATTACTTTGGTATATTTACAAAGAATCATGAACACCTGGAAATTGCTTCGAGCTATGATTCACAAACTCTGCTGCCCATTGGAATCACCCATGTCCAGGCCACACCTACATAAATCTAATAAGAATCCAAGAATATGATCCGGTATCAGTCATCTTCAAGCTCCCAGTAGGATTCTAGTGTGAATCTAGGGTTAAGAGCCACTGGTTTAGGTCAGTTCTTCTTAAGATTAAAGGTCCAAATGAATCATCTGGATATCTTATTAATATACACATGTTCATTTAGTGGGTCTGGGGCTACCCGTTCTGATTTATGGCATTTATAAGTAACTCCCAGGTGATGATGCTGCTGGTCATGGACCACACTTTGAAAAGCACTGGTCTTGCTCTTTTAAGTCAGTGGTTCTCAAAATTGTATGTTTCAAAAATCACCTGTGAAAATTGGTAACAATAGGCTCAGACCTATTTTTTTTAAATGTTAGCAATGTATTATATATATAGATATATATTTTAAAATTCTATTTATTTATTTGAGAAAGCACGAGTCAGGGGCAGAGGGAGAGGGAGAAGCAATCTCCCTTCTGAGCAGGAAGCCCAATGTGGGGCTCGACCCCAGGACCCATGATCCCAGGATCATGACCTGAGCTGAAGGCAGATGCTTAACTGACTGAGAGCCCCCTAGGTGCTCCTGTATTTTATTTATAATTATAAAGATTGAGAGGATCGGGAGCAATCTGTTTGTTAAAAAACAAGAGATTGAGGTGTCTGGGTGGCTGCAGGGGGTTAAGGGTCTGACTCTTGATTTCAGCTCCACATTGGGCTCTGTGGTCAGCACAGAGTCTGCTTGAGATTCTCTCTCCCTCTGCCCCTCCCACTTATGCCCTCTCTCTCTCTCCCTCACTCTCTAAAATAAATAAATCTATAAAAAACCCAACCCATCCCCCTAAAAACGAGGTTGATCAGCACTGTAAATATTTAAATTCCAGCATTGAAAGAGGCCTCAATAAAGGTCAGTTTCTCTAAACGTGAGACAGGAATCCATTAAAATCCTTGAGGAGAACAGAGGCAGCAACCTCTTTGATCTCGGCCACAGCACTTCTTGCTGGAAACATTGCCAAAGGCAAGGGAAAGAAAAGCGAAAATGAACTATTGGGACTTCATCAAGATAAAAAACTTTTGCACAGCAAAGGAAACAGTCAACAAAACCAAAAAATAACTGACAGAATGGGAGAAGATATTTGCAAATGACATAGCAGATAAAGGGCTAGTATCCAAAATCTATAAAGAACTTATGAAACTCAACACCCAAAGAACAAATGATCCAATCAAGAAATAGGCAGAAGACATGAACAGTTTTCCAAAGAAGCCATCCAAATGGCCAATAGACACATGAAAAAGTGCTCCACATCGCTTGGCATCAGGGAAATCCAAATCAAAATCTCAATGAGATACCACCTCTCACCAGTCAGAATGGCTAAAATTAACAAGTCAGGAAATGACAGATGTTGGCGAGGATGCAGAGACCTGCATCCTACACTGTTGGTGGGAATGCAAGCTGGTGCAGCCATTCTGGAAAACAGTATGGAGGTTTCTCAAAAAGTTGAAAATAGAGCTACTTTACGACCCAGCAATTGCACTACTGGGTATTTACCCCAAAGATACAAATGTAGTGATCTGAATCCCAATGTTTATACCAACAATGTCCACAGTAGCCAAGCTATGGAAAGAGCCCAGATGTCCATTGACAGATGACTGGATAAAGAAGATGTGGTGCGCGCGCACGCACGTGTGCACGTGCGTGCGCGCGCACACAAACACACACACACACACACACACACAGGAATATTATGCAGCAATCAAAAAGATGGAATCCTATCATTTGCAACAACATGGATGGAACTAGAGGGTATGATGCTAAGCGAAATAAGTCAGTCAGAGAAAGACAAATACCATATGATTTCACTCATATATGGAATTTAAGAAACAAAACAGATGAACATAGAGGAAGGGAGGAAAAATAAGACAAAATCAGAGAGGGAGACAAAGCATAAGAGACTTGTAACTCTAGGAAACAAACTGAGGGTGGCTGTAGGGGAGGTGGGTGGGGGATGGGTAACTGGGGGATGGGCATTAAGGAGGGCATGTGATGTGATGAGCCCTGTGTGTTATATGCAACTAATGAATCACTTAATTCTATGTCTGAAACTAGCAATACAGTATATGTTCATTAAATTGCATTGAAAGAAAGAAAGGAAGAAAGGAAGAAAGAAAAGAAAAGAAAAAAGTGTCAGAAACTATTTGTATTCACATGGAATAGGCAAAAATGTACATGACAGTTTTGCCCTAGGGCTCTCTGTCATAATGTAGTCAGAAGAGACGTGGGCCATCTGAACATCCCACAGAACATCACATTGATCCATTACATTACATCATCTTGATTAAGTCAGATGAACAAGATGTGGCTAGCGTGCAGGAAACCATGGTAAGAAACTTGCTTCCAGAGCACAGGTGATAAACCTTCCAAAGATTCAGTAACCTGCCTCAGGGAAATCTTCCAGAGGTGTAGTGGTCACAGTCATGCCGGGATGTTTATCCCAAAGTGAAAGAAAATCTGCTGCATCTTGCATCCTCTGCTACAAAGAAAGAAGCCCAGCATCTGTTAGGTCTCTTTGGGTTTTGAAGGCAGCACATTCCATACCTAAGACTTGTATTCTAGACCATATGCTGGATGATCCAGAAGGCTTCCTGATTTGAGGAAGGCCCATGCAGGCAGAGTTTCTGCATAAGGACCAGGTTGTGGTGCACTTGGCTCTGTTGTTAGGCCACATCATTTGGTATGATACCAGTTGTGGGAAGAGATGCAGCATGTAGTTTCTGGCACTACAGTGGGAGCATTACAATGCAAGCCCCTGGTTTCTGAAGCAGAACCATGCCTTCTGCAGCAGAGATGTTTATGCCTTTCAAGAAACAGCTCCTGGCTTGTTACTAGACACTGGCAAAGTAGAAACACTTGCCTGTTTTCACCAAATGACCATACTTCCAGAACTAGCCATAATAATGATTCTCTTAGAGCCAGAAAGTTGTAATATTGAGTGGGTCCAGCAGCAGCCCATCTGAAGATGGAAATGGCATGTCTGGGATTGAGACTCTGCTGAACCAGAGCACATGAGTCAGTTACAAGAGCAAGTAGCTGTTGGAGGAGCTCACTGAGAGGACATGACCACTGGTTGACCTGGAAGCTGGACCTGGGTAATCAGGGGCTCCTCACCCCGGCTCCTGTCCTTGGAATGTACATTTTGCCACCGTTTCCACAGTGGGAGCCATTTTCAAGAACACAGCCTTGAGAGAGCAAATGCGTTGAGATCATCGGGACTGAATACATGACTGAATTTAGTTAAGAGCTCTATATAAACCATTGAGATTCTGACGGTTGGGTGTGGAAACTTACTCGTTCTGTGTTTGCCCCAGACAAGGCTATCTGCAAGTTCCTTGCTTGTTAAAACCACCACTTATTAATCTGGAGTGGCCTACCTCTTTCTTTGATCTCTCCTTGCCCTCCAAGCATGGGGGCCAGTTTGCAAACCAACAGTTGCGCAGGCCTCTGTGTCACCGTCTGGGTTGGTGCTACCATCATTCCTCAGCTTGCGCCTATGGCCAGGGGGAAGTACACCAGTTAAAAAAGCTCAAGCTTGGCTTATGGATTGGTTGGATTGGTATAGGAGTGAAATCCAAAACTGAAGAGCTGGTGGACTTGAAAGCCCATGGTAGGGAAAATCACCCTAATCGGGAGTTTTGAGTATTGGACCTGATTATGACCCTTGTGTAGAATAAGTGGCCTGAGGTGAGAACAGGAAGGTGTGTGTGTGTGTGTGTGTGTGCGTGCGCACGTATGTGTATGCATGCACACATGCATACAAACACACATACACACTCCTGGGCAGTGGTGAATGGTCTGGCTGCTTAGTCAGAAGCCTGACAGGAAAGAGGTGAAAGACTGTTCACAAGGAAGCTTGTGAGAGGCTTGTGAACGGACATATGGGATTAGAACCCAGGTGTGACGAGTTGTACATTACATACAATGCCCACCTGAAAACAAGCACCCACCATGGGAGAGCTAACATGTTTTGATCAGTTGACATTAGCTGGCCTTGCCATTGTCCCTCTAAACTGGAGTGGCGTGGTCATGGGGACAGGGATGGTGACTGTAAATGGGATCAACAGCCTGACTCCCATTGATCAACTGTTCCATGAAGGCAGTAGATAGATGATAGTGGCCATGGAGTTCCACTGCTCCAATATTCCTTTAAGAAAAAACCTGCTGATCAGCTGTGAGGAGTGCAGTTAGCTGACGGTCTTCTCCTGCAGCACCTTCTGGATGTATCACAGCCCCTCCCTCTTCCCAGGTAGCCCAGGCACTGGCTGAGCCCCGTGGGGTAACAGGGCCCTTTCTGCCCAACATGGGACTCTTCTACCAGCAATCTTTGCTCCAGAGCTCAGAGTGGGCAAAGTGAGAGTTTCATGGAGTTGCACCTCAGTCTGAGGCATTTCTACTCAATCCTCCTGCCTTCTCACTTTCTTTATACAAGTCAAACGGCTTGCACCACAGTCTGAAGATCTGCCTTGCCTTCTCCTGCTCCCTTTCCCCTTTATTTTTCATAGACACCTCCAGTAAGTCTCTTGCTCCTGCACCTTCCCTGGGCATCTGAGTCCTAGAGGACTCAATAGGTGCAGAGGCCTTTCTGTTTTTCATCTTTACAATAATGAACATGACTTTAATTTTTGAAGTACATGTTTGAATAATTCTGTTCCCCGTTGTTTGCCCCCTTGTGTTGAGTATTTTATTATATAATATCCATTTCACCTTGAATGTATTTGAGCACTCACCCAAATCATTCACAAAAATATATTTTAGTGTGTCAAAAGTAACATTTTAGTATAACAATTCTACAAAGGAGTTGTTAATGATACAAGTTCGTACTAGTTAAATGTGCCTCCATTCTATGATGTATAATATACAGGCACTACAGACAGATGTGTTGAGAAGCAATGTACCCATGTAAAAGAAATACAGTCACAAGATTTGTTATTTACAGATCTCAGAAATGGGGAGGTGCTCCTGGAATGAGATGGGGGAAAGGCAGTCTTCCGTTCTAAGCTATGGGTTAGTAGAAGAGAGAAAGCAGGGTAGTAAGTACTTATTACTTTTAAGGTGGTTGGGCAGAGGTCACTAACTTTTCATAGGCTCAACTCTAAGTGGTTATTTTATACAGGTGCTCTGGAATTAGTAAGCAAAATTCTCCCAACAAACAAAACTCTGGGACCAGATGGATTCACAGGTAAATTTTACTAAACATTTAAAGAAGTGAATACCTACTCTTCTCAAACTTTTCCAGAAAATAGAAATGGAATTCATTTTATTCATTCTATGAGGCTGGCAATATCCTGACATCAAAATCAGACAGACACTACAAAAAAAAGAAAGAAAGAAAGAAAGAAAGAAAACTACAGGCTATTATCCCCAGTGAACATAAATGCAAAACTCCTCAACAAAGTATTAGCAAACTGAATTCAATGATACATTAAAAGAATCATTCGCCATAATTAAGAGGATTTATTCTAGGATTAAAGGGTGTTTCAGTATTTGCAAATGAATCACTGTGATACATCACATTAACAAAATGAAGGATAAAAACTATGATCATTTCAATAAGATGCACAAAAGCATTTGACAAAATTCAACATCCATTTATGATAAAAACTTGCAACAAAGTGGGTTTAGAGGGAACATATCTCAACATAAAAGCCATATATGACAAACCCACAACTCATATCACACTCAGTAGAAAAAGCTGAAAGCTTTTCCTCTAATATCAGGACAAGACAAGGATGTCCACTCTCACCACCTCTATTCAACATAGTACTGGAAGTCCTAGCCACAGCAATCAGATAAGAAAAAGAAATAAAAGGCAACAAAATTGGTAAGGAAGAATTTAAACAGTCACTCTTGGCAGATGACATGATACGATACATAGGTGGCTCAGTCGTTAAGTGTCTGCCTTCGGCTCGGGTCATGATCCCGGGGTCCTGGGATTGAGCCCCGCATCGGGCTCCCTGCTCCGTGGGAAGCCTGCCTCTCCCTCTCCCACCCTCTCTGCTTGTGTTCCCTCTCTCACTGTGTCTCTGTCAAATAAATAAATAAAAATCTTAAAAAAAAAAAAGAAAACCTAAAGACCCCACTGAAAGACTATTAGAACTAATAAATGAATTCAGTAAAGTTGTAGGATACAAAATTAATATACAGAAATATGTTGAGTTCCTATACACTAATAACAAACTAGCAGAAAGAGAAATTAAGAAACAATCCCACTTACAATTGCACCAAAAAGAATAAAATACCTAGGAATAAATTTAACCAAGTAGGTAAAAGACCTGTACTCTAAAAAGTATAAAATACTGATGAAAGAAATTAAAGATGATAGAAACAAATGGAAAGATATACCATGCTCATGGATTGGAAGAATTAATATTGTTAAAAAGTCCATATTACCCAAAGCATTCTACAGATTCAATGCAATTTCTGTCGAAATACCAACGCCATTTTAAAAAATTTTTTTATTGTTATGTTAATCACCATACATTACATCATTAGTTTTTGATGTAGTGTTCCATGATTCATTGTTTGTTCATAACACCCAGTGCTCCATGCAGAATGTGCCCTCTTTAATACCCATCACCAGGCTAACCCATCCCCCTACACTCCTCCCCTCTAGAACCCTCAGTTTGTTTTTCAGAGTCCATCATCTCTCCTGGTTCGTCTCCCCCTCTGACTTACTCCCCTTCATTCTTCCCCTCCTGCTATCTTCTTCTTTTTCTTTTTTCTTAAAATATGTGGCGTTATTTGTTTCAGAAGTACAGATCTGTGATTCAACAGTCTTGCACAATTCACAGGGCTCACCATAGCACATACCCTCCCCAATGTCTATCACCCAGCCACCCCATCCCTCCCACCCCCAACCACTCCAGTAACACTCAGTTTGTTTCCTGAGATTAAGAATTCCTCATATCATTGAGGTCATATGATACATGTCTTTCTCTGATTGACTTACTTCACTCAGCATAACACCCTCCAGTTCCAACCACGTCGTTGCAAATGGCAAGATCTCATTCCTTTTGATGGCTGCATAATATTCCATTGTGTATATATACCACACACTTTTATCCATTCATCTGTCGATGGACATCTTGGCTCTTTCCACAGTTTGGCTATTGTGGACATTGCTGCTATAAACATTGGGGTGCACGTACCCCTTCGGGTCCCTACATTTGTATCTTTGGGGTAAATACCCAGTACAGTGGCTATTGTGGACATTCTGCTAAACATTGGGGTGCACGTACCCCTCGGCCCTAATTGTATCTTTGGGGTAAATACCCAGTAGTGCAATTGCTGGATCGAATGGTAGCTCTAATTTCAACTGTTTGAGGAACCTCCATACTGTTTTCCAGAGGGGTTGCACCAGCTTGCATTCCCACCAACAGTGTAGGAGGGTTCCCCTTTCTCCACATCCCCGCCAACATCTGTCGTTCCCTGACTTGTTAATTTTAGACATTCTGACGGGTGTGAGGTGGTATCTCATTGAGGTTTTGATTTGGATTTCCCTGATGCCGAGCGATGTTGAGCACTTTTTCATGTGCCTGTTGGCCATTTGGATGTCTTCTTTGGAGAAATGTCTGTTCATGGCTTCTGCCCATTTCTTGATTGGATTATTTGCTCTTTGCGTGTTGAGTTTGATAAGTTCTTTATAGATTTTGGATACTAGCCCTTTATCTGATATGTCATTTGCAAATATTTTCTCCCATTCTGTCGGTTGTCTTTTGGTTTTGTGGACTGTTTCTTTTGCTGTGCAAAAGCTTTTTATCTTGATGAAATCCCAATAGTTCATTTTTGCCCTGGCTTCCCGTGCCTTTGGTGATGTTTCTAGGAAGAAGTTGCTGCGGCTGAGGTCGAAGAGGTTGCTACCTGTGTTCTCCTTTAGGATTTGGATGGACTCCTGTCTCACATTTAGGTCTTTCAACCATTTGGAGTCTATTTTTGTGTGTGGTGTAAGGAAATGGTCCAGTTTCATTCTTCTGCATGTGGCTGTCCAATTTTCCCAACACCATTTGTTGAAGAGACTGTCTTTTTGCCATTGGACATTCTTTCCTGCTTTGTCAAAGATGAGTTGACCATAGAGTTGAGGGTCCATTTCTGGGCTCTCGATTCTGTTCCATTGATCTATGGGTCTGTTTTTGTGCCAGTACCATACTGTCTTGATGATGACAGCTTTGTAATGGAGCTGGAAGTCCAGAATTGTGATGCCGCCAGCTTTGCTTTTCTTTTTCAAGATTCCTCTGGCTATTCGGGGTCTCTTCTGGTTCCATACAAATTTTAGGATTATTTGTTCCATTTCTTTGAAAAAAGTGGATGGTATTTTGATGGGGATTGCATTGAATGTGTAGATTGCTCTAGGTAGCATTGACATCTTCACAATTTTGGTTCTCCCAATCCATGAGCATGGAACGTTTTTCCATTTCTTTGTGTCTTCTTCAATTTCTTTCCTGAGTATTTTATAGTTTTCTGAGTACAGATCCTTTGTCTCTTTGGTTAAATTTATTCCTAGGTATCTTATGGTTTTGGGTACAATTGTGAATGGGATCGACTCCTTGATTTGTCTCTCTTCTCTCTTGTTGTTGGTGTATAGGAATGCCACTGATTTCTGTGCATTGATTTTATAGCCTGCTACTTGACTGAATTCCTGTATGAGTTCTAGCAGTTTTGGGGTGGAGTCTTTTGGGTTTTCCACATACAGTATCATATCATCTGCAAAGAGTGAGAGTTTGACTTCTCTTTGCCGATTTGGATGCCTTTGATTTCTTTTTGTTGTCTGATTGCTGTGGCTAGGACTTCTAATACTATGTTGAATAGCAGTGGTGAGAGTGGACATCCCTGCCGCGTTCCTGACCTTAGGGGAAAAGCTCTCAGCTTTTCCCATTGAGAATGATACTCGCTGTAGGTTTTTCGTAGATGGCTTTTATGATATTGAGGTATGTACCCTCTATCCCTATACTCTGAAGAGTTTTGATCAAGAAAGGATGCTGTACTTTGTCAAATGCTTTTTCTGCATCTATTGAAAGGATCATATGATTCTTGTTCTTTTCTTTTGTTAATGTATTGTATCACGTTGATTGATTTGCGGATGTTTGAACCAACCTTGCAGCCCAGGGATAAATCCCACTTGGTCGTGGTGAATAATCCTTTTAATGTACTGTTGGATCTATCGGCTAGTATTTTGGTGAGAATTTTTGCATCCATGTTCATCAAGGATATTGGTCTGTAATTCTCCTTTTTGATGGGGTCTTTGTCTGGTTTTGGGATCAAGGTAATGGTGGCCTCGTAAAATGAATTTGGAAGTTTTCCTTCCATTTCTGTTTTTTGGAACAGTTTCAGGAGAATAGGTATTAATTCTTCTTTAAATGTCTGATAGAATTCCCCTGGGAAGTGGCCCTGGGCTTTTGTTTCTTGGGAGATTTTTGATGACTGCTTCAATTTCCTTAGTGGTTATAGGTCTGTTCAGGTTTTCTATTTCTTCCTGGTTCAGTTTTGGTAGTTGATACATCTCTAGGAATGCACCATTTCTTCCAGGTTATCTAATTTGCTGGCATAGAGTTGCTCATAATATGTTCTTATAGTTGTTTGTATTTCTTGGTGTTGGTTGAGATCTCTCCTCTTTCATTCATGATTTTGTTGATTTGGGTCATTTGTCTTTTCTTTTGGATCAGTCTGGCCCAGGGGGTTTATCAATCTTGTTAATTCTTTCAAAGAACCAGCTCCTAGTTTCGTTGATCTGTTCTACTGTTCTTTTGGTTTCTAGTTCATTGATTTCTTCTCTGATCTTTATTATTTCTCTTCTCCTGCTGGGTTTAGGCTTTATTTGCTGTTCTTTCTCCAGCTCCTTTAGGTGTAGGGTTAGGTTGTGTTTTTGAGACCTTTCTTGTTTCTTGAGAAAGGCTTGTATTGCTATATACTTTCCTCTCAGGACTGCCTTTGCTGTATCCCAAAGATTTTGGACAGTTGTGTTTTCATTTTCATTGGTTTCCATGAATTTTTTAATTCTTCTTTAATTTCCTGGTTGACCCATTCATTCTTTGGTAGGATGCTCTTTAGCCTCCATGTATTTGAGTTCCTTCCGACTTTCCTCTTGTGATTGAGTTCTAGTTTCAAAGCATTGTGGTCTGAAAATATGCAGGGAATGATCCCAATCTTTTGGTACCGGTTGAGACCTGATTTGTGACCTAGGATGTGATCAATTCTGGAGAATGTTCCATGGGCACTAGAGAAGAATGTGTATTCCGTTGCTTTGGGATGGAATGTTCTGAATATGTCTGTGAAGTCCATTTGGTCCAGTGTGTCATTTAAAGTCTTTATTTCCTTGTTGATCTTTTGCTTAGATGATCTGTCCATTTCAGTGAGGGGGGTGTTAAAGTCCCCCACTATTATTGTATTGTTGTCAATGTGTTTCTTTCCTTTTGTTATTAATTGCCTTATATAATTGGCTGCTCCCATGTTCGGGGCATAGATAGTTACAATTGTTAGCTCTTGTTGGATAGACCCTTTAAGTAGGATATAGTGTCCTTCCTCATCTCTTATTACAGTCTTTCTTTTAAAATCTAGTTTGTCTGATATAAGGATTGTCACCCCAGCTTTCTTTTGGTGTCCATTAGCATGGTAAATGGTTTTCCACCCCCTCACTTTCAATCTGGGGGTGTCTTTGGGTGTAAAATGAGTCTCTTGCAGACAGCATATGGATGGGTCTTGTTTTTTAATCCAATCTGATAGCCTGTGTCTTTTGATTGGGGCATTGAGCCCATTTACATTCAGGGTAACTATTGAAAGGTATGAATTTAGTGCCATTGTATTGCCTGTAAGGTGAATGTTACTGTACGTTGTCTGTGTTCCTTTCTGATCTTTGCTGCTTTTAGGCTCTCTCTTTGCTTAGAGGACCCCTTTCAATATTTCTTGGAGGGCTGCTTTCGTGTTTGCAAATTCCTTTAGTTTTTGTTTGTTCTGGAAGCTTTTTATCTCTCCTTCTATTTTCAATGACAGCCTAGCTGGATATAGTATTCTTGGCTGCATATTTTTCTCGTTTAGCGCTCTGAAGATATCTTGCCAGTCCTTTCTGGCCTGCCAGGTCTCTGTGGTAGGTCTGTTGCCAATCTAATGTTTCTACCATTGTAGGTTACATATCTCTTCTCCCGAGCTGCTTTCAGGATTTTCTCTTTGTCTCTGAGACTCGTAAGTTTTACTATTAGATGTCGGGGTGTTGACCTCTTATTATTGATTTTGAGAGGGGTTCTCTGTGCCTCCTGGATTTTGATGCCTGTTTCCTTCCTCACATTAGGGAAGTTCTCTGCTATTATTTGCTCCAATATACCTTCTGCCCCTCTCTCTCTTTCTTCTTCTTCTGGGATCCCAATTATTCTAATGTTGTTTCGTCTTATCGTATCACTTATCTCTCGAATTCTGCCCTCGTTATCCTGTAGTTGTTTCTCTCTCTTTTTCCTCATCCTCTTTATTTTCATCATTTGGTCTTCTATATCACTGATTCTCTCTTCTGCCTCATTTATCCTAGCAGTTAGTGCCCCCATTTTTTATTGCACCTCATCAATAGCCTTTTTGATTTTGAATTGGTTAGATTTTAGTTCTTTTATTTCTCCAGAAAGGGTTTCTCTAATAACTTCCACGCTTTTTCAAGCCCAGCTAGTATCTTTAAAGTCATGATTCTGAACTCTAGGTCCAACATCGTACTAATGTCCGTATTGAGTAGGTCCCTGGCTGACGGTACTACCTCTTGTTCTTTTTGCTGAGGTGATTTTTTTCGTCTTGTCATTTTGTCCAGAGGAGAATAGATGAATGAGAGAACAAAATGCTAACAGGTTTACAACGTCCCCAGCAAATATACTGTATACAAATCAGAAAAGACCTGAAACCAGGGGAAAAGAAAGGTAAAGAAAGAAAAAAGAGAGAAAAAAAAAGAAAAAAGATAAAAACAAAAACAGAACAATACAAAAAAAGCAGAATGTGATCAAATATGATCAGGCTAATGCATAGATTAGTGCCACATACTAGATTTTGGGCGTATTTTGGTCTGTTAGGAAAAAGTGCCTCCTAAAATTTTAAAGGAAGAAAGACATATGTACAAAGTAAGAGTTGATACAATGAAGGGATAGAAGATGACTGTAAAGATGAAATTATAAAAGATTTATAAAAGGACTTGATAAGAGAAGAAGTTGTTTGAAAAAAGAAAAGAAGATTTAAAAAAAAAAGGGAGAGAATGTGATCAGGCAGGAGACTAGAACAGAACCATACACTAGTGATTTAGGGTATATTTTTATCTGTTAGAAGAAACTGTATCTCAAAATTTTAAAGAGGGAACAACTTATATATATATGCCAAAATAAGGGTAACTACTATGAGGGATAAAATATGACTCTAAAAATGAAAAATAAAAAGTGTTTTGTTTTTTTTTTTTAAAGAGATTGATAAGATGTTGGTTGAAAAAGGGAAAAAGAAAAGAAAAAAAAAACAGTTAACAAAAATTAACTTTGATGAACTAATGAATCATGGTAAAAAAAAGCCATGAATTCTATGTGCAGTATTCCCCTAGCGCTGGAGTTCTCCCGTTCTCCTTGATCGGTAAACTTGGTCTTGGCTTGCTGGCTGTTCGTGCTGATCTTCTGGGGGAGGGGTCTGTTGCCGTGGTTTCCAAATGTCTTTGCCGGAGGCTGAATTGCCCCGCCCTTGTCGGTCCGGGCTAAGCAAGCTGCTCGGGTTTGCTCTCGGGAGCTTTTGTTCCCTGCAAGCTCTCCGTACAGCCTTGGAGGACCAGGGCAAAAATGGTGGCCTCCCAATCTCCACCCGGAGGAGCTGAGAAATCGGGGCCCCGCTCCTCAGTGCGCCCCCAGAGAAAAGCAGTCTCTCCCTTGTCCCTGGTCTCCGGCCCATCTCCGTGCTCACCCGGCCTGTGACCGAGCGTTTGTATCTCTGGCACCCGACCCCGTGTGGAGTCTCCAAACCCAGCAGATCCCTGCGGTGCGCTCCTGCGCCGCTCCTCCCGGGGGAGGAAGGGGAGTCTCCCCGGATCTGCCACCTGTTGGGTCCCTGCTGCAGGAGCAGTGGCCCGACTGGGCCGCGGATCACAGTTTATGGCAACCCCAAGCTGAGAGCCCACGCCTCAGCTCCGTCTCTGCAGCCAGCTTCCCCGCTCCGATACCTGGGAGCTCTGGCGCACTCAGGCTCCCCCGGTCTTTCTGTGACCCCAAGGGTCCTGAGACCCCACTGTCCCGCGAGGGTTCCACCCCCGCTTAGCCACTGCAGCGACGTCCCTCAGCGGAGCTGACTTCTAAAAGGTCCGATTTTGTGCTCCGCGGCTCTATCACTTGCCAGAAGCGGCCGGCGGAGGCCCCTCCCCCGCCATCTATCCTCCCGAATATCGCCTCGGATTCACTTCTCTGCACGTCCTACCTTCCAGTAAGTGGTCGCTTCTCTGTTCAGATAGTTGTTGCTACTCTCCTCTTTGATCTCCTGTTGAGTTCGTAGGTGTTCAGAATGGTTTGATCCCTATTCAGCTGAATTCCTGAGACCAGACAAAATCTAGGTCTCCTACTCCTCCACCATCTTGCTCCGCCCCCTAGTGTTTGATTTCTTAATAGGAAGTTGTCCTTCATTGCTTAGCTAGGAACAAACAGAAAATTCCAACAGTGAGTCTTTATAAATAGCTTTATAATTGTTTCCAGTTCGTATTTTTAAAAAAGTGTCCACTGCAATAATGTGAATTATTTGTGTAATTATTTCATGTCTTTGGTGTTTTTGTAAAGTAAAGAATATTTATTCAGCAACAAGCCATGCCTGGAATAAAAATGTCAGGGCCACAAAAATCTTATGCTTTAGACATCACCTTTTTCAAACTTCTTTTCCAGTCATCTTCTTGAAACAATCATAGCTGAGGTGTCTGAGAATCTAGGACAATGTGAATAATTAACAACCACATAGCTGTTAGTGGAAACTTTGTAACTAGAACCAGGAGGTAGGACCCAGTGCTGAGGCAGTCTTAAATCACCAAGGATTCACCATCAGTATTTTAGGCTCTGTCAAAAGTCGGCCTATGTGTGGGTCAGCGTAGCAGGCGAGCCCCCGATGCCTCAGCCCCAGCCCCGCAGGACTTCCTCTGTGTTCCTGAGCAGGTTGTATTTCCAGGCTGTAAACAGTTGGGCTCACTTACCTCCATGTAGAACATCTGAGCACTCAGTAATTAAAGGAAACTATGTTTATATTCTTTCTTGAGTAGGTATTGGAATAGTTGCCTTCTTATGAGCAGAAGTATTACCTACTGGACACCTAATAAAACCAAAATCCCACACTTACTTTGTTCATTTATTTTTAGTAAGGAAGTATTGTATCTAGCAGAATTCTCATAGCCAAAGAGTTTCTTTCAATGAAGTGATGTGACTTTCTTTAAAGATTGGTCAGTTCTTATTCACCCGTGGGTATTTTCATAGGAAAAAAATGTTTTTCTTTGTGAAATGGAGTTAAGTTGTCTTGTTGAATATTTCCATTGATCAACTTAGATCATTTTCTTCCTGTTGTTTGTGAACAGAGTGAGATCTTGCCATCCTGACACTACCTGACCCAAACAATTTATTTACAGGCGGCAATAAAATTAACTTTTTAAAAGTCTCAATTGTCTTCATTATCTTTTATGGAATCAAAAATTTATATTCATAACTATTTTAAAATATTTAAGGAGCACCTGGGTCGCTCAGTTGGTTAAGCATCCAACTCTTGGTTTCAGCTCAGGTCATGGTCTCAGGGTGGTGAGATCGAGCCCTGCATTGGGCTCCATGCTCAGCGTGGAGTCTGCTTGGGATTCTGTCTCTACCTCTGCCCCTCCCTGCTACACTCTAAAATAAATAAGTAAATCTTTAAAAAAATAAAATACTTAAGTGATTCAAATTTTGTTTTTCTTACTATAAAACTAAATGCAAGTAAGTGTAAAAAATGTTAACAAGTGAAAAAAGCATTAAAAAGTTATTAGTTTCTAAATAGTGAGATTGGATGCGAATATTTTGGTGTTTATTTATGGCCTTTCACATATTCCTATCACATTTTTCCAAAATTAATAATTTAGAGCATAGTGTTTAAATTTGTGTTTGAAAATATAATACTGTATCTTAAATATCTTTCTAAGCTAATTAAAAATTCATCTACAATATTTAAATGGCTTATAGACAAATTTTAGTATTTCAAAGTAAACACTGCTGTGACAAATATCTCTGTTGCTAAATGTTTGAAGACACATTCATGTTGATTTCCCTCAAAATAAATCCCAAGAAATGGATTTGCTGGGTCAAAAAGCATACACTTCTAGAGAGCTTTTGACTTACACAGTCAAATTGCTCTCCAGGAATGCTTTATAACATGAAATCTCTTTAAATCAAACCACTGAAACATACTGTTAGGTGGCTCTGTGGGTGGTGCTGTGTAAGTAGAAACACCAATGGGGAATTTCCCCTGCTGGGAAGTGGAAAGAAAGCACGGAAACAGACCATGGTCACAGACCCAGGCCTGGACAAATTATCTTCAGTGGTAAGCCAGGAGTCGCTCGTGCAGTCTGCAACAGATTCTCCTGTGCTGATGGGCGGACTGTCCGGGCACCTGACCTCCGGTGAGCCTGTGTTTGGCCTTTTCAAGCCTCCCACTCTCACAGTCCCCCTCTCCCCCATGCCCCTCCTTGCTCCTCTCCAGATCTTCTTTCCTTCGTGAATGGCACGGGTGACATGTGCCTGCTTACGTGCTCGCGGTCTTTCTGATGTGAAGCTCGTGTTGCTGCAAGTTGACCCGCCACCGTGGGATAGCACCATGCATTCACTGCTGTGCCGGCAGCTGACCACTGATGGGAATCCTGACATCATCTAGTATTTCGAAAGAACTAATCTTTAGATCACCTAACACAAATTTTTCTTACCATTAGCAGGACCTAATAGGAGCTATTTCTCTTTTCCATTTAACCATTAACTTCTCGTCACAAACTGTCTACTGGACAACTAATAAAACCAAAATCCCACACTTACTTTGTTCATTTATTTTTAGTAAGGAAGTATTGTATCTAGCAGAATTCTCATAGCCAAAGAGTTTCTTTCAATGAAGTGATGTGACTTTTTAGTCACAGTGACGTCTTGAACACAGTAGCGTATTATTTAAGCTTCCTGTAATTCCCAAAGCGTGCTTCCTGGATCATCATCAGCGGTGTCACCTGTGTACTTGCTAGGACTGTGAATTCTCGGGCCCCCTCCCACTCTTACTGAGTCAGAAATTCTGGGTGTACGGCTCATGGCTCTGTTCAAACAAGCTATTTCTGATGCAGGCTGACATTGCTAAGACAATGCTCTGACTCAGGAGCCTTCGTTAGGTCAGGATGACTTTGGAAGAATGTAATTTAAGAGCAGGGAAGACGTCTTCCTCATCTCTGCACAGATTGGAATTAGTTGTGGTACCCAAAGCCTGAGAGGTAACTAAAATATGTGTGGAATCAACCTCTTCTCGGAAAATAATAGGAAAATTACTACTTCTAAAATTACTGGCAAGTCATATTTCTTGAGAACATTTTGATGTGTTCCCCATTTAGCTGAGTGCAGCTGAAAGGATGTTTTCTGTGACTTCTCTTCTTTTTCCCCAGGCGCTGGATGTACCCTCCCCACAGATCTCTGGTTGAGTAAAAGCTCTGATGTCATCATTCACTCGGGACAACATACACTACCCCCATTAGTGTTTTCTCGTGTTATCCAGTTAAGTCAGTGGAATGAGTTTTTGATTCGTGAGGGTATCTTTGCTTGGGTTAAAAAACAAGGTTAAATATCTCTTGGAAAAGTGAAGTTGCTGCTAACATTTATAAGGTGTTATGTAGCTTCTGGATTGTAAGGATTAAAAAGTCAATGTATGTGAGACATAAAATGTATGCGGATGCTGCTCTTTACTCTTGAACCAGGTGAAAGGGTCCCAGGAAAAGTCAACTCCCCAGTGAGAATAGAACCTTTTTATTATCAGCTAAGTTCCCTAACTAGGACTTTTCTAAGGATGACCACAGAGAAAAATATGGGAAGGCCTAGGCTTCCAGCACCAGATGCAGGAAGGCAGGTGAAGTGAGGCAGGTCCAAGATGCAGCTTGTTGCTTGAACCTCACTGGGTCTTGGGCTGTTCAGATGGCTGCCCTCCTACTTTTCAGCTGGGTGTGTTCAGAGCTATGCTTCCTACACTTGGGAACGGAGGACAGGGACGGGGGTGGGGCTGTGGTTTCTAGAGGGACAGAGAATGGGAAAAAGGAAAGAAACATGAGAGATGAGGAAAGGATGTTTCAGTGCTCATGCCTTCCCATGAACAACTCTAGGTGAATGAAATAAAACAGAGTACACAATGATTCTGTTCTGTTGATCACATTGTCATTTTACTTTTCTCATTAGTGAGCATATTGTCTCCTCATAAATGTGTGTAATATCATCAAGCTAAATTTGCACATGATCTATGCACAAACATCTGAGCCTGAACCAGTCAAGAGTGAATTCAACTGTACAAAAGACATTAAATCTCTCAGTTACTGAGAGTCTGTTAGATTTACATGAGATGGGCGTACAGAAAGGAAGCACAGAATGGGTGGAGAGGTACGCAAGACCCCTGCGTATTTGCCTGTAGTTGAAAACAAATAACTAGATAAGGAATCAGTGTCTACTCTTTAAAAAAAGCACTCCCATAAAATAAGGTTTTGGGGGGGGGGCGGAGCAAGATGGCGGAGGAGTAGGAGACCTAGATTTCGTCTGGTCTCAGGAATTCAGGTGAATAGGGATCAAACCATTCTGAACACCTACGAACTCAACAGGAGATCAAAGAGGACAGTAGCAACAACTATCTGAACAGAGAAGCGACCACTTACTGGAAGCAGGGACCCAACAGGCGGCAGATCCGGGGAGACTCCCCTTCTTTCCCGGGAAGGAGAGGCACGGGAATGCACCACAGGGATCTGCTGGGTTTGGAGACTCCACACGGGGTTGGGTGCCAGAGATAGAAACGCTCGGTCACAGGCCAGGTGAGCACGGAGAGCGGCCGGAGACCGGGGACACGGGAGTGACTGCTTTTCTCTGGGGGCGCACTGAGGAGCGGGGCCCTGAGTTCTCAGCTCCTCCGGGTGGAGATTGGGAGGCCACCATTTTTGCCCTGGTCCTCCAAGGCTGTATGGAGAGCTTGCAGGGAACAAAAGCTCCCGAGAGCAAACCCGAGCAGCTTGCTTAGCCCGGACCGACAAGGGCGGGGCAATTCCGCCTCCGGCAAAGACATTTGGAAACCACGGCAACAGGCCCCTCCCCCAGAAGATCAGCACGAACAGCCAGCAAGCCAAGACCAAGTTTACCGATCAAGGAGAACGGGAGAACTCCAGTGCTAGGGGAATACTGCACATAGAATTCATGGCTTTTTTTTACCATGATTCATTAGTTCATCAAAGTTAACTTTTGTTAACTGTTTTTTTTTTCTTTTTCCCTTTTTCAACCAACATCTTATCAATCTCTTTAAAAAAAAAAAAACAAAACACTTTTTATTTTTCATTTTTAGAGTCATATTTTATCCCTTCATAGTAGTTACCCTTATTTTTGGCATATATATATAAGTTGTTCCCTCTTTAAAATTTTGAGATACAGTTACTTCGAACAGATCAAAATATACCCTAAATCAGTAGTGTATGGCTCTGTTCTAGTCTCCTGCCTGATCACATTCTCTTCCTTTTTTCTTTTCTTTTTTTTTAAATCTTCTTTCTTTTTTCAAACAACTTCTTATCTTATCAAGTCCTTTTATAAAATCTTTTATAATTTTCATCTTTACAGTCATCTTCTATCCCTTCATTGTATCAACCCTTATTTTGTACATATATGTCTTTCTTCCTTTAAAATTTTAGGAGGCACTTTTTTCTAACAGACCAAAATACGCCCAAAATCTAGTGTGTGGCACTGATCTATGCACTAGCCTGATCATATTTGATCATATTCTGCTTTTTTTGTATTGTTCTGTTTTTGTTTTTATCTTTTTTTATCTTTTTTTTTTCTCTTTCTTTTTTCTTTCTTTCCCTTTCTTTTCCCCTGGTTTCAGGTCTTTTCTGATTTGTATACAGTATATTTGCTGGGGACGTTGTAAACCTGTTAGCATTTTGTTCTCTCATTCATCTATTCTCCTCTGGACAAAATGACAAGACGAAAAAAATCACCTCAGCAAAAAGAACAAGAGGTAGTACCGTCAGCCAGGGACCTACTCAATACGGACATTAGTACGATGTTGGACCTAGAGTTCAGAATCATGACTTTAAAGATACTAGCTGGGCTTGAAAAAGCGTGGAAGTTATTAGAGAAACCCTTTCTGGAGAAATAAAAGAACTAAAATCTAACCAATTCAAAATCAAAAAGGCTATTGATGAGGTGCAATAAAAAATGGGGGCACTAACTGCTAGGATAAATGAGGCAGAAGAGAGAATCAGTGATATAGAAGACCAAATGATGAAAAATAAAGAGGATGAGAAAAAGAGAGAGAAACAACTACAGGATCACGAGGGCAGAATTCGAGAGATAAGTGATACGATAAGACGAAACAACATTAGAATAATTGGGATCCCAGAAGAAGAAGAAAGAGAGAGAGGGGCAGAAGGTATATTGGAGCAAATAATAGCAGAGAACTTCCCTAATGTGAGGAAGGAAACAGGCATCAAAATCCAGGAGGCACAGAGAACCCCTCTCAAAATCAATAATAAGAGGTCAACACCCCGACATCTAATAGTAAAACTTACGAGTCTCAGAGACAAAGAGAAAATCCTGAAAGCAGCTCGGGAGAAGAGATATGTAACCTACAATGGTAGAAACATTAGATTGGCAACAGACCTATCCACAGAGACCTGGCAGGCCAGAAAGGACTGGCAAGATATCTTCAGAGCGCTAAACGAGAAAAATATGCAGCCAAGAATACTATATCCAGCTAGGCTGTCATTGAAAATAGAAGGAGAGATAAAAAGCTTCCAGAACAAACAAAAACTAAAGGAATTTGCAAACACGAAAGCAGCCCTCCAAGAAATATTGAAAGGGGTCCTCTAAGCAAAGAGAGAGCCTAAAAGCAGCAAAGATCAGAAAGGAACACAGACAACGTACAGTAACATTCACCTTACAGGCAATACAATGGCACTAAATTCATACCTTTCAATAGTTACCCTGAATGTAAATGGCTCAATGCCCCAATCAAAAGACACAGGCTATCAGATTGGATTAAAAAACAAGACCCATCCATATGCTGTCTGCAAGAGACTCATTTTACACCCAAAGACACCCCCAGATTGAAAGTGAGGGGGTGGAAAACCATTTACCATGCTAATGGACACCAAAAGAAAGCTGGGGTGACAATCCTTATATCAGACAAACTAGATTTTAAAAGAAAGACTGTAATAAGAGATGAGGAAGGACACTATATCCTACTTAAAGGGTCTATCCAACAAGAGCTAACAATTGTAACTATCTATGCCCCCGAACATGGAGCAGCCAATTATATAAGGCAATTAATAACAAAAGGAAAGAAACACATTGACAACAATACAATAATAGTGGGGGACTTTAACACCCCCCTCACTGAAATGGACAGATCATCTAAGCAAAAGATCAACAAGGAAATAAAGACTTTAAATGACACACTGGACCAAATGGACTTCACAGACATATTCAGAACATTCCATCCCAAAGCAACGGAATACACATTCTTCTCTAGTGCCCATGGAACATTCTCCAGAATTGATCACATCCTAGGTCACAAATCAGGTCTCAACCGGTACCAAAAGATTGGGATCATTCCCTGCATATTTTCAGACCACAATGCTTTGAAACTAGAACTCAATCACAAGAGGAAAGTCGGAAGGAACTCAAATACATGGAGGCTAAAGAGCATCCTACCAAAGAATGAATGGGTCAACCAGGAAATTAAAGAAGAATTAAAAAAATTCATGGAAACCAATGAAAATGAAAACACAACTGTCCAAAATCTTTGGGATACAGCAAAGGCAGTCCTGAGAGGAAAGTATATAGCAATACAAGCCTTTCTCAAGAAACAAGAAAGGTCTCAAAAACACAACCTAACCCTACACCTAAAGGAGCTGGAGAAAGAACAGCAAATAAAGCCTAAACCCAGCAGGAGAAGAGAAATAATAAAGATCAGAGAAGAAATCAATGAACTAGAAACCAAAAGAACAGTAGAACAGATCAACGAAACTAGGAACTGGTTCTTTGAAAGAATTAACAAGATTGATAAACCCCTGGCCAGACTGATCCAAAAGAAAAGACAAATGATCCAAATCAACAAAATCATGAATGAAAGAGGAGAGATCACAACCAACACCAAAGAAATACAAACAATTAGAAGAACATATTATGAGCAACTCTGTGCCAGCAAATTAGATAACCTGGAAGAAATGGGTGCATTCCTAGAGATGTATCAACTACCAAAACTGAACCAGGAAGAAATAGAAAACCTGAACAGACCTATAACCACTAAGGAAATTGAAGCAGTCATCAAAAATCTCCAAACAAACAGAAGCCCAGGGCCAGATGGCTTCCGAGGGGAATTCTATCAGACATTTAAAGAAGAATTAATACCTATTCTCCTGAAACTTTTCCAAAAAATAGAAATGGAAGGAAAACTTCCAAATTCATTTTATGAGGCCACCATTACCTTGATCCCAAAACCAGACAAAGACCCCATCAAAAAGGAGAATTACAGACCAATATCCTTGATGAACATGGATGCAAAAATTCTCACCAAAATACTAGCCGATAGGATCCAACAGTACATTAAAAGGATTATTCACCACGACCAAGTGGGATTTATCCCTGGGCTGCAAGGCTGGTTCAACATCCGCAAATCAATCAACGTGATACAATACATTAACAAAAGAAAGAACAAGAATCATATGATCCTTTCAATAGATGCAGAAAAAGCATTTGACAAAGTACAGCATCCTTTCTTGATCAAAACTCTTCAGAGTATAGGGATAGAGGGTACATACCTCAATATCATAAAAGCCATCTACGAAAAACCTACAGCGAGTATCATTCTCAATGGGGAAAAGCTGAGAGCTTTTCCCCTAAGGTCAGGAACGCGGCAGGGATGTCCACTCTCACCACTGCTATTCAACATAGTATTAGAAGTCCTAGCCACAGCAATCAGACAACAAAAAGAAATCAAAGGCATCCAAATCGGCAAAGAGGAAGTCAAACTCTCACTCTTTGCAGATGATATGATACTGTATGTGGAAAACCCAAAAGACTCCACCCCAAAACTGCTAGAACTCATACAGGAATTCAGTCAAGTAGCAGGCTATAAAATCAATGCACAGAAATCAGTGGCATTCCTATACACCAACAACAAGAGAGAAGAGAGACAAATCAAGGAGTCGATCCCATTTACAATTGTACCCAAAACCGAAGGTACCTAGGAATAAATTTAACCAAAGAGACAAAGGATCTGTACTCAGAAAACTATAAAATACTCAGGAAAGAAATTGAAGAAGACACAAAGAAATGGAAAAACGTTCCATGCTCATGGATTGGGAGAACCAACATTGTGAAGATGTCAATGCTACCTAGAGCAATCTACACATTCAATGCAATCCCCATCAAAATACCATCCACTTTTTTCAAAGAAATGGAACAAATAATCCTAAAATTTGTATGGAACCAGAAGAGACCCCGAATAGCCAGAGGAATCTTGAAAAAGAAAAGCAAAGCTGGCGGCATCACAATTCCGGACTTCCAGCTCTATTACAAAGCTGTCATCATCAAGACAGTATGGTACTGGCACAAAAACAGACCCATAGATCAATGGAACAGAATCGAGAGCCCAGAAATGGACCCTCAACTCTATGGTCAATTCATCTTTGACAAAGCAGGAAAGAATGTCCAATGGCAAAAAGACAGTCTCTTCAACAAATGGTGTTGGGAAAATTGGACAGCCACATGCAGAAGAATGAAACTGGACCATTTCCTTACACCACACACAAAAATAGACTCCAAATGGTTGAAAGACCTAAATGTGAGACAGGAGTCCATCCAAATCCTAAAGGAGAACACAGGTAGCAACCTCTTCGACCTCAGCCGCAGCAACTTCTTCCTAGACACACCACCAAAGGCACGGGAAGCCAGGGCAAAAATGAACTATTGGGATTTCATCAAGATAAAAAGCTTTTGCACAGCAAAAGAAACAGTCCACAAAACCAAAAGACAACCGACAGAATGGGAGAAAATATTTGCAAATGACATATCAGATAAAGGGCTAGTATCCAAAATCTATAAAGAACTTATCAAACTCAACACCCAAAGAACAAATAATCCAATCAAGAAATGGGCAGAAGACATGAACAGACATTTCTCCAAAGAAGACATCCAAATGGCCAACAGGCACATGAAAAAGTGCTCAACATCGCTCGGCATCAGGGAAATCCAAATCAAAACCTCAATGAGATACCACCTCACACCCGTCAGAATGTCTAAAATTAACAAGTCAGGGAACGACAGATGTTGGCGGGGATGTGGAGAAAGGGGAACCCTCCTACACTGTTGGTGGGAATGCAAGCCGGTGCAACCACTCTGGAAAACAGTATGGAGGTTCCTCAAACAGTTGAAATTAGAGCTACCATTCGATCCAGCAATTGCACTACTGGGTATTTACCCCAAAGATACAAATGTAGGGACCCGAAGGGGTACGTGCACTCCAATGTTTATAGCAGCAATGTCCACAATAGCCAAACTGTGGAAAGAGCCAAGATGTCCATCAATAGATGAATGGATAAAGAAGTGGTGGTATATATACACAATGGAATATTATGCAGCCATCAAAAGGAATGAGATCTTGCTATTTGCAATGACGTGGATGCAACTGGAGGGTGTTATGTTTAGTGAAATAAGTCAATCAGAGAAAGACAGGTATCATATGACCTCACTGATATGAGGAATTCTTAATCTCAGGAACAAACTGAGAGTTACTGGAGTGGTTGGGGTGGGAGGGATGGGGTGGCTGGGTGATAGACATTGGGGAGGGTATGTGCTATGGTGAGCGCTGTGAATTGTGCAAGACTGTTGAATCACAGATCTGTTCTGAAACAAATAACGCAACATATTTTAAGAAAAAAGAAAAAGAAGAAGATAGCAGGAGACTAAGAATGAAGGGGAGTAAGTCAGAGGGGGAGACGAACCAGGAGAGATGAAGGACTCTGAAAAACAAACTGAGGGTTCTAGAGGGGAGGAGTGTAGGGGGATGGGTTAGCCTGGTGATGGGTATTAAAGTGGGCACATTCTGCATGGAGCATTGGGTGTTATGAACAAACAATGAATCATGGAACACTACACCAAAACAAATGATGTAATATATGGTGATTAACATAACAATAAAAAATTAAAAAAAATAAAATAAAATAAGGTTTTGGAGAAGAACTTCAAATATGTAACAAAGTTTGGACTATGTCTTGTACTTAATTTATCATAGTCAAGCATGTATTCCATTATTAGGGCTGATTTTTTTCATTAGATTACAGTGAGAAGTCAGGTGTTCAACAAAAATTGAGCAAGTATGGACATATAGAGAGAAAGAAGTGAATTTCAAACGAAGAGTCCATTACAATACTTAATTGTTTTACAGAAAAAAGAGAAAGATTTATTGTTTCCTTAAATTACAACTCTCAAACGTGGAGTCAGTTTCACCGTCCAGGGAAGGACTGACCCAATGATACAAGTTAGTGCACTGTGGAGAGTGTTCGGAGAGAGCAGCAGGTCTCCGTAAGAGTACTTTGCTCATGGGCAACACTGAATTCATTTTACGCACAATCTACATTGTGGAAAATGGTTGATATGATCTCATAGAGAGCATATGATGACAAGGATATATTAATCATTATACTTAAGAAGATAGAAAACCACATTTGAAAATAACGTTAAGAGAAAATCGTATTTCTAAGAGCACATTAATGATGATATTCGAAATAGATCTTGATACACTGATACTGGGACCTACCGGGTGGGATCAAATTAGAAATTTCTCATTGGTTTATTAAAGAGTCTCTATTTGTTGAAGAACTACTCACTTGTATTTTTTAGTGTGAAAATATGTGGATAGAGTTTGATCCTTTTACATTATTCCTTCTGAGCAACTATCCATAACAGTTATAAAAAACTCTAGGATTGATTTGGGCAATCATCTATTGGGGTTTTGCTAACCTGGAGTAAAGGGAAAGAAAACCAGTATTTATTGACCAAAAAAGCTTCCCAGTAAGGTTTTCACCACACTTAGGTCTTAGAGCAGCATTATGTCAATGTGTATTGGTGGTGTGGGAAGTTGCCTCACAGGATGTGTTAAAATTGTGAGACTGTCTACAGTAAGATGGATATTGTTATTTCTCCTGAAAGATTAGTGCTAAGATGATCATTTTTGTTCTCAGTGATTTCAATATGTAACCCTTTCCATTAAGTAATTAATAATTTGTGAATATATAGACTCAAAAATATCCTTGGAGGATAACACAGGAGTTACCTTTTGGAGTTGTAATGAGGGAAAAAATGAGAATGCATGTAATATGTCTAGAATAGTGTCTGGTATACACTAGGGCTCAAAACCTGCTTCTCACACCTCTCTTTCCCTTGCCCTGGGGAGAGAGACCCCTCCTTCCTTTTCCCTGGTGGCAGGTACCATTCCTTCTCTGACTGCTTTTAGACAACTTGGACATTCTATGAACACTTGTTTATTTATTGATTAGTGAAAATAAAAGATTTATCTCTTTATTTGAGATAGAGAGAGAGAGAGAGAGTGCAGGGGCAGAGGGAGAGAATCTCTAGCAGACTCCTGCTGAGCGCGGAGCCCAACTCAGGGTTTGATCTCACGACCCTGAGATCATGACCTGAGCCCAAACCATGTTGTACCCTCTACTGACTGTGCCACCTTGAAAATATTTTTTAAAAAGTTTTTCATTAAAAGTGGTTCAATAGGAATTGGAAGAGCCTAAAATCATGCAGACCCTGAAGTCAAATGATTGTAAATGTAGTTCTGACAACTTGGGTGGTTTAGATATTTGCATAACTATTTACCATCTGAAGCTTTGGCCATAAGCTCATGGGATTTATGCTGTTGTATTAGTCATTTTGAGGCTTGTGGGAATAAAGTGCCTCCCCCACCTCCCCCATCTTTAATATATTCTCATGATCTTCTCTTCATACTTTCTACTGGGAAACTCAGCTAATCCACATACCCTAAGGACACACATCAACACATACATATAACCAAATAGGTTTATGAGTTATATATACAAACTAGATATATATAAAGTATATTTATACTAAATACACAGAATTACATGGATAAACTCTAATATACCTAAATAAGCCACATATATCCCATCACAGTAAACTATCTAAATCAATCTCTGCATCCGTATCCAAACCCAACTCTCTATCTCCAGTGTAACTATGGGTTGACGAGGAGCTAGAAAGCCTGCTAGGTTCATAAGGTGAATAAAATACAATTTCCGTCATCATCAAGATAATATTTTACTTAGTGAAGGAGATAAAGTAGTAGGTATTATGGTGTTTCTAGCTGACAAAGCAGAACTCTAACACAGAGAAAGAAGAGTAGAGGGGAGAGCAGGTCTGTGAATGGGGTGTGTGGACGGGGCCTCCTGCGACAGGTGACAGTGGACTTCTGTAAGGACTTGTGGTCCATCGAGTGGGCTGCACACCAGTGGGGTGGTAAGTGGCTTGCTCTTGGGGACAGTGCACGGCTGTGGGCAGAGCCAGGTCGTCTGGGTTGGGAGGGTTGTAACAGCAGAAGATGAACCTGAAGGTGAACAGAAGCGCCGTGTCTCTACTGAGCCGAGGGGCTTTGGGACTTTATTCCAGAGGCAAATGTGCTGTAGGAAATATGAATGAAAGATGATCGCCTTTCTTTGGGAAATTTAAATTGGAAATTGGAAGAGATAGAAACAGACCTCATTAAAGTCAAGACAGATGGTGTAGAGAAGTCTGAACCGTTGTCCCTCAAATTCTAACGTGTGCACAGCTGGCCTGGGGAACCCTCATGGTAGGAGTCTGACGAGCATGTCTGGGGCGGCCTGATACTTTCCCGGGGGGTGTCCAGGCTGCGGGTGTGTGGGGGGCCACAGCCCGCGCGGGCCCGGGGTGGCGTGGATCCAGTAGGAAGGGTGTGGGTGGGCCTCAGGCTCTGTGGGATGGCCTGGGGTGGACCGGGGCCACATGGGCACAGAACACACAGCACACCGAGGCGGGCACAGCATGTTTGAGGAAGAAGTAATTTGGACACAATTATCCAAATTTCATGGTGGGAGCAGTTTCGCATAACCAGTGACTCACAATAATTTTGCCTGTCCTAAAATAACACGGAGAAGATTTAATAAACTTAATTCCCGAAACACAGGAGTGTTCTGCGGGATAGTGTCATGCTGGCATGTTGTGCTTCCCCAGTGACAGACTGTTACTAACCCTGTCCCACGGGCCTGTGTTCTCAGCGTCAGGCTTTGATCTGCCTCGGTTGATAGCGATTTCTGCAGCGTTTGAACTCCGAAGTCTTCCCATGACCCTCCAGCCACCTCCTCTCCTCTCCGCCTGCCCCAGTAACCTCAGATTTTAGCGATCTGCCTCTTGCTCCAACTTTGCAGCCTCTCTTGGCGTAGCAGACGTCCGGGGATGCTAGCCGTCCCCCAACCTCAGGCAAACCCCAGGTGTGTGAGTTCCATCTTTCTTCTCCCTTCGCAGGGATTTTCCTGGTCCCCTTCTTTCATCTGCAGTGTCTCCCTACATAGGACCATTCGCCCCCACGTGCACGCTCTCAGATGTCTGTGTGTCCCAACGATCTCTTGCTACCCTCCCTCCAGGCGGCCGCCTGCCCTCCACCAGCGGAGGCTGTCCCTACTGCGTCCTCCCTCACCCACGGCCTCTGATTTCTGTCCCCTGCCCAGAGTGGCTTCGCTGCGAGGGCTCCTGCCGAGTCACTGATGAACTGACAAATGAGACCCTTCAACAGCTTACTTTCCTCTCTATGCATCACAGTCAGGACGGGGGTCCTGCCTTCTCCCCTACAAGGCCCCTTCCCTTCCCTGCTGTGAGAACACCTCCTTGAGCTCCTCTTCTGACTTTAGGGAAGTCCTTTCTCAGCCAGTTTTATTTTCTACCTAGTCTCTAAGGATTTTCTTTTTCAATAATTAATTAATTAATTAATTAATTAGAGAGGGAGAGAGAGAGCAAGCAATCGGAAATTGCTGAGCAGGGAGCCTGATGTGGGGCTCGATCCGAGGACCCTGAGATCATGACCTGAGCCGAAGGCAGACGCTGAACGACTGAGCCACCCAGGTGCCCTATTTTCTACCTAGTCTCTAAAATTTGCTTTCCCTATGCATAGAATGTATAATACGAGGGTCCCATCTGTTCCGGGGTTCTTCGGAGTAATTAGGATGGCACAGCATCTTGACACAGTGTGGATTCAATAACAGGACAGGTAAGATCGTGGTCAGGATTCAGACCTGGACTCAGACCTCCTGCATTCACATCCTGCTGTGTCACTTTTCAGCTGCGTGACTTTGGGAAAATTCCGCAGCCTCTCTGTTTCTTTATCTCGTCTTCTGTAAGATGGAGACCCCAGCAGCACCTCCTTCCTAAAATCATTAGGAGTCAATGATGTCGTGTGCTTAAGGAACTTAGTACAGTGCCTGGTGAGTAATAAGTTCCCAATTATCATTGTCTATTAATAAAAAATCTTATTTTATTATCCAATTTTGTCATAAAATAACCTGAAGCCAGCCTTAACTTTCTATTTGTCATTCAATGACCCCAAGCCTTCCCAACATTTTTTTTAATTTTAATTTTTTTCTTTGAGTAGCTATAATTAATCTTTTAAAAAGGATTTAAATAATGTGAACCCATTTTCTACGAGTGGTCTCTAATTCACTTGCTCCTTCTACTACTTACTTTCATGAAGAAGCCTGGTTGACTCATTTTTGGAAGTTTCGAAACCACTCAGTGTAAGTGTAGGTGGTGAAAGGCACTGAGGCTGTGGCCCCCAGAAGCCCGAGACTCACGTCCTGACTCCTCCACCAACTCATCACATGACTTTGCTCAAAACCTATGCCTCTGAACTTCAGTTTCTACAGTTGGAAAATGAAAATATCTGCTTTATGGTGTGCATGTAAAAACATCCAAAATTATGAACGGCAAAAAGCTGTGCAAATTTACGAAGCACTCTACAGATGTGAAATGTAGCCAAACTGCTTTATTTACACTCTTCTTTAGCATCTCAATGATCTAAATTTTGATCATTGTCACAAAATGGGTTTCTATGCTTTCTGGCTCATTTACCTGTGCTGCTGGAGCTCCCTGTCCTCACTCCATCTGGGCTCCTGTTTTCAAGTCTATGATTGCCCCAACTTTATTCCAGTGGTTTTGGGGTCTTTAATCTCAGGGTTTCAAAACTTTTCAAATAAAACTTCTATCTTAATGGCACATTGAAAGAAAAATCAAAAACAAATAGTACCTGTCTTTAGAGACATGTGTAACCACAACAAAACAAAATAAAACAAAAATATAGCTAATAGCTCCAAGGGTCGCCTCTTTAAGCAAAAACAACACCGTGTCTCTTCTTGTTTCTAGTATAATACTTTAAAATTGGAAGAAAAACTGACACGAGAAACAAGACAGCCTAGCTGTTGATGCAAATCCATTTTTGATGAGCACGGGAGCTGTGAGAGCACAATGTTGGCTGATGAGTCCCCACCTGCGTCTGAGCCGGCTGTGATTGCATTGGCGCTGAGGATGTGCTTGTGGATGGCTTAGATCTGGGTGGTATATGACTGCCACTTTTTGTGTTCTGCATAATCAGCTGAATGAACAGGAAGAGTGTGAAATCCACTTAACACAGGCAGTTCAAGCCAGGAGGAAGATGACTCTGCCAGCAGTAATTAGTAATTAAGACATATCTCCGATGGGCTTTCAATCAGTGAAAGTGGGAAGCTAATGACTTCGAATCAATTTAGACTCTTTTCAATGAGAAGGGACCTGGGTGTGGGTGGGTGGAGATCCTCTACCAGCTTAGCATCCCTAAGTTGCCCACATGGAAATTTATGTGGTTGTATTTCATATTCAATTTTTTTTTGATGCAAGAAGAATGTCATGAACTTTAAATGGGTCATACTTTTCTTTTTTCCTCCCCCTTAGCTTGTAACTTACTAAAATAGTAGGATGTTTTGCAAAGATCATTAAATAGATTTTTTTTTTGGTTTTAGTCACGTATTTCTAATGTTCTGTTTGCAGAAAATCTTACTTGCTCTTTCCCCAGCTGGAAGTGATATCTCTCATAGGCTTTTATTTTTGGATTTGTTTTATGACATGTTTCACTTCCTGTTTTAGCTCATAGATACCTAAATGTGTTTTATTTTTCTTATTAGAATGTAAAATAGCCTTGAGGAAAGGTGCTTTATATACTGTATTTCCAGTATTTTGAATAAGTATTTAAAAAATAGAATATATAAATAAATCAATAAATTCCTACTTTGAATAAAAACAGCAAAAAACCCCCAAATCTATAGTCCCTAAAAGTGGACAGAGATCCAGTGGAAAGTGTTCCTGACTTTACTAAAAATCCCAGCTCTGCTGTTTTCTGGCTTCTAAGGAGCCTACAAGTTGGTGTGACTTTAGGCGACACGCTCCTTCTAAGTTTTCTCATCTGTAAAATGAAAATATGTCTGCCTCACAGAACTGACGAGAAGCTCTAAGTTAGGAAACACATGTGAAGGTGTTTTGTGAACTCCAAGGTGCTACAGAAATCCACATGTGAAGGGGAATGAGGAGCTTTTGTGAATTCTCACATTTAACTTAGATTGCAGTCCTCAGGGGAAATGTATGAGCCATACATTAAGTATATGGAAGAACATGTGCCTCATTGTAGGTACCCAGTACATGTTTGCTGAACTGAATTACTGTTAATGTCAATTATCTAAACAGGTTCCCTTGGAGAGTCAGGGGTGGAGGGCACTGAGCTGTGCCCAGGGGCAGCTCGTTCTGTGACTCTGATGGCTGTAGGATTTGTGCTCAGATCCCGACTCCACAGAGCTTCGGATCCATTCCATAAGAGAGCGGTTGTTGGAAAGAGCTGTGTAGGATTTTACCTAGAGGGATCGGGAGGGACTCTTTCTTGAACTGCTCAATAGAAATAGTGCTCAGAAATTACCTTTGAGCTCTCTAGCTGCTAGAAATCTAGGAGCTGTCAGAGGCAAGAAACACCTAAAATTTAGAGTGGTTAAGGGAAGCAGATGCTGAAGGCAATTTTCATTTAGTGGTTGCTGCCAAATGGAGTGATCGCAGTTGCTAAGATCTATTCCTTTATTTAACTTACCCAAAACAATTTATTGAATGCCTACTTGGTGGCAGCCACGATTTAGACCCAAGGATTCAGGTGAAGGCAAGAAGGTTGGAAATCCCTGCCGCCACAGATAAATGTCCTTAGGAGTGGCTATCGGAAGGTACTGTCAGCAGCGCTGGTGTCAACGGACTACCTACTGGAGGGGCAGCTCCGCCCCGGGGACCCGTGAATGGCTCGCGCTCACAGAGCACCTATGCGGGGAAGCCAGAGGTCTCCTACCTTCTGATAGGAAACATCCTAACATTCAGGAGAAGAAGGATGATCACTGAGCTTTAAAAATAAACTTTCATTTTCCAAAAGGAAAGTTATGGCTTGATTCCCGTGTCAATGACACTGAGTAATTTCCCACATCTGTGTGCACTTCTCACCCTACGCAGCACTTTCTAGCTCCCACTGCAGCTAACTTCTCTTCAAGGGAAGACAGGCTAGAATTAAGCATTCCTGGAAAACCTGTGTATAAAGATACTCATGCTTTAAGAAGAAGTCTAAAATAGCCTCTAAAAAGTTGGATGACTCATTAGCAACATTCTCTTCCCACAGCCTCCTGACATATCAGTTTGACCCCCAGTGGCCTCCCCCATATTCTCAGACATCAGCATTTAGTATTTATTATGGTACCTTGAAATGGTGCCAAAAGATCGAAGAGAGCGTGAAAATATTTACAGGATGGAAATGCATTCTAGAGACTCTCGAGTATCACTCCAAGAAGTTGAATGTGTTTGGGCAAAAAAAGAGAATTGAAGTTAATTACATAAGAAATAAAAGAGTTTTCTTTTAAAATTTTGTCATTCACAATGGCTTGCTTACAGTTTATGGATTTATTGGTTATAGCTTCAGATGAAGAGCATGGACTTTGAGATCAGCCTGCTTGGGTTTCAACATCATTTTTGGTACCAACCTTATAGGTTGGTCCGTTAGGAAAATCAAGTAGAATAATGCATGTAAAGCATTTAGTAGGGTGTCGTGTGCCTACATCCTCATAATCATATGTAAATGCGCATTTATGGTGATATTCTTATTCCCAGTCATTTACATCTAAGTATGCATTTGTTAATTCCCTACCAGATACCTCAGATATCATTCAAGGTTATACCGCCTTGCCCAGGAAACAATATTCTGTGAGTGATTGGATGGTAAGGGGGCAATTAGAAGCTTTTGACCTCATTTTAGGACAGTTCTGAAAAGCCCTTCCAGCTTCAGAATGACCTGTTGGATTAAAGTCTCATTTGTGACTTCATTGTCAATGGGCCACCGTGAACCTGACCGAGTAGGATGCCTACAGCAGTTTCTGTGCTGGATGTAGCATCTTTGGTAGAGAAGATCAACACTGCTCTGCCTGCATGGGATGTGAGTTATCGATATGGTAAATGCATCCTTTTGCTTACTCATCAAGAAACAGATAAGGGAGGATTAACAGTATACAAAATCTTACCCAAGGCTACATTAACTCTACAATTTGTCATAATTTAGTCCAAAGGGACCTGGATTGTCTGGAAATTCTGCAGAAGACCATTGTTCCCCTACACTGATGATGTCATGTCGGTGGGATCTGATGAAAAACAAGAACTGGCAAGTATTCTGAATGCTTTGGTAAAACATTTGTGCTCCAGAAGGCAGGGAAAACAAACAAACAAACAAACAGACATGTTTTCCTGGAAGAATTCAGGGACATGACATGTTAGTAAAGTGTTTAGGGATCTAGTGGTCTGGGGTATACCTTTACACGCCTTCCAGAATGTGGGATGCCCCTACGGAAGAAGCACAAAGCTTGGTAGGGCTTTTTGGGTCTCCACTTGGGGTTACTTTCATGCTCAATTTATTGAGTGAAATGAAAGCCTTCTCATCTTGAGAGGGACTCAGATCAAGATCAAGAAACAACACTGAGCTGGTCTAGTTTGCACAATGAGCAGTCCTGCCGCTTGGGCTATACAACCCAGCACATCCCATAATACCAGAGGTAGCTGCAGCAAAGCAAGATGCTGTGTGGAGTTTCTGGAAGACCAAATAGAGAAACATAGTACAGCCCCATAAAGTTCTGGAGTAAGGAAAGCCTTGTATGGTTCACAACCACTATACACCATTCAGACAACTCTAAGAGAAACCCAGCATCACTGTGGGGCCTGTGACCACGACCCCAGAGCTGCCCATCATGGTTTGGATGCTGCCAGATACACCAAGTCATCAGAGCAGGTGAATGAGAAGCTATCCTGTGATGGGGGTGCACATCTCAGGACTAGAGCAGAAGGCACCAGGAGGCTTCCGTGAGTAGGTGGCCTAGACACTCATCGCCTACCACTATTGTTGATGCTTCCTATCAGCCTAAATTTATTTATGAAGGGTGGGGGGAGGGTACCCTGGGACCAGATGATGAAGGAAGAGAAGAGTCAACTTGATCACAGAAGGGTTGGCTGAAAATGGACACCTGACTCCCTCTAGCCACCCTGAGGGTGGCTCTGAACACCAGGGGCAAGGTGAAATCCTGCCAGCTGGCAGAGCGGTGGTGGAGGGAAAATTGCACAAGGCAAGGGCATGTGTGGATTTGGAGGCCGTGGCGAATAGCTTGCTGGGGCCTGAAAGGAAGAAAACTGGAAAATGAAGGACAAGGAATATTTGAGAAGAGACATGGTCATGAACCTGTGGGGACTGGATGCCCCGTGTGAGGGCTAGTGCATTGTGAGTGAATGGCCACCAGAAAGTGTCCACCTCAAGAAGGGCACTGACCCACCAGGTACGTGGGATGATCAGGGGCTAACGGTGAGTCTCTGTCCTCGGCCACTGCGACACCTGTGCCGTGAGCTCAGGCATGGGAATGGTACTAGTTACAGGGATGCCCCCCCCGCCCCTGCCTGCAGGGCCCCAGTCCGACCAAAACCAGTGACTGACCGTCAGAATGGCAGAAAGCGGTACAGCCTCCTTCCATGGGGTGGTGCGGTCTGCCTTCCAGAGCTTCCTCAGGGATCGAACTAAAGCTAGTCTCCAGACAGGACCACATTCTTGCCTGGTTATTTTCTCTACCTTATCTACAGCACACTATGGTATTTGGAGCCAGCGTGCAAGTGAGATCACCGAAGAAGAGTGCAGAGTGTGAGCAATGAGGGGTAGAGGGCAGTAAGCCGAGACCACACCGAGACCATAACACAACTTTTAAACAGCAGATCCCGAATCAGAGCTGAGTCTTGGGATCTTAGCTCTTGGACTCTCAGACGGAACTTTTGCTTTCAATTCCCAGCAACTCTCTGCTGACCCCAATGTCCTGTTTTGGAGCCACCCTGTTCCCCATCCATACTCGGAGGGTTTGACGGAAGCTGAGAAGGCGCTCTGCCCTTAAAGTGGGGACTGGCCCTTAGACACAAGGGAGTGCAGGCCCGGCAGCCTCCAGCTCCTACAGCCTTCAGGCTCGGCCTCCGCTTCCAGGTCAGGCTCTTTCCCGGCCTGGCTCCAGAGCTCCCTGTTGGCTTGGCTAGGGCTTTATCAGATGGGCATCGGGGTCTACAGGCTATCCCCACTCAGTCTTGCTTCCTCTTCCTTTTATCTAACCCCAGGTCTTCTCCCTTGCCCCCAACCCCCAGAAAGAAACCCAGTAAGAAGGAGGACGGAAACCAGCTGTTACAGAAGCCGAGGAAGGGTTTTTCAAGAATGAAAAGGCAGTTAGTGTCGGGCACGAAGAAAGTTCTGGCAGGTGCCAGTGGTGCTCTCACCCGATTCCCTAGGGTCTCGCTGCTTTGGAGGTTTGCCTGGGAGCAGTGAGAGGGGTCTGGCAGTTGCCCCAGGGTCTGACCCACGGGGCAAGGGCGCTGCTCCTTTGCCACAGGTGGAAGAGACTCTGCAGCACGTGCTCCAGAGCCTTCCGTGGGATCAGGTGGAGGCTCGTCATCACCTGAAGCCACATCCTTGCCCCTTCTTCCTCTTTCCCATCTGGCAACCTCACTCCCTTGCAGACGCCTCCTGACAGTGTGGGCTCCGTAGAAACCGGCTTGGGATTTTGGTTCTGGGGATTCGTTAAAGGATCGTGAAGACAAGAATTCAAGGAAAGCAAGTATCAAAATGTGCTTTCAGGATATGCAAAGGAGGATGTAACTAGTAAAATGGGTGGAGTGTCTGAGTAGAGCGGAGGGAAATGAGTGGCAGGGGGGTCACAGAAGCCCATCAGTCCAGACAAGTGCACTAAGCACTTTCCTGGGAGACCAAGCAGAGCCATAAGGGTAGATAGATTCAGAAACAGGGTAAGGAGGGGTACGTGTTCACGTGCACACGTACCTGTCCATGTGTGTGCACACACACGTTTGAAGATGAGGAGTCTTGAGTGTTCTATGTTTACAGGAAACAGAAGACAGCCAACAAGACGGGAGAGGCTGACAATCCAGGAAAAGAGATGTAGCCAGTATCACTGGACATCCGTGAGAGTCTCCTAAAAATTTATGTGATTAAAAACCACAAACTCAGGGGGCGCCTGGGGGGCTCATCAGTTAAGCGCCTGCCTTTGGCTCAGGTCATGATCCTGGGGTCCTGGGATCGAGCCCCGCATCAACTGTCTGCTTAGTGGGGAGTCTGCTTCTCCCTCCCCCTCTGCTCCCTCCCCCCGCAAGCTCTCTCTCTCTCTTAAATAAATAAATAAAAATTCAAAAAAACCCAAAACCACAAACTCAGAATAAAGGGTGAGTGGCCACATATTTCATTTTTATATTTAAAGAAGTATGTGTAATATATAGCCTCACATACTCAGATGCATCCAAACTTCCTGAATAGATATTAATGATAATTTTCTGTAAAATGGATGGGCAGGACCTTAAAAATAATAGGTTGCTGATTACCTGACTCACACCATGTAAAATATATTTCCTGTTGCTAGGTGTCAGATGTGATAAATATATGGCAAGTGACGTGTGCTACTTTAGGTGTTTGCCAATTATTTAAAAGCAGACTGATAATATAACTGAATTGTGATAGATGAAGGCAACAAAAATCTGGATATGGAAAAAAGAGACTAAGAGAACTTTGATGTTTTAAATTCAATTAATATAAACTCACAAGTAGGCTCCATGTGGTAAGGGCTTCAAAAAGATTAGACAATGATTCCTGTGTCCACGATATTATAATTATTATTACTTGACATCCTTATCTTAAAGTCTAAAAGTTATTCATGGCAGAGCAGGCTTATTATGTGAATGTTTCCCTCTCATTTTTCCATCTACAAATGCCAGCTGGTCAACACGTCGTTCACCTTATTTTCCATCCTCTCCTTGTTATTGTTTAAAGAGTTTGTCCCCTTAGCTCTGGGAGCTCTTACTTATTTGCCCACTTTCTTCTGTTGGCTTAATTCAGGAAATTTGCAAATTGACAATTCTTCAACATACTCAGTTTCTCCTATTTGCTACAATACATGCAAGTAGATATTTAAGAATTGGCTCCAAAGCCAAGGAGGTAGCACTAGCATCAGGTCTGACATGTGGTAAGAATTATTAACTTCCTGAGGACCCTCCTGTAATATTTATACTCCAGGACGTCAATTCATTTCTGTTTTCCCCTTGGTACTTCCATTATCTTTTTCATATTTCATGATGTTTTATTTAGAGAAGCAAGTGTGAGGAGTTAAAAGGCATCTGGTTCTCGAGCTTCTGCATAGGTTTGAGCTGAAATGTAAGTTCTGCACTGTGCTCGTGGGTCAGCCTACTCAGACACTGCCAGGCCCCTGGGGGTTAGTCATTGCAAAGGCCACACACCATCTTGCAAGACTGTCTGTTCTCCGTCCCGCATGACTTTCTTCCCCGTTTTCTTGCTCTCCTCTCCATACCAGGGTCAGTCAGTGTGGCCCGGATCAGAGATGACCTTCCTATAATAGTCAGGTCTGGCAATTGTTCTCCTTACTCTTTCCAATAAAAATAATAAGTAGTGATTGTGAGCCCTTGCAAAGATAACACTTCTGTTATAGGTTCAGCCCCAAGTCTTTTATTGCTCAATGTTTTTACTCACTGTGTTATTACCAGGAGCTAATGCTCTATCAGTGGCTGTCACTGTGGTCCCTTTCTAAGTCCCTTGGTTTCCAGAAGTCATCATGAGTTATCTTCAGAAAACTGTAGGGATAAAAACCTTCCATGTGTTAAAACACACGCACACACACACACACACACACACACACACACACACACACCTCATGGGAGGTAACACACAAATGCAAACCACAATGTCAGGAATTCTAGGTTTTCAGCTTGCCAAAAGCAGATGAATCTTCAGAGTTACTCCAAACATCGGTAAGCATGTATTTTAAAACTCCAGGTGAACTAATCTAGGTGGATATGTCACCAAATAGCCAAGCAAAAGATGTAATCGTTCTGGAAAACCCACCTGTCTTTTGTACCCCTACTTTTGCCCTATCATCTCTCCTTCCTCTTTTCCTCATCAATTGTTTAAGAATGAGAATATCCAAAGTAGAGAAATTAAACTCAGGTTGTGAGAAAGCCAGGATAGCAATACTTATATCAGATGAATCAGACTTTAAAACAAAGACTGTAACAAGAGACAAAGAGAGACAATATATAATAATAAAGGGGATAATCCAGCAAGAAGATCTAACCATTGTAAATATCTATGCCCCCAACATGGGAACACCCAAATACATAAAACAGTTAATAACAAACATAAAGGAAATAATTGATAGTAATACAATAATAGTAGGAGACTTTAACACCCAACTTACATCAACGGACAGATTATCCAAACAGAAAATCAATAAAGAAAGAATGGCTTTGAATGACACACTGGACCAGATGGATTTAACAGACATAGTCAAACATTCCATCATAATACAGCAGAATATACATTCTTTTCAAGTGCACAAGGAACATTCTCCAGAAAAGATCACATATTAGGCCACAAAATAAACCTCAACAAATTAAAAAAGATCAAAGTCATACCATGCATATTTTCTGACAACAAAGAAGTAAAACTAGAAGTCAACCACAAGAAAAAATCTGGAAAGACCACAAATTCATGGAGGTTAAATAACATGCTACTAAACAATGAATGGGTCAACCAGGAAACCAAAGAAGAAATAAAAAATTACACGGAAATAAATGAAAATCAAAACAAAATGGTCCAAAATCTTTGGGATAACACAAAAGTGGTTCTAAGAGGGAAATCTGTAGCAATACAGGCCTACGTCAGGAAGCAAGAAAAATCTCAAATACAAAACCTAAATTACACCTTATGGAGCTAGAAAAAGAACAACAAACAGAACCTAAAAACAGCAGAAGGAAGGAAATAATAAAGATTAGAGCAGAAATAAGTGATATAGAACCAAAAACAAACAAACAAAAAACCAGTAGAACAGATCAATGAAACCAGGAGCTGGTTCTTTAAAAAGATCAACAAATTGACAAACCTCTAGCAAGACTCAGCACAAAAAATGGGAGAGGACCCCAAATAAACAAAATTATAAATGAAAGAGGAGAAATAACAACCAACACCACAGAAATACAAACAACTTTAAGGAATATTATAAACAATTAAATGCCAACAGATTGTACAACCTAGAAGAAATGGATAAATTCCTAAAAACATATAACCTACTAAAACTGAACCAGGAAGAAATAGAAAATTTGAACAGACTGATGACTAGCAATGAAATTGAACCAGTAATCAGAAAACTTCCAACATACAAAAGTCCAGGGTCAGCCAGACGGCTTCACAGGTGACCAAACATTAAAAGAAGAGTTAATACCTATTCTTCTCAAACTATTCCAAAAAATAGAAGAGGAGGGAAAACTTCCAAATTCATTCTATGAGGCCAGCATTACCCTGATACCAAAACCAGATAAAGACTCCACTAAAAAAGAGAACTACAGGCCAATATCCCTGATGAACATCGATGCAAAAATTGTCAACAAAATATTAGCAAACTAAATCCAACAATACATTAAAAAAATAATTCACTGCGATTGAGTGGGATTTATTCCCAGGATGCAAGAGTGGTTCAATATCTTCAAATTAATAAACATGATATATCACATCAATAAGAGAAAGGATAAAAACCATATGATGATCTCAGTAGATGCAGAAAAAGCATTTTACAAAGTATGACATACATTCATGATAAAAACCCTCAACAAAGTAGATTCGGAGGGAACACACCTCAACATAATAAAGGCCTTATATGAAAAACCCACAGCTCATATCAGACTCAATGGTGAAAAACTGAGGGCTTTCCCCCTGAGGTCAGGAACAAAACAAGGATTGTCCACTCTCATCCCTTATTTCAACACAGTCCTAGAAGTCCTAGCCACAGCAATCAGACCACAAAAGAAATAAAAGGCATCCAAATTGGTAAGGAAGAAGCAAACTCTCACTGTTTGCAGAAGACATGATACTATATATAGAAAACACTGAAGACTCCACCAAAAAAACCTACTAGAGCTGATAAATGAATTCAGTGAAGTCGCAGATACAAAATCAATATACAGAAATCTGTTGCATTCCTATACACCAATAATGAAGCAACAGAAAGAGAAATTAAGAAAAAAATCCCATTTCTAATTGCACCCAAATAATAAATTTTCTAGGAATAAACATAACCAAAGAAATGAAAAACCTATACTCTGAAAACTATAAAACACTGATGAAAGAATTTGAAGATGACACAAAGAATCCATGCTCATGGATCAGAAGAACAAACATTGTTAAAATGTCTATACTACCCAAAGCAATCTACACATTTAAGGCAATCTCTATCAAAATACCAATAGCATTTTTCACAGAAACTTGAACAAATAATTCCAAAATTTGTATGGAACCACAAGAGACCCTGAATAGAAAAAGCAACTTTGAAAAAGAAAAAGCAAAGCTGAAAGCATCACAGTTCTGGACTTCAAGTTATATTACAAAGCTGTAGTGATCAAAGCAGGAGGGTACTGGCACAAAAATAGACAAATAGATCAATAGATCAATAGAACAGAATAGAAAACTCAAAATAAACTCATAACTATATGGTCAATTAATCTTTGACAAAGGAGGAAAGAATATCCAATGGGAAAAGACAATCTCTTCAACAAATGGTGTTGGGTAAACTGGACAGCCACATGCAAAACAATGAGACTGGACCACATTTTCTTACACCACACACAAAAATAAACTCAAAATGGATTAAAGACTAAAGAAAAAGAAGAGGATAACAGGAGAGGAAGAAAAGGGGAGTATGTCAGAGGGGGAGACGAACCATGAGAGATGATGGACTCTGAAAAACAAACTGAGGGTTCTAGAGGGGAGGGGGGTAGGGGGATGGGTTAGCCTGGTGATGGGTATTGAGGAGGGCACGTTCTGCGTGGAGCACTGGGTGTTATGAACAAACAATGAATCATGGAACACTGCACCAAAAACTAATGATGTAATATATGGTGATTAACATAACAATAAAAAAGAAAAAATGGATTAAAGACCTAAATGTGAGACCTGAAACCATAAGAAGGGAACACAGGCAATAAACTCTCTGACATTGGCCATAGAGACATTATTTTTTTTAAGATTTTAATTATTTATTTAACAGAGAGAGAGGGGGAGAGCACAAGGAGTGGGGGCTGCAAGCCGAAGGAGAGGAAGAAGCAGACTCCCTGCAGGCTTGATTCCAGGACCCTGGGATCATGACTTAAGCCAAAGGCAGATGCTTAACCAACTGAGCTACCCAGGTGCCCCTTGAAACATCTTTCTAGATCTGTCTCCTGAGGCAATAAAAGGAAAATTAATCTATTGAGACTACATCAAAATAAAAAGCTGCACAGTGAAGGAAACAATCAACAAAACTAAAAGGCAACCTACAGAATGGGAGAAGATATTTGCAAATGACATATCCTATAAAGGGTTAGTACCCAAAATATATAAAGATCTTATATAACTCAATAGCCAAAACCCAAATAATCCAATTAAAAAATGGGCAGAAGACTTGAATAGATACTTTTCCAAAGATGACATACAGATAGACAACAGACACATGAAAAGATGCTCAATATCACTCATCATCAGAGAAAGGCAAATCAAAACCACAATGAGATACCACCTCACACCAGTCAGAATGGCTAAAATTAACAAGTCAGGAAACAGATGTTGGCAAGGATGCCGAGAAAGGGGAACCTCGTACACTGTTGGTGGGAATGCAAGCTGGTGCAACCACTCTGGGAAACAGTATGGAGGTTCCTCAAAAAGTTAGAATGACCCTATGATCCAGCACTTGCACTAGTAGGTATTTACTCAAAGGATACAAAAATACTGATTCGAAGGGGCACATGCACCTGATGTTTACAGCAGCATTATCAACAATAGCCAAACTGTGGAAAGAGCCCAATGTCCATTGACTGACAAATGGGTAAAGAAAAAGTGGTACACACACACACACGCACACGCACACACAGACACACACAGGAATATTACTCAGCCATTAAAAAGAATGCAATCTTACCATTTGCAATGACGTGGATGGAGCTAGAGCATATTATGCTAAGTGAAATAAGTCAGAGAAAGACAAATACCATATGATCTCACTCACATGTGGAATTTAAGAAAGAAAACAGATGAATATATGAGAAGGGGGAAAGGAAAAAAGGAGAGAGAGAAACAAAGCATAAGAGACTCTTAACTCTAGGAAACAAACTGAAGGTTGCTGGAGGGGAGGTGGGTGGGGGAGGAGTTAGATGGGGGGATGGGCATTAAGGAGGGCATTGTTGTGATGAGCACTGGGTGTTATATGTAAGTGATGAATCACTGAATTCTACTCCTGAAACCTATATTGCACTGTATGTTAACCAACTACAATTTAAATAAAAATTAAAAAATAAATAAAAATTATGTTTTTGCAATAAAAAAAAATTGCCTTTATACCTACCACCTCAAACACAACCGTTTTAAAGTAGCTTCATATAGATCCTTCTAGCATTTTGCCCCTACATTTAAAGATTTTTTTAGATATTTAACTCTATGTGGAATGTGGGCAACAACATGGAAGGGGCAGATGAAGGACAGGGAATCACTGAAGACGACCGGAAGGATGTGGGGGCAGAAGCAGGTCAAGAACTGGCAGAGAATGTCACTGGAGAAGTCAAGGGAGAAAATGGAACTGCTCAATACTGCCATGACTGCTACTGAAAACACCTTTCTTGGATAATTAGGAAGTTTTCGGTGATCTCAGGTAGCTCAGTTTTACATAAAAGAAGATGGTAAGACTCAATTTTAGAGTCCCTGAAATCTGCAGGCTACCTTTGATGAGGGAACAGAAGGCAGGACAAAGCAGAAGCTGACACCCCACAACCCCCCCCCATGGGATATATGTGACGTTCCTCAGGCACCCCCCCATGGGATATATGTGACGTTCCTCAGGCACCCCCCCATGGGATATATGTGACGTTCCTCAGGCACCCCCCCATGGGATATATGTGACGTTCCTCAGGCACCCCCCCCCATGGGATATATGTGACGTTCCTCAGGCACCCCCCCCATGGGATATATGTGACGTTCCTCAGGCACCCCCCCATGGGATATATGTGACGTTCCTCAGGCACCCCCCCATGGGGTATATGTGACGTTCCTCAGGCACCCCCCCATGGGATATATGTGACATTCCTCAGGCACCCCCCCCATGGGATATATGTGACGTTCCTCAGGCACCCCCCCCATGGGATATATGTGACGTTCCTCAGGCACTCCTGGCTGCCCTAAAGGAAAAACAAATCATTAACTGATAGAGATCACAGTCCTGCAAGACCCGAGTTTCCCTCGGTTTACAAACGTCCTAGTGATTTACAAGGAAGAAGCTTTCTTATCAGTAGCCTAACTTCCAGAGACCCATAACTCAGTTTCCTGAAGCCCTAACATCACCCTCCCCCACATGAAATTAAGGGAGGCTGAGGCAGAAGGAAATGTAAATAAAATTGGATTTTTCTTAAACCTGCAGCCCATTGATAAGGATGCATGATGGGAGGAATGTAGCATTCCTCCAGGAAGCTCCCGACTATCTCACTGTTAATGCCTTACTAGAAGGGTAAACAACCTTAACTTGACAAATAGCAAAGCCTCCGGTATCCTGTGAGTCTCCTTTAATAGATGAAAGTTCTTTCAAAACCTCCCCTTTTCCTCACCTCCCCCAACCCCATAGTGTATAATCAGCCACCCCTCACCACCCCGGGCCGTACCTCTTTCTGCCCATGGGTCCTGTACCCGGGCTTTAATAAACCACCCTTTTGCACCAAAGACATCTCAAGAATTCTTTCTTGGTTGTTGGCTCTGGACTCCACCACACTGAACCTCACCTATATTCCAAAACGACATCACCTTCATTAAACTATGCCTTCAGCACATGCTGTTAACGTTCAGTCATAAAACATGAACATCCAGGAAGACTAAAGGCCCACTGAGGAACCCATAAACAAAGACAATAGAGAAGGTGAATAAATTACAAATCTTTGCCAGAAAAAAACAGAAACACACTCCAAATAATCCATGATAGCACTTAAGCATTTCATGCCTACCATTGACTCAGTTTTTCCCCATATTATTTTGAATTTCTGTATATGTTCTCACAGGGAGAACACCATTTTGTAGACACAGTGGTTCTGAAGGAGATCTCTAGAGATCCTCCATTTACCATGTAAATCAGACACAAACAGGAATAATGGTTTTCATGGCAATTTAAACTGTCAGATTAAAAAAAAAACACGTGCAATTTTAAAGTACACGAACACACAGGAGTTTTGTTACAAAGGCTGGGAACACGGACACTGCTGACTCACCACTCCTCTCTCACTCATGGCCACCAACAGTGGGCAGGTAGTAGATGTCCTGTCAGATTAAAGTGGGCAAAGTGTTCTTCCACCATTATCCTAAGCCTTGACTGTGGGGTTTTGTTCCAAGAAAATGGTGGGATTTTGCATGTGGAATTGATGTAAGCCTACATATATAGAAAATAGTGTAAAAGACATGAAAGCCCATTCTATTAAAGTTTCTTGCACTCTCCAGCTGTGTGCCATTTTCATAAATGATGCTGACATCTATTACAAACATTTCTAAATACATATTTAAATATATTTTATATAAATAAATATGGTCAAGAAATCATCATGAAAGTTATTATCTGGTGGCTGTTCAAAATACTTCTTACCAGTATTTTCCCCTTTGAAAATTTCTGTAAGTCAAAGATGAAAATTTAAAAAAACTATCTGAAAAAGTGATGTCAGCAAATAAGAGGGAATGGTAACTCCAAAGGCCCGTCCCTTACAGAAATAACAAAAAATAAAGCAAAAACGGTCAGAAGCAACTTTGTCAGAACTCTGGAAAATAGCCAAGGGTTTACAGAAAGCAAGCAAATGCTGTATAAGAAAGGGGTGGTGGTGGGTGGCAATTTAAACATAATAGGACAGCCTTGTAGGATTTTGCTTGCTGTTGCCTCACTCCCCTTGCTGGCCTGGTGGTGGTCTTGAAGATAGCAGCCAGAGCTCCCTGTGTGGACTCTGGTCTCTGGTCCTAGAGGGAGCAGAAAAGCTCATATTCTCAAAGGATTATGTTTTGTCTGTTTTGACCTATTTGGAGACTACCTAAAGGACTGATGTAAGGTGCTTGTTTTGGTCCCCCCTAACCTAGAACTCTCTTGGGGTCAGGAAGTGGCTATACAGAGGGCATTCCTTGAAAACACTGTAAGGCAGATGAACACTGTGCTCCTCTCTGGAGCGAAAGATTGCATTTGAGGCAAAAAATGACACACTAACAGTCTAGAAAGAGAACCTGGGGGGAGAGTTTCTTTGGGAGATCAGGGCATTGAGAAGTATCTGCATACACCAGGGACTCTAGAAAGCCGTGTGCACAGCCAGGACAGAAGGCATTCTCAGAAGGACTAGAGAACACTCAGAGCTTTCACCTCTGGCCATTCTTTAGGCTCAGGGAAAGCACAGAGTGCAGGCTGATGCAGAGTTTAAACAGCCTGGCTAAGGATTGAGAGAATCAGTCTTCCCACAGATGGATGGTTTTCTATAAGAGCACCAAGACCACCATATAGGAAATGAACAGTTCCCTCAGCAGGTGATGCTGGGGCAACTGGACATTCACATGTTAAAGGGTAAAGTTGAACCCTACCTCATACTATATACAAAATTAACTCAAAAGGGATAAACAACCTAAATGTAGGAGCTAATGTTATAAAACCCTTAAAAGAAGAGGTGAATCTTCATGACAGTGGACTTGGCAATGGATTATTAGATAATTCAAAAGTATGAGCAATAAAAGAAACAGCAAATAAACTAAGCATCATCAAAATTAAAACTTTTGTGCATCAAATGACATTAACAAGAAAGTGAAAAGGCAACCTACAGAATGTGAGAAAATATTTGCAAATCATACATCTGATTAGGATCTATTATGCAGAATATATAAAGAGCTCCTACAACTCAACAACAAAAAGACACACAACCGATTAAGAAATGGGCAAAGGAGCTGAATAGACATATATTTAAAGAAAATAAATGAACGGCCAAGAAGCATATGACAAGATGCTTAACATCATTAGTCATGAGGTAAATGCAGATTTAAACCATAATGAGATACCACTTCACACCCACGGGAATGGCTGTAATAATAACAACACAAAAAAGTCTTGTCGAGGATGTAGAGAAATTGGAATCCTTGCACACTGCTAGTGGGAATGTAAAATGGTGCAGCCACTGTGGAAATCGTTTAGTGGTTCCTCAAAAAGTTAAACACAGAATTACCATATGACCCAGCATTTCCACCCTTAGGCATATTCGCCACCCCCAAATTGAAAAGAGGTACTCAAGGGGCACCTGGGTGGCTCATTCAGTTAAGGGTCCGACTCCTGATTTTGGCTCAGGTCATGATCTCAGGGTTGTGAGACCGAGCCCCATGGCAGGCTCCATGCGGGCCATGGAGCCTGTTTGAGATTCTCTCTCTCCCTCTGGCCCTCTACCCACCCCTGTGCACACACTCTCTCTCTCTCTGTTTCTCTCAAAAAAATAAAAATTTTGGGGTGCCTGGATGGTTTAGTGGGTTAAGCGTCTGCCTTCAGCTCAGGTCATGATCTCAGGGTCCTGGGGTCAAGCCCAGTGTCGGGCTCCCTGCTCCACGGGGGGGCCTGCTTCTCCCTCTCTCACTCCCCCGGCTTGTGTTCCCTCTCTGGCTGTGTCTCTGTCAAATAAATAAATAAAATCTTTAAAAAAAATAAAAATAAAAATTTAAAAAAAGAAAAGAAAAGAGGTACTCACATACTTGTACAGGAGTCTTCACTGCAGTACTTTTCACAATAGAAAAAAATGTAGAAAGAATCAAAATGTTTGTTAGTGGATGAATGGACAACCAATGTGGTTGGTACATACGATGGGTTATTATTCAGCAATAAAAAATAATTAAGTATCTGTATATGTTATACTGTGGTCAAATCTCAGAAACATTGTGCTAAGTGAAAGAAGCTGGACACAGGAGGTCTTAAAATGTATAGCTCCATTTATATGAAATATCCAGAATAGGTAAATCCACAGAGACAAAACCAGATTGGTGGTTGCCAGGGGCTGGGAGGAGGGAGAACAGGGAGCCTGCTTACTGGGCTTGGGGTTTTCTTTTCAGCTCATGAAATATTTTGGAACTTGATATGGGTAGTCGCACAATGTTATGAATATACTAAATGCCATTCACTTTAAAATGGTTAATTTTATGTTATGAAAATTTCACCTCAGTAAGAAAACACTGGACCCTGTGTTCCAGGCAAAATGAAAAGAGAAAATAGAGAAATTGAGTTCTTTTGACTAGCACGGTAGTTAAAATTAATTTAAGCTCCTTAGATAAAGGGCACATACAGTCATTCTGTAATTTATTTCTTACAACTTCACTGAATGTCTAATTATCTCGAAATAAAAACTTTAATTAAAAAGACTATCGGAGTTTGTTGAAAAGCGGAGAGATGGTTTAAACGGGGAGATATAATCTGTAGATATTCAAGACTTAGTCCATTTATCTACTTTCTATTTGTTTAATAGACACATGCTACTTACTATGTCGTGCGCACAGTGCTAAGTGCTTTACAAATATTAACTCCGTACGTGGCTAAATGCTACATCAATAAAGTGTTGAAGGATTAGATGATACTGTTTCCAAGTTGCTCCCATTGCCTGTGTTTCAGTATCTAAATTTCTACCATCTATATGACACCAGATCTTAAGATATGTGGTATCTTTGTTTGGCTCCTTCTGAAATTAGAGTATGAAGATGAGAAGCTGGGAGCAGGTGCTCGGACTGCAGGAGCCCAGGACGCAGTGGTGAAGGTGCGCAGAGCATGAGCGGGGGAGGGAGAAGGAGCCCACATCCATGGTGAGTTCTTGAAGTCGGGGCTGACACAATTTGGCAAGAGTGTCTGAGGAACACACAGAACGGTGCCTGGGACTATCCCTTCACTTCTCTGAAGGTCCCATGCCTCCCTGCTTGAGAGCTGCCCCACACTCCTGGGCTGTGCCTTGTGGGGCTGAGCAAGCTCTCCGGCTCTGAACAGGCCCTGACGTGGGCTGGGGACATGCTGTAGATGAGATGCGGGCAGCGTGTACAGACCCCTCGTCCCAGCCGCAGTGGGACTCAGAGCAGCGCTGTGGGGATGAGATGTGGGACAGCAGAAGCATTTGCTACACGTGACAAATATAACATTTAATTTAGTGAGCAATTTTTAAATGAAGACCAAAGGAAATACCACAAATTAAATGCACACATATAACTATTACAAACTGAGTGTTAGATACCTAAAAGCCAGCGTTCATTTTCAGAAAAAGGATCACTGTCTGAACAGGCCGTAGAAATATTTATGGTGATAGACACGATATGTAGAAACTGTCCACCCTCAGGTCACGGAAACCTTCTGCTGTCAGCCATCCCTTCCACCCACTCCCCCAGACTCAGGCTTTTCGGTTTATGGCTGACTCTTCTCAAGCGTCTGTGTTTACTGAACGGCAGTTCAAACATTCCCATAAATGGTCTGTGCCTCTCTAGAAAAATGCTTGTTTTTCAGCAACATCACTGGTGTGTATTGGGATTGCTCAGAGTTTAATGGAAGGGTTATGACTGGTTTACACTCTGGTATCATTAGTGGGCTGTGACCCACCTGGAGTTTGTGATTACAGCATTTTCTCAGAAATCAGTCATAGGACCAGGATTATTGGAAAAGAATGAGCATCTTCATCAAAGAGCATTTCTGTGCAGATGGAAGAGCTATGTCTATTTTTGAATATTAGCCTTTTTTCACTTATTTTAATTGCAGAGTACTTTTCCCGGAATATAACAATTAAGAAATTAGTTAATTCTCCTGTAGAAAGATCTCTGAAGTTCTCTCTCGTCCTTTTTTTGTCTCTGTCATCTCCCAAGTGACTGGAAATATACTGGAGGAAGAGGTGATGGTGCTCCTCTGGGGGTGAAGACCTGCCGGGTCACAGGGGTGGGTGGGGAGTTGCCATAGTCAATGTCAATTTTGTCAAATTGACAAAAGTCACAGGGGTAACTTGGGGGTCAAATAAGATCTGGCCATCTTGAGAGAGGAAGGAATTTGGAATATGGCATGCTCATGGGAGTGGGTGTTTCATCCTGCTGGGTGGGAAATGGTATTCAGGCATTCTGGTGTTCGAGAGTCTTGGAAGCTTCTCCAGAGTCTTTACCTTTAGACTAAAGCCTGGGAGACTAGCTGGAGTTGAGGAGATGCCTTTTTTCCAAGAGTAAGAATAATTTCTATTTGCAGAATTTCAAGGGGAACAGATCCCTCCCGGAAAGTTGTGGGAGCTGCATGTTAATTAATGTTGTCCCAATGGTATTTAGAACATTTTCTTGATTAATTACAAGAAAATTTGGCCTGTTAGGGCCACATGGACCCATAGAGACACAGAAGCATCCTAGTCTATCCTTAAAGGATTAAAAAAAAAAAAAAAGCAAGCGAGAGAGATAGTTACCGATGCCTCCTTTCTCAAACTGGGGTGGCAGGATCAGATCCTGTTTCTTTTTTTCAAACAACTTCGTTGAGATGATCTCACTTATGTGTGGAATCTAAAACAGTCAAAGTCAGAGAAGCAAAGAGTGGAATGGTGGTTACTGCGGGTGCAGGTGGGGGGCTGAGGAGACGCTCAGAGGTCCAAGATTTGGGTTGTGCAAGACAAACGAGGTCTGAAGATCTCATGTGCAGCAGGATGACCATAGTTAACAATATGTGTACTTAAAACCTGCCGAGAGAAAGATCATGCTTCCAAAACTTGCCTTTCTTGTCTTAGCTGGTCCCAGAAGATGTCTGTGGCCAGTGAGACCCCGTCTTCCTCATGTCCGTTTACAGCTGGCCCCTCCTGGTCCCTCTCCTGCCCCCTTGCTTCTTGGCTTCCGTGAGGCTGATGGGTTTCACCTGGTACCTGAAGGTATCTCCATGTCCCTTGTGGTCTAAGAGGCCAGGAGCCCCGATGTACTACGTGCGTGTGTAATAAAAGCAACTACCCTCAGTATCTTCTTCTGGTTTGGAAGTTCTTATCCTTACACACATTTCACTGCTTTCATTTTACCTAAAGTCTTACATCCAAACATGAACGTGACCCTGGTGGGAGCATGCCACGTTCTAGAAGGGAATAACAATTTCATTCAGGAGCTTAGGTCGATGTCCCCCTGTTCAGCCTTGCTCTGTTCTGAACGGTGTCTGGGATGGCTTTAGTCTTCCAGAGCCCTGTCCCTGGACAGCCCTCCTTCTGAAGGTGAAACTGAGCAGCCGCTAATCTGGGGAATGCCTGCCTGCATCTCTTGGTAGTGAATCTTGGTGGTGAGAGCCGAAGAACAGGAATATTCCCATGAAGTATTTTAGTACAGTGAAGAGAGACATTCTTTTTTGAGGAACTGAGTCTGTTCTTCAGTTCACTTATAATTAAGATGCTGGAAAAATGTATAATGTATTGTAAGTTATCGACCCTGCACTAGATCACCAAAACGTACTTCTATATATCTCTCTATCATGTCACATCTTAACTTTATCACACTCGTGGTACAGCAATAGTTAATATTTATTGAGTGCACGTGATTTTTCAGGCACAAGTGGAATCCTTTATGTGCAGCGTCTCATGAAATCTTCAAACTATTCCCGTGTGTTAGATATGCTTTCTTTCCCACTGTCACTCAGCCAGTAAGGGTAGAATCTGAAGTCGGTTCTGATCCCAAGGCCATGGTTATTCACATTCTAATTGGGAAGGTATACGCTATAGTGTGGTGATTAATTCAAGCCACATGAAAAAATGTTTAAGTGTCTGTGTGTGTGATTCTCTGTGCTAAATGCTCTGAGCTAAAAAGGCAGAAAGGCAGTGTGTCAGTCCGCTAAGGCCGCCGTGACTAAGGAGCACAGCCCGGGGGGCTTAGCAATAGAAATCTATTTCCTCCTGGTCCTGGGGCTGGAAATCTGAGAAGAAGGAGTTGGCAGGCTCCTTCTTGGCAGGATCTGTCCCAGACCCTTCTCCTTGGCTTGCATGTGGCCATTTTCTCTTGTTTTCACACCATCCTCTCCCTGCACATGTCTGTCTAAATTTCCTGTTCTTATAAAGAGACCAGCCATGTTGACATAGGGGTACAGTGGTCCACGTGTGACTGGGATGTAGGGGAGGACAGACCGTGTGGGGTCTTCTCTATGATGTGAATGATTGTGGTAACTCCCACATGGTCTTCAGTGTGTCACGAAGTGATCAAGTCACACATGATTTTGTCCTGGGTGTGACAGATGTGAACTTTGGAAAAGTGACCGACTCCAGTGTGAGGAAATCCTTGAAGGGAAGCCAGATGGCCTGTGACAAGAGCAGCTGGAGGTTACTGCAGGGAGGCCGGGAGGTATGGAGGCCGGGGAGGCAGGCCGGAGACCTCTGTGCCAACAGCTCCTAGCAAAGATCACCTCCACAGCACAGGTCTTGAGATCCGACTGCCGTCCCTAGTGACAGGCATCGGGGTCCCTGGGGCAATGGCTGTTTCCAGGTTTGGAGAAAGGAAAGTAAAAAGCACAGCCTCGTCGTGTTGGAGAGCAAAGAAGGGCTCAACAAATTACAGCAGCCTGTTAAAATGAGTCAGGAGCCGGGGGGTTCCTACTGCTTAGACATGGGACGGTTTGAGGAACAAAATCCTAATAATGGTCATGGATCATCCGACTGAAGACAGAAATAGAATCTGTGAGTCCAGTGATAAAGGGATGGGTGGAGGGAAAGCCCTTGCAGCCAATAAATGTAGAAGGAGTGATAGGATGAGAAAATCAGTGTTTTGCAAAACTATGTAATAATGAGCTCAAGCAAGATTTATCAGTGGACACTAGGTTCATTGCTATAACAGAATATTCAGTCTCAGACATCACCCCACAGATTGCTTTTTACAAAGCGAGAACAGGATCTTTACAGGAGCAATATGGTCACAATACCTAACCAAGAGATCAGATTTAGCTTCATTAATATCAGAACACGATGGGGCGCCTGGGTGGCTCAGTCGGTGAAGCGTCTGCCTTCGGCTCAGGTCATGGTCCCAGGGTCCTGGGATCGAGTCCTGCATCGGGCTCCCTGCTCCGCGGGGAACCTGCTTCCCACTCTGCCACTCTCCCTGCTCGTGCGCACAAGCACTCTCTCTCTCTCAAATAAATAAATAAAATCCTAAAAAATATATCAGAACAAAACTGACATTATACTCTCCCTGTAGTGATGCATATATCCTTCAAGACACACAAAATCAACTAAGTAGCATTTTTGCCAAAAATATTTATCTTGCATCTAAAACGAGGATGCTATCACAGAAATCCAGATGGAGATACATTTTACAAGACAAATCACCTGAACTCTTCAGAAATGCCAATGTCATGAAGAATTTAGAAAGTGTGTTTGTGGGGGGAGGGATGGTCCCATCTAGATTAAAGGAGATTAAGGCAGCCAGACAACCAAACGTAATGCCCAGTCCATTGACTGAATCTGGGAAAATAGCTATAAAGAGCCCGTAAGTAAAGATTGTACAAGTGCTTGTTGTATTATTTTAGCAAGGTTTCCAATAGTCTGAAGTTTAGGAAAGTAAAGAAACTAAAGCCCACACCTGCATTCGTTATAGAATAGCATTCATAGCTCGTGACCAATCCACAGGCAGAAATCAATGCATTGCAAAAATTGTCTGATTTGTAGTAAATGTGTTTCGTTATAAGAACCACCTTTCTCAAAATTCTCCTCCTACAGTCCCCTTCTGATTTTGCTCCTCTTACTGGAAAGTGCTCTACGCTTACAAATGTTCACGACATCTTGGACACAGTTGTTTGCTCTCATGGACGTCAGGCACTATGCCACAAAGACAAAAATATAAAGAAAAAATGTTTTGTGCCCCAGAGGAATTTACAGGCTATGAAGGAAGAGAACAGAAAACAGATTACAATGCCCTTAGGAACCTTAATGCAAATTGATTCATTTACACGGATTCGTTCTTGTGAGCTCCAGGTTAGAATAAGGCCAACCACCATCACCCGCAGTGAAGGCAGTTTACCTTGGATTCCTTCTTCTTCTTCTTCTTTCTTCTTCTTTCTTCTTCTCCTTCTTCTTCTTCTTCTTCTTCTTCTTCTTCTTCTTCTTCTTCTTCTTCTTCTTCTTCTTCCTCTTCTTCTTCTTCAAGATTTTATTTTTACGTAATCTCTACACACACAGCATGGGGCTCGAACCCACAACCCCAAGATCGAAATCTCACGCTCCACCACCTGAGCCAGCCAGGTGCCCCTAGCTTGAATTCCTTCTTAGAACCAAGTCACAGTAAAGGAGAGACAGTGACAAGACCACTTAAAACTCAGGCTTCTGGAAAACCCAAGACAAGAATCTGGCTGCAAGTCCTTCTGCCTCTGAGGGAGATGGCCCTGGACTGAGAAGGGTGCACACAAGCTGGGGTGTAGGGCAGAGGCTGCTGGAAGAACGCAGGGAGACACTCTGTGCTCTGGCTTGTGCGTCCTGACTCGGAGACCTCGATTCGTCACAGAGAAACACCTGCCCCAACTTTCTAGGGGACGGGACCCCTCTCTCCCCTCTCTCCTTCTCACACCGACTTGTAATTTTACAGTTAATTATGAAGTACTTCAAGCATACAAAACAGTAAAGAGAAGGTATAACAGAAATTCATGGGCCGCCACCTAGATTTTATAAAGTATCATCTCTCTTTTTTCATTTAATAAAATGAAATAGAAGTAGAAACCTTCTTATTCCCAGTGTTTACTCTCTCCATTCCCAGAGGCAACCCTGAGGTGTGTATGTATTTTTCCCTTCCAAGTTTTTACTTTTGGGTATTATTTAATTTAATTTCATTTTTTAAAAGATTTTTTTCATTTATTTGAGAGAGAGAGCACATGCAGGGGGAGGGGCAGAGGGAGAGAGACCCAGGCAGACTCGGCTCAATCTCATGACCCTGGTTCTCTTGAAGAATAAACAAGTAAAAATGGCTGATAAAAATTTGAAGCTCATTTGAAGAATAAGCAAATAAATATAGCTAATAAAATTTTGTAAATGTATTTAAATGTGGGAGTATTTGATACATTAAATAGTTAACATAAGGATTTAGAAATGAATGGGACAATGAAGTAACCTACATAAGTATTCTCGTGTGCATATATGTGGCTTCATTAAGTAATATATTGTAAGCAACTGGGAGAAAGAAAGACTCAATCAATATTTTAGGGATAACTGAATAATAATTTGAAAAAATTCCTATCTATATATTAAAATAAATTCCATATATATTAAGATGTTAAATGAAAAAAAAGCCATTAAAATCTAGAACAAAACCTAAGTGTACATTTCTGATGTGGCTACAAGAAGGACTTTTGAACTTAAAAATGACAAAAAATAACACCTAGTTTCAAACACATTATAATCTTAAAAATTATCTTAAATGGTTAGGTTTGACTCTATTGTACGTCTTTGGTATGCCATAATATAAAGAAATTTAAAAGGCAATTGTAAAATTTTAGAAAGTAAATATGATGAGGTCATATCAGTTTAACATACAGAGATCTCTCACAAACTCATCCCCCCCCCACACAACGCAAATGAACAATAGGGGTATAAAACTACCGAAAATCATGAGAATAAAGGTTAAAGGTGATGTATGGCGTCCTGTGTCTTGTTGAAGGTAAAGAGGAAATCAAAGTACTTAGTATTGGGGAGGTTTTGTAGAAAGTACCCCTTTTATATACTATTGGTTAGAATTTAAATTGGATTAATTTTCCATCTTTTCTTTTAGTTTCTTTCTTTTTTTAAGTTTATTTTTTAGTACTCTTTTATTTTTTAGTAATCTCTTTAGTAATCTCTATTTTAGTTTTTAGTAATCTCTAGTAAACCCAACATGGGGCTTGAACTCACAACCCCAAGATGAGTCTTATGCTCTACCAGCTGAGCCAGCCAGGCAGGTGCCCCTGGGATTAACTTTTCTAAAGGCATTTTGACAATATTTCTTAAAAAGTATATGTCCTCTGACACAAAACTTCCACACTGAGAAATATAACTTGCTATAGACATGTGCAAAGTGCGCAGGTTCAGGGATCTCGGGGCATCTCACTGAAGCTGAGTACGTTGCTCAGAGCTCGCTACCGGCACGCCAGGCATCAGTAGGTGTGCAGGGCATGCTATCCTCAGGCATTTACATGTCCTGCCCACAGTTCCAGAGTCAGTCTCCACGATGGGGCCTCCCCTGGAATCAGAATACAGCTAATGACATCATCGATAATCACTGCTTCAGATTTCAGAGACCCGAACCAGAGCTTCACCCAGAGGAAAGTGGCGTATTTCACTAATGAACAGATATAAAGGAGGACCATTATTCTAAAGAGAATATGCCAACTTTTTGGTTGAGAAGTAATAAAATGAAACATGTCAAAGTCTAAGTTAAAAATCAAAAAACCTATGCCTAGAATATTCCATCTTAGAAGTCAGCTTTGTTCAGGGACTCAAGAGGAACAAGGCTGAATTGAAAAACATACTTCAGTCTTATTATCCTTCAGATATACGCACTCAGCAGTGGACCTGTTACATCATACGGCAGTTCTATCTTTAACTCCTTACTGGTTTCCTTCATGGCTGCACCAGTTGGGACACGTGTTTATTTCTCTCGTGTAGCGGTTTGCTGGATAAGTGGTCTCCCATGTGTTTTAGGAATCCAGCTTCTGTCTTCCTGCTGCCTTCTTCATCCCCTAGAAACTCAAAGTCCTTTGTTGGATCCCGGTATCCATCCAGGAGATGAGGAAGAAGGGGGCTGTTGAGGATCGCTGAAAGGTTGTTGATGCCAGGTTTGAAAATAATTGACCTTTATTTTGTCCTTAGTTTGTTGGCCAGGATCTCGTTGTTGGTGGCTGTCCTCTGCCTTGCAGTTTTAAGGGGGCTGGAAAATACAGACGGTATATGCCCAAAGGAAATAGACTGGGACTCCTTCATTGCTGCATCCTCAATGCCTGGCACAGTGACAGGCATGAGAAGAAACTCAAATATATTTTAATGAGTTAATGAGTGCGTGAATGAACGAATGAATCAATCAGTCAATCCATGTCAGCACAGCAGGAAAAATCCTGTCCAAGCAGTAAATAGTGAGCCTTGGAATTCTTGGTAACATTCAAGGTCAGTGTTGACAAGTGGAACCAGAGGGAAGGCATAAGTTTTAGAGCAGGTGCTGCTTTGTCAGGTGGAGGAAGAGGAGAAATTTTGAAGACCCTTTTAAGTACATACTTTTTTGTGAGGACAGAGTCTCAGAAAATATAGTGAGGTTATGCATTCAATATTATAGCCCACAGAATTTTTAAAACACTGTCTTTTTATTGGAATGGGATATTGGGAAATTTCTTAGCTATAAAAGTCATTGTTTTGCCTGTATTATTCAAAGCATTTTTACTTTAAAACTTTAAAAGTAAATATGTTGCTTGTAAGATTACCCTTGTGAATTTTTAAGATTTCTGGGATAGATGCTTTGAAGCTATGTGCTATCAGAAACATTTCTTTCAATTGATTTGTAAACACTTTCTTATTATCTTTTACTGACTAATGGACTCACCTAAAATTCATTATACCACACTCAAGGAAGGGTTAAGTTTGAGAGGAATTATATTTCCTCTAAATTGGTATTTTATGATAGGAGTTAGTATTTGTTTGCTAAAGAAATGGGGAAGTGGAGAGGGCCAGGCTCAGAAGTCAGAAAGACGGAGGCTGGAATCCAGACCCTGCCACATCTCAGCCAGAGGTCCACAGCTGTGTGTACCTTCTCGTGCCCCGTCCCCTTTTCACTCAGTAGTAGAATGAGGATAACACTCGTATGCTGGCGCTATGTGAGGATTAAGTGGGGTTAGAGATGCAAACAATGTAGCAGCGTCCGACCCTTTGCTGGTTCCCTAGCTCTGACTTCTTGTTCCTTCTTCCCTCCCCACGAGTGACAGTGCTCTGCAGACAGAGAATGAGCGTGGGCATCGGGCATGGCCTCTAGCAGGCAATACGCTGCAGGATGGCAGATGACTTTCTGTCTACTGGTCCTGATGGGGCGACGGGTAGACTCGTGTCTTCCAGGTCCTGGGAAGAGAGCACAGGGATGGCCGCTGGCGCTCTCCAACTTCTTGCACAAATCCCATGCACGGGGCGGCATTTGCATTTCCTGTTCCAGCTTTCATATAAGTGAAGTAAGAATCCAACAACACTGCAATAAATTTGAAGGCAAAAATTTCCTAGATTTTTATGATCTTTTCCCCTATGTTTTAAGCTGTCTTCCCCATGACCAAATCAACATCAATTTTACACTCAAAATTTTTCTGAGTTTTTCTAAAGTAGTCACTCAGTTGTTCAGAGAAACAATTTTCTTTTTATACTGATAGTTCATGGATTTACATCTGACTTAATCAAATTATATGTGAATTATACAATACATACAACTGGCATAGATGGTTTTGGGAAGAAACACAACTCATTCTCAATTGGTGTATGAATCAGGCAGGGCTGATGAGCACATAAGAGGGATGTCCTTCCAACACAGACGGAATTAGTGAGGTTTTTTTTTTTTTAAGATTTTTTTTTTTTTTTTGAAGAGAGAGAGAGAGCACATGAGTTTGAGCAGGGGGCAGAGGGAGAGGGAGAGAGAATCTCAAGCAGACTCCCCACTGAGCTGAACCCGGGGCTCGATCTCATGACCCTGAGATCATGACCTGAGCCAAAACCAAGATGTGGATGCTCAACCGACTGCATCACCCAGATGTCTCAACAGTGAGTTTTAAAGCAAGACAGCAAGCTTGAGATGAGTCCAGTGAGCCTGTTAAGTAGAAGTTGATTAAAAGAACTTATACAAACTGAATTATAGATTCCTACGTGGCTTTCTCTTGCAGAAAGCATGAAGTGCATACAAATATTAAATGTGGCGACATCTATGCGATGCTCAACATTCGGAGTAAAATTATGCATCGACACCCGCTACCCAGATGTTGTCGTTTGTAAAGACATGATTTTAATGACTGAATATTTAAGTTTTCATCTGAATGTGTTTTGAACATGCCACTTCATTTTCGGTGCTAAATAAATACTTGTTCAGTTTTTAAAAGTGAACTCAACATATTATCTTAGCTTTCTGATCTTCAATAGCTGTGTAACCCTGGGGTTTTATTCATAAAACAACTAGCTGACATGGTAAACAAGAGTCCTGTGTGGCATGTGCTCCCACAGGTAGGCTGGATGACACTCAGCTATGACATGACTGATGGTGTACAAAGTAAGCAAATAAATAAATAAATAAAAGTTTTGTGAAAAAGAAAAAAAAATCAGCCAAGGAGCTCAACTGTTCAAAAGCACAACCCAAAAAGAGCTGGTGTTTCAGTGAGAGGTTCGAGGGACCTCGGGAGGAAGTAGTAAAGTAGACTGTATTTTGGAAGATGAAGAAGACATGAACATGGAGACTGAAATAAAAAGACATAGGAAGAACATTCTGGCTCAGCGTGAATATTTGCCAATCTTCATCAAAACAAGCACACACACAAGCCTTGTTTCCACCAGAGCAGTGAGAGGCGACACACAGGCAGTGAACTTCGTGTGCCAGTCACTGCTGGGCTGGTAGCTAGAGGCTCCTACTGAGCAAGAACACCTTTCTGCTGGGGGAGGGGTCCCGGCTGTATGTCTCAGGCTTGGATCCTGGGATGTTCTGCCCACAGATCCTCCTTCCACGTCATCATTTGCCCAGGCTGATTTGCCTTTTTGGTTTTCAGGTTTCACCCGACTGTGTCTGTGCTGCTTTTCTCTCTTGTCCTTGGAGATTTCACTTACTTTCCTCTGATCTCAGCAATGCACCCAAAGTGTGGTCATCGGGATCCATCCGGGACGGGAAACTGTTGCAATGGGGAATCTCGTCCATCCTCCCAGAGGCTGGCCTGACACCTTCTTCTGAAGAGGAGACGTGAGCATGGAGCACATCTCTGATGGACCTGTTCCAGGTCCATCGTTTGCTGGTTCCTCTAAATGAAAATCACTGTTTCTGCATTTGCCTCGGGTTTTTCTTCAGTGTCTTCTAGCATCTTCCTCCCCAGGGCTCCTTCGTGTCAGCGTGGAGTAGGTCCCTTCTGACACCTGGTGCGATGTTGCCCATATCCAGGGATGGCCAGACAACAAAATGCTCCTTGTATTAACTTGATGTGATGGTTTCTTCTCACAAAGTGGCAGCTGTGGTTGGTGTGGATGAAACCAATGGAATTCAATGCTGCTAAATTTGAGGTAAGACATGTCCAAAAGCTCACAGGTTTAGAGTCATTTCTGAGATAGGATATAACTGTGTCTTCTAAACAGTACTTTTTTGGATTTCAGACAACGTGTAATTCAAAATAAATGACAAATTTGTTTAAAAAATAAAATGAGATATTTAAAACAGTAATAGCTGTTGGAGCAGAGAACTTTGACCTAGACACATTCCTTATGGGTTTAAGATGAATAAGCTAAGTATTAATGTATGCTTAAAATAATCCAAGGACCATAATCATGTATATCAATTTGATATGGGATGGTGAAGGCCTCTTGAGATAATAGGAAAATACTAAAAAAAGATTGTGTCAATTACATAATATTAAACATTTCTGTATATAAAAAGCACATATGAACTACTAATTTGGAAAAGGATAAATTATAACAAAAACTAAGGCAGATATGTAATGTAGTCTTCTAGGTAAAGAAAAATATCTTTGAGTACTTCACTATAAGAATATTCAAAAATATAATTCTAATTCACTAATAATTGAAACAATAATATTTAAAATGATGTTACCAAATTTTTGTTTTTGAATTTGGTATAAAGCTTAAAAAAATAATGCCCAGTGCTGTGAAGATGACATAAGGCTTGTATTCTGTAAACCTTGTGGGTCAGCATATATTACTACAATATGGTGAGAGCCTCAGGAATCTTAAAAATATTCATACCTTTGACCAAGTAATTCCAGTTCTTCCATTTTTAGGAAGCTGTGTTTAAGAGGTAATTGGGATATGTGCAAGGTTTAGTTAAGATGGTATTTACTTCAGTATTATTTATACCATAATATCATTTAAGTAACCTGGAATCCAACAAGAAGGTAATGATCAAATTATGATATATCTATATGATAAAATAATATGCCATGTATTTAATTTAATAGATTAAAATGTTCATGGCATATTTCTAAAGAATAGAAAGTTTATTTATTTATTTTTAAAGATTTTATTTATTTATTTGACAGAGCGAAAGAAAGAGGGCACAAGCAGAGAGAGCAGCAGAGGGAGAAGCAGGCTCCCAGCAGAGCAGGGAGCCTGATGCGGGACTCGATCCCAGGACCCTGAGATCATGACCTGAGCCGAAGGCAGACGCTTAACTGATTAAGTCACCCAGGCATCCTAAAGAATACAGAATTTAAAAAAATATATGCAGTGGGGTGCCTAGGTGGCTTAGGGCATGGGTTCCTATACCTTCAACATATTCTTAATGGTGGTAAACCACTCATTTCCTAAGTACGGTCTTGTTCTTGTTGCTTCCAGACTTTTGCCCCTGGCCCACTGAGCTCTTCAAAATCCTTCCACCTGCTCCAGGACCTTGCCATCCTCCCCAAGCTCAGATGATCCTAACTCTCATTTCATGGGTCCCTTCTTTCTTCTTGTCCTATTTTTTTCTAAGATTTTTTATTTATTCATTTATTTTAGAGACAGAGAGCATGCCCAAGTAGGGCAGGGGGAGAGAAGGAGGGAGAGAGAAAGAATCTGAAACAGACTTTGCTCTGAGCATGGAGCCCAACAGGGGGCTCGATCCCATGACCCTGAGAGCATGACCTCAGCCAAAACAAAGAGTCAGATGCTTAACCCATTGAGCCACCAGATGCCCTTCTGCTTGTCCTATCTCAACATAGTTTGGGTTTTCTCTAAAATTAGAAAGGTATTGTTTGGCAATTTGTGTTTTATACCTAACTGTGATTTGGTGATCTTTTTATGATGACACATATAGATTTATTTCATTTCTTTGGAGTGCTGCAGACTAGAACCACAGTATGGTATCAATCACAGTGTTTATTTAACTATTCCCCAGTTGGTTGGTCAATAACAGCATTTCTTTTTTAATCATAAAGAATGCTGTAGTAGAAAACCTGAGCAAACCCATAACCAGTAAGGAAATTGAAGCAGTAATCAAAAACCTCCCAACAAACAAGAGCCCAGGGCCAGAAGGCTTCCAGGGGAATTCTACCAAACATTTAAAGAAAAATTAACTACCTATTCTTCTGAAACTATTCCAAAAAATAGAAATGGAAGGAAAACTTCTAAACTCATTTTATGACACCAGCATTACCTTGATCCCCAAACCAGACAAAGACCCCATCAAAAAGGAGAACAGACTAATATCCTTGATGAACATGTATGCAAAAATTCTCACCAAAATACTAGCCAATAGGATCCAACAGTACATTAAAAGGATTATTCGCCACGACCAAGTGGGATTTATCCCTGGGCTGCAAGGTTGGTTCAACATCTGCAAATCAATCAATGTGATACAATACATTAATAAAAGAAAGAACAAGAACCTCTATGATCCTTCTCAATAGATGCAGAAAAAGCATTTGACAAAGTACAGCATCCTTTCTTGATCAAAACTCTTCACAGTGTAGGGATAGAGGATACATACCTCAATATTATAAAAGCCATCTACGAAAAACCCACAGCGAATATCATTCTCAATGGGGAAAAACTGACACCTTTCCCCCTAAGGTCAGGAACGCGGCAGGGATGTCCACTATCACCATGGCTATTCAACATAGTACTAGAAGTCCTAGCCACAGCAATCGACAACAAAAAGAAATAAAAGGCATCTGAATTGGCAAAGAAGTCATCAAACTCTCACTCTTTGCAGATGATATGAGACTTTATGTGGAAAACTCAAAAGACCACCCCAAAACTGCTAGAACTCATCCAGGAATTCAGTAAAGTGGCAGGATATAAAATCAATGCATAGAAATCAGTGGCATTCCTATACACCAACAATAAGACAGAAGAAAGAGAAATTAAGGAGTCGATCCCATTTACAATTGCACCCAAAACCATAAGATACCCAGGAATAAATCTAACCAAAGAGGCAAAGAATCTGTCTCAGAAAACTATAGAATACTCATGAAAGAAGTTGAGGAAGACACAAAGAAATGGAAAAACTTTCCATGCTCATGGATTGGAAGAAAAAATATTGTGAAAATGTCTATGCTACCTAGAGCAATCTACACATTTAATGCAATCCCTATCAAAATACCATCAACTTTTTTCAAGAAATGGAACAAATAATCCTAAAATTTGTATGGAACCAGAAAAGACCCCGAATAGCCAGAGGAATCTTGAAAAAGAAAAGCAAAGCTGGTGGCATCACAATTTCGGACTTCCAACTCTATTACAAAGCTGTCATCATCAAGACAGTATGGTACTGGCACAAAAACAGACCCATAGATCAACGGAACAGAATAGAGAGCCCAGAAATGGACCCTCAACTCTATGGTCAACTCATCTTTGACAAAGCAGGAAAGAATGTCCAATGGAAAAAAGACAGTCTCTTCAACAAATGGTGTTGGGAAAACAGGACAGCCACAGGCAGAAGAATGAAACTGGACCATTTCCTTAAACCACACACAAAAATAGACTCCAAATGGTTGAAGGACCTAAATGTGAGACAGGAATCCATCAAAATCCTAGAGGAGAACACAGGCAGCAACCTCTTCGACCTCAGCCTCAGGAACTTCTTCCTAGAAACATCACCAAAGGCAAGGAAAGCAAGGGCAAAAATGAACTATTGTGACTTCTTCAAGATAAAAAGCTTTTGCACAGCAAAGGAAACAGTCAACAAAACCAAAAGAAAACCGACAGAATGGGAGAAGATATTTGCAAATGACATAGCAGATAAAGGGCTAGTATCCAAAATCTATAAAGAACTTTTTAAACTCAACACCCAAAGAACAAATAATCCAATCAAGAAATGGGCAGAAGACATGAACAGACATTTCTCCAAAGAAGACATCCAAATGGCCAACAGGCACGTGAAAAAGTGCTCAACATCGCTCGGCATCAGGGAAATCCAAATCAAAACCTCAATGAGATACCACCTCACACCCGTCAGAATGGCTAAAATTAACAAGTCAGGGAACGACAGATGTTGGTGGGGATGTGGAGAAAGGGGAACCCTCCTACACTGTTGGTGGGAATGCAAGCTGGTGCAACCCCTCTGGAAAACAGTATGGAGGTTCCTCAAACAGTTGAAATTAGAGCTACCATTCGATCCAGCAATTGCACTACTAGGTATTTACCCCAAAGATACAAATGTAGGGACCCGAAGGGGTACGTGCACCCCAATGTTTATAGCAGCAATGTCCACAATAGCCAAACTGTGGAAAGAGCCAAGATGTCCATCGACAGATGAATGGATAAAGAAGTGGTGGTATATATACACAATTGAATATTATGCAGCCAACAAAAGGAATGAGATCTTGCCATTTGCAACGACGTGGATGGAACTGGAGGGTGTGATGCTGAGTGAAATAAGTCAATCAGAGAAAGACATGTATCATATGACCTCACTGATATGAGGAATTCTTAATCTCAGGAACAAACTGAGGGTTGCTGGAGTGGTCGGGGGTGGGAGGGATGGGATAGACATTGGGGAAGATATGTGCTACAGTGAGCGCTGTGAATTGTGTAAGACTGTTGAATCACAGATCTGAAAGAAATAACGCAACATATTTTAAGAAAAAAGAAAAAGAAGAAGATAGCAGGAGAGGAAGAATGAAGGGGAATAAGTCAGAGGGGGAGACGAACCATGAGAGATGATGGACTCTGAAAAACAAACTGAGGTGTCTAGAGGGGAGGATGGTAGGGGGATGGGTTAGCCTGGTGACGGGTATTAAAGAGGGCACATTCTGCATGGAGCACTGGGTGTTATGAACAAACAATGAATCATGGAACACTACACCAAAACAAATTATGTAATATATGGTGATTAACATAACAATAAAAAAATTAAAAAAAAAGAGTGTAGATTCCTCACATCTTTATCAACACTGATTATAATGTCTCCCTAATTTTTAACAGTTGGATGATGGGAAAAAACCCTCTTTAAAAACTTCATGTTTTCATCCAGTCATTGACTATTTGCTTCCTTTTTGTGATGTTCCTGTTACGACTCCTTGCTCATTTTTATATTTTTAAAAGCTATTTATGAAACTTCTTTATATATTATGGAATTGATTCATTTTGATATTTTAAACCCTTTTTTATTGTGAACCATAAAACATACACAGATAGAAAAATTCATACCAAGTTACTATTAAAGCAAACAAGCCTGTGTCTACACAGGTCAAATATGCTTTTACGATGAAAAAATATTTCTTCCTAAAAAAAAATATTTCTTCCTGCTGTTTTATTTGTCTGAAGAGGCAGGGTTGATCAGAATCACCTAGTTTGCCAGAACCAGACGCAGAAGTCTCTTTCCTCCCCTGCTTTTTTGGGTCATAGGGTTATACATTCCCACAGGACAGATGATGGTTTTATTCATACAGTTTGTCAGACCTGCAGAGACCACAGAAGAACCTTAGATGAGTTCACCACTTATGAGTGTTGTCTCGGTGGTGGACAGCTAATATTTAGCGTTCCCATCTCCTTCTCCTTCTGGGAATAGTACAAACCCTGCCCCTGGCCACGAGGACGGGGTGATGCAGTATGAGGTCATTTTCTCTCTGCAGGCGACAGGGAAGCCAAGAAGCTAAGAGAATCACATATGGGAGGGAAGAAGGGGGCGGGAGGGAAGGATTAATATCTGAATCCATTTTTTAAGTTTTATTCTGAGGTCATGTAATGATTTTGTGCTTGGATTCCATGAGAACACGGTGTTGTTAGGATGATTTTCTTGTACGTTGAAACTCAAGATGGGTTTTTGGGATGTGCAACAGAAAGCAACCTAATGAGTGCAGAGCCCCTGCCTAGTTTTGAGGTCGATAATTTTATTTCCTTCCAATAAAGGGTTAGGATGTAAATTTCTAGGAAGGGCACCAACAACCCGTTGAATAGGAAGCTGTGTGCAGAACCATTAATTATTTGATTAATTGATTAATTGGTACCCTTGCCCCTTTTGTTTCCAGATTGTAGAGGTCAGTGAGATTGGAGGAAGGTTAGCAGACAGAATAAGGGGGAAGGGAAGGATGCGGATTTGGGACAGGTTGACAAAAACACTGGCTTCAAATTTCAGTTACTGTGTTTTCCTGCTCAAGAGGTGCTAGTTAATCCTTTTTAGAATCTGTCCCCTCACTTTTTCTTGTCTGATTCCTTTCGTTATTTTCAAGATGAAAATAAACATCCACAGTTTCACAGAATGTACGATAATTTCAATAAATGAAGCCTTTACGAATCTGTCTTACTGTCTCGCTCCCTTGCATGTGGATGATCTTGGATGTCTGATTACCCAAGTTTAAGGATTCAGCTTCCTTGTAATACTTGGGCTGCAAATCCAGAAAACTGTGAGCTCTTCCTCTGAGGGTCCCAACGCGAAGAGTGGGCGGAGGTGCCCCTCAGGTTTCCTGACAGGTGGGCGCTGGCTTTGCCTTAGTTGCCCTCATTCTAAGAAGCCACCCAAACCCCCGTTCTGCTCACAGCTGTGTCTTCCTGTGGGAGATGTCCTCGGCCACAGCAGTTTGGGGAACTGTTCTTACCCTATTGGGAGGGTTCTCACATGTTCCTACATCTTGGTCTGGTGATTTTCATACAAACTATCATTCCTGTGTATGTCACACCTTACACACATAACATTGATTTTTAGCTGTCCTCAGTGGGAAAGTTGGTGTGAATTACCCAGGAAGCCCTTCCTCCCAGCACAGCAAGCAGACAAGGTGGGAAGGAGGACCGACTACAAATGGGTAGGAGGGGACATTTTAGGGTGATGCCAGTGTTCTAAAGCTGCATCATGGGGATGGTTGTGCTACTGCATACATTTACCAAAATGTACTGATCTGTACATTAAAATGGGTAAGTTTTTTGACATGTGAATCTTACCACACTGAAGCGCATAAAGAAGCAAGTCTGGAGGTGGTTACTGAAGAATGCGAGAAATCTGATAGATTAAGGGTGGCTGTGAAAGCAGAGAAAGGTTGTACCCTCATTTCCTGCTAGGTTCTCAGGAAGGAGACCACTTCACGGGGAGCCCCTCGGCCAATGTGGAGTGGACACAATACTGGAGAGATGATGATATGGCGTGTCTGGGCAGACGGAAGGCCTGAGGTGGCCTCTCCATCTTACAAACCGCTGTGGTTGGCAGCATGGGGGGGCACCATGTGCTCTGGCTGGCGCCATGGGGGGGCACCATGTGCTCTGGCTGGTGCCATTGGGGGGAGCCGTTTGCTCTGGCTGGCGCCATGGTGGGGGGCATGTGCTCTGGTGGAGGCTCAGAGAGTGGCTGAGCGAGAACCCAGGGCATTGCGTTGGGGAGGCCATGGCGTGGCCCACTGAAGCTGAGGCCAGACGGAGAAGCAGAAGAGACCCAGACCACATGAAGCACCAGCAGGAGCAGGGGTGCAGAGGTTTGGGGGCCATGAGCAAGCCCCGGGCCATATGAGGAAAGCACAAGCTGTAACTTACATCAGCTGAACAGCCTAGAAGCAGGTGCGGTGAGGACAGAGCCTGACATGTGTCCTACGCCGCCTCTCTGTCTGGACATCAACCAGAGACGGAGTGCAGGCCCTGCCCTCCACCTCCCTGGGCACCCCGAGTTTTTCTGTGTGCCCAGAACTTGTCTTGTGAAGGAGGAAGACAGTCCTTTTGAGAGAGGGGTGACAGTCCTGACGGAGATACTGAACTTTGAGTGAGCTGCATATTTTCCTCCAACGGACTTCTAAATAACCAAAGACCATGTTGGACTAGAAAAGAGTGATTCACCTCTAACGGGCATTTCATGCTCTGCCTCCATCCCACCCCAGCCATGTGCCAGAGCTGGGCTCGGCAGCAAGTCTGTGCATGTGGAGAGAGGTGGAGACGCTCCACTATTGTCACACATCCGAGCTCTCGTGGGTGAGTCTGGACACACCGCTACCACCACCATGGCACCAACCACGACTGCCCCCAACCACGCGAGAGTTCACCACGGGGATGGGCTACAGATACCGTGCACTCGGCTGCAAATAAGCACACAGTGTTTTCCTCACGGCTCCCTGGAAGAGTTACAGCCCGTCCAGTCTCTGCCAATACTGGTGTGTACTTGGTTTCTGCCTAAGAAATTCCATCAGGCAACACCGGTTCCGAGGGAACAGTTTTCAATGGTGTGGGGCCCACCTCTTGTCCCCCTGGTTTCAGCCAAAGTGGTCGGCTCTGTCCCAGAAATGTTGCCCTTGTTTCTCCACAACTGTGAGCTCTATGTTGGTTGTTGCCACTGCGTTCTGCCCTCCTTCTCATGCCCACTTGTCCTAAGGCTGCCATTCCCACTCGGCTCACTGTGCACCTCGCACTCCCCCCGTGACTCCTCCTCCAAGCACCTCACACTGCATCTTTGCTGAAGGCTGAAAGGCAAGTCGGGCTCATACAGTCACTCTTCTTCCTCCTCTGATGCACGAAGCCCTTGATGCAGACCACTGATGTGGCTTTCGATCGTACACGGCCTAGGGTGATCATCTAACTCTATTCCATAGGTTGATCTGTTTCCTGAGCTGCAGGACATCAGGACCTACAGCCCCCGTGTCTGTGTGTGGACCTGCAGTCTCCAGGTCCCACCAGCTCTGAGCTCCCCCGGCCCTCCTGTACTTACTACAGGAGCCCAGTTTCTTCATTGGGCTGTTGAGAAACTAGAGGTATGAGGCATGTGAAGAGTTCTGCTCAGCACAGGTACGATTTTTGGCACACAAATACCAAGTGAGTGCCCGTTATCACAGAGGAAGACCCTCAAGGGCCAGGATTGGTCTTTTCTCCTCCAACTTGTTAGCTGCGCCTTCAGAACATCTTCACACCCGAGCCTCACTGCCTCATCCTGCCCACCGTCAGTTCTGAACTAAAGAAACCCCCCTTAGCTTCTGCTTTCCCCTGGCATAAAACCCTGTCATTTTAGGGACAGCTTCCAACACCAACTCCCTGCCCTCGTCTGGGGTCACTTTATCAGGGAGGTTTCCCCTTACTATCCAACATAAATGCCATTCCTCATCTCAACTCCCAACACACGCTTTCTCTCCTGCTTGGCTTTATTTCTCTCTGTTTCACTTATTCTCTGATGTATCATATTTTTATTTGTAAGTTTGTTTTCTGTCTCCTTCCACTGGAAGGCAAGCTCCATGTGGGTAAAATCTTATTTAAGAATGAATACATCAGTGAAAAAGCAATTAATAATGTCATGTACTTATACCTATATGTTGAAAAGTCATCTGATATTATCAAGATTTCTCTAGGTTGGTGGGAACAGAGGGGGGTATTCTCTGTGGTTTTATTTTCTAGCTCGTTTGTCTTCCCTAGCTTTTAAAATAATGTAATACAGTTGCCTATTAGTTTTGCAAAATAAAAATTTTAAACAGTAAAAAAGTGATCTGAATATACTAGCAATAGAAACGATGAGATAACTTTAACATGCAAGTTTATGCTATCCATTTCAAAGTTGCAGCATATTTTCTAACTGAATGAATTCTATATTCTGTGAATTTGGATTGTGTCAGAGAGGGCCATATACACTGTGGGCTGTGTATTCTACCATTTTTGGTGAGTATGTTGTCATTTGGTGAGTATGTGGTGATCACGGGAGCTCAGTCAGACACTGCTGTTATAATTGTTGAAATCTGTTATTAGCGTTGCCAGATTTAGCAGATAAAATATAAGATGTCCAGTTAAATTTTAATTTCGGATAAGCAACAACAAATAGTTTAAATGAGTATATCCCAAATATAGCATGGGCCATACTCATACCAAAAAATGTTCATTATCTCAAGTTTGACTGGGCATCTGTATTTTATCTGCTGAGCACAATCCCTGGAGCGAATGTCCTACCTGTCTGTCTCACAGTTCTGAGTGTTTTCTACCTTTTTCAGTCCAAATCAGGAGACTTTAGGGGGCCACCTCAGCCCGGGCTTTGCTGTTGATATATATTACCACTAGAGGGATTATTTCCCTTTTGGTTTCAGCTATTTGTAGAGAGATAAGAAAAGAGAGGTTAAATAAGAGCCCTTTCTCCCCCGACTGCAGCAGGACTACAGCACCTCACTGCGGGACTGGAGCTGCCTCCATGGGGAGCTCTGTGTCCCAAGCTGCTCTCTGTAGCGGGATCAGCCACTCGTCTGACCGACTCTCCACCCACCGTGAGGGGCAGCAGATGACCACGTGTGCATGTGCCCACAGAGCTGTTTATGGGGGACACGTCTGCCACGGGCGATGTTTGCTTCTCTTTTTATTTATTTTTTACAATTTTATTTATTTATTTGACAGAGAGAGACAGTGAGAGAGGGAACACAAGCATGGGGAGTGGGAGAGGGAGAAGCAGGCTTCCCGCCGAGCAGGGAGCCCGATGCGGGGCTTGATCCCAGGACCCCGGGACCATGACCTGAGCAGAAGGCAGACGCTTAATGACTGAGCCATCCAGGCATCCCATGCTTCTCTTTTTAAACTCCTCATTTGGTGAAGATATTTTTGGAATTTCCAGAGATAAGCATTACTAAGTTGAAGATTTGATTTGAAAACTGTGTGACTTGTGTGGGCATCTTGCATCTAAACTCTTGGTTTTATATGGTTCCAGACTTTTGGTATCGTCGTCCACAAAGAACCGAATATAACAATTTTGGATATGAGTTACTTTTTCAAGTTTGTTCATACAGTGATGGCGATTGTTCTGCTTAAGAATGGACAAAAATGTATAACGTTCTCTAAGAAGTTTAATTTCTTTTTCGCTTCACTACTTTTTGCTTCGCAGATTGTATTTATACTTCCAATTTTAATCCCAGATAAAAAACCATCAGTTGATGCATGCAAGGGTCCCTTCATCTGACAAGGGGCCTCCCTCCACCCCAGGGCTACTGGGGAGGCTACTGGATTTCAAAGCCAAGTGATTCAGGAGGCAGACTTGAACATCTCTCATGGGATGTGTCATTTTTTTGTTCTCCTATTTGGCCCATAAACTATTTCCAGTTTTGCTTTTCTAAAGATAAGTAGAACCCTGTGAGGAAATTGCATTCTTAGAATTATCAGGCCAACATGAAGGGCAAACATTTATAAAGAGAGTAAATATTAAAAGAACAGGGAGTGTGGTGTAGAGCTTAGATTAAATAGTATCTGGTTTGCTTTGTTCTCTTACCTTCCAGGTCCTGCTTACTCAGAGGCGCCATATGAACAGAAACACCCATTATTATATGCACATTGGGTTAGTAAGAGAGAACGTGTACTTCTTGAAGAATATCAAAAACACGCCTGTGTTCTCAAGGCTATTGTTTTCTGGCTCAAATAGCAATAGTGATGGTAATAATAAGAATTATAGTTAATAGTTTCAAGCACTACTCTGTTCTAAGCATTTTTTTAAAAAAGATTTTATTTATTTATTTGTCAGAGAGAGAGAGCCAGAAAGAGCACACACAAACAGGGGGAGTGGCAGGTAGAGGGAGAAGCAGACGCCCTGCTGAGCAGGGAGTCCAATGCGGGCCTCGATCCCAGGACCCTGAGATCATGACCTGAGCTGAAGGCAGATGCTTAACCAACTGAGCCACCCAGGTACCCCTGTTCTAAGCATTTTTATGCAACATTTTATTTACTCTTCTTATTCATGGAGAACTGCAATTTGTTGTTAAACTTTTTTCCCCAAATCATAAGCTATTCAAGGACACTGACCATCTTTGAATCCCTAGTACCTAGCGTGGTGCCTGACTCATTGCATTTCCACAGTGAGTGGGGAATAAATAAAGAAGTAAATGAGAATACTATTTCTTTACTTATAAATGACTAGAAGACAATAATATTTACTGGATGATCCATAGTATTTAGTCAAATTTTTATCATACTTTTAAATTATGTATATTTATTTTCTTTTTCATCTAGGATATGATACATATTAAAGAATAAATACACAAAATAAAGCATGATATAACAACTAATCACAACCCACAATCCAATTCAGTTCCTGGATCATTGCCAATTAACTCTTACCTACTTACATGATCCTCTCCTCATCTAGCCCACTGTCTCCTCCACTATGGGTGATAACTTCTGAAATTTTGGTTTATCATTCTATCACTTTCATTCTTTATAGTTTTATTATATACATCCATGTGCTTAAATAATGTACTGTTTAGCTTTATTTGTTTTTGAGCTTTATAAAATATGGTATCATAATATGAAGCCTGCAGAAATGAGCCTGCACTCAACACCTGCAGACATGAGCCTGCACTCAACACCATGCTTCTAAGATTCAGCCATGTTGTTACATGCAACTGTAGTTCATTAATTTTTACTACTGTATAGTATTCCATTGTACAAATAAACCACAACTTATTTATTTCTTCTCCTGTCAACAGACTTTTGGGCTTGGTTTTTCACCATTTTGCTAGTAAGGAAAGTGATACTATCAACATTCGTGGAAACATCTTCTTGCACATGTGGTAGGATTTCCTTCAAGCGTAGGCCTATTATTAGAATTACTAGGATGAAGTGTATGTGACTTTTCAACATTACAAGATAATGCCAAATGAATGACTTAAGAAGGTGATCACATTATTTCCTTAGGTGAACCAGAACTAAGAATTCAAAATTAATCTAATTGAAAGTACTTACCTTGTTTTCTATTCTGAGTTATGTCCCAGAAACTGTACATCTTGTTATAGAGCAAACTCTCATTAAGAAATCTGTTGTATTTCTATACACTAATAATGAAGCAGCAGAAAGTGAAATTAAGAAATAATCCCATTTATGATTGCACCAAAAACAATAAGATACCTAAGAATCAATCTAACCAAAGAGGTGAAAAACCTGTACTCTGAAAATTATAACACTGATGAAAGAAATTGAAGATGACACAAAGAAGTGGAAAAGCATTCCATGCTCACGAATTGGAAGAACAAATATTGTTAGTATGTCTGTACTACCAAAGCATTCTACATATTTAATGCAATCCCTATCAAAATACTGACAGCATTTTTCACAGAACAAGAAAAAATAACCCTAAAATTTGTATAGAAGCACAAAGGACCTCAAATAGCCAAAGTGACCTTGAAAAAGAAAAACAAAACTGGAGGTATCACAATTCCAGATTTCAGGTTATATTACAAAGTGGTAGTAATCAAGACAGTATGATACTGGCATAAAAAGACACAAAGATCAATGGGATAAAACAGAAACCCAGAAATAAACCTATAATTATATGGTCAATTAATCTTTGACAAAGCAGGAAAGAATATCCAATGGGAAAAAGAAAGTCTCTTTAACAAATGGTGTTGGGAAAATTGGACAGCCACATGCAGAAGAATGAAACTGAGAAGAAAGAAATGCTTCCTTACATCATACACAAAAAGAAACTCAAAACGGATTAGAGACCTAAATGTGAAACCTGAAACCATAAAAATCCTATAAGAGAACACAGGCAATAAACTCTCTGATATCAGCTGTAGCAATTTTTTTTCCAGATATGTTGCCTGAGGTGAGTGAAATAAAAGCAAAGATAAACTATTGGGATTAATATCAAAATAAAAACTTCTGCACAGCAAAGGAAACAATCAATAAAGCTAAAAGGCAACCTACCGAATGGGAGAAGATATTTGCAAATGACATATCTGATAAAGGGTTAGTATCCAAAATACTTAAAGGTCTTATACAACTCAACACCAAAAAACAAATAATCCAATTAAAAAATGGAAGGAAGACATGAACAGACATTTCTCCAAAGACCTACAGATGGTCAATTCTATCTGTTCTATCTATCATGTGCTATCTATAAAGCACATGAAAAGACGCTCAACATCACTCATCATCTGGGAAATACAAATGAAAACCACAAAGAGATATTAGCACCTCACACTGGTCAGAATAGCTAAAATCAACAACACAAGAAACGACAGATGTTGGCGGGGATGCAGAGAAAGGGGAATCCTTGTGCACTGCTGGTGGGAATGCAAGCTGGTGCAGCCACTCTGGAAAACAGTATGGAGGTTCCTCAAAAAGTTAAAAATAAAAAAATATGGAATCATACTACTGGGTATTTACCCCAAAAATACAAGAACCCTAATTCAGAGGGATACATGCATCCCAATGTTTATATCAACATTATTTACAATAGTGAAAATAGGGAAACAGCCCAAGTATGCATTAATAGATGAATGGATAAAGAAGATGGTATATATATATACAATGGAATATTATTCAGCCATAAAAAAGGATGAAATCTTGCCATTTGCAATGCTGCATGGAGCCAAAGAGTATTATGCTGAATGAAATAAGTCAGAGAAAGATAACTACCACATGATCTTGGTCATATGTAGAATTTAAAGAACACACAAGCAAAGGGAAAAAGAGAGAGAGAGAGAGATACAAACCAAGAAATGGACTCTTAACTACAGAGAACACATTGATGGTCACCAGAGGGTGATGGGTGGGGGAAAGAGAAAGAGGGGATGCAGATTAAAGAATACACTTCTCATGATGAAAAAAAAATGAACTAAAAAAAAAGGCAACATTTTACTAATCTAAACAGAGTGTTCCTGATGACAGTATATGGTCTACAAAGGAAACTTATTAGGTAAGGTCACTGAGTGATGTCTTTGTAAACTAAAAGTCTAAACTCCGTGGTGTTTGCAAAAATATAGAATGTTATAATTAGAATAGTCCTGAAGACTTTTAAGTTCCCAAGAGCTACTCATCATCTAAATCCCCTGAGAACAGAGAAGCATTATTCTGTGAAAATAAAGTGGCTACAGTATTTCCAGTCCTGCTAATAATGTGAAGAGCACAGATACAAAATAAACTGAATGTGCCTCCTTAGTTATTTCTAGAGCTCCCATAATTTATCCTTCTCAGGATTGTAGGCTAGTCTGTAGTTATATTGTAAGAACTTGAAAAGAAATCTCAGTTTAGTAAAATAGACTGCTAAAAGAGTGTCCACATATGCTCTAAGAAAAAAGCATTCATAGAGTTATTCATACACGTATGGTCATATCTTTATCAGGCAACTTGATACATCTGCTACACATTGGAAATTCCTGACTAGAGAAGAATCTATGTATTCTAAGTAAGAGTTCATCTGACCTAAAAGTATTCTGATCCATTGGGTAGATTATTTCCCAGTGGATTCCAATTGTCATCCAGATTCTTAAATTGACTCTATTGTTTAGATTCAGACAAGGAAAAATGACAGGATGTAACTGTTACCAGAAAAGAGAGCTGCCCTGTAAGGAACAATTAGTGTGCCCTTGTACACAGAGATCACTCCCTCAAGGGTTGTGTCCAGGCTACTGAATGCATCAAATTATCGGTCTTTTGTTTGAAATTTGTCACTGAATTTCAATTCTCATCATTTGGAAAAAGTAGGAGGATTAAATAAATTACAAACTTACTCTACAAAATGATGCTACTGAGCACAGACCAGGGCACCACGCCGAGAGCGACATTCATATCATAATAAATAAATGCCAAGTGAAAACTGTAATAATTGGGGGAGAGAGCCACCTACTGAACAGTTTATTTCCATCTGTATTTATAAATAGAAATAGAAGCTCCAGAGATTCATTTTGTTGTTTCTTGTTTTGAATAGATTTGCTAATATTAAATCTATTCAGATATAGATTTGTAATTCGTAGAAACATTTTTTTTGTTTAGTTCACACCTTATCCTTACTGTTTATAGAAGTGTTTAGTATGCTGTAACTGCCCAATTAACATTAATTTTATGAACTATCACCATTCAAAATCTTAACTATAAAAATGAATTAAAATATACTAAACCAGTACAATGGTGTTCAGTATCTAGTGCACAGAATGGAAAAAACTCAACCAGTGTCTGAAAACATTGCTTAATAACCAAAGCATGTATCTAATAGAATCTAATTTCTCTAATAATATATTCACCAGAGCCATACTCAAGATATTTTATCATAAACTATGGTTTCTAAGATAATATTGGAAATGAGAATTTAATGACATGAAGATTGAGACATTGGATTGTTTCACTTGAGTAGTCACTGGGTTTTCCTTAAAACAGTTTGCTATTTTTCCTATATATTTGGTATATTATAATCATATATATATGATTAAACTTTGGCCCAGATTTGAAATTCATATTTTTCTGGAGAAATCATGAAGCCAAAGATGCAACAGTCACTCATTCACAACATAAAAATACTAATAATCAGTGGAGATCATAACTCATGGTGAATCATGAAAATTAATGTTTAACATTTATGAAGATCTTTGTAATTTGTAAAATGGTTTTATTTATATTATGTGACTCACCTGTCCCTATGTGACTATATAACTATAAACTCATACATGTGTAACAGATAAGGAAACTGAGGCTCATTTCAGTGATGACTTCCTAGTATTTCATGATGAATAACTTGGCTTCATCCTTTTACAGATAAACTTACCTTAATACTGTTTCATCCATTATTTTTGTATGTATATATATTATATATATATAATATATATGTACAATTTACTTAGTTTCATCTCAATACACATAGAAGCTACATAAAAGTTTATATCCTGTTTACTTACTACAAGATATATTCATGTTGCTATTTAGGTTTGTCAACTATTATCCTAAATATCTGAATAATAGTTTATTGTACCTCTGAAACAAATAATACATTATATGTTAAAAAAAAAAAAAGGAGAAGAAGATAGCAGGAAGGGAAGAATGAAGGGGGGGAAATCAGAGGGGGAGATAAACCATGAAGAGACTATGGACTCTGAGAAACAAACTGAGGGTTCTAGAGGGGAGGGGGTGGGGGGATGGGTTAGCCTGGTGATGGGTATTAAAGAGGGCACGTTCTGCGTGGAGCACTGGGTGTTATGCACAAACAATGAATCATGGAACACTACATCAAAAACTAATGATGCAATGTATGGTGATTAACATAATAATAAAATAAAATAAATCACACACACAAAAAATAGTTTATTGAAAAGATGTGAACCATGTACTCTATTCATTCAAAAATATTTAAGTCTTTATAATATGCTGAGCTCTAGATACTGTGAATGTAGGACTGAAATGACACTTTGTTACTGTCACAAACTATAAAGAAACTTTTGGATATTGTTTTCTAATACGTGATAAATATGAAGAAAAACACTGAATGCATTATTCATAATAATTAGTCTGTTGTCCAAGATAATTTGTAAGGGAGCTAATTTTTAAAATAACTCTTTGACATATAAATTGCTTTACAAATAGTCTAAAATTTGCACAGTCACTGAGTGTATAATAATGCTCAAGTTCTCCAAGTTCTTATCAGTTTGCACACACACACACATACACACACACACACACACACGCTCAAACATATACAGTATTATATGTTTGTGGTTTTGCTAAATTGATAGGTGATAAATGATAAGTGGTATCTTACTATTAATTAAATTATAAGTTTTGATAACTACTGAAAATACTTCATTATATACTTTTTTATACATTTATTTTTTCTCTTGAGTGAAACATCTGTTCACGTCTCAAACCCATTTGGACTCTGAGATATAAAGTTCAAAATAGAGAGGCCCCACAATATTTATGGAGAATCTATTTTTGCTCTACTAATTTTCCACCTTTTCACATACTTAACTCACATACATACTTAAGGACGTTTCTGTCTTAAATAACTAGATGTACTAAATATTAAATGTGGGCTAGAAATACCTGTTTAAATCACATTATATTCAAATGCATTTTAACCTCTAGACAATTTGCCCTTTATTATTCCTTCTATTCAAAAGTTTGTTAGCTTTTCTTAATCATTTCGTACTTCTTCTAGTACAGCATTTTAAGTTTCTTCATAAAGAATCTGTATTGTCTTGCCGAGATTTATTTCTAATCATTACCTACATATGCACAGATACATGTATGTTTTTCCTTGTTGTTTTGGTGTTATTAATGGACTTAGTTCCTTTATGGTTTCTGAGTAGCAATGGACAATATGAGAGAGACTCAGAGTTTGCCTGTCTCTTTTCTAACTGGTCAGCTTACTGAGCACTCTTATTATTACCAGTTGTTTTTCAGTTAAATCTTTTGACTTTTTTTTTTCAAAATAATGTCATCAGAAATTAAGGTGTTTTCTCCCACTTCTCAATATTAATAGGTGCTATTTAACTTTCTTCCCTTACTTGCTTTGGTTAAAAACTCCAGGACAGACTTGTGACTTTGACTAGCCTACAACAGCTTGTGATATTCCAATGTTTGTGATAAAAAAACTGGGAGAGAAGAATTTAATTTAAAAAATACAATTTTCAACACTATATGCTTTCTGAGTCAATGAAGGCTGGAAGGGACAAACTTCAGGTGAAGGGACAGTCATCGTGAACTGAGCTGACATTCTTTCCAGAGATGCTTTATCAGGGTTTGTGCTGATAGGTTGACAAGACACAGAACCTGGATGTGCCCAGGAAGAGACTGATATGAGGTGCAGAGAAATCAATAAATATTCCAGTTTAGATTTATGGGGATGGAGATACAAAGTTGAAGATCAAGGGTCCATTAAGGCATAGCTGCTTTTTGCCTAAAAACTTTTGCTGAATTTTGAAATTGTATGTGGAAAGAAGAAATAGGATATATTTTCCTCTTGAACATCATGGTGTATATTAACGATTAATGCTTTGAGAAGTTCCTCAGAAACAAGAGCTACTTAACTTTGCTATCCTGTAATTTTCCAAACTTACTTGTTTAAGGTATTCTTTTTGTTTGTTTGTTTGTTTTAGATTTTTATTTATTTATTTGAGCGAGAGAACACAAGCAGGGGAGTGGAAGAGGGAGAAGCAGGCTCCCCGCTGAGCAGGGAGCCCGATGCGGGGCTCTGTCCCAGGACCCCGGGATCATGACCTGAGCCGAAGGCAGACGCCCAACGACTGAGCCACCCAGGGGCCCCTAAAGTGTTCTTTGTTCATAATCAAAACACTCTATCAGACAGCTTGGGAAGTGCTGAATTAGAATATTATTCAACCCATGATGACAAATTTATACATATGTCAACTGACCACAGCATGTCTGAATAGAATTTCTAAGTTAAACTAATTTATCCAGTTGTACATCAGCTTATTCTAAACATTAGAGGAAGCACAAATAATTAGATTCTCAAAACAAATGCACACTTTATTAAATGAGAATGTCACGTATTTTGACAATAAAACAAGTACGTATTTATATTTGTAACGATGTCAGGGTGCCTGGGTGGGTCAGGCGGTAAAGCATCTGCCTTCCGTTCAGGTCAGGATCCCAGGGTCCTGGGATAGAGTCCCGTGTCAGGCTCCCTGCTCAGCGGGGAGCCTGCTTCTCCCTCTCCCTCTGCTGCTCCCCTTGCTCATGCTCTCTTGCTCTCTCAAATAAATAAATAAAATCTTAAAAAAAATAATCACACATTTATTCAAAAGTATGATATATTAATGTATTCTACAATTGCATGAAGTTAATCAATTTTAACAAAATGAATTGTAGGTGTATGACAAAATATGAAGCAAAAACTAATGGTAGCAAAATAAATAGGAAACTAATGAGATAAATTTGAATTTAATTTAAATAGGATGAAGCAATGTATTAAAACCAACTTTGGGTCTATATACCAATAATGAAGCAGCAGAAAGAGAAATGAAGGAATCAATCCCATTTATGACTGCACCAAAAACAATAAGATACCTAGGAATAAACCTAATGAAAGAGGTACAAGATCTGTACTCTGAAAACTATAAAACACTGATGACATAAATTGAATATGACACAAAGAATCCATGCTGATGGATCAGAACAAACGTTGTTAGAATGTCTGTACTACCCAAAGCAATCTAACATTTAATGAAATCCCTATCAAAATACCACCAGCATTTTTCATAGAGCTAGAACAATCCTAAAATTTGTATGGAACCACAAAGACCCCAAGTAGCCAAAGCGACCTTGAAAAAGAAAAACAGGGGCGCCTGGGTGGCTCAGTTGGTTAAGCGACTGCCTTCGGCTCAGGTCATGATCCCAGGGTCCTGGGATCGAGCCCCGCATCGGGCTCCCTGCTCAGTGGGAAGCCTGCTTCTCCCTCTCCCACTCTCCCTGCTTGTGTTCCCTCTCTCTCTCTGTCAACTAAATAAATAAAGTCTTTAAAAAAAATTCATAAAAAAAAAGAAAAAGAAAAACAAAGCTGGAGGCATCACAATTCCAGACTTCACATTATATTACAAAGCTGTAATGATTAAAATAGTATGGTACTGGATAAAAATAGATACATAGAGCAATGGAACAAAATAGAAAACCCAGAAATGGACCTACAACTATACAGTCAATTGATCTTCAACAAAGTGGGAAAGAACATCCAGTGGAAAAAAGACAGTCTCTTCAACAAATGGTGCTGGGAAAACTGGACAGCCACATGGAGAAGAGTGAAACTGGACCACTTTCTTACACCACACACAAAAATGAACTCAAAATGGACGAAAGGCCTAAATGAGAGACCTGAAATCAGAAAATCCTAGAAGAGAACACAGGCAGTAACTTCTTTGACATTGATTGTAGCAACTTCTTTCCAGATATATCTCCTGAGGCATGGGAAATAAAAGCAAAAATAAACTATTTGGACTTCATCAAAATTGAAAGCTTCTGCACAGAGAACGAAGCAATCAACAAAACTGAAAGGCAGCCTACTGAATGGGAGAAGGTATTTGCAAATGACATCTGATAAAGGGTCAGGATCCAAAATCTATAAAGAACTTATACAACTCAATACCCAAAAAACAAATAATCCAATTAACAAATGGAAGGAAGACATGAACAGACATTTCTCAAGACATACAAATGGCCAACAAACACATGAAAAGATGCTCAACATCACTCCACATCAGGGAAATTAAAATAAAAACTACAGTGAGATACCACCTCACACCAGTCAGAACGGCTAAAATCAACAACACGAGAAACAACAGATGTTGGCGAGGATGCGGAGAAAGGGAAACCCTCCTACACTGTTGGTGGGAATGCAAGCTGGTGCCACCACTCTGGAAGACAGCATGAAGGTTTCTGAAAAATGTTCAAAATAGAGCTACCCTACAACCCAGCAATTGCACTACTAGGTATTTACCCAGAGTATACAAAAACACTAATTCAGAGAGGTACGTGCACTGCAGTGTTTACAGCAGCATTATCTGCAATAGCCAAATCATGGAAACAGCCCAAGTGTCCATCGACTGATGAATGGATAAAGAAGCTGTGGTCTATATATATAATGGAATATTACTCAGCCATCAGAAAGGATGAAATCTTGCCATTTGCAATGATGTGGATAGAACTAGAGAGGATAATTCTAAGAGAAATAAAAGTCAGTTAGAGAAAGACAAATACCATGTGATTTCACTCATATGTGGAATTTAAGAAACAAAACAAATGAGTAAAGAGAAAAAAAAGAGAGAGGTAAACTAAGAAACAGAGTTTTAACTACAGAGGACACACTGATGGTGACCAGAGGAGAGGTGGGGGGATGGGGGAAATAGGTGCTGGAGATGAAGGAGCGCACCTGTTGTGATGAGCACCGGGTGACACATTGAAGAGCTGAATCACCACATGACACTACAAATTAATATTACACTGTATGTAAACTAATCGGAATTAAAAGAGAAACTCAAAAAAAGAAATAGTAGTATTTTTTAAAATGGATGTGAGATAGAGATGAAAACAGAAGGACCAATTGATATCCATTAAAAGAGTATTTAGAGCCCAAATCCCCTCCTTGACTCAGGTCAGTAAATGCAGGCAATATCTGTTCTCACCACAACAGAAGCCTGAGGTTTTATTCTCTGGAGAGGTCACTGAACTACAGGTGTCAAGCACAAACCCTAACCATAACCCTAATCCTAAACCTAAGCCTACCCCTATCCATTGACCAATAAACTCTAACCCTAACCCTAACTCTACCCTAAACCTAACCTCTGGAGAGGTCTCTGAACTACAGGATACCAGGCATATACCCTCACCCTAACTCAAGGTCTAAACCTAATCCTAACCCAAACCCTAACCCTAACCCCTAACCACTAATGACTAATCCCTAACCCTAATCATAACCCTAACCCTAACCCTAGCTTATCCCTATAAGAGAGGTTTCTGAACTGCAGAGTAATAGGCACATACCCTCACCCTGTCCTTAACCCTAACCATAAACCTTACTCTGGCCCTAACTCTAACCATAATCCTAGATCTGAGGGAAAAAAAAAAGATTTGGTATACATATATACAATGGAATATTACTCTGTCATAATAAAGAATGAAATATTGCCATTTGCAATGACATGGATGGAACTAGAGAGGATTATTCTAAGTGAAGTAAGTCAGTCAGAGAAAGACAAATACCATATGATTTCACTCATATGTGGAATTTAAGAAACAAAACTAATGAGCAAAGGGGAAAAAAGAGAGGCAAACCAAGAAACAGACTCTTAACTACAGAGAACACACTGATGGTGACCAGAGGAGAGGTGGGAGTGGGGAGATGGAGGAAACAGGTGATGGGGCTGAAGGAGTGCACCTGTTGTGATGAGCACCAGGTGTTGTATGGAAGGAAGTATTGAATCACTATTTCACCTGAAACTAATATTACACTGTATGCTAACTAACTAGAATTTAAATAAAACCTTAAAAATACAACTTTGGGGATATATACAAAAATAAATGTACAAAAATAAATTGCATTTCTATATACTAGCAATGAACAATCCAAAAAAGAAATTAAGAAAACAATTTCATGTACAATATCATCAAAAAGAATAAAATATTTAGGATAAATTAACAAGAGATGTGGAAAACCTATGTATTAAAAACTACAAAATAAGGCTGAGAGAAATTAGGGCACATCTAAGCAAATAGGATTTTTTCTAATAGAAATTCAGGACATGATTTTAAAAGTTACACAGAAATTCACAGAACCAAGGTTAGTCAAAACAATATAGAAAAATAAAAAGTTGGAAGACTTACACTTACTATACACTATACAAATATAGTCATCAAGACTTATGGTATTGACTTTAGGATAGATATTTATGTCAATGGAATGGAATAGAAAGTCCAGAAATAGCATTTATATTTATGGTTAGTTGATTTTCAGCAAAGCTGCCAAGGAAATTCAATGGAAAGAGGATAGTCTTTTCAACAAACATTACTCAAAAAATTGGATACCTTATGTTTAAAAATAAAAAAGCTAGCTTCGATTCTTACTTGATGCCATATACAAAAATTAACTCAAAATTGATCATCACCCAGGGGCCCCTGAGTGTCTCATTTGGTTGAGCCTCCAACTCTTGATTTCGGTTCAGGTCATGACCTCAGGGTCGTGAGATCGAGCCCTGCGGTGGGCTCCATGCTGGGCGTGGAGCCTGCTTGGGATTCTCTCTCTCCCTCTGCCCCTCTCCCTGCCTGCACTCTTTGTCTCTCTCTCTCTAAATAAGTAAAATCTTTTTTAAAAAGTTGATCATCATTCAAACATAAAAATTAAAACAAGAAAACTTTCATAAGAAAACACAGGAGAGGCCAAGGAGACCTTGAAATAAGCAGAGATTTCTTAGGTATGATCTAAAAGTATGATCTAAAAGTATGATCTACAAAAGTCAACAACAAATAAATTGGATCTCATCAAAATGAAAACGATGTGCTTTTTAGAGAAATCGTTAAGAAAATGACAAGACAAGCTAAAAATCTGGTGAATATGTTTGCAAATGATATAGTTGATAAAGGGTTTGTATCAATAATACATGAAGAATGCTTATAACTGAATAAGAACACAAACAACCCAATTAAATCAAGTAGGAATTCCTATTAATTGGCAAAAGATTTGAACAGACACTTTGCAAAGAAGACATACAAATAACTAATAAGCTCATTAGAAGATATTCAACACCATAGTCATCAGGAAAATGCAAATTAAGACCACAATGAGCTACAACTTCACATCCACCGGAATGGTTACAATCATACGGACAGAACGGACAACTGGAACCTTCGTATTGTTCTGGGGAATGTAATCGTCACACCTGCTTTTGAAAACAGTCTGCAGCTTCTTCAAAAAGTAAACAAAACTTTACCATATAATATAGCAATTCTACTCCTAGGTGTCTGCGCAAAACAAATGAAAATACATGTCCCCTAAAATACTTCTTTGCCAATATCTATAGCAGCATTTTTTATCATAGTCCCAAACGGGAAACACCCAAATGTCCATCAGCTGGGGAATGAAATGTGAGGTATCTGTAAATGGCATACTACTTAGCAGTAAAAAGGAACAAATTACTGATAGATGCCAGCACATGAAAAAACCTCAAAAATACTATGCTAATTGAAAAAGCCAGACACAAAAGACTACATGTGTGTGATTCCATTTATGTCCTACTTCCAGAAAAGTCACATCTGTAAGAGACAGAAAGCAAACCAGTGGTCACCAGGAGTGGAGTGGTGAGTGACTGCTGTGGGCACAGAGGAACTCTGGTGTGGGGGGGCGAGGGGGCAATAAAATGCTCTGAACCCATTGGTTGTGTCAAAACAATATAGAAAAGTGCACACTTTGGTGAGCTAACTCAAAATGGCTGAACTCTATAATTGCAACAGACAAATGTAATGATATTTAAACAGCTCACTAAAGGTGTTAAAACAACCACTGCCGGGGCGCCTGGGTGGCTCAGTTGGTTCAACCGCTGCCTTCAGCTCAGGTCATGATCCCAGGGTCCTGGGGTCGAGCCCCACATCGGGCTCCCCGCTCAGCGGGAAGCCTGCTTCTCCCTCTTTCCCTTGTGTTCCCTCTCTCGCTGTGTTTCTCTCTGTCAAATAAATAAATAAATAAAATTAAAAAAAAAAACAACCACTACCACCACAACAAATTAGAGTTTGAAAGACAGATGTATTTTTATAATAAAAAAGTTGCAAATGTGAACCATGAATCTCATGAATGGACTGTTTGGTATTCATGTAACCTTAGGCTATTCACTTCATCTGTTGGGGGCTCAGAGATCATGTACTTAAGAATGCTTATAAATCTGATAAAAACTCTCTATTCCATCCTGTTGGTCATCTTCTCTCTCCCTGGGCTGTTTTAATGATCATAGCTTCAAAGTGAGTCCTATAGATTTTTGAGCAAATTCCAGCACATTACATATAGCAGGATACACTGTTAAAAGATTAAAAGCAGCTGGAGCATCTGGTTGGCTCTGTTAGTTAAGTGGTTAAGGGTCTGACTCTTGATTTCAGCTCAAGTCATGATCTCAGGGTCGTGAGATAGAGCCCTGAGTTGGGCTGAGCATGGCGTCTGCTTGGGATTCTCTCTCCCTCTGCCCCCCACCCCCGGCTTGCCCTTGTGTAGTCTCTCTCTCCAAAAAGATTTTTTTTTTTTAAAAAAAAGCTCAACAACATACCCCTAAGAAATATGTGCATGATAAAATGCTATTAAGAACAAAGAGAAAGAATGAGGATCGCCAGTTTCAGGAAAGTGTGAAGTTTGAGCAGGGAGGAGGCAGAGGGAATAATGGCTTATGCTTTAATTCTCCTATTGCCTGGTGGATTCATGGTATTCATGACCTTAATAAATAAATAAACAAGCCCCTGAATACACAAATAAAAAGAAACTAAGTTTCTTCTCTGAAAGATAGCAAGATGTATAAGGTGTCATGGGAGTTATAATTTGTATAGGAAATAAGCAATAGACACAAATTATTCAGAGTTGAATATTTTTTTTTAACACATAATGTATTATTTGTTTCAGAGGTACAGGTCTTCTTAATACTGAATACTTTAAGTATGGAAAACAATGGGTAGAATTTAGAGTTTACAAAGCAGTTTCACATATATTATCTCTTTGATTCCTCTAATCATCCAAGAATGCAGGCAAAATACACACTACAGTCCCAATTTTCCTAATAAGCAATTGGGATTCTAATAGATCAAGTGACTTATCCAACATAACACAACCAAAAAATAAGGAATGTGACTCAAACCCTCCCTGTAGTTTCTTTCCACCTCTGTGGCTGCTGCCTCTTGAAATACAGAACATAAAAGATGACCAAGCAGACATACATTATTTGAGAATTAAAAAGTGAAATGTTGGGGCGCCTGGGTGGCTCAGTCATTAAGCGTCTGCCTTCAGCTCAGGTCATGACCTCAGGGTTCTGGGATCGAGCCCCGCGTCGGGCTCCCTGCTCCGCGGGAAGCCTGTTTCTCCCTCTCCCTCTCCCACTCCCCCTGCTTGTGTTCCTGCTCTCACTATCTCTCTCTGTCAAATAAATAAATAAAATCTTAAAAAAAAAAGTGAAATGTTAAAGTGAAATTCACATCACTTTGTTCCTACTCGCACACAACACTGACATTGGGTTGTACGTTAAGGATTTGGAACTGACTTCACTGCACCATGTTTTTCTGTCTCCTGTTTTAAGTCTGAGCTTAGCTGTCGAAAGACTGCCTTCTGATTGGCTTCTTCTTCAAGGCATGACTCAGTGACAGGGATATTTGGGACGTGTTTTCCCAGGACATTTGAACTACTTCGGGGTGGATGTTTTTCATCCTGCGTTGTTGTGGATATGCCATTTGGCAGCATGCAGAGTCCCAACTGCAGCCCTCTGGGCCCCTTGTGGTCAGTGGGCCCGTGGACAGAGATCACTTGGCTTCCTTGCCAAGTTTATATGATTAATGGTTAATTTATGGAACATGTTCCCACAAACTCTTCAGTTATTCATACACCCTAGAATAGGGTTCGGCAGGGGTAAATGACAAAATAGATATTTTCTTGGCAAGTTACCACTGAGAGACTTTTCTAGGCACCAAAGCAATTCAGAAACAAATCTGCATTTGGAGTTCAGTTGTGTTAAATTATTTAATAATAAAATAGCTTCACACCAGATTTAACTCAGAGAAGGAGATGCATTTCCCAAATCTTAACAATGATTTTAAATACTGGATATATGAATTTATTGTATTTATTTAAGTCTATAAATGTGATTTTCTGCTTCTCTCCTTTGCCACAAAAATGTGATACAGATAAATTTATACCTGTTTTTCTCATATTCTCCCCCCAAAAGCTAGTTTTAATTGGATACTATATGCTATAAATCATTGAAATATATTGCTTTTCTACTATTGTAAGCTTAAAGCTTACTTTATAAATTTTTTTTAAGTTTTCATGTAAATTATGGTTAGTTAAAATATAGAGTTAACATTGGTTTCAGGGGTAGAATTCAGTGATTCATCATTGACATACAACACCTAGTGCTCATCACAAGGGCCTTCTTTAATGCCCATCCCCCATCTAGCCCACCCGCACCCACCGCCCTTCAGTGCAAATGACTTTTGAATTCATTTTCTACCCCAAAGTTCTCATTTATGAACTAGGAAATTCAAAGTCAAGAGGTTAAGAGATGTGCTCAATGCTCAGAAATCCACAGCTACTTGGGAAGAGAATTGGGATTACGGACAAGATCATAAAACCTCACCTTGTGTTCTTTGCACTCTAGCATAATCCAGACCAAATCTAAAATGTTCACACGCAACATGGTTGCAGTGCTATTATTCTATCAGTATTCATAATGGGATGGGAATTCATAAGCAAAAACACACATAGATTTAAACTTTCTCTTAAATTAAAACCCTAAACATGCATTTTTCACTGATCTGGTATAGAACCCAGGTCATATTCCTTGGTGTGGGCCCATTGATTGGGTTACTCATGTTTTTTTCTTGAATAAGTCACACCAATAGTACATCATTTATTCTTTCCAGTGTCCATTTCTTTAGGTTGTTGGAGAACTGAAATACACTTACAAAGTACTCTGAGTGCTGAATCTTTCCAGATTTTTATCCTTCTCTGTCCCCATTCTTTTAAATTGTTAGTCCCACATATTAAGGCAAATCCTTCTTCCTCCCTCCCTCCCTCCCTCCCTCCCTCCCTCCCTCCCTTCCTCCCTTCCTCCCTCCCTCCCTCCCTCCCTCCCTCCCTCCCTCCCTCCCTGCCTCCCTGCCTCCCTGCCTCCCTCCCTCCCTCCCTCCCTCCCTCCTTCCTCCCTCCCTCCCTGCCTCCCTTCCTCCCTCCCTCCCTCCCTCCCTCCCTGCCTCCCTCCCTCCCTCCCTCCCTCCCTGCCTCCCTCCCTCCCTCCCTCCCTCCCTTCCTCCCTTCCTCCCTCCCTCCGTTCCTTCCTTCATCCCCTCCCTCCCTCCCTTTCTCCCCCCTCCCTTCCTTCCTTCCTTTCTTCTAAATGACTAGACTTGATGGAGTCTTTTCAAAACCTCCAACTAGGTTCTTAGAAACAGCAGCTTTCTTTGTTCCCTTGCTCCTATTTCAACTATTTACATACTTGTTAATTCAATTACAGCGTAACAATAATAAGTGCTGTCGGCATGCATGAGCTTGGGAAATATTGCTGGATCCTTGTAAACATGACTTAACTGCTGGGAGCATTAAGGCTGGAGCATCCTGGAGAGCATCATGCTAACGGTGAGAGCTCAGCAAGTGCAAGAATCAGAAGAATATGGAGGGAGGGCATGGGGACTCCATCGAGAGAGCGTTGACTGAACATTAGAATCATAGTGCCTATGTAATGACTAAAATAGCTTCTTTATTTTTCTCTGATGGCAACATATCATGTTTTTGAAAATAAGAAGAAAAGTAACACTGCTACTCTGAGCTTATATCATCATTAATAATTTGCTGTAGTTCCCTGCAATCTTTTTGTGGTCACATACATTTTTATTTATAGACTTGGGATCATATTGGACATACAATTTCATTTGTATTTTTTTAATCAGTGATTTATATTATGGGTACTTCCTACATTAAATATTTTTCAAGATGTACATTTTTAATGATTTCATGGGATTACATCTGGATTTCACTAAAATTTTCTGATTGCATATTATAGTATATTAATTATTTCTAAGCCCTTCCTGAAGTTTAAAGGAGAAGTAATACCAGAGTGAATAAAAACATGGACATTATAATCAAACCCACTAGTTATAGAACATGACACAAAGTGTAAATGCCTAAAAGTATTAATGATAAATACATATGAATATAAATACATAAATATTTATAATTTTTCAAGCCTACATTTTGGGTAATGATTGGATTTGCATTATTCTTATAAATGAATTTGACAGGAAATAATATGTTATCAGATATATTATACTGAGTCTTGTCATCAAAAAACATCTGCACATTATCTTCCAATCTATTTGGTTTTCTTTTAGATCCCTCTATTAAGTTCTGTAGTTTCTTTGATATAGGTTGTGCATATTTCTTCCTATTTCCAGGTATTAATATTTCTGTAGATTATTGTACAAAGAAGCTTTCTTTACTCTTACATTCTGATTTGCTAAATCGTAAGCTTTCAAACTTTAGTCTTAGTTTTTAACAGTTTCCTAGTTAACTTGTTTTTTTAAGGGCTATTTAACACAAGTGGTCATTACAGTTGAATATGGACTAATAAAAGGTCTAAAACGATAAGAAAGAAATTTCCAAACCAGGCAAATTTCATAAAGATACCCCTGCCTGTCCTGAGTCTGTTTCCCAGGTAACTGGAAACTATGTTCATGTTCATAGCATCTCATTCTCTCTTGGCCACATTGTACCTGACTCTTGATAGGTTGTAACACTGAATATCAACATGTCAGACCCATACTGCCTTTTTTTTTATGATAAATAAATCTTTAGTCCTGAAAGGAAAATTATATACATATAATTGTGCATTTAAAAATGTTTATTTGAGTTAAAAAGGATCTAACTCAATATTTAGGCAGAGCTGAACTGTAATGAAGTGCTGTCACCTACTTATAAAAAAAAATGTGAATTTAAGAGAATACAAAGAACAGAAGTCACATCAAACAAGCTCAGGGAAATGAAAGGACAAAGATAGGAGAGGAGAAGAAAATAAACACCCGAGTCCATGATTGACCGGACTGTAGGACACAGAACCAAAGTCGGAGGCCCAGGTTCAGATCCAGCCTTACCACTCCCTTCAGGGTATAGCCACATTGTTTGTTTTCTCTACATCTCCCTTCCCTTGTGTGTAAAATGGGAATAATAACAGTATCCCCCTCATAGGCATTTGCCAGAATTAAATTAGTTAAACCAGCAATTTTCAAGGTGTGATCCATAAACCAGCAGCAACAGCCTGATCTGGGGGCTCATTAGAAATGCAGATTGTCTGGCTCTACCCAGACCCACCAAATGGCACGCCATCCAGCTCATTCTGATGTGTGTGAGAAGGTGTGAGAAACCAAGTTAAACTGTGAAGAATGTAGAGCAGTGCCTGGCACATGACACGCATTCAGATGTTAACTATTGTTATCAGCAAACCTTTGTAAGCTCTTCCTAAGCATTTTACTACCTCCTTACTTATTTTAAAACATCTATTTTTGAAAGAAACAAAAAAAATAATTGACCAGATTAATTTGCACACAAGACAAAAAGGAAATAAGCAGAAACAAACCTCAGACTTCAGAGTGGGAAACACGAGGGAGTTAGTCTCGTAAGCAAGCTTGGCTTTTCTTCCGTCCTCACTTCAGACCCGGGTCTCAGTTCCAAGACCTGAGCTCCACCCCTTTGTTTTCCTGCGTTGTACCTGTGCCTCCATGAATAGTCCCTTTCCATTCTCCTGGGTTACTGCACCTGATGTGCCATGTTCCCCGCGGCACCGGAATTCATCTTCAAGTCGCTTCCAGTACACACACTCTAACTGGGATCCTGGGGATGCTCATGTATTTAAGGAGCACAGGCAGACCTCTGACAAAGGAAACTGAGGCACAGGCAAACTATCACGTGCTGACTTCAGCTTACCTCTGTTGGCCTTGGTGGCGGCATTGGGTGGAGAGCAAGGCGTTGGCGGTCAAATGACCGAGTGGGGAAAACACCCCCTTGTGTTTCTCCCTTACGCTCCCACGACCACCACACTCAGAATATTTCTGGCACCATATGCGTGCGTTTTGCTTTTGGTTTTTTCCCTCACAACAAGTGATTCTCTGTGATACCAGCTGGGTGTTCTGCAATTTAACTGAATTCTGACACTATCTACCTGGACATAGCGTCAGATCCCACAGGTAAGGGCTTGGACCCAAGACCCTGCTCCCTACTTCAGACACCAGCTGCAAATAGAGGGTCCCTAGGTTACCCTCAGCGTCTGTATGATGTGGTACAGAATGGAGGTTGCCATTTAACACTCCTCCTTGGGTTCGGTCATTAGCTAGAACAGCCCACAGAACTAGGGAAACACATTTACCAGTTTATTAGACAATAAATGATATGATAAAGGATACAGATGAGCTGTCAGATGAAGAGAGACAGAGGGTGAGGTCTGGAAGGGTCCCGAGCACAGGAGCTTCTGTACCCAGCGAGCTGGGTTGTACCATGTACCACCCTCCCAGCATTGGAAGCTCTCCAAACTCCATCCTTGGTGGAATTTTTACGGAGGCTTCATTATGTAGAATGATCGATCATTAACTCAATCTCCAACCCCTCTCCCCTTCCCGGACATTGGGCATAGGACCAAAGGTTCCAAGTTCCTAATCATGGCGTGGTCCTTCTGGCAGTCAGCCTTCATTCTGAAGTTATCAGGTAGCCCGATGAGAGTCACCTTATTAGAAGGAAATTGATCCTATCACTCGGGAAATTTCAAGGGTTTGGGGGCTCTGTGCCAGGAACTGGGGGCAGAGACCAACAAGTAATATTTTCTCTCATTTCACAACCGCTATGTCAACAAGTATGATTACACTTACTGTGGAGCTAGCTACCCCGGGCCTTAGATTTCCTAGTATCAGTATGGACCATGCACACCACCACCGGCAACTTTTCAGCACCCTAGCAATGCTGTAGAAAAGCATTCTTTCCCTGCATGTGTCTGTCAGTCTCACTGTGCTATCTCCCTGCTTGTCCCGGCGGGGACCTGCAGGGGAGACCGTCCCTCACCATGTCCCAGGAACTAAGCCATGATCTTCTGTAAAACAGCATCCAAATGAGAGCAATCTGTTTGCAAACACGTTTCTTCGAGCTAATTCGTTGTTGTTGGCTTACCTAGTTATTTGAACAGTATTACTGATTTTTTTTTTTTTTGCCCTTTCTTTGGGCTGATTCTCATCTAACTGCTGCAAAGATGAACCTTGAAAATTCTTGGTGACTAAAGTAACCAATAAATTATGTCTGTGGCTAAACCCCCAAATGATCCTCATCACTTTGCTGAGGTTGATTTGGTTTCCTGCATCTAAGTAAGAATCTCATTAACTTTTCCCAAACACATATGAAAGATGTGTATCATGTCATACTATTTCAATTTTTAATGTCTATTTTTTCATGGTTTGAATGGAAATATGAACAACGGTGTCAAATGGGAACGAAAACTTTTAAACGATTTTCCTTAGAGAGCCACCTTCCTTCCATGTCAAAGATGTTCGAGCTGTTCTTCCAACATCTCTACAACCGTCCAAAGCCTGCTCTCGATCCTGTTACTAACCCTGAACTCACTGATTTGTGGAGCCTCCCATTTACATCCTTGGTGACTAACTGTGCTAAATGAGCAAAACAGTGAATTCCCAAAATGCCTCGTGCTGCGTACCATGTTTTCACCTTGTTAAATATTGGTGGTGTTCCACCTGTGTTTCTAATGTAAAGGCATTTAAATTTTTTTTCTATGAAGTACTTATAAAGATTTCAGACATCTAATTTTGGTGATTCCTTTGTATCCATTTCTAGTAATTCTGAAAATTAACATTACCTTGCAAACTCTTTATACTTCAAAAAAGCTAACATATGCGGGGCGCCTGGGTGGCTCAGTCGGTCGAGCACCTGCCTTCGGCTCAGGTCATGAGCTCAGGGTCCCGGGATCGAGCCCCTGCTCGGCAGGGAGTCTGCTTCTACCTCTGCTGCTCCCCCTCCTCCTTGTCTCTCAAATAAATAAAATCTTTTTTTTAAAGCTAATATATGTGAGTAATAAAACGTTATGTGAGTCCCAGTCTGAGCCCAAAGGCCTAAGAAGGGGGAGTGCCGAAGTCCAGGGGCAGGCGAGAAGGACATCTCAGCGTAAGCAGAGAGCACACGTGCCTCGTCCCGGCCTTTTCATTCTGTGTGGGCCCTCAACACGTGGGATGATGGCTGCCCGCGTCGCTGATGGCAGGGCTGCCGATGCCACCCTCTTGGGGGAGCGCTTTCACGGCAACACCCGGAGGGGATGTGAGCCCTGTCCCGTCGACATGAAATTACCTGAGGCACAGTGCCTTCACAACCCTCCCTGAGAAAGGTTTTTCTATCTGTAATTAATTTCTCCAGGGACTAGCAGCTCCCTACTGTCAAAGGCAGTCCTTTCAGGTAGGACAAAGCCTACGTCTCCAAGGGGGAAGTGAGTATGTGCACAGGGCTGTCTAGCTCTGTTTTGTTCCTGTGTGTGTGGCCTCTCTAGAACAAGGCATGTTCTGGTGACTCAATGGAGGTTTTTGTTTATGCTACAGAGTCAGAGAAATAACTGGTTTTATCGGAACAGCACCTTTCAGATCCTGTCTCCTTTCTCTTGAAGCAAGGTTCAAAATCTTCCTTTTCGTGCCTCCCATACATGGGCAAAAGCAGGACTGTTCTCCAGTTGAATAGGTATTATTCTTTCCAGGGCAAGAGTCCAAAACAGAAGCTGGCCTTTCAAGCTGCCTTTCTTCTTTTCCCTCTAAATGCCACATTCCCGAAGCCTCCTCTCCAGCCCTCCGTCCTTACTCATCATCCACACGCGTGGTTTCCCCAGTCTCCTACACACGATGACTCCTGCCTCCAGCTCAGATGCCTGTCTTGAGCTCAGAACCTGTTTATGCAACATCCATCTGCATGACGGAGGGATATTCAGACTAAGTGTCTTCATACTCACTCTCTCCTGTGCTGGTGGCTTATCCCACCCAAACCAGCGCCTGCCGGTTATGTGGATCTCCTCACACTCACAGCCCGCATTCACTCAACTAGCTGCCTTGTTCTCTCCAACCTCTCCAGCATCCCAGGGCCTTAGTAGTAACGGTGTTCAGCCGATGAGAACGATCGTTTGCCAGAAACTCTGCTAGACTTGGTACATATATTTTTACTTAATCCCTCACAAAACACTGAAGGAGAGTGATGTTATTCCGTCTCACCCGTGAAGAGCCTCCACACTGTTCTCCACAGTGACTGCTCCGACCGCACTCTCCCCAACAGTGTGTGGGCTTCCCTGTCCCCCGCGCCCTCCCCAGCATCGGCTGCCTCTCTTCCGGATCTCCCAGCCCTTCTGACAGTGTCAGGTGACATCCCACTGTGCTTCTGGTTTGCAGTTCCCTGATGATGACTGATGTACCGGGACTTTTTTCGCACCTGCTGGCCATCCGGATGTCTTCCTTAGAAAACGCCTATGCAGTCCTCTGCCCAGTATTTAATTACGTTTGTTGTTGATGTTGTTACTGAGTTGTTTGTTACATATAGGTTGGATATTCGTCTCTTATGAGATACATGATTTGCAAATATTCTCTTCCATTACATAAGGTGCCTTTTCATTTGTTATTTCTTTTGTTCTGCAGAATCTGTGTAGTTTGATGTCATCCCACTTGTTGATTTTTGCTTTGTGGTTTGTGCTTTTGCTGTTATATTATAAAATCATTGACAAAATCACTTTTTCCTCTATGTTTTCTGGGAGTTTTGCTGTTTTCTTCTAGAAGTTTTGTGGCTTTGGGTCTTATATTTAAGTCTGTAATCTTTTTGAATTAACTTTTGTGAGTGGTGTAGGTAGGGGTTCAGTCTCATCTTTCTGCTCATGGTTATCCAGTTTCCCCCAACTGAAGGGACTGTCCTTCCCCCATTGAGTACTCCTGACCCCCTTGTCAAATATTAGTTGATGCCATACACGAGGATTTATCCTGGGCTCTCAATTTTGTTCTTTTGGTCTGTGGGTCTGTTTTTATCTGTATCATACTGTTTTGATTACAGTAGTATAGTTTTGAGATCAGGAAGTTCGATGTCTTAAGCTTCGTTCTTTTTTCTCATAGTTGCTTTTGCTACTTGGAGTCTTTTGTGGTTCCACACAAATTTTAGAATTGTTTGCTCTATTTTTGTGAAAAATGTCTTTGGGATTTTCATAGGGATTGCAGTGAATCTACAGATGGCTTTGGCTAGTGTGGAGATTTTAACAATATTAATTCTTCTGATCTGTGAACATGAGGTATCTTTCCATTTTTTGTGTCTTCAGTTTCTTCCATCAAAGTCTTGTGGGTTTTATTGTAGGTATCTTTCCCTTCCTAGGTTAATTTTATTCCCACATATTTTATTGTTTTTGTTACTATTAAGAATGGGACAGTTTTCTTTATTTCTTTTTCAAATATTTTATTGTTAGGGTAATTTCTATTGTATAGAAATGTAACTGACTTTTGTTATGTTGGTTTCGTATCCTGTGACCCTTGAATTCATGCATTAGTTTCGACATTATTTGGGTGGAGCTTGAGGATTTTCTATATGTAAGATCATGTCGTCTGCAATAAAAGACAGTTCTGCTTTTCTTTTTCTTGCCTGATCAAGTTCGGACTTTCAGGGCTGTGGGTCAGCAGCTGTTCTGTCTGTTGGTTTTCTCAGTGGCAGGAGCTGCTGGGCTGGTCTGCAGGGCAGGGTCCCACCAGGCGGCTGCTTCTGGTAGCCCGAGCTGCTCGACCTCGCTCCTCATTCTCCCTGTGTGTTGGCTTTGTTCACTGGAGGCTGCTCACCCCGCTCATCCTGTCCTTTCCTGGAAAGAGAATTCTTTCTAACTGGGGAGTTCCCTCTTGCTGCTCAGCAGGGCCCGCTTGGGGGATGGGACAATGCGGGCGAAACAAAGCTATCTTCCTCTGCTTCTTGTGTGATTATTTTCAGGGTTTGTTTGCCTGTTTGTTTTTTCACTGTGTTGCTCAAGTTTCTTACGTGAACTTCAGAGTTCTCCCCGAGCTGTTTTTGTTCACGGATAGCTTTTTATTTTTTATTTTTATTTTTATGAGAGAGAAAGCGTGCATGCGGGGAGTGGGGAGGGACAGAAGGAGAGAGAAAACCTCAAGCTGTCTCCCCGCTGAGTGCAGAGCCCAACACAAAACACTGGCTCGATCTCACAACCCTAAGATCATGACCTGAGATCGTGACCCGAGATGAAACCAAGAGTCAGACACCCCACCAACTCAGCCACCCAGGTGCCCCCCTGGATAGCTTTCTAACTGTGCAGGGTGAGGCTGGGGGTTCCTGCATCACCATGTTGATCATATCTCACTACTGATTGCTTCGCCATCTACTGCTCAAAATAAGAAGGGTTTGAGATGCTGACAAGAGAGTTGTGCAAGGGGTGTGAGTCGGAAACCTGAAAGAGTGGCACCATGTAGTTAGCGTCTGTTGGGATGTCAGGGTTTTATAGCTCACATGTCAGTAAAACAGGTGGGAGATCACCAGGGGCCAGGATGCTGTGATTAAAGATGGCCCCCCCAGTGTAAGACAACATGGCCGTTAGCACCTGTGAAGGCAACTTTTTTCTTTTTTTTAAAGATTTTATTCATTTATTTGACAGAGAGAGACACAGCGAGAGAGGGATCACAAGCAGGGGGAGTGGGAGAGGGAAGAGCAGGCTTCCCGCGGAGCAGGGAGCCCGATGCGTGGCTCGATCCCAGGACCCAAGGATCATGACCTGAGCCGAAGGTAGGCGCCCAACGACTGAGCCACCCAGGTGCCCTGAAGTCACTTTCTATCTGACCTTGGCACTTTCTATCTAATGACCTTGTCATTTCTGAAAACGCCTCCCTCAGAGTTCACACCCTACCAGTACTAATACCTGAAGGGGTTTAGAGAAATACTGGTTAATCAGATTTCAACTCTCCTTTATGCTCGTGGAGACTCAGTTGAGAAAATACACAAAGGTGTGAGAGATTAAAGTATTTGTTTTAATTTTGGGAAAACACTGGATTAGAGATTGTGTCTTCAGAGCCCCTGTTAGCCTTCCTAAAACCTTCTCCCCACAAGTCTTGATTCTGGGACGACCAGTCTGATGGGGAGTGAGGCCAGCACATCAGACACACTTTCCAGAGACAGACAAGCCTGTGAACTGGCCTCTGAAAAGCTGGCCTGGGCTCTAACCTGTTTATCACACAAGGGAAGTTGGAGCACCCTTTCCGGAAAGGAAGTAGATAGGAGAGAGAAAAGGGAGGGAGGGAGGGAGGGAGAGATGCTAAGACCTGAGCTTTGCATGCTCACTCGCTTCTCTGAGTTCCTCGTCAGATAGGCCTCTCTTCCTCTCTTAAGTGAAAGAGAAACATCACACAAGAGCAGCTCTAGTAGAAAGCTAACCCTGGCAGTTTGAGGACAGAGGAGTGGTTGCCTCGAACTGTCTCTGGCATCTACCACACTGTTTCTTCCTTCTGTATCTTTGTCCATGTTGTGATTTCTGCCTGAAACAGTTTTCTTGACTTCTTTCCTAGAACACCTACCACTTACCTCTGGTTGGGTTCCTCACTATCTGCTCCATAGCCATCCAACTCAGGGGTAGGGGTTCCTTGGGACCCCCAGCTAGCACAGTCTGTTGTATTATAAGTGCATGTTCTCTGGTCTGTATTCCTTACTCTTTTTCCATGCTTTCCTATATATTGAAAGTTCAATCAAACTCACGTCGTTTATCATTGTACACCTAGTACCTACTGTAATGTGTGGTTGGCAATCAATGAGCATTTATTGAAATGGAACCTGAAAATGGGATGTCATGCAATGATCATTGTCTTTTAGCATGGAGGTGACTTAAATTAATTTTCCTTATGATAAATGTTTTCTTTTATGGTGTTTGAGTTGTTCTAAGTTTGAATTCTTGATCTGCCTTAGAAGGAAATTTATAGTTTAAATGTATCTATGTATTAGGGCAGAGGAGACTGTTATGTGAATGATCGAAGGTCCTACTCACCACAAACTCCCCTGTACTTCCAAGCTTGCAGGCATGCCAAGTAGAAATAGAATAAAGACCAGCTCCCCTGCATCTTTTAAGTCTCTACAGATAGCATTAAAGATGCCATCACTTATCTCCCACGTGGTTTATTATCTTGGCTAGGGAGAGGGTAGTAGTTTTAGAAGCTTCTCATTGGTGCTTCTCACCCCAGAGGTCAAGAAACCAACCTGGGGTTTATGCCAATTGCTAAGAATGACTGTTTTAGTTATAAACTTTGTGACCAGGAAAGTGACCACCATATGGCCTTCTGATGATTTAATTCTTGATTTCTTTTGATGTGCAGATTGAGTATTACCCTTCCTGGCTGCCTACTTTGCCCACAGGAACACTGTATCGTATTTGCCAAATCCATAATTCTCTGTAGCTCAGACACAACTGGATGACATTTCTAACTTTGCCACGTGTTATGATAATTGAATCCACCTGTCTTGTGATTGTTACATGTCATCTGCCCACTGCTGTCTCGGTGCCTAACATCCCCATTGCGATCGCTGAACTCAGCCCCCCAAGGGCCTCTCCTGCTATCTCCTGCTATCAGCCTTGGTCTGTAGAGAAGAGCCACTGCTGAAGTTCTTAGTGATGCTTTGGGAGACCGTGTGTTCTCTGGGCTGACAAATAAAGGTGTGGTGGGGTGTGGGGGAGCTGTGCCCCCAGCTGCTGCCCCATGCTGGCGGGGGTGGGTGCAGCAGGTGAGCCATACACATCTGAGCTACAGCACGTAGACCAGCCTCCAGAGCCAAGGGAAGCTGCTGTCTCATGTCTGCTTTCAAGTCTCGTGCAGACTTTTCCTGCAGCCAACACTGAGCTGGAACCTTGTAAAGAACAGAATTCTGGGCAACGTGGTCCAACTGGACACCACAAATTCACAACAGCTTCCATTACCTCTGAGTTAAAATATCTTATGTAAAGGAATTGTAATTTTCAGTAATAATAATATCCCACACCACGGTCAGTGTAACTGTATTGGATTCCCATCCAGACAGCTCCTGTGTCAGCCCTTCCAATCTTTTATTTACTTAAAAAACTCTCTCTTCATTTTCCTTCTAACTAGGAATTTAATCCCTGATTTCAGGGATGAAAGAGCCTAAGCAACCCTTGCTCACCTTTTTTTTTTTTTTTTAAGATTTTATTTATTTGTCAGAGAGAGAGAACAAGCACAAGCAGGGGGGCAGGTCAGAGGCAGAGGGAGAAGCAGGCTCCCCGCGGAGCAGGGAGCCCGGTGCGGGGCTTGATCCCAGGACCCCGGGATCATGACCTGAGCCAAAGGCAGATTCTTCCCCGATGGAGCCCCCCAGGAACCCCTGTCCTCGCTCACATTATCTTCACCATCAGATGGGAACCCTGACCATATCTGTAGTTTCCATCACCTGATGAAACACAATGTTTAAGTAGAATATGATTACTTGGGTGCCTTTCCATGTCTCCAAAAAATACAAAGGATTGCATCTGGTCTGATAACTTTCTTAAGTCAGCATAAATGTCCTCCCCATTTCCTGGGCCACTGAAGCTGGTCCGTTTTCATGTCAACCCCACCGCTGAGAAAACAGGATTGTGGAGGGAGATCGTGTGCTGTTCATGAGTTTGTAGGATTCTGCACGTACATGGTGAGTACCCAACCTCCCCAGGGAAGCCCTTCCAGTGCTTATATACAGGGGTTTTCTAGCACATACGACGCAGCCAGTCAGAAGATGCTAGCGTCCGTCTCTTTGTCTTGCGTACCAGGAGAGAACAAGGAATGTGACTAATGACAAGTACTGACCGAGGAATAGAATGTCTCAGATTTTCTCTCTCTCCCCACGTCTCTCTTGTAAACACGAACATTGTGATAAGAACTGAAATAGCTTAGAATTTTCACAGAGATATTGGATATCTTAAAAATGCTACTAGTTCATTGTTTTAATACATTAAATTAAAATCCCTAAGCCAATGAATTGAGAGTGGTTGTGGGAGTTTTCAAAATTTTCTTTTAGATTAAAAAAATTAGCTGCCCAGATGAAATCCTTAGGAGATGAATTTAATTAGCTTGGCTCATGCCAGGCAATTCCTTTCAACTTTCCTCGTAAATGACCCGGCTTGGCAGGACTGGACCCCCGTTGTGTGTGTGTTACAAGGCCCAGTGTCAGTGTATTTACCAGCCAGGTTGCTCTGCGATGAGTCCCACGTTTCAGTCCTGCAAGTGTCCTGCCTCTGTACCCGCTGCCCCAATTTCCGGAACCTTCTGCCGTAGAAGTCCTAGTGACAAGTGCTGGTCCATGGGTCCCTTCATTCTGCCCTGTTCGGATGAATTTACTTCAGCCCGGGACCTTCTGTTCCACTTGCCTTGAATCCGCAAGGAGCAAGCCTGTCGCGTCTCCCTGCGTGTGGTCCTGGCATCCAGTTAAACCATTAGGATGTTTCGGGCTCCAATAAACAGAAACCAGAGTTTGAACTGGAGTAAACACAAGCATGAGTTAGCTCAGAAAGGGAAGTCAGGGAGGATAGCACACTGTGGGTTTCCTTAACATATCTGGTCCAAGACTCTTGCTCCTCGGACCTGCCTCCTTCCGCAGAGATTTTGCTCCCAGGTTGCAGTCAGGAGTGGATGGCAGGTGCAGCCACCATTTCCAGACACATCCATATCCCACAGATGAAGACCCCGGTGTCTTGTTTGTTCTAAAGAAAGAGGAAACTTCTTTCCCAAAGCATTTCCCACTGCTGCCCTCCCACCAGCTGATTTCCTGTAACATGTCATCGGCCAGAACTGAGCCACATTCTCACTCCGTGGTGGTCATTGCAAGGACGGTGGCGGTGACCATTCACCAGGAGCCCCTTGAGGGCCAGATGACTGCCTCTGAACTGCATGCTGGTGTACGGGAGGGTGGACAGCTTAGCAACACTGGGTTTTATGAAGAAGGAAGAAGAGAGGATGGATGCTGGGGAGGCAAGCAGTGGTGTCTGACGTGTCACCGTGCACCATTTTGTCATAAGGAACGGAGCCTGGGCTTCGGAGTCAGGCAGATCTAGATTTAAGCCCAGAATAAACCTTGGTCCTTCCAGGTGACCTGGATCACATGACTTAATTTGTATGAGGCTTGGGGATTTTTTTGTTTGCTTTTTGTTTCCATCTTTAAAGTGGTTATAACTATGTTTCAGGGTTATTGAAATTATTAAAGAAGAATGGCAACAAAAACGATAAAACAAAAAAGATTTATAGAACTTTGGTCTCAGTAGGTCCTCACTTTAGCTTTTATTCTTCAGTCCCTCAAACCTGTCAGCTCCCCATCCCTGGCAAAATCACTTCGATTTCCATACATTTCATTCACTGCTTTGTGGGCAAAGGTTTTACTTGAGAAACCCAATATCAAAGCTCTTCCAATCCCACTATGGAACATCCACTTCATTTCCGTCTTCCTGGGTATAGAAGTGTTTACTGAGTTGGAATGTTAGCAAAATTTTTATTTATGAGATAAAACATTAATGGTTACATAACCTGCCTCGCACAAAGATGGTGCCATGTCGTTCTGAGGAGACTGTAAATTATGCAGAAGGGTGACAGTCAGATACCCTAGACACAAAACACTTGCCAACTTGTCACAGAACCTGAGACAGATGAGCACTCACCCCACAACCGTGGCCATCTCATCTGACCTAGTTTCGAGCAATGTTTTGACTGGAAGCTGGTCTCAGGCCAATAATACCCAAATTGCAAAGGAGTGGTGGCCATGCACTAGAGTCCCATTGCAATGCACACCGTAAGGGAAGCTAACCGGTGGTCCTCTCTACAGGATCTGGATTCAGTCTGCACGATTCAAGTCCATTAGGTGGTGATGAGTTATGAGGATAGATTTAGGGCAGGAAATCTACCCGAGATGAAGGCCTGTATCATTGTGTCAGTGAGCTCACTCCTTGTTCACTTAAAATTTTCTAGTAAACACATATTGAGAGAATTTCTTTGCCTCCTTTGTTAGGCTGGACTTTTGACCTTTGCACTTGACGGCAGCCAAACACGGGGGGAAAAGATCTGACTTTCCAGTTTGTCTGCTTCGGGGAGGGTGAGGGTCTCTAAACCTTGAGGAGGAACATGTCCTCCCTCCGTGTCCTGCGCGGGGCAGCCCCAGCAGAGGGGGAGCAGCTTCTCTGAGGGCTGGCAGGTCCCAGGCTTCCACATCCCCACTGCCAGCAGCCTGGCCGAGCTGGGAGCTTCCCCTCCAGGCTCATTTCTCCAGCCTTTGCTGTGCTGCTTCTCTCTGCTGGGCCCTTTTCAGACCAGCAACTCAGCTGGATCTCCCGGCTTCCTATGTCAGGTCCTCTTAATGATGATCGATTAATCCAAACCCAGCTCCCGGGCGCTGCCTTTAATGTTGGCGGAGCGCACAGCCATGCATGCAGAGACACCTGCCGCCATGCCCACTAGGCTCCCCTGAGGACAGGCCGACAACCCAACCCCGTTCCGGTGTCGCTACTGTCTTGATGGGGACATTGGACACAGCTCCAATGCAGTAAACCACGGGAATGGTGGCAGATCCAGGTTTGAGTTCAAATTCTGCTATTGTATAGTATGTGATCCTGCACAGGTCATGCCCCTTCTGGAGGGCTAGACAGCCTCATCTGTAAAACACTGGTGAACGGATTTCCCTCACAACGTAGTCTAGATAGAGCCGGGGAAACATTTTCTCATTTCATCTTCAAAAGTGATATGCAACTAGAAGGTATAATATTTCTTGACTTAGAATAACATCTTCAGCAACCCCCTGTTATCATCAGAGTATAGGGATGAATGCTAGAGAACGTGGGGACTCAGACTGCACCCTCCTCTGAGGACAAGGACCCTTACCTGAACCAGCTAAGATTTTATCTGCGTCAACACTCACCACAGGTAATCTATGAATGCACAGCGTGTGTAGAAGGAAATCGTTCTTCAAATGTGTGTTATATTTTGTTAATGAATCAGCAATTCATGGTCTGGAGCCAAGATGTGTAAGGGGGGGAGCCTTCCCTGGATTGTGTCAGGAAAGACTGCTTTTTGTGGCCCACGAGGAAAATTGCCCCCCAAGGAGATGAAAGGGACACAGTGCTAAGCTAGTAGTAGATTTGCAGTGGATGCTGGCATTTCTGACTCATCAAAGAATACGTTTTTGAACCATGGATCCGACTCTTTGTGCCAGGGGAGGGCGGTAAGAATGCTGCTTGGGCATGCGATGTGGTACAGGCTCCAAAGGGTGCTGGTAACAGCAATGCCGATGCGTGGCCAAGACCGTGAAGAGCCCAAGATGGGCCAGGAGCCAAGAAGAGTAAGGCGGGAGCTAGAAAGACAAGAAAGAGGCAGCAGGAGAGGGGCTAGTCCTGTATGAGGACCTCCACCCTCGCCATCCCAGGTCAGGAGACCCTGCCCAGGGGTAAATTGGCCACACTCAAGATCTGCTCCTGGAATGTCATGGGCTTCGAGCTGGATTCAGAGGAAAGGTTCAGATTGGGTAAAGAAGAGGCCGCAGATACCCGTGCCTCTGAGACCACGTGTTCAGAGAACAGCTGAGCTTCAAGTCTTGCCCGGACCACCCTGTGGTCCCAGTCAGTGGCTGCAGACCAGGCAGGTACCGTGGCTGTCCCATGGCCATCCCATGGCCATCCCCTGGCTGTCCTGTGGCCGTCCTGTGGCTGTCCCATGGCTCGGCTGCACAGGGTCCTGCGACATTGATGAGGGGAATGATCGGTAAGGCCGGGTACAGCTCGATCTGAGGCCGAGGTCCTCTGGTGCTCCTGGAGCCCAGGAGTGCTGGGCTGGAGCCTGAAGGGCCTGGCTTCCCGCAAGCTCGCTGTGCTGTGGAGGGGCGGGGGGGGGGGGGTGCTCAGTGCGGCTCAGGAAGAAACCCGCCCTCACCCGCGGGTAAAAAACTGAATGCTGGCCTCACTCCCCGGGGGTGTCAGGGGATCCAGGCCGAGGCTGGCCAGCCCGTTCCACGCCTGTACGCCACACGGCTGTCTGCTGAACGCTGCACCCAAGCTGCTGGTTGGCACCCAATTACATTTTCTTGTCTCGCTCTCTGTCACCTTCCCCAGCCCCAGGCAGTGTCCACGGTCCTGTCACCCTGTCCCTAGCACCAGGACACTGCCCCCAAATTACGTCAAGCCTGGAAATAAGCCCCACCCCCAAGCTAGCTTTAAAACAGAACCTCCCCAGACTCCTTCAAAGACTGCTCGCAACAGAAATCTGTATTTCTCTTCTAAAAAGATGAAGCCCTACCAGGCTTCTCGTGACACTTTCCTTTAAACCCAAAAATGTTTTTGTTTTTTTGTTTTTTTATATTAAGCAGATGCTACTGATAACTTCCTTCGAACTGTCCACACAAAAATAAAGAGCCATAGTTTCAAAACAAATAAATAAAGCCTGAGAGGGGGTCACTGCACATGGATTTGTGAGCATCTACCACGTGCCCAGCAGTGCAATGCAGACATGGCAGCCCCCTCCGAGGCCCAGGCGCCAACCCCCGATTAAAGCCGCGTGTGCGAAGAGCAGATGCGGGTGCCACCGGGTGTTCATCCCGTGACAGCGAGGCAGATACCTGCAGCCAGGGAGGCTTCACTGCACCGGGAGGCTCTCTGGAGGCATGTCAGGAAAGTCCCTGGGGCACCAGCAGTCCTGCCGTACAGGAGAGGAGCTCCTCCTCTGAACAGTTATGCTGAGAACATAGCCTGAGATTGCCCCACCTCACAGACGTGTAAGTACACCATGCGGTGTAGTTAGTGACAGAGGGTCTCCGGGACTCAGTCACAGCACAGCGGCCCTCGTCCCCAGCCGCCATCCCTCTGAGTGCTCCAGGTCCCTCTAGCTGCACACACAGTGTTCGTCCTTCCCTAACTGCAAATTTCACTGGCCTAACGCAGCATGCTGCAGGATTCGCTCTCTTTAGAGGCTGACTAGTATCCACTGTCTGTATGCAGATGTCACTTCGTCTTATGCCTCACCACCATGGGGTGTCTACACTGGTTCTGCACGTTGGCTGTTGTGAATAATGCCACAATGAACACGAGGGCATAGACAGCTCTTCACAACCCCGATTTCAGTTCTTTGGAATGAACACCCAGAAGTGGGACTTTGGGATCATACGGTACTTCTAGTTTTATTTTATTTTATTTTATTTTTTTTTAAAGATTTTATTTATTTATTTGAGAGAGAGAGAATGAGAGAGAGAGAGAGCACATGAGAGGGGGGAGGGTCAGAGGGAGAAGCAGACTCCTTGCTGAGCAGGGAGCCCGATATGGGACTCGATCCCGGGACTCCAGGATCATGACCTGAGCCGAAGGCAGTTGCTTAACCAACTGAGCCACCCAGGCGCCCGGTACTTCTAGTTTTAATGTTTTGAGTCGGAGAAGGGCTTATCCTTTGGACAAAAGATGACAAGCTTATGACCCAGGAATTCAAAAGCCACTTCTACTTTATATGATGCTTCATAGTGCTTGAGTTTATTTCTGGACTGTCTATGAAGTTTCATCAATCTATTGAGATCCAGTAAGAAGAGACAGTGTAGCTTACTGGTTAAGGGCATGATCCTTGGAGCCAGACTGCCTGGATTTCAATCCTGCCTCTGTATTTAGGACTTGTGTGAATTAGAGCAAATATCTCAGCTTCTCTGTGGCTCAGTTTCCTTTACATAAATATAAGAGAAATATTAACAATAGTATGTACTTTATCACATAGCTGCGAGGACTACATAAATGAATATATGTAAAGCATACATATAAAACACAAATAAGTTGTATATTAAACATCAGGTACTATTTTAAGTGTCGCTATTATTATTTACCTAACTTTTTGAGAATATTACACTCTTTAAATTGCTTTATTTTTATAAGAAAGCTAGATATATGGTAAAGCCAGTACCCCATTCTGTTCTCCTACAAAATTGATGTAGATGCATATTTCTGCTTCTAGTCATGATGCAGTAACTGGGATTGGCTTCTCTCTCCTGCCTTAAACAATTGAAACATATGAAACAATGGCTTTTAAGCATTTTTTAAAAGATTTATTTATTTATTTTAGAGAGAGAGAGTGCATGAGTGGGGGGAGAGGCAGAGGGAGATGGAGAATCTCCAGCAGACTCTGTGCTGAGCAGGGAGCCTGACACAGGCTTAATCCCATGACCCATGAGATCATGACCTGAGCCAAAATCAAGAGTCAGATGCTTAACTGACTGAGCCACCCAGATGCTCCTTAGCAACTTTAAAATATACAATATAAAAAATATATATACAATATAGTAGTGTTAACTATAGTCTCTACACTGTACATTACATCCCTAGAACTGATTTATATTATAACTGGAATTTTGTACCTTCTGACCACCTTTGTCCATTTCCTTCAACCCACAACCCACCCCCCACCACATCTGTCCTGTTTCTGTGAGTTCAGATTTTTTAGATTCTACATATGTGTGAGATCATATAGTATCTGTTTGACTTATTTCACTCAACATAACACCCTCAAGGGCCATCCTTGTTGTCACAAATGGCAGAATTTCCTCCATTTTTTATGGATGAATAACATTCAATTGTGTGTATGTGTGTGTGTGTGTATCACATGTACACCACATCTTCTTTAGCCATTCATCCATCAGTGGACACAGATTGTTTCCATGTCTTGACTATCGTAAATAATGCTGCAATGAACATGGGAGTGCAGACATTTCTTTGAGAAAGTGATTTCATTTCCTTTGGATATATTCCCAGAAGTGGGATTTGCTGGATCATGTTAGTTCTATTTCTAATTTTTGAGGAGCCTCCATACTGTTCTCTAGGGTGGCTGCACCCATTTGCATTCCCACCAACAGCACACGAAGGCTCCTTTTGCTCCACGTCCTCACCAACACTTATCTTGTCTTTTTGATTCTAGCCATTCTGACACACACAAGGTGATATCTTATCGTGGATTTGCATCTGCATTTTGATAGCTGGTATTTTAAAACCTTGAAACGGGCTATTTTAAAGCCACTTGGGGATGGGTATAGAGAAGGCAAGAAGTGCTAGGGATGAGCCAGGGACAGACCAGGATGCGGAGGCTGCATTGATGAGGAGAGTGTGCTATTATCACTGATGCAACACATCACCACAAAGTTAGTGGCTTAAAACAACATCAATTTATTCTCTCATAGTTATTGAGGTCCAAAGTCCAAAATAAAGAGCCAGGTAAAGACAGTGCTTTAAGAAGGGAGTCGTCGCTCTGCTAAATTCCACTCATTGGTCCCCAAAGGTGAGGATGAGAACTGACCATCAGGTTTGACCAAATGGAAACCATTGCTGATGCTGACAAGACCTTATTAGTGGAACAGATGGCAGATGAGAGCCTGATTGGAGAGGATGGAGGACCTGGAGGGATGACCCATACAGTCTCACAACATCTGACCTTTACAAAAGCCTCATGCTGGAAGAACGCTCTACTATCGCTGTCTTGAAATTCTTAATAATTTTGAACACAAGGCCTCATGGTTCTATTTTGCTCTGACCCCAGCAAATCGTGTAGCTGGTTCTGCAACAGAAGAAGACGACTTGCAGACAAAGATCATGGACAACTCTCTCGAGGACTTTTATATAAATGATATCAGAAAATTGGAGCCAGAGGAGGAAGGGGGGTCACGGGAGAGTTTTTAAATTTACGGTGGTTGCTTATAATGGTCTGAGTTGCGTCTGGCCCCAGAGAGTGGGGTTGACGGGGACACTTTCTCCCTGCTGCCCACATGTGGTTTCACGGGATCCCTGCACTGGAGGGCACACCTCTGTCTCCCTGGCTCACCTCCATCATTTTTCCAGTGGGCTGGTGGTTTCACGCAGGAAGGATCAAAATCTTATAGACTTGAACTACAATATATCTTCTTAGTCTACCAAACTCATGTCACTCTGAACCCTGGCATATGAGATTAATTTTCCATCTTTGTTCTTCACAGAGCTGAGTTCTTTTAGAAGCATTTGCAAATTGGTTTTATCATGATTTGTTCTAGCATTTTCCCAGGCATACCAGTTAACCTGAGTCAGAGCCAGAGTCATTCATTGCTCTCCTCAGCAAAGACACACTGTTGGCATCTGTCCAAGCTGCAGGCATTTCCCCATCGATAAAAGTCCCTGGAAAAGAATTTCACTGTGAAGGGCTGCTAAATACCCTTAACACATAACCATGCAAAGAGCCAAACATAGCAACTCCCCCTCACCAGGTATGCACAATCTAATGTCTGCACCTCCATGGCCTGGGGAAGTCATCCGACCCTGGCCGTGATAGACGAGAGACTTCCAGAAATCCCTGACATGAATGCTGCTGAAACTATGAAGAGGAAGAGAAAAACTGTCAGTCTCTCAAAACATCTCTAATACTTATCTACAATCATTCAACTTGTTGGAGCAGATTATTTTGTGTCACAGTCTCAGTTTTGCAAAAGGGATAACAATTTCTCAACATACTCCATATAAGTAATTTCCATAAAATTTAGGTGCGATCTGAAATATGTGATTTTCCACTCATACAGGACGTCCTTTCCTTCCCCCTTCACTGACAGCACTCACCGCAACATCTCCTCTTAGTACCTGCTCTGTAAGTGCAAGGTGGGAAGGGAACAAGGGAAGAAGGGAGAGACCGGGGACAGATGGGTGGAAGGACTGGTCTCAAGAAAGTGGAAACAGACTTCTCACTGACTTACTCGGTTTCCTCGCCAATTACATATAGAAACACAAGGTCAGGAAATCCAACTCTTGCAGGCAAGGTGCTTACATTGCAGTTATGGAGAAGACAAGTGAACAGGAAGTTACAATATGTCATGGGAGATGAGTCTTTGGGACCCTTCCTTTCCTTACCAGGTTTTTTAAAAAAATCTTGAGTCTTCTTGTGCTCAGACTTCTCTTCTTAGTTTAATCTCACCCACCTTCCATCCTTCCCACTCTTCTATCAACACTCACCTAATTCCATCTTGTTTTTCAGTCTGTTCTTTATTCTGAGTTGATTAAAAAAAAACCCACTCTTAATACGTTAGTAAGCAGAGAGGTTGTCTTTTCCTAGACAGCATTATTCAATTTTTTAAGTGTAGTTATAAGTCTTAAAAGGTGTTCATTTAAAAGTAAACTTTAGCTGTGCTGGTGAACATGTAGAGATTTAGGAGGAGACCCTCGCCTGGGGAGGGCATAGAAGCTCTGTGCCTTGGAGCTATGCATCTGTCTGTTCTGAGTTACATCTTCTTTGCCCTAAACCAGTGACCTGAAATATGGTGACACACACCTTTCTGCAGGAGAACTTCTTCATGATGAAAAGAAAAACCCAAGGTCGAGTACATTACAGATGGGAAGATGGTGCCAGTTGAGATAACCATCAGTTTGTTAAAGAGGTAAATGGATCAGACAGTGGCTGCCAATGCTCAGAAGAAAAAAATCTTGATTGATGGGTTCCAAGAAATCAAGACAACCTTCAAGGTTGGAACAAGACCATGGATGGGAAGGCAGGTGTGTCTTTGGTTCCGCTTTTTTACTGTAATGATGAGATCTGTACTGAACGATGTCTTGAGAGGAGAAAGAGTAGTTGGTAGAAGTGATGACAACAGAGAGAGCGTGGAAAAGGGAATTTGGACCTATCTTCAGTCAACAAAGCCAGTTATTGACTTATATGAAGAAACGGAGCAAGTCAAGAAAATAGATGCCTCTAAGTCTGTTGATGACGTTTTTGATGAAATTGTGAAGACTTTGACAAAGAAGGCTAACTCTACACCTGAAAGCATCCTTGAAATCATGCTTGAATATTGCTTTGATAGCTGCTATTACAACCCCCCTTTTAAGGCAATTTAATCTTTCATCATTACTTCTCAATGGCTGGAAACTATGTAGTAAAACAAATTAAATTTTTAATCTTCAATTTTTTTGGTTATAGGAATAGACCGTGAATTTGGGTCTAACTTCATCTTAGCTGTGGTGCTCAGGAAACAAAGAATGATATCAGCTAGCTCTTTGTCTCGACTCAGAAAGCATATGCCTTTTTTGTAGTTTGTGCCTTCTGTGAGCAAAACTTTGTAGTGTGTGTGTATATATCCCTTTAATAATTACATGTTAGAATTTGGGATTCCCCACTTTCTCGTTTTCTCACAGGTTTTAAATTTCCAACCTGTTAAGTGAATTTGTGGACCAAATTCTGAAGGAACTTCTTGTGTATTCAGTTCCTCCAAAATGTGTTTGGTAAACAAACTCATAAAATGAATTCCTAGAAGTGTTTTTAGTATTTATCAAATAATTGACCTATACCTACATACCTATACCTATAGAAAGGTAAGAAAACTCAGGCTTTGTTTTATGACAACTTATACAAAGTTGTGTGACAGGGCATCTTCTGTGCTTCCTGGGGTTGAGAGGGGGTCCCTGGGGGTTCAGAGCCTGGAGGAACTGTCAGTTGTATTCTGACATAAAGCTGAGGGTAAGAGGCAAGGATCACACAATGACGTGCACTCCTGTGCTCTATTCTGTAGTGTTATTGATGATTAAGCCTTTCTTGACAAAATTCCTAGCACTGGAATCTTGAAATGCATGTACTAGGTTTATGGTAAAATGATTTGATTAGCATTTTAGTAACACTTCATGCAAGGTTTTTTTTGTTTTTTAGACTAAATGTAAGGTTGGTATGAAGTAAAAACATCTAATGGTTAAAAATAATAATAAATAAATAGAAGTAAACTTTAAGAGTGACATCTGCAGTCATTTTGCTAGGCAAATGTGGCATCCTAAAGAGCATCCTAGTCATCGAGGGCCAGGTGATATGCAACTTAAAGGAGGGCATATGCAACTTAAAGTAGTTCCTTAATTTGTGTAAGATTTTGAAGTTTCAAGAGTGCTTTCAGATATATTTTATCACTTAATATTCACATCAAGCTTATAGAAAACTTTAATTATTTTCATTTTACAGATGAGGAAAGAGAGGACCAGGCCAGAGTCATACAGCCAGTAAACAATAGAATCTCAATGGTATGGGGTGCCTGGGTGGCTCAGTAGGTTGAGTGTCTGCCTTCGGCTCAGGTCATGATCCCAGGGTCCTGGGATCGAGTCCCACATCAGGCTCCCTGCTCAGTGGGGAGTCTGCTTCTCCCTCTGTTGCTCCCCCTGCTTATGTTCTCTCTTTCTATCAAATAGATAAATCAAAAATTTTTTTAAAGAATCTCAGTGGTAAACTATTTGTGATTTTCAAACCCAGGGCTTTTCTGAAGACTTTTTTGCTGCCTTTCCAATTCTGAAAGCCAGGTTTCTGAAGGTGTTCAGCCATGTATTTGATTTGTGAGAAAAAAAAAAGAACTAAGGAGGGAAGGAAGGAGGGGAGGGAGGGAGAAGAGAAAGGAAGAAAGGTAACAGAATGTAGGAGTAGCAATGAGGGTACAGGCGGGAGCCCAACAAGGAGACCCAGGATGCGATACACTGGGGGTGGTACCCCAGGAGCTGTAAGTCCCTTTCATAGACTCTCCCTTTATTGTCCTTCCCAACAGCAAGTCAAAAGTAAGAGAATCCAGGAAATTAAAAGGGATGGTTAAGCAAAGAATTTCCTTTGTCCTCCTGAAGCTTGAATTAACACAGCTGGAGAGGCAGGTGTCTGTGGTTTCCTGAGTCCCTCCAGAGCCGCTTGGCAGACCCAACAGGTGATTGACGCATAGTGTCCACACCACAGATGCACTCTGTGCTGGGATGGCCTTTGATCTAGGCAGAATAGTGTTATAGCTCTGACAGACAAACAAAGTACGTTTAATATATTATTCATATCTATAAAAAGAATAGATCAGAAGTAGAGTAACTTGGTGATCTGGGTACTAATCCATAAGAAAGCTATTTTTGATCAAACCACCCAGTGCTAGTATCTCTTTCTTCTTTTCCATATTAATTACTGAATCTACATTATGGACTTCAGCATTTTGCTTGTAGTTTCTTGTGTTAATCTTGTTTCCCTTCTAGATATTTATCTTGTTATCAATGATATATCAAATGCTTTTTTAATGAATGCCTGATAATGTCTAGCCAAGTATCACATAAACTAATGTAGAAGGACCCATTTTACTTAAAATGGATTGTAAATTTTATCAAAAGGATAACTTCCTTTAAGAAAAAAATCAAATAAAATCTCATATTTTGTTCTTTTTCTTATATAAGGAGTTGATTTCTTTTTTTCCCTTTAAAGTTTTTTATTGTTATGTTAATCACCATACATTACATCATTAGTTTTTGATGTAGTGTTCCATGATTCATTGTTTGTGCATAACACCCAGTGCTCCACGCAGAACATGCCCTATAAGAAGTTGATTTCAAATAAAGCTGTTCACAAGAGTTGTCTTGAACCACTTGATCTTATTCATAAAACACCGTACACAGTGAAAGTTCTTTAAACTAATATTACTATTCCAAATAATTTAAAAAGTAGAAAAGGTGATAGTCTTAGTTGATTTTCCCTATTATTCTTTAATAAAAATATTGATAATTTAAATCTACTTAAGTCCATTTTCCATTTTCTTGAATTTCCATCAGTATATTTTGTTGAAACATGTTTTGGTATGGTCAGCATTGCTGTCAAACCAAGAAACCTCAGCAAAATGGTCTTTTCCTCCCAAATGGTATATTCTCTTCCAAATAAGTTACAACCTGTAGAATAGTTATTTGTGACTTGAATGGCCCTATTTCCTCTTAAAATGAGGGAATCTGATTGATCATCTTTAATCATGTTGCTGATATATTGAATGTATGGGGAAAGTCCATTTAGGGAAGTAACACTCTTCTGTTTGAACATTTACATCTTTCATATATCTGTATGAAAATAGAGGCTTAAAACTAAATTTACCAACTTAGATTTAAGTCTAAATCCAAGTTGATAAATACATAAATATTTCAAGTAGTAACTTGGAATCGCTGAAGGGAGCAGTTGGGTTTGTCCAAAAAACATCTGAAATCACTGACTCGGTTATTTATTTTTTCACTGTTGTCTTGTCAAATAACTATTTAGCACTGCTTTGTTTTTGAGATGTTTTGTTTTTACGTCCTACGAGAAAGAAAGTGATGCTCTGTGCACCTAATAGATCACAGAAGCATAAAATGTAAACATCCCAGCATTTGTCCATTTTAGGCAGTGCATCTTTCTCAGGCTAATTTATCTTGTGAATCAAATGGCATGTTCATTTTAAACCAGTAAGACTTCTACACTAGGAAGAAAAACTAGATCATAAATTTAAAAATTATTAGCTACTAGAACAGTTTTAAATCAAACTTCTGATCAGTGTTTGTTTGGTGGACCGAGAGGTGAGAGCTGTGGACGTCCACCCCAGGTTTCCGTGACATGGCCTGGCTCCCCGATTTCACTAAGATGGGAAGCCCCTTCCTAGGCCGAAGACCATGACATCCCATTCCCACCCTTCATCCCTTGTCTTGTCCTTGATGTGAGCAGTCCAACATGCTTTCTTTCCCTCCCTCCCTCCCTTCCTTCCTTCCTTCCTTCCTTCCTTCCTTCCTTCCTTCCTTCCTTCCTTCCTTCCTTCCTTCCTTCCTTCCTTCCTTCCCTTTCTTTCTTAAAAGGCAGCCGCCACATGCAGCACCTCACTTGGGTGCATCTGGAGTCTTGAAAGCTTGACTACCCTCCATTCTCCTACAAATGGACCTTGAGAGCTTGTTTGGAGGTTCTAGCAGGCAAGCACAGCTACTCACATACCCTTGACCAAAGAACAGTCCTCCTTTATTGGGGAAGGTCGTCCTCTTCGACTGAGCACACAGTTTCAGGAGGGACAGACATGGAGTGGTGAGGGAGGAAGAGGACACCCGCCTAGCCAGCTAGATGAGCCGAATCCACCCTGGCAATCAATGGGATGACAGATGTCGCAGCCAGATCGCCCTCACATCCTCCAAAATGCTTTCAAGACAGCCCTCTTAAATCCAACCCAAACCACCCAGATTACATAAAGATATCCTAAGCAAACACGACTTGGAGGTTATAGCAAAGACACAATCTTACTTGTGTCTCTCACTATTTAATCTGTTGAGTAAACAGCAGGGTGAATTGTGTCCTTGTGTTTGGTTAAGATCTTTGTCTCAGGTAGACCTAATATTGTTCTGGAATCTTGAGGCAGTGTCAGGAACCCTGGTGAGTCCACGGGTCAGGAAACTGCGTGTTGGGCTCTGGAACCTCACTTGGGTGTCCTTCTGGAAAGCTTGACATCAAACCTTCACTGCTTTCCTGCAGCTGTCAGGATTGATAAAGCCCACAAATATAGCAGGTGGGTAATGACACTAGAGTCTCAGCTTCCGGTGCCTTGTGAATCTGGTTTGACTTAGAGGTGCCCTCTGTTCTTTGACTCACCCTTGAACCCCGCTGCTCCCCAGTCCGGGTTCCCTGAACACCATCCTACTTCTCACTGTGGTGCAGGATAGTTATCAGTTGTGTTCTCTGGATTGCCAAAACGATCAGCTCAAATGTTATTCCAGTCTTTCATTTAAAAATTGCTTATTTTAATTTTCAGATTCTATATATTCTACTTTGTCAGCATTTAAAAGATCAAAGGCGCACATGACAGAAACTATGTCTTCAGATTCCTACAACATAGCTCATTTAGTCAACAGAACTTTATCACATGCTTTATTGAAGAGTGATATATTTCTATGTGAGAAAATGAAAAAAATAAGGACACAAGATATGACAAATATAAGAGATAAAATAATGGTACAAATGACAGCAGCGTACAGAAAGGAGAGAGAAGAGCACAGTGTCATGGAAAGAGCCCGTGTCAGGTCTGGAAGTGTGATCTGCATGGAACCAGCACTCAGCACCACCTGGGAGCTTGCTAGAAGATGAAGACTCTCCGGATCCACCCCACCCAACTTGGGATCTGTATTTTAAAACTCTTTGATGAAGCTTTGAGAAACACTGCTCAAGAACACTCAGATTAGGATGTGCTATTCATTTGTTACTTACATATTTAGCCCGTGAGACATTGTCTCCCAAACTGTGAAGCTCTGAGCTCTCCAAGCCCTTCCTGTGTTTCTTATTATATTAAGTAGAATGATCATGAGCATGGACAGAGTAAGGAGGCTGGTAGCGATGCAGGGGTGCCTTTCTTGAATTTTGTTTACACTCTACTTTGCCTTTACACTGGTTTTATTTATGTGTGTGTGCACGTGTGCATGCATGCACACACACACACACACAGATATGTTGAGGGGCCCTTTGGCCCACTGCTAAAAGCAATAGTATAGACTTTCTACAATGCGTCATGCTTTGTGTTAGATGCAATGATGGATAGCTTGGTCTCTTCCCTCAGAATCTCCATGGAATAAATGTGCAGAAAAGATCTACCAGAAGTATAAGTAAATGAATAATGCAGTATTAGAGGACACTCTCAAAACAATAAACAAGAAGACATAAAAAACACTCCACGATCTTGTATTTTAAAGCTAACTCTTTTGGAATATCTTATTTACAATAAAATGCACTCATTAAAAACAAAACACTTGGAGAAGCCACCTATGAGTGTATGACCATGAACACCCTTGATGGAATGATTAATGTCAACTGCACAAGATCATAATGAGTTTCAAACTTAAGATAATGGATGAGAAACTCCTCTACAAGTGACCAAATAATCTACAGATCAGAGTATCTGTATTGTCAGTAATATTTTTCATGGAAAGTATATAACTTTCCGGATAATCTGTGGAATAAGCATGCAACCTGACTACCTCTTTGGTCCCCAGCGGCCACTGAGCCAACTTCTCTTTCTCTCACATAAGGATGCTGTCCTTCACCTACATTCCTGAATTCTTTTTCTGAGGTGTTTTCATATTTGTTTTTGTTTTCCACTTTAGGATTCTTGAGCCATTCTACTTCTCCTAGAAGACTCAGCATGATCTTTTTTTTAAAGTCTTTATAAATTAAGATGTAACAATGAACTATTACCTTTTTTTAATATTTTATTTATGTATTTGAGAGAGTGAATGAGAGAGAGAGAGAGCAGAAGCCAGGAGAGAGGGAGAGGGACACACAGACTCCCCGCTGAGCAGGGAGCCCGATGCGGGACTTGATCCCAGGACCCTGAGATCATGACCTGAGCCGAAGGCAGATGCTTCACCGACTGAGCCCTCCCCCAAGTGCCCCCAACAATGAACTATTATTATGAATATAAATAATTATTTAACATAAAGCATCATACTCAAAAGTGATCAGAGTCCCGAGCTCAGGAAAGAGGCATAACATGGCACAAGATACATTGTATGTTACCACTTGTCAGACACTCAGAAGCATGTGGGAATTTAATTTTTGTAATGCTAATCTTATACCCTACCACATGTTGGTACAAGGCAAATGGCACAATGCTTCCCCTCACTTCCCACTACATAATTTCCTTCAAAGATACAAACGTGAACGGCCCAATAGCACCACTGACAACCAAGCATGGTGGTGAACCTAGAATTACCAGAATATGGAGGAATTTCCCACCAACCACCAGGCTTACGGAACCAACTTCAGACCTACAGGTGCTGGCCAATGTGTTTTTCCATTCAAACACGAACCATATGGAATATTTAAGGATCAGCATGTCAATTTTTCCAGTTATTTGTTGCTTACGGTGGGGTGGGGCACGGAGGAAGAAGCAAAGATGGGTGTGTGTCATATCTGAGGCAAGCTTGTAGTTTTAAGATTTCTAGTTGGAAAAATACTTTAAACCTAGGTAATTAAGCTGCATGTCGAAAGATTTTAGTTGGACTGATAACTAGCTGTTCATATATTTTGTCTCTGGTTGGGACATGGGGGATGTGGGTAATTACCATACTTAGAACTTCTAGTTTTTAAAACTTAAAAAAAAAATTAAATACCAACACTCATCAGCCTCATCTCCCCAAATGTAACTTGTGGGAAAACAGTGGCTTATAAGTTGCTTTACTACGTAGAATTTATTCCCTTTTGAACTCAAAAGGAAGTGAAAGCATCTCCTGACTCTCAATGACATTTGTGTTTTGTTATGACACCGACAGCAATCACATTTGAGTTAATGTAACGCATGTGATTGGGGTGACATTGTTAGGAGCTCTCTATGTTTACTGGGTCATCTGCAATTTTTTCAACACCATTGAGTGTTATGTGAGAGATAGCGAATTGGATTTCTCATTTTTGGAAAATCAAAAGAATAGTCAATGTTTTGTTTCCCTTAAGAGAAGTGCTTATTTAATCTGAGTGTTATACAGTGACTTTCATAATTGTTCCAAGATTTTTCTCTCCTTGGAACCTGACATTTCACAACTATGCTAATTAATAATAATGTTCTGCACTTCCATGACACCATTTTGTCTGAAAATCTCAGTGTTTACTTATCTTCCTCATGTCTTCAGGGAGATGTGAATCTGTGGGGTTTTTTTTTCCTTTTTAAGTATAAAAAGTGCCTTAATTCAAAATGCCCAGTTTTTTGTCCAGCCTTGCTTTTGTGCAAAAGAAAGGAGGGTCTCGGTCCACTGTTCTCGAAACCGCACGGCCCTTACGACCTTCCTTCTTGCACTTGGTGAAGGCCTTAGTGAGTTTGCGGAAGCATTGCACAGACTTTGTGGGGACAAAGATCACACTTTCACTTTTTAATGTTTATTTAATATTTGTCACATTATAGGTGAAACTAAGGAACTGTGAACTCCATACACATACATCCTGTAAGATAATGAAATGATAAACTTGTAGGCTAAGGCAAACTACTGCCATGGAAACTTTTGAGAACCACAGACTAAGTCTAGATTCCTTGCATTCGCAGTTTGCTGCTGCTCCCACACACGCACGCGTTCATACTCTCGTAGTCTCTGGAGGTCTGAGGTCTGGGCACAGCCCTACTAGGTTCTCTGCTCTCAAACTGCTGTAAGCACAGTGTGGGCTGAGTGCTGTTAACATCTGGGGGCTCCCTGGATAAGAATTCACTTCTGAGCCGACTCAGGTTGGCAGCAGGATATGTTTCCCTTTGGTTGCAGAACTGAGGATGCTAGTTCGCTGCCGGCTGTTGGATGCAGACCACTTTCAGATCCTAGACACCACCCTGAGCTCCTTGCAGGTGGGCCTTCCAACATGGCCACTTGTGCAAGGGTAGCGAGGGTGACAGTGTGCAGAGTGACTGCTCGTAAGATGTAGCATAAACACAGAAATGCATCCCTTCGCCTCTTCCGTTCTCTGCATTGGCCACACAGTCAAGGGAAGACAACTGTATCCGGCCATGAGCCCTAGGAGGTGGGGGTTATAGGTCCACCCTTACCCCGTCTGTATTGCCTGACATTAGGGAAAGCTGTACATAATGGAAAAACTAGGTTGACAGTGACTAAAGCAAAACAGACATTATTTCTTTTTCGTGCAAACATAGAAAGTAAATTCAGAGCAAGGCACGTCATGACTGGGATGGTACTCTCCCTGTTCATCTGGGCCCGTACTCTCTCTGTTTGTTCTACACGATTTCTAGTATGCCTTCTGGTTACAGCTTCTAGTCTGAAGGTCACTTCATGGCCCAAGATGGGTGTTAACAGTTACAGCCATTACCAACATAAAGAAGGAAAAGGAGGAAAAAAGTTCAAGCCCCCAGCCTTCCGGGTTCTGCTGCAGAACAGTGCCCCATTTGGACGTGTCTTCTGTATGGCTGAGGGTTACAGAGAGCTTCTTTCCACACAGCTGAGAGGGGGCTGAGAAAGCTAGTTCTTACCCTGAGCTATTGTTGCCCAAATAAAAGAGCGGTTCTCTTACTGAGGAAGGAACAAAGCCATCAGGCGGTAACCTGCTGTTTCTGCCAAGCTGGTATGGGGAGCTCCTCACAAGCCTAACCCTAACCCTAACCCTCCTATGGAGACCGTGCACCAAGGCCTGCCTCCAACCACCCCAAACCCGAGAGGCAGCTGCACTGTGGAAAGCTCCCTAAGCTGACTTTCCCATCCTTGCCAGGGTCCCCACATTGGTAACATGTGCACTGAATCAATCAGCAGTCCTCGGGCCTTGTTTTGACAGATTCCACCCTTCATCTGCACCCGTCAGTTCCCAAAACCCCTGGGTCAGAGTCCTGGCCCCACGCCTATCTCCCTCCTGCTTGGTGATTTACTGCCTGTGCTGGAATGTTCCATTTCTGGACATGGATCTCTCCCTTCTGCATCTCTCAGGCCAGGTCCTTGTCTGGGCAGACCCCATTCTCTGTCCCTGTGCTCTTGGTCACCGTGGCTGGGACAGACCCCAAGGCCTGCCACAACTCACTGGATCCAGTTCATGTTCTGTGTCCCACACACTCAGGCTGGTGCTCTTACTGCGGTTCCCCGGGGCCATCCAGAGGGCGAACAACTGGCCATGCTAGTTAGTACAGGTGTGTAAGAGGGACTCGGTTAGTACCTGAGCTGGGGATAAAGCATTTTAGGATAAGATTCTTGGATCTTACTGATGCCACCCTCCCCCACGTACTCAGGTTATATGCTTTTTTCTTCTCAGAGAATGTTCTAGTACAAGTCTAAGACCGGTTAGGTCTCAGGCAGTGGGACCTAACTTTGTCAATGCCAAAAACAATTTGGGTGGAAAACTTCATCAGTGGTGAAATATCTGGGGGGGCTATTTAGGACTTTGAGCCCCCAGGGACATGGCAGTTGAGGATGGGGCTGTCAGGGGGAAGGGAAGGGAGACAGAACTCTGCTGAACCGCCTGGGGGTCCCTGCCACCGTGTTTTTATTTGTGGTTATTGCCTGAAACACTTCCTCCTCACATTACCACCACTGTTGTTGGAGATCCTACAAAGGTTTTGCTTCCCTGAAATGACACTTCTCTGTTAGATGATTTCCTTGGCCTCTCCCACCCTTCAAGTCAGCTCTCTGCCCTAAGGTCTGACCTTCATCAACCCCATAAGCTCCTAGGATGAAGTTACAGATGTATTGGCCAATAGTCTTACCCTCTCTGCTCAAAACAGGACATCACTGTCTCCGTTTCCGTCCACACTACAAATGTTTATGAAACCTTTCTTTATGCAAGACACTGTTCTTGGTATTTCGGATAGAGGGATGAACAAAAGAATGTCCTTATTCTCATGTCATTTATAATCTATAAAAAAATCACAGCTGATGAGCAAGTAAATGAATGAGTAAACATAAAAACATAAAGTAATGATAAATGCATGGTAGGGAATTAAAACAAGCTATTGTATTAATGAGTAACTTAGGTTTAAGTAATTAAAAAAGGCCTCTGAAGAATTAAAATACATGCTGAGAAGTATTTCCAATAGACAAGATATGGAAGCAACCTAAGTGTCTGTTGACAGATGGATGGATAAGGAAAATATGGTACATGCACAATGGAATATTATTCAGGCTTCAACAAGCAGAAAATCCTGCTGATTGTGACAACATGGATGAAGCTGGAGAGCATTATGCTCAGTGAAATAAGCCAGACACAGAGAGAGAAATACTGTATGGAATCACTTACACGTGGAACAACAAAAAATCAAAGACATAGAAACACAGAATTAGAATGGCGGTTACTAGGGGCTAGGGAAAGGGTGGAAATAGGGAGAGATTGGTCAAAGGGTACAACCTCAGTTAAAAGGAGCTAATGTACAGCACAATGACCACAGCTAACAATACTGTATTGTATACTTGAAATTTGCTGAAGAGAGTAAATCTTAAGCATTCTTACAAAATGCTGGAGGGAGACCTGTGTGAGGGGATGGGTGTGTGAATTAGCGACACTGTGGGTATGTATATCAAAATTTTAAACATCCTTTAAATATATTGCAATTTTGTCAATTATATCTCAATAAAAAATAAAAATAAAATAAAAAAATTTTAAATATGTATGCTGGGATCTTAAAAAATACTTACACTAGAGGGTTGATAACATGCTGTTTAGTGCATCCATTCAAGATGCTGCCACTAACACTGCGGACGGTGCGTATTTGCGTACGGGGCTGCACGTGTGTTTGAGCATGCGCATGGGTTCGCACAGCGGAACGTGTGTGACGACGATCTCGGGGCGGGCCGTCTTCAAAAATTTGCTCTTTACATTGTTTTCTGAATTTTTTTTTTTTTTTGCAGTGTGTAAGATTTTATCCTATAGTGAGACGAGAAAGACAACAGAAGTACTTGATAAAATAGAGACGGAGGAGTCCAGACAGGCAGCCTCTAAGCATTTCCTTCCGGCGGAGAGGGTGATGGCCTGCGGCCTCACTTGCAGGAGCTGCTCTCCGAACTCACCGTCTCTCTGGCGGCCGGAGTGCGCACCACCTGAGACGAGATTTACTCGAGGTCTGTCCGAGCAAGGCGGGAGCCCTGTGTAGCTGCTCACGGTCGCGGGGGGATGAGACTTCAGAGGCGAGAACACCGAAGCAGGCCCCGGGGGACGTCTGCTGGCTGCTGAGCTACCAACCCTTGGCCCGGTTACCCCTCCATCGGCCGCGCTGTGCGCCGCGCGCGGATCGTCCGCGGTCAGTGGCGCAGCAGCAGTTCACGTGCAGAGGCCCTTACAGCCTCCGGAGGGGGTGAGGAAGTGCGAGAACAGAATTCTTACGTGGGGCTGGGCTCTTTCTGACGGACACACACGTAATCGTAAGTGTGCTCAACTGACTGAACACGGACCCCGAAGGCATAATGCTCCAGACTGATTCTGAAAGAGGGAATCAGACCAATTACTATGGAGGTACATCGATCCTATTTTTCCATTTTATTATACTCCTGGATGACGTTCCGTCCAGAAGTGCAGTCAGTATGCACTGAACTACACTGATGTTGCAATAAAATTTCAGTTTATGACTCTCAATAAATACATACATTCGTTTCTATATATGCTACAATCTGTTTACTGCTAGAATTGAATCCAAAGCCCCCAGTAAGAATGCCCCTTAGCAATCGCCTCCTCATTCTGTTTCCAGTAGCAGCAGAGAAGCTTATCTCAAGATTCTGAGAGTGACAGAGAGCAGACAGAGGCTGCCAATGACATCCCCTTAAAGGAGGAAAGCCTCCCTGGATGGGATGCGCTTCGTGTGGCTTGCTCTCGGAGGTAACTCCCTATCCAGTCTGAAAGGCCAGAGCAGCTGAAAATAAGCAGAAGGCTATTGTGCTATTGACTTGAGATATCCGAGGACAGAGTTGAGCTGGAAATTGAGCTGAGAAATTCTGGCAAGAAAGAAGCCCCGGAAAGAAGAGTCTCAAAATCTGCATATAAATTCCCCTCAAGTGCTTGGCTAACCCCTGATGTGCATCTACATGAAAGCAACAGCTGAGAGGTTGAGAGAAATTTCCACTGCTGCTCTTCACAAGGGAGACAGAGTTTTGAATTTGAGTCTGGCCATGTTGGAGGGCTTGGTATACTCAAGCTATTCATGGAAACCCCACAAGGGTTCCTGCGGTGGGAGTAAAGACTGTGTCCCCAGATCTTTTAAAGGGCTCTAGGTCTAAGCATAAACCATGAGACCTAATCCAAAAAGTATAAAACCAAGCTGCTATGGGTTCAATGTGATCAGCCAAGAATTTAACTGCCTGCTAGAACAAAACTGAAGGGACTTGTTTGGACAAAAGAAAGTTTCCCTACATGAAAAATCATACCTGCAGTGGGGAACAAAAATACTAGAAACTTTTATCAATATAAATACAGGTATGTAGAAAGCAAAAGAATGGAAAAAAATATACCATTCAAAAAGTAAGTCTATAAAAGCTGGTGTAGCTATCTAAATACCAACAAAACAGACTTTCAGACAAGGAATTTAAGAAAGTGCATTTCATAATAATGAAAGGGAAAATCCATCAGGGAGACATAATCATGCATCTATATATACACACATACATACAAACAGCTTCAAAATACATCAGGTGAAACTGACAGAACCAAAAGGAGATGTAGACAAATCCAAGATCATAGTGTGGGATTTTACCATCCCTCTCTCTTGAATTACTAGCAGAACTGGCTGATAAAACAGTAAGAATATACAATGTGTTTAACAACATAATCAATCATTGTGATCAACTGACATTTATGGACCAATCAACAGTTATAGAACAGAAGAATACACATCCTTCTCAAGCACACATAAAATGTACATCACTATCGATTATATGCTGGGCCATAAAAAATTCTCAATTAGTTAAAAAAAAAAGATTGCATCTTACAGAGGGTGTTCTCCGACAAAAATCAAATTAAATTAGAGAACAATAAAAATTAAATATCTAGAAAAGCTCAAGTAAGGAGAAATTAAGCAACACATTTTTAAATACCCTGTGGATCAAAGAAAAAAAATAGGAAAATTTGAAAATATTTACAATTTAAAGATAATGAAAACAATATGTAAAAGTTGCTGGATACAACTGAACTAGTGCTGAATAAAGTTTATGCCTTAAGTGCTTATATTATATTTTTAATTTTAAACCTGCTTTTTTAGCCTTCTAACTTAAAAAGCTTCAAAAAGATGTGTAATGAAAGCCAAATCAACAGGAAACAGACACACACAATACGTAAAATTAACAAAACCATAGTCCATTTTAAAGAGATTAATAAAGTATATTTTTTAAAAATCTGGTCAGGTTAATTAAGAAAGGAAAACCCCCCACATATATCCTCTTTTAATTCCTGGTATTAGCAATTTAACTGCCAATATTAGAGACCTAACAAGGTAAAGAAGCAGCTAGCATGAATAACTATAACTTTGACAATGAACTGGACAACTTATTGAATTGCAAAAATTCCTTGAAAAATTCGTTTCAGAACAGACACAAGATGAATTTGAAAATATGAATAACCTTACATTTATCTGACACTGGATGTTTTTTAACCGAAATTCCAAACAAAGAGAAAAATGATAGACCTATATGTTTCAATTGTGTCAAACATGTACGGAAGAAATAATATTAATTTTATACAAACTATTTCAGACAATAGGATGAGGCCACACCACTCAACTGTTTTTAGGAGGCCAGTTCAACCCTGATAAAAAGAACCTGACAGACACATTACAATAAAAGAAAATTATAGAACAATATCTATCATTAGCAATGAATATAATGCAGAAATCCTTCCCAAGACATTAGCAAACCAGACCATTAGTACAAAAAAAAAAAAAATCATGGCTAAATCTGGTTATTCCCTAGGAATGCAAATTTGGCTTAACAATGAAAATCAATGTTATGAACCACATTAAACAGAATAAAGGAAAAGTATACGATCTTGCCGAGAGATGTAGAAAAAAGCCTTGGACAAAATTCATCCTGCCCTCTCCGGGCTTCTAAGACTCTGCTGCAGGTCCTCCTCACAGCTGTGGTTCCTTGCTCTTTCTCTCCTTTAGAGACCACTCCTCTCTTATCTCTTGGTGTTACTCACGGGTCTCCGTCCTCAGCCACCTCTCTTCCCTACTCCCTCCTTAGGTAACATCCTTGTTTCCACAGCTTTAGTTTCCACCTGCATTTACAGCTCTTGGCCAACCTCTCTTCTCACACCTGTGTTCAAAGCTGAATTCCTAAACCATAAATGAAACGCCTTCTCCCCCCACCTCTTTCTCCTCTAGTCTCTCCCTTCACAAGCGATGTCACTACAATCTACCCAGTTGTCCTGCTTGATTCCTCCTCCTTACCACTCCCCCATCCAGTTTACCAGAAGGCCCTATACTTTCTAGCTCCACAATACCTCTCAACCTACTCATTTCTGCTTATCCTCACCGCTCTGCCATGTTAGCATCTTCCTGACTCCCCGCTTGCTCTCCACGTGTGATTTTCATATAGCATCCAGTACGATCCTATTATTCCTCAGGATGAAGCCTCTAGTGTCTTCCTTGGCATTATAAATACAATCTAAACTTCTAATATTGATCTTTAATGCTTGCTTAACCTGGCCCTTGTTCACCTTTTCAACCTCACCTCATCGCATGTGCTTGTCACTCTTCCTACTTTATCCACACTGGCTCCTTTGCTCCTCAAATATGCCAGTTGTTTCATCACCTAAGGAATCTAGGAGTAGATGCTAAGATAAAGTCAGACCAACTCTACCTGTACTCCAGGAGACATGGGGAATAATCTCATAAACACTTGGTGAAAGTTCTGGAATCTATGTGACATACCAGTGTAATGTATTTGTGTGTGATGCTCCTTCATTCATTTTCCTACATTGGGAGGCAATAGACTATCAATACAAATGAGACCTTGCTTGAAGAGAGAGCAAGGAAGCGAGGGACTGATCCACGTTGAGTCTTGGGGGAAAGGGAAGCCAGAGGGATAGAGAAGGTGTGAAGGGTAAATCCTTAGAGCTAGGAAGGAAGGAAAGAGAAAGGAATAGGAAGGCAGGAGGTTAGAATAAGGGTATCTTGCATGGATAGAGTTTGGATTTAAGCACAGGTAACTTCCCAGAAAGTCTGCGCTGTCTGGAGAACGTTGTTTCTGGAATGGAGAGCTGGTACGACGCAGTCGGCAGGCAGAAGAAGAGAAGCTGACTCAGTAGTCAGACCTGCATCGATGGCAATAGCCAATCCAACCGACTTGGCTGCTCCTTGGGAACAGATGCAGGGAGGGGACGAGAAGAAGTCCAGCCAGGCCAGAATAGCACAGTTTCCATGGTAACACATAAGCAGCTGAAGTCTCGGCTGCTTCATGGTATAAGCCATAGAATCTCTGGGTGGCCTTCATCAGCGAGTCTATGAGCTGAATGCATGTAAATCCTGGCCACCCGGAGGGGGTATCAGATTGAATAGCAAACTTCAGCACATCCCTGCTGAGAGGGTAGGACCAAGACCCAAATCCAGTGAGACTAGTGAACAGCAGAGCCTGTCGAGTGTGAGAGAGCCTGTGGGACTAGGCACATGGGCCTGGGCTGAGAGTAGCAAGACTGTTTTAAATGTGCAGTTTAAAAAGGAAAGCAGCGACCGAACAGAAGAGCAGTACCAGAAACATCCAAGCACGAGGATGCCGATCACTCATCTATCACTCGAACAAGAACTAGCACGCCTTCACTGTTGTGGGCCAAACACCAGGTCTCAGCCTTAATAAAGCTCTCACGGTGACAATCACAAGTTCACTGATACCTATGAAAATAAAGTGGGTTCAGGCCTGCCAGGCAGTACAACTACAGCCTGACTAATGGGCTGGTGCCCCAGGATCCAGACTGCATCAAAATATGTCACGACAGCAAGATGCAAACATCATCACGAGAAAAAGAAAGCGCCTCCCCTGGAGGTCGCCATCGCCTGATGCGTGAGGTTGGCCAGCTCTGACTGCAGGCAGAAAGAGTGAGCGCGTCCACAGCTCATGGTCTGCTGATGTCGTGAGAGCTTGAAAACAGTCACCTGTCAAGTGACGATGGGCGTCACCTGCTCCTTCTCTTGCTCAGAGGTCTTGGTGCTTGAAAACAGTCACCTGTCAAGTGACGATGGGCGTCACCTGCTCCTTCCCTTGCTCAGAGGTCTTGGTGCTTGAAAACAGTCACCTGTCAAGTGACGATGGGCGTCACCTGCTCCTTCCCTTGCTCAGAGGTCTTGGTGCAGAACTGAAGGGACTGCGGGCTTTCTGCCAGGTGTCTGTGCCCACACAATGTCGAAGGGACTTCGATTCCACCGTCAGACCGTTAGACTCTCCCTCACGGCTGAGCACTGTGCTCTTACCACTCCTGAAGAATTTAGTGTTCTGGAAGGCTTGAGAGAGGAAGCCAACAGCACTTTAGGGTGAACACGTTTACTCATAGGATTAGTTATCTGTAGATTGCAACAGAATATCCCCAAATATCCCCAAACTTAAGCTTCACACCGTGGATGTTTACTAGCTCACAGACTCTGTGGTCAGGAATGCCTGTGTGACCTGCTTGGGTGTCTCCCTCCTGAGTTCTCTGCTCAAGATATAGCTGAAATGCGGCCCAGGATTGTAGGCATTCCAAGACTTGACTGGAGCTGAGAGGTCCACCTCCAAATCACGTCTGTGGTTGTTGGCAGGCCTCAGTTCCTCACTGGACGTTGTCCAGCACCTTGCCACATGAACCTCTCCTTCGGCTGCCCAAGTGTCCCCATAAATGGCAGCTAGCTTCCCGCAGGGCAAGTATTCCAAGAGAAAACAAGAGAGTGTTCACAAAAGAGTTCGTAAGACGGACGTCACAGGCTTTTTATAACTGAATCTGGAACTGATACACCATCATGTCTGCTATATTCTATCCCTTAGAAGCTGGTGACTAAGTCCTACCAAACTCAAGGGGAGGGGATCACACAGGGCGTGATCCCAGAGGTAGGGATCGTTGGAGGCCATTATAGAGGCTGCTCACCCTACTCATCATTTAACTCAGTAATGGGCCTGAAGCTCTGGGGGCAGTTAGCCCTGAGTACTGCGCGGTGAGTGAATGATGAGCACACTTTGTGTTGTAACGATGTCGGTAATGAGTCAGTGCTACCTCTGACATAAGTCCTATAAAATGCACCACTATCGAGTCATTACAGTTCAGAGCTTATTATAAATCTAGAAACACACTGAAATTGTGGGCATAATCAAATGTGAGCCAAAAACTTGTACAGTCTAAATAATTATACCAAAATAGATCTTCAAAGGTTTTGGAATGTAACAGAAATTATTTTTAAAAATTGCTATGACTATATGTTTATAAACAGAACCTGTAAAAATACCCTTCAGGATATAAACAGCTTAGAGTAGGGTATTTTGAATACATACATAGCACACATGCCTTATTCTAATATTAGCTATTAAGAAAGAAAATGCTAATTAAAATTTTTTTCTTAAAGAAATCAACTTTCCAAGCTAGTAATCAGCTTAACAGATACATTCTCAGGGTCACTATCTCAGGCCCCAAATGAAACCACTAAGATAAATACTCATGCCCTATGAATTTTATATTCAATATCTGGGGTCAGATTGCAGGAACGCTAAGACATGCTGGGCACTCACAGTTAGCTCCTAAAATTCGGAGCAAATAAGGGGAGGTAGGAAAGGCAGCAACAATTAGGAATGGAGCCTAAAAAGAGTCATCACAAATTTAGTTTCTTCCTAGGTGGGTCATAGACATCCAAGCCTGGGGAGATGGATGGGGCAAGGTATGTCATTGGAACCATGCGTCGGGGTCAGTGGTCATGCTGGGCCGCTCAGGGAGAAGTCAGTGAGAATACACAGGGTTGAGTCCTGATTTCCCACAGCTTCGGGAATATATCTTTTTCAGAATTACTTGCTGGCTCCTTCTCTTTGGCTTTAACATTTATTTTTTTTAATTTTTTAATTTGAATATAGTTGACATACGTTATGTTCATTTCAGTGTACAACATAGTGATTCAACATCTCTAGACGTTACGCTGTGCTCACAAGCGTAGCTGCCATCCATCACCGTACAACACTATTACAGTAGTGCATTTTGTCCCCCGAACTATTCGTTCTATAACGAAGCCTGTATCTCCCACGGCCCGCACCCATTTTGCCCATCCCCCACTCCCTCCCTTCTGGCAACCACCAGCCTTCTCTGTATTTATAGGTCTGATTTGGCTTTTTGTTTGTTTGCATTTGTTTTGTTTTTACATATCACATCTGAGTGAAATCATATGGTTTCTCTGGTGACTTATTTCACTTAGCATAATACCCTCTAGGTCCATCCATGTGGTTGCAAATGGCAGGATCTCATTCTTTCTTATGGCAGAGTAATATTCCATTGTGTGTACACATCTTCTTTCTCCATTCATCTATTGACGGACACTCAGGTTGCTTCCATGTCTTGGCTAGTGTAAATAATGCCACAATAAACAAGGGGTGCATGTATCTTTTTGAATTAGCATTTTTGTTCTGTTAGGGAGAATTCCCAGTAGTGGCATTATTGGATCATATGGTATTTCTATCTTTAATTTTTTGAGGGAACTTCAAAACATCTTCCACAGTGGCTACAACAATTTACATCCCCACCACAGTACAGGAATATTCCTTTTTCTCCACATCCTCACCAATACTTTTACTTCTTTTGTTTTTGATTTTAGCCATTCTGACAGGTGTGAGGCAGTATCTCATTGTGGTTTTGATTTACATTTCCCTGATGATCAGTCATGTTGAACATCTTTTCATGAGTCTATTGGCCATCTCTATGTCTTCTTTGGAAAAATGTCTCTTGAGATCTTCTGCCCACTTTTAATCATATTGTTTGTGTTTGGGGGGAGTTGGGTGTCGAGTTGTGTAAGTTCTTTATATTTTCAATATTAATACCTTATTGGATATATCATTGGCAAATATTCTCTCCCATTCGGTAGGTGGCCTCTTTGTTTTGTCAGTGGTTTCCTTCACTATGCAAAAGCTTTTTATTTTGATGTAGTCCTAATACTTTATTTGTCCTTGTGTTTCTCTTGCCTTAGGAGACATGCCTAGAAAAATGTTACTAATGTCTGATGTCAAAGAGGTTACCGCCTGTGTTCTCTTCTAGGATTTTTATGGTTTCAGGTCTCACATTGAGGTCTCTAATCCATTTTAAGTTTACTTTTGTGTATGGTGTAAGAAAGTAGTCCAGTTTCATTCTTTTGCATGTAGCTGTCCAGTTTTCCTAACGCTGTTTGTTGCTTTTCCCCATTGTCTATTCTTGCCTCCTTTGTTATAGATTAATTGACCATATAAGTGTGGGTTTATTTCTGAGCTCTCTATTCTGTTACATTGATCAGTGTGTCTGTTTTTGTGCCAGTACCATACTGTTTTGATGACTACAGCTTTGTAGTATCTTGAAACCTGGGATTATGATACCTCCAGATTTGTTCTTCTTTCTCAAGATTGCTTTGGCTATTTGGAGTCTTTTGTGGTTTCATACAAATTTTAGTATTATTTGTTCTAGTCCTGTGGAAAATGCTGTTGGTGTTTTAACAGGGATTGCACTGAATCTGTAGATTGCTTTGGGTAGTATGGAAATTTTAATAATATGAATTCTTCCAATCCATGAGCATGGAATATCTTTCCATTTGTTTGTATTGTCTTCAATTTCTTTCATCAGTATTTTATAGTTTTCAGAGTACAGGTCTTCCATCTCCTTGGTCAAGTTTCTTCCTAGGAATTTTATTCTTTTTGGTACAATTGTAAGTAGAATTGTTTCCTTAATTTCCTTTTCTGCTACTTGCTATAAATGCATAGGAACACTACCAATTTCTGTGTATTAATTTTGTATACTACAATTTTACTGAATTCATTTATTACTTCTAATAGTTTTTTAGTGGAGTCTTCAGGGTTTTGTATGTATAATATCATGTTATCTGGAAACGGTGACAATTTAACATCTTTTTTTCCAGTGTGGATGCCTCTTATTTCTTTCTCTTGTCTGGTTGTGGTGGCTAGGACTTCTACTACTATGTAGTATAAAAATGGTGGGAGTGTGTTATTCCTGACCTTAGAGGGAAAACTCAGTTTTTTACCATTGAGTGTGATGTTACCTGTGGGTTTTTCATATATGGTCTTCATTATGTTGAGGCATATTCTCTCTAAACCCACTTGGTTGAGAGTTTTTATCATAAACAATTGTTGAATTTTGTCAAATGCTTTTTCTGCATCTATTGAGATGATCATACAATTTTTATCCTTTGTCTTGTTGATATGGTGTATCACGTTGATTCATCATTTGTGAATAATGAACCATCCTCACATCCCTGGAATAAGTCCAATTGATCATGGTAAATGATCCTTTTAATGTATTGCTGAATGCAGTTTGCTAAGATTTAGTCGAGGATTTTGCATCTATCTTTATCAGGGATGTTGGCCTATAGTTTTCCTTTCTGTGGTGTTTATCTGATTTCAGGATAAAGGTAATGCTGACCTTGTACAATGTATTTGGAAGCTTTCTTTCCACTTCTATTGTTTGGAATAGTTTGAGGAGAATAGGTATTAACTCTTATTTAAATGTCTGATAGAGGGGTGCCTGGGTGGCTCAATCAGTTAAGTGTCTGCCTTCGGCTCAGGTCATGATCCTGGAGTCCCAGGATCGAGCTCCATGTCTGGCTCCCTGCTAGCAGGGAGTCTGCTTCTCCCTCTTCCTCTACCCTTCGCCCTGCTCGTTCTTTCTCTCAAGTAAATAAATAAAATATTTTAAATAATAAATAAATAAATGTCTGTCTGTCTTTCTGTCTGTCTGATAGAGTTGACCTGTGAAGCCATCTGTTTGTTGGGAGTTTTTTGGTGACTGATTCAGTTCTGTTACTACTAATTGGTCTGTCCAGATTTTCTATTTCTTCCTGATTTCAGTTTTGGAAGATCATATATTTTTATTTTTATTTTTTTTAAAGATTTTATTTATTTATTTGAGAGAGAGAGAGAGAGAGAGAAAGAAACAGCATGAGAGGGGAGAGGGTCAGAGGGAGAAGCAGACTCCCTGCTGAGCAGGGAGCCCAATGCGGGACTCAGTCCCGGGACTCCGGGATCATGACCTGAGCTGAAGGCAGTCGCTTAACCAACTGAGACACCGAGGCACCCTGGAAGATCATATATTTTTAGAAATTTATCTACTTCATCTAGGATGTCCAGTTTGTTGGCATGTAATTTTTTGACGTATCCTCTTACAATCCTTTGTATTTCATGGTGTTGGTTATTCCTTCTCTTTCCTTCCTGATTTTATTTATTTGGGTCCTTTCTTTTTTTTCTTGATGAGTCTAGCTAAGGGTTTATCAATTTTGTTTGTCTTTTCAAAGAACCAGCTCTTGGTTTCATTGATTAGTTTCTATTTTTTAGTCTCTAAGTCCTTTATTTCTGCTCTGATCTTTATTATTTTCTTCCTTCTACTTATCTCAGGCTTCCTTTGTTCTTCTTTTTCTAGTTCTTTTAGGTGTAAACATAGATTGTTTATTTGAGCATTTTCTTGTTTCTTGTGGTAAGTCTGTATTGCTTTATATTTCCCCCTTAGAATTGCTTTTGCTGTGTCCCAGAGATTTTGGACTGTTGTGTTTTCATTTTCATTTGTCTCCATGTATTTTTTTGACTTCTTCATTGACCCATTGGTTGTTTAGTATTATGTTGTTTAGACCCTGTGTGCGTATTTTTTCTTATTGCTTTCTTTTATTTCTAGTTTTATACTGTTGTGGTCAGAAAAGACACATCATATGATTTCAATCTTCTTGAATGTATCGAGACTTGTTTTGTGGCCTAACATGATCTATTCTGGAGAATATTCCACGTGCACTTGAAAAGAATGTGTAGTCTATTGTTTTTGGGTGAAATGTTTTGTATATATCTGTTATGTCCATCTGGTCTAATGTGTTGTTCAAAGACACTGTTTCCTTACTGATATTGTGCTCTTTGACTTCAACATTTAATATTGTAATGCTTCAGGGCTGAGTCACAAGCCTTCTTTCCTTCTTTACTTACATCCTTTCCAGAATCAATCTTATTAAATTCCATTACTTTAAATATCATAATATTCTAATGATTTCCAAATTAAATTCCCACATAGGACAACTGTATTAAATTTTAGACTTGTGTCTAATAGCCTACTCAACATCCCTGTTTCTGTATCTAGTAGGGATCTCAAGTTTAAATGATCAACATAACAAAATTAAGCTCTAACCAAGGTATTATTGATGTGTAAAATTATCTGATTTTTAAAATACACATTATGGTTACTTAATATACATATATAGTGTGAAAAGATTCCCCTCATCTGGGGAATCTTTTCCCCAGTTGATTAACACATCCATCACCTGACTTTTTTTGTAAGAACATTTAAGTTCCATTCTTTTAGCAAGTTTCAGTTATACAATAGTATTATCAACTATCGTCACCATGTTTTACATTAGATCTTCAAACATTTTTCAACAATGGCTAGAAAGTGTGTACCCTTTTACCAATTTCTCCCTATTTCCCCCACTCTCACAAAACTTTTAATTACTCATTCCCTAAAATCTGTTTCTCCTGGAGGCTTCCCATCTCAGTATATGATATTATTCACCCAATCAACCCAAAAAACTAGGAGTTTTTCTCACTTTTCATATCCAATCTGTAAGCGATGTTAGTTTTATCTCCAGTGCCATCTTTAGACCTAGGCAAATGAGGCAACACCTTTCCCTAGGCTTTTGTCTTAGGAGACCCCACTAAAAGTATTTACCTCAGAAATTTTCTAAATCTCCCCAAATTGCCTGGAATAAGCCTGGGCGGGCAGTGCCATGCTGACAAGGGTACCCCAAAGCCAGATTGAGATGTATATAGTCCCCAAACCCATTTCTCTCCTTTGGGGTGCTCTCCACTCATTTAACCACCCAACACGTGTAGGCTCCAGCTGTTGCCCCCAGAAGCTTTGAAACTTGCACCTACGGAGTTATATCCCAGAGCCCTTATACCACCTCATACCTGTTAGAGCCCTTATTCCAGTAGGCCCCTCTGATTCCAATCTGCTGGGTGTATTTCTCCCACTGGCCTTGAGATTAGACGACCAGAATCAAGCTGACACACTGATTTGGAGCTATTCCCACTCATGTTGGACACAGGACAACATCAGACTTACGCATGGACTCTTACCATCTGTGTTCTGACCAAGATATCACCTCTGGTCTATACCACCTGGAAAAGCCAAGGGTGGCAGCTGGCATCCTTTATGCCATGTGTCTTCAGAACTGGAACCAGTGTGATCACCCTCCAAGCCTGCAGGCTCTGTGGTACATGTCAGATACGAGTCCTCCAGAGGTGGCTGTCTTATTATTTTCTAGGGCCTTAGGACTGTTGTCCTGTAATGCCAATAACTGATGTCCTCTCCTGCCTCTGATTAGTGTCCATCAATAGGAGAATGGATAATGGTGTGAATATACTACAAACAACTGATACATGCAATAGCATGGGAGCATCTCAAAACATCATGGTCAGTGAAAGAAGCCAAAAGCTTCTTTTAGATTCCTTTTAGATGAAGGTCAAGAGCAGACAAATGGATATGTTAGGATTTTTTTTTTTTGGATATGTTAGGATTTTTGATGAGGAAGGGGCATAGAGAGTGATGATGAAAATGTTCTATATAATTTTTCAAATTGAGGTGGTGGTTATATGAATGCACACATAAGAAAAATTCACTGAGCTACATCATTAAGATTTGTACATTTTCTTGCATGTATAATTCATTAACAATTAGACTAAATAAAAAAGGAAAATGTGTATTGAATGAAAGAATAAGAAAATTATTTAATACACACAAGAAAATGTTCAACAAAGTCTGCAATACATTTTTCCTTTAGAATTGCACTTATCTCAGTTGATTTCAAACACTTAATAATGCTGTATATTTTAAAACATAGTTATATATGCTAATAAAACAACATCAATTTCTATTCAGAATATAGAGCCAAAAGTTTAAACCTTTCTTAACTGAAGAAAGACGAAAGCCATAATGTCCACTTTACAAACAACAGAAAGTGCCCTAATGTCCACCTATTGCAAACAAACTGTATCATACTGTGAACAGCAGTTACGAACCTATAATAACAGCAAGATGACCTTCCCTTCTGGCTCCATGAGATAAACAGCTTAACATCCTAAATAAGTGACACAAATGCTTATCTTGGATAGCAGCAAAAATGGAACATATTTATAAACCATGCTTTGTATGTTTCATAGTCTTCTATTTATGGTTTTCAAATTCTGTTATTCTCCTTCTCACCGTATATTTCATATTTAGCCACTACTTCTCAATTTCCAGGGTTGGACCATAATTTAAGACTTGGCACACTTCTCATGGAGAGTGAAGAGCATAATAAACATGACGCCACTTACCCCAAGTTATCATTTGATTCTACTTTCAGTGATGGCATCTGCAGATGGAGGGGCCTTTGACTGACCCAACTAAGCATGTATTATGACCCATGACATTAAACCCCTTCCCCATTTTATTCCCTATCTTCTTCCCATGCACCTTTCTTCAAGCGCTCATAATACTGTTGCCCCAAATTTTTTCTCTATCATTTTTCTTAGGATTCCCTCAACCATTCTCTACAACTCAAGGTAATGACTTCCCATTGCATTTTCTGCTGCAGACTTTTCACTCAGCCTTCCTGGATCTGTCTAGTGGTCTGTCCTTCACATGTACCTACAGCCTCGATAGGTAGTATATATAGGATCACCTAATGTTTTGGATATTGCTGTTTGCTTCTGCAAACACACTGACGCCTTTAACTGTTTCACTCACACTTGTTCACTCTCTAGCTTCTGATTGGATTTTGCAGGTGACTCTTATTGACCAGATATTGGTAAGTGGGAGGGGAGAGAGAGAGAGAGAAACAGGAGTATTTATTTTGAGGGGATTGTAGTATCAGCATTCCGCAAAGGCCATCATTACTCCCACAACTATAAATTTTGCTGAGTTCCGCTAAAAACCACCTCCTCCCACCTCTTCAAGCCAAATGAGGGTAGACACTTCCTGCCATTTCTAGTCCCAGAATTCTTCACCACTCCGTGTGGGTTCCTGGAACCTACCCAGAACCTCTCAAACCATCTCTTTGCAAAATTCCCTTTGCTTTATTCTTAGGGTGTGGTGTCTCCCAAGACCCTGACTGATATACCCATTTAATGTAAAACAAAACAAAACAAAAGCCTTGAATACTGTGACCATCTCAGAGGACATGATCATTCTCTCCTCTTTAGGATAATTTGTCTCTGTTGCGTTTCTACAGGCTGTGTGTACAGAGCTCAGTAGCAGCCCCAGGGAACTCAGCCTATGCCCAGCATTTTATTACACTGGGATCTACCTGGCCTGCTGCTTGGGGTTCCAGATTCACTGCAGACTTCAATCAGAGAACCATGGAATCCAAACCAGGAGGGACTTCCACTATCATCAAATATAATGCTGATTTTCAGCTGTATTCACTGGAGCCAGGTAGGGCCCTAGGCTGTGGAATGGATGGAAGAGGGGAGCAGGGAAGACCAGCAGCCCTGGCAAACCGCCCCCACCCCCCGGCCCCGCATGAGCATCTCCACTTTCATCTGTTCTGTTGTTTGAGCTTTTACAAACAGCTGGGTTTGAACTGTATTATTTAAGGTCAACCTCCGGAAACAGATGTTACTGAAATAGTAAGCAATAGCCGGCATTTATCAAATGCTTACTACATGTTGGGACAACTGCTTTAAATTTGTTCTGTCATTTAATTATGACCCCCCCACCCCCTCAAAAATAATAAAAGCTCACCCCAGACTCGGACTTTACCACATTTGAGCATATAATTCTACACTGCAATGTTTGGCCCTTTCAGCAGACAGCTGTCAAGAGGATGGGAAAACGAGAAGACCACATACCAAGGCATCTTTAAAGCTTATTCACTGGAAATGTTTTATTTCTCTGATTAAATCCATCCCCTGAAAAGAAATACCTGAGTTAATTTTCCTCATGGTGAACTGACTTGTGATGAAGGATTGCTTCAATACCACTTACTGAAGATTCACTGAATATCCACTATGCATAAGCTACTGGTCTCTCAGGGATGGGCAAATGATCAAGGCAAAGCCTGTGCCTGCAAAGAGCTCTCACACACAAACATCAGAAGAGTGACCCTGCAAACATAGGTCCCCCGGCTGTAGCTCATGAAGGACCCTTGGAAACCATCTGATCCATCTGCTCATTTTATACGCTAAACCCAGCTATAAATGGCACATCATTGGACTCATAGACTCTTCATCTTACTATTTACAGTGTAAATGGCTAGAGGTTGTCTTCCCTTGTGTTGGGGGAGGGGTGTGTCTTGCCCAAGGCATGCAATTTGTCAGGGGTTTGAATTTTTACAGTCCTGTCCCACTCCAGTTTCATGGTTTTCAGACCCCTGGTCCTATTCAAGTTTTCCCTCCTGCAACCATTCTCTGAGATGGCCAAGACGCAGAATCCAGTCCCCACACCTGTGACGTCTCAGAAGCCTCCCCAGTGCAAGGCTGTCTGCAGTTTTGAGGGGAGGGTGATACACAGCAGCATACTGAATCAGGCAAAATTGAATACTAAATGTCCTGGTTCATAAAGTCACAGCACATTCTCTACATGAGAAATTATGTGGGAGAAATAGTATCATCCACCGGGTCTTTAGAAACAATAGGATTTTACAGTTAGAGACTGGGGAAAGGAGTGTTCAGGGAGCAAACATCGGAAGCTAAGCTAAGATTGCGGATGGAGCATGAACATAGATCCTTTGTGAAAAAGCCTTTCCAGACAGTCCACCCTATTCTTATATTCACACTGTTCATATGGCATAGCAGTGGCCTGAACTGGCTTAGGGATTATGGTTTGGCTAAATGGAAGTTTCATAAGTAAGTATCGTGGATAAAACTTAAAAATGTTGTTTTGGGTGAAATAATGGAGAATTAGCCAAATTTAATTTTATTGAATTTGCTAGCCCCATGAAAGCCTGGGAAGGTTTCTGAGCAGGAATAGGATATTACGAAGCCTAGGCTGTTGGAAGGTTAGCCCGGGCACGTGTGTGGTGGATTCCAGTGGGAGACGTGAAGGGAGGGAAGCTGGTTATGGTGAGCAGTGGGATGTGCTCCTCGGGTAGGGGGAGCCCTGGAGGGAATGTTGTTCAGAGACAGCCTACATTTATCATGCTTGCCATGGATTGGCTCACCTGCAGAGAGCTGCCTTGGCCACGGTCAGGCCCAGTGTAGAAGAGCTCACACCCAAAGACTGCTCCGTACAGGACTGTAAAGAACTGGACACCTTGTCTCAGCTGGGACACCTATGACCGTCACTCGTGCTCACTTGCGAGCTTCCCATGGGGTGGGCGGGGGACCTAGGCTGTTCTTCAATCGGACTACGGCCTGACTCCTGTCTCTTTCCACTCCTTCTTTCCTCTCCTCCCTTTCATGGGTATTGATCCCAAGGGCACTTCTTAATAACTATCCTGCATCCTAAGCTCCATTCAGCCTGCTTTCCAGGTAACCCGAACTGTGACTTAGTCAGAACACGGTAAGAGTAGTCTGGGCGATAGGCAACAAGGACCTAGATCAGAGTCATGCCATTCGGGAGAGAAAGGTCAGACTTAAAGAAGGAGTCCTGGAATGGTTTTGCTGCCTTGTAGACATCACTGAGGATTCTGGAATTAGGATTCGCCAGGACCGGGTCACGTGTGTGCGAAAATGATGCTGTCCAGTCTATTTAGAGTGTGTGTTAAGACATGGATGAGTGAATAAATTAATTAACAAATAACCAATGAACAGGAGAAACAGATGTGGTGGGTCCATGTGTAGGTCCATGGACAGAGAGGGCCTAGGAATGCAGATTCTGCTGTTTGTAGGGCTGTGGTAATAAGCCTTTGTCACCATATTGGATTCTGCTGTGCTTACAGATACACAGACTGGACGGGATGATTCACTGAAATACTGACAAATCCTCTGCATGCTAATCAGAGATTTGAGATCCTCTGAATGGGTGCGTCTTACCACAGTCGGTGCCAGCTGGGAAAACTGAAATGGCCCTTTGTTTCCCGATGAAGGCACCGGCACGAACAGGGCAGGCTGAAGCTTCACCTAACTATACCTGAATACTTGTAACTGGGGAGCAGCCAGGAACCCTTTTATAATCAATACTTTCATGACCTAGTAAGAATAAGACAAGATGATAAACGGAATTCACATTGTACTTTGTCTCTTTCTGCTAAAGATGGAGAAAAAATAAAACCTGGAGAGTTTTAAATATTGTTAATTGGGTACGGGCTCACTGGCTTTTAATCCTATTAAGACAGTTCAGGGAATGGCCTAATTTCTACACTGATTGAAGAGCTTTCTGTCTTGAGCATGCCTGTCGCTCAGACATAATAGTCCTCAGACACTAAGATGTACTTAATCCCCAAAGAAAACTCATCTTTGCTCAACATGCTGTCATCCTCAAGGGCACTGTATGAATTCCACAAATGTTTATTGAGCACTGAACACGGATCAAATGTCATGCTAAGCAGGAGCACTTGTGGTGATGTGAAAATCAGATCAAGCAAGGAGAAAGAGAGGAGGGGGGACGCGGGGGAGGGCGGGCAGGGGAGGGTCTGGAGGGGATTGCTGACAGTGTCACTGTCCCCGAGGAACCAGACAGCATCCACTGGATTTAGTATCTGTCACGTTACACACAGATTTGAAAAGCGGTTTCTGCAGAGTGGAGGCCAGAGTGTGGGGGCTTCGTATTAAAGGAGGAGGAGAACACAGAAGGTTCTGGTAGCTTTCCGGGAGCTGGACGTAAAGCAAAGGGAAAACAGAGGGGGCGCCTTAGGAACAGAAAACAGAGGAAGAAGGTTTTGGGTTTATTTTTCCTTTTTCAGATGTGAGAGAATTGATCTTCTCTGCTAAGAGAAAAGAACACTTGAGAGGAATACACGGAAAGGACAGGGGAGAAATGAGCTAACTGGAGCCAGGCCCCTGAGGTGGCCTGGGACAGCCTGAGGATAGGTGCTGGGGCCAGGTTTGGACAACAGCCCAGCAAAGATGGTAGCGAATCAGTATTGACCACTCTGCACCACACCTGCCTAGGGATTCCATGCTATTTAATCTCCTCTGCAAAACATTACTAAATGCGTAGAATTATTACCCCGTTTTCATAGCCGAGGGGAATGGGGCACAAAGAGGAGTAGTGCAGATGGTGGACCAGGTTTTAGGTGGGGAAAGAAGCAGGTGTTTACTCCATGCGGACCTCAGTTTGGCCCGATAAGCAGGAGGTGGGGAAATCTGCTGAGGAGGAGGAGGAAGCTGATCCATGAAGGCCTGGAGGTGGATTTTGAAGGTTGGGAGTAGTTGTGAAGGATTTGAGAGTGGGCTTTACCTAGAAATAACAACAGCTTTCCTGAGCACCTCTGAGGAAACAGCTGAGGTTCAAGACCATGGATTTTCACTAATTCTGATCAACCCAGCTACGCAGCACTGGCTCCTGGGAGCAGAGGAGGGGACCCTGGGCATTGACACCATGATCACAATCTTTCTCCGTACTTCTACGAAATTCCAGCATCTGGAGGAACATCAGCGTCCACATGATGGCCCATAGAATACCCCACCATCAAAGTTCCTTGACCCCCTCTATCCACTGACCTTCCTTGGCCCTCTAGTCCGTCCACTCACTCCACGGACAGTTCACAAACCGTGTTACGACTCTGACTCACACCAATACGTGCTCTGGGACCTCATTAAGATTTCCAGTAACTTAAATCTTCCATCCTCCCCCAGCGTATAAGATTCCTCCTATCCAGCCCTGATCCCAAGCTTAATCATTTCACACATTCACTGATCCCTTCCAAACTACTACCTCTCCATGTTCTTGGAGATGCTACTCCCTCTGTCTAGTATTTACTTTTCTACCTTTTTTGCCTGGCAAAGTGGTCCTGTACTTCAAAGTTGGCTCAACATCAACCCCTCATCTCTAAGCTTTTTTACTTATGTGTCTCCCATATGCTTCCTTCCATGGCTTTCTGCATGACTCCTCACATCATGCAAAGTGATTATTAGTTTTATTTTCTGGTCTCTCCGACACAGTTAAATCATGAGGCTCTTGAGAGCTGGGACTGTTTTTGTTTAATGTCTGTAGGCATGTAACCTTGTGTAGCAACTTATACAGAGTGATTTTTTAATAAACACTTGAAAGATAGAGTTGATTTCTTTTAATATTCATTTGAGACTGTATGAATGTACCTCTTCTCATTATTTCCTAAAGTTGAAAATAAAATTCTGGATGCAGATGCACATTCACTGTGTAAAGAATTAATGACAGCAGACCACCACACTAATTTTTAGTAAGCTACACAAACATTCAGGAGTCTTGATGCTGTACTTACCCCTTATTTATGATTTTTTTAGATGGTGATGTATCACATTCCATTCCTGAGAAATATCTCAATACTAACATGAGTGATGGTAGCACTGGATTGACATGAAAAAGTCACTACTCTTGTGCCAAGTTTTACAACCATAGAGAAATTAACTGAGACCCAACAGGACCTAGCTTCACTCTTTGCATTCCTTCTGTCTTGGTATTGCTCATGTCTATCCTCAATGGACAGAGAACATTGTTTTTGCTATTGATGGAACATTTGGCTATTTCAAAATGGAGATAAACAATTGGTCTTCAAAAATTAAACTTTCATCGATTTAAGAGTTATATAACATTTCAAGACAAAAGTAATAGAATAAGAGTAACAATCTAGTAGAAAAGTTTTAAGAAGTTTATAATTGTAACATTTAAATCTGGAAGCTTATGATCTATCACCGCCTTCCTCATAATAGCTGATCTACACACAGAACACACAGAGCGGTGGCCCTTTTGACCCAAGAACAATCCAATTCTAATGTCACTGAGCTGCCTGCAGATGTCACTCAGAGGTAAGTCTAGAGGCTCTACACCTGTTTTCCTCTTTTCTTTCTGGGTCACTGTTTCCTCAGATAAACAAAGAGGAAGAGAACTAGAATTCTATTGTCTGCTATGTGTCAGGCCTTATTCTAAGTACTTTATTTTATATTACCTCGTCCCACCCTCACACAGTACTGCAATGTAGGTATTCTTTAGTATTTACAGGGAAGGAAACTGGGGGCTAGCTATGTCAATTACAATCAGTGGGACCCACAGAAAGAAGCACAAACTTTGGATTCAAGCATTGACCTTAACCACTGGCCAAGATATTACCTTAAGCAAGCTATGTACCCTCTCCAATCCCCAGTTTTTTAATGTATAAATGATGATGATAATAAATACCTCCCTTGGAGCATGGTTGTGAAGGTTAAAGGTACTGTATAAAGCACGTAGCACAGTGCAAGGGACAGAGTACTAACAGATATGTATTATTAGACATCATTATCTGGAGTCAACATTCTAGTCAACAGCCAAGCTAGAAACCTCTCCATGTCCTTGTCTCTGAAACCCCTGTCTCTACCCCTGCACAACTCTGCTGACCTCCATACACCATGAAAGCAGAACACATTTCCAGTTAATGGCTGTGACAGGGAGGGCCGGTTGCTGTAGTGGAAAGCAGAGGGAATTTAGAGTGTGAAGACACAGGAGTGTCCTCATGGGCACTTACCAGCCTGGTTTTGAGCCTGTGATTGAAGTTCTACAAGTTTCCTCATCCGGTAAAAGGGAGATGATCCCCCTGTTAGAAAGATACACTGAGATGATTTATGTGAAAGATTTTGTAGGAATACCATTTCAGTGTCTTCCCCCCGATTACAATAACCACTGTCACTACTCTTATTATCTCGAGCTTGTCCTTCTAGGGCCATGCCAAGAGCTTTCTATACACTCTCTCATTTAAGCCTCACAAAACCCTTAATATAATGACCTTTATTATCCAGTATTTACAGATGAAGAAATTAAACTTAGGGAGTTTAAATCACTTTCTCAAAGTAACACAGCTAGTAAGTGGTAGAGTACCTTGTTACAGAAAGACACTCTGTGGAGTAGTTTGCTAACAGAGACAAGACATAAAGGCAGAAGTTAACAGTATCATATAACAGAATGTTCGAGACTCTCAATGAGGCATTTCGAAATTTTTTCAAGAATTCATACCTAAGCTACTTCCCTCTGAATTAATTGGAGCTGTGGGTACTGATGAGCTTTCCATCATTACTCAGCCTGGAGCAATGACAGGTCCACTGCCAAGGCAGTAGGAGGGAAGCTCACATGCCTGTCCAGAGCAATGAGGGCTTAGACCTGGGCATGGAGAGAGGTGATGCCAGGCACCAGAAGGAGCCCCTGCTTTGCTCTACTCACAGGTGAACCAGAAACCAACTTTGGCCAATAAGTATTCTATACCCCATTTTCATTACCTATAAAATAGGAACGACTGTACATTAATGACTTAATTAACCTGATAATATAAACAGTGACTCATAAGCCAGAATATTTCAAAGAAAATAACTAGAAGGCTAGGGCAGGTCTGTAATCCCTCACCAGGAAGATGGCATTCAAATAATCCTTTTTTTAAAAAGATGTATTTATGTATTTATGTATTTATTTATTTATTTGAGAGCGAGAGAGAGAGAAAGAGAGAGGGCACACAGTGGGGAGGGGCAGAGGGAGAGGGAGAGGGAGAGAATATCAAGCAGACTCTATGCTGAGTGCAGAGCCTGACACGGGGCTGGACCCTACAACCCTGAGCATGACCTGAGCCAAAACCAAGAACTGGATGCTCAACCAACTGAGCCACCAGGCGCCCTAAGAGAATGCATTCTCAAAGGAAATCCATTTTGCACCCTAAGTAGGCTGTGGGTATGGTGTGTATACCTTCTATCATCCCTTTCTGTGACCTTGTTTCCATTTCCTGATTCCTCACAGCTGTGTGAACCAGCCCGAATCCCAGTGTTACAATGAAACTTTACAACATAGAATTCAAAATGCACCTGAATATTTTAGTCTGACATTTGTTTTCCAATTTAGAAGTGGGAGGACTCTGAACGCCCTCAGTGCATGCGTCCATAGCATAGCTCAGGATGGAGATGACCATCTGGATGAGTGAGCAAATTCCTCTATTTATGCGGCATTCCATATCTTCAATATACTCATAGGATCTCAGACACATTTTCCTCTTAAAAGCCGTCCCTTCATTTTTCAGCTTTCTTCTATTAGCTTAAATTTATTTGAATTCAATTACATGGTTAGTTATATTCAATAACTGAAAAATAATTTAAAAATTGAGTGTGTGATATATAACCATTTATCATCAATAGTGATTCTGGAAAAGGGAATATTAGAATAGATGATGATCTATATTTTGGAAAGGTTTGGCTACAGTGGAGTGTGTTTCTCAGAAAGAAGACATCTAGTTAAGGTTAATCTATTTTGGCCCTAGAATCACACCTTACATGTGGTCATATAAATGATTTCCATGGGGTGGATGCTTTATTAGTCAGTATCTGACTGGGAAGAGAGAAATCACTTTAGCTCTTTCCAATAGAGTAAATTTAATGTAAGCAATTGGTTATATGTGTTAGAAATGATGAACAGCCAATGTGAGGTGTTGAGGCAACCTAGAGATTACGAACAGCAGAAATATAACAGAAACATGCCAGACTCTAGAAACCAGGCTATGTGGAAGGTGCCAGAAGATGGGAGTGGCTAGTTGAAAGCTGACAACACAGCTTTTTAGGATCTTGAGCCATGGTGAAGATGTAACTGCTGCCAGACACAAGAAGCAGAGAGGAAAAGGGAGAGAAAAAAAATACCTTAACTCATCCATTCCTCCTCCTCTCTCCTTCTATACCAATGACGAAAATTACTTAAAAGTTACTATGAAGCCAGAAGGAAGAGATCCTAGAAAGTGTATCTCCCTATTATGCAGGGCACAGGAAGGAAAGGGTAGGGAATGGATCAGAGAGAAAACAGACTGTTGAGCTCATAAATGCTATTTTAGTCATCTGTATTTGACCTAATAAGAGGCTATTAAGACATAAACTAGTGTAAAGCATTTAGAGGAACCTAGTCATGAACTTTTCCTATTGCCCTTTTCCACCCTACCAACTCCTTTTCATCACACTGATTCTTACTCTTTTGCTCCTTTCTTCAAGAAAGGCCATCCTTGTTGAATACAAGTCTCATAAATCTACCTGTTCTCCAATGTTATCCTGTCGTAACTTTATCCCACCTACTAATCAATGTATTCTCCTCTAACCAACACCCTACCTCTCTTTTTCAGCCAAGATTGTAAATATTTTTGCACTCAACATCAGAACACCTAAATATATAAGGCAAACATTAGTAGGACCAAAAAAAAAAAAAAGAAAGAAACAGCAATACAATAATAGTAGGGGACTTCAATGCTCCATTTTCAGCATTGGACTGATCATGCACATGGAAGATCAATAAGGAAACTAAGGACCAGAATAACAGTTTAGACAAAATGGACTTAAAAACATACACAGGACACTCCATCCAATACCATCAGAACACATTCTTCTCAAGTGCACCTGGAACATTCTCCAGGTTAGATCGATCGATAGATAGATCTTGGGCCACAAAGCAAGTCTCAACAAACCTAAGAAGACTGAAATCATATTAAGCAACTTTTCATAACCCCAAAGTTATGAAACTAGAAATCAGGAGGAAAACTGGAAAATTCACAAACATGTGGAAATTAAACAATATACTCCTGAACAACCAATGGATCAAAGTAGAAATCAAAAGAAGAAAATAAAAATTTATATCTTAAGATGAATAAAATGAAAATACAACATACCAAAACATATGGAGTGCAGCAAAAGCAGTTCCAAGAGGAAAATTTATAGTAATAGATATCTATATTAAGAAAAAAAGGTCTCAAATAAACAACTTAATTTTATACCTGAAAGAATTAGAAAAAGAAAACAAAGGCCACACCAGAAGGAAGAAAATAATAGACTAGAGAAGAAATCAGTGAAACAGAGAATAGTAAAAGACTAGAAAAGGGGAGGCGGAGCAAGATGGCGGAGGAGTAGGAGACCTAGATTTCGTCTGGTCTCAGGAATTCAGCTGAATAGGGATCAAACCATTCTGAACACCTACGAACTCAACAGGCGATCGAACAGGAGAGTAGCAACAACTCTCTGAACAGAGAAGCGACCACTTACTGGAAGGTAGGGTGTACGGAGAAGTGAATCCGAGGCGATATTCGGGAGGATAGACGGCGGGGGAGGGGCCTCCGCCGGCTGCTTCTGGCAAGTGATAGAGCTGCGGAGCACAAAATCGGACCTTTTAGAAGTTGGCTCGGCGGAGGGACGTCGCTGCAGTGGCTAAGCGGGGGGTGGAATCCTCCCGGGACAGTGTGCTCTCAGGACCCTTGGGGTCACAGAGAGACCGGGGGTGCCTGAGTGCGCCAGAGCTCCCAGGTATCAGAGCAGGGAAGCCAGCTGCAGATACGGAGCAGAGTCGCGGGCTCTCAGCTCGGGGTTGTCATAAACTGTGATCTGCGGCCCAGTCGGGGCACGGCTCCCCCAGCAGGGACCCAACAAGCAGCAGATCCGGGGAGACTCCCCTTCCTTCCCGGGGAGGAGCGGTGCGGGAACGCACTGCAGGGATCTGCTGGGTTTGGAGACTCCACGCGGGGTCGGGTGCCAGAGATAGCAACGCTCGATCACAGGCCGGGTGAGCACGGAGTGTGGCCGGAGACCAGGGACACGGAAGTGACTGCTTTTCTCTGGGGGCACACTGAGGAGCGGGGCCCCGAGTTCTCAGCTCCTCCGGGTGGAGATTGGGAGGCCACCATTTCTGCCCTAGTCCTCCAAAGCTGTACTGAGAGCTTGCAGGGAACAAAAGCTCCTGAGAGCAAACCGGAGCAGCTTCCTTAGCCTGGACTGACAAGGGCGGGGCAATTCCGCCTCCGGCAGACATTTGGAAACCACAGCAACAGGCCCCTCCCCCAGAAGATCAGCACAAACAGCCAGCAAGCCAAGACCAAGTTGATCGATCAAGGAGAATAGGAGAACTCCAGCGCTAGGGGAATACTGCACATAGATTCATGGCTTTTCATCAAAAGGAATGAGATCTTGCCATTTGCAACGACGTGGATGGAACTGGAGGGTGTTATGCTGAGTGAAATAAGTCAATCAGAGAAAGACATGTATCACATGACCTCACTGATATGAGGAATTCTTAATCTCAGGAAAGAAACTGAGTGTTACTGGAGTGGTTGGGGGTGGGAGGGATGGGGTGGCTGGGTGATAGACATTGGGGAGGGTATGTGCTACGGTGAGCGCTGTGAATTGTGCAAGACTGTTGAATCACAGATCTGTACTTCTGAAACAAATAACGCAACATATTTTAAGAAAAAAGAAAAAGAAGAAGATAACAGGAGAGGAAGAAAAGGGGAGTATGTCAGAGGGGGAGACGAACCATGAGAGATGATGGACTCTGAAAAACAAACTGAGGGTTCTGGAGGGGAGGGGGGTGGGGGGATGGGTTAGCCTGGTGATGGGTATTAAGGAGGGCACGTTCTGCATGGAGCACTGGGTGTTATGAACAAACAATGAATCATGGAACACTGCACCAAAAACTGATGATGTAATATATGGTGATTAACATAACAATAAAAAAATTAAAAAAAAAAGAAAAAAAAAGATTCATGGCTTTTTTTTTTTACCATGATTCATTATTTCATCAAAGTTAATTTTTGTTGACTGTTTTTTTTATTTTTCTTTTTCCCTTTTTCAACCAACATCTTATAAATCCCTTTAAAAAAAAAAACATTTTTTATTTTTCATTTTTAGAGTCATATTTTATCCCTTCATAGTAGTTACCCTTATTTTTGGTGTATATATATAAGTTGTTCTCTCTTTAAAATTTAGAGGTACAGTTTCTTCTAACAGATCAAAATATACCCTAAATCACTAGTGTATGGCTTTTTTCTAGTCTCCTGCCTGATCACATTCTCTCCCTTTTTCCTTTTTTTTTTTTCTTAAATCTTCTTTCTTTTTTCAAACAACTTATCTTACCAAGTCCTTTTATAAAATCTTTTATAATTTTCATCTTTACAGTCATCTTCCATCCCTTCATTGTATCAACCCTTATTTTGTACATATATGTCTTTCTTCCTTTAAAATTTTAGGAGGCACTTTTTTCTAACAGACCAAAATACGCCCAAAATCTAGTGTGTGGCACTGATCTATGCACTAGCCTGATCATATTTGATCATATTCTCCTTTTTTTGTATTGTTTTGTTTTTGTTTTTATCTTTTTTTTTCTTTTCTTTTTTTCTTTTTCTCTTTCTTTTTTCTTTCTTTCCCTTTCTTTTCCCCTGGTTTCAGGTCTTTTCTGATTTGTATACAGTATATTTGCTGGGGACGTTGTAAACCTGTTAGCATTTTGTTCTCTCATTCATCTATTCTCCTCTGGACAAAATGACAAGACGAAAGAAATCACCTCAGCAAAAAGAACAAGAGGTAGTACCGTCAGCCAGGGACCTACTCAATACGGACATTAGTACGATGTCGGATCTAGAGTTCAGAATCATGACTTTAAAGATACTAGCTGGGCTTGAAAAAAGCGTGGAAGTTATTAGAGAAACCCTTTCTGGAGAAATAAAAGAACTAAAATCTAACCAAATCGAAATCAAAAAGGCTATTGATGAGGTGCAATCAAAAATGGGGGCACTAAATGCTAGGATAAATGAGGCAGAAGAGAGAATCAGCGATATAGAAGACCAAATGATGGAAAATAAAGAGGCTGAGAAAAAGAGAGAGAAACAACTACAGGATCACGAGGACAGAATTCGAGAGATAAGTGATACGATAAGACGAAACAACATTAGAATAATTGGGATCCCAGAAGAAGAAGAGAGAGAGAGAGGGGCAGAAGGTATATTGGAGCAAATTATAGCAGAGAACTTCCCTAATGTGAGGAAGGAAACAGGCATTAAAATCCAGGAGGCACAGAGAACCCCTCTCAAAATCAGTAATAATAGGTCAACACCCCGACATCTAATAGTAAAACTTACGAGTCTCAGAGACAAAGAGAAAATCCTGAAAGCAGCTCGGGAGAAGAGATATGTAACCTACAATGGTAGAAACATTAGATTGGCAACAGACCTATCCACAGAGACCTGGCAGGCCAGAAAGGACTGGCAAGATATCTTCAGAGCACTAAACGAGAAAAATATGCAGCCAAGAATACTATATCCAGCTAGGCTATCATTGAAAATAGAAGGAGAGATAAAAAGCTTCCAGAACAAACAAAAACTAAAGGAATTTGCAAACACGAAACCAGCCCTCCAAGAAATATTGAGAGGGGTCCTCTAAGCAAAGAGAGAACCTAAAAGCAGCAAAGAGCAGAAACGAACACAGACAACAGACAGTTAACAGTCACCTTACAGGTAATACAATGGCACTAAATTCATACCTTTCAATAGTTACCCTGAATGTAAATGGGCTAAATGCCCCAATCAAAAGACACAGGCTATCAGATTGGATTAAAAAACAAGACCCATCCATATGCTGTCTGCAAGAGACTCATTTTAGACCCAAAGACACCCCCAGATTGAAAGTGAGGGGGTGGAAAATCATTTACCATGCTAATGGACACCAAAAGAAAGCTGGGGTGGCAATCCTTATATCAGACGAACTAGATTTTAAAACAAAGACTGTAATAAGAGATGAGGAAGGACACTATATCCTACTTAAAGGGTCTATCCAACAAGAAGATCTAACAATTGTAAATATCTATGCCCCGAATATGGGAGCAGCCAATTATGTAAGGCAATTAATAACAAAAGCAAAGAAACACATTGACAACAATACAATAATAGTGGGGGACTTTAACACCCCCCTGACTGAAATGGACAGATCATCTAAGCAAAAGATCAACAAGGAAACAAAGACTTTAAATGACACACTGGACCAAATGGACTTCACAGACATATTCAGAACATTCCATCCCAAAGCAAAGGAATACACATTCTTCTCTAGTGCCCATGGAACATTCTCCAGAATTGATCACATCCTAGGTCACAAATCAGGTCTCAATCGGTACCAAAAGATTGGGATTATTCCCTGCATATTTTCAGACCACAATGCTTTGAAACTAGAACTCAACCACAAGAGGAAAGTCGGAAAGAACTCAAATACATGGAGGCTAAAGAGCATCCTACTAAAGAATGAATGGGTCAACCAAGAAATTAAAGAAGAATTAAAAAAATTCATGGAAACCAATGAAAATGAAAACACAACTGTCCAAAATCTTTGGGATACAGCAAAGGCAGTCCTGAGAGGAAAGTATATAACAATACAAGCCTTTCTCAAGAAACAAGAAAGGTCTCAAATACACAACCTAACCCTACACCTAAAGGAGCTGGAGAAAGAACAGCAAATAAAGCCTAAACCCAGCAGGAGAAGAGAAATCATAAAGATCAGAGCAGAAATCAATGAACTAGAAACCAAAAGAACAGTAGAACTGATCAACGAAATTAGGAGCTGGTTCTTTGAAAGAATTAACAAGATTGATAAACCCCTGGCCAGACTGATCCAAAAGAAAAGAGAAATGACCCAAATCAACAAAATCATGAATGAAAGAGGAGAGATCACAACCAACACCAAAGAAATACAAACAATTATAAGAACATATTATGAGCAACTCTATGCCAGCAAATTAGATAACCTGAAAGAAATGGGTGCATTCCTAGAGATGTATCAACTACCAAAATTGAACCAGGAAGAAATAGAAAACCTGAACAGACCTTTAACCACTAAGGAAATTGAAACAGTCATCAAAAATCTCCCAAGAAACAAAAGCCCAGGGCCAGATGGCTTCCCAGGGGAATTCTATCAGACATTTAAAGAAGAATTAATACCTATTCTCCTGCAACTGTTCCAAAAAATAGAAATGGAAGGGAAACTTCCAAACTCATTTTAGGAGGCCACCATTACCTTGATCCCAAAACCAGACAAAGACCCCATCAAAAAAGAGAATTACAGACCAATATCCTTGATGAACATGGATGCAAAAATTCTCACCAAAATACTAGCCAATAGGATCCAACAGTACATTAAAAGGATTATTCACCACGACCAAGTGGGATTTATCCCTGGGCTGCAAGGCTGGTTCAACATCCGCAAATCAATCAACGTGATACAATACATTAACAAAAGAAAGAGCAAGAATCATATGATCCTCTCAATAGATGCAGAAAAAGCATTTGACAAAGTACAGCATCCTTTCTTGATCAAAACTCTTCAGAGTATAGGGATAGAGGGTACATACCTCAATATCATAATATCATAAAAGCCATCTACGAAAAACCTACAGCGAATATCATTCTCAATGGGGAAAGGCTGAGAGCTTTTCCCCTAAGGTCAGGAACGCGGCAGGGATGTCCACTCTCACCACTGCTATTCAACGTAGTATTAGAAGTCCTAGCCACAGCAATCAGACAACAAAAAGAAATCAAAGGCATCCAAATCGGCAAAGAGGAAGTCAAACTCTCACTCTTTGCAGATGATATGATACTGTACGTGGAAAACCCAAAAGACTCCACCCCAAAACTGCTAGAACTCATACAGGAATTCAGTAAAGTAGCAGGATATAAAATCAATGCACAGAAATCAGTGGCATTCCTATACACCAACAACAAGACAGAAGAGAGACAAATCAAGGAGTCTATCCCATTTACAATTGCACCCAAAACCATTAGATACCTAGGAATAAATCTAACCAAAGAGGCAAAGGATCTGTACTCAGAAAACTATAAAATACTCATGAAAGAAATTGAAGAAGACACAAAGAAATGGAAAAACGTTCCATGCTCATGGATTGGGAGAATCAACATTGTGAAGATGTCAATGCTACCTAGAGCAATCTACACATTCAAGCCAATCCCCATCCAAATACCATCCACTTTTGTCAAAGAAATGGAACAAATAATCCTAAAATTTGTATGGAACCAGAAGAGACCCAGAATAGCCAGAGGAATACTGAAAAAGAAAAGCAAACCTGGCGGCATCACAATTCCGGACTTCCAGCTCTATTACAAAGCTGTCATCATCAAGACAGTATGGTACTGGCACAAAAACAGACACATCGATCAATGGAACAGAATCGGGAGGTCAGAAATGGACCCTCAACTCTATGGTCAACTTATCTTTGACAAAGCAGGAAAGAATGTCCAATGGCAAAAAGACAGTCTCTTCAACAAATGGTGTTGGGAAAATTGGACAGCCACATGCAGAAGAATGAAACTGGACCATTTCCTTACACCACACACAAAAATAGACTCCAAATGGTTGAAAGACCTAAACGTGAGATAGGAGTCCATCAAAATCCTAAAGGAGAACACAGGTAGCAACCTTTTCGACCTTAGCCACAGCAACTTCTTCCAAGAAACATCGCCAAAGGCACGGGAAGCCAGGGCAAAAATGAACTATTGGGATTTCATCAAGATAAAAAGCTTTTGCACAGCAAAAGAAACAATCCACAAAACCAAAAGACAACCGACAGAATGGGAGAAAATATTTGCAAATGACATATCAGATAAAGGGCTAGTATCCAAAATCTATAAAGAACTTATCAAACTCAACACCCAAAGAACAAATAATCCAATCAAGAAATGGGCAGAAGACATGAACAGACATTTCTCCAAAGAAGACATCCAAATGGCCAACAGGCACATGAAAAAGTGCTCAACATCGCTCGGCATCAGGGAAATCCAAATCAAAACCTCAATGAGATACCACCTCACACCCGTCAGAATGGCTAAAATTAACAAGTCAGGGAACGACAGATGTTGGCGGGGATGTGGAGAAAGGGGAACCCTCCTACACTGTTGGTGGGAATGCAAGCTGGTGCAACCCCTCTGGAAAACAGTATGGAGGTTCCTCAAACAGTTGAAATTAGAGCTACCGTTCGATCCAGCAATTGCACTACTGGGTATTTACCACAAAGATACAAATGTAGGGACCCGAAGGGGTACGTGTACCCCAATGTTTATAGCAGCAATGTGCACCATAGCCAAACTGTGGAAAGAGCCAAGATGCCCATCGACAGATGAATGGATAAAGAAGAGGTGGTATATATACACAATGGAATATTATGCAGCCATCAAAAGGAATGAGATCTTGCCATTTGCAACGACGTGGATGGAACTGGAGGATGTTATGCTGAGTGAAATAAGTCAATCAGAGAAAGACATGTATCACATGACCTCACTGATATGAGGAATTCTTAATCTCAGGAAAGAAACTGAGTGTTACTGGAGTGGTTGAGGGTGGGAGGGATGGGGTGGCTGGGTGATAGACATTGGGGAGGGTATGTGCTACGGTGAGCGCTGTGAATTGTGCAAGACTGTTGAATCACAGTTCTGTACTTCTGAAACAAATAACGCAACATATTTTAAGAAAAAAGAAAAAGAAGAAGATAACAGGAGAGGAAGAAAAGGGGAGTATGTCAGAGGGGGAGACGAACCATGAGAGATGATGGACTCTGAAAAACAAACTGAGGGTTCTAGAGGGGAGGGGGGTGGGGGGATGGGTTAGCCTGGTGATGGGTATTGAGGAGGGCACGTTCTGCATGGAGCACTGGGTGTTATGAACAAACAATGAATCATGGAACACTGCACCAAAAACTAATGATGTAATATATGGTGATTAACATAACAATAAAAAAAAGATTAAAAAAAAAAGACTAGAAAAGATAAATGAAACTAAGAGTTTCATTTTTGTGTGTGGTTTTTTTTTAAGATAAATGAAATTGAAAAAACCTTAACTAGATAAAGAAAATAGAAAAAAAGACAGATGGGGTGCCTGGCTGGCTCAGTCAGTGGAGCGTGGGACTCTTGATCTCAAGGTTGTGAGTTCAAGCCCCCCGTTTGGTGTAGAGATTACTTAAAAATAAAATCTTAAAAGAGAAGGGGAAAAAAAGATAGAGGACTCATATAAATAAATTATAAATGAAAGAGGAGACATTATAATTAATACCCCAAAATACAAAGGATCATAAAAGGCTACTATGAACAATTATATGCCAACAATTGGACAACCTAGAAGAAATGAGTAAATTCCTGAAAATATACAATGTAATAAATCTGAATCATGAATAAATAGAAATTCTGAACAGGTCACTAATGAGTAAGGAGATTGAATCAATAATCAAAACCTCCCAAAAAAGAAAAGCCCAGGATTAGATGATTTCACTGGTGAATTCTACCAAACATTTAAGGAAGAATTAATTCTAATTTTTCTCAAATTCTTCCAAAAAAATTGAAGAGGAATACTCTCAGACTTTTATGAAGCCAGATTATCCTAATACCAAAACCAGATAAGGACACTACCAAAAAAAAAAAAAAAATCAGGTCAATATCTCTGATGAATATGGATCCAAAAATTCTCAAAAATACTAACAAACTGGTACCTCCCAGAAAGGAGCTTACATACTTGTCTGAAGCCCCAATTTTTCGAACTCTCACCGAGGAGACACCTCCAGATCTGGTCTGATTGTGGTTCCATAGGACTGTATATATTTGCATATTTTAAACATTGCTGCCTGGGCATCTGACTTCCAATCAGCCTGAGATTGTGCTGACTGAGATCACTGCCTTTGAAGCATGGGCAGGTCTTGGTACACCGTCAGCAATGGGGCCTTTGAAGAATAAATCAGATGACCTAGATAATCACAGTTTCTTCAACAAATGGTGTTGGGAAAATACAACAGCCACATGCAAAAGAATAAAATTAGACGACTTACACCATGCATGAAAATTAACTCATAATGGATTGAAGACTTGAATGTAGTGTATACAAATACTGAATTATTATGTTGTACACCTGAAACTAATATAATGTTATCTGCCAATTTTACCTCTGTAAAATAAATAATTAAATACTCAGGAATAAATTTAACCAAAGAGGTGAAAGATCTGCATAATGAAAACTATAAAACTTTGATGAAAAAATTGAAGTCACAAATAAATGGAAAGCTATTCTCTGCTCATGGAAGAATTAATATTGTTAAAATGTCTATACTACCCAAAGCAATCTACATACAGGTAAATGTATCCCTATCAAAATTTCAATTACATTTTTCACAGACAGAGCAAAAACGATCCTCAAATTCATATGGAACCACAAAAGACCTCAAAGAGCCAAAGCAATCCCAAGAAAGAACAACAACACTGGGAGAACCACATTTTCTGATCACTTGCTATATTACAAAACAGCACGGTACTGGCATAACAGACACTTCATCAATGGGAATGGAATAGAGAGCCCAGAAAGAAGCCCATGTGTGTGCATTTAGCGGAGGAAAGGGTGGTTTCTTTAGTAAGTGGGGTGGGAAAACTGGATATCCACCTGCAAGAGAATAAAATTGGGCCCCTATCTTACACCACTCACTAAAATTAACTCAACATGGATTAAAGATTTAAATGTAAGACGTGAAACTGTGAAACTCCTAGAGAAAGCAGATGGAAGAAGTTCCTTGACATAGGTTTTAGCAGTGACATTTTGGACATGACTCCAAAAGCACAAGCAAGAAACCTAAAAAGCTTCTGCACAGCAAAGAAACAATAAAGTGAAAGGAAATCTATGGAACACAAGAAAATATCTACAAACCCTATGTCCAACAAGGGGTTCACAACTGAAATATATTAGGAACTCCTTAACTCAATAGCAAAAAAAAAAAGTATTTTGATGAAAAATGAACAAAAGACTTGAATAGAGTTTTTTTTCTCCCAAGTAAGACTTATAGATGGCCAACAGACACATGAAAAGATGCTCAACATCATTGATCATCAGGGAAATGCAAATAAAAACCACAGTGAGATACCACCTCACACATGCCAGGATGCATATTATTAAAAAGACAAGCGCTAAGAAGAATTGGTGAGTATACAGACAAAAGAAAACCCTTGTGCCCTGTTGGTGGGAATGTAAATTGCTACATTCATTATGGAAAATCGTATGGAGTTTCTTCAAAAAACTAAAAATAGAACTATCATATGACTCAGCAGTTCCATTCTGTGAATATGTCTAAAGGAAATAAAATCACTATTTCAGAGTTAACTTCTCCCCACCATGTTCACTGCAGCTTTCTTCATAATAGTCAAGACATGGAAACAACCTGCGTCCACTGAAGAATAAATAAATGAAGATGAGATATACCGCATTTTCTTCATTTATTTTGTTGTTATACACACGCGAACGCGCACACACACGCACAAAGGAAAGAAGGAAAGAGAGAAAGAAGGAAATCTTGCCATTTGTGACAACTTGCACGGACCCTGAGTGAAATAAGTCAGATAGAGAAAGACAAATACTGTACGATCTCATTTTTATATAGAATCTAAAAAAAGCCAAATACAGGGAAGCCTGAGTGGCTCAGTTGGTTAAGCGTCTGCCTTCGGCTCAGGTCATGATCCCAGGGTCCTGGGATTGAGTCCCACATCCGGCTCCCTGCTCGGCGGGGAGTCTGCTTCTCCCTCTCCCACTCCCCCTGCTCGTGCTCGCTCGCTCTCTGTCTGACAAATAAGTACATGGAACTTTAAAAAAATAATAAAATTTAAAGAATTTTAAAAGCCAAATACACAGAAACAGAGCATAGAGTTGTGGTTGCCAGGGAGGGAGGGGTGGGGGAAATGGGGCTATGTTGATCAGACAGTACAAACTTTGGGTTATTAGATGAAAACGTCCTGGGATTGGAGTTACAAGCCTGGTGACTATAGTTAGCAATACTGTATTGTACACTTGGAAGCTGCTACAAGAGTAGAGCTTAAACGTTCTCAAGCTAACAATAACAACAAGTGGGGAAAGGATGTGCTAACAACCCTACTTTGGTAAACACTTTGCAACATGTATGTGTATCCAATCATCACATTGTACAACTTAAACTTACACGATGTTATATACCAGTTATATCTTAATAAGCCTGGAGAAAAATAATAACTTTACTGCTGAATTGTATTCTATTGAACATTCCCTTCTTCACATTCCTTCCTTGTCTCTGTGAGACCAGTTCCTCTAAGTTTTTCTTTCTTCTTAAGTAGAGAAAGAATACATTTATTATTCTGATGGGAAGGTACAAGAAGAGGCGAGCAAGGCCAAACACAGGAAATAATGCACAATCTTTCTCATAAAGAAAGGAGCTGGAAGGCAGGTCAAAGCATCTCCAGTAACCTCCTGGGGCAAAGCTGTCTTGTTCAAACCCAATGGATGCTATAGCAGTATGAGAGTCCTGGGGAAATGCCACATTTTTCTTGAAAAGCAGAGGGAGTCTAATAGATCCTATAGTTTCCAGTAGAGAGGATGTTGTCTGCCCCCACCCACAGGCTGAGCCACAAAAGATGCAAGCTGTCCTTGTCCTCATAATGCTTTGGAGCTGAGCTGGGTTTGGCGTCATCCTCATCAGAGGTTGATAAAGAGCATGTATAGTTTCATACCAAAGGGTAAAATATTGGAAGGAATTGGATTCTCTGGTGTGAGCTTCCGTGCCACTAACAATTGGCCGCTCCCATGGAGGGCCGTTGGCCCCAGGTTTGGGTCCCAGAGCTCCTCTCCCACGTAGGTCCTTGGACTCCGTCAGGCATCTGGTACTGTAGCTAAGCCAGCTGGCTGCGACTTACTCACATTCTTTTCCCATTCTTGCCCAGCTCTGTTTCTTTGTACTCGGTCCTGTTTTGAGTATTCTGTGGTTCATCTCAGAAAGAGATTATCCAGGGCACGTCTCTGATGTCTGGTTACCGTGCCTGTCTCCGCTCTGCCCTCCCAAAATAAATCCTTGGCTCTGTTTCTCAAACCTTGAGGCTTTGTCACTTGATGTGAAGCTTGGTGGTCACCCTCCCCTAGGAGCAAGCATTTCTACCCCTGTGGTGCCTCCTCACTCCTGCTGGCTCTCCCCCTCTCGTGAGTCTCCCGTGCTGGACGGGATGAGAGACTGTGGATGGGAGTGTGCAGCTGAAAGACTCAAAGCATGCCATTAGAGGACAGGTCTCCTGGGGCTGAATACTTGCTCCACAACTACCCAGTTCATCAGTATTAGTAAGCTTCTACCCCCACTGTTCCCAATGTGCCAGACCACAGAGGAGACAGACCCAGACTATGAAGAGTTTATGAGCTCATTGAATAGATGGATAAACAGGAGAGTGAAAAGAAATTAGACCTTAGTTCCAGGCTGGACTCTGACCCTAACTGTGTGACCTGAGGTGCTTTTCTTTCCTGTCGCACAAGCATGTAAAAACCTATGTGGAATATTGTGAAGGCTGAATAAGAAGATGAAGAGAAATCATGTGGTGCCTGACAGACACAGTGTAAAACTCCCACTGTCAGGAAGGGTTCAGCTACGTAAAGAAACTATGTTGAGTTTTTCCACCAGGGAATGTGATGCTCACCATTAGCTCCCCGGGTGGGGGAACTGGAAGGGCCCCGGGGGGGCGGGCAGCCTGGAGATTAGCAGCAGGAGGAGGCCCCTATGGTCCTTACACTGGAGGCAAGATGGAAGAGTGTGTGTTGAAATCACAGTCGCCCAGCGACTGATGGAACCGCAGGGACACAGAGCAGAGCTAGAGCCACAGAGGGGATGCTCACTGCTGGACCAGGGGCCCTTGCTACAGAGAAAGGGGAGGAAACACGCTTTCTCCTCTCCTCCTGTACCCCCCGTCTTCAAGGAGCACTGAATCCGTTAGCTGAATCCCGCTGGAAGCTGGCTTACTTTGGAGCTTGGGAAATGCGTCAGGAAAGACTCACCCCTCGTTTCCCACCAGGCGCTGAGCTGCTCCGGGGCAGGACGTGGGACGGAGCAGGTGTCTGGTGCGGGGTGGGGGCTGAGTGTGTGTTTGCCAAATCACTGTCATTAAAGGACGTGCACAAGGGTCTTACCAATGGGGCCACGGGGGGATCCTGTTTCTGTTTCTCCTGCCAATCATCCACACGAGACTTGAAGCAGTTCGTCTGACGAACACCCTCGTGCCCTTCGTGTTCTCCATCCTGTGATCAGAACTCTGCCGACCACCGTTTAGACACATGGAATTAGCTTCTCCGAACCTCAGCTTCCGCATTCTTAAAGTGAGCTGCCCATGATTACGGGCAGAGCCTTGTGAAGGTTGAAGGACGTCTCAGAGCTGGAAGTGAATAGCAATTATTAAGCATTTACTATGAGCTTGGCACTGTTCAGCTGAGCCCTTAATCTGCTAGAACCTCACCTATTCTCAGTGGGTCTACCCTTGGGACTGCTTCCCTTGTGGTGTGTGCAAGTCTCGCTGGATGTTAACTTCAAGGCAGTTGGCTAAGTGTCCTTCAGCTACTCAGCTAGCCACACCATCATGACAAGTCTTTAATAGTTCTTTTCTTTCAGGACGTCTGGGTGGCTCAGTTGGTTGAGTACCTGCCTTCAGCTCAGATCATGATCTCAGGGTCCTGGGGTCAAGTCCTGCATCAGGCTCCCTGCTCAGCGGGGAGCCTGCTTCACCCTCTCCCTCTCCTGCTCCCCCTGCTTGTGCTCTCTCTCTCTCTCCCTGTCAAAAAGTAACATCTTCAAACAATTCTTTTCTTTCATTTATTTCCTGTGGCACAAAGTCCCGCTGGTCTTCCTCTGAAACATGCCTTGCACCCCATCCCTTCTTTCTAGTCTTGCCACCATGTGACTACAGGCTCCTATCCCCATGCTGGATTATGCAGTAATTTCTTCATCTCTTCAATGCCGATATTTCTGTTCTTCCATTTCTGCACATGCCTGCTGGATTAATCTTCCTGAATCATTCCCTCTCAATCTTACTTTGGTCAGAATTATGGTTATGAAATTTAGGATTTCCAAGAGTGTTTCCATGTAGCATCAAAAACAAAGTAAAAGCTAAAAAAGTATTTTTATTTTTTAAACATTTTTATGCAGTGATTTTGAAGATAGCAGGATAGACATCTTTTAGGATATAGGATATTACATCAATTTGATAGTTTTAGTTTTATGTAAAATTCATTATTTTTTCTCCTAACTGGGATCATCAAAAATTTTACCATAGATCAGTACTCAGAAACACTAACATATACAACTCCTTCAACAGGCGTTCAGAGCTAAGGGCAATCTCTGGGACGCCTGGGTGTCTCAGTTGGCTGAGCATTTGCCTTTGGCTCAGCTCATGATCTCATGGTCCTGGGATCAAGTCCCGCATTCTTGCTCAGCGGGGAGCCTGATTCTCCCTGCCACTTCCCCTGCTTGTGCACACACACTCTCTGTCAAACACGTAAATAAAAATTAAAAGAAAAAAAGAACGAAGGGCAATCTCCAAAACCAGCCCCAGTGAGTAGCTGGGGAAGTGCAAGGATAAAGTCTGCTGAACTAATCTCTCTGCCCCCCTCCTCCCTCTATAGCCCCTTAAACTAATGAAACGTCCCATTGCATCACTTCCTATCTCTGATCACATGCACCTGCCTGGCCCATCACTGGGATTGGGGTAAAGAAATATGGAAAGGCCACATAACCCAGATCATGGGCTCTGGGTTCACACAACTCTGACAGGAACCTCAGGTCTTAACTGTCCAACGGGCACACTTCTTAAAACATCAGAGTAAAAATGTCTCATATACATAGTTCCTGGTATATCACAACTGCTCAAGAACTGGGAGCTCCTATATTATAACTTTATTTTGGGACATGAGAACAGGAATGAGAAAGGTGAAAGTTGTTTATAGGGGCGTGGTCATGAACAAAAGAGAGTTAAATATTCTGAGCCCTGCCTCCTTCACTTCCTCCCTCTTGAGCCATTTTGTCGGGATCTACTTCGTTGACAATACAGAGCAGAAAGTATGTGTGCTCTCACCAGTATATAGAGAGCAAGTTCCTGATTTTTCCTAACATTTATGTTGGCTATCACTAGACCAATGACGTGTTTATGGCTTATGCCACATAATTTCAGAGACACAAAAATTAATCTAAAGTCTTCCCTTAAGTATTAATTCCATGTATATGAGAAAGAAAGTCAAGGTGGATGGGAGCAGGTAAATCCAGGCAATGAGGATGCTAGGATTAGTGAGGGAATGTCCAATAAATCCTCCAAGGGAGGCTCCAAGGACTAGGTTCTGCTTAAGCAAGATGGAAAGGTCACCCTTGCTTATTTTTGCTGCTTCAGGGAGAGAAGCAGCAGACACATATATTTAAGGACTTAAAGCAGAATGAAGTTGAGACTGTCTGGGTTATCTGGCTGCTGGGCTTTTTCAGCACCGCTGGATCCTAAACAGAGTCCATCTGTGTGAAGTGTTCAGAACCAACACTGAGAAAACAGAAGACCCAGCGCCATAAAGACTAGAAAACAAACCAAATTCAAGAGGGCTGATACACAAGGTTTGTGTAAATATCACCTGTAAATGTCATAAAACAAGGCACATCCTGAGCCCAGCAACTTAGGAACATTAAACTCTCTTCCTGAAACATCTGTGAATATGTGAACTTCGGACATACACTCTAAGAAAGTGAATTTCTATTTCAGTCCATATTTTACAATGATGCAGACTGATCTAAAATAATCGGTCAAGTACTGATTTGTCCAAGATCTAATTTGAGATATTCACATAGTAGCATCATTCTCCGTATGTGTGCGTGTGTCTGTGGATTATCAGCGTGCCCGCTGGGCAGGACTGACGGCGGGGGCTCATATCCTCCCCAGCAGGAAAGCTGCGAAGTGTGAAAAACGGTCTCTAAGGAAAAGGAGCCGGAGGGAGCACAGCGGACAGCGATCATCACTCAGACGAGACCGTGAGCCGTGCTGAGATGGCTATCATGCCCCACGCTCTGCTGGAGCTCTCGGTCCTCTGGATGCGCAGGATCCTGGGTCAGACCAGGAAGCCTGGAGGGCAGGGACCATGACTAGTGCGGCAATGCGGAGCTGGGAATGGCTTTGAAATCCGCGCTGGAAGCCCCCAGAGCAGATGTGGGTGCTGCAAGAGTAGGAAAGCCTCGAGCTCAGAGCGGCCCTGGAGGACTCCCCCTGCTGACCGGCCGGGGGCAGGAAGGACCCACCAGACTCCCCCCCTCACTGTGAGCCAGGGCGATCCACCCTCCAACCTGTTCCGTCTTGAATCAGAGCGTAGATTACCACGCTAAGACTTAGCTGTGAAGAGAACAGGTAAGCAAAACCTAAGCTAAAGATGCACAAAATAAAAACTCAAGAGTTTCTGAGAGGTTTCTACGTTAGCAAAACAGACACTTGAAGCTGTTATCAAGGTAAGTCAGGCCATTCTCACCAGATCCATGTACTGCAAAATATGGCTTTTCAAAATATTTTCATTTGGCAGTCGGTTTAATTATCAATTTCATCTTTGCTCAAAGGGGTTTAGTGTGAAGGGTGGGAATGAGCTCTAGAAAACATTGTTAGCTTAGATCATGCCACTTCACAGTTCCCAGGGTCTTGGAAGTAAAATAATCCAACATGTTCATTTTGTAGTGGAGAGAGAGAGGGCCCAAAGACATGAAAGACAGTCAAACACATAACCCATTCATCTATTCCTAAATATTTGTATGGTCTTCAAGCTGCCAGGTATGTGTACCCAACAGTGACAAAGCCAGGACAAGAGCTCAGGTATCCCTCTGCCCTAACCCAGTGGCCTTACTGCCAAACTGTAAGTGCTGGGTGACCATGAAGGGCCCAAATCCTTCTGGTTCCACTGTCTCTCTCAGAAGAAAGATGGTACCAAGTAGTGTTATACAAAAAAAAAAAAAAAAAAAAAAAAGTAATTGAAATTCTCCCTGGCTACTGGACCAAGTCAAAGAAAATCTATACCACATTGCCATAGTCCAATACCAAATTCTCTGTCCCTATCAGATTTGTTCTTTGCTAAGAATAGATACTAGGAAACAGTAGCTGGGTCACTCACCCTCTGTTGCTCAGTTTGGAGAGTACAAGGCCCATAATGACTCTCTGACAGGTGAGTGAATTCCCTGAGCTACCTGCCTTCCTGTCTCCCTGCAATAAATCCAGTGCTCTGCATCAGGGATGGAGGGCTATGAAAGACCTGCATAGTGGTGCTGGGTAGGAAAGGCTGCAGACCACAGGGAAGGTACACAACGTGAGGCAGAAGGACGAAAAAGAAGTCAGAAGAGGTAACATCTAGGGCTTTGAGCCACAGTAAGGATTTGGATTTTATTTCGCCAAAGAATAACAAGATTGATCCATGGCTTTAAAAGATCTCTCAGGGCGCCTGGGTGGCTCAGTCGGTTGAGCGTCTGACTCCTGATTCGGCTCAGATCATGATCTCAGGATCCTGCGATCGAACCTCGTGTCAGGCTCCACGCTTTTTAGGGAATCTGCTTGAGATTCTTTCTCTCTCCCCCTCCCTCCCCACACTCCATCTCTCTCTAAATAAATACTTAAAAATAAATAAAAGCTCTCTCAATAAAACCTAGTGCAATATATAACTGAAAATTCAGCAGTGCATTTCTATAATAAATTAAGCAATTGTTATTGACCATGTGTAGAAAAGATGGAATTTCATTAACTGTGAAATTAAGATGAAAAAAACAAAAATGTATTTCAAGTGACCAAATACTAGAGAGGTAAAAAGAGAGATTGTGGTAGGTCTAATAACCTCCTCCCACCTAACAGAGTCCTTCGGGATCCAGCCTCAGGTTTTCTTAACAATATATACAAAGGCTCATCAGTGTAGCAGTGAGAACTTAGAAAAAAATTTTTCAGAGGAAAAGCAATAAAGTTATGGCTTAAGTTCAGGTATGATCAAATAAGCTGAATTTATGACAAGTGATGTAACTTCCATCTGCAGGAGTCAGTGGGGCTGCGCTTAGCAAGGGGAAGGTCGGAGAAGGTGGAGAACACAGGAGTTCATGCCATCTTTTGTATTAAGAACTTGGATGATTATCCTCTAAGGCTTCACATAAATTCCCTCTTATCACAAATGCCTGTAGTCAGTAACTTTTGAGATTTCTTGACTTATTATAATGATGAGAAGGCAGACAGGTCTTCAGAGACCCAAACGTCTCACAGTATTTGGGCATTACTCAAGTTCTGCTTGAGACTTCAGGCAGACCTGACCTTCCAGGGAGAGTTTTCTCTTAGGAAAGGTTACGCTAAGGAACATGGGAGGAGACACTGGGAGAAAGGAAATTTATTATTCCTTAGATTTTAATATTCCTAGATACTCTATATTCTTTCTTTTTGGTGGGATTCCTGGTAGATCAGTGATCCCTTAGATTTCCATAGGCATCAGGACAGCACTGTGAGTGAGAGGAAAGACATGAGAAGGCATCAGTGCACCTGAAGGGTTTCTGGTTGATGATGTAATCGTACTCAGAGAGCCTGGAACCAGTTGGTGCTGGCTTGGAAGACGGTATCTGGTGGTAGATGAAAAATCAGCATTTTTTCCAAATGACTTGAATCAGAACATGTGAGTCAGGACTCCTATCCATCTTCATGTTTTCAAGCTCTGTCTCCTTCTGGTCCATTTCCTGTATTCATAACAGGGTGCTATTTCTAGAACCTAATTCTGTCCCTTGCCTGCTTAAAACTTTCCAAAGACTCACCGTAGACTTGAGCCTAATGACCCAGCCCCTGGGCATGACTCCATCCTGCACCTTTCCTGTACTACCCTGTCTTTTGTATCTTAGAGATACTGAACGTGTTCCCTGATGATAACATTGTCTCTGATTTTGAGGGATTTAGACAGATGCTTTCTGTGCCTGAAACACCTCTTCCTTCCACTCTTCACCTAATTAACTAACTCCAAATCACTCTTTAAAATCTGACTCGGAAAAATCTTCATCCAGGTTCATCTCTGAACCTTCATCTCTGAACGTGAATGAAGCATTTCCTGAATCAAATAGAATTAAGATTAAAGAGGGTTAAGATTTCTTACTACCGCATAACTTCTCATGAGAAACTTTATTAAACATATTAGTCTTTGTCCTCATTAGGGATGACATAGTACCTGGCACCTAGAGGGAACTTTTAAATGTTTATTGAATGAAAGGAGAAATATAAACAAAATTCAAATATTCAAACCCCTGAGACAGCCACTTTTCAAAAATTTGAAAAAGTTCTAGCTTACAGTAAACAGTACAAAATTATTAGAACCATAAGAATCATTCTTAACAATTACGATACAGCCATACAATGGAATACTATCCAGCCATCAAATATGCTATTATAAGAGAATATCTAAGTCACACGTGGGGATATTTATCACTTGTTAGGTGAAAAAAAGGATGCAATCACTATCTGCAGACAATGCCATTTTTGTAAAAGAAAAGTATAAATGGAAAGGTAAAATTTTGGAGGAATATATATCAAATGTCAACAATGGTTGTTTTGGGTAGCTAGGATTATGATTTTTATTTTTAGTGTTCTACCTGTTTATATTGTCTAACATAAATATTTAGTCTGTGATATAAAAGAAATTGTAGGAAATAGAATGAACTCCCTGCAAAGTCCCTCATGAGGAAGGTTCTAAAGAGGGACTCACACTGATCCCTTGGCTTGTGAACCAGCGAGGATGTGAATGTATCAGGACTCTTCCCGTGGCTCCTCACATCCTCACGCAGGGTGAGACATCCAGCTCAACAAGGGAATTATGACGTGGTGTGTGTTTGGTGGGAAGAGGCCACGGGAGTTTTTAACTTGTACGTCTCAAAATCGTTATGGTCCATGAGAAAAACACACCAGAAGTGAAAGCCACCCAAGGATTCCCCTGTGGGCACTGTTTAGCCACGAGAATGTGTTCCTTTGTCCTGTGTCTCTCAGAGAGTAATTCCTCCTTGAGATTCCAGAGTGTGAATCCCACCCCCTCAGTCACAGCAGCTGCTGGGCTCTGGCATCGAGGGTCCACTCCCCAGGCTAAAACCTCGTTAAACAGTATGGGGGACACATAGCCAGTACAGGGTCTGTCCTAGATTAAGGAAACTTTACATGGGCATATCAACAGAATAGTTTAAGAATCCAGGGTAGTTTCATCTCAGATCTGATCATCTTACAAGTCTCCTTGACCTACACAGATAAACACATGGAACTGTTTCCTCCTTTGCTTCTCCGCCAGGAAAATCTTGAGAATACACATCACTGTTTTGTGGAAAATGTATTTTACTAGTTTCTGAATGACTACTAACCCTTTATATATTTTTAAGATTTTTAAATTAAAAAGAGAGAGACGGAGAGAGAAAGAGAGAGAGCGAGACAGTGAACACCAGCAGAGGGAGCGGCAGAGGGAGAGGGAGAAGCTGACTCCCCTCCAGGTAAAGAAAATGGAATCAGACCTCATGTAGGAGGGTATGAGGTAGCAAGAGAGATTTTGAGTTTAGACAATATTCAAAGAAACAAGAATCTTCAGGAAGATACTTCTGAAAGGGACGTTAGATTTCCCCGGGAGTCAGGCAGCACCTTCATTCTCTTCCTGCCTCAAATCCGTGCCCCAATCAGACCAAACTCTCCACGGTCCCTGGACCTTCCATGCTGCCTGAAATAATCCAGTTACTCCCTCATCCTGGCTGGGAATTACCCCCACCACCTCCCCTAACTTCTGGCGGCCAGCCTCCTGATGTTCTGATGTCTCCTCCGACATTAGAAAAGACCCAGTCCCCACCCCAGACATCTCCCTACCCCTCTGTTTGCCTCATCATAGATTCTATCACAGTGCATTTGCTTTCCTTGCAAACCAAAAAACAGCCTGACCATGTTAGCGGTTCACCTTTGTGGTCTCAGATGGTTCCAGACACCAAGTGGAACTCAATTCATTTTCTAAAAATAGACTTTAATTTTTAGAGCAGTTTTAGGTACACAGCAAAACTGGAAGGAATTTACAGAGATTTCCCATATGCCCCTCCACCTCCACATATGCATAGCCCCCCCATTGCCAACATCCCCAACCAGAGTGATAACGTTTGTCTTAATCAAGAAGCCTAAGCTGACAGATTATTTTCACCCAGAGTCCAGAGTTTCCATCAAAGTTCACTCTTGGGGTGCATCCTATGGGTTTGGACAAATATATAATGACATGTATCCACCACCATAGTGTCATTCATAATAGTTTCGATGCCCTAAAAATCCTCTGTTCTGTCTATCCATCCCCCTTCCACCCTCACCCCCAGCAACCACTCATCTTTTTACCTTCTCCATAGTTTTGTCTTTTCCAGAGGACCATAGAGTTCCAAATCACACAGTATGTGGCCTTTTCAGATTGGCCTCTTTCACTTAGTAATATACATTTAACTTTCCTCCATGTCTTTTCATGGCTCATTAACTCATTTTTTTTAGCACTGAATGATATTCTATTGTCTGGATATACCACAGTTTATTTATCCATTCACCTCCTGAAGGATATCTTGCTTGCTTCTATGTTTCCACAAGTATGAATAAAGCTACTATAAACGTGCAGGTGCAGATTTCTGTGTGGACGTAAGTTTCCAACGTCTTTGTGTGAATAGCAAGGAGCATGACTGCTGGATCATTTGGTAAGAGCATCTTTGGGTTTTGTAAAAAACCATAAAACTGTCTTCCAAAGCAATTACCATTTTGCTCTTTGACTTAGCAAAGAATTCCATTGGTATGTAGTGGTATTTCTTTGTGGCTTTTTTTTAAATTTGCATTTCCTTGGTGATATGATGTGGAGTATCTTTTCATATGCTTATTTTCCATCTGTATATCTTCTAGGGCAAGGTGTCTGTTAAGATCTTGGCTCATTTTTTAATTGGGCTGTTTGTTTTCTTATCAATTTTTAAGAGTTCATTGTGTATTTTATCAAATATGTCTTTTACAAATATTTTCTCCAAGCCTGTGGCTTGTCTTCTTATTCTCTTGACAATGTCTTTTGCAGAGCTGAGAATTTTAATTTTCATGAAGTCCAGCTTATCAATTCTTTCTTTCATGGATTGTGACTTTGGTGTTGTATTTTTATTTTTTATTTGTATTTTTGAAGATTTTATTTATTTGAGAGAGAGAATGAGATAGAGAGAGAGAGCATGAGAGGGGCGAGGCTCCGAGGGAGAAGCAGACTCACTGCTGAGCAGGGAGCCCGATGCGGGACTCAATCCCAGGACTCCGGGATCATGACCCGAGCTGAAGGCAGTCGCTTAACCAACTGAGCCACCCAGGCGTCCCTGGTGTATTTTTAGATCACCAACTCCAAGGCCCTAGGTTTTCTCCTATGTGATTGTATGTATGTTTTGTAACTTGCACTTTATATTTAGGTCTGTGATCCATTTTGAGTTAATTTTCATGAAGAGTGAAAGGTCTGTGTATAAATTCCTCGTTTGTTTGTGAGTGTCCAGTTGTTCCAGCACCATTAGTTGAGAAGATTCTCTTTTCTCTCCTGTATTTCTTTGCCCCTTTGTCAAAGATCAGTTAACTAGAACTGCACGGATCTATTTCTAGGTTCTCTGTTCTGTATTTTGCCACAATAAAAAATGGCATTAAGAAAAAAAAGAAGTATATTGTTTAATCTCCAAGTATTTGAGGATTTTCTAGCTATCTTTCTGTTATTGATTTCTAGTTTAATTAAACTACGGTCTGAGAGCAGACATTATATGATTTGAATACTTTTTGAGTGGCTAGGGTGTGTTTTATAGCCCAGTGTGTGGTCTCTCCCAGTGTGTGTTCTGTGGAAGTCTGAGAAGGATGTGTGTCCTGCTGTTGCCAGAGGAAGTTGTCTGTCGACATCCATTGTCCACAGTTGTTGCGTTCAGCCATCACCTTGGTGATTATCTGCCTGGTGAATCTGCTCATTCTGAGAGAGGGCTACTGAGCACTCCAGCTGTGCTAGTGGGCTCATCTTTCTTCCTCGCAGTTCTATCGAGTTTTTACCTCAAGTATTCTAATGCTCTTCTGTTAGACATAAGCATGTTGAAGACTGTTATGTCTTCTTGGAGAACTAATCTCTTTATCATTATATAATGTCCTTCTTTGTTCCTGACAACTTTCCTTACTCTGAAATCTGCTCTGTCAGAAATCAACAGGTCCTGCTTTCTTTTGATTAGTGTTGGCATGGTACATCTTTCTCTAACCTTTTACTGTTAATCTATATGTGTCCTTATATTTAAGGCAGGTTTCTTATAGAGGACATCTTTCCATCTTGTTTCTTGATCCACTCTGACAATCTCTTTTAACTCGTGCATTTAGACCACTGATGTTTAAAGTGATTTTTTATATAGTTTGGATTAATATCAACCATATTTATTGTTTTTGTCTGTTGTTCATGCTCTTTTGTCCTGTTTGTCTTCCATTGTTTTTCTGTCTTTTGTGGTTTTCATTGAGGAATTTATATGATTCTATTTTCCCTCCTCTCTTAGCATATCAATTATATTTCTTCTATTTTTAATTTTAATTTATTTTGGAAGAACACTTGATATGTGATCTATCCTCTTAACAAATTGTTAATTGTACACTATATTATTGATGAGTTATAGTTATTGTTTTTCCTTTTTTTAGTGGTTGCCCTAGAGCTTATGCTATACACTTACAACTAATACTAGTCCACCTTTTTTTTTTTAAGATTTTATTTATTTGAGGGAGAGCGAGCAAGAGCATGAGCAGGAGGAGGGGCAGAGGGAGAGGGAGAAGCAGGCTCCCCATTGAGCCAGGAGCCCGATGCAGGGCTCAATCCCATGACCCTGAGACCATGACCTGAGCTGAAGGCAGACACTTAACCGGCTGAGCCACCCAGGCGCCCCAATACTAGTCTACTTTCAAGTTACACAATACCACTTCATGGGGGTTGTGAGTACTTTATAATAACAAAGTAATCCTAATTTCTCTCTCTTGTCCCTTGTATCATTGTGGTCACTCATTTTGCTCATCCATAAGCATGTATATACACATAAGCACACATAATCAAATACAATGTTGCTATTATTATTTTAAACAAATTGCTATCTGTTAGATCAATTAGGAAAAAGAAAAATAAAAGTTTTTATTTTACCTTCACTTATTCTTTCTCAAATGATTTTCCTTTCTCTATATAGACCTGAATTTCTGACCTATATCATTTTCTATCTTCCTAAACTTCTTCTAACATTTCTTGTAAGGCAAGTCTACTGGTAACAAATTCACTTACTTCTCAGTTTCTCTCTGAGAAATTCTTTATTTTTCTTCACTTTTGAAGGATAATTTCACAGGGTACAAAATTCTAGGTTGGTCGTTTTCTTCTTTCAACACCGAAGATTTCACTCCACTGTCCTTGCTTGCATGTTTTCTGAGAGGCTAGATATTATTCTTATCTTTGCTCCTCTCCCAGCAAGGTGGTTCTTCTGCCTTCTTTCAGTATGTTTTATCTTTAATTTTCTGTAATTTGAAAATTAGATGTTTAGGTAGTTTTGGAGGCATTTGTCCTATTTGGTGGTGCCTGAGATTCCTGAATCTGTGGTTTGGTGTCTGACATTAATGTGGGGAAATTCTCAGTCCTTAATGTTTAAATATGTCTTCTTTCCCTTTCTTTCTTCTCCTTCTGGTATTCCCGTTACGCAGAAGTTAAACCTTTTGAAGATTTCCTACAGTTCTTAGATATTCTCTTCTGATTTTTTCAGTTTGATTTTTGGTTTTGGAGGTTCCTATTGAGATATTCTCGAGCAGAGATTCCTTTTCCAGCTGCTTCCAGTTTGAAAATAAGCCAATCGAAGCCATTTTTTGTTAGTGATTTTGATTTCTAGCATTTTTTTATTCTTTCTTAGAATTTTCATCTCTATTTTTATACTGTCACACGTTTTTGTATTCTGTCTACTTTATCCATTGGGGCCCTTAGCATATTAATCATAGTTGTTTCAAGTTCCTGGTCTGAGAATTCCAACATCCCTGCCGTGTCTGGGTCTGGTTCTGATGCTTGCTCTGTCTCCTCGAATTTTTGTTTTGGTTTGTTTTTACCTTTTAGTGTGTCTTGCAGCCTTTTTTTTTATTGATAGTTGGACAACCACTAGGTGAGTAAACTGTTCTAAACAGGCTTTCAGTAATGCAATGGTTCTACAGTCCTGTGACTAGGTCTCAGTCTTACACAGACCTTTGCCTCAGGCTGTGAACCACACACAGGCTTCTCTGTCTCCCCCTGATCCCCTTAGCTGAGATAGGCAGCTAGACAGGTTGGAGCTGGGTATTTTCCTTCTGCCACAGACTTACAGTCTGATAAAACACTGGCAGGTGAAGCTCTGATTAACTAGTTTCTCCTGAGGGTGACCTTATTAAGAAGAACAGAGTGCTCTGGCATATTTTAAAATGGTTGCTTTTCCCCTCCCCCTGCAGAAAGCACTGGGGGATTTTTCCGATACTCACTGTGAGAGTTTCGGGAGGTAAAATTCACAAAGTAAGGGCCCTCTCCCCCCCACTATCTGAGGCCCCTGGAGTTTTTATTTCCCAGACTTAGCTCCACTGTGCCTCCAGCAATTTGTTAATTACAGTTCCTTTTTTCCTCTCTCAGCACTGGATCCCATAGAGGTTTCTGCTCTGGTGAGTTGTGATTCTCTGGAGGTTTGCCCTGCGACCTCACTTCTTTTATGAATCTAAGAATTGTTGGTTTTTCCATTTTCTCAGTTTTTACTTGTTAGGCCGAAGTGGTAACTTCCAAGATCCTTATGTGTTAGACCAGAAACTGGGAGTTTCAATAAATTTTAAAAAATGAGAACAATCTGGGTTTGGATTTGAGGGGATGATCAGAAATATACAGACAAAATTAAAAAGATTTTTTTCCCATGCTGAAAAAAAACATTTTTTTTCTAACTTACAACAGTTAATTAACTCCTAGAGTTGACATCCTTATCTATTTCCAGTGCCTACAGCAAAAGACGCTGGTCACCTTGGAGAGGGCCCACTGGAGGAAATGTGTTATAAAAATAAACTTTCCACCTTTTTATTTTCTCTGTGACAGAAACTAAGTTGTCTTTGGAATGTAAAACCTATTCAAATGTATTTCAGGAATATCTTGGTATCATTCAGCTGGGAAAAAAAAACAAATTTTCTCTTTCCATATTTCCCTCCAATTCCCAGGGGCCTTCTAGGGCAGAGTCACAGACTAAAAATAGCATAGACTAATTTGGGCTCACTTAGGCAAGCTATTTATCCTGTTGTACATAGTTTTTTTTCCTTTCCAAACATCTAGTCATTCCATTAATGTTATGAAAAAATCTATGTGGTATGAACAAGACTGCTGTACCTACTGAGTCACTTCCTTGAAAGTAGTTCTCAGAATTCAGCTTTTGTTGAACATCTATTACTTGTCTCTCCAATTATATTTCAATACACACTGTTACCGTGTCATAACCATGAATGCTTTATCATCTGCCTAATTACTAAACAAGTCCAATTATGCAAACATATTCTTAACATCTAAATATTTTGGTTCTAACTAAAGAAAATTAGGTAATTTTATACATTTTCCTTTCTTTAATTTCTGGATTTCATAGATCTCTCTATATCATGCCTTTGAGTCCAAATGTTTCCCTGGTGTTTATTTCACACATATACATTTTATTGAAGTGAAGATGCTTCCTTCATTTTCTTCCTTGCACACTGGGATGATCATTCATTAATCTTTCATCCATGCTTAGATTTTTTTTTACTCATTATGTTTTCTGAGTTGTTCCTTCAAATCTTCAAATTCTCCAGGGGTGCCTGGGTGTCTCAGTTGGTAAGTGTCTGCCTTTGATTCAGGTCATGATCTCAGGGTCCTAGGATCGAGTCCTGCATCAGGCGCCCTGCTCAGTGGAGAGTCTGCTTCTCCCTCTGCCCCCACCCCCTGCTTGGGCTTTCTCTCTCTCAAATAAATAAATATATTTTTAAAAAAGAAAGAAAAAGTTCTCCAGAAAATATCTATTCTATTGCCTCTTACAGCTTTTTATGAAATCCAGTTTGTGATGCGAGTGGGATGGCTGGAAAGACTAATGACAAGCATGTACTTGCCATGGTTAAGTACTTTCTGGTTAAATACTCTTTTAATCACATTTTATGTGACTGTTCTATCTTCTAGCAACTTCTTCATGGGGTTTTGAATATAGGTGAGTTTCAGTGGGGTGGAGTCTGGAGCTGACAACCAGGAAAGGATTGAGTCTTTGAATTCTTTGGTGCAAAATGGTGGTTTTATGAAAGCACGGGGACAAGACCATGGGCAGAAAAAGGTGCTGCCCCGGGGTGGTGAGGGGTGGCTGATTATATGCTATGGGGTTGGGGGAGGTAAGGAAAAGGAAGGTTTTCAAAAGAACTTTCATATGTTAAAGAAGACTCACAGGATACCTGAGGCCCTGCCATTGTCAAATTAAGGTTGCTTTTCCCTCTAGCAAGGCATTAACATGAAGACAGTGGGAAGCTTCCTGGAGGAATGTCACACAGATCCCACCCAGGAGTATGGGGGGGATGCCTTTTGCTCCCTCATCATCCTGACTCCCATCTTACTTCATCACCCTCATCTCAACACATATCAGCTTTAGTGCATTATGTCTTCCTAAGTTAATAAAGGTGAAAGTGGTTGAATCAGTAAGATTCAAGACATACTTTTAAGGTGCCAAATAACCCCTAAATACCAATTCTGTTCTAGGCACTAAAGATTCAGTGGTAAGACAGAAAGTCTCTGTATTCTTGGATCTCATGATCCAGTCAGGGAGATAACCAAGGAACCAATTAGCATTAGGTGCTATGAAGAAACTGGGAAAACAGGTTAGAGAATGACGTCTTGAATTTTTCCTTCATAGATACACTATCTATTCAGGGAAGACTTCTCTGATGAGATAACAAGTAAGCAGAGATGTAAATGAAGGTGAGAAGTGGGCTGTGCAGATATCTCCATGGAGGATCTTTCCAGAGGGAAGGAGCAAGAGGGAGGGATTAGGAGGGATGGAGGCTGAAGCACTCTCTGTCTGTTTGAGGAACACAAGAGAGTAAATAGAAAGCAGAACCACACTTGCAAGTCTCTGGAGGAATCACACCTGCTGATCCCCTTGGCCAAAGGAAGTCTCTCAGCAACCTCTGAATCTAAAGGTAAGGAAACCAACTCCGCCTCTTTACTGGGAGGACCTGCAGACGCAGGGCAGAAGGTGCAGACAGAGAAGCAGGCGAAACACTGGGACTCTCTTAGAAAGTTTTTACCCACATCCCTAAATATTCACTTAGAATAAAAACCCCAAACTGGAACAAATGACAAATGATCTTTTGAGTTTTCTCCCTTAAAGTATTAATGCAAATAACTTGTTTGGTTTTTAAATATTAAATCTCCATTCTCTTCCTAGGATAAAGTCAATGTGTTCACCACGCACGTGATTTTTAGGAATTTATGTGTTTGGCTTGTTCGTATGTGTTAGGGCTTCGGGTGGACTTCTGGAGATCCATGAGCGCACAGTAATGAATGAGACTGGCCTGCAGGCTTCGGTCTTACACTGTCCCATTTGTTCTAATATTAAGACTATGTTGCTCCTGGGGCACCTGGTTCCCTCAGATGGTGAAGCATCTATCTGACTCTTGGTTTGGTTCAGGTCATGATCTCAGGGTGCTGAGATCAAACCCCACTTGGGCTCCACACTCAGCATGGGGGTCTGCTTGTCTCTCTCCCTCCCCTTCTGCTCCTCCCCATGCTCGCTTGCACGCAGGCTCTCTCTCTTTCTCAAATAAATAAAAAAGACTATATTGCTCCTGTAACAGTGATTGGAAAACATACCCTCTCTTACTGTTCTGTGGATAAGTTGGTTTAAGATTGGATTCATTGCTTCTCAAAATGTTTGGTACAATTTTCCAGTGAAGTCATTTGCACTGTTTTCTTTATGGGACAGTTTTAAATGTTGATTCATGATCTGGGTGTACTTATGAAGAGTGTATTTTGTAGTCTGTCTAGTGCAGACTTTCTCTGTGAATAGCCAAATAACACATATTTGAGGCTTTGTGGGCCACATGGGGTCTTTGTAGCACATTTGTCCTTATTTTTATTTTTTTCACAACCACTTTAAAGTGTAAAAGCCATTCTTAGATCACATTTCATTCAGAAACAGTGCACAGGCACAATCTGGCCCAGTTTGCTGGTCCCGGCTACAACGTGCTGTTGTATATACAACTACTAGGTCAAGTTTGCCAGTTCTGTTCAAATCTTTTATATCTTTTAATAAAGAAAGATGTCCCATATCAAATATGAAAAGAGACCTGTTAATATCTCTGAGATGTGGATTTCTGTTCGTAGATCTTTTACTTCTTGCTTTATGCATTCTGAGGTCTTATTATTGAGAACTGTTATACAAGCAATTTCTGCTTAACATCAGTGTTACGTCCATGGGAAAATGACATTTTATGCAAAATGTCACTTGCTAGTGAGTAAGGAGCCTAATTTAAATGGAAAAAAGAAATTATAATACATTCATATTAATGCCAAACCCTCAATCAATTTCCTAAAAATGTCACTAAAACACAGTAAAGAACTTACTCATAACTATCTGTACTGTTTATAAACTATATTTATATATAACTATAACTATGGTATAAACTATATTTATACCATAACTAACATGTATGGTATAAAATGTTCGAAACATAACTTCCTAATCACCACTTAATTTGTTAACCAATATCTGCTTTGTAAAAAGTAACATAATTTCTTTCAGCACCAAAACTATCTCACATAAACATCCCCTTTGTTGACACTGAATGTTTTTCAAAACATCTACTTTTATAGCACAAAATAAGAATGTCACAGATCAGTATCTCTTGTGAACATTGGTGCAAAAATCCTAAATAAAATATTAGTGAACAAAATCATGCATCATATTTAGAAAGTAATATATAATGATCAATTGGGATCTATTCTGGTACTGCAAAAATGGTTCAGTAGTAAGATATCCATTAAGATATTACTAAATCTAAGAAGAAAAATCATATGATTATCTCCATAGTTGCTTGAAAACCCTTTTTAAAAAAAATTGAGAAACCTCCAGGAAACAGGAATTGATGGATATTTTCTTATGCACACACACACGCATGCACACACAAACACACACACTTGTATGTAGGTACATATGTGTATATATTTAATCTACTATTTTACAGTGCGCTGGTGGCGTTAACCAATGAGATTAGACAATAGGAAACAACTGCAGTCATAGGAATTTGAAAAAATATAGAACAGTTAACTCTCGTTCAAATGATATGATGGTATTCCTAGAAAACCCTAAATCATGTGTAATAAACTAAAACAAGAATTCAGTAAGGTATCCAGACATAAAAAGAACATAGAAATTAATGGACTTCTTGTAAGCAAAATAACTATTTAGATAATACAATGGAACATTAACCATATTTAAAATAAGAGGATAAAAATGTTTAAACTTAGGAATGTGCTTAGCAATGAAAAAACTTTAAAACAGTTCTGCCAGACACAAAAATAGATATGACTAAATAAAAAACAGACAACCCTTGTATTTAGATATGAAAACTCAGAGTTGCAAATATGTCAGGTTTGCTTAAATTAATTTATAAATTTAATGTGATCTCAATAAAAATACCAGCAAGCATTGTTTTTATGGAATTAGAAAAGTTGATATCAAAGTTTATATGGAAAAATAAGCATACAAGAATAGCTAGGAAAATACAGAAAAGCTAAGAAAAGGGACTAGCTGGACAATATATTAAAATATATCATAAATCCTCTATAATTAAAACAGTTTGGAACTCATATATGAATAAGCGAATGTATTACTGGAATAGAATAGCAAGTCTGGACAGAGGCCCAAATACACATGGAAAGTGAATCTGTGATGAATGTGGTAGCAAGCCTGGGAAAGAGTGGAGTTTTTAATAGATGTTGCTGGGGTGAGTGGATAGACAGAAGGTAGAAGGGAATCCATCTCTCACACCGTACACAACCAGATACACAGACATAAAATCATACAGGTACTAAGAAGGGTTAACTCTCCCTACACATAACTATGACTCAGAATCCTGATTTGGTAAGATTCAGATGCACCACTGCTCTCTGGCTCCCCCATGGGAAGAATCCTCCTTTCACTGAATAGCCATTTCCCTACGAATAATGCGCCATTTTCCACTGGCTTCTTTCAAGCTCATCTGCTTGTCTTTGGTTTTTCCCAGTTCAACTATGAAATGCCTCCTTCTACATCACAGATTAAATTCTGTACGCTTCACACTTGCCATGTGTAACAATGATTAACTCTGGCACAATACAAAACATACACAGAGGCACTGAGAGTGAATGAACATTTTAGTCGGGATTTCTTGAGAGAAAACTTGGAAGAAGAGTTTTCCCTTTAATAGCTCTTATTTGCGGAGAGGCCACAGTAGCTAGCAAGTAGGATGGGTAAGCCCCCGGTGGTTTACAGCATTTATGGCCTGTGGAGTCGAGGACTGAAGTCAGGGCAATTTCAGGGAAGTCACAGGAGATTCCTGGAAAGAGAGCCAGAGGAGGGAGATTCTCAACTTATGTGAGTAAATGGTGGCCAAGACTCTGGCTGGCCGTTGAACTGTGCATAAAGGGACAGACGCAATGACAACTAAATATACAGGAACTGACCTGAAATTTGAGCTGCAAACAGGAGAGAAGGAGTCTACAATTTAATTTCAGTCAAATAAATTGCTTTCGAAACTTTTCCAGAGTCTCCAAAACTTAATATTCCAAAGTCTTCCCAGGATACAACCCAAAATTAATCAGGAAGTAAAGAACCAAGAAAATGTGACCCATCTCTAAGGGAAAGATAATACTCAGGAATGATGCAGCCGGGGACGAGCAGACAAAGGTTTCAAAGCGGCTGCTACAGTTATGGAAGCTGAAGGGAAGTGTTGATAGAGACATGGTAGGATGACACAGCATCTGAAATAGTAAAGTCATTGCGTGGTTTTAATAGCAGAATTCAGATGCCAGAGGAAGAGAACAGAGAACGTAAATATAGACCAACAGAGAACATCTCATCTGAAGAAAAAGAAACAAGATTGAAAGAAAATAAGCAGAGCTTTAAGCATCTGTGGGACGATACTGTATGATAACATAACGATATGTTATTCTTAACACACACACATCTGAAGTCTGGGAAGGAGAAGAGCAGACGGGTCAGAAAAAAGTATTTGAACACATAATCTCCTAAGTTTTATCCAAGTATAAAACATACACAAAGATTCAAGAAACTCAGAAACTCTGGATTTGCTTTTGATCTATCAGTTTTCCTTCTAGGAATTTACCCTGAAGATGAGCCTCCAACAGTATGAAAATACATATGTAGAAGGTTATTCATTGTATACTGAACATATGATGTATACAATACATTGTATATTGTTTGAACAAATTATGATTCATTTTCACCAAGGGACAGCCAATTTTTCCTAAAGGGCCAGACTGTAGTTTGGGGTCCATACTGTCTCTGTTGCTCTGTGCTTAACTCTGTGGTTGCAGGAGTCATAAACAGTGTGTAAACAAATGTACATACACTGTGTGCCAATAAAACCTCATTTACAAAAATAGATGGTGGGTCAGATTTTGCCAATCTCTGATTTGTACAGTGTAGTCCTGCACATCTGTCCAGGAAAAAAAAAGACTGAAGAGAATATTTATAAACTGATATGGAGTAATGATTTGATTTTTTTTAAAGATTTTATTTATTTATTTGTCAGAGAGAGAGAGCTCGAGCAGGAGGAGTGGCATGTAGAGGGAGAGGGAGAAGCAGACCCCCCACTGAGCAGGGAGCCCAATGCCACACTCGATCCCAGGACCCGGAGCTCATGACCTGAGCCGAAGGCAGTTGCTCAACTGACTGAGCCACCCAGGTGCCCTGGAGTAATGATTTTAAAGAGACCACACAAGAGGGCCAAATCTAGGACCATTTGAACGTCAAAATAAATAATGACAATAATGGATAATAACACTTTGAATAAAATACCAGAGTTCATGAAAAATGAATGAGCAGATGGAAGGGAAAGAAGAGGTCCTTCTTATAATAGAATGCCAACATATGAATATAGAAGGAATGATGACATTAGAAATACCACTGTTTTGCAACCACTATAGTAATAATTGCTTCAAGCAAGAATCATCCGTGGATGCTAAAACTCATGGGTGTAAGTTGGGCTAGGGACAAGGTATTTATTTACACAGACTCCAAGTATCACTCTGTGAATTACTTATTAATCACAAAGGTAAGCAATATCTTGACAGCAGAAACCAGGAGCATAGCCCCTTAACCAGGTGAGCAGGGTTAGCACCCACCGTCACAGAAGCGATCCCATCACAGGCCTCCGGACACCATCCACGGAGGAGGGCATGCCATCTGTTTGTGGTTCTCCGAGCCGGCATGTAGAACTTCTACCTAGTGATGAAGACATGTCAGACAAACCCAGACTGAGGGCCGATCCACAGAATTACCTGACCTGTGCCATCAAAATGCCAATGCCCCAGTGAAGACTGTTCCAGATCAAGGGGACGAGACAGACTTGCCATGTGAATGCAGTGCGAGCCGGAACTAGGTCCTGGACCAAACAAAACTGCCAAAAGGGACATTCTTGGAATAATGTGCAAAATCAGATTAAAAACAGGAGATTGATAAGAGAATTGTATAATGTTAAAATTTCTGGTTATGATAGCTGTATCTGATTATCCTTGTTCTTAGGAAATTCACATTGAGATGTTTTGGGGTAAAAGGTATGAAATCTTCAACTTCCTATCAATGGACTAGAAAAAAACGTAATGGTATCTGTATAGAGAGATGATGATGTACCAACTATGAGATATAAATAAAAATATAACAATTGGTGAATTTGGGTGAAAGGTAGGTGTGCGTTCTTTCCACTTTCTAGACATTTTGTTTTTATTTGAAATTGTTTCAAAAAAATTTTAAAAGACATAAAACCACACATCTGTCACAGCAAAACCAAATCCTGTCACAATAAACTTTCCTGCTTCTCAACAAAAGCAATCGACTTGTGATTTTTGACAATGTCCCACCAATTGTATTTGAAATTGTATCGATATACATAACATACAATTGTGTTTAAAATGTTGTTTTGAGTTTCAGTATGTAAATATTAATTTACCCCTTACAAATATTATCCAAAAAATGTTGTAATGAGAACGAGGTACCTGCTATGCAGTTTGGGTGTTGAAGGAAACTGGGAAATCATTAATGCAGCACACACGTTGTTTGCTGATTGTATTTTCTAACAAATTACAGATTCTGTCACCATGAAGCTGTTGGCTGGAAAGTTCAGGAGCTTCCCAGGTGAAATCTGGACACGAGGGCCGCAGACAGACTGCGGGGGGACACCAGAAGGACACTCACCTGCTGGCTCCTGGGCGCCCAGCACGTGTCCGCACCTGCACCTGCCGCGGGGGCCGGAAGGTTCACCGCCAGGCCTCAGCTGGGCTCAGTCCTCAGCGCGCATGCGGACCGACACCTCCAGGTGGGGCCGAGGCGTGCGGGGTGGGGGGCCTCGGGGTGCCCGGAGGGAGCTCAGGGTCGTCCGGAGGTCACGACCTCTCCGTGCCCTTCCGCGCGGACCCTCTTCGTGGCTGTCACAGAAATCAGTAACTGGTGGAGGCGCGGCTCTGGACACGCACAAACAGGAGTAAATGTTTTCCAGGCGCCGGGTGGGGAGTGACGAGGAGCGCGCCCACCCCGTCCGGGAGCACGGACCGCACACCTGAGGAGCTTCTCGCTGTAAAGAGCCGTGAAAAGTAGGAACACTCGCAGCAGGGGCTGTGGGGCTGCAGGTGGCAGCTCAGCGCGAGAAAAAGATGCGCTCTGAACCCTGCGGGCCAGTCTGCGAGCACCCTGGCCGAGGGCGGGGGTCGTCAGTGCAGGGTGGCGCGGGGCGCACGGGCTCTCGCCGCGGCACAGAGACGCACCGCGTCGTGACCGTCCCGGCGCCTCAGGGGTCCAGGAACGTGGCCTCGGTCGTCCGCGTGCGGTCCACGGTGCGGCTGCGCTGCTCGCGGGCGGACTCCAGCAGTCGGGGCTCCGGCTGCGCCCCTCCAGTGGGAGGCGCCCCGAGGGCGAGGGGCTGCACCTGGGAGAGGGGGGAGGCGCCCCGAGGGCGAGGGGCTCCTCTGCAGCCTAGGGGAGCGCAGGGGCTGCACCTGGGAGCCGGGAGGGAGGGAGAGTGGTGTCAGAATGTAACCGAGCACAGCAATAAGAAACGCAGCCCCCCCATGTGTGTAATTATTGGCACATGCAGCTGACTGGAATCAAATGGAAAGACATTTTCTAAATTTTGGGAGAGGCGTTCTGCCAAAGGAGCCATGAGCCCATAGGAAAGCTGAAACTTTCAACTCATCTTCTGTGAACACCTCCAGGCATAAAGTGGTTTGGGTGGGTGGCATTAACTCAACTCTCAAAGATTTTGTGTGTGTATTATATATACGTATATATATAATACACACACTTGTAAGTTTTTGCTTTTATTAGTCAATCCTGCAAGTCTTTTTCTTTATTGTTTCAGCTTTTGGTGAATGCTTAGAATGGCATTATCCACCTGAAGATTACACATTAAAAAAATAAAGTTCACCTGAATCTTTCTCTAGAGGTTTTATGGTTTTTAAGATTACATTCAGTTGGGGTGCCTGGGTGACTCTGTTGGTTGGGCTACTGCCTTTGGCTCGGGTCCTGATCCTGGAGTGATCCCGGAGTTCCAGGATCGAGTCCCAGAGCCCCGCGTCGGGCTCCCTGCTCAGTGGGGAGCCTGCTTCTCCCTCTGGCCCTCCCCCACTCTCATGCTCCCATTCTGGCTCTCTGTCTCAAATAAATGGACAAAATCTTAAGAAAAAAAGATTATTCAGTTTCCTAATGCATCACATTTATTTTATGGCAAAGGTGGAGACAGAAATCTCTTACCTTCTTCCCTTTATTCAGTATGGCTTCATTTCCCCCAATGAGTTAAGATACGTCCTTTATCCTACCATAAAATCTTTTATATCCTTAAGCCTCTGACTGAACTTTCTATTACAGTCTTTTAATGTTTCTATTTTGTGAATATCCATCTATTTATTGTGGTTTTACTAAATCATTTAATGTTTTATAGAGCAAGTTCCTTTCACTGCTTTCTAAAAATGAATTTACTTTTGTCACATTTATTCTTAGAAAAAGTAAATAATAGAGAAAACCATTCTAGGGATGCCTGGGTGGCTCAGTCTGTTAAGCATCTGCCCAGGGTCCTGGGATCAAGCCCCGCATCGGGCTCCCTGCTCAGCGGGGAGTCTGCTTCTCCCTCTCCCTCTGCTGCTCCCCCTGCTTATGCTCTCTTGCTCTGACAAATAAAGTCTTTTAAAAAAGAAAATACATTATACCCAAATTAATCTATAAATTTAACACCAGTCTCATCAAACTATCAAACTATAATTTGTGTAGACTTTGACTAATTTTAAGTTTATAATTTTCTTTATATGGGTTTTACAGTTCTTGGTTAAATTTATTTCAATTTATTTTAAATTTTGTAGACTTTACTATATTTTGACTGGCTATTGCTAGCATACAGGAAAACTACTGAATTTTCTGTTTACCTTTATACTCTAACATTGTTCCAAACACATTTCTTACTCTTTGGTTTAGTAATTTCAGTTAAAAATCTAATTTTTTTACAGTAAAGAATTATGTCATCTATCAACGAACAGATTTAGATTCTTTTTCAAACTTTTCCTCTTATCACATTTTATTTAGCTTATTGCAGAAGTTCTTAGTTCATGAGTAATAGTAATGTATAGTGACATCTTTATCTTATTCCTTATATCAATGGAATCAACTTTGGTATTTCTCCATGTTGGTATTATTTGAAATAGGTATTCTTCACCATAGTAATGATATGTCTGTTATTCTTAGTTTACTAAGTTTTTTAAAAAACATACATTAGGAATAGATACTGATTTCTATCAACTGCATTTTGGATCCCTGGAGATGGTTAATTTTTGAATTTTGTACTTTTTCTTAAAGGATCTTGGTGTTCATTGAATTCACCACAGTTAATATTCATTCACTTTACAGCATATGTAGAAAATTGAGGTCCAGGCTATATTTGAATACCTCCAGTGATAGGAAAATATGTATAATGGCAGCTTTGTCCATTCTTTGTATGTCTGGATTTACTGAGCCTGGGTGACAGCACCCCGTAACTCAGCAGTATTCTCAACCGACCTCCGACTCCTCTATTACCCAGTCCATACTGTTAATCTTGCTGTCAAATATATTATACAATGCCCTTGGTCAATAGTTTACTGAAAGCATTCTAATCACTCTACCGAAAGAGAAGTTAGTTTAGTCCAACATGACCTGTCCTACATGAAGCCATGTAATCCCAGGGCTTACACAAAATACCCATATAGTAATGTTAGGATGCTGGATGTCTATTAAGCTCAAGTTACAGCAAAAATTAAAATAGGTGGCTAATGTTTCACATAATGTTTCTAATGTTTAACATAATAAGGTTTTAGCTGCAACAGAGATAGTAAATGTAGTTATTACAACCTCACTACTTTAAAAATTCCGATATGGAGGCTCAGAGATATAGCGCCTGCCAACTGTCTGCCTCAAACCTTAACCTACACAGCCCTTCACTGAGAGACGCTCAAGCCTTCCAATGCTTGTGGGATGTTCTTGTTTTTCCCCTGTGGATTCTACGTGAGTTAGGAGTCAGGACTCAGGAGCTCCATGCTTTAAACTATCCAGATGGTTTCCTGACTCTGTATCTGTAGCTGCCGGCCAACTAACCCAAACTGCGTTTCCCAGAAAAGCTCATGTCTGTGGCTTCCCATCAGCAACAGCAGCCACCCCGGTCTTCCACGCGGCACCTTCTTAGTGTCTTCCTGAGTCAGTAAGTGTCTCACAAGGTTTTCCCAAGCTCTGTCCCTGAGGCTGGCGGTCACTTTGTTTTCTTTGCCTTTGGGCTTCTAGCCTGAGACCTTCTAGAGGGCAACCCTTTTCTTGTTCATTTTGCCTCACTTGACTTTTCAAAATACTGTTATAATAATTATACTGGTTTTTGTAAAATTAACCAATAATCCATCAAACCGTGCAGATGTGTGTAGTGAGGTGTCCCTCCCACCCCGCAGAGAACAAAGCCCACCTTCATGCCTGAGTCTTGGAGTTAAAACGGAGTCTTCTGTTTCATCTCAATACCTTAAACAGACGACAGGAGCGCACGGAACGTGAGATTTTGTGACACTCCACCTCTGTGAGAACCAGGATTTCCGTCTTCTTTGGTCCACTCAACACTGCTGGACTTGATTAAGACATGTTACTAGTTTGAGAAGTTGTCTTCTGTTCTTCTGTGTTTTTAAACGTAACTGAAGAGATGAAACTTTGTAGATAAGCATACAATGCAGAAAGAGACGGAGGGGTCCTCAGTAATTATCTCTCACTTACCAATGAATAAATGAAGCAGGAGATTAAACATGCTGTCTGAAATCACAAACTTTCTGTTAGGGGAATGGCTAAAGCAAGAACCCAGGCTTTCAGACTCCAACCTGATCCTCTTTGTGCTTCTTCATAAACTCCTGCCTCCGGGGAGAGATGGGGTTTACTCGTCTGGTACCAACTGTATGTCAGATAATAGAGAAAAGCATGTCTTCTGATGTCACATCGTCAGTTTACTGTAATAACTCTTTCAGTGTGAAGGTTGCTACCTGAGTGTGAAAAACCGTGTGATGAGAAAAGGCACAAACAGCTCAACAAACTAGAACAACAAAGTAATTCAGTCTCAATTTTTGTTTTTTAAGTTAAAGACTAACACTTCAACTAACACCATCAGTCTTTTACAACTTTGCTTTGACTCAGAATTTGAGTCAAGTCAAAAACATTTGGATATTTCTTCCCCCACTAAATTTCCTGCACTTCATGTTTCTAAACAGATTACCTTTGTGCTGTTTAAATTAAACATTAATTCATTCAAGCATCAAAGCTGTTGTGTTCTCACAGATAGGATTTGCCATGAACAAACACATTTTAAGCAGAGTATCTTATTGTTATGCATAATTACCAGAAAATAATAAAAAAAATTTAATTCATGGCTCCAGATGTTGAGAAATCAAAAAAAGGAGATTCTTATATCAGGAACAGCACACTTCAGAATGACAGGTTTTTCAGGGTAAACGTACTTTTGGTGTTCAAGAGTGTTTTCGTATTTTTTTGGTCTATACTTCATCCATCCATCCATCCATCCCACATACCCGCGCCACATACAGAACTAGGTCCCCAGGGTGCAGTGGTTCCCACCCTCTTGAGCTTTAGCTCCTACTGTGCCAGCAAACTCAAAAACTACATTTGTGATCTCTTTTCACCCTCTATCAAGTTGATTGCTTGTGCTCACACTTCCAACATCCATTTCATTGCTCACCTGTTCCTGGGAAGCGAAGGTATCTTTACTTCAGAATTTCAGACCATCTGGCTCTCTTCACTCCAACTGTCATGGGCTTCTGATCTTTTCATGTCTGGCTCCTCACCCTCTCGCTTCACTTCACCAGCACCTCCTTGGAGAGGCCTCTTTAACCACCTAAACCCAAAATAGTCCCGTTACTATCACATCACTGGTATTTTCCCTGTGGACTTTGTGTGTGATACTTGTCATTTGCTTGTTTAATCTCTGTCTCCCTTTCTTCCTTGAAAGCCCTCTGAAGGCAGACAGGGCCCTTATCAGGCTAATTTGCCTCTGAATCCTAAAATGGTGCTTGGTAGACAGTTGGCATTGATTAAATATTTGTTGAATAAATGAATCAATGGATTCCTAATTAACTACTTCTTGAACTACTATAGATACTGATTCATCCTTGCTGAGAAGTTTTAAGTTCTCACATCTGTGAAGATTAAATCAGAATTTAAAACTAAATCTTAAAAACAGTTTAGAAATGTAGGAAACATCTGGCAGAGACATAATTTCATCATTTGCAGTGATGGAAGGAAAGGTTTTCTCTGAAGTAAGCAGGTTGCTGGCCTCTTTGTCGCATCATCAGAAAATGCCTGCCTATTTTTGTTGGTTTACTCAGGAACTGGGAACATCTGGTGTTGGGAACATAGAACATTGCTCATTTTAAAGTAAAGAGTTAGCAATAACAAGGGGTTGGGAGTGGGAGAGAAAATGCCGTAAGAAAATGAAGACAGTCTGGAGAGCCTCTTGTCCTTTAAAACAAACAAAACCAAAACAGGTTTCTTTGGTTCTTCAAGAATCTTAAAGGAACCTTCCTAGAAAGTTCTCAATTTGTGATTTCCAAATGAGCAGACTTGGGGGGGGGGGGAGAAAGAAAGAGAAGGGATGGAAGGAAGGAAGGGGGAGGGGAAGGAAGGACCAAAGAATCAAAGAAAAGAAGAAAGGAAGGAAAGAAGGGAAGAGAAGAGAAGAGAAAAACAAGGGAAAAGCAAAGAAAGGAAAGAAGGAACGCGCGCGTGTAGCTCCGCCTAGTTCAGGGTTATCGCGGCCCCGAAAGTGGTGGCGGCCAAACCGGCTGACTTCTGGGGGCCGGTTCAGATCCCTTTAAAGGTGGGGACCCCCGGAGGACGCGGGGGAGGCCGGCGGGAGCGAGGCCGGAGCCTCGGTGGACGCGGCAAGTCCTCAGCCGGGAGCCCCGCTCTGCGCTCGCCCGCGCCGCTGCGCCCGCCGCCCCGCCCGCGCACGCTCCGCCCCGCAGCCCCGGCCCCCTCCCCGCGGGGTCCCCTCGCCGGACGCGCTCGGGCCAGGTCCCCTAGTGACCCCCTGAGTGGTGACTTCTCCCTCGGCCGGCCTGGGAGCCGCTCGCAGAGCTCGGAACCGCGGACGTCCGCAACCCCCTCAACTCGGTGCCCCGAGCGCCGGTCTGCCGGCGGCCGGTCGGACGGGGGTGGCGGGCCCCTGCGCGCGGGGTCTCTGCGCACCGGCCTGCCTGGCCCGCCGACGTGCCTTCCCCGAGAGCCGGCCCTCCGCCGGCGGGGCGCTCGCGCCATGAACGAGAGCCCGGTGTTCGCGACCCGCAAGGGCGGCTCTCCCCGGGGGATGGTCGGGGCCGGCGCGCGGCGCAACGAGAGCCAGGACTACCTGCTCTTGGACTCGGAGCCCGGAGACGACTGCTGCCCTCAGCCCCCGCGGCCGGCCTACGGCTACTACCCCTGCCTGTGAGTGCGGGCGCCGCGGGCGGGGGGTGCGGGCGGGAGGGGGGAGCCGGGGCCGCGCGCGTCTGGACACGCGTGTCCCTTCCCGGGCCGTGCGAGCCTGGGCTGGGTCCCGAGCGAGCGGAGGGGCGCGCGCGTCTAGGTTTTGTCCCTGGTGAGCACACACGGTTATGTTGGCCCCGGAGAGCGTGACCTCGGGGTACCGACTCCGCGAAGGATGGGCAGGTGTGGGTCTCGAGTCCCAGCGGCTCCCCGTCCGCTCAGACCCCTGGGCACGGGCTGGGCCGCGAGACTCGGGGTCTGACGGAGAGAGGGCTACCGGGCTCAGGGTCCCCGGAGCGCCCCGCGTCCGCGCGCGCTGCTGCCCCTGCCCTCAGCCGGGCGCGCTCGGGCCCTCCCGCTGCCAGACCCCGCACAAGTTCGCAGGTGTCAGTGGAGGGGCGAGCTTACCCGGCACGCCCGGCCCCCAGGTCGCCGGGTTAGGTCGGGGACAGGGAAGCGCGGGAGGCTTTCCCACCCTGAGCGCCAGACGTTCCCCCGGGGGCGCCCAGGGGGTGCGGGGCGTGAGACTCGTCCGCTGTGGAGGCGAGGGGGTCGAGGGCGTTTGCGGGGAACCCAGAGCGACTACCGGATTTTAAGAATCTGGAGGGGTTTTTCTGCGAGGGAGGTTGGGGGTTGGCGGGGGCGGGCAGGGGGTGGAATAAGGGAGAAGCCTTCCCTCCTGCACACGCCCGGGAGCTCAGGGGCGGCTGGCGGACAGCCTGTCTGCTTCTTTGTCACTTCCCTCGATTGGGTAGTGTGGGTTCCTGACGTTCTTTCCGCACGCGGTTTCCCAAGGAAAGCAGCTCTCAGCTGCAGTTCGGTAAGCCGCTCTAGAGTACGTGGTGGGGGTGCTGGGGACGCTCAGCTCCCCACTCCATCCCCCCTACCAGCTCCTGCAAAACCTTGGTCAGGTCTGCCCAGCGTCAAGGACTGGTGTGTTCCCTTTCTCAGGAAGAGGTGAGCCCCAGGAAATGGTGCATCTAATTTTTTCCCAAGATAGAAAAAAGTTGGAACTGGTTCCATTCATCTTTGTGCTGTACAATTTGAAAGTATGTACTATTATCTTTTCTTTCTTTCTCAAAAATTAAGATATATTTCACATACCATAGAGTTCACCTATTTACTTTGTACATATCAGTGGTTAATATATCCACAGAGGTGTGAAAAAATCATTATCTAATTCCATGACATTTTCATCATCCACAAAAGAATCTCATACTTGACATTGAATTAGAAAATATTTCTACGTCTTACAGCACCGTGCTTCTCAAACCTTAATGGGCAGACGAATTACCCGGGAATCTTGTTAAAATGCAGATTCTGATGCAGTAGGGCCCAGGTGCAGCCCAAGATTCTGTGTATCTAATGATCTCTGAGATGATGCTAGTCCATGGACCACACTCTGAGGAGCAAGGAGATACATGCCAAGAACAACAGACAGGAAGAAAAACAAATCAATCCTGGATATTCTGAATACAGCTATTTTCAAATGTGCTTTGAGGGTATATGTTTAAAACATAAGTGAATTTTTTTATTGGCTTAGGCTTGAGACCCACTAAGCCTGAGGGTTAGATATTTGATAATGTTACCTGTGGCTAATTAAGCAACTTTAAAAAGCTATACTGCTTTTTAACAATCAGGCTGTCCTGTAGAGAAAATTTAAAGTTTTTTTCACCTGATCGTCCTATAATCATTTGTTACTGGGTCTGTGAGAAAAATAATTTGATTTTAAAAATTTGTGGTTTAAATTAGGAGTGAGAGAGACTAAGTGAAGTAATAATTCCAAATTGTCCTGTAAACTTTCCCCAGTGCTTTCTTCGAATGTGACCCATCGCCTTATTGATTTATCCACTTCTTAACATTATGTACTCTCTAAAGAATAAGCATTCTCCAATCTTCAGGAATCTCAGACCATTCTAAATGTGTAGACCAGGACAGCAGAGCGATGACAGAAATATTTTAATGTGCTTCAATTCATAATGAACACCCCCGTATCATGTCAAAGATACTATAATTAATTACAGGATGAACCATATTCCAGAATAATAGTTTGTTTTGTCTAAATCTACTATTTTCATAAGATTCTATAGTTAGTTTTCATCACTGCCTACTCTGGTGAGTTTTTTTATTTTTTCCAGTTGAATAATTAAGTACAGTCTTTAGACCAGTCAACAACAGTACTTCACACCTATGATGTACAAGATGGAACTAAAGAAAATCACTTCATTCTGGTAGAGAGTACAAAAAAGCCCTTCCTTATGCTTTTGACTTGTGATGTAAACAATGTCATCTATTTTCCTAGAGTGGGAGGTGAATAACTTGTGAAAGTGGCAGTCATTAGCACACTGGAGATATGGACATCACCATTTTCTCAAAGCATTGAGATTTTTCCCTTAGAAGATCACAAATTATTGCAAGTTGTCACTTCTGTGGGATAAATTCTGTAACTTTTGCTAAAAATTTCTGTTTCATAGTTTACATAGGTGGAAAGATTTTTATGTTGTTTATATCATGGGGCTTTTACTGCTGAAAATTGTGGCAAATCATCTTGAGAGCAGTTGCATATTTTCAGGCCTTAATAGTGTTTAAGTGGTAACATTAGAAATACTGTTTAGGAAAAAAAGATGCCCTTTCTCTCTCTTTCCTACTTTTAGTCAGAAATCAGTTAAAACACCCTCTTTTGATCAGTTGGTGATGGCGACTAGCAAGAAATGGTCTAAGTCCTCCCCGGGTCCCAGGAGGTATGTCAGAGAGTTATTTCACTTAGATGTTAAAAGTTTGTCTCTAGTCCATTACTTCTGAACATGGGGAAGAATCCTGGATGTAAAAAATAATGTGGAGGGTTACTAACTACTCAAGATCTGAAATACAGTTCCACCAACCTTCTGCTTGGGAAGGACTAATTGATTAAGCTCTTGCAATGCAGTAGATGGAGATAATCTAAAAAAAATTTTATGGTTACAGATACCTCATAAAACTAGATAAAATATTTAAAATGATTTCAAAACATTAACTAATTTTGCAATCAGTGAATCAGTGAAGAAGGATTATCACCATGTGCCCGAAGCAAAGCAATTAAAAGTGGGTATAGCCTGTGTTGAATTGAGCTGTGGCTGCTTCGTGGGTTATGCATCTGCATGAACATGGTGGCTGGAGTCTAATGTCTGCATGGGACAGAGATGACGCTAAGGCCTTGGTTCCAGATGAGCCATGGAGCTGGGACTAAGACATGCCTGCCCCCTGTGTAAGACCAGGACCTTTCCTTTAATGAAAAGTTAGGCTGGAAAAATGCCACCAGCAATGAGTGAGAACAAGAAACCCGATTAGTAAGAGAAAAAGAAATCCTTGGCTAAGAATTGTATTCTTTGCTCCTGTGTCATGTGAGTTTTTGTTTTTGCTCTTGTTTTTTACACCACTTGCTGACCTAGAAATCTTCATGTCAGAAAATACCCCTGGGGATCCTCGAAGAGTAAAGCACAAAGCCATCCCTAAGCGACAGCACCAATCATCTAGACTGCCAAGGATTTTCAAGGAAACAGCAAGCCCGCTGAAGAAATGCTCGCTGTAATACATGACTGGACGTACAAGGAAATGATCAATCACGAATGAGAGTGAGCAGATGATATAATCCCTGGGGAGAGTCAGCAGAAGACACAACAGCAGTTTTTAAACTTAAACACTTGACATAATAGAACAACATGAGAGAGAATGTAAAATGGGCATGTATAAAATGTCAACAATATATAACAAGAAATCAGACCTCAAGAAAATAAAAGCCTAATTTTTTAAAGACAAACAGAAAAATCTATAAATGAAAAATAAAATTTTGAAATAACTCAATGGGAGGGTTAAAATGCAGATTAACCATAGCATAATTGATGATAATACCCAGAATGCATCGACATAAGTAAATGAAAAATATGAATGTTATTGAGTTATGGAACAAGAAGACAGGAGTCCCAGGAGAGAACACATACTACAAGGGAGATGCATGTTTGAATAGATAGTGGGTGATGATTTTCCAGAGATGGTAAAGTCTCATGTTTATAAAGTACAAAAATATTAGTGCAAACCAGAAAACTAAACCCCTTTAAACATATCATGTTGAAATTGCAGAACATTAAAGACAAGGGGAGATATTTAAAATGAACCAAGATACAAGTGACTTGAATAAGTTCTAAAATAAAAATATATACAATGGAAATGTACTCACAATGTGTCTTGATACCTGTTATATAATGTGTAGCTTGTAAGCGCTGTGGTTGTTCTTTTACATAAAAGAAATTATTAATGTAATGTTTTATACAAAGTTGGTGTTCCATTGCTTATAGGATCTCTTTAAATATGAATATGGACAAAAAGGGATTTGTTTGTAGTAGTTTAGATGTCAGAGAGGATCTTAGTATTCATTACGACCTTTGAAAAAATAGTATCTATAACCATGAAGCAAAGACCTGGACTTTGGTTAAGGGCTTGCAGTTTGGAAGCTGCTAGTAGGGGAAAAGCAAATGTAAAAACCACCTTTGCATTTGCTTCCCCTCCTTCATTTATGAATCAACATCTGCCCCAGTCTCTTGGATTTATGGTGAGTCTCTTCTTTGGAGGTCTGTTCTGCATGGCAGAAACTACGCATTTTGTTTCCAAAGCTCCCCTGGCTTGAAATACTCAACATCTGCTGATAACAAATTATTCTCATGAACACTTTTTTAAGGGGGTGATCTTTGCAGGTTGTGGGGTTACTGGCAGATGTGCTGAAAGGCCCATATTCTGTAATAGAATGTTTATCTCTAGGAAGACATTGCATTTTTTTTCTAGACAGTTATGTTCCTTGTGTTATAAGAAGTAACTTCATAAGGCAATTCATCTTCACCTCCTAGAGAGTAAATCATAAAGGAAACATTTTCTTGAGTCCATTCTTATTTTTCTCCCTCTTCTATAAAATATGCTAAATATAATTGGATCCAGTTGGATGAAATTACCATTTGTGATTGCTCTTTGTTTAAGAATCTTCTGGGACTTTCAGTACAGGGAGAAGGGCTCATCTATACGCCAAATTTCAGTTAAACTTTGGCATCTAAAATTGGTATGCTGTTCAAGATTCTTAAGCCTTTGGAATTGATTGAATCACATTTCTTGTAGAAGGTCTGTTTGCAGCAAGCATATAGAAATGAATGTTACAGATTCCCAAACAACATAGATGATTGCAGCATAATTGTTCTCTACCTAATTCAGGTAACGCAGTCAGGACAAAGAGAAGAAGTGATGTTAACTGAGCTACTCACCGTTTACTGGGAGTTTCTTGAAAATATTTATATATATTTGGGGGACTAACAGTTTTGAATACCTACCTTGTTGCAGGTCCTTTTCTACCTGTCATTCAAATGTAGTTTGCTCTTCGGAGTGGCCACTGGGCTATTCGTAATGTCCAATTTATAAATGGCAATGCTGAAATTAAGCAATGTTGAGGCAGTGATACAGCTAGCAAGTTCTTGGGCTGGGAGGTTGCACACAGTCCCTACTCAGCATCCCCCACAGCTGGATACATGGCAGCACGTGCCCTTGGAGAGCACCTGCAACATTTCTTTTCTGTCTTTTCATACGGACTTGAGACAGCACAGGTTGGCCCTGATCTACTGAAGCAAGAGTGCTGTCCTGTGCTCATTGTATCAAGTTATACTCTGGGTGAGTGGAGGAGACAGGGAGGAAGCTTACGAAGAGCATAATCAGTATGCTTTGCCTCTACCTTCTCTTTCTACTGAAATCATCATCTCTGAGGATCGAGCTTTATATTCCACTTCGTCTTTCACAAATTTATTAATTTATTGATTCATTTCTGTTGACCTTATTTGATCATGTGCAGCAATAATGGAAACAGTGGCTGGATTTGTTAAGGGCTTTAGCGGCTTCTACGTGGGAGACTCTTCTAAGTGCCTCAGTGTTAAGTGACTTCATACTACTCAACAAGCCTACGGGGTATGCACTTTTATAATCCCCATTTTACTGATAAGAAAGAAAAAGAATACCACAGCAGAGAGGTTAAGTGACTTGCTAAAGATTACACGCTTAGTTGACAGAAAGAGGAAGGAAGACGGAAGGAGTAGAAGACTTCACATTATCACTTAACCAGATGAACAGGGAAGCTAGGTTTTGAAAAACTGCCAGTCTTTTTCACCAAAGGAAAATTATGAATGTACCAAAGCTAACTAATCTGTAGATGACTTACTAATTTTACCAAACGATCCAGAAGGTGAGTAGGACTCTGCAGAGGTTACAAAAAAGGAAGCTTTCTTTTATTCTTCATTTCTGTCTGTCGTGGGGATGAAGTCACTTCTGTGCAGTGATGTACCAGGTAGTGAATGCAAATGTCATGGCACGATCTGCATAGTTTTTAAAAGCATCTTACGTGGTAGTCATCTGGAAGTGTATATTGCCAGAAGAAATTACAGTGTGGATAGCCATGTTAAGACTCACTGTTTACTCAAGACATGTTTCATCTTTAAATTCCAGTAGCTCTGGTTTGTAGCACAAAAACCCTCACACAAAATTGCGAAGAGATCTCTTCGTGGGAATTACCAACAAGAGCATCTTGGGAGTCATAATAAGAATTGGAAGCGGCATGTCTCTAAAGCTCTTTTTGAAATTCTTTTAGGCAGTTAAACTGTAACAGATAAAACTAGTTTTTATTGTTACTATGTTAAGTTCTTTTGGACAGAATTTTGCAATGAATAGGTTGAGGGATGGTGCCAGTGGTGAGATGCATATCCCTCGGCCCAGTGAGAATCCCAGGGGAATGTTTTCTGCAGAACATCTTTTCTTGGAGGGACATTCAGGGCCAGACACTGTATTCCATTTTGCAGAATGCATTAATTTCTTTCACCAAATACTTATTTAACTCCTTTGCTATGCCAGGTGTCATATTTGGGAACCACAAACACCATGTTTCATTGAATCTAAAGTTCTATCAGTCGTGTAGCCTGCCCTGATGTTTTCTATGCGTTGAAAACAGAAGCAAAAAAATCCTATCGATTAAACTATACTTTAGATTTTTGTTTTGTATGTACTGAAACAGCTCTTTATTCTTAATTAGATAGAGATTTGGGTTGTATGTAACTTTTATGCATATATGAAAAAAGGAAATCTAAACAAAATAAATTTGGTTAAAGTATTCCCCAAGTTCCTTCACATCCAGAAATGGATTTTTCTGAGTCACTTTTCAACTCAGAATCTTCAATGCCCATGTTTTTCCACATGAACTTGTTCTCGGTGCCAAAAAGAACTATGGTGATACAGCATTTCCTTAAAGAACTCAAAGAGCCCATGATAGACCAAAAGCTGTTGGTGCTAGGCAATTAAAATGACTTTGCAATTATAGGGAGCTAGGCTGTTTTACTAACAGTCCCTACTGTCCTGTGTGCTAGAGTTAGGGGCAATGAGAGAGGAGATGGGACAGGAAAGATGCTAGGGGTAAGGACATCCTTTCTGGTCTGTCCAGAATTTACAGGCTTTGAACTTTATTCTCTAGCTGATGTTAAAACACAGATAGGACTATGACAATCTTTTGCTTTATTTATATTATTTGATCCTCCCAGCAAACCCGCGCGGTAGTTTCTGTGATTTCCATCTGCAAATGAGGAAGCAGAGGTTTTAGAAACGTAAGGTAACTTCCCTTTTTATGTTCGTCAAGCATCTGAACCAGAACTTGAGCTCATAGTTGACAGGTTATGTGAGCTCCTATTTGTGAGCTTGCTTGTTTGTTTTTGACCCTCCTTGTCTGTACTTCTTTCCCTCCATGGGAATGGCACCTCCCTGAGGACAGGGACCTAGCCTGTAAACAGTGACTGGGGACTCATGAGATGTTTGTTGAATGAATGAATCGATGTTTCTTTTAGACAAACTGATTTCAGTGTGTTGGCCTTATCTCTAAAGTTCTTTTCTCTCTGGGCCTCACATGGTGTTGCTAGGTTCTGCTGCTAAAGTACCATGTTTCCCTCTTAGCTTTTTCAGAAACACTGCAATATTGGAGTTTCATGTTCCTGTAGTTCAGGTCATTTGATGAATTCTAAGAGTGTTGTGGTATATGCTTGAGCCCTAAAATAGTGCTTGTTAAATATTTTTAATAATCCTACAAGCAAAAAATATTAATATAAACGATTTCTTTCTTTCTTTCTTTCTTTTTTACATTGTGTTGACAAAACACCAGGGGGATTTGTCTTTTTTGTTTTTACTAAAATGGTGAGAGGAAAGGTACTTGAATTTTTATATAAGTTAAATGGAAACAATTTTGTAAAAACTGAACTTCCCAAGACCAAAACTCTTTATATCTAGGAAAGTCTTACGTACTTGAATGAAATGATTCAAGTTAAAATCAAGAAAGTGAGAAAGGCATGGTTAAGTGAAAATGGTCTGAAAGTTGCATATTATTGATAATATATTGATAACTTTGATTTGGACTGAGTCATGCCTGGGCAGACCTTCAGAAGTCAGAGTCATCTAGTTGATTTTCATTACAATCTGTCTTCTAGAGATTGGATCAATTATTTTCCAATTGTTTTACAGTCCCCCTTACACCCAGAGGGGCTTAGCAGCTATCTTCACCCAAGATAGCTGCAAGAGTCAGAGACACTCTCACTAGAACATTATAGTGAGAGGTATTTACTAAAGGAAGAGTGTTGCACATTATATGATGTAAACACAGAGAATATATTAGCAGCCTCTTGTTTAAACATATGTACCAGAGGATGAGGACCTGGTTTGCAAATCTGGCTATATATCAGAATCCCCTGGATTGTTTTTTAAAAATATAGAGTCCCTAAGAATTATGAAAGTCCAACCAGATCAGAAGTACTAGGAGGATTGCCTAGGAATAACATTAAAAAAATGCCCCAGAATTTTGGAATTCTATTGTTTCAGGTACTTTAGATTCACTATGAAAACCAGAGTTAGGAACTAAACCTAATTTAAATCAAGAAAACCATTACTATGTATTTATCCAAGAACAAAGCTATGAGATTTAAACATTCATTTTTCTACCTAGGATCCAATGATCAGATATTATCAGATAAGTTGGGAAATATATTTTAATTCAGTAAGTTCTCATCAAATATTACTATATACCAGGTACTATTGATATATTTTAGGACAATAAATGATGTGTCTATATGTTATGCTTGATACAATGTCAGGAAAGTAATGTGTTTTATGAGAAAGAATGAGAAAAATGATCTTTCTAGTTTATTTCATAAATAAAAGTATGTTGCAGTAATTTTCTATTTAAACTAGAGGACAAAAGAATTTTATTTCTATCTTCTTGACCTTCTTCCTGATTTGGATTATCTGTAATTTCAGAAAATATGGAGTAGTTTGTTCTTTAGATCACCCAAGATTTTATGGGATAAAATTTCCCAAAGGGTAAAAATTTTCTTATTAAATAAGCTTATTATCACTTAGCTGAATTTCTTTTTCTGAATATTATGAGGTTTTGAAGACTTTTTTGAAATTCTGCCTCCAGTGATGTAACAGAATAGATTATCTTGGCAGTCATCCTATTACAAAATGACTAGATTCTGTATAATACAATTTGTGTTTCTGTGCTTGCAGGAAGTGAGGAGAGTAAGCCCCCAGCCTCTGTCTTTGCACATACACAAGACCTAGGCTAGTGGAGCCGCAGAGCAGTGAGTTCTCTTGAAAGGCAGGATTCCTGAAATCAGGTTCAGGAGACTGCCTTTGACCTGAGACTCTTCAATTATCACCGGTCCCCTAGGTTCTCTACAAATTGGTGATCCTTGGTTGTGAGTGGGTATTTATTTAATTCATCTTACAGAAGAAAACAGCCGTCATTAGTGGGAGTCAGCAGAAACCACATATGAGCTATAAATCCCCCAAAGAATTTGTATAAGGATTCATGATAAGAATAGAAAATGACTCTGTATGAATTACATCAAGAAATAAAGATGGAATCCTACAAGTGAACAAGCAAAAGAAATTGTCCAAGATGAGCAATCATATTGAAAAAAAACCCAACAAACAATACAACTTTCATAAATTAAAAAATATGTATTGTTGGAGATAAAAAGATCAATGGATGAAAGTGTGGAAGACCGTGTCTGTCCTGAAAGAGAGTTGCTTGTATGGGAAGAGAAGTGACCTGTGCCCTAGAAGGTAGGAAACCAAGAAGTCTCTCAGAATGCAGAAAGAGAGCGTAAATTGTAAGAGAGGTTAACAGATGGCGAGGCTGGAATTGGGGAGACATTCTATATATTCCAAGCCCCTTCCACAAGGAATGCAGAGAATAGATGAGGAAATAGCTGAAAAATAATTGGCAACATCTTCAGAACTGATGAAAGAGACGGAGGCACAGTGAAGCTAACAACACGTGTGTGACAATAAGTACGGAGAGGTCCACACACAGGAGCGAGGCGCTGGAGCTAGATTCGAACAGACTCCTTAAAAATGATCTTGTAAACAGTCAGACAGTATCTGACCACATGCTGCTAGTCCTGGAAAAAAGTATCAAAATTCAACATTCAATGTATGGTTTCTACTGAATGTGTATCATTTTCACACTGTCATAAAGTTGAAAAAGTGTAAGCAGAACTGTCATAAGTCAGGGACAGTCTGCACTAGACTGGAAACTTTCCCTAGGAGGATGGTCTGAGGTAGCAAAGGAGTGGGAGCAATATGGGACACATATATAGATAACCTTAAGTAACCATTCTCCTATAATAGTAATTCTAATTTGTGGGTTTAAAGGACAGAACCAAAATGCTCAGCAGTATCATGCAAGCTGGGAGGGAGTTACCAGACTTAAAAAAAATTCTGAGTGATGTTGCTTGGGAAGGGTGATGCTGTAACTCTATGCTGTAAATTTTCAAAGGCAACCTGTATAAGAATATATAAGCGTAGAAACAAGAGTGTAAAACTCTACCAACCAGTGGAGGGAAAATAGAAAGAGGAAAATAGACAAAGAACTGGGGAAAAAGAAGCCTAGAAAAGGAAGCGGGGTAAATTCAAAGCAAAAAATAAGATGGTAAAAACAAGTCCCTGTGTATCAGTTAAGATAATAAATTTAACTGACAAAATTCACCAAGGGGGAAAATAATAGATTTATAAAATAGAATTTTCTTAATCCAGCTATTTTTCATTTAATTGTGAGACATATCCAAAATGTAAGGAAATGGAAACACTGGGCATCAAGAGAGGAAAAAAGATATATCTGGCAAACACAACGAGAAATATGGGTAGGTACACTAAATCAAAAGAAAAAAAATTCTTTAAAGGAAAAGCCATTAGTAGGGAGATAGAGGACCACTACAAAATTATGATGTTGAGCATCTTTTCATGTGCCTGTTGGTCATCTGGATGTCTTCTTTGGAGAAATAGCTGTTCATGTCTTCTACCCATTTTCTAATTGGATTATGTGGTTTTTGGAGGTTGAGTTGTAAGTTCTTTATATATTTTGGATACTAACCTTTTATAGGGTATGTCATTTGCAAATATCTTCTCCCATTCAGTAGGCTGCCTTTCAGTTTTGTTGACTGTTTCCTTTGCTGTGCAGAAGCTTTTTATTTTGACGTAGTCCCAATAGTTCATTTTTGCTTTTGTTTTCCTTGCCTTAGGAGACATATCTAGAAAAAAATTGCTATGGCCGATGTCAGAGAGATTACTGCTTGTGTTTTCTTCTAGAATTTTTATGGTTTCATGTTTCACATTTAGGTCTTCAATCCATTTTGAATTTATTTTGTGTATGGTGTAAGAAAGTGGTACTGTTCCATTCTTTTTCATGTAGCTGTCCAGTTTTCCCAACACCATTTGTTGAAGAGACTATCTTTTCCCCATTGGATATTTCCTGCTTTGTTGAAGATTAGTTGATCATATAGCTGTGGTTTTATTTTTGGGTTTTCTATTCCATTCTATTGATCTGTGTGTCTATTTCTGTGCCAGTACCATACTATTTTGGTTACTACAGCTTTGTAATATAACTTGAAGTCTGGCATTGTGATGCCTCCAGCTTTGCTTTTCTTTTTCATGATTGCTTTGGCTATTCATGGTCTTTTGTGGTTCCATACAAATGGTAGAATTGTTTATTTTAGTTCTGTGAAAACTACTTTGGTATTTTGATAGGGATTGCATTAATGTATATAAATTCTATATGTATATAGACATGTGTATATAAATGTATATAAATATAGACATATAAAATGTCTATATTACTTTAGGTAACAATATTTGTTCTTCCAATACATGAGCATGGAATGTCTTTTCACTTTTTTGTGTCATCTTCACATTCTTCCATCAGTGTTTTATATGTTTCAGAGTACTGGTCTTTTACCTCTTTGGTTAGGTTTATTCCTAGGTATCTTATTGTTTTTGGTGCAACTGTGCAACTGTAAATGGGATTGTTTTTGTAATTTCTCCTCCTGCTGCTTCATTATTGGTGTATAGAAATGCAACAGATTTCTGTACACTGATTTTTGTATCCTGCAACCTCACTGAATTCATTTATCAGTTCTAGCAGGATTTTGGTGGAGTCTTTAGGGTTATAGGATCATGTCTTCTGTAAATAGTGATATTTTGACTTCTTCCTTACTGATCTGGATGCCTTTGATTTTTTGTTGTTGTCTAATTGCTGTGGCTAGGACCTTCAGTACTCTGTTGAATGAGAGTGGTGAGAGTGGACATCTCTGTCTCCTTCCTGACCTTGGGGGGAAAAGCTCTTAGTTTTTCACCACAGAGGATGATGTCAGTGGTGGGTTTTTCATAGATGGCCCTTTATTATGTTGAGGTATGTTCCCTCTAAGCCTACTTTATTGAGGGTTTTTTTTAATCATGATTGGATGTTGCACTTTGTCAAATGCTTTTTCTGCATCTATTGAAATGATTTTATGGTTCTTATCCTTTGTCTTATTGATATGATGTACCACATTGATTGATTTGTGAATATTGAACCACACTTGCATCCCAGGAATAAATCCCACTTGATTGTGGTGAATCATGTTTTTAATGTATTGTTAAATTCGGTTTGCTATTGTTGAGAATTTTTGCATCTGTGCTCATCAGGAATATTGGCCTGTAGTTCTCTTTTTTAGTGGGGTCTTTATCTGGTTTGGTATCAGGGTAATGCTGGCCTCATAGAATGAATTTGGAAGTTTTCCTTCCTTTTCTATGCTTTGGAATAATTTTGGAATAGTTTGAGAAGAATAGGTATTAATTCTTCCTTAAATGTTTAAATTTACCTGTGAAAACATTTGGCTCTGGACATTTTTCTTGATAAGACTGGATAGAGGGTAATCAATTTTATTGATTTTTTTGAAGAACCAGTTCTTGGTTTCATTGATCTGTTCTATTGGTTTTTTTAGTTTATCATTTATTTCTGCTCTAATCTTCATTATTTTCCTCCTCCTGCTGGCTTTATTGGTTGTTCTTTTTCTAGCTCCTATAGGTGTAAGCTTAGGTTGTTCGAGATTTTTCTTCTTAAGTTAGATTTGTATTGCTATAAACTTCCATCTTTGAACTGCTTTTGCTGCATCCCAAAGGTTTTAGACTGTCACGTTTTGATTTTCATTTGTTCCCATGTAATTCTTTATTTATTTCCTTGCCAACCCATTCATTGTTTAGTAGCATGTTATATAATCTCAATGTGTTTGTGGCCTTTCCAGATTTTTTTCTTGTGGTTGATGTCTAGTTTCCTATCATTGTGGTCAGAAAAGATGCATGGTATAACTTCAGTCTTCTTGAATTTGTTGAGGCTTGTTTTGTGAGCTAATATGTGATCTATTCTGGAAAATATTCCAGGTGCACTTGAAAAAGATGTGTATTTTGCTGTTTTAGGATGTAATGTTGTGGACATATCTGTTAAATCCATCTGGTTCAGTGTGTCATTCAAAGCCATTGTTTTCTTGTTGATTTTCTGTTTAGATGATCTGTCCATTGCTGTGGGGGGAGGGTATCAAAGTCCCCTACTATTGTTTTATTACTATCAAGTAGTTCCTTTATGTTTGTTACTGTTTTATGTATTTGGGTGTTCCTATGTTGGGTGCATAAATATTTACAATTGTTACATCTTCTTGATGGATTGTCCCCTTTATTATCCTATAGGGTCCATCCTTGTCTCCTATGACAGTCTTTGTTTTAAAGTCTATTTTGTCCAATATAAGTATTGCTATTCTGGCTTTCTTTTGACTTTCATTTGCATGATAGATGTTTCTCCATCCCCTCACTTTCAGTCTCTAGGTATCTTTAGGTCTGAAATGAGTCTCTTATAGGCAGCACAGAGATGGGTCTTGTTTTCTTATCCATTCTGTCACCCTATGTCTTTTGATTGCAGAATTTAGTACATCTACATTCAAAGTAATTATTGATAGGTATGTATTTATTGTCATTTTATTATTTGTTTTGTGGTTGTTTTTGGAGATTTTCTTTGATCCTTTCTTGTCTTTCTCTCTTTCATGGTCTACTGATTTTCTTTAGTGATAAATTTGGATTCCTTTCTCTTATTTATTGCATGTTTATTAGTGGTTTTTGATGTATGGTTACCATTAAGTTTGCATAGAACCTGTTCTTCATATAGCAGTCTGTATTAACTTGATGGTGGCTTAAGTTTGAACCCATTCTTTACTCTTCTCCCCACATTTTAGGTATATGTTGTTATATTTCATTCCTTTCATTTTGTGAGTCCCTTGACTGATTTCTTACAGAAATGTTACTTTTACTCCCTATGTGTTTCTAACTTTATACTTTCAGTTTTGGTCTCTCCTTTCCACTTGGAGTCCCCTTTATTATTTCTTGCAAGGCTGGTTTATGATCATGAACTCCTTTAGTTTTTGTTTGTCTGAGAAACTCTTTATCTTTTCTTCTATTCTGAATGACAGCCTTGCTGGATGGAATATTATTGGTTGCAGACATTTCCCTTTCAGCACATTGAATATATCATGCCTTTTCCTTCTGTCTTGGAAAGCTTCTGCTGAAAAACCTGCTGAAAACCATAGCATTATGGGTTTTCCCTTATAAATTACTGTCTTCCTTTGTCTTGCTGCTTTAAAATTTTTTTCTTTATCACTGTATTTTGCCAATTTAATCACAATATGTCTTGGTGTAGATCTGCTTTTGTTGATTTTGATGGGAGTTCTTTGTGCCTCATGCATCTGAACATCTGTTTCCTTCCCAGATTAGGGAAGTTTTTAGGTATTATTCTTCAAATAATTTTTTGCCCTCTTTTCTATCTTCTTCTGGGACTCCTGTAATATGAATCTTACTACATTTGTTGGAATCACTGAGTTCCCTAAGTCTCTTCTAATTTTGTGTAATTCTTTTTTCTCTCTTTTGTTCAGCTTCATTACTTTCCATTACTCTGTCTTCTAGGTCATTAATTTGTTCCTCTGCTTCTTCCAGCCTGCTGTTCATTTCATCATGCGTGTTTCTCTTTTCATTTATTGAGCCCTTTGTCTCTGGTATGTTATTTCTTATCTCTGTGTTATGGGTCTCACTCATGCATTCTAATCTTTTCTCAAGTCCAGTGAGTACCTTTATGATTATTACTTTAAATTCTCTATCAGGCATATTATTTATATCTATTTCACTTAGATCTCTGGCCATGACCTATCCTGTTCTTTCATTTGGAACAAACTTCTGTGTTTCCTCTCTGGAAGATTGACAAGTTGATTCTGAGGTTTATTACCACTACACTCTAACTAGCTGAGCTAACTGGCCAGACTTGATTCTGGGATTTACACAGATGTGCAGACAACCAAATTATAGTCAGTACACTCGTGAAGAAGAATCATCTGGAGGGACTTGTCTTACCAAATATCAGAACACATCATAAGGTTATAAAATTAATTAAGCCAGTGTGATATTGTTCTAATAGACTAATTGAAATCAAATTTATAAGAAAGAGGTGGCTGGGCAAATCAGTGAGAAAAAAACATTTTTTATTAAATGGTGTTAAGGAAATTGTATATCCATATGGGCAAAAAACCCAGATATTGGATTTCCACCTCACATCCTACACAAAAATCCGTTCCAGATGAATTTTAAGGGGCAAAGCATCTATAGTTTCTTTAAAATTTTTAATGACTTTGGGGTAGGAAAGGATTCTTATGACACACACACAGAAATCACAAAGCATAAATTATAAAATTGACAAATTTAATTCATAAAAATTAAGAAACTATCAAAATGTATCATAACAAGAAAGGAAGGACAGACTACAGACTGGAAAAAGAAACTGACCACTTATAAAATACTGAAAATTTATAAATTCCCTAAAAGACGGGCAAAGATCATAACTTTCTCACAGCAGCAGAAACACAAATGACCAACAATCATCCTCAGTCTTATCAGTAATCTGGAAAACACCAAAACAGTCACAAAGATATATCATTTGAAATCCACTAAATTGGCAAAAACATAAATGAGCTTGATACTATCAAATATCTAGGATGATGTTGATCACTGAAGCCCTGTACCCTGCTGCTGGGAATATATACCAAAGGAGCAGTCTTGTTAGAAAAAAATTGGGTAAAACTTGGTAAAAGTGATGATGAGAATACCTTAAAACTGGACACTTTCACTTTCCTAAAGCAGTGGTCTCTATGATATTCACATTGGTTTTTCTAAAAGAATGTTAAAAAATATATGCTATCACACACCTTTAAGGTACCATCTGAAATTTTTCATCATAGGGTTAAATAGTTGCAAAGGATGTAATTGCCAATATATTGCGGAAATCAACATTTGTAAATAGGATGGATCCAGTGCTTTTAAAATGTACCTCATTAAATGCTAGCAATGTGGGGAGGGGGGTGGGGGATGGGTTAGCCTGGTGATGGGTATTAAAGAGGGCATGTTCTGCATGGAGCACTGGGTGTTATGCACAAACAATGAATCATGGAACACTACATCAAAAACTAATGATGTAATGTATGGTGATTAACATAACAAAAAATTTTAAAAAAATGCTAGCAGTGTAAGATTCATCACCAATAATTTAAAAATACACAAGTTCTTTAACATATTTACTTTCTTCCTTTTACTTGAAATTGTGTTTTCAAATAACAGTCACACAAATATGTCAGACATATTTTATTCTTGAAGGCTTTTTATTGATGACCTTATAAGTTTTCTGAAGCAAGAAAAAACCTATATAAAATTTTAAAATTAAAAATTTTTTCTGAATTATTAAAATTAATAATTACAACAATAACAGCTAATCCAGAGAGCAGTTCCTATGTACCATGTAGAATTGTAATTACTGTACATATATTAACTCATTTCATGCTCACAGTGTTCTTAAACAGAACTTGTCCTTGTCTGCAGTTTACACTTGAGGAGTTTGAGGCACAGGGAGACTAAGTAACTTTCTTGAGTTTTCACAACTAATAGTAGGTTCAGGATTGGATCCAAGACATTTTGGCTCCAGATTTCAGATTATTTTTTAATTTTTTTATTGTTATGTTAATCACCATACATTACATCATTAGTTCTTGATGTAGTGTTCCATGATTCATTGTTTGTGCATAACACCCAGTGCTCCATGCAGAATGTGCCCTCTTTAATACCCATCACCAGGCTAACCCATCCCCCTACCCCCCTCCCCTCTAAAACCCTCAGTTTGTTTTTCAGAGTCCATTGTCTCTCATGGTTCATCTCCCCCTCCGACTTACTCCCGATCATTCTTTTCCTCCTGCTATCTTCTTCTTTTTTTTTTTTCTTAACATATGTTGCATTATTTGTTTCAGAAGTACAGATCTGTGATTCAACAGTCTTGCACAATTCACAGTGCTCACCATAGCACATACCCTCCCCAATGTCTATCACCCAGCCACCCCATCCCTCCCACCCCCCACCACTCCAGCAACCCTCAGTCTGTTTCCTGAGATTAAGAATTCCTCATATCAGTGAGGTCATATGATACATGTCTTTCACTGATTGACTTATTTCACTCAGCATAACACCCTCCAGTTCCATCCACGTCGTTGCAAATGGCAAGATCTCATTCCTTTTGATGGCTGCATAATATTCCATTGTGTATATATACCACCACTTCTTTATCCATTCATCTGTCGATGGACATCTTAGCTCTTTCCACAGTTTGGCTATTGTGGACATTGCTGCTATAAACATCGGGGTGCATGTACCCCTTCGGATCCCTACATTTGTATTTTTGGGGTAAATACCCAGTAGTGCAATTGCTGGATCGTAGGGTAGCTCTATTTTCAACTTTTTGGGGAACCTCCATACTGTTTTCCAGAGTGGTTGCAACAGCTTGCATTCCCACCAACGGTGTAGGAGGGTTCCCCTTTCTCTGCATCCCCGCCAACATCTATTGTTTCCTGACTTGTTAATTTTAGCCATTCTGACTGGTGTGAGGTGGTATCTCATTGAGGTTTTGATTTGGATTTCCCTGATGCCGAGCGATGTTGAGCACTTTTTCATGTGTCTGTTGGCCATTTGGATGTCTTCTTTGGAAAAATGTCTGTTCATGTCTTCTGCCCATTTCTTGATTGGATTATTTGTTCTTTGCGTATTGAGTTTCATAAGTTCTTTGTAGATTTTGGATAGTAGCCCTTTATCTGATATGTCATTTGCAAATATTTTCTCCCATTCTGTCAGTTGTCTTTTGGTTTTGTGGACTGTTTCTTTTGCTGTGCAAAAGCTTTTTATCTTGATGAGATCCCAATAGTTCATTTTTGCCCTTGCTTCCCTTGCCTTTGGCGATGTTTCTAGGAAGAAGTTGCTGTGGCTGAGGTCGAAGAGGTTGCTGCCTGTGTTCTCCTTTAGGGTTCTGATGGACTCCTGTCTCAAGTTTAGGTCTTCCAACCATTTGGAGTCTATTTTTGTGTGTGGTGTAAGGAAATGGTCCAGTTTCATTCTTCTGCATGTGGCTGTCCTGTTTTCCCAACACCATTTGTTGAAGAGACTGTCTTTTTTCCATTGGACATTCTTTCCTGCTTTGTCAAAGATGAGTTGACCATAGAGTTGAGGGTCCATTTCTGGGCTCTCTATTCTGTTCCATTGATCTATGTGTCTGTTTTTGTGCCAGTACCATATGGTCTTGATGATGACAACTTTCTAATAGAGCTGGAAGTCCGGAATTGTGATGCCGCCAGCTTTGCTTTTCTTTTTCAATATTCCTCTGGCTATTTGGGGTCTCCTCTGGTTCCATACAAATTTTAGGATCATTTGTTCCATTTCTTTGAAAAAAGTGGATGGTATTTTGATGGGGATTGCACTGAATGTGTAGATTGCTCTAGGTAGCACTGACATCTTCACAGTGTTTGTTCTTCCAATCCATGAGCATGAAACGTTTTTCCATTTCTTTGTGTCGTCTTCAATTTCTTTCATGAGTATTTTATAGTTTTCTGAGTACAGATCCTTTGCCTCTTTGGTTAAATTTATTCCTAGGTATCTTACGGTTTTGGGTGCAATTGTAAATGGGATCGACTCCTTGATTTGTCTCTCTTCTGTCTTGTTGTTGGTGTATAGGAATGCCACTGATTTCTGTGCATTGATTTTATATCCTGCTACTTTACTGAAAACCTGTATGAGTTCTAGCAGTTTTGGGGTGGAGTCTTTTGGGTTTTCCACATAAAGTATCATATCATCTGCAAAGAGTGAGAGTTTGACTTCCTCCTTGCCGATTTGGATGCCTTTGATTTCTTTTTGTTGTCTGATTGCTGTGGCTAGGACTTCTAATACTATGTTGAATAGCAGTGGTGAGAGTGGACATCCCTGCCGCGTTCCTGACCTTAGGGGAAAAACTCTCAGCCTTTCCCCATTGAGAATGATATTCGCTGTAGGTTTTTCGTAGATGGCTTTTATGATATTGAGGTATGTACCCTCTATCCCTATACTCTGAAGAGTTTTGATCAAGAAAGGATGCTGTACTTTGTCAAATGCTTTTTCTGCATCTATTGAGAGGATCATATGATTCTTGTTCTTTCTTTTGTTAATGTATTGTATCATGTTGATTGATTTGCGGATGTTGAACCAACCTTGCAGCCCAGGGATAAATCCCACTTGGTCATGGTGAATAATCCTTTTAATTTACTCTGGGCTCCTATTGGCTAGAATGTTGGTGAGAATTTTTGCATCCATGTTCATCGAAGATATTGGTCTGTAATTCTCCTTTTTGATGGGGTCTTCCCTGGTTTTGGGATCAAGGTAATGGTGGCCTTATAAAATGAGTTTGGAAGTTTTCCTTCCATTTCTATTTTTTGGAACAGTTTCAGGAGAATAGGTATTAATTCTTCTTGAAATGTCTGATAGAATCCCCCTGGGAAGCCGTCTGGCCCTGGGCTTTTATTTGTTGGGAGATTTTTGATGACTGCTTCAATTTCCTTAGTGGTTTATAGGTCTGTTCAGGTTTTCTATTTCTTCCTGGTTCAATTTTGGTAGTTGATACATCTCTAGGAATGCACCCATTTCTTCCAGGTTATCTAATTTGCTGGCATAGAATTGCTCATAATATGTTCTTCTAATTGTTTGTATTTCTTTGGTGTTGGTTGTGATCTCTCCTCTTTCATTCATGATTTTGTTGATTTGGGTCATTTGTCTTTTCTTTTGGATCAGTCTGGCCAGGGGTTTATCAATCTTGTTAATTCTTTCAAAGAACCAGCTCCTAGTTTCGTTGATCTGTTCTACTGTTCTTTTGGTTTCTAGTTCATTGATTTCTGCTCTGATCTTTATTATTTCTCTTCTCCTGCTGGGTTTAGGCTTTATTTGCTGTTCTTTCTCCAGCTCCTTTAGGTGTAGGGTTAGGTTGTGTATTTGAGACCTTTCTTGTTTCTTGAGAAAGGCTTGTATTGCTATGTACTTTCCTCTCAGGACTGCCTTTGCTGTATCCCAAAGATTTTGAACAGTTGTGTTTTCATTTTCATTGGTTTCCATGAATTTTTTTAATTCTTCTTTAATTTCCTGGTTGACCCATTCATTCTTTAGTAGGATGCTCTTTAGCCTCCATGTATTTGAGTTCTTTCTGACTTTCCTCTTGTGATTGAGTTCTAGTTTCAAAGCATTGTGGTCTGAAAATATGCAGGGAATAATCCCAATCTTTTGGTACCAGTTGAGACCTGATTTGTGATGTAGGATGTGATCAATTCTGGAGAATGTTCCATGGGCACTAGAGAAGAATGTGTATTCCGTTGCTTTGGGATGGAATGTTCTGAATATGTCTGTGAAGTCCATTTGGTCCAGGGTGTCATTTAAAGTCTTTATTTCCTTGTTGATCTTTTGCTTAGATGATCTGTCCATTTCATTCAGGGGGTGTTAAAGTCCCCCACTATTATTGTATTGTTGTCAATGTGTTTCTTTGCTTTTGTTATTCATTGCCTTTTATAATTGGTTGCTCCCATGTTTGGGGCATAGATATTTACAATTGTTAGGTCTTCTTGTTGGATAGACCCTTTAAGTAGGATATAGTGTCCTTCTTCATATCTTATTACAGTCTTTGTTTTAAAATCTAATTTGTCTGATATAAGGATTGCCACCCCAGCTTTCTTTGGGTGTCCAGTAGCATGGCAAATGGTTTTCCACCCCCTCACTTTCAATCTGGGGGTGTCTTTGGGTCTAAAATGAGTCTCTTGCAGATAGCATATTGATGGGTCTTGTTTTTTAATCCAATCTGATTGCCTGTTTCTTTTCATTGGGGCATTTAGCCCATTTACATTCAGGGTAACTATTGAAAGGTATGAATTTAGTGCCATTGTATTGCCTATAAGGTGACTGTTACTCTATGTTGTCTGTGTTCCTTTCTGATCTATGCTGCTTTTAGGCTCTCTCTTTGCTTATAGGACCCCTTTCAATATTTCTTGTAGGGCGTTTCGTGTTTGCAAATTCCTTTAGTTTTTGTTTGTCCTGGAAGCTTTTTATCACTCCTTCTATTTTCAATGACAGCCTAGCTGGATATAGTGTTCTTGGCTGCATATTTTTCTCTTTTAGTGCTCTGAAGATCTCATGCCCGTCCTTTCTGGCCTGCCAGGTCTCTGTGGATAGGTCTGTTGCCATTCTAATGTTTCTACCATTGTAGGTTACATATCTCTTCCCCCGAGCTGCTTTCAGGATTTTCTCTTTGTCTCTGAGACTTGTAAGTTTTAGTATTAGATGTCGGGGTGTTGACCTATTTTTATTGATTTTGAGAGGGGATCTCTGTGCCTCCTGGATTTTGATGCCTATTTCCTTCCTCACATTAGGGAAGTTCTCTGCTATTATTTGTTCCAATATACCTTCTGCCCCTCTCTGTCTTTCTTCTTCTTCTGGGATCCCAATTATTCTAATGTTGTTTCGTCTTGTCATATCGCTTATCTCTCGAATTCTGCCCTCGTGATCCTGTAGTTGTTTCTCTCTCTTTTTCTCAGCCTCTTTATTTTCCATCGTTTGGTCTTCTATATCGCTGATTCTCTCTTCTGCCTCATTTATCCTAGCATTTAGTGCCCCCATTTTTGATTGCACCTCATTAATAGCCTTTTTGATTTTGACTTGGTTAGATTTTAGTTCTTTTATTTCTCCAGAAAGCATTTCTCTAATAACTTTCACGCTTTTTTCAAGCCCAGCTAGTATCTTTAAAGTCATGATTCTGAACTCAAGGTCCATCATCGTACTAATGTCTGTATTGAGTAGTTCTCTGGCAGACAGTAACACCTCTTGTTCTTTTTGCTGAGGTGATTTTTTTCATCCTGTCATTTTGTCCAGAGGAGAATAGGTGAATGAGAGAACACAATGCTAACAGGTTATCAACGTCCCCAGTAAATATGCTTCATACAAATCAGAAAAGACCTGAAACCAAGGGAAAAGAAAGGCAAAGAAAGAAAAAAGAAAGAGAAAAAAAAAAGAAAAAGAAAAAGATAAAAACAAAAACAGAACAATACAAAATAAACCAGAATATGATCAAATATGATTAGGCTAGTGCATAGATCAGTGCCACACACTAGATTTTGGGCGTATTTTGGTTTGTTAGAAAAAAGTGCCTCCTAAAATTTTAAAGGAAGAAAGATTATATATGTACAAATAAGGGTTGATACAATGAAGGGATGGAAGATGACCATAAATATGAAAATTATAAAAGATTTTATAAATGGAATTGATAAGAAGTTTGAAAAAAGAAGATTTAAAAAAGAAAATAAGGGAGAGAATACGATCAGGCAGGAGACTAGAACAAAGCCATACACTAGTGATTTAGGGTATATTTTGATCTGTTAGAAGAAACTGTATCTCAAAATTTTAAAGAGAGAACAACTTATATATATATATGCCACAAATAAGGGTAACTACTATGAAGGGATAAAATATGACTCTAAAAATGAAAAGTAAAAAATGTTTTTTTAAAAAAGGGATTGATAAGATGTTGGTTGAAAAAGGGAAAAAGAAAAATTCCAAAAAAAACCCAGTTAAAAAAATTAACTTTGGAAAACTATTGAATCATGGTAAAAAAGCCATGAATTCTATGTGCAGTATTCCCCTAGCACTGGAGTTCTCCCGTTCTCCTTGATCGGTAAACTTGGTCTTGGCTTGCTGGCTGTTCGTGCTGATCTTCTGGGGAGGGGCCTGTTGCCGTGGTTCCCAAATGTCTTTGCAGGAGGCGGAATTGCCCCACCCTTGTCCGACGGGGCTAAGCAAGCTGCTCGGGTTTACTCTCAGGAGCTTTTGTTCCCTGCAAGCTCTCGGTACAGCTTTGGAGGACCAGGGTGAAAATGGTGGCCTCCCAATCTCCACCCGGAGGAGCCAAGAACTCAGGGCCCCGCTCCTCAGTGCACCCACAGAGAAAAGCAGTCACTCCCGTGTCCCTGGTCTCCGGCCGCACTCCGTGCTCACCCGGCCTGTGACCGAGCGTTTCTATCTCTGGCACCCGACCCCGTGTGGAGTCTCCAAACCCAGCAGATCCCTGCGGTGCGCTCCCGCGCCACTCCTCCCAGGAGAGGAAGGGAGTCTCCCCGGCTCTGCCGCTTGTGGGGTCCCTGCTGGAGGAGCAGTGGCCCGACTGGGCCGCGGATCACAGTTTATGGCCACCCCGAGCTGAGAGCCCGCGCCTCGGCTCCGTCTCTGCAGCCGGCTTCCCCGCTCCGATCCCTGGGAGCTCTGCCGCACTCAGGCTCCCCCGGTCTTTCTGTGACCCCGAGGGTCCTGAGACCACACTGTCCCGCGAGGTTTCCACCCCCCGCTTAGCCACTGCAGCGACGTCCCTCAGCGGAGTCGACTTCTAAAAGGTCTGATTTTGTGCTCCGTGGCTCTAGCACTTGCCAGAAGCGGCCGACGGAGGCCCCCTCCCCCGCCGTCTATCCTCCCGAATATCGCCTCGGATTCACTTGTCCGCACGTCCTACCTTCCAGAAAGTGGTCGCTTCTCTGTTCAGAGAGTTGCTACTCTCTTCTTTGCTCTCCTGTTGAGTTCGTAGGTGTTCAGAATGGTTTGATCCCCATTCAGCTGAATTCCTGAGACCAGACGAAATCCAGGTCTCCTACTCCTCCGCCATCTTGCTCCGAAGGGCCTCAGATTTTTTTTTAATCAAAACCTCACACACTTTGCTCAGTAATACTTTAATTTTTTGTTTACTAATGATCAGAAATGTATCCTTTAAAAAGGTGGACAGGGAAGCTTTGGGTGCCCTGATTAAAGGAGGCTTCATTTGAACTCTGGGACATTTGTTTCATGTTTAAGGCCGTGCTAGGCTGCATGAGGGCTCTGCTTCCCTCTGTGAAGAGGAAGGAGATTGAAATGGAGGTGGGATGGGAGAATCAGTGTGACGAATGGACTGATGGACTGCAGACGTGTTCTAAGGGAAATCTAGGGGAGGTTCTAAGAAAGTGCATATGGATATGGATAATTTGAAAATAGATTTTAGTAAAACTCTTCCGGTCTTTGTATCTGTTGCAAAGTCATTGAGTGCTCCAAGGGTGTGGGTCCTTCCAGTTAAAGACAGCTGCCCTAGAGCCCGACTTCCCCGAGTATGAGCCCAGGATCACTGGGGAACTTTCTAGATATCCAGAATGACTGCATCAGAAACCCCGAGGGTGGAGTCTAGCCATATGCACGTGTGTGTGTGTGTGTGTGTGTGTGTGTGTGTGTAAATGCACAGCCTGACTTTGGACCATGGTTTTCATGCTATAAGTTCGCCACAGTTCTCAGATGCTACTTTGGTCTGTCATTGCTGTATTTCACTGAGTTGAAGGCATCATCATTGTAAGATAAAATCCAACTTTAAAGATTTTAAAATGCCAAAAAATGGAGTTGTTTTCGATTGAATAAATATGGTCTTGCCTTGCCTACGAGATTGGTCCTCCTGGTGGCGAGCTTCTGGCCTCCTCCCTCTGTGTTCCTCTTACTTACCCAGTGCTGAAGGATAAGAGGAGTTGTTGAGCAGGTGCTTGCTGAGTGCACGTCAGCGTTGACCTACTTGTCTATTGTGTGTTCTCTGGGTTCTTACTTTTCCCTTCTCTGCCCAGACAGAGATTCATTCTGAGGAAATACTAGCGCTCAGTAAACATTTGTGGATTCATTGCCTGATTTTAAAAGGAGTGATCAGCTGGTATCAGAAATTGGAGAACATGGTGGTGTCTCTGGCTGTGGACAAAGGGAACTAGCCCCTGCTTCTGCTCTTGGGCAGTGAGCAAGGGGAAAGAGTGTCCTTTGCTGTGAGGAAGATGGGTTTAGAGCAGGAAATAGTCTCTGGACTGAAAAGTGTGTGTCTCTCTGTTCTCTGAAATCCTGGTGTTTGTTTACTGGACTTTCCCCCTGTATCCCTGCTAGTGTCTAATCTTAATGAACGGATGGACTTGGGAGTCACTTTCCACTTTATTCCTAGTGCCCAAAGTAACACCTGTCTCATAGCAGACAATCAAACATGTTTTGAATAAATGACTGAATAAATGTGTTGCCTGAGGTTTACCAATGCCTGAGAGGAGTTTTTGTGTGTGGAAAAATTATTTACAATTTTATTCACTTGCATTGAATAGCAATATGTAAATCCTAGTTTTCTCAAGTTTTGTTTACAAAATTTTATTTTTGAGATATAATTGACATATAGCATTATATTAGTTTCAGCTTCAACATAATGATTCAATATATGCATATATTACAAAACAATGACCATAATAAGTCTAGTTAACATCCAGGGCCACACATTGTTACAAACTTCTCTTCTGAGAGCTTTTAAGATCTACTCTCTTAGCAACTTTCAGATATACAATAGTGTTACTGGCCACAGTCATCTAGCTGTACATCACATCCCCAGGACTTAGCTGTTTTATAACTACCAAGTTTGTACTTTTGACCACCTTCACCCATTTTGCCCACCCCTCACCTCTGGCAACCACCAATCTGTTCTTTGTATCTTTAAGTTGGTTTTGTTTTGTTTTGAAGATTCCACTTATAAGTATAGCAACCTGCAACCTGTGTGTTTTTTTTTAATTTTTTATTGTTATGTTAATCACATACATTAATTACATCATTAGTTTTTGATGTAGTGTTCTATGATACATTGCTTGTATATAACACCCAGTACTCCATGCAGACTGTGCCCTCTTTAATACCCATCACCAGGCTAACCCATCCCCCCACCCCCTCCCCTCTAGAACCCTCAGTTTGTTTTTCAGAGTCCATTGTCTCTCATGTGTAACCAGTGTTTTAACATCTTAGTGTTTCCTGAGCTTAGAGAGCTTAGTGTTAAGTTCTCCAGGTGATTCTTTTCTAGTATGTGTTAAAATTTGAGAGCCACCACCCACGAGAAGTTCTTACTGATGTGCCCCAGGATATACATACAGGAATGTTCAAAGCATCATTGTTTCTAATATCAAATAATTATGCAACAATCCTAAGAAGATATTGTAGGCTACCTTAGGTGTGTGCAGGTCAGGTCAGAAAACAAATTAACAACAGAGGATATTAGCATAGCCTGAGCCACTAACTTTCCCTCACATTAGAATTTTATGGGAGGTGGGGAGAAAGTTCTTTGGATTTTTGCAATGTGTGCATCCATTTCTGTAGCTCCATGCAGCAAACATACAACCCTGTTCTCTCCCAGGCCATCCTTTCTTCATTCTGAATGTGCAAGTAGAAAATGGAACAAAGAGGAAAAATACTTAATATGAAAGTAGTTGGACCATTCTTAGGCAAAAGGAAGAAAATGCAGATCTGTGCTCACCTTTGCTCTGTCCTCTCCACACTCACCTCCTTGTGCTGTGCTCTGCTCACTCCATTTTCCCAGAATCACTGGTCTCTCTCCAGGTCCTGCCTTCTCTTTCCTCCTCCCTCCAGCCTCATTTCTAGAATTTTCATCCTGACCATTCTTACTCCATTCATATTTGACTTTGCAAATTCATTCATTCAGCAAATGTGTGGTGAGCATCTATTATGCTGTAAACCGTGTACAAGGAACAGGAAACGAAAATGGTGAACAACCGGGGTGCCTGGGTGGCTCAGTCGGTTGAGTGGCTGCCTTCAGCTCAGGTCATGATCCCAGGGTCCTGGGATCAAGCCCCACATCAGGCTCCCTGCTCAGTGGGGAGCCTGCTTCTCCCTCTCCCTCTGCCTCCCCCCTGGCTTGTGTTCATGCTCTCTCTCTCAAATAAATAAATCTTTAAAAAAAAATGGTGAACAACCTTGGTATCTTGGTTTATGGAGTCTGGATTTTAGTCATGGAGACCAACAGCTTTAAAATTCTGTGATATTTCCTACCTAAAATCTACTCACCCTTCAAGTCTCCTTGAAATTGATTTTCCTGATACAGCAGCCCCACCCCACCCTGTAAGCTCATGGGACAAACAGACACCTGAACATTCACAGTATCCTCAGCACTTGATACAGCATCTGGTCCTGAGGAAGCCATCTCTCAGTATTTAACGAGTGAATGACTCAACACTTTCTTGTCTTCATTCCATCCCTTGAGTTCTTTGTTTTCATCATCATCACCATCATTACCATCATCACCACCATCATCACCATCACCACCACCATCACCATCCTCACCACCTTCACCATCATCATCACCATCACCATCATCACAATCATCACTACCATCACCATCATCACTACCATCATCACCATCACCATCACCACCATCACCCCCATCACCATCATCACCACCATCATCATCACCATCATCACCATCATCATCACCATCATCACTACCATCACCATCATCCTCACCATCATCACCATCACCACCACCATCACCATCATCATCCTCACCACCTTCACCATCATCATCACCATCACCATCATCACCATCATCACTAGCATCATCACCAACACCATCACCACCATCACCCCCATCACCATCATCACCACCATCATCACCATCATCACCACCACCATCACCATCATCACCATCACCATCACCATCATCAGCACCGTCACCATCATCACCACCATCACCACTGTCACCATCATCATCACCACTGTCACCACCATCACCACCATCATCATCATCATCACCACCATCACCATCATCATCATCACCACCATCACCACCATCACCACCATCACCATCATCACCATCATCACCACCAGCACCATCATCACCACCACCATCACCACCATCACCATCATCATCACCTTCACCACCACCAGTACCATCACCATCATTACCACCATCACCATCACCAGGTTTTTAAAATTTTTTTTAAAAGATTTATTTTAGAGACAGAAAGAGTGAGAGAGCATGAATGGGTAGAAGGGAGAGGGAGAGAATCTCAAACAGGCTTCCCATCCTGAGCACAGAGCCTGATGTGGGGCTTGATCTCATGACCCTGAGTTCACAACTTGAGCTGAAGCCAAGAGTTGGATGCTTAACTGACAGCCACCCAGGTGACCCTCCGCTGATCAGTTTCTGAATGGCACTGTGCAGTAGAACTTTCCACAGTGGTGGAGGTGCTCTGTGTCTGCTGTGTCCAGGACAACAGCCACTGGTATCCAGCACTTGAAGTTGGCTGGTGCAACTGAGGAAATGACTTTATTGCTTTATTTAATTGTAGTTAATGTGAATTAAAAGTTAAATTGCTACTTGTGGCTAGAGGCTACCATAGTGGTCAATGCTGGTCTAACCCTTTATACAGGTTAGTTTCCCAGATTCCTGGTATAGGAAATGTTAATAAGGAACTTAAACTATGTGCCAGGCACTATCCTAAGCATTTTGCACATATTAACTCATTTAAACCTCACTATAACCCTGAGGTGGGGTTTAACAGTGTAAGATGAACCTTTTATTTTGTTTTATTTTTTTAAGATGATACTTTTAAAGTGAAATTCTCTCCTAATGATGACTTGAGCCCTACCTCATGATGCGAGACTCAGCAGAACCTATATGATCTTACTTAGAATTGAATTCTCTAATTTTTTTCCTGCTTATTTTTAAATTTTTGTTTCACTGGAAAGGAGAGATGCTCAGTTTTAAACATTAGAAGGACACAAGTTGCCTTGTTATAATAAAACTAAGTGTGCACACAAAGTATATATTTTTTCCTTAGGTTTTTATCTGTGTGCTCTTTTCACAGCCACTTAAAGAGAGTATTTTGGGTCTTTTATCATAAAATATCCAGAAGGCACAGCTTGTTTTTGTTTTTTACTTTTTTTCCCTCTGAGCTGCCCGATGCTCAACACGTCTCAGCCCATCCTCTCCCTGCCTGTGATGGACCCACCCTGATCTCCCCCTGCCCAGGAATATCTGGGACAAAACCCAAGCCACTTTAAAATTTCAGGTTATACAGAAGGAAGCATTTTCATGTTGTGAAAGGAGTGAAAAGGAAAGAGAATAGGGAAGGAATTGTAAAGTGTGATTTGCAGAGGGATTTACCCTGCCAATATTCTGGGGACTCAGGGTGAAGCCATAAGCTTCTCGAATGTAGGGACTGCCCCACATTGGTAGGTACTAAATATATAACGGCTTATTCACATCCTTGCAAGTCCCATTGAAATTGGGTGATTCCCCTAGCTTCTTATCTCTCTCTTCACACTTCTTTCTTTAGTTACAATATTTCTTTTTAATCCCTTATCTTTCTTTCTCTTCCCTTCTGTGACCTGAGCTACCCAGTGTCAGGAGGATTCGAGAAGGTAGAGAAAGCAGAATTAGGAAACACTCACGGTCAAAGCAGGTTTGGATTTTTAGTATCACAAGGTATTTATTTTACCACAGGTTCATTTCGTTCATCCTGACAATTTGAAACCATTTTTTTTTGTGATGCTACAGTGCATTTTATGCATTTGTGAGAAATGTACCAAGCAATTCATTAATAAGTGTGAAAGGACCAAAATATCCAAGGATTTTGCTTTCTTAGAAATTGAATTGTAGGCATTAAAGGTAATCCCTGGAATCCTAGTACTGATACACATTTTCAGGTGTTTTGTTGAGAGAGGGAGAGAGAGAGAATGGAGGGGCTTGTGTGGAATGCAGCCTGTACCGTCTGCCTCCAGCCTAAGGGAGCTTCTCTCCCTGTGACATCCTGATCAGATGTAGCGCAGAAGGACAACAATGATGACAGCCACAGTCCGGGGACATTCTCGAGAGTCTGCATGAAGGCTAAAGCAAATATAAAAAGTTCATGGGGGACAGGCTTCTGAGAAAATTAAAGAGTTGGCATGAAGCTAATGCATGCAATTATAAAGCTAAATACCAGACTTACTGCATATGTTTCTAATGGGTTTGATCCTCCCATTTAGCTCATCAGAAACAAATAAGGGGAGACAGTACTTCAGAATTTATCTCTATGTCAGTTGCTATCAATTTGCCTAACAATTTTATATATATCTAAAAAGATGAGTTACTCAAATAGCATATTATTAGTGTAAGAGGAAAGTCCCATAATCTGCAAACCCACTAACAGCACTGATATTTTATTGGCAACATGGTGTAATGATTGACATTGGTAATGGGACCCTTGAGTCATCAAAAGAGGCCTAAATTGGGGCACCTGGCTGGCTCAGTTGGAAGAGCGTGTGACTCTTGGTCTCGGGGTTGTGAGTTCAAACCCCATGCTGGGTGTAGAGAGTATTTAAACACAAAATCCTTTTTTTTTTTAAAGAAACTTAAATTGACCATTCTGAACATAACTTTAAAAAGGACAGATGTATGCAATGCATTTTAGATTTTAAATCCAGCGTAGATAACAGAAACATTCACGCTATACAACCTGGTAATGAGCTGTGAAGCCTCTTATGTGGATGCTCATTGATAACACTCAGGGACAAGCAGAGTCCCTCTGGGGGGCAGCTCAGCAAACCAGCATCCACAGGCTGACTCCCCTTTCCGGCATCAGCCCTCATCTTCCTCCTGGTCCTATAACAAACATGCGGATGCCTCTTCCCTCTGCCCCTTAGGCTGGCCTCCTTTTTGGTGGGGCACAGCCCTTCAGAGAGTGCTTCCCCAGACTCCCCTGCACCCTGGGCTGGTGCTGCTGGTCCTCAGGGCTCTCATCCCGCTCAGAGCAGATGTGTCTCCATGGTTGTTTCTGCGTCTGCTGCCTGGAGCTTTGGGGCACAGGGCTTAGTAATATACTTGTTGGTTGCAGAGCCGTGTGTCATACACACTATCTGAAAAGCCTGTTGCTTGGAAGGATGGTCCAATGCATGAGTCTTGCCAACTCTAATTCCTAGGCAAGTGATGAAAGCAAGTAAAGCAAGTCTGATGTAAATTAGGGACATGATGGCTTTTCGAGGATGCCCTGCTTTAAAATGGCAGTCCCCACTTCACCCTGGTCAGTGGTCACCATGAGGCACGAGGGGCTGATATTTCTAAATTCTCTGATTTCTTAAGAGAAGCCAGAAATAAGATTTTATATGGGAAATATTCTGATTTTTAAAACTCAAAGAAGTCCAAAAGGACTATAGACCAAATCTAACTCCCAGACAGTTTTCAAGGATTTAGAATGAATAAAAGGTCAGTTTCCAAGAAACTCTAATTGGAGATTGAAGGCACTTTGCTCAGTAATATACCGCCATGATGAAACTCACTGCTCCATTCCCCTCCCCTCTCCAAAAAGAAGAATGTTATCATCTTGGTGTCATAAAAGTTTTAATTTCTATTTCTCATCTTGGGCTGACAGTATTTTTCCATAGCATGTCCAGCTATTAATAGATAATAGATGCTTTCAGCCATTGGAAAAAGAAGTTCTGAAAAAATGCTGCAAAGATAGTTATTTCAGATTACTAAGAAATTCTGTTAACAACAGAACCAACCAACCAACCAAAGTTTACCTTTAGTTGGAGGCACTACCATGATGTATCATGGTTTTCAAGGTTTAAAAGTTTAAAGTATTAAGTCTTAAAGTCTATAGGGGTAACTTCATGGAGAAACACTCCCGAGGGAATGGCTGACATTGTGCTCCTCAAAATTTTATAAATAAAATTGTATTTTCATAAGGTTCTCCACATTTTATATCTCTGACCACAGGAAAAAATGACTGGTTCCCATGAAAACGGGCACAGCCCACCACCAACTCAAACAATCTTTGACATCTGTTTTACATTAAAAGTTTGCATCTTGTTCTATACTGTTCCCATGATCATCTGAAAATAAAATAACTTTTCCATCAGCACGTCTTCCAGAAAGATGTAATGTGTTTATCCATAGCTTTTATGCCCTTGGGTCTTGCCGTATGCTCTGGGGCTCCTACTTGGGGGGAAGTCTGTGGTTCACATCAAGGATTATGATGGGAAAATACCAACTCCATCTCTTCCCAAGCTCAGGCCACGAGCAAAGAAACTGGGCACACGGGACCCTTCCTAGACAGGAAGAGGTAATGGGGAGCCAAGAGGAGGCCTTTTTAAAATAATGGAGCAAAAGGAAGGTCTGTTTCAGCGTGGGCAAAGAGCAGGGTACCACAGGGCAGTGCTGAGAAGAGAGGCGTTTGGAACAGAGGGGTAGGGTGGAGCCTCCCACAGGCGCTCTGGCCGGTTAGCACGGAGCCTGAACCAGGCTGATTTCACCAGCAGGAGAGGGAGCTGTCGATGGCCTCGGGAACGTGCCCTCCGCATCCATAGCACGTCACAGGGGAGGACTACAACGCCCCAGCTCTCCTGTTCTCTGCGGAGCCCCGTGGCCTCCTGGGGGGTTGGCACACAGGCAGGGCTCGTGACTTCCAGGCTACGCTGGCCCAGAGCCGAAAATCATGCACAGTAGTACCAAGAAGTACAGCCTGGAGTGGTGCGACACTGGGCTGGAACTTTGTGGCCTGGTTGAGAGTCTGAAATACAGAACCCAGACAAGAGTGAGGAGCCCGTAGATGGAGGGAGCAGGGCAGCTCCGCACCCACACCCAAGGGGAGGGGAGAGCAGGGTGAGGAGGTAGGGCCGGGGTCTATTGGGGGAGCACCCAGCTCTGAGGGCTGCACCGGCAGCTGTCTGTGTGAGCCTGGTGTTTGCAATAACTTTCTTTTTTAAGTAATAAGGAATTTGCTAGATTGGCTGTATTTCACTTTTATTTAAAATTTTTCCCTCACTGGGTGAAGCAGAGAAAGGGATGCAGTGAGCTGAGAACTTGCCTCCTCAGATTGCCTGGCTGGCTCTGCGTGGTCACCAGCTGAACCTGGCCAGGCGCTGGAGGGTATGGGGTAGAGGCCGGCATCTCTGTGGAGCCAGGGAGTTCACCATGTTCCCAGTTCATACATATTCTATACGTAGGGTCATGCAGGCAAGGGAAACATGCAGGATCCCAGCACACTCAGCCTTTGCTTATTCTCTTAATAGTTTTCCACATTGCTCGCCTTTTGCATAGGCTCAGGCGCCTAGGTAATAGACCAAGCATGATGTACAAGCAAATAAAAGTTTAAAGATATGAATATATACAAATCACAGCTTTTCTGTCCAGCTTCTCTGAAACCAACCCCTTAAAGAAACACACAAGTAAAAAGGAAGAATTTCCACTTTCAGTTCGCCTGTTGAAGCGATACAAGGCACCATCTCAGGCATCCTTCCCGTCGTATACAACGGTCCATCTGCCCAGAATGCTGATTCTTCCTTCCTCATTACCTACAGACCCGCTTTGCATCCTATCTGTGCAGTAAAATAACCTCCCTGTGAATTCAGTGGCAACCCAGGCCGAGTTCAGCATATCTGTTTCCATGTGCGTTATGTATACCCCAGTACGGTATTTAAACCAAGCATGGAAGATGCTCAGGCTAAGAACACTTACAACAGCATCTAGTACCGAGCAGGTATTCCCAAAATGCTGCTTTTTCCCAAGTGTCTTGTTTTCCAGTGTGTACACCCTCTTGCCGTGGGTTTGCCCTCTGGAGCATGATAAATTGTAAGTGAATTTGTGTGGAGAGGATGATGTACAGGTGCATTTACTCTTCTAGCACTCACTATGGAAACCGAAAGAGTTGTGAATATAAGAGAGGAGCTTTCTTATCCATATTTGGTAGAATATTTTATAATTCTTAGTGGACCTGTTACAGTGTGTGCTGAGCTGCCAAGAAGGAAAAGAGGCTGCAAGCTATTAGGAACATGCTTGAGGTGGGTTCTGAGATATTGATCAGCATTCTGGATCATAACGCCCCAAGGGCGTGGGACTAGTATCACTTGGTTTGGGCTGACATCTGCATCCAAAAGGATCTGATCTGATGGGTGGGCAAGGCGACAGGAATTGACTGGTAGTAATATTTGGATTCAGCTTGTAGTGTCAGTTATTTTTTATTCATCCAGTTTGGAATAGGATATCAGCTATAATAAGGGTTAGGATTTAGGGAGAGGGTTACAAGGCCTAGTCAGGGGGAAACAAAAGCTGGTCTCAGGGTGGGCAGATGTGGGGAGGTTGTACAGAAGAGCTCAAGGGACATTAATGTTTCTGCGTGAGACCTGTTTCCATTCTAGAGTAATCGGGTAGGACGAATTCAGGCTCATGGTTTTGAGCATCAGCTGCGGAGGCAGACATAGGAAGAAGGGACTTTGGTTCCCCTCCCCTAGAGCTCCTATCTGACTTCCCATTAATACCCTACTTCCTGAATTTCTGCAGACGCACACTTTAGACTTCTCTTTTCATATTAACCGAATACAACTCAGTTTCTTTTCTATTTTTGCAGAAAAGAACAATTTCCTGGTTCTGATATTTTAATTTCATTTTTGGCACTTGAGAGAGAAAAAGGCACACTGGGTGAAGTATTTGTGTTGTAACCACCATTCATGTTCACACTGTAGCATTTGTACATACTTATTCTAGGCACTGCCCAGAACCCAGAGTGAGACCTGATCCTTGTCTGCTGGGGTAAGACAGATACTCAGTACTACAGAAGAATAATAACATAGGAGTTGTAGAGGAAATATGCACAGTTTGAGACATTTATAATCTAGTTAGATTTTTTAAAACTAGGTAACCTGATAGCTAAGACTGAATTTCTTTTAGAATTTGTTGTTGGAGTATCAAGCACTGTTCTCTTCCTGCTTGGGGTAACAAATAAACATAAATTGGGTAGAAGAAACATATGTCTCAGAAGCAAAACTTAAAAGTTTCTGGTCCACCTCTTTGGTTTCTGTTTTGTGTCAGAATGGATTGACCAAACTTTTATTATTTGGTCCAAGATGCTTCCTGGACCGTCTTGATTCTTGATGTATAAATTACTGAGACAGAAGGTGGTAAGAATATTTAGAACCAAGTAATTTCGGATGATTAGAAAATCCTGCCTCATGTGGCTTTGTTATTATTTTTTCAAAAATAGGTCATTGTTTCAAAAATGGGTTATGTGGATTTCTCTGTGTCATCTATTTCTTGTATCTCTTACAGCTGGGGTTGGGGGGTTACCTGCTGCACAAGGGAAAATGTGCCCTCAGTGGTCCTGGCCTCACTTAAAGAAAAATCGTCACTTTATAGGTTCTGCAAATGATTTATAAATTACAAGTAAATTATATGATCTTCTGGGGATGTTCAGAACTGTCTAGAGCTTGAGGTTTTACTTCCCTTGCAAACTTACAAGCTAGCCTGTCACAGTTCTGTGGATACTGGTTAAGGGTACAAGCCTGGGTCGGAGGTAAAGGCAGTTTCTTTGTCAGAGTGATAACAGACGCTGTGTGTTCTCATCTTTGGATCTCTGCCCCAAGCCCCAGTTTCCACAGGGAGATGTGAACGGACAAGGCGGTGCTGCCCTCAGTGAGCTGCCCTGCGGGAGAGGGACGCTGACCTGGGGAAATGAGTGGGCAGTCGCCATGCCTGCCCCATGCTCTACAGAGAGACACTGTCTGTCTTCCAAAGCTCTTTACTGGACAGACATCCTTGAAATTATAGTTTGAAACAGAGGACAGGCATTGCCTTGAACACAGGTGTGTAGAAACTGTAGACCCATCTGTGAATAATAATTGGATTTCAGGAGTCTTTTTGAGTCAGTAATTGGTAGAGACCATATATTGGGGGAAAATTGATTTAAAAATTATTTATAGGGGCGCCTGGGTGGCTCCGTAGGTTAAGCGTCTGGCTCTGGCTCAGGTCATGATCTCAGGGTCCTGGGATTGCATCCCGCTTCGAGCTCTCTGCTCCGTGGGGAGTCTGCTTCTCCCTCTCCCTTTCCCCCTCCCTGCCACTCGCTCACTCTTTCTCTCTCTCAAATAAATAAATAAAATCTTAAAAATAAATGAATAAATAAAAATTATAACTACAGGGAAAAAATTGCAGATTCCAACTGTATGAGTAAGTAGTAAGAGAAATTTACCTTAGGTTTGAAAATGATGAATCAGGTATTTCTAAATGTTATTTCTTGGAAGAGTGATTTAAATAACATGACTTTTTTTGGTCTTCCTTTGAACTCAGTTTACTTTTATTTTGAGGTATAGTTGACATAGCATTATGTTAGTTTCAGGTGTACACTATAATGACTCAATATTTGTATATATAGTAAAATAATCACCACAATAAGTCTAGTTAACATCCACTACCATACATGTTACAAAAATTATTTTTCTTGTGAGCAATTTTAACATCTATTCTTTTAGCAGCATTCAAGTATGCAATGCAGTATTATTGCATATAGTTATATATATGCAATATATATAGAATATGTATACAGTCTCCATGCCCTACATTATATGCCCACGGCTTATTTACCTTATAACTGGAAGTTTGTACCTTTTGATCCCCTTTACCCATTTTGCCCACCCCCACCTCCAAACCAAGAATTTGTTCTCTGCATCTGTGAGAGTTTGTTTTCCTTCTTTTTTTGGATTCCACATATAAGTGAGGTCATGGAGTCTTCGCTTTTCTGTATCTGATTTATTTCACTTAACATGATGCCCTCAGGGTCCATCCATGTTGTTGCAAATGGCAGGATTTCCTTCCTTTTTACGGATGAATACTATGGCATTGTATTTCTGCCGATCTCTCTCACCTGCGTTTTCTTTATCTCTTCATCCACTGACGGGCAATTAGGTTGTATCTATACCTTGGCTACTGTAAATAATGCAGTGGTGAACGTGGGGTGCGGATGGCTCCTCAAGATAGTGATTTTCATCTCCCTCCCATACATATCCTACAGTGGAATTACTGGATCAAATGGTAATCCTATGTTTAATTTTTTGAGGAACCTGCACACTACCTTCCACAGTAACTGCAAACAATTTGCTTTCCCACCAGCAGTCCATGAGGGTTTCCTTTTCTCATCCTCTCCAGCACTTCCTGTTCCTTGTTTTTTTTTTTTTTTTTATATTAACCATTTTACCAGCTGTGAGATGGTATCTCATTGTGGTGTGGGTTTGCATTTCCCTGATAATTAGTGATCTTGAGCATCTTTTCATATACCAGTTAGTCATCTGTATGTCTTCGACAAATTTCTATTTGGATCTGCCCATTTTTAATTGGACTGTTTGGGGTTTTTTTTTCCTTTTGAGTTGTATGGGTTCTTTATACATTTTAGATATTAACCCTTTATCAGATATATGATTTGCAAATATTTCTCCCATTCAGTTGGTTGCTTTATCATTTCTTTGAAGATATCCTTTGCTGTGTAGAAGCTTTTTAGTTTGATGCATTTACTTATTTTTTAAAAAGGGAAATTATGCAAAAAAAATAGTTCAAATGGTCAAATCTAATATTTTTGGCTTTCTTTTTGACTAACTGTTTATATAAAGACTTTGTTATTAAGATTGTCACCTTAAATTGGCGTAAAGATGGTTTACTCTTTAGTGCTTTCAAGTACGTTGTGCTTACTGAGGGTCAACCCATGGTATTTATTTAGTCCTTTTAATTCATTCTGTAGTTTCCTGGAATGCGTTTACTGATTAAATGCTAAATACTCATTTCCAGGAAGTTTGAAGCTGAATTATTTATTTATAGAAATGTTGACTTGAAAATATGTTTTTATATGGAGAAGATATTTTCTGATTTTCAGCATTTTCTCCAAGTACACCAGACTGTGGATAATGACTACCTTGCCCTAAATACTTACATACCTATAGTCATATAACTACTCTTTATGGAAATGATTGTTTTAACTTTGGTTAATGCTGCCCCAAAATTAGAGGTTTTATTTTTAAATCATGTTTTAATTTATTGTAAATATTACAATCCAATAAAATATAGGAATAATCTTTTATTCCATGACACTATGAAGTGAACCTAATGAACATATAATTAAGTAAATAATATTATTTTTTAAATAGCAATGAAATGCAGCAACATGGAGTATTAAGAAGTATTACATTTGGTAAGAGCACGTTTTTCCAAATGTAGAGAGGCTATACCACTTGCTGTCCACGCATCACATATTTTTTAACTTAATCTGTTTATATTTTATGATGTATCAATGTCTGAGAAACATTTACACATAAACAATGATATAGTTATTCAACTGCCCTTTGTCCTTCTTTATTTATGCTTATGATAAATAATATAAGTTTTGCCATTGAAATTAAAATTTCTTTTTCCTTTTTGCTCTTAAAAACCACTATGCTGTGTTTTAGGGTTATGGGAAATATTATTGGTTGCACAAAGATTTTCGTAACAGCAACAACAGAAATCAAATTAAAATTAAGGAAAAAAGTATCAATACATCTGAACTCTAGCAAATCAAATTGTATTTCTTTCAGTTACCTTCTTGTACTCATCCATATATATGCTTGATTTTATAGTATGTATCTCTGTATCTTTTTAAATATAGTAGAATATCATACCTGTTTTTTCACATGTGTGATATGTATTCTTTATAATAATCATGTTAAAAGTCACATAAAATTATATTCAGGAACTTTTTGAGGAATTAATTATATGATTAATAATTATTGTCAGACATGTGTAAGTTATGATTCTAAATTTTTGTTCTTATATAAGTGTTGCCAAAAATATCTTACATATATTTTTAATGTACTTTAGATTCTTTTTTAGACTAAATTAGAAGAAGAATTTCTGAAGCACAAAAACTTAATATAAATATTTTCATGATTCTTAAACCATATTATTACTTTCCATAAAGGCTATTCCAGTTTCTGTGTCATCAGCAAAAAAGGGCAGATATAAATTTCACTTCAGGATAATACAGTCTTGGTGATATCATTCTTTATACTGCTGCTAATTTAGTGTATGAAAAATAATCCTCTAACTAGTTTTAATTTGCATTTATTTAGTTATTAGTTGATTCAATATTTTTCTATGTGTTACTTTCCTAATTATATTTTATATGAGATGTATTTCTATGAACTTTGACTATTTATTAGGGCCATAATATTTTCCTCACAATTTTACATAAGCCCTTTTCAAAATACAGTGGCCTAACCCTTTGCTGTCTTACTCAATGTAGTGTTTTTCTCTCAGACACTTTCTTTTAATTGAAATTATTTTATTATAAACATGTAAAATGTTTATTTCATTATGTCATTTCATTATGGTCCCTTCTATCTCACTCAGGTTTTTAATTATAATACAGATATGATAAATATTGAATGCCTCTTTTCTTGGGTTTGTTTTTATTTAGTTCACTAAGTAAAATACATGAATATTTTATTCATGTTTCCTTAGCTATATGATATAATATGAAATACAAATTATACAAATAATTATTTTTCTATATAGTTGACTTATTTGCCTCACATAATTGCCCCCCACATAATTTCTTTTGTAAATATTTTAACTCTTTTATTTCTTTAACTTAAATCTTAACTTTTTAATTTATGCATATGGTAAAATGCATATAAAATAAAACTTAATTTTAAACATTTTCAGGTGTGCAGTTCAGTGGTGTTAAGTACACTGACCTTGTACAGCCATCACCACCGTCCACCTCTAGAACTCTTTGCAACTTGGGGAACTGGTCTCTGTACGCTTTGCACAATAACTCCCATGAGCCTCTTCCCCCAGTCCCTGGTAACCCTGTTGCTACTTCCTTTTTTTTTTTAAATCCTCATCCTCCCCCCCCACCCCACACCCCCATTCTGTAGCCTCTGGTAAACTACCATTCTACTCTCTTTACTATGAGTTCAGGGTGTTTTTTGTTTTGTTTTGTTTATAAAATATTTTTCACATACAAGTGAGATCATGCACTTTGTCTTTCTGTGTCTGACTTATTTCACTTAGCGTAATACGCTCAAGATTTAACCATGTCACAAATGGCAGGGTTATTTTTCAGGCTGAATAAAATCATACATATATCAAATTTTCTTTACCCATGCATTCATCAATGGACATTTAGTCGTTTCCATTTTGGGGCTATTGTGAATAGTGCTGCGAGGTGCCTGAGGCTGCAGATATCCATTCAAGATCCTGATTTTATTTCCTTTGGCTGTATACCCAGAAGTAGCATTGCTGGATCCTATGGTAATTCTAATTTTAATGTTTTGAGGAACCACCATACTAATTTCCATAATAGCTGCACCATTTTTTATTCCCATCAACAAGGTAGGAGGGTTCCCTTTTCTCCATATCCTTGAGAATTCTGTTAACTTTTGACTTTTGATCATGGCTGCTCTAAGGTAGAAGGTGATACCTTACTATAGTTTTGATTTGCATTTCCCTGTTAATTAATGATGTTGAGCATCTTTTCATAGACATGTTGGCCATTTGTATATTTTCTTTGGAAAAGTTTCTATTCAAGTTTTTTACCCATTTTTAAATCAGTTTTTTTTTTTGTTATTAAGAGTTCCTTATATATTATGGATATTAACCCTTTATCAAATACATGGTTTGCAAATATTTTCTCCCATTCCATAGGTTACCTTTCATTTTGTTGATTCTTTACTGTGCAGAAAGTTTTAGTTTGACATACTCCCACTTGTATATTTTTGTTTTTGTTTCCTGTACTTTTGGTGTCAGATCCAAAATATTATTGCCAAGATCAATGTCAGGGAGATTTCCCCCTATGTTTTCTCCCAGGAGTTTTATGGTTTCAGGTCTCATGTTTAAGTCTTTAATTCACTTTGATTTGATTTTTGTATATGGTATAAGATAAGGGCCCACTTCCATTCCTTTGTATGTGAACGTCCAGTTTCCCCAACACCATTTATGGAAGAGACTGTCTTTCCCCCATTGTGTATTCTTGGCACCTCTGTTGAAAATTAGATGATCATGTATGATGGGTTTATTTGGGGGTCTCTGTTTTCCACTGATCTTTGTATTTGTTTTTTGTTCCAATACCATATTGTTTTGATTACAGGAAGTGTGATACCTTCAACTTTATTCTTGTTTAAGATTGCTTTGGCAATTTGGGGTCATTTGTGGTTCTGTTTGAATTTTAGGATTGTTTTTTCTGTTTCTCTATAAAATGCTATTGGAATTTTGGAGGGGATTGTACTGAAACCTGTAGATTACTTCAGGTAGTATGGGCATTTTAATAATCACTCATCTAATCCATAAACACAGGATATCTTTTTACTTATTTGTGTCATCTTCAGTTTCTTTCATTAATGTTCCGTGGTTTTCAGTGTGTAGCTCTTTCGCCTCCCTGGTTAAATTTATTCCTAAGTATTTTGTTCTTTGTAAATAGTAATCCAAAATCTCTTAATGAAGAAAAGTGCAGGACTAGTGGGCTTCTAGTGAATTCTATCAAATTCTGGGTGAATTCTATCAAATATTTAAAAAAGAATTGATATCACTCTTTCTCAAATGCTTCCAAAAAATTAAAGATGAAAGAACACTTCCAAATTCATATGTTGAGGCTGCATTATTCTGATACCAAAGCCAGACAAAGATACTACAAGGAAAAAAGTATCACAAGCCAAACACTTGATGAACATTGATGCAGAAATTTTCAGCAAAATATTAACAAATTGAATTCAACAGCACATTGAAAAGATCATATGCCATGATCAAGTTGGATTAATCCCTAGGATGCAAAGATGGTTCAATACATGCAAATCAATAAATGTAATACACCGCATAAACAAAATGAAGGATAAAAATCATATCATCTCAATAGACGAAGAAAAAGTGTCTGACAAAATTCAACATCCATTCATGATAAAAAACTAAACAAATTATATATAGAAAGAATGTACCTCAACATAATACATAATACAGGCCATATAAGATAAGCCTGCAGTAACATCATGTTCTGTAGTGAAAAGCTAAAAACTTTTCCTTTAAGATCAGGAACAAGACAAGGTTGCTCACTTTCCATACCCAGGATGGAGCCCAACACAGGGCTTTATCTCGATCATGACCTGAGCCGAAATCAAGAGATGGACACTTAACCAGTGAGCCTCCCAGGCACCCCCTTTTGAATTTTCAACAGACGCCAGTAGCAACTGTGATAAAAGGTGTTTAGTTGAGTAGTGAGTAAACAGCCTGGTTAGAGTTAGTGGGGAGAGGGTAGGGTTAAGAGGGTGGAGGCCCTAGGTCTGTACAGGACTTTTGAAAACTGCTATCTGGGGGGAGTTTTTTAAAAACCACACTTCCAGTATCCTCCTCTTGCACCTTTTTCCTACATGAACCTGTTGAAATACCATAAATGCCCCCTTATCTGACCCTATTGGGACAGTAGCTAATAGTTTGATTAGAAGAATGAATTGAAGCAGAGACTTATGAAAAATGCCTTACCCATAACCTAAGACTTTAAGTTAAAACATAAATTGGGATTGATCCACCAGTATTTTGATTTAGCATCAAGGTTGTACCTTGAACATATTTAAGAGTTAGAGTCACTAATTGTTACCTCAGGTCTTTCTCCTGTCAGCCACACTAAAATACATCATTTTTTATTTACAATATCAGTTTTGTGCACATAGAATGAGAAGTTAAAAACTCCTCCAAAACAATCTGAGTATAGAATTCTTCTAGATTTTTATGATTTTCCTTCTTTAGAGTTGCTTTACTCCATCTAATGATAGAGCATTTTTTCTTAATAGACTCGTCCTTATCAATTCTTACCAAAGTCTCCAAATTACTCTTCATAGAACTGAAAAATCGCACTTTACATCCCTATTAGTAAACACACAAAGCTGGTTTTTATTGAGCTGTTGGAGCAGAAGTGTACATTGACCACAAGCATTCAGTGTGCTGGGAGCATCAGTGTGTTTGTTTTCCAAACGGACAACATCGGTTAATCCAGGGGTTAGGGCCAAGGGGGTCAGGTAAGAGTCATTGGATTGCCTTAAAATTGAAAATTTCAGACACATTAAAGAATGTGAGGATTTGAATTTCTACCGAAAATATCTGACTGTGGTTTCATGTATGTAGTTTTCTTGTGTTTATGAAAAAAAGCAAAGGTAATTAAAAACAACAAAAAAGTAATGATAATAACTTTATTTTTGACCTCATGCTTTATAGAGAGACCTAGCACACATACAGAAATGTAAATAAAATATACATGTACAGTTTAAATAATAACTGTAGAATGAGCTCCATGTAACCAATGCCAAGGTCAAGGCACACATTGCCAAAACCCAGAAAACACCCTTCCATGGGCTTCCTTCCAGTCCGACTCTTGTGATGATCATTTCTTGGTTTTTCTTTGTACAACCTAAGTGTTTATCCTTAAACAATATACTGTTTGAATTTTCTGTAAATGGATTGTGCCATTTATATTCTTTTCTTTTTAGCCTAATTTTTCACATTATAATTTTGGGATTTATCCGTGTGGTATGTAGCTCTAGTTCATTCATTTTCATTACTGTATGGTATCCCATTGTACTATTATTGATACATGTGTGGTTTCTGGGTTTGGACCGTTCTCCTCATGCTGCTCTAAGCTTTCTTATGTGCATGTCTTGGTGCATGTGTATTTGAGTCGCTGTAAGCCTGCCCTTGTCAACGATGGCAGGCACTAGACAATGACTATGTTTAAATTAATAAGATTAAATGAAATCAAAACCTCAGTCCCTCATTTGTGCGAGCCCCATCTCAAGTATTCAGTAGACACGTCTGACTAGTAGCTGGGCAACACCAATTACAGAACATTTGTCACTCCAGAAAGTTCTCTTGGACAGCCCTTCCCTGGGGTGCGTACCTAGGAGTGGAATTGCTAGGACCTGGGATAGATGTATCTCCAACCCTAACCAGACAGTGCAAAACTAGTGGTTATACTAGTTTACATACTAGTTTATATTTCACTCAACAGTGTAAGAATCCTGCTCCTAACTACACTTTTATGTTCCCCAAAACACTGGGCTTAGACATGGCATTAATCAGGGCTGCTGTAACAGAATACCATACACTGGGGGGTGTAACGGTGGAGACTACTACCTTAGAGTTCTGGAGGGCAAGATCTGAGATCACCCCTCCCGGACCTCTCTCCCTGGCTTGTAGGTGGCTGTCTCCTCCCTGTGTCCCTGTGTGTGTCTCTAGGTCCAAATATCCCCTTTCTATGAGGACCCCACTCATCACAATTAGAGCCCACCCTGAGGACCACATTTTACCTTGATTACCTTTGTAAGGACTCTGTCTCCAAATAAGGTCACATTCTGAAGTACTGGGGGTTAGCATTCAGCATAGATCTGGTGGGGGGCAGAATTGAACCCATAACAAATCCTTTAGGTGCCTTAATATTTGCAAATGTGGTGGAAGTTCAGTGGTGTTGCTTTGCCACTTTATTTCCTTTGATACTACAGAGGGTGGGCACATTTCTCACATATCGATTGCCCATCTGATAATCCCCTTTTTTATTAAGCGCCTGGTCAAGGTTTTTACTCTTCTTTTTTTTCTATTAGCCTGCCTATCTTTTTCATTTTCTTAAGAGATTTTATTTATTTATTTGACAGAGAGAGACACCGCAAATGAGGGAACACAAGCAGGGGGAGTGGGAGAGGGAGAAGCAAGCCTCCCGCCGAGCAGGGAGCCCGATGCGGGGCTCCATCCCAGGACCCTGGGATCATGACCTGAGCCCAAGGCAGATGCCCAACGACTGAGCCACCCAGGGGCTCCTGCCTGCCTATTTTTTTCAAATTGCTTTAGAGGAGTTCCTTTACTACGCTGCTTTGTTGGTTATGTGTTGCATTATATTTTCCTACTCTGTGGTTTGCCCTTTACTTACTTTATTTTAATAAAAATAAGTTCTTAAATGTAATGTACATTGTTTAACAAATGTTTCCTTTATGGTTGGTACTTTTTTTTAAAGATATATTTATTTGAGAGAGAGAGTGTGAGCTGCAGAGGGAGAGGGAGAAGCAGACTCCCTGCTCAGCTTGGAGCCCGACTCAGGGCTTGATCCTGGGACCCTGAGATCATGACCTGAACTGAAATCAAGTCAGACGCCCAACTGACTGAGCCACTCAGGTGTCCCTATGGTTGGTACTTTTTGTGTTATTAAGAAACCCTTCCTTACCCGGAGGTTATGACCATTTTTTTCCTATACTCTCTTCTAAAAGCCTTGTAGTTTTGTTTTTCCTATTTAGGTCAGTTTTCTACCTGGGACTGTTTATGTTAGATAGGGGTAAAAATTTTTTTAATTAAAAAAAAAACAATATTCCCAGCATCATTTATTGAAATTTTACTTTTTCTCCAAAAACTTTATCTGTACAAAATTTCCATAGGTCTGTCAAGACTACTTTATTCTGTTCTTTTGGTCTGTTTTTCCACAACTATGTCTATATTATATTTTCTTTCATACCAAAGCCTTATACTAAGTCTTATCTGATAGGGCAAGTCTCTGCAGCTTGCTTTTTTTCTTTTAAGTTTCTCAGCTACACTTGACCCTTTGCATTTCCTGGTTTTTTATAGCTATGTTTTGTCAGACTAAGTTTCTGTCTATTCCTAGTTTGGTAAGTGACTTTTTTTTTAATCATAAATAGATGTTGAATTTTTTTTTTTTAGTTTTTTTAATCTTTTAAATTTTTTATTGTTATGTTAATCACCATATATTACATGATTTGTTTTGGTGTGGTGTTCCATGATTCATTGTTTGTTCATAACACCCAGTGCTCCACGCAGAACGTGCCCTCTTTAATACCCATCACCAGGCTAACCCATCCCCCTACCCTCCTCCCCTCTAGAACCCTCAGTTTGTTTTTCAGAGTCCATCATCTCTCATGGTTCGTCTCCCCCTCTGACTTACTCCCCTTCATTCTCCCCCTCCTGCTATCTTCTTCTTTTTCTTTTTTCTTAAAATATGTTGCGTTATTTGTTTCAGAAGTACAGATCTGTGATTCAACAGTCTTACACAATTCACAGCGCTGAGTGAAATAGATGTTGAATTTTATCAAACATTTTTTTCCTGCAGTTGCACTTGACTTTTTTGAAAATTCACTACTTCCCAAATGATGTGCCAGATGCTTTATATATATCATATCTAATCTTCAAATCAGTTTTGCAGAGTAAGTAATATTATTGCCATCTTGTAAATAAAAAAAAAAACCCACAAGGTTCAGAAAGGCTAAGTAGCTTGCCCACATTTTTAGGTACTAAGTTGAAAAGCTGGGATTCAAAGTGCAGTGTCTCTGGCCACTTTATTTGCTTACTCATTAATTTTACACATATTTATGCAATACATTGTTATCAAGGAGCCTACATGTTCCCTTGAAGTCTCCGCCGTTGCTATCTTCACGTTCTCAGCACGAGTATACAGAATTCTGCAATGTGCTGCCAGATCCATCACTTTTCTACTTCCTGGATGAATTCAGATAATCTATCTTTACTTTCTCCTTTATTGCTCCCTTCACTGCATGGACCAAACTGATGGTCACAGGCAAAACAAATAAATGGAGGGCCCCTCTATGTGAAAACTAGACAGCACCGGGCATGCCACGGGACACATTCCTGCCTGTGGTTAGCACCTGATGTGAAAAATACAATGATCTCACTAGAATTAGGCAAATGGAGAGAGGTAGTGGTGTGGGAAGAAGAAAGTGATCGCTGTCATCAACATTGAGTGCTGGTGAAACACTTATAATGTTAGCTGAGCTGTAGGAAACGTGCTGGGGCTGAGGCTAGATGCATGTTTGATCTTCACCAGGAGACTCTGTGAGAGTTAACAGAGCATCGGACTAGCATTTGAAACACCCAGGCAGACTATTCCATGTGCTGTGTCGAGAAAGCTATTTTATGGATTATAAGCAGAGGTCATGTGCCTTGTGAACATATCGATTTTTTCTTCAAATATGGCAGCAATATTATGGGCACACACACATGATGTGGGTGTGAATAAACACTAATACAGACCTATTTCTCATTCAGAAGCAAACTCTTATAGGAGTCACCTACCTGAAGAACTAGGTGATCTTCACAAATCGAACCCAACAAATTCCCAAGATATGCTATCTGATAGAACAGAGTTTCTACATAAAACAGACTGCTGGTGCTCCCACTCCATTCCTTGAAAAGTTCAAAAGGTATCAAGTAATCTGAAGACCACTAGGCAAATATCTGCTTTCTATATTACTTTTTGGCACTGGATATTGATGTGTGGGGTCTAGACGAGCTAATAATTTGACTTTCCTTCAAACATTGCTCATCTTAAGTCTAAGCATGTCATTTGTTGAAAATGACTTTGTGTGGTTCATTGGCTGTGTTCACTGACAACAAGATTTGAACAAAGTAAATTAAAGTAAATTCCCATAGCATTTTAAAGGATCTCAATGATTTGGTTGGCATGAAATCTAATTTTTGAAAAAGTTTTATTGAGTTAGAAATTACATACAACAAAATTCACCCTAAGCATATGGTTCAGTGAGTTTCAGCAAAAGCATGCAGTCATTAATTACCAACAAAATCAGGATATAGAACATTTCATCACTTCAAAATTTCCCTTTTGTCTCTTGACAGTCACTTACCTCTCTTGATCCATGCCCTTGTAATCACTGACCTATTTTTACCTTTTCTAGGATGTCATACAAGTGGAATCACACATACTTTTTGTTTCTGGCTTCTTTAGTTCAGCAGAACGTTTTCAAGATGGATCCATGTTATTGCATGTCTCAATAGTTCATTAATTTTTATTATTGATGAGTAGCATTTCATTGGATGAATCTGCCATAATTTTCTTATTTATTCATCAGTTAATGAGTTGTTTCCAGGTTTTCTTGATTGTGAGTAGAGTTGCTATGGACATTTGCATACACATACTTGTGTTAGTATTTGTGCTCATTTATCTTGGAGTAGGATTGCTGGGTCACTGGGTACATGTAACCTTCACCTTATAAGAAACTGCCACAGTGCTTTTCTAAATGGCTGTACAATTTTGCATTCCCAGCAGCAATATGTAATTTCCAGGTGCTCCACACTTTTGACAAACTTGGTATTGTCAGTCTTTTTAATTACCCATTTCATGATTAATTAGGTTGAGCTTTTTTTCATGCACACATTGGCCTTTTGTATAATTACTTTGTTGTAGTGTCTTCTAAATCTTTTGTCCATTTTTTGGAGAACTTGTCTTACTGAGTTTTTTATATATTCTGGACACAAGTTTCTTTTTTTAAGGATTTTTTATTTATTTATTTGACAGAGACACAGCGAGAGAGGGAACACAAGCAGGGGGAGTGGGAGAGGGAGAAGCAGGGTTCCCACTGAGCAGGCAGCTCGATGCGGGGCTCGATTGCAGGACCCTGGGATCATGACCTGAGCCAAAGGCAGATGTTTAACCACTGAGCCACCCAGGCGCCCCAGACACAAGTTCTTGATCACATATTTGTTTTGTCAATATTTTTTCACTGTGTGAAGTTTGTCCACTTTCTGAGTGTCTGTAAAAAAAGCAGAGGTTTTTAATTTTGATGATGTATACATGCTTATCAATTCTTCGATGGTTTCATGCTAAGAAATCTTTGTCTAATTTAAAGTCACAAAGATTTTCTTATATTTTCTTCTAAAGATTTTTCTCTTACATTGTCCATACCATGTCTATACCATGTGAATCCATGTTCATCTTTTACTTCCTTTTTAAAAGTCATTTATAATTACACATAAATCACATTCACTAAGCATAAAGCTAGGCTTATATAAGTATAGCTATAAAGGTTTGTTCAAAATTTGTTCAGACTATTTATTGGCCTCAACAGCAAAGTATTTTTACTTTTTAGTTGACACTATTTTCTCTTCAGTTTTGTTTTGTGTTTTCCTGAGTAATGTGGCTTTTTAGCACTCATGATATAGAGTTTAAATTTTAGGTAATGAAACACTCACTGAAGGTAAAAATCATGATAGAGTCATCATTTGGTTTCTGATTGGTTTGGTTTCAGCTGGGTATGACTGCTAGTTTTAATAGTGATTATCAGCCAGTTGAAATCAGTATTTACACAAGACAAACTTGCAAAACTAACCAACAGAGCTAGATCTGTCCCAGCAGAATATATTTTTAGATTTTCATTTTAGGTAACTATCTTCATCAGTGGGACCAAATGAAGTGACCAAGTTACATTTTTTTCAGTCAGGAGGTTTAGTTGGCACCATACTTATGATTGATTGCTGTGTTAATTTATTACCTATTTATATCAGCATCGTGGGCAGGTGCCCTACAGACCCTGCACTTCTATCTGAATCTCTATCCCAGCTGATTATGTCCTTGGATTACAATGGTCAAGACACTAGAGACTAAGACACTAGAGACTGGAGACAATCAATAAACTAAATACAACTATGGTTCTAATTTCAGTAATTTTAAGACTATCTGGGGATCTGTCTTCTAATAGAGCAACCACCAGCCACTTTACCATTAACATTTTAGATTTGACCATTGCTGATCCCAATCTGAATTGTCCAAAAGTTGCCTGATATTTCCAGGTACTCCAGACTTTCAGGCACATTATATATTTTAAGATAATAGAAATTATAGGGTGGTTCCTGCTTGGAGGAATTCTGGTTAAAGTCCTCTCTCTTGGCCACTTGAGAATGCATTGCCATCAACAACGCTAAACATGCATGTATGTGAACACACTCTGAGCTTTTAGCTCTTACATTATTGAGAATACTAATAGAATATTGCTGATTTTCTCCAGCACTGAATGGCAGTTGGGAGAGGCATCCTCCAGCCCATCATCCTCCAAGGTGTTTTGCAGTTCTTGGCAAAAGTAGGCATGCGTGGAGCCTCTCATCAGATGAATTCCCTCATCCTATCCACCCTTGCAGCCTGCTCCTGTCATTTTTACATAGGGCAACACAGTTAAACAAGAATGAATTTCAGTATACTCCAAGCACGGGTGATAACTGTGAACATTTAACACTACATAATCTTGGGAAAATATGCATATGATAAAAAAATTTAAATATATGTACTGTAGGGGCACCTGGGTGGCTCAGTCGGTTAAGCGTCTGCCTTCAGCTCAGGTCATGATCCCAGGGTCCTGGGATTGAGCCCCGAGTCAGGCTCCCTGCTCAGCTTCTCCCTCTGTCTCTGCCCCTCCCCTGCTTGTGCTCTCTTGTTTGCCCTCTCTCTGTCTCAAATGAATAAAATCTTAAATATATGTATATGTGCTGTAAAGAATACCTTGTCTTGCCTTTCTTTCATGTCTTTAAGGATAATAAAAATTTAAAAGATAACTGCCCCGAGACCCTAAATCTACTTAGTTCTCAAATTATTTAGACCTTGCACTGTTTTCTGTTTCCACATCTGCTCTTGGTCTGCTGATAGCCGCCCCATCTCAGCCAGAGAGTGGAGGCCCCAGGCAGTCTTCTGTGTGTCTACCCCATGGTGCTGCCTCATTTCCACTGCAGATAATTGTTTCAACATTTCTTAGAAAATCGACACTTTTACACGGTTGCATTGCTCATTGCTAAGAGGGACTTAAGTTTTGAGTAGTTTTTCATCTTCTTATATAACTCACTCAATTCCTTGCTGTATTTTGACATAACTGGAGGCTTTAAAAATGATTTAGTATTTCAAATCTATAATTAACCACAGAACAGAAGTGTACAATCCCACTGAAACTTCCAGGATTGACCGTGAATGGTTGTTGCATTGGCCACCTGCTAGCTTCTCGGGGTAGATGCACCTCATCTGCAGTATGGACGTGGCCTCACTTCACAACACCCCAGATTCATAAGGTGGGTGTCCTGGGACATAGCTCAATACATTTTAAGTAACTTTATAGAGAAACTTAACACTAAATTTCTTTACAAGAGGAGCTGCCATTTGGTGACTGAAATGTGGCCTAATTTTTAAAAATAATTTTACAAGCAGTTTTTCAAAAGTGTGGGTAGATTAGGGCCAGGATTCTGGGAAGATGGTGACAACAGAAGAAGCATCATTCTATTTTTTTAGGGTTTTAAAATTATTTGTTTGAGAGAGCGAGAACAAGCAGGGGGAGGGGGAAGGGGGAGAAGCAGGCTTCCTGCGGAGCAGGGAACCGGATGACACAGGGCTCTATCCCAGGACCCTGGGATCATGACCCCAAGCTGAAGGCAGACGCTTAACGACTGAGCCCCCCAGGCGCCACCAGAAGCATCCTTTTAAAGGTCCTCCAATTCCCACATGTAAACAACCAAGGCAACTATTTAGCAAAACCAAAAACTGATGAACAGCATTCACAATAAAACTGGTGACAAAGTATCTCCACAAACCACAGACTGGCAGGCTAATGGGCCACAGCTTGGGACCAGCATCTGTCCTGCAGAAAGCAGAGGGACACTTGGTGTGGCTGTGAGGAGCCGAGCCGCTCAGGGGACTGGCAGCCTGTGGCTGAGCCGGGGGAGGAGGGGGGGCAGTTTGCTTGCTCAGCAGCGCGGGCAGGGGCTGGCGGGAACTCCTACAGGCCGGAGCAGTCCAGACCCCGTGAAATCTCAAAACGGAGGCTTTAGAGCTTCTTTCTGGGATGAGACCTCACAATGAAGAGTGGAGTTAAAACTAAATGTGCTAAAGAGGACAGAGAAAAGAAAGAGCAGGTTCAAACAGAGTGGGTGAGCCATGAAAAAACTTAAATGCATATCACTAAGTGAAAGACGCTGATCTGAAAAGGCTTCAGCGGTTGGCTCCAGGTACGTGACATCCTGGAAAACACAAAACGATGGAGGCAGTGAAAGGATCAGTGGTTCCCAGAGGGTAGAGGGGAGGGAGGATGAGCGGAGCACAGAGACTCTCTTGGGCGGTGAAACTGTTGTGTCTGACTGTGTATTGATGGGTATGTATGTCGCCATACACTTGTCCAAACTCCTAAGAGGAACCAGGGCAGGAGTGAACTCTAATGTGAACTGGGGTCTCTGGGGGATAATGATGTGTTGGTGGAGGGTCACCTGGTCTAAGAAAGGCACCCTTGGGTGGAGGGTGTTAATAATAGAAGAGGCCGTTGGTGAGCGGGGCAGGGGACCCACGGGAAATCTCTGTACCTTCTGCTCAACATTTCTGTGAACCAAAAACTGCTCTAAATAATAAAGCCCCTTAGAAGGAAGTGGGTGTGTTTGTTTTCATTAACTACTGTAAAACATTGCCACAGATTTAGTAACTTAAAATAACAGAAATATATTATCTCACAGTTCGTAGTTCAGCATTCTGGATGGTCTCAGCCGGTTCTCTGTCCCGAGTCTGACACCAGGGTATCAGCCGTCTGGGCTCTTACTGGAAGATTCTAGAAGGATGCACTTCCCTGTCCATTCAGGTCAATGGCAGGGCTCAGTGCTTGTGGTTGTAGGACCGAGGGTCCCATTTCCTACCCATCTGTTCTGCAGTCAAATGCCCTACACTGCGCTATACCCCCACTACCCATCTGTTCTGAAGCTTGCTCTCCATCGCTAGAACCTGCAAACCTTCTCTGGTGTGTGGCCATATTCATCTCCTCATGTGGGTTGAGTCCTACTCACATCTCCTGTCTCTCTCTGGTTCTACCTCAACTCCTTCCTCCAGCTGGAGAAGGTCCTCTGCTTTTAGGGCTCATGTGACTAGATTGGGTTTACGTGGATAATCCGGGTTCTCTCCTTGTGTTTTGTTTTATGGTTGATGGACTTCCTTATATCTGCAGAGTCCATTTTGCTACGTAACACACCTATTCACAGGTTCCGGGGATTAGGGTGCAGACATCTTGGGGACCACTTAGCCTCCCCCCGTCTGGGAGGGAACAGAGCTCGGAAATCTCCGAAAGCAAGCTGATGATCAAAAACAACAGAAGAGGGAGCTCTGTGACATTAGGAAAGTTTCCCCGAACTCTGCTTCCTCCTAAAAGTTCAGAGAAAATAAATTCAGGTAAAACAGGCAACAGAAAAGTATCACATGGCCTTTTTTCCAAAAACAAACTAAAAGATACAGGATGTGGAAGAACAGTATTCAACAGAATGAGAAAAATTCATAAAACTGAGGGTTCAGAAATAAAAAAAAGGCGTAGCGCAAGAAATTAACACAACAGAGCATGCTTTACAGGACGCAAAAAGTGGAATAAGACAATACACTGGGTATAAGATAGAGAAGAAGGTGATTTAAAGGATTAGAGAGAAAGTCACACAAACATGAAGGCTAGACAATTCAACATAAAGATAATGGAGGTCTCTGGAAAAATTAAGAATGGGTACACAGAGAGCGGAAAAGAGCCTGAACAACAGTAACTCAAGAAAGCTTTTTGAGTGTATTTGAAATTATATATTGAAAGCACAGTGAGTACCTAAGACTATCAGCCCAGAATGACCAAGGTCAAGCTACGTTCTGGTAAAATGACAGCACTTTAAAGAAAATACCAATTTGGCTTCTAGGTGAAACACCGATTTTCTGAGGGGCAGAAAATCAGGTTATTGTCAGGCCTTTCCTGACAACAGTATTTGATGCTAACAGAAAGTGGGGTCCAGGAAAGAAATACTAGCCAGGGATTTTCTGTTCAGCAAACTCACCTTCAGACTAAGGGGTACAAACTGTGAACAACATACCAGAGCTCAGGGACGTGGTTACCGAGACCTCTGTCTGAGGGAGCTTTCAGAATGTGCTCCTGAGTCCCGAGTGAACAGAGGGTCATCAGCAGAGGCATTCCATGAATCCTTACTTCTGCAGCTCAGACTGCAGGGTATTCACGGGGAACATGTAGAATATGGTCGAACGCTCACACAGAATATGGTCCAACTGCCAAAAAATGGAGAAGGAAAAGCACATAGGCCAAAAATCAAATAAAGAACAAAAATCCACATTCCAGGGGAGATAGAGTGACAGTTCTATCAGTATTTGTCCTTTTGAGACAGTCACGTATGTAGGGGGACGAAGTAAATGAATATACGTGGGAAGGTACACGCGATTACGTATAGGTATAAAAAGAGCCTTACCTTGGAAGATTTCCCGAAGGAGGTGATGCTCAGCACCTGCATGACATCCCCCCCAAGTCCCAGGTGTGCACATGTGGGCGACACCACCGTAGCCCTGGGTTCAGTCCACGCACCTGCTAAGCAGCGTGACCCCTTCCGTGCCCAGTTCCTCACTCCTCGCAGCCAGTCAGCCCGCAGGTCCTACCGATTCTGCCTCTGGGGAAAGTGTCCTCACATGCGCCCCGTCCTCTCCATCCTCACAGAGTGGCGGCTCTCGCCTGGGCACGGGGTCGTCCCCTGACGGGTCTCCCTGCACCTCCATCCCGGCTGTCTATAAGGCACAGGAGTGCGTGCGCTCCGTGGCTGAATGCATCAGCGGCTTCCTGGAATCTGGCAGTGGAGGATGCAGCCCAGGCCGAGTTGTGAGCCCTGAGGGCCAGCGTGCTTCTTCCCGCTCTCTGGTCCTCCAGCCCTACCCGGCTTCCCCGGGCTCCCCACACGGGCAGCGGCTTGGGGGCCATCACATTAACAGTTTTCTCCTCTGTGGTGCATTCTCTTCCTGCTGTATCTTACCCTCTGGTTTCCCCTGAAGTGTCACTTTCTCCAGAAACATTTGCCAGATCTCAACCCCGGACCAGAGACACAGCCTGAGTGTGTGGCTCCTGAGCTTCTGGGGAGCACTGAGTGCTGGTAATTACATTTTTGATGCCAGTCTTCCCGCTGACATGGAAGTTCCTCGAAGGCAGAAACCTGCCTACCTACTTCCCACATGATCCCCATTTCCTGTCACAGAGCACTTACTGAACGGATAAGGGAATGAGGTCTAAGTAGGACTGGGGCGTAAAAAAGTCTTCTACCTTCCTTGTTCTAATCTTTGCAGTTATTAAAACCAAGTGTGAGGTCACCTATTTTATATTTACGGGAATATCATTTATAGGAGATTTCCACATTCATAGTCATTTATCTGCCTCTCAACTTTTTTAATTAAAACTTTTCCAGGCAAGTCATTTAATTTACCTGCAAAATATTTCATTCTTCCCATCCTAACTTCTAACCACAGTAAAAGCTGGTTAACTAGGACCCTCCATTAGTTAGTAATGCTTTCATGTTCTGCTTTTAACAGACTAGGCAAACCACATGGGGGGAAAAAGTCTATTATCATTAAATTTGCTAAATGTGAAGAAAACCACTAAGTCTTATCCCAGAGTCAGCCCAGTTTACTGCATTTTCTATATTTGAGGTCGTTCAGAATAATAATGACCCTATAGTCCTCTGCAGTCCCAAGTTATGAAAAAAAATGGATTTAATCACCTTGGCACAAAAGTCGATAAAATCTTTTATGAAGACTTCTAATAACAGAGGATAAAGCAAAAAAACAAAATGAATAAATTCTTGGGCTAGTCACTAAGTTAACCACAAAAATAAATTAACCAGAACATCTTACTTCCAAGCATTCTGGAAAGTTCTGAACTCCTCTTTTATATGTTATTCTACATTTCTTAATGGCTCTGGCACCCCAGATGATTTACATGTTTCTTTTCTCACATAAATTTTATAGCTATGTGTGAACAGTATGTGCTTTCTGGTGTGCAAGTCAGGATTTCCTAATAAACCATTGTTTTAACTTCTGAAAAATCACATTGGATTACAAAGTCACTTTGCTGTGAAGTGGGTATGTTAAAGAGATGTGAGCCATCTCTGGCTAAATGCACCTTTATTTCTAAATGTATATCAGTTTTTATTTAATATTCCCTTCAACTAGATCAAGAACGTGTAGAGTTATTGATCTTTTGCCTGTCATTTGGCTACCTATTTTTTTTTTTTTAACCTTCCTTGACATTATGGAACTGTAAGTGTAGATGATTTGTCTGTTTTAGGGTAAGGTGGTTTGAATCTTGGCACCACCCTGAGCATGGGCGGCAGCACGGGTGATACTAGAATGAAAGGGAGCGAGCGGGGACCAAGTGCAGCACCAGATGCGAGGGAGGGAGAAAATGTCTTGTCTGCAGGGACTCTCATGGAAGACTCATGCAGCCTCCTGCACTAGATGGACTGGAAGCTTCCAGATGGGCACATAGCGTCTAGTGCCCAGGAATCTAGCAAACAAGGAGGGAGGAAGAACATCTTTTATGGAGTGAAGGTCTGACTCAAACTCAGGTTGGCCATAGGAGTTTATAAAACAAAGTAAGAGTTCCTCAAAGTGGTGGGAGGCAGCCTGTGGACACAAGAGATGCATGTTGTCTGATTTCTAGTTTCCAAGTAGCCAAACTGAATGTAGCTTCAGCCAGAAGCCCATCTAGGCTTTGTGGGGCCTGATGCTGATATAATTTTAAGGGCTCTGTTTAAAGAATATATAAAATTCTGAACATAAGCTTACCAGAGTCCCTCCCCATGAGAGGCTCTGCAGGTTGAGCTTCCGAGCTTTGGATACATGTGCCTGGGGTCCAAGTGTATAGGAGGCTGCAAGACCTGAGCTGTGCTTGTTGCCCCTAAGTGTGTTTATTTATGTGTGTGTGTGTGTGTGTGTGTGTGTGTATTCTAAAATGCATGGGCTAAGAAAGCACCTCACAGCAAAGGCAATGGTCCAGCATCCGTGTAGATTTCTGGGATAAGAGAAAACAGACTACATGTGAGAGTTAATACCAACAGCAATACAATAATGAAATAGTGATAATAGCTCTTACTGTATTTTATGCGTGCCAAATGCCAAGCTAAGCAGCTCTTCTGTAACATTTTACCCATGTAATAGGCCAGCAGCACTCTAAGGTATTATTTGCATTTTAAAGATAATTTTTAGATCATATTCGTAAATTTGCACCTACTGCCTTGTGATCTGCATTGTAGTGGCAGATCGTACATGGTGGACACCTGTCCATGTCCGTATTTCAGGGTCTAATACCACGTAAATACTCCATTACTCCGAATTTTACCTTTTCCATCACGCATGCCTAAAATCATAAAGAATACATACATGTAACATAAATTTATTTAGTCAAATAGATATAAATCTGTCTATGGTTATAGATATTCAGACAGATACTGATAAAAGTAATTTCTACTCCATTGCATTCCAGAAAGGATTTGGGGTGGCAGTAATTTGAACGGAATACTAAAAACAACTTAAAAGGAGTAACTATTTAGCTACTTCATTTTAAAACATATCCTTTTGTAAATAATTTCATGAAGCTGAGTAATCAATTTCAAATTGTGCACCATTGTTCTCATGAAAGCGGCAAGGTGTCCATGAAAATAATTAGATATCACAAGCACACACATACTCATACACACTCCACTTAATGAAGGCATGATGTCTATTAAGTTAATAGTACTGGGGCTCTGTCATAAAAATGGAAATTGTGAAATTCCTGTTTTCCCTCAGTGTTACATAAGAACACTTGCTCAGTTCAGTCATTATGGGTATAAAATGATCAAAGCAAAAGACTGCTTCATAAATTTTTTAAGTGTCTAGAGGCCTTAATTTTAATTGAATATAGTGGTTTCAAGGGTTGTTTTTCAAATTGGTGAAAACATGTTCAACCAAGATTCAGAGGCGATGATTCAATAGAGCCTTGCAAAACCCAGAAACCCCATTTGGCATTTTCAGGGGAAGTGCAGATTTCAGCAGGAAGTATATGTATTGCAGGAAATAAAAAAAGAAGAAATAATTTTTATTCCTGACTTAACTGAAATCGCCCTTACGTTGCCTTATCCAGGGTTAGTACCGCTTATGAGAGACCCCACAGCCTTGTACCTATATGAAGTCTTGAAATTGTAGCCTTCTACATTTCTTCAGTGTTTATGTGTACAGTGAATAGTATAACTCATTAGAAACAGGACCTAATCCGTTATACTTTCTAAAAAATGCATTGCCTGTATTTTGGAGGCTGAGCCTATTTAATTAAATCATCTTTTGATATTTAGAAAATTCTAGAAGATATTTACATATAAAAACAAAGAGGCAATTTAGGAGTCATATACCTAGAAAAGTCCATTCAGTTAAAAATAACTCTAGTTATATTGGTCCTGATTTTAAAAAGGAAAAAGAACACTAAAATATACAGAAATATTTTTTGACAATTAAAAAAATATATAGCTTATATATAAGCTTCTAAGGGCAGAAAATATACCACAGTTAACTTAATGGTCAGTGTTTAATACAATTCCCCATGGAAATTAGCACTCAGAACTTTTGTGAGGATGATGGTGGTCCTCTGTCCTCTGGAGGAAAGAGTTGCATTGGTTAGAGGTGTCTGCATCACCCTGGAGTGGTCATTGTTAAAAAGATCCGCACAGAGCAGAAGAGAGACATTCATGTTCACACTTTACTAATGCCCATGTTTTGAGCACTGCACGTGCCAGAAATTGTGTGAGGGGCTGGACACAGGACATGGTTCTCGTCGCCTTGGAGTTTCCATTCCCCACGATTGAAACACTATTGAGCACCGAGCAGGCGAGGCAGCCCACGGGCTCTGGAGCAACCGCCCCACCCAGGGGGGCAGGGAAGGCTTTTCTGACGACTACCTCAGTCCCCATTCCCGCTACCCTACTACAGGCCACCCCTGTCTGGCCCCCTAGCTCCTACCTGGTCATTTGGCTCCTTCCCTTGCTCCTCTCCACTCCAGACCTGATGTGTGTCACCGCATCACCCTCGGGATGAAGTCCAGACATTGTGGTATAACTCAAAGGATCGTCCCCCATCGCACTGCCATTTTCCTCCTGGCTCAATTTCTATCTCTCCTGCAGCACGTGACCCTCAAGGCATATTAAACTACCTTGAGTTCCAAGGGTGTGTCATGTTCTAGCTTATCTTCTGCCTTTGGGGCATGCAGAACATCCTCTTTCCCCTTACGAAACCTTTAGCGGGCTAGTTCACATCCTTACTGTAGGTATCCGTTCAGATTTGTTCCTTTAAGCCGGAAATACGAGTGTCATCCTAGTCTCTTTTCTCTGCCTCCTCTTTCTATTTTTTTAAAGATTGTATTCATTTACTTACTTAGATAGAGTGCAGGAGCAGGGGGAGGGACAGAGGGAGAGAGAGAATCCCAAGCAGACTCCCCACTAAGTGCAGAGCCAGTCGAGGGGCTCGATCCCAGGATCCTGAGATCAAGGCTGGAGCCAAAACCAAAGAGTCCAAGAGTTGGACGCTCAACCGATCGAGCCATCCAGGTGCCTCAGTCTGCCTCCTTCTTTCCATTCCATCACCAAATTCCAAAAATTCTAGGGCTAAAAAACATCTTGCTGTGGGCCATTTTAAAATTGTTCCTACTCATTCAAACACACTTACAAGGTTAGTATTCTTATTCCCCATTCTCAGAGAATTAGTTCATCTCAGAGATTAAGTTACTCACTCAGGATCACACACTCAATAAGTCATAAATCTGGAATATCAACCAAATTCCGTCTGACTCCAAGGCCAACATGCTTTACCATGGCAAGGGATATACTAATAACCATTGTGTTTGTTCCAAAAACATCATTCTTTGAGACGTTTAACTTCATTGTGCTTGTTTCTTCCATGGTTATACAAAAATCAGACACTAGATTTTTACATATTTTCATCTTTTTAAGAATTCCTTTTAAATCTCTACTTAAAGTAGTTGCCTGTTTTAATCAAGGCAGTGAGACTTCATGGTTGCATATGTATTTCTAAAGGTTAGATAGAAATAATTGGAAAGTGAATGATTTAGGTGTTTTTTTGTATCAAAGAAAAATTATTTAAAAAGTAGTATTGGCTGATCTCACTTTTATGTGGAATCTAACAAAGTTGAATACACAGAAGCAGAAAGTAGAATGGTGATTACCAGGGACAGGGAGGTGAGGGGAGGGGAGATGTGGGTCAGGGCACAAAACTGAGTTGTGTAGGACTAGTAAGTCTGACCTCTAATGGAGAGTGTAATGATGATAGTTAATAACACTGCACTGATATTCTTCTGAAAGAGTTCCCGAGACCTTTTATGGTACAACTGAGTAAGTTTGTTTAAGGAGGGCGGGGCCAGGACCCATGGGTAGAAAGAGATTCACTTTTGCTGTGTGAAGCTGGTGCTGACATGCTTGAGTGCTCGAGGGGGAGGGGATGTGCAGAGAGTCTTAGATCATAAATTTCTTCTTCAAGTTTCTACTTGTAAAACTACTTTTGCAAGATTTCTCTGGTGCTTATCATTCAGTTCGATATTAATTATCAGTGAGATGTGCAGGCAGTCATGATGTAGGACAGACATTAGGGTTCGAAGCCGATGGTCAAGAAAGAATTCTTGAGATGTCTTTGGTGCAAAAAGGTGGTTTTATTAAAGCATGGGGATAGGACCCATGGGCAGAAGGAGCAGCACTGGGGTCATGAAGAGTGACCCTTTTTGTACTTTCAAGTTGGGAAGGGGTTGGGGATAATATAAGTCTCTAAGGAATTTGGAAGCAAGGTTTCCAGGACCTTGAGGGGGCTAGCTGTTGTTGGGAAAAGGTCATTTATTACCTTCTAATAAAACCCGAGTCGTGAGACCCTTCAGATGTGTATCGGTGGGTCATATGCTTGGGGGATGATTGCCAACACGTATCTTGGGGGGTTTAGAGATAAATGATATTTCCAATGGAATTTTTATATGTTAAAGTAGACTTACAGGATCCTGGGAGTTGGGCTAGGATTGACTTTTGCCCTCAGCAAAGTATTAATGAGGCAGCTGAGTGCCTAGAGTAAGGTCACTCTGCCTGTTTCAAGGACTTGTCAGTGGGTTGTAGGTAGTAGGAAATTTAGTTTTTCTTCTGCGTTTGTTTTCCTCATCAATGAGAACCTTTAAGAATGTAGCAGTCAGCACTTAGTTGATCCTTACCAAAACCAGGCAGGCTCTAGATCAGCTTTCTGGGCTACAGGTGAACATTTTTTGGCTTCTATCCCTCAATACAGAAATTTGCTAAGAGAGTAGATTTCATGTACTCTCAACTCAAAGGAGGGAATGTGACTATGTAAGTAGTTGTGTAAGTTAATTAACCTGATTGTAGTAATCATTTCAGTATGTCAAATTATGTCATATACCCTAAACACACTAAATATACACATTCTTTACTAAATAATAAAATAAAGAAATTCTTATCAGGCAAACATGCCATTAAAATTCTGGATCTCCTATTTAAAAAAAAAACAAACAACACTGTAGGAAATTCTACCACCTACCCATAGATAACCACTGCTGTCAAATTTTGTTGTATTTTATAAAGATTGTATATAGCACTGTGTACACACAGATCATACCACATACCACGTAGGGGCTGTTTTTAAGGTGGGAAGGTAGGTAACTGTGCCTCGGTGTCAGTAACCCATTGGCTGGTTAGGGCCTGTGTATATTCTGAGGTGGGTCATCAGATGCGTTCAGCCCGGCGGTCGCCATGAGCCTCTCTCCTTTCCATCGCTCAAGCCTGTCTGCCCAAAGATGGCCATTACAAGAAATCTGCATGAGAGGCTGCTTTTAGATGGAGGAATGCTAATGAATCATTTGGAGGAAGGCAACAGGCTAGCAGTAAGTAATCTCTGTTGACTTTGGCAAGCACAAAGCCCTTCTGCTGGGAGAGATCTCTCCCAAATTAACAGCTATTATAATTTTAAAATGACAAAGGAACATAGGAAGAAGTAAGAGAGGAAAGAATATTTTCCTCAAATGACATGGAAGGGTTAGAAAATTTCACATAGAATCTCTCTATCCATTCTTAATCTTTTGGTGCAACATTAGAAAAATTTTAAATGACTTTCTTTTCTACCCACACGCACGTGCCTTAAATGATCATTGCAAGTGCAGCAGAGTATTTGAGTTGTGATTAGATGTATTTTTTATCTCAAATGTAGAACCACTGAAATGGTTTAGTCTGTCTCTCCTAGAAAGCTTTAGTTCTGGTATGACTGATTTAAAATGTTTCATGAGAAAGAACAGAAAATCCCAGGCAGTGGGAGATAGTGGCAAATGTCCAGCCTCCAGTCTTCTGGGGACCCTCGAGACAAGACAGAAGAAGAAACGGCAAATAAACCACACGGAAACCATGTCTGTGGCATAACCTGCAGACAGTAGTGGGCAGGAGGACATTTCTCTGCCCTGTGGTCCTTCTGGCCAGACTTACAATCAAATTGACAGGAGACAGATTAACAGGAGAAAATCACACCTAATAGACCTGCAAACGGGGAGGCCACAGGGACATGGAATTCCAAAGACAATGAGGCAACTTGAAGCTTTAGTGAGCTTAGGAGAGGGGTCGGGCTGGAGGACACACGGGAGGAAGCACGTTAGCAGGAGGGCGAGAGGAGATGTTTGGAGCAACCAGGTTGCGCTGTGATGCAGTTGAGTTTCTCAGGTGGAGAGGACTCTCTGTGAACAGCTCTCTTCCTGGTACCAGCAGGCAGCTGAGGGGGAGTTAAAGAGCTTTTCCTGAATCTGCCGGTTTTACTCTAAATTGTGTCCCTGCAAAGGTGACCCATCTGGGGGCAGCCTGCCTGTGACCCCTACAACAGGGGTGACCAGAGTTGAAAATAACCGCAAGAAGGAAAAGGAAAACCTACTAGATCCTAAGGCAAGATCACGCATCCTCCTGCCCCGCTCTCCTCCATCCTGGCCTGTGGACACAAGGACAAGCAAGGACAGAGAAGAAAAACTTCAGAAGAAAACTGGTGAATAAACTGGGGTTGATCTAAAACTACAGCCAGAAGGCTCTAAGCTGGCCCTCCGTCTGAAAATATTAAAAAAAAAAAATCTGCCCAGTAGAGCGCAGACTGCAGAGAAAGGACTTAGAAGGATGCACGGTTGGAAAGAGTATTCTTCAAAGAACACACGTTCGAGGGAGAAGGGCAAAAATGAAGTGAGAAGTGCCTTTTGGCTACTGGGTAGTGAAAGAGAAAAGAAGCAAGAGGGGAAAAGGTTTTGTCTTGGAATATGGCAGGTAACCAAAACCACAACCCTCCATCTGCTGCCACCTGAGCAGCCAACAATCCACGACATCTCTGAGCTCTGCAGCACTCCCTGAAGATGGTGCCACTGAACCAGAAATTTTGCACAGTAATAATAATTTAAAATAGAAACAAAGTTCCAGTTGTCCTGCATCCTCACTGGAGCATGGTACAATTATTCTTGTTAGTTTTGGCCATTCTAATAGGTATGCAGTATATCTTATAGAGGTCATCATTTGCATCTCTTTCTTGGCTAATGATATGGAGCATTTTCCTCTACTTATTTGTCATCCATATTTATGTTTTGGTGAAGTGTCTGTCGAAGTTTTGCTTATTTTTAATTGGTTCTTTTTGCCTTTTTTTATTAGATTTTTATTATTGAATATTGTATGCTTTTTATATATTCTGGATATAAATCCTTTATCAGATATGTGATTTGCAAACATTTTCTCCAAACTGTGGCTTTTTTTTATTATTCTTTTAACAGTGTCTTTCAAAAAGTGAAAGTTTTTCATTTTGATGAAGCCCAGTTTACCAATTTTTAAAAATTCATGCATCATGCGGGGCGCCTGGGTGGCTCAGTTGGTTAAGCATCTGACTCTTGATTTTGGCTCAGGTCATGATCTCAGGGTCGTGAGACTGAGCCCCATGTTGGGCTCCTTGCTGAGCTGGAGCCTGCTTAAGATTCTCCCTCTCCCTCTCCTTGCTTGTGTGCTTTCTCTCTCTCTCAAATGAAAAATAATAATAAAAAAAATTTTTAAATAAATTTACTCTTAAAGAGATAAAATAATAAAAATGTTTTTGCTAATGCAAGCTGTGAAATTTATACATATAAGGTATCTATCATATGCTATCATCCTTTTAATGCCTGTAAAGTCTGTAATGATGCCTCCCTCATTCTTGGCATTAGTAATTTGTACTTCCTGTCTTTTGTGTTTCTAATCTGGGAGAGCTTTATAGATTTTACTGATCTCCTCAAAAAACTTTGTGTAATGCTGGCACTGAAGAAACACTCATTTCCTTACTGGCAGTGAATTCGGGCTATCCCTGTGCCTGCTTTCCTTCAGAAAGACATTTCCTGGGAACTCACTGGTGCAGGCACCTCTCCAGCATCAAGAATGCACTGGGAAATATATAGGATGCCTTCACAGAACCACATTCTTTTTTTATTTTTTTATGATGTTATGTTAATCACCATACATTACATCATTAGTTTTAGATGTAGTGTTCCACGATTCATTATTTGCATATAACACCCAGTACTCCATGCAGAACGCGCCCTCTTTAATACCCATCACCAGGCTAACCCATCCTTCCACCCCCCTCCCCTCTAGAGCCCTCAGTTTGTTTTTCAGAGTGAGAGAGATAATACACAAGACAAATAGGTAAAGCATAGATGTTGGTGATACACAGTAAGATGGGGGCAAAGCAGGAAGTGGAGATTGGAATGTTAAAGATTGGGGCTTTACTTTCAGTCGTCATGAGGGAAGGCCTCAGTGAGCAGGTGTCTTTTTGGTGCAGACTTGAAGGTGTTGGGGATGTGCTCACAGGTATCAGGGAAGGATCTTCCAGGAAGAAGGTAGAGGGCGTGCAAATGCACAAGTGTACTTGGTGCTTCAAGGAGAAGGAAGGAAGTCATTGTGGCTGGAACAGAAGGATGGAGTGGGGTGCATCCAATACAGGGTCAGTACAGAGAACCAGTCCCAGGTCAGAATGTGTGGGGCCTCATGCATCATAGTAGAGATGGCTTCTGTTTTGAGACAGGGAGCCATTGTAGGGTTTTAGAATGAGAGGTTACAGAATCTGAACGGTGTTTTAAAAGTTCTATTCTGACTGCTATGGTGAGAAGAATTCTGTGGAGGGAATGAAAGCCAGGTGGGAGATGATTGCAGCCATCTAGGTAATGTGGCCTCAACTAGAGTGGGAGCAAGAGGTACTCAGACCCTGGGTTCATGTTAAGGTACAGTTGACAGGATTTCCTGTTAAAAGCTTTTGGGGTATCAAAGAGAGAAATAAGTGAAGGATGCCACCAGGATTTTTTTTATTTCCCAAGTAATTAGAAGACGGGAATGCCATTAAATGAGATGGGGAGCAAGATCAATGAAGCAGGTTTTGGAGAAAACATCATAACGTAGAATTTTTTCACAAGTTCTCACCTGACTTCAAGTTGTTCAGCTTAGTGTCCATGAAGGTAAATGTTCCACTATTTAAAATAAAGAAAGAATCAAAATTATATTAACCAGAATGACCCTTAGAGATTGCTTTCAGAGCGAGGGAAGCATTGACAGAGAGGGTAGATGGTGCTTGTCCTGTGGGTGCCCTGCTGCTGAACATCTGGTCTACCCAGCTGGCTGAGGGCACGGTCGTGTCTTTGGGCGAGTATACTCATGGTTTGTGTCACTACCCTGGCCGGCAGCTAAGAGCTGAAGAATACAGACCCAACCAAGCTTTTACTGAGGCCAAGTTTGCTTTTCTCTGGCTACAATCTAAATGGGAATGAATTTAACATCAGCCATGGGAATATCTAGGAAATAAAACGTTGTTTCTTAAATTTGATATCCTGGATGCCTGGGTGGCTCAGTTGCTTAAGTGTCTGAATCTTGATCTCAGCTGTGACATCAGGGTGATGAGGTCCAAGCCCCATGTCAGGCTCTGCACTTAAAAAAAAATAATTGATTTTCATCCTGAGAAAATCTCTTTTAACAGGACCAGAAACTAATTTCCTTTAAATAATTTATTTTAAGGTAATAGCATCTTGGGGTGAACATGCCTCAATAGTTTAGGGTTATAAGTGGATCCTCAATATTGGGCAAGTACCTGGGGCCTTAGTTTCCTCATGTAGAAAGTATTTATATAATTAAAATATAATTTTTACACATTTCCTCTTCTCAAAATCTGAAGGCAGGTCCTTGAAAAGTGAGAAAGTTGGAAGAGATCATTTCTAAGTGCTCATCTGTCATTTTAGTCTGGGTTCTACCGTTATTTCCCTGGTGGATAAAGTGGAAGCCATGCAGAAACGTGTCCTGTGCTCCCACATTGAGGTGACTACATCCACCCAACGACTCACAGCGTCGATAAGGAATCTCAGAGTGAGATGCGCAGAGCAGAGCTGAACAGTGGCGCCAGGTTCTCAATTTTAAACTTACTAGCATATCAATATAATGCAGTTCATAAAAATGGTGTGAGTTGCATTGACAGGGACTGAAGTTCATTTTTACCCTAAAAGAAGGAGGGTAAGACAAGCATAACTTTTCCCTAGAAAAGTGGAGCCTTGCTTGTTTGTGCATGTGATTCTGAAGCCTCTGAGGAGCTAGTCAGCGAGTTCGCTTCGTGTCTTGTCAAACCAGTGGTGTCAGTGGTCCTCCTTTTCACCTTCCTTTAGGGAAGTCCTACAACTGTCACGGCTCCAGCCGCCTTGAAAATCCCGTTTTAAATCCAGCCTCACTGACCAGCCCCAAACGGCTGAGTAGAGGTGCAGGTGGAAGGAGACGCGCCCCATTCTTGGCTGAATGTAAGAGATGGCTTTCTAGCTACGGTGGCCCCTCACACTATGTAGCTTGCAGTGTAATTCAGTGTTTTGTTTTTGTGAAATTGGTTTTTAAAAATACAGATAAGAAAGGAGATGAGGCAAAAGACCTTGGCTAACAACCTTGCTCCTAAAAGCGTTATTATGGAAGAGTAGAAAAAAGGGTGAGTCCCCTCTTCCCTCTAAGGGGATTTCCTTGACCTCGATCTCTGTGACAGAGTCCAGAGCAGCAGCTCCGAGGATCCCCGTGCTTCCCAGGACTCACTCGGGGTCAACTCTGACCAGCCCACAGGGGCCCTAGAAGCTCTCCAAGTGGGGGGGTATGCAGTGAGGCTCACATCCCTCTGCCCATCTTACTATAGGAGCTCTCCTCCAATGGTGCCGGTTCTTCCCTTTTCTTCTTCTGGTGGGTTTGTGCTAAATATCTACTTTTCCCAAACTAATTATTGTTTAGGGCATGCAAAGATGGAAAAGCTGTAAAAATAAAGTGTTGTAGCGGCTGCTTGCCGAAGCACAGGGGCAAATAATAATTCAGAATGAGCACACAGAGCTTTTCCGGGGGAATCAGTGACACATTCTTAGGTGGGGGGGTGGGGGGAGTATAAATGGTGTTATTTTTATTAAAATTATAGCTCCATGTTTCATAATAATAATAAGATTTAAAAAATGAAATACGATGTCTGTGAACCCAGGTAGACATCTTGCTTTACCACTTATTGTTTAGTATGAATTTAAGAGTTTTCTGTGTATTATAACTAGCTCTAGGTCTTGTAGAGGACTCCATTCTTTTTAAGAGTATTCCATCTTAGCTGTTTTCAGCTGTATTAAAACAGAATGACAACACTTTATACATAAAGCCAACTTCACCAACTATAGTGAAAAGTAGACAAAATAACATTGATCAAGTGATTGGAATGTAGTAAACCTTTAGTAAAAGTCAGTTCTCATCCTCACAGTTCTAGTGAAATTAATATAATACCCATGTTCATAAGAGTTTATTGGATAGTTTTATGTTTAAAACTAAAACACAAGGGGTAAGTATATAATGAGCTTACTGGTAACTCGACACAGTTAGTGTGCTAAAAACCAAACTCTACCAATTTGCCCTGTTTGATTTTACTGAAGGTGGATAAGTATATTTCAGTTTACCATAAGTAAAAATTACTTGAAAATACTGTACAATAATAACATGTATTGTACACTTATGATTATCAAGTAGTAAATGGCTTACGCTCCCCCTCCGTCCGTGAAAGCAGTGAGTATTGCATACATTTGTTAGAAGATTAAGACTTGTAGAGCAGGTAGGTTTATGCCAGGGCTATAAATAATATTTTCCACAATATTGTAACCCTCCCACCAATCCTGTGAAATGGGATCGTTGTAATTTTTTTTAATAATTTTTTATTGTTATGTTAGTCACCATACATTACATCATTAGTTTTTGATGTAGTGTTCCATGATTCATTGTTTGTGCATAACACCCAGTGCTCCATGCAGAATGTGCCCTCTTTAATACACATCACCAGGCTAACCCATCGCCCCAACCCCCTCCCCACTAGAACCCTCAGTTTCTTTTTCAGAGTCCATCGTCTCTCATGGTTCGTCTCCCCCTCCAACTTACTCCCCTTCATTCTTCCCCTCCTGCTATCTTTTTCTTTTTTTTTTTCTTAACATATATTGCATAATTTGTTTCAGAAGTATAGATCCGTGATTCATCAGTCTTGTACAATTCACAGTGCTCACCATAGCACATACCCTCCCCAATGTCTATCACCCAGCCACCCCATCCCTCCCACCCCCCACCACTCCAGCAACCCTCAGTTTGTTTCCTGAGATTAAGAATTCCTCATATCAGTGAGGTCATATGATACATGTTTTTCTCTGATTGACTTATTTCACTCAGCATAACACCCTCCAGTTCCATCCACGTCGTTGCAAATGGCAAGATCTCATTCCTTTTGATGGCTGCATAATATTCCATTGTGTATATATACCACCACTTCTTTATCCCTTCATCTGTCGATGGACATCTTGGCTCTTTCCACAGTTTGGCTATTGTGGACATTGCTGCTATAAACATTGGGGTGCATGTACCCCTTCGGATCCCTACATTTGTATCTTTGTGGTAAATACCCAGTAGTGAAATTGCTGGGGAGTAGGGTAGCTCTATTTTCAACTTTCTGAGGAACCTCCATACTGTTTTCCAGAGTGGATGCACCAGCTTGCATTCCCACCAACAGTGTAGGAGGGTTCCCCTTTCTCCACATCCCCACCAACATCTGTCGTTTCCTGACTTGTTAATTTTAGCCATTCTGACTGGTGTGAGGTGGTATCTCATTGAGGTTTTGATTTGGATTTCCCTGATGCCGAGCGATGTTGAGCACTTTTTCATGTGCCTGTTGGCCATTTGGATATCTTCTTTGGAAAAATGTCTGTTCATGTCTTCTGCCCATTTCTTGATTGGATTATATGTTCTTTGGGTGTTGAGTTTGATAAGTTCTTTATAGATTTTGGATAGTAGCCCTTTATCTGATATGTCATTTGCAAATATTTTCTCCCATTCTGTCGGTTGTCTTTTGGTTTTGTGGACTGTTTCTTTTGCTGTGCAAAAGCTTTTTATCTTGATGAGATCCCAATAGTTCATTTTTGCCCTTGCTTCCCTTGCCTTTGGCGATGTTTCTAGGAAGAAGTTGCTGTGGCTGAGGTCGAAGAGGTTGCTACCTGTGTTCTCCTTTAGGATTTTGATGGACTCCTGTCTCAAGTTTAGGTCTTTCAACCATTTGGAGGCTATTTTTGTGTGTGGTGTAAGGAAATGGTCCAGTTTCATTCTTCTGCATGTGGCTGTCCAATTTTCTCAACACCATTTGTTGAAGAGACTGTCTTTTTTCCATTGGACATTCTTTCCTGCTTTGTCAAAAATGAGTTGACCATAGAGTTGAGGGTCCATTTCTGGGCTCTCGATTCTGTTCCATTGATCTATGTGTCTGTTTTTGTACCAGTACCATACGGTCTTGATGATGACAACTTTGTAATAGAGCTGGAAGTCCGGAATTGTGATGCCGCCAGCTTTGCTTTTCTTTTTCAAGATTCCTCTGGCTATTCGGGGTCTCTTCTGGTTCCATACAAATTTTAGGATGATTTGTTCCATTTCTTTGAAAAAGGTGGATGGTATTTTGATGGGGATTGCATTGAATGTGTAGATTGCTCTAGGTAGCACTGACATCTTCACAATGTTTGTTCTTCCAATCCATGAGCATGGAACGTTTTTCCATTTCTTTGTGTCTTCTTCAATTTCTTTCATGAGTATTTTATAGTTTTCTGAGTGCAGATCCTTTGCCTCTTTGGTTAAATTTATTCCTAGGTATCTTAATGGTTTTGGGTGCAATTGTAAATGGAATTGACTCCTTAATTTCTCTCTCTTCTGTCTTGCTGGTGGTGTATAGGAATGCCACTGATTTCTGTGCATTGATTTTATATCCTGCCACTTTACTGAATTCCTGTATGAGTTCTAGCAGTTTTGGGGTGGAGTCTTTTGGGTTTTCCACATAAAGTATCATATCATCTGCAAAGAGTGAGAGTTTGACTTCCTCTTTGCCGATTTGGATGCCTTTGATTTCTTTTTGTTGTCTGATTGCCGAGGCTAGCACTTCTAATACTATGTTGAATAGCAGTGGTGAGAGTGGACATCCCTGCCGCGTTCCTGACCTTAGGGGAAAAGCTCTCAGGTTTTCCCCATTGAGAATGATATTCGCTGTAGGTTTTTCATAGATGGCTTTTATGATATTGAGGTATGTACCCTCTATCCCTATACTCTGAAGAGTTTTGATCAAGAAAGGATGTACTTTGTCAAATGCTTTTTCTGCATCTATTGAGAGGATCATGATTCTTGTTCTTTCTTTTGTTAATGTATTGTATCACGTTGATTGATTTGCGGATGTTGAACCAACCTTGCTGCCCAGGGATAAATCCCACTTGGTCATGGTGAATAATCCTTTTAATGTACTGTGGGATCCTATTGGCTAGTATTTTGGTGAGAATTTTTGCGTCCATGTTCATCAAGGATATTGGTCTCTAATTCTCCTTTTTGATGGGGTCTTTGTCTGGTTTTTTGATCAAGGTAATGGTGGCCTCATAAAATGAGTTTGGAAGTTTTCCTTCCATTTCTATTTTTTGTAACAGTTTCAGCAGAATAGGTGTTAATTCTTCTTTAAATGTCTGATAGAATTCCCCTGGGAAGCCATCTGGCCCTGGGCTTTTTGTTGGGAGATTTTTGATGACTGCTTCAATTTCCTTAGTGGTTACAGGTCTCTTCAGGTTTTCTATTTCTTCCTGGTTCAGTTTTGGTACTTGATGCATCTCTAGGAATGCATCCATTTCTTCCAGGTTGTCTAATTTGCTGGCATAGAGTTGCTCATAATATGTTCTTATAATTGTTTGTATTTCTTTGGTGTTGGTTGTGATCTCTCCTCTTTCATTCATGATTTTTTTGATTTGGGTCATTTCTCTTTTCTTTTTGATAAATCTGGCCAGGGGTTTATCAATCTTGTTAATTCTTTCAAAGAACCATCTCCTAGTTTCGTTGATCTGTTCTGTTCTTTTGGTTTCTATTTCATTGATTTCTGCCCTGTTCTTAATTATTTCTCTTCTTCTGCTGGGTTTAGGTTTTATTTGCTGTTTTTTCTCTAGCTCCTTTAGATGTAGGGTTAGGTTGTGTACTGGAGACCTTTCTTGTTTCTTGAGAAAGGCTTGTATTGCCATATACTTTCCTCTCAGAACTGCCTTTGTTGTATCCCAAAGATTTTGAACAGTTGTGTTTTCATTTTCATTGGTTTCCATGAATTTTTTTAATTCTTCTTTAATTTCCTGGTTGACCCATTCATTCTTTAGTAGGATGCTCGTCAGCCTCCATGTATTTGAGTTCTTTCCGACTTTCCTCTTGTGATTGAGTTCTAGTTTCAAAGCATTGTGGTCTGAAAATATGCAGGGAATAATCCCAATCTTTTGGTACCGGTTGAGACCTGATTTGTGACCTAGGATGTGATCGATTCTGGAGAATGTTCCATGGGCACTAGAGAAGAATGTGTATTCCGTTGCTTTGGGATGGAATGTTCTGAATATGTCTGTGAAGTCCATTTGATCCAGTGTGTCATTTAAATTCCTTATTTCCTTGTTGATCTTTTGCTTAGATGATCTGTCCATTTCATTCAAGGGGGTGTTAAAGTCCCCCACTATTATTGTATTGTTGTCAATGTGTTTCTTTGGTTTTGATATTAATTGCCTTATATAATTGGCTGCTCCCATGTTCGGGGCATAGATATTTGCAATTGTTAGATCTTCTTGTTCGATAGACCCTTTAATTAAGATACAGTGTCCTTCCCCATCTCTTACTACAGTCTTTGTTTTAAAATCTTGTCCTTAATTTTTCTAAACTTGGGACTGCAAATGATGCAAGCTCCCAACCTCTCAGAACAGAACTTGAGCTGGAGACCAAACCATTGGGTTGTGAAGCTTGAATCTTCTAAATTGTAATTCTTAGCTCCTAGGGTTTACCTAAACGTTCACCTTCCTCCCTGAGGTATAAGTCGTAAGTGCTGAACTGAGAACCCCAATGGAACCCACAGTCCAGCTTTGAACCCTGAGCCTCTCCCTCTTTAGTTCAGCTGAGCCAGGAGTCAGAAAGTCCTTGGGGGATGGAACCCCAGTGCCTTCCAGCTGTAATCGACATCTTGCCCTTTCCTCTGGACTCCTGGCATAGACAAGTACGGTTCTGTCTGCCCCGACAACTTCTTCCCCTCCTCCCTCCCCTCTGCTGACTTCTCCCTGAAGCACAGACTGAGTTGAGAACTACTTGTTGTTAAGTTATAGAGTACACAGTACCGTTCCTTTAATAGTCATTTTCCTGTAGTGTTTTGTTGACTGCTCTGTTTTCTGTGCTACCTTGAGTGTCTGTCCCTGCCGTCTCTCATGTCACGTGTCCCATGTGCCTAGCACAGTGTCTGGTACTGTAACGATTTGAACTGATGAATGAATGAATGAATGAATGAAACATTAGGATCGTGATGGTGCATGTGAGGTCTGAGAGCTGTGTCTAAAATCATCCCCCATCAGCAAGGAAAGGCATTCCACAAGTGTGGCTTCTGAACAAAGTGACCCGTGGGCTGTGTCATCCAGTCATCTTTCCCTCTGTGTGTTTGCTGCCCTGTGCATGCCAGGTTTGGGTCAACCTGGCCCCTGTGGGAGAGGCTGGGAGCGTGTCCACGCCGCTTACTGAAGCCCGTGTCTTAGCTCTGCCAGCTCCACTGGTCAGCAGCTTCAGTGTGTGCTGGACACACCGTTTCAATAATTCCAAGTGTTTCTGTGACATCGCATTACTTCCCTCCTCACGCTCAGCATCAGAATGACTCATGCTGAGCCTCATGTGAGGACTGACTTAAATGCCGGTGGATGAACCTTAGTTACAGGCTCATTTTTAAAGATAACTGCCTGGAGTTGAATGTGGGTGTTTTTCCTGACAGCATATAGAAGGGAAGATAAGCTCAGAGAGATGAGAGCTGATGCATCTGTGATTCATAATAAAAATCTGTACGCTTGCCATCTCTGTGCACACGTTTTCAGCAGCTATTTCTGAAAATCTTGGCGAGGTCAGGGTCTCTCTCAGAGTGTGCGCTGGGTGATGTTGGCTTGGCCCTCCAGGTACCTCTCCACTGCGCTCACCGTCCTCAGCCTGTGGGGATTGGGCATCAACGCAGACTGTGGGCTGCATCCATGGGCTCCTTTGTCCCTGGGCTGAGTTGGGAGCAGCCCATGGGAGGCCCCTGTGGGATAACAGAGGGCTGGAGAATGAGGTCAGGGGACCAGTTCCCCAGCTCTCTCCTTGAGGGTTGGTTGTTGCCCTTACCGAAGATCAGAAACTCTGTGACGGGCTCTCACCTTACAGTTACCTGTCTAACTTGCAGTGACTGTTCATCCTTATGCTCTTTCTGGACCAAGCCAGCACTCTCCTGGACCGGGGTAAAGCATGGCGCCATGTTGGATTTCCATAATTCCTGCCCACACATTCCTAGGGTCTCCTCATTCAGCTCCTCAGATTCCCCCAATTTAAGTATGCTGTTTTTTTCCTGCCTGGAATCTGTCTTACACAGAGGTTACTTGAGGAATGTGAGAATAGGTTTTTGTGGGGCGCCTGGGTGGCTCAGTCATTAGGCTTCTGCTTTCGGGGTCCTGCTTCTCAGGGTCCTGGGATCGAGTACCGCATTAGGCTTCCTGCTCGACGGGGAGTCTGTGTGTCCCTCTCCCTCTGCCTCTCTCCCAGCTTGGGCTCTCTGTCTGTCAAATAAATAAATAAAATCTTAAAAAAAAAAAAAGAATAGGTTTCTGTATATGCAGCCCTTTGACAGTTTCTGTTAATAGAAGCAAACCATTTAAACCTCTTTTTTTGATGAGATAATTGGGATATATTTTGCTTGTATTACACATAAGCTTTTTAGTGTTCTTGAGAGTACTCTATTAAAATAGATCAAAATAGATGCATGTGCCCAGAGAGCTACCAAAGAACATTTCAAAATAACCCACAAACTGGAGGCTCACAAGAAACTGACATTTCAGACTTAGTTATTTTATAAAGAATCTGTAATTGTTTCGTTATTTACTCCTGTTTTCATCCTCTCACAGGGTCAGGTTTCTAATTTATAAAAGCAAAATATCAATTGGTGATAAAAATAAACAAAAACTATGTAACATACACAAGGCATGCTGGCTTCCAACAAAAGTGACAAACAGTTCGGGCATCTGCTGTCACTCGTCGGACTCGGCAGCAATGTGCCTCATGACACATTCGTGTGATTTGTATGATTCATGTGACATATTCATGTGATTCGAGTGATTCGTGTGACACATTCGTGTGACTCGTGACACATTTGTGTGATTCGAGTGATACGTGTGACACATTCGTGTGATTCGTGTGACTCGTGTGACACATTCGTGTGATTCGAGTGACTCGTGTGACACATTCGTTTGACTCGTGTGACTCGTGTGACACATTCGTGTGATTCGTGTGACTGATCACCCAGAAGGACAGTATTGGATGGGATGAGACACCTCCCAGGGGAAAATGGAAGCTGATTGAGTCAAAATCAAGACTTGCTCTCTTGAAACCCCTCTGAAAGTCACAGGATTTGGTAATACATTGTGAACATGGGTAGTTATGCTCTGTGTGGGGTGTGTGAAGGACAGGAGGAGAGAGCAGGAAAGGTGACAGGAAAGGACAACAAAATCTCCACTTCTGGATTGAGGCAAGTCACAAGGATGCCATTAAAAAGATATGCCTTTCAATTTCCTCTGTCCCCTCTTAAGCTTGATGCTAATTTGAAAGGAATATGCAGCGTTAAACGTATAGCAGGACACACTGAGGCTCAAACTCTGTTTTCGTTTGTAGGGTTGTATTTGCTGTTGGCTTAATGGGAACAAATGGGCTCCAGGCTTTGAACTTTATTCCTTTAACATTTTGCAATGTGCCTTTCTGCTGAGCACTGGGGACTCCTGGTGAATAAGGCAAAACAATCCTTGGTGTCCTGTGACAGGAGTTTACTGCTGGTTACTGCTCCTCAACTCTGAAGGGGAGGCCAGGGGTGTGTGTGGCCAGAGATGAAGCAGACAACGTAAACACAGTGTCATTGTTATAAAATTAGAATAAAAGTACTTTTATCCTTCATCCTCCTAAAGTGGTCTGCAAAATTGCTAGTTGTGTTGACTGTTAATCTCTAAGTACTCAAGTCTAATTTTTCCCATGGATAATTGTGCAGATAATAAAACATATGCTCTGGAATTCCCTTCATTTTCACCTTCTGGCTTGCATCTGACCGCCCATTATGGTGGCTCTTCCATGCTGCGTGGATAGTTACACGCCACTTACATTTTTCATATGTCTGCTTGAGTAGAATTGTGCTTTAATTTTAAAATTTCAAGAGTTTTTGAAGCAAAAAAATAAAAAGTTAAGCTACATACTTAATATAAAGCTTAGTTTGTATAAGAGCAGTTCCATTTGGTAAGAGCACATTATACTTAAACAGGAAATAGAGGAGTTACTACACACGCTCTGGGCTCAAAGCACACAGTCCATTCAACTCAGAAGCTAATTTGCTTTGCTGGCATTTTCAATGGAGATGGATTATTCCATCTCTCACTATCTGGGGTAACAGGCAATATTTCGCCAGCAAAAAGAATCAGGAAAATGAGGTATGTAAAAACTGTTGATTTTCATGACCTAATCAATATTTGAGTACCAAGGGGGCAGTGGCTCGTTACTTTCCTTCCTAGAACTGGTATTTATGTATTGTGATAAAACAAATTTTTAAAATACAGACATGAAAATGTAGGTTACTAAGCATCCAGTCGTGCTATATATGACTAAATGGATGAAGAGAAATTCTTAATAAATATTTTTCTTAAATAGAAGAACTGACTTGGCAAAAATGTGCCCTTTAGCTGGAACGAAAATATCTCTTTTGTTGATATATTGCTTTGGGTGGTTATTCCTCTTTCTAGTAGATGGTTTTACTAGGTTTCTTTGCAGTTAATGTACAGTTCTACAATACAGCCTTAGAAAACCCATTCTCAGAGGGGTAATATAATCCAGCAGCATTTAATATCTTTCTTCAAAGTCTTAAAATGTGTATTCCTCGAGAAGTTGTTTTACACATTTTGCTTTTGCATTTGAAAGGCAGGGATTAAGCAAGACCACTTGTGACAAAATACCATATATAGAGCCTTTTCAGGCTGCAGTTCAGGGAGTCCAGAGGCAGCAAAGTGTGCATCTTGTTTGGTCACCTTGCTGGGAGCCCTCCCTTATCTCACCGCCCCTGCAAGGAGGACTGCCTTCCTTGTGTGTGCAGTGGTCATCTTCCTCAAAGCAACCTCAGATGCCTCTCTCAGTGTTCTGTATTGGGCTCCCCTGTCGACAGAGTGCCCAAGAGATGATGAAAATCCAGGCCTTGTCATAAAATCCTATCTGACATGTGTGTCACGCCAATGGATTAATGTTAGTGCTTGCAACGAGGAGATGCTTTAAAACTGAAGGAGACATTCTCTGTGGAAATGTTTTTGCTGTTTCCTCAAAAGAACGGAAGCTATAGGAATGAAAGCCGTAATAGTCCAGAAGGAAAACGGGACATATCCTCAGGAAGAGTGGCTCGCCAGGGTTGAATCTGCCATGTATTCAGATAAACAGGCATTCAAGTCATAAATTGGTATTTTAAAATTTTAGAATTAAAGATGTCACAGCTCTACCTCAGTGTAAATTTAGAGGTGTTATGTGAATGAATAAAACTCTGGAAACCAGATTAAAAATTGAGATATGAGTAAAGTTACTGATAATAATTTTTCTTTCTTTAAAAAGACAAAAGTCACTCAGTCTCCATTGCAGTCCTTGTTTTTCCATGGGTTTTCCACTTGAGTAAGGCTGAGAACTGATAAAGTTGTGATCTTCTTGTTCATAGAAATGCATATTCCTGCGGCTGTAAAAAAAACAAGCCCAAATTTAGGCGCTTTCCACATTTGTAATTTCAGTTGACCCTGGAAAGGTCCTGTGACATGGGCTGGAGTAATTATTTCACCCATTCTTATAGAAGAAAAAGAACAAAACAGACTTGGTTCTTGGTCTTTTGGTAATTGGTACTATTTTGTGTCCATTTTGTGCTTTTTTGGTTTTGTTTTAACAGCATGAGAACTTTTCCCCCAAATCCTCACTCCCAGTGCTTTCATCTCACTTTTATAAATCCCCTCATCTTAGCTCTTTTCTCCTTTGATTTTAGTTTTTCTTTTTCAACGCATTGCCCATGTTCAGCAGACGCTTCCCCTCCCCCTCAGGTTTGATGTTCCTCTGGCTCACAGCAGCAGCTGAGGGGGCAATATGTGGGGAGGCAGGACTGGAGGGGGTTCTTAGAAGCCAGAAGAGTGATAGAAGGGCAGGGCTTCAGAATCTCAGAAGGAAGATGATGGATGGCTGTTTTGTGACAAGTCTTGGTGACCTCTTCGCAGTTCTACCTCATACATTCTGTTAACTCAGAAATAAAGCCGCTCTTCTAAAAACTCACCTCAAAGAATCACCTTTTGCCAGTACCGACATTAACGAGCTCTTCTGAGGGAAAATTGCACTCTTTTAAGAAAGACATTGGAATTAATACTTATTTTTTTAATGGAAGAGAATATTTACTAAGGATCACCAGCTTTTTGAGGAAAAACTCTGATATAAAATACAGAGTACAAAATATTCGTTGAAAAGCAGTGTAGGGGCACCAGGGTGGCTCAGTCAGTTAAACGGTTAAGCATCTGCCTTTGGCTCAGGTCATGACCTCGGGGTCCTGGGATGGAGCCCTGTGTCAGGTTCCCGCCCAGTGGGAAGTCTGCTTTTCCTTCTCCCTCTGTCCCTCCCCACCCCCACTCCTGCTCTCTCTCAAATAAATAAAATCTTTCAAAATAATTAATAATTAAAATAAATTAAATAATTTAAAAATAAATTAATAAATAATTAAAATAATTAAATTAATAAATACATATTTAAAATAATTAATAATAAATAATTAAAAAATAAAAAGCAGCATAGGAGTAAATTCTCTGAATTATTCTGATCTGTGTAGAGTCTTTATCACTAATGTCTCTAGATTTAGATAAGAGAAGATAATGTGTCTTTGAAAGCAGCAAAGGTATTATAAAGAACAAAAAGATGAGAATTAAAAACATAATAGCAGAGAAAAATTTTCAAAACACATATTAGAGGATAAAGTTAAAGAAATGTCCAGAGTCTGTGAATTGTGTAAGACTGATGAACCACAGACCTGTACCTCTGAAACAAATCATACATTATATGTTAAAAAAAAAGAAGAAGAAGAAGAAGAAGATAGCAGGAAGGGAAAATGAAGGGGGGGAAATCAGAGGGGGAGATGAACCATGAGAGACAATGGACTCTGAAAAACAAACTGAGGGTTCTAGAGGGGAGGGGGGTGGGGGGATGGGTTAGCCTGGTGATGGTTTTAAGGAGGGAGCACTGGGTGTTATACACAAACAATGAATCATGGAACACTACATCAAAAACTAATGATGTAATGTGTGGTGATTAACATAACGTAATAAAAGAAAATTTAAAAAAAATGTCCAGAGTATAATGCAAAAAACAAAAACAAAAAAAGAAAACACAAAACCAACCAAACAAAAAAACATACAGAATTAATTGGAAAATTGGAGAGAAAAAATAAGAAAATTAAATAGTAATCCCAGAATGTCCAGCATCCAAAAGGAGTCCTAGAAACAACACTCAGCCAGAAACAAAATTATCAGGGACATGAGTCAAAAATATTTCTCAGAAAAATAAAAAATATTTCTTAGAAAAGGCCACATGTTTCCAGATGAAAAGATTTACTGGGTGCACAGAACCATGGAGGAAGAGAGATTCCCTCCAATAAAAAATTAGGTAATTTTAGGGTAGCAGAGGCAAAGAGATTATCCAGAATCATATTTCCCAATAGCAACTACAAAAACTAGAATCTAACAGAACAATTCTTTCAAAATTATTGTCAACCTAGAATTCTCTACCTAGCCAAACTACCAATAAGGTTGTTGATAATACAAAGTCATTTTTAGACGTGCAACATCTGAAGAAGTCTGCCTCCCATGTGTACTTTCGCAGTCAGCTCCTGGAGCATGGGCATGAACTAAGAGAGAGGAGGGTCTGGGATACAGTACACAAAGAACCCAACACAAAAGCAAAGTGAAGAGAATCCTTGGGAGGATGCCAAAAGGAAGATCCAAAGACAACATACATTCGAGTCTAGACCGCATCTGGGTCTATGTTAGCAGATAGTCTTCGAGAAGCTAAAATTCAAAAAACACATAGTATGTTGGATGAGTTAAAAGAAGATATAGATTGAAGGAGAGTAGAGTTTTGTTGAATTAGTCATAAGTACACAGAACATGAAGTGTATGAATACAGAAAGAGAATTCTTAACTACTGGGTTTCAGGACACAGGGAAGTGAGGAAAAACACCGTGGTGTGCTGCTTGTCACAGCCAGGACTAGCCCCGCGTTATCCGAGCATCATAGTTACCTGGTGAGACTTACGCTGTAACTATGGTATGACAGGGGCTGTGGAGTGTGTTTGTGTGTGTCCATGTGGGTGTGTGTGCAAGGGGAGGGAGATTGTGAAAGTGAGCTAAATGCTCAGCTTTGGTGGGAAGTCTACAGATAATGAGAAACCTGGAAAATCAGAAATCACAATATTACTAAGTTATATGGATATAAGGATTGAAATTATAAAATAATCAGCTAAAATAGTTGATATTATTGCCTCTGTGGATCAGGAAGAGGGGAAGATGAACAGAGGGTTGCTATTTTTTTATAACATGCTTATAGAGTCCTTAAATTGTGCACGTGCATAACTTTGATAAAACTAAAAATGGAATTGAAAACAAAGCAATAGCTAAAGACATCAAAATAGATTAGAAATAATTCCCTTATTACTTAACAAAAGTTCCTCATACAGTACCTAAAGACCCACTTTTTTTTTTTTTAAAGATCTGAGTTCATTACAGTGCAGTTGACCAGAAAACCCAGGTGTATCTGTGATGCACAACACTTCAATAATTGAATGTCAAGAGATGACCTTATATCATGATACATGAAAACTTTAGGAATTTCGTGTACTTTCTGGAACACATATAGCATTTACCCATACAGTATAACTCAACATTTATCATTGGTTTGACAATGTTTCTCATGTAACTTATCATACCAAAAAAACAAGCCTAATTAGCCAAAATGACTTCAATTATATCAAATCTTGGGAAGTTTGTTAAAAACCTCAGAAGGGTTTAAAGCACATGCCTAGATCATTACACAACTTAATATTTAGTTCTCTATTTACCCAAGGTGGCAATAAGATTCTACAGAAGGTTATATAGTTGTTAGCAAAACTTAGCTCCTTTAATAACGAGAAATTTAAACTTTCTTAAGTGATCAAAGACCTGATAAAGACAAAAATATAGAAACTTTGGCTTTCTGGGTAGATAAAAGAAAGAAGAAACTTCGTTTATAATTTCTTATCAAAAACAGACCAACAGGGGTGCCTGGGTGGCTTAGTCATTAAGTTTCTGCCTTCAGCTCAGGTCATGATCCCAGGGTCCTCGGATTGAGCCCCGCATCGGGCTCCCTGCTCGGCGGGAAGCCTGCTTCTCCCTCTCCCGCTCCCCCTGCTTGTGTTCCCTCTCTCGCTGTGTGTCTCTCTCTGTCAAAATAAAATAAAATCTTAAAAAAAAAATGGTGACATTCTATCGTCTCTTTTAAAACAAAACAAAACAAAAAACACAGACCAACAATCCAAGAAAACTTTGTCTAACAGAAAAGCCAAATCTCAATCTTACACTAGTGTAGTTTTATTTTTATTTATTTATTTTTATTTACATTCAGTTAGCCAGCATATAGTACATCATAAGTTTTTGTTGTAGTGTTCAATGATTCATTAGTTGCGTATAACACCCAGTGCTCATCATATCATGTGCCCTCCTTAATACCCATCACCTCGCTACCCATCCCCCCACCCCCTTCCCCTCTAAAACCCTCAGTTTGTTTCCCGAGAGTCTCTCGTGGTTTGTCTCCCTCTCTGATTTCTTCCCATTCGGTTTTCCTTCCCTTCCGCTGTGGTCCTCCACGGTATTCCTTATGTTCCATATATGAGTGAAACCATATGATAGCTGTCTTTCTCTGCTTGACTTATTTCACTTAACGTAATCCCCTCCAGCTCCGTCCATGTTGATGTAAAAGTTGGGTATTCATCCTTTCTGATGGCTGAGTAATATCCCATTGCATATATGGACCACATCTTCTTTATCTATTCATCTCTTGAAGGGCATCTTGGCTCCTTCCACAGTTGGGCTATTGTGGACATGGCTGCTGTGAACACTGGGGTGCACGTGCCCCTTCTTTTCACTACGTCTGTGTCTTTGGGGTAAATACCTAGCAATGCAATTGCTGGGTCACAGAGTAGCTCTATTTTTAACATAAAGACCCACTTTAAAAATTACTGGAATTGTGGCATATGTCTGGCCATTGGCCCTTAACATCATTTTTAATTTCTTTTTATTTTTTTATTTTTAAAGATTTTATTGATTTACGTCAGAGAGCGAGAACGGGGTCGGGGAGCAGAGGGAGCGGGACGTGCCCTCGGTGAGGAGCGTAGAGCCCGGGGCAGAGCTCAGTCTCATGGTTCTGAGATCGTGACCTGAGCCAAAATCAAGAGTCAGATGCTTAACTGACTGAGCCACCAGGCGCCCCCCTGGACATCATTTTTTAAATTTATGAAGTTGTCTCTTTAATAAAACATCAGCCTGGTTACTTTTGAAGAGACCATGGATGGCCAAAGGGCTTAGTGTTGAGCAAGTCTATGGAAAACACTGGTGAAAATGGCAGCATACTCTTCGAGCTCCTCAGAGAACCATAATCCATTTCTGAGTTGCTGACGTCTTGCTACTTCTTTGGCCACCACACTACAGTAGACAAGAGATTTGATATTGAGATGGATAAGGACTCATAGAAAAAGATAATTAGGCCCCTTGGAGAGGAGGATCGTTTATGGGGTCTTTGGACTTTAAGTTCCAAAGTTCTCTTCCTACTGGGAAATTTGTGACAGTCTTTCAAGGGATGGCTCTATAAACATTTATAGAGAGAGGAAACATCTATCACATCTATCATCAATCACATCTTTTTCCTTCTCTTCAGCCCCTCACCCTCCTAACATGGCCCTTCCTTGTTCTGCAGGGAATTGCCCATTTGAGTCTCTGGTTAGTGATAGTGATAAGGATTGGGCCTTAAACTTTAAGACATAAAGTTATAAATCAGTAAGGAAAAGAAGGCAGCACTTTCTCGTTTCCCAGACTGAAGGCTTACGTTGAAGGCTAGCCACCTCCTTGACCACTGTCTCCATCACAGAAGTGTTCTTTCTCACCTATGCCTTAATCATCATGTTCTCATTTCCAGTAATTTTTACACCTCATAGAGTCCAGGTCCTATTAATGAAACCTGTGCTATAGCATCTGGTTGATCCCTCCTCTGGAGAAGCTCTCTGCCTGCACCCAACCTCTGTCCCACACTCCCAACACACCCTCGCCTGAGTCCTACTCATCCTTCTGTGTTTAGCCTATAACTTTCTCCTGGAAGCATCGCTAGATGACCCTGCTCTGGGTTTATCATGACAAGCAGCTGATAACAGGGCACTGTGCTGATTCCCAATTTCTCCCGAGACTGTAAGATTTATAAGGGCAGAAAAGTTTGCTTTTCTCACCATTGGTTTTCCTGGGCCTTACCCTCTGTGATTAAAACACACCTATTAATCCCGATGTGAATGGCACAGAGAGATTGTGGGAATTGCCAGAGTCTCCACCCCAAATGGAAACATTAAAATCTGCAAAGTGCTTGGCTTTCTTAAAGGAGAAGCTCTTGGAATCCATTAACAAATAAAAGCATCTTCATTTATATTGTAGTTGGTCTAGAGATGATGAAACAACATCTAATGTACTTGAGGGTTGCATTAGATGAATGGCAGGTCATTTGGCACAGTAAAATGCTCTTAATAGGATTTGTTCCCAATCTTTCTATTTTATTACAGCCGAGACGCCGACAATAGGCTGGCCCACCGGCGGCAGACAATTCTCCGTGAGAAGGGGAGAAGGTTAGCTAACCGGGGACCAGCATACATGTTTAATGATCGCTCAACAAGCTTATCTGCTGAGGAGGAACGCTTTTTAGATGCTGCTGAATATGGCAACATCCCGGTGGTGAGGAAGATGTTGGAAGAATGTCTCTCGCTGAATGTCAACTGTGTGGATTACATGGGCCAGAATGCCCTGCAGTTGGCGGTGGCCAATGAACATCTGGAAATCACAGAACTGCTTCTCAAGAAAGAAAACCTGTCTCGCGTTGGGGACGCCTTGCTTCTCGCTATTAGTAAAGGTTACGTTCGGATTGTGGAAGCCATTCTCAGTCATCCAGCTTTTGCAGAAGGCAAGAGGCTAGCCACCAGCCCCAGCCAGTCTGAACTCCAGCAAGACGACTTTTATGCCTATGATGAAGATGGCACACGGTTCTCTCATGATGTGACGCCCATTATTCTGGCTGCCCACTGCCAGGAATACGAAATCGTGCACACCCTCTTGCGGAAAGGCGCTCGGATTGAACGGCCTCACGATTACTTCTGCAAGTGCAGTGAGTGCAACCAGAAACAGAAGCACGACTCCTTCAGCCACTCCAGATCGAGGATTAATGCCTACAAGGGCCTGGCAAGTCCAGCTTACCTGTCACTGTCTAGCGAGGACCCAGTCATGACCGCTTTAGAGCTGAGCAATGAGCTGGCGGTGCTGGCCAACATTGAGAAAGAGTTCAAGGTAGGTCGTGAGTGTTGAGGACTTAACTCCCCAGGAGCCCGAGTCCAGGGTATTTATAAGCTTCTACTGGGTGCTCAGTTAGTCACTGTGGACGGAAATAACTGTGTTTTCTGAACAAGCTCTGTTATAATGAAATATAGTAAAACTTGTGATCACTACCATTTAGAGATGCTCTACTGTAGACGCTTTACTTTTGTTATGTCTAATTCTCATCACAGCCTTGAGAAGATACTAGTTGCTTTTCAGATGATGAGATGGAGGCATAGAAAGGTGATTAAGGCCCAAGACCAACGACTGGTAGTTGGCGGAGCTGGGATCAGAATCTGGGCGTGCTGTACTCCAGAGCCGGGTTCCGTGTTCCGTGGGACCGTGTCTGGGTTCAGAGCACAGCGGGAGGTGCTGTTGAGGCCAGAAAGACGAGTGAGCGGAAGGAAGTCACATGCACCCAGAAGTAGGTACACTATAGAGAGAAAGCACTGCAGGAGCTCTGCAAGTCCAGAGAGAGCAGCGTTCAGTTCGGATTAGTTCTCAGGGAAGTTACAGGTACGCTGGCCTGTCAGTGGCTTAGGGCAGAATGCATAGGATTCGGGGATGCTGAGGAGGGGAGAGCTATTTCAGAGCAAGGTAACAGCAAAAACAGAAGCTTGTAGCTATGAAAGAGGTTGTCACTCAGAAGGAATGTTGGGGAGTCTTTTTATAAAGGGTACATGGAGAGAACTGCCAGATGCCACTCGGTCTGCATGCTTGTGCTGCGCCCAGAGGGGATGAAAGCCCGGATTCCCGGCCCGAGCTCCGCCGTCTGTCATCTCTCTCCAGCTCAGAGACTGTCAGGCAAACACTCACCTCTAATTTACTAATGTGTGGTGCGGCCCAGAATTAACCTGCCAGCCTCACTGTCTCTTGCAAGGAACCAAAATCACAGTGCTGCGTCTGGCTGATCTACCACCAACATTCATTTTAAGTGACTTTCTCTGTCGATTTGAGAGAACTTAAGAAATGAAAACATTTGTAAGTGGATTCCCATGGTCTTATTCTTCCTTTTTTTAAAAAAAATGTTTTGTTTTATGTGATTGAGAATTAGCAGTGAACTGGAAACAGTTAGGTTGGGTGTCAAATAAATAGCACAAAGCTCCTGCACTTTACTTTTTCAGCCAACGCAGTTCCTACTGAACAGCATTGCCCCACACTTGAGCACACTCTCCTTTTAAATATCTAATTCCACCTGAGCCTTTTTGGAATTCCAGGGAGCATCCATTTGGATCCTTACATTTTTGTCTTTAAAAGGACTAAGGATACGTCTAGGAATTGAGGGCTACCTAAAGACAGGCTAGAGGCACTGAAGTTTTCCTTTAGCTGGATGGGTATTTACAAACGTCAGGGAAGGGCCTGTCTTCAGATCTTTTTTTTTTTTAAGATTTTATTTATTTATTTGAGAGAGAGAGAGTGCACAAGCAGGAGCAAGGGTACAGATAGAGGGAGAGAGGAAAGCAGACTCCCTGCAGAGCAGGGAGCCCGATGTGGGTCTCAATCCCAGGACCCTGGGATCATGACCTGAGCCAAAACCAAGAGTCGGATGCTTAACCTACTGAGCCACCCAGGCGCCCCAGATCTTGCCTTTGATGACATAAAATAAAATAACTGTTTTACTGAATGCTTGCTGAATGCTCAGCACCATGCTAAGTACTTTGCACATGCAGTTTAAGCTTGTTTAATCTCACTTAACCTCAGTTTTCTCATTCGTAAAATGGAAATGATAACAGCACCTACCTCATAGAATGGTTTTAACCTATCTGAGATCACAAGACTAAACAATGGAAGATCTGTGATTGGATTACAGGGATATTTACGTGTAAAAGCCCCAGCCCCTAGCCACTCTACTGGATAGTGAACCTGGGGAACATACCCGCTTGCAGACTTCATGATCTGTCCCCAGGACCCTAATTGACTATTGCATGAAAAGGGTAAAGCTGTTTCCTTGTGACTCTACGTATACTATCTGACCAGATAGACAGTTTGGAAGTAGCGTGAGCCATTCTCAGTTAAGCATAATTTGTTTTATCAAGTTGCCCTTAGAGAACCTGTTTGCACCCGCAGTTAGCGAGGTGTCGCCTGTGTAGACGTCACTAACCTGTAATGGAAGGCCACTTGGCATGATTTACAGAGAGGAGCCCAAGTAGGTGCTTCATACTTATAGACTTCCCCCAAATATTACCTTACTGACTAATATCCAGAGCCCCTCGTAGTCCAGTGTCTTCCTATCCTGATTCTTTCTAGGGTTATTTCCATCCTAAGCACACCAGTGGTTTCAGGATGGAGGAGACAACTAGCAAAGCTGTGCCTCCAAGAGTAATCTGCCACTCAGGCTGTGTGACCTCAGGGGACCTTAGATTTTTGATGTGCAAAATGGGAATAGTATTGGCCCTATCTGCTTCCCAGGTCTTCAAAGATCAAAGTAGAAAAGCATTCTACGGGACGCCTGGGTGGCCCAGTCAGTGAAGCGTCTGCCTTTGGCTCAGGTCATGATCCCCGGGTCCTGGGATCGAGTTCCAACTCGGGCTTCCTGCTCCTCAGGAAGCCTGCTTCTCCCTCTCCCTCTGCCGCTCCCCCTGCTTGTGTGCTCTCTGTCTCTGTCAAATAAATAAATAAAATCTTTTAAAAAAAAAGCATTCTACAAAGAAAAGACAAAGTGGCATCATTCTTAAAGGCAAAGAGTTTGGGCCCAAATACAGCTGGATTCAAAGCCTGATTTTTATACCAAGTGTCTGCATTGGACACATTATTTAACCACACTATTTAACCAAACTAAGCAAGATGACTATGAAGATTACAGGACATAATGGAATCCATTTGCAATGCAACAAGCTCGAGTTAGTAGGTTTTCTTGATTAACATTGGGCTATAAATGGCCTCATTTCAATGGAAGAGAAAAACCAGGGAGGAAGTATTAGAAAGACCTGAATGAAGATATTAATGCCTGGTATATATAAGTTAGAGTTTTTTTAGCTGAAGTGTGGTTGACACGTAGTGTCCCATTAGTTTCAGGTGTACAGCACAGTGATTCAACAAATCTGTACGTTATGGTGTCGTCTGTCACCACACAACACTATTACAAGACCACTGACTGTATTCCCTGTGCTGTGCTTTTAATCCCGTGAACCGTTCATTCCATAACTGAAAGCCTGACCTCCACTCCCCTCCATCCATTTTGCCTAGCCCCCTGCCTCTCCTCTCTGGCAATCATCCCTCTGTTCTCTGTTTATGGGTCTGTTTCTCCTTTGTTTTGTTTCTTAAATTTCATATATGAGTGAAATCATACAGTATTTGTCTTTCACTGTCTGACTTATTTCATTTAGCAGAATACCCTCTAGGTCCATCCATGTTATTGCAAATGGCAAGATCTCATTCTTTTTCATGGCGGAGTAATATTCCATTGTGTGTATATACCACTTCTTCTTCATCCATTCACCTGTCATTGGGCACTTAGACCGCCTCCATGTCTTGGCTATTATAAATAATGCTGCAATAAACAAGGGGTGCATGTATCTTTTCAAGTCAGTATATTCACTTTTCTTTGGGTAAATATCCAGTAGTGGCATTACTAGATCCTATGGTATTTCTACTTTGAATTTTTTTGAAAGATTTATTTATGTGAGAGAGGCGGGCGGGGGGGCATGCGCATGTGTGCTAGAGCAGGGGGAGGGGCAGGGGGAGAGGGAGAGAGTCTCAAGCAGACTCCCCACTGAGCACAGAGCCTGACAAGGGGCTCGATCCCACGACCCTGAGATTATGACCTGAGCCGAAACCAAGAGTCTCTTGCTTAACCCAGTAAGCCACCCAGGCGCTGCTTAATTTTTTGAGGAGCCTTCAGACTGTTTTCCATAGCATCTGTACCAATTTATATTCCCACCGATGGTGCATGAAAGTTCCCTTTTTTCTACAATCTTGGCAACATGTTATTTCTTATCTTTTTGATTTTAGCCATTCTCACAGATGTAAGGTGGTATCTCATTGTGGTTTTGACTTGGATTCTCTGATGAATAGTAATGTTGAGTATGTTTTCAAGATGTGAATTTTTGATGTTTGACTATGATCTACACTTTTTAAAAAATATTTTATTTATTTATTTATTTGACAGAGGGAGAGAGCACACAATTAGAGGAAGTGGCAGGCAGAGGGAGAAGTAGGCTTCACGCTGAGCAGGGAGCCTGATGTGGGGCTCGATCCCAGCACCCTGGGATCATGACCTGAGCCAAAGGCAGCCGCTTAACTGACTGAGCCACCCAGACGCCCCTATGATCTACACTTTCTAAATCTTCCCAACATAATATTAGGTCATCAGCAATAAATTACAACAAAAGCATTTTCTTAAATTTTCTTTTCTCCAAAGAGAAGAATCTTGGTTTTCAGGCTTTATATTAGATCTTCTCTTTTGACCCTGCTTTTGGTACATAAAGTTCCTCAATAACAATTTATTAAATAGATAAATGACACATGTTTGCTTTTCTCTGAAACCTCTCCAAATGTCCTGTGTTTCTCAAGTTTACCAATATAGTTTAGAAGATCTTCCAAAAGATCTATCATATGTGGGTTATGTGCTTACTGATGAAACCATGAACATAAGAAATACTATGTATGCAAAGTACCATGATCAGGCTGAGGGGAAGGTTGCTTACTTTGTATTTTTCCTGAACCCACATGTGAGTTTGGCAGATTACATGACTTTTTGTTAGCTTTGATTATGTTTTAGACAAATCTCCTTTCTTTGGGTATGAAGAAAATCTTTATGGTGCTAAGATATTTCAGAAATCCCTCAGCAGAGCAGCAATTAAAGCACATTAAAAGAACAGTAAACTGAAAGAGTGTTTTTCTGTTTGTTTTCTCTACAAACCATTAAGTCACTGATAAATCCCCCTGCGTAGCATAGTAAGCGTGCTGCTTCTCCGTTACTGATTTTTCCTTTGCTTTGTCTTTCCTAGAATGACTACAAAAAACTGTCAATGCAGTGCAAAGATTTTGTTGTTGGACTCCTTGATCTGTGCAGAAATACTGAAGAAGTAGAGGCCATCCTGAATGGGGACGTTGAAATGTGCCACAGTGGGGGAGATCATGGTCGTCCAAATCTCAGCCGTCTAAAACTAGCCATTAAATACGAAGTAAAAAAAGTAAGGTCAGGCCTGAAGCCCCATTTGCATTATTTCCATTTTTCTTGGTGCCATGTAAGGATGAAGGGCTGCCAGATTAGCTTGGGCTGGGTTTTTCTAATCTACAGGTGCACAAGGCAGGTTCTCTCAGCAATCCCAAGAGCCTAGCTGTGAGTCATTTTAATCTACTCGACACGCCAGTCTTTGAAATCTAGACTTGTTTATGCCATGATTGTCGCTTTCCTTTCCTTAACTGATATAAAAATGACAGCATGTGTCCAGATTATAAGGTATTGGTTATAGGGGAGGAACATCAGTGTTTGAGATCCAGTGCCATTTCCCTTTGTTGATGTGTTCCTGCTCGGGACCCGAGCCCTCAGACCCCTCCAACGCTATTTGTGGAATAATTTCCGTCTCTGTCTTCACGGAGTGTCCCCATTCGTGATTGCTTTCTTAGGTTAGGTATCTTTATAAAAACAGTTTTTAAGGATGGGTTCTATAAAAAAAAAGTCTATGTAGACTTTTTTATTATATAATAAAATAGTCTAATAAAAGTTATATATGCTTACAGTAAGTTTTCAAGCAGTATAGACATGCCCACTTTCTCTCTTCCCAGTTCTTTTTTTTTAAGATTTTACTTTTTTTTTAAAGATTTTATTTATTTATTTGACAGAGAGAGACACAGTGAGAGAGGGAACACAAGCAGGGGGCGTGGGAGAGGGAGAAGCAGGCTTCCCGTGGAGTGGGGAGCCCAATGCGGGGCTCAATCCCAGGACCCTGGGATCATGACCTGAGCTAAAGACAGACACTTAACGACTGAGCCATCCAGGCGCCCCTAAGATTTTACTTTTAAGTAATTTCTACACCCAACATGGGACTTGAACTCATAGCCCCAAGATTAAGAGTCGCACGCTCTAGGGACTGAGCCCGCCAGGTGCCCCTCTGTATTCCCAGTTCTTAATGGAGAGTAGTTAATCACTATTACATTTCTCTCCACAAATTTATATCTTGGACATATTCACATTTCAGTAAATTAGCATCCATCTCATCTTTTCAAAGGCTGTGTTGTTATATTATTGTTTCATTTAATCTGCTTACTATTTAAGAGTTAATTTTTTTCAGGTTTTTGTTAATTCAAAATATTTGCCAAGTTTCCCTTCAGAAAAAGTGTACCAGTTTATATACATGCCAGCAGTGTATCAGAGGCCTTATTTTTTCTACTCACAATGCCTGTTCTTAAATCTTACCATTCTGAGAAGGTATACATTGTATCATGTTTTAATTATCTTCAAGGTTAACCATCCTTAAGCATTAGTAGTCCCTCTATCTAACCTTTTTTATCAATATTTTTTATCAATTTTTATTTCACATTGTTGCTTTTTGTCTATCAAATAATGTGGCCCTCTGTCATATGTGGCATTCATTTATAAAAAGTAAATATGTGAAAAAAATAAATATGCGAGAATAGAAAATTCTGAAAGAAAAACCAGGTAGAATTTAATTATAAAGTTTTCTTAATTGAAAGAGTTTATGGCACAGGAATGCAAATATATCAATGGAATAGAATAGGCAGTCCAGAAATGGACCCATATACAAATGGGAGTAAGTAGGTGTAGCATTGTAGGTCAGTGCAGAAAAGGTGGCGTGCTTTTTTAAAGTATTTACATATCTGGGCCAGTAGGATGTTTACATCACTCTTTCAAGATGGAAAAAATCATGAGTTCTTGTGCAAAGCATTGATGAACCTTTTTATAATATTAAATTTCAAAAATTTTTCTATGCTTTCAAAGAAAGCCCATTAGTCATAAATAAAGAGTTTGATAAATTGGAATCTTCAAATTTATATGATATGTATTAGAACCTCCTGCCGCTTTGCTTGATGCCTGCCTTGTTCTTTCTCTAACAATATTTTTCGTGAGAGACCACCGAACAAAATACTAGAACACAAGGAAGGAATTTCTGAACTTTTCTCTAATGAAGCTATTAAATGATCTGTTGCTTCCCTGCTAGTTTGTAGCTCATCCAAACTGTCAGCAGCAGCTTCTGTCCATCTGGTATGAGAACCTGTCCGGTCTACGGCAGCAGACGATGGCGGTGAAATTTCTGGTGGTCCTCGGGGTGGCCGTCGGATTGCCCTTCCTGGCTCTTATCTACTGGTTTGCTCCATGCAGCAAGGTATGTCTGCGAAGGCTGCCCGTGCGCCGTCCCCCCGAAGTCTGTCCAGCTGTGTAGGTCTGAGCCAGCTGAGCAGGGAGAATTCTATCTCCCACATGAAAATTTCATGGAAGCCACAGCTGGGCTGAAATCATATTATTGTTTTTAATATTACAAAATTAACATCTATTTGCTATAGGAAATAGAGGGGGAAAATGGATAGAAAATTAACCCATAATACCACCACTGCTGAGTTGAGAAAGGGTACCAGGTTACTGTTCAGTATATTTCTTTCCATCCCCTCTGTAGGTGTGTCTATTCATATATTTCTATAAATTTTAATGAGGTCATAGTATGCATCGAGCAGATATTTCAAATATCCTAAAAGATAAATATTTTTTTTTGTCTTTTATTCCTCCTCTGGCAAAGTTTGAGATGAAAGTTCTTTTTCTTGTACTTATTTTGGCTTAACTTGACCAGGTAGATCTTATTTTAAATAAAGAACAATCATGTAAACTCTAATGTGATGCTTGTGTCAGTGAAGAATACTTATTTTAGGGACGGAATACACTGTAACGGGACAGCAAAACCCATCTGCCCAGACTTTGGTGGAAATCATATGTTCAAATGGACCTGCCTTTCCTGAGTGTGACAATTCAGTCTGGAATACAGTTGACCTGTTGTGTTCTGGGAATAGGCACAGGATTCTGACAACAGTCTTATTCTTCATGTTTTTAAAGCCACATTTCTGGAATGGCTCAGTCTCAGCTCTGAAAGTCAGACTGGAATAATTCTACAGCTCTGTGGCTAAGATCTGTGCTGCACCATCCACGTGCCGCGTAGAAATGTCAGTTGAATCCTCGCTGTTCTTGATATGGGCGGGCTCATCTTCAAACACCTGTAGCAGGTGGAGGCAAACACCTGTGTCTCCATTACCAACATGTTGTCTTCTTATTACTTTGTCACATATTTGATGCATCAGCTTGAAGGGACCTTTCTAAGTGGGTCCTGGTGACAGTTGGTGCCGGGCTTCCCATACAGGGGGACCTACAGAATTCTTCCCAGTATGATGATGCGAGCTGCTAGAAACTGAGTGGTTTTCCCTGAGGGTAAAACCTGTCATTTCCCTTAAAACCTATAAGGCCCCCAAACTGAGCTTTTATAAGTAAAACATAAATGATGAAAAGAGTGAGATTTACTAGAATGAGAAGTTAGTAGCATAGATCTTCTGGAAAGTTATAATTTTTATTTTCTTGCCTTTGTCATAGGCATGACAGATTTCACTTTGAAACAGAAATTCTGAATTATCCTTGCTGCCCCACAGGCCACATCCGTGTATGTGGGTGTTCTCTTCGTCCCTTACATTTCCCGAGTGTCCAGAGATTGCAGCTGAACCGAGTGAGCAGGGGTGGGGCTGTTCTGAATTACCCTCTGATTACTGATTACTCTGTGATCAGTTAAATTGTATCTTTCCGAACTGAATGATTGTCCTTCTCCACATCCAGTGGGTTCAAACGCATGATGCCTCCCAGAATGCTGGTGTTTTGACAAGAGACTATTTTTGGCAGTCCTTAGAGTTTCTTAGATTTTGTTTGAATCCTCATTAACCTGATTTCCTTTACTATTTCTTCTTCCCTGGTCATGTTTCTTTTCTGGCATCTGTTTTCCATCCCATTTATGAACCTGAGGCAAATAATCAAATTAAAAGGACACTGTCAAGGTATTTTTTTTATCTAAAATCTATTTTACTGCCTGTTATTTAGCCTTTGAAGTATGATGATAAAGTCGGTTTTCACAGTTTTTGCCTTAGCAATGAACATAAACATTATTTACAGGTTATGGGGGAATATTTGCTTAAGCTATATTAATGCTTTTATTTAAAATACTATTTTAAATACTAGGGGCGCCTGGGTGGCTCAGTTGGTTAAGCATCTGACTCTGGATTTCAGCTCAGGTCATGATCTCAAGGTTGTGAGTTCAAGGCCCCCGCTGAGCTCCACACTGGGTGTGGAACCTACTTAAAAAAAAAATACTACTTTGAAGACTAAGAAGTTTCCAACATATCCATGAGCGTTAAGCCAGACCAGATTGCAGGCTTGTGCACCTTGACAGAGTCTCTGTATCCGTGTAAAGTTGGTTTTCTTTCCTCAAGTCTGCTTTCTTCTTGCAGAAAGTTTTTTCGTTACTTGTTTTCTTTTTCCACCATAACCCAAATATGTTTTATGTTCATTACAATAAAAATAGGTCATGTCGTGACTTTAAATCATTTTAGCTTAAGCTAGCTTAAACTTGTTATAGTATACTATTAGTTTCTGGGGTAGAATTTAGTGATTCATCAGTTGCATATCACACCCACTGCTCATTACATCATGTGCCCTCCTTAATGCCCATCCCCCAGTTACCCCATCCCCCCACCCACCTCCCCTCCAGCAACCCTCATTTTGTTTCCTAGAGTTAGGAGTCTCTCATGGTTTGCCTCCCTCTCTGTTTTCATCTTATTTTATTTTCCCTTCCCTTCCTCTATGTTCATCTGTTTTTTGTTTCTTAAATTCCACATATGGGTGAGATCATATGGTATTTGTCTTTCTCTGACTTGTCTTGCTTACAATGGAATATTACTCAGCCATCAGAGAGAATGAAATCTTGGGGCACCTGGGTGGCTCAGTTGGTTAAGTGTCTGCCTTCAGCTCAGGTCATGATCCCAGGGTCCTGGGATTGAGCCCTGCATCGGGCTCCCTGCCCAGCGGGGGGTCTGCTTCTCCCTCTCCCTCTGCCTCTCTCCCTGCTCATGCTCTCTCTCTCTCTCTCTCAAATGAATAAATAAAATCTTAAAAAACAAAAAAAAAAAGGAACGAACTCTTGCCATTTGCAACGATGTGGATAGAACTAGAGGGTATTATGGTAAGCAAAATAGGTCAGTCAGAGATTGCTTCAACCTTTTCTGTTCCTATTGGTATTTGGTAGTTAGGTATTTAGTCATCAATAAATACTTGAAGAAAGTATAATATATAATATCCAAAACCAAATATTTCTTTCAACACTTACCCTCAAAAATTTGTCAGGTGCATCAATTATTCACCTTATTCGATTGGTAAGTCCCCTTCTTTACAGTTTTTTTTTTTTAGAAATTTACTTACAGCTGAGCATATATAGATGACAGATTTTACTAAAATGGATAATTCAGTTCCTAAAGTCCACTGAATGGTGCCAGAATCTCTGTTAGTTTAAGGGAAACACAATACTCAATGATTTGTAGTAAGAGATAGAGGTATGGGGGCACCTGGGTGGGGTCAGACTCTTGGTTTCCACTCAGGTCATGATCTCAGGGTCGTGAGATCGAGCCCCGGGCTCCACACTCAGCGGGGAGTCAGCTTGGGATTCTCTCTCTTCCCTCCCCCACTTGCACTCTCTCTCTAAATTAAATAAATAACGCTTTAAAAAAATGAAAAGAAATAGAGGGTTATGAATATCCAAACACATCATTTTAGTTTCCTGCCAACCAAATTCTCGTTTGTTTTTTCTTTGCTTTTTTTGCCTTTCAACTAGCACATTTCATAAGCAGCAAGGATGCCTGGTTTGATTCTCCTCTCACCATTCTGAATCAGACCGAGAAAGGAAACACCCCAGAGGAGGGGGGAGGCAGGAATTGCACGCTCTGCCCCGAGGGCAGGACGCTGACCTCACCTGTGTCCAGGACAGCTCAGCTCACATCCCAGAGCCCTCTGACCTGTGGCCCACCCCACTGTGGGGAGCTCTGTTCTCTACCCCATTTTTATCCCCCACCTTTTTAATGTATTCATATTTTTACAGAAACGTAGTTCAGGACAAGAGGCAAAAGAAAATCAAACCTACCCCGTCACCCATTTGTTTTTGCTTCACCCTTATTTGATTACTTGAGAGTTCTATTTAAACAGGATCTTTAAAAACACAAACAAAATGTACTCTTTGATTCAATCTAATGAGCATTCTTATGGAAGTATGATTTTTAGACATTTTTACAGCTGATTTTTATGAAGTAAAATGGCTCTGCAGTATATCTAAGTGCATCTAATTCTGTGGATCCATTGTCTTAAAGCTGGCTAGCTAGATCTAGACAGAGGTAGATAAATACCCGAGCACGCGTGCGTCCTGATATTCTGCCTGGCATAAGATTCTCAGTATCAAGAGAGAAGAGACTGGGGCGCCTGGGTGGCTCAGTCGTGCATTTGCCTTCAGCTCAGGTCATGGTCCCGGGATCCTGGGATCCAGCCCCGCATCGGGCTCCCTGCTCCGCGGGAAGCTGCTTCTCCCTCTGCCCCCCCCCCCCCACCCTTGCTCACCCTCACTCACATGCTCTCGCTCTCTTGTGCTCTTTCTCTTAAATAAATAAATAAAATCTTTTTAAAAAGAAGAGAGAAGAGACTCAACTGTATGATTTATTTCAGCTTTAACTTTTATGATTTTGAAAAACATATAGACAAGTAAGGCTTGTAGGAACAGAGAACATTGATCACATCCCTCCCATCACAGCGTTTGGCTTTTTTCAATATGAGAAGAACCTTCTTTTTTTTCTCGAAGAATCGACATATCTCTGTACTTTAACGAAAAAAATAAGCAATTGTTTGTAAACCACATAGAAGCATTAACTGTAAAACGGGAATGCCTGCTTTCAGACCCCAGCTCCACCACTTCGGAGCTGGGTGACATCTAGGCCAGTTTCTGGATCTCCCTGCCTCAGATTCTTCATCGTCTACATGGGCATCTGAGTGGCACCTGCCCTCAGAGTGTTGCCATGATGACATGAGTGGCAGAGTAAAGCACGGAAATCATACTTGGCACATACAAATGCTGCCTAGGTTTTGGTGATGTTACTAATTCACACATTTTTCTGTTGTAATACATTCAATTGAAAATCTGTTGAACGTGATGAGCCGTCTCCTAAGAGAAACTGCACATACATACTGAGTCATTCAGCATTTCGGGGGAGGCGCAGAGCCCTTGAGACTCATCCCGGACATGCACCGCCCCTCTGCCCACTGAGGATTCATGCATCTCACACGGATACTCATCCTGCACTGTAGGAGACAGGAGCTCTGACTGCCTGCATGTTTCACATGAAGAACCTGATTTTCACATCATTTAGGACTTTTACTCACTGCCTCGCAGCTCATGAGGGAATGAACGTGGAACCTGAAGTTAACATGTTGGGCTTTAAATCCAGCGTCGTTCCAGGACAGGGCTCCGAGTACATCATGGGACCTGCCTGCAGTCGTGATCGTGGTGCTCAGGCTGCTTCTCTGGTCAGCAGGACACCCAGCGCCCAGCCTCACATGCGCCCAAGTCACTGACAGACTCCGTGAGGAGAGCAGACAGGCGGATATGGACCAGTGCAAAGTTGATTCCACTCCAGACCTTCACCGCTGCTTCTTCAATACTTTATCCCCACTAAAGCAGTTCAGTGTTTATGAATAATGATGATACTATGCTCTGCCTTTTGTCGTAAAATATTATCAGTGTTATATAATATTTTAAGAATATTTAAGAACTTAAGTATCATTTAACAGAAAAGTGAGCCGATTGAATTATAAATCCAGAATATCAGCATATGTCGATGAGGAGTATAACTAACATTTTCAAATGGCATGAAGAATTGTTATTCTTTCATCAGTTATATAAATATACATAATTATCTTAGGAGAACATTGGAATACACACTTATTCTTGTGTATGTGCATGTGTGTTTTGCAAAGTGTACGAAACAGAGTTAAGATTTTCTTTCGGTGTGTATTGTGGCAGATGGGGAAGATTATGCGCGGACCATTCATGAAGTTTGTGGCACACGCTGCGTCCTTTACCATTTTTCTGGGACTGCTAGTCATGAATGCAGCTGACAGATTTGAAGGCACCAAACTCCTTCCTAATGAAACCAGCACAGATAATGCAAAACAGCTGTTCAGGATGAAAACATCCTGCTTCTCATGGATGGAGATGCTCATTATATCCTGGGTAATAGGTAAAGACTGATATTCTGTCATCATTTGTGTGTGTGTGTGTGTGTGTGTGTGACCTTCGCAGCTGGACCGAGGCTGATTCCTTCACACATCAGGTACACAGATGCATCCAGCACGCTGCAGTGCACCACACACCAGGATTTTCTTCGTGTTTTTAATGCGTGGTTATCTTGGGTTCATTATCAGGGGCACAGTCTTCTCATACACCATGTGCTTTTTAAGTTTCCAAGAAAAACCTGGAAGAAAACAGTAGGATAGTATTGATCAAATCTGGCCAGTGACGAAGTAATGCTATTCATATTTTGGGAGAGCTGGGACTTCAGATTTAAAAACAACCACATGATTTTATGTTGAGACTTAGTAGGAACTGAGCTATTTACTGAACAGCTATTATGTACAGAACTGTTCAAAGCACTTTACATATATCAGATCACATAGTTCTGTAATCTGTAACATGACACTAACATCTACTTTATAGTGTTTGCTTTAGATCCCGCACAAAGTAAGTGAAGCAGAGAGAATGTTTAACTACTGCACTCTTTATCTTTGGAATCAATCATACACATGGCTGGTTGTTAAATGTAATGCAAATGAGAAAGTATTTCAATCGGATATTTATGAATGAATAAATTCAGTAGTTAGGTGGTGCCTTTATTAGGTAAGCAGGGTACCCAGGTGAATGAGACAGAGCCCTTGCAGGGAAGGAAGTGTGGGGTTCAGGTCAATATGTAAATTGATCGCTGAACCCTATGTGACAAATACTATAATTGAGGCATTATTAGGATAATATGAACATACACAGGTTGGGTATCTAAGTCTGAGTGAGGTGGGATGTAGGAAGGGCAGAGAAGGCCTCTCTGGACAGCAGCTTCCATCTAAGACTTTGGAGAGAAGGCAGTGTCACCGGACTGAGTGTTTGGGGACTAAGGACACTGCAAGGCCTGGAAACGTTGTGTGCAAAGCTGTGGAGCTAGGACGGCCCCTGGCACACCTGAAATGTCAGGTGGTGGGCCCTGCTGGAGCGCAGGTGCACGTCAGGAGGTGGGGCCCCGCTTGTATGCAGGTACATGTCGGGAGGAGGACCCCCACTGGAGAACAGGTGCATGTCTGGAGGTGCCCCTCCCCCCCCCGCTGGGGTGCAGGTGCATGTCAGGTGGTGGGTCCCCGCTGGGGCACAGCTGCATGTCAAGTGGTGGGTCCCTGCTGGGGCACAGGTGCATGTAGGTGGTGGGTGCCCGCTGGGGCATAGGTGCATGTCAGGAGGTGGGGCCCCGCTTGTATGCAGGTGCATGTCCAGAGGGGGGCTCCACTGGAGTGCAGGTGCATGTCAGGAGGTGGGACCCCCACTTCTATGCAGGTGCATGTCAGGTGGTTGGCCTGCTGGAGAACAGGTGCATGTCTGGAGGTGCCCCTCCCCCCCGCTGGGGTGCAGGTGCATGTCAGGTGGTGGGGCCCTGCTTGTATGCAGGTGTATGTCAGGTGGTGGGCCTGCTGGAGAACAGGTGCATGTCCGGAGGTGCCCCTCCCCCCCCACTGGGGCGCAGGTGCATGTCAGGCAGTGCCCCGCCCCCCTCTGCTGGAGTGCAGGTGCATGTCCGGAGGGGGGCCCTGCTGGAGTGCAGGTGAATGTCTGGAGCTGAACCCCGGCTGGAACGCAGGTGCCTTCGAAGGCAGGGGTGGTGGTAGGTGGGGTGGCGAGATGGCCGACAGTGGCTTTCAGCATTGGGGACGGGGTGCCACCACATCTTAGCGAGGTCACAGCAGCTGAGAGGCGGGTGAGTCTGGAGGCTGAGAGAGGACCGCGGCCTCCCCCCAACCAAGTCGGGTGAGGGCGGGGACTCAGGCCTTGAGGAAGCGGGGCTGGGAGTTCACTGCGCACACGGGGGGAGCAGTGTGGACTCCACCTGGGATCGCTGGGTGGTGGCTGCGCTTCTCTGCCGGGGGAGGGGGGACAGAGGGACATTCCTGCTTCGCACCGAAAGCACGGTAGGTCTGGGTTGTGGTTGGCTTGGAGGGCCCATGGGATTTTCAGGTGAAGATGTCCACTAAATACTGGAACGCACAACACTGCATCACCTTAGAGAAAGAAGGAGAGCTTGATTTGTCACTATTTCTTTTTTAATTTAATTGACATTTACCAGATACCATAGAACTATGAGAAATAAATTACATTTCACTGTGAGCATTTGATTTAAAATAAGAACAGTCATTTGGACATTGGCTTTATCTCATTAAACTAACCGCCTACATGCTGGTTTTTCTATATTTAAAGTATATACAAAATTTTATTTATATATTATGTATAAAGTACGTAACAGTGCTTGGCACATAGGGTATGTTTAATAAATTGCAGATAATTATGATTAAACTTTTCATTAGGAGTTCATGTTACTTTTAGGGGCGCCTGGGTGGCTCAGTCAGTTAAGCGTCCAGCTCAGGTGTTTTTATTTTTTTAAGATTTTATTTATTTATTTGAGAGGGAGAGAGAGAGAGCACGAGCTAGGGGAGGGGCAGAGGGAGAAGCAGGCTGCCCGTGGACCAGGGAGTCACCATACCTTACCTGCCAGGTGTCCCTGAACATCTTTTAAATATACTTCTATGTATAGAATCAATGGATTAAAGATTGTTGTTTGATGGGGCGCCTGGGTGGCCCTGTCAGTGAAGCATCCAACGCTTGACATCGGCTCAGGTCTCGATCTCAAGGTCGTGAGTTCAAGCCCTGAGTTGGGCTCCATGCTGCGCGTAGAGACTACTTAAAAAATAAAAAATAAAGATTGTTGTTTGAGCCCTCTTGAGCTTTGTCAGATTGCCTTCCAGGGATCCGCTGCTATGCTGGCCTCAGATCTGTGGGGATGTGGGAGTTAGGGTTGGATGGGTGGGGTGTGGCGAGATTTTGAAGGGTTTTAAATCTCAGGCTGAAACCTTTCAAACTGATTTTGTTTTACTGAAGAGCTAAAGCTGGACTGAAATTGAATTGCATCATTTTAACCCCTTTCCAATGCAGGCATGATATGGGCTGAATGTAAAGAAATTTGGATGGAAGGCCCCAAGGAATACTTGTTTGAGTTGTGGAATATGCTTGATTTTGGTATGTTAGCGATCTTTGCGGCATCATTCATTGCAAGATTCATGGCATTTTGGCATGCTTCCAAAGCCCAGCGCATCATTGATGCAAATGATACTCTGAAGGACTTAACCAAAGTCACACTGGGAGACAATGTGAAATATTACAATTTGGGTGAGTCTGTAGCGCACAATGTAAGTTAATAAAAATGCAGAATTTTCCGATAAAAGAGAGTCAGTCGGAATTTGGTTGCTACTCAGATCTCAGAATTACTGGCTTCTTCAGGAGCATCTGTGTCTGAAGAAGCAAACTCCGGGCTCCTGCCTGTGGTCTTTCTCCTGGCTGGAAACCTCTGAATCACAAGAATCCTGTCATTTTCTCTCCTGGACCAGTTGGCAAACTGCCACTGAGAATGCCTGTCACATGTCTTAGATTGATTTTCTTTGTGTCTGCTAAAGACAGCACACGTTTGAGTATCACTTCCATTTGAGGCACTAAACTGTGCGACCGGTTGGAACCCTGGATGGCTCCTCGTAAGTCACACCACTGTTCCCCAACCAGGCTTTGAACTCGATGTGAAACAGAAAGCTGATCAAGTTCGGGGTGGACGAGCTAGTCTCTTAGCCAGTGGGCTCGGTACAGTTGCCCCCAGACGAGGCAGATGCGTCCTCAGGTCTCCAGACAGTGGTGGACAAGGCGGCCGGTGTGAGACGCCTTCATGGAGGGGCCCATGAGATGCTCAGGAGGACAGAGCTGAACCCAGTACCCTCAGTTACCCACCCCCCCAGGGTGCAACCAGGGAGGCTTTCCACCCCCAGGAGGAAGGGGGATCAGGATAGAAACAGATTCAGTGGGTGCTTAGGGGAAGTCCCTCCTTGAAGAACCCTGAAGTGGGGACGATAGGTCCCCTTTTCAGTGCTCATTTCAAATGCCCTGGTAAGAAATCTGTTAATGTTCAGCTGACCTCTCTGTGGGTTTATTGGCTGTATCACATAGAGATATCTTTATTAGCATTTTTAAATATTTATTTTAATGGTTAACACTTTTCCAATACACAGAATTTTAAAGTCACAACTATCTATGTATTGTACTCATAGACTTACTATAAAACAGGAAACTGCTTTTACTAGTCTCTTGTAACCCTTCCTGATTTCACTTCCCAGCAAATAAGCAAATATAATCCTATTTGTCCTCTTTCTTACACGTTGTTTTGCATTTTTCTTCATAATGGTTTCTTAATTGGGTTTTGATGACCTAATATAATAATGCCAGAAAAATGAAAAAATGAATACTTGGTACATTTTTATGGGAAAAATGGACTTTTTTGAGCAACCAGTAAGAATTACTTCTAGTAAGCTGAAATAACTGCCAGTATTTTGCAAGCCCCAGATTACATTACAGTGGAATTATAAATTTAAGGTTAAATGGTAAATGCTACCCCTTGTGTAGTGCTGAGCTACACACCGAGTATATGTTGGCTTATTGAATTTTCAAGTAGATGAGAGAGGGAGGAGTGGTAGTATCTCATTTTTAAAGATGGGAAAATAAAAATAAGAGAAGTTAATCTGTACCAGTTTTTACACACACACACACACACACACACACACATTTTTGCAGATACCGAGTCCCTAGTTTGAACTCTTAACCATTATGCTGTATTCTTATGGAAAATTACCAGCAAATCAGGAGGGTCATTTTCTTCTAATTCAGAAGCTTCAATATACTCAACCCTTAAAGATCAAATTTCCATCAGACATTTGATTGCTAATGTAATTATATTTCTTTAGCAGAAAAGAAGTTACCTAAGTAAACAACTTACAGAAACTCATGATAACTCTTGTCTTTTCTCTTTCCTAGCCAGGATCAAGTGGGACCCCTCTGATCCTCAAATCATATCTGAAGGTCTTTATGCAATTGCTGTAGTTCTGAGTTTCTCAAGAATAGCTTATATTTTACCAGCCAATGAAAGCTTTGGACCTCTGCAGATATCGCTTGGGAGAACAGTGAAGGACATCTTCAAGTTCATGGTCATATTTATCATGGTGTTCGTGGCCTTCATGATTGGGATGTTCAACCTCTACTCCTACTACATTGGTGCAAAACAAAATGAAGCTTTCACAACGTATGTGATCTCAGATATTCTGATGGTGGAGATTGCAGATTAACTAAATGTTAGCTTAACAGGGTTCATAGATGTCCTTGGGGTGGATGATGTTTTGGCGAAGACTTCATCCCCAGTTTCTCTTTAGCAGAATGAGAGGATTTTTAAATGAATTGGAAAAACTCGAAAACATAAGCACCTTCCTAATACGAAGTCATTAATAACTAACATGTTTAGTGCCAGTTTTTCTGGTAAAATACCTCACTCACATCATTTCATTATCTCTGTTTCACAAAAAGAAGAAACTGAAGCTCAGAAAAGTTAAATAACTTGCTGAATGTTGCATAGACGCTAGCCTATGGAAAAGCCAGGACCTGAGCCCTTGTCCCGGACTCTAGCCTCTGCACTCTTATAAAGTATGCTTAGAATCGATTACTCAAATGTTAGGTTGTCCATGTTACAATGAGAAGCGCCGACTGAAACATAACCTATTGTTAGCCATAGTCTTGTCAAGTGCAGTTTATCAGAGAAATGACACCAGCTTGGTTAAGCCGAGGGGCTTCACTTTGGTCAATAATTATGTATAAAGCATTGACATTCCCACCCAAGACTCGTCAGTGATTTTGGTAATAGTGTCTTTGTTTATATTGTCGGATTTTCCTTAAGACACACACTGTTATTATCTATTGGACATGAGTAGAAGTATAGATAAGCAGGAAACCTAATAGGACTCTAACAAACTGTATTATTTTTATTTATTAATACATTTAACATTGCCATTGCCAAGGCTATGGATTGCTTAAATGTTGCTATCTGTGGTTATGAAGTTATGTTAATAGCATTTTTTAAGTGCTTATTATGTGCCAGATATTGAGCTGAGTGCTTCATCCCTGCAACCATCTGTGAAATAACAGTTATTGTACCCATTGTACAGAAAACAGGTTCAGAGAAGTAACGAATTTTGTCATGAATATCTGGTGATTTGCAAAGACACTAAATCAACTCACTTTTATTATGGGATTATTGTCATTTATATACTGTACTATCTCTTTATTTTTCCCCAGAGTGGAGGAGAGTTTTAAGACACTGTTCTGGGCTATCTTTGGACTTTCTGAAGTGAAGTCAGTGGTCATCAACTATAATCACAAATTCATTGAAAACATTGGTTATGTTCTTTATGGAGTCTATAATGTCACAATGGTCATTGTTTTGCTCAATATGCTAATTGCAATGATCAACAGTTCCTTCCAGGAAATTGAGGTATAATTTCTGTACATTTGTATGCTCTGTGACTACATGTTTTAACTTATTCCAGGCATCAACTCAGCAATGTGGTGAAAGTATATGCTCCTTTTCCTCATTTGTTCTTTGCCTGTTTTATATACTTGTCTGGCCAGTAATCTAGAAAATATTAACTCTTTGCTTGGAGAAATGTTGTCCAACTCATTATTTAAAAAAAACAAAACATTAGAAATACTATGTCAGCTTGAATTTATATTTTATTTAAAAAAATTATTGCTTATAAATACCACTAGTCTCCAAATCTTTTTTGTAGTGGTGTTCAAAATTGACCCTTTCCCAAATTTAGTGTGATAGAATAAGTTTTTATTCCAGAAATTTTGGTCAAATTTATGATCTCCTGCAGAACAAATCAATCAAATTTATGATCTGCAGAACAAAAGGGTGAATAATTTTTCATGGTGTTTTTTAGAATGTAGAAATATACATTTATATCTTTCAGGGTATTTATAAACATATGCACATTTTGAGATCTTTTGTTCTGTAAGTCTGGTAAAATTTCAGACAGATTTTGGAAAGAATGAGTAGAACTTTAACATTTAAGAAAAATCTTGGACTGGTCTTTGGGGTCTGAGAGTGTTTGCAGGCATCTAGCTACATGGTGTTAGAAGAATCCGGGTAATTCTGTTTATGCCTCTCTTTGCTAAACTGTCATGTGTGTCTGCATAGGACGATGCTGATGTGGAATGGAAATTTGCAAGGGCCAAACTTTGGTTTTCCTACTTTGAGGAGGGAAGAACTCTACCTGTTCCTTTCAACCTGGTGCCAAGTCCAAAGTCCCTGTTTTATCTCTTACTGAGACTTAAAAAATGGATTTCTGAGATGTTCCAGGGCCATAAGAAAAGTTTCCAGGAGGATGCAGAGATGAACAAGGTAATTTGACTTGATAATTTAAAACTATATTTTTAAACATTATGATCATTAAAACCATGGTACTACATCCTTTTAAAAACAAGTGGTCCATGATGACATGTCTAGTCATTCCCAAATCAGCATGGTCCTTTGGCTTGTGTCTGTTTAACAGGAGCTTACTGGAATTTCCTACTTAAAAGAATGTAGGAAAAATTCATGAACTGTAACTATAATAAAGTATCATCTGTAGTGGGCGCCATGTTTGCTGTTGTGGCTTCATGCCCCCCCATCCCACCACCTTCAGTTCACACAGCATGGTGAAGCATCAGTAGCAGATTATGATGTGGGGGACTTTGACAGACTCTTCTACATGGAATTTTTCAGAAATCAATTACTCGCATGTAATATGGGAGACTAGGCTTGACATTAGGTAGTTCAAGAAAGAAAGATTGAAGGGTATTAACCGGAAACAGCTACCCCGTGTGGCAGTGTGATTTCAAGAAGCCACAAAAGAAAGACATTCAGCATGTAGATGAGTGGGTAGGATGTTCAGAAGTGTTTCAGGCACAGGTGGGATGTTGTGCAGAAGTGTGTATGGGGTGGGGGCTGTCCTCTACACCCAGGGGGAACACTGAGATAGATTCATTCAGAGAAGAAGGGCCAGCATGGGGACAGGTGTAGATAAGGTGTCATATGATGGGGAATGGAAGGATCTGGCTGTTACATCCAAAGAAGGAGGACTAAAGGGGAACAAGGTAAATATCTTTAGAACTCCCAATTTTGACTAGGGTGTATACTTGTTTTTTTTTCTTTTTGTCTCTTCAAAAACAGGAAGAGAGGAAATGGGCAAAAGTTGCAAATAGTTCAATTTTAGTTCTATGTAAAAACAAACTTGTCATAACAAGATCTGTCCAACAGAGGGGGCTGTCTTGTGAAGTAGTGAGTTCCCCATCATTGCAAGCAATCAATAAATGCTGGATGACCAATATTAGGAGTTTTTAGAAGATCTTCCTACAGTGATTGGGCAGTTGAGCCAAATGATTATAAAAGTTTCTTGCAATTCTAAGGTCCTATCACTGAGAGAAAAGAGAAACATTCTAATTTCTGCTCTGTTTTGCCACTCACCACTTGGGGTTCTCAAGTAAATAATAAGTTCTCTGAGCTTCAGTTTCTCCAACTGTGCTATGGGAATTTATATCTATATCATAAAAAAATCAAATAAATATATAAAAGGGCTTTGAGAATTATAAAGCCCTCTTTAAATGTAGTTATTATTATACTATTTGTGTGAAATTTTTGGAAAAATACACCATTTTAATTACCCTTTTACTCTTCCAGTATCGAACTGCTAGAACTCAGTGAGTTGATGGCAGAAATTTCTCTCACTTTACTTTTAAGGGTGACGTTTACAGGTCTAATTAGAACTGCAACCTGAGGGGAGCTGGGGGGCTCAGTCTTCTGAACATCCGACTCTAGGTTTCGGCTCAGGTCATGATCTCAGGGTCGTGAGATTGAGTCCTGGGTCAGGCTCTGCACTCAATGGGGAGTCTGTTTGAGATTCTTTCCCTCTCCCTCCCCCTCCACACCCATAAATATATAAATTAAAAAAAAAACAAAAACAAAAAACAACTGCAACTGAGAGAACTTATTGTCCAGGTGAAGTTTCTAAGTGCTTACCAATGGGAAGAACCCAGTAAGGACATGTTTTTCTTCTTGAAACTTGCTGTAGAATTAGACCCAGGTAGCTTTTAAAATATGGAAAAAAGAATGAAATTGTTTTTGTAATTCTAAATGTAGAATTTGCAGTTGTACTCATTTTACTGTCTATTTTTAGTTTTATTATTTGTTTCCTATCTATTTTTAAAAGAGAAATGAAGAAAAGAAATTTGGAATTTTGGGAAGTCACGAAGACCTTTCAAAATTACCACTTGACAAAAAACAGGTGAGATCACATTTGAAAATACGAAGTCATGCATATGACCAAGCTTATGTTTTCAGAGAAAAGGACACATGTTCAGAAGCAATTTCAAGAAACAGGTAATAGACTCACGAGAGAAGTTAACGATTTTAATAATACCTTAAAGAGTCTGTTATTGAGAGGTGAAAATAATCCGTGTATATATTTAAGAATTACATATATATTTAAGGCAGATATTAGACATATATTTCTGGGTACTTATGGGTAATGAAATATAGCAATAGTGATATAAGGAAGGAAGAATCAAAAGGGTAGAGGAACTCATTGGGGACTGAGGGGGCATATGACTAGGGTCGCCACAGCAGGTGTCCAGGACGCAACTGTAGCGCTGGTTGGGGAAATCAGTGCCCACTGTAGTCAGTGCAGCTCATAAGGAGCAGTGGGCCCTGCAGGTGCATTAGCTCCTATGGGGCGGCAGCCTTCCCAACCATGAGGACGTTTGCTTCCTTCTTGTGTGCATAGTAGCGGCACAATACAGGCTGTCACCAAGGGGCATTATCAATGAAAGCATTAGGGGAAGCACGGGGTGTCCAGTAGGACTTGCGTTCAGCTGCACATAATAAAAGCATCGCAGAGGTTTAAACGAGACAGCTGTGTGTCCCTCTCTCGTTGAACTCCTCAGACTTAGGCCCTGCAGGACTGTTGTCAGGGTGGAGGCTCCGTGATTCTCCGGGGTTTGTTGTAGTCAGACGCAGATGACAGCTTCGTGTCTGCCATCACAGCCGCTTGTCAGACTGGACGAGGAGTCCAGGTCAGAGGCCATTTTGCTTTGTTTTCAAGCTAAGTCCATTACCTCCCCCAACAAAACCAGAATGCTAGGAAGTATTGATACAGTATTGATCTAAGTACCCCGAAGACTGGGATCTCATCTCACCTCCTGCCCCACAGCAGTAATTCACTGTGCTTCCCCGAGCCTTACTTTCCTCCTCTGTAAAGTAGGGAGGGCCAAGTTGTGAACCCATCAACACAGGATTGTTGGGAGGATTCGGTGATGCTTTGTGAACGACAGACATACTTGTGCTGAACGAATGATGCATGCATGAGAACAAATCATTGCAAAATATGAGAAAAATTCAAGGGAATCGAAATTTCTTTTTTCTTTTATGATAGAAACTATAGTATCTCAGAAATCAAATAACTATTTCCTTTGTAATTTCTCCAAAAATGTAGAAAATTAAAATTTATTCTAATTGTCTGAAAAATGCATTTTATATCCTTTGGTAAAAAGATTTATTTATTTCTTTTAGAGAGAGAGAGCTTGTGCATGTGGGTGGGGGGCAGTGGGGTGTGCCATGAAAGAGAATCCAAGCAGATCCCCTGCTGAGCATGGAGCCAGACATGGGGCTCAATCCCACAACCCCGAGATCACAACCTGAGCCAAAACCAAGAGTCAGATGCCCAACCAACTGAGCCACCCGGGCGCCCTGCATTTTATATCTTTTAAAGAGGGTTGGATCACCTTACGCTGCAATACCACCTATTTTAATCCTGGATTAAAATAAACTCTTTAAGAGCAATATTGAGCCTGTGGTATCTGACCCTAGTTGTGAATCAATAAAATGTCAATTCTAATGTCAGTTGAACCGTCCTGAGGCCCTTTGGTGTGTTTTTTTGTTGTGCCATTGTGGAGATGTGCTGCTCATACCTTCTTTCAAGGCATGTGATCCGTGGACAGCCTCCAGCTCCTTTGAGGTCCCCTCAGCTTTCCCACGGTAGCCACACTCTAGGTCCCAGGCATTTCCTGCAGGACCTGTCCTGGGGCGGTGTTTGTGCTCAGCTCCCTGTTGGCTTGGCTGACTTTCTGAGTCTTCTTGCCTTCCACTCTTTCACGGGTGAGCCAAGCCTCAGATTCTGGAAGCTTTCTCTGCCTCCCCTGCTCCCACTCCCCATGATCTCTCAGAGGCGTGATTCTGGATACAGCTCATACTTCTAACTTGGTCTTGGCATTTGATTCCCAGAGGACCAAAGTAACACAACTATCTACTTTACTGTCCATGGCCGTGTAAGCTTGTGATGAACAAAACTTGGGGCACATACCTTGCTTTTGCTTGATACGTTAACTGCATTCTTGGGAGAATGCTTTTTAAAGCAACCATTTGTATTTCTAATCATTTTTGCCTGTTGTTACTGAGATGGACTCCCACTGGGACGTGCTTGGCCCTAATAGGTACTAAGAAAAACTCTCGTAGTTCATTCTTCCTTACCAGTGTGCGCAGCTTTGCTTTCTTTTCCATAAGGTCTACGTCTGAAACAGTCAGGTTTCCATTTCACTTGGATCTTCTCTCTGACCCCTTGAGGGTTAACGAGGTCAGGCTGCACCAGTACTGTCTCCACAGCTCTGCAGACTCACCACGGAAATCAGAAGGATGAGCCACGTAATAATGCTGTTACCTTGGATGATGCCCTGCAGCTCTGAAGGTCACCTGGGTGGCTGCTAGCATTAGCTTTTCAGACTCAGTCTGAAAGGGTGGCGTAGTTAGAGTCAGTTCCGCCGTCCTGCATGCCCTGTGTGAACTGAAAGTGCCAAATTACTTCTTGGAGAACGGCTCTCTGCAAGCTCCAGGAAAGATCACGCCCAACTGGTCGGTTTGAGAGCGGCCTGCGTGCCCGACACGGTAGACCGATGCAGAGCACACACGTTATTGCTGCATTTTCTGTCCACTCGGCTCTGGGTTGAGTGAGATGTGGAGGTTATGTTTATTAGTTATATATCTGGGAACTGATTAGGTCAGAGGCTATCTAATCAATCATCGCTGCCCAAGGGCGGCGTCTCCACCTGATTTTGCACAAAGTCCCAATCCCCTTCTCCAGGTAAATTGAGTTAAAATCTGTGGCAGTGGGTTTGGCAGTGTGTATTCTAATAAGGCGTTCGCATATTCTAACTCTCACCTGGGTGGGATCACAGAACGCTCCATTCCCTGAATGACTGTCATGGACATGTCCGTACACAGCAATATTCAGCATGAAGCAGGCCTGAGTCCACATAGTGGATATGAGATATTTACCCTTCCCTGCAACCGTGATGGCTGTTAGACTTGTCGAGCGCCGGGTGTATACCAGGCTCTGTGTTCTATACACCTTATCTCTTTAATTACCGCAAGGAGGGAGGGAAAATTATTTCCCCTGTTTTAAGCATTAGCAACCTGAGGATATAGGGCTAAAGTTCCTGGCACAGAGTCGCATTTCAGACAAATGACAGAGCCAGAATTCGAATTCACATCTACTGGATTCTGGAGCAGGAGCTCTGGAAGCACCGACGCACGTGCAGGCTGTCTCCTGTCTGCGTCCCTGCCGATGGCACAGGGTGTCTGAACAGTTTGAGCTCCTCGCCTTATTCCCGTCCTCAGGCTAATTGCTCGCATCAAGCTAACTCCTGGACAAGGGGCGAGAGAAAGCATGAAGAAGGCAGGAACTGAGGTATAAACGCAGAGAATAGGCAGCAGCTCCTTCGGTAGCTGTAGACGCAGCATCCTGCCCCCAGGGGGTCATGCGGCTTCCAGGCACCACGAGGGAGTTTCTCCCCATGTATGATTTCTTTCCTAGCATCGTCTGACACATATTTATTAAATACCTACTATGTGTTAGACACTGATTAGAATTTTTTGTTATATTTGCATCCAATTTCGTATTTCAGGTTTAGAGAAGAGCTAGTCACGTGAAAACGATCCGAATGAATTTGTAACTGCTTAGTCATAGACCATTGAATGGCACCCGTGGTTCCCAGCCAGGGGTGGTCTGGATCCCCCACTACCAGCGCCTCAGGGTGCATTCGTAATTCCTGGGGACACTGTGGCAGTTGCAACCAGAGAGGGGAGCTGTTACAAGCATCTAGTGGGTAGAGGCTGGGGATGCTGCTAAACGTTCTACGAGGCACAGGAAGCCTCCACAATGAAAAATCATCCAGCCCAGAGTGTCAGAACTGTTGCAGTTGAGAAACTCTGGACTCTGCCCATGGAGTGCATGCCCTGTTGGGGGGGGGGTTGGGGGGGGGGGACACTGTGTGTTGTGCCGAAACCATATGAACTCACGGTAGCTCTGGTCATGGACACCTTGACATCTACACTCTGGAAAATCTACAAGCATATACATTCTCCAGTGAACAGAATACCACTTTCTGGCTTTGCTGCCACTCTTACCTCTTCCAAGCCGTCCAGGGTAGGGCACCAGCCTCCTGCCCTAAATTCATTCTTCACGTTTCAGATGTACCTGTTGCTGAGCTGCCACCCCCTGGTTTATGAACCTGGATTGTACTTGTGTTGTAGAGCAAGGTGTCTAGAAAGCGAGTGGACCCGTCAGGGACCCAGAAGCTCTTCTTGCTTTCACCATCCACTGCTTTTTCAGCACTTGCCCTCTGTTGGGCGGTGCTGGCTCTGGGGACACTGGGATGAGGTAAACAAAATCCCTCCTTCATTAGAGCCTAGCAGGATGTAGACAAGCCAGTGAATAAAGTAATTGTCAGTTGTGAAACATTGTAAAGGATACAGAAGTCATAGCTTGCTCAAGATCTCTTTTTCATGGGGTGGGCAGGAAAAGGCTCTCTGAGGAGCTTATGTTTGAAGCTAAAACCCAAAGAGTGAGGCAGAACAAATCAGCCAGCCAGGCAAAGGGTGTTTCAGGAACTGGGAACAGCAAACACAAAGGCCTTAAATTAGAAAAGAGTAAATGAACGAGGGCCTTGGTGATGTTAATACATTTTTAAGCCCCGCCCCCCCAAAAAAAGATGATCTCTATAGGCATGCAGTGTTGGGTGCTGCCTTAATTGGGGATGGTTGGCATATTGAGTTTTAAGGTCCACACATTCATCTTCAAAAAAATCCCAAAGAAACATAATTTTTCACTTTCCTGTTTCCATGAACACCTTTTGGATGTACTAATGGCCTCCAACGAAAGAAGAGATGATTTGTAATCATGAAGCTGTGCGTTCCTGAATAGGTGGTAAATAAATCAGAGGCATGATGCACCAAGAGTCCCCCTGTCTGGACCCTTTTCCTCTAGGAACCTGTCCTCACCCTCCATGCGTTATCATAACCAGTGGGGGATGAAACTGAGCTTGAATCTAGTCAACCCATTTCATGATGATGCCCTTATGGCATAAATCACAGTGAAAGCCAAAAAGAATTGTATCATCATAAAAATAAGGGAATAACTACATTTTTAAAAATAAATATTAAAAATTACATTACTAAAAATATAGTTGAAGTTTGCGTTCATTTCGTGAATTCATAGATCAGTAGGACTTGAAGAAGGAGCACAGGTGTCCCCTGACTCCCTTTCTTGTCGGAGCGAGTGCCGAGAGTTCCTGTATGTCTTCTGCCACACTCCCCAGCAGCCTGTGACAGAGCCAGAGTTCAGCCTTCAGCTTTGTGTCAGAAGCTCGTTCAGAGAACCCACACTGCCTCTCTTTGCTTAATTTGACCAATGATATGATTATATCTTCATGTTTTTTGAAGTGAATATAAAGTAAAAGAATATGGATATTTTGCTGACACTTTTAGAGAGGTTGAAAGGAAAGCAAAAACAGCTCACGGGGAAAGGCGTGCTATCTACAGAATATTTTCAGAATTGCATATTGCACTTTATGGGCCTTACCAGCCTTACTATATGTTTTCCTGTTATTATAACTTGGCTAGATCATAACTGTTTTGTGCTTCATTGAATACCCAGACCCTATAGCACAGCATCTACCTATAGACACTCAGTCAGTGTGTACCTGTTCAGTGGGTGAATGTGTGCCGAGCTGCTTTAATTCAACATGTGGCCATTTAAAGCATCAAAACATTGAAGTTAAGGATTTAATTCTCAATGAGCTTTACTTAGAGCAACTTAGATGTCATTGGGAAATATAAACCATGGCTGTCTTTGAAGATGGTCTTGGAGTTTCCTGTCCCCAGGAAAATAGTTGTGCAGCTGAAAACAAGCAAAAAAAAAAAAAAAAAAAAGCTGCTGTGTTTTGCTCAGGTTCTCCTACTTATTTCTTTTTAAAACCAGTTTTTCTTTTTACAAAATGCCATAGTTTCTTTAATCATTCTCTTAGCATTATAATATGGTCCTTTACAACATTTATTACAGATTGCTTTAGATCTTTGTTAATTGCCTGTTCAAGCAAATAGATTTTTTGAAAAGTACTGCCCAAATGTGATATTATGCAGATCCTAAAATTCAAATACAGTCATTAGTTATTTCTTGGCACCTGAACAAAGTCTCACCCTGGTGTTACCCTGGGACCCCCATCACACCCTACTTCAGGTGTGGATACTGTGGTCATTTATGCTGGCCTGTGGCTCCCTTATCAATGGACTTCTGAGATCACCACCATTACTTTCTCAACTTGTTTGCCTCTCCCTCTATCAGAGACGTACCTGTGGTAAGGGTAAAGTGTCATTCTCATGGCAACATGATTGATAGTCATGAAGTTGAGGAGGCTCCTCAGACAGCCTTGATTAGCCATTAAGAGGCTAAGCACATTCAGGCACCTGTGATTTATCTTGGAAGACAGACTATCAAGCAAATTAAATGAAAATGTACATATGTAATGAATAAATTCCTATATGTAACTAATAAATATCATCACATTATTTAAAATAAAAAGAATTTCTAATTCTTTTCAAATTACAGCTTGGGCATAGTAAACAATCAAGTGTGAGGAGCTCAGAAGATTTCCAGTTAAACAGTTTAAATAATCCTCCCAGACAATATCAGGTAAGCATGATATTTTTCTTAAAGAACTGAGGCTAGTTATTTGTAATATTTAAAATCCCAAACTATGTGATTCTTTAAATGAAAATGACCTATTATGTTGTTTTTCTCAATATCAAAATAATGCATGAATTCAACACATATATGCTAAGTACTGGAGATACATAAGTAAATAAAACAGATGAAGTCTTGGCATCTCAGAGCTTAGAATCTACATGTTCATTGTAAAGAGTCTATTCTCACGAAAAAACATACAGAAGAGAGTAAAATGTACCTCAGACCCTACCACTGAGATTTAGGGACTACTTACTTCTGCCAGGTGATTTATATGTATATGTATAATTTTACATATACTTCAATATTATTTACATGTATATGTAATATTATATAAATGAGAATAAATAACAGTTTTTCACATCACAAAACATACATTCATATTAATTTTAATGGATGTATAGTATTCCTTTGTACAACTATATGATAATTTATTAAAATTATTTCCTATTGATGGACTTTGAAGGGGTTTTTCTACTATTATAAGTAGTACTAATGGGGCGCCTGGGTGGCTCAGTCAATTAAGCGTCTGCCTTTGGCTCAGGTCATGATCTCAGGGTCCTGGGATCGAGTCCCACATCAGGTTCCCTGCTCCGTGGGGAGCCTGCTTCTCCCTCTCCCTCTGCTGCCCGCCCCCAGCTTGTGCTCTCTCATATGCGCACTCTCTGTCTCAAATGAATAAAATCTTTAAAAAAAAAAAAAGTAGTACTACTATCAACATACTTGTCCATGCCCCCAGTTACATCCTTAGAATAAGTTCTTGAAAGTGATATTTTACCGTCCACCATTTAATTTGGGGTTTAGAGAGTCATATTTGGCTTAACCGTGAATCCACCCAGGACTTCCTGCCCACGGTATGGAGCCTGCTACTCTTCATGAAACGTGTAGAGTGAACGCAACATTCTCACCAGAGAAACTTTGTTACACTGAAACTAGCCATTCCTGAATTACTAGCAAGTATAAAACCAAAACTGATTACATTTCTTGGTAAGGGAGGTCAAAGAACGTAAATGAGTGTGCATTTGCTTAATTTCCAGTTTCCACATGCGGTATTATCCACACCTTTAATCTCCCCAACTGAAAGGCTGTGTTTTTCTCTAATACTCTGCAAATAAAGTACAAGCAATGAACATCAAGGAGTAGATGTTTGCTCTAAAACTATTCTTTTCTCAAGAATTAATCTCTGAGTCATTAGCTCCAGTAATGTAAAAATTGCTTTAATGGTCTGGTGATAGTATGCATTCCCTGCCAGATAAATCATCTGAATCTTTGTTAGCCATCATTCTGAAGTCCCAAGGAAGGAAAGACTCAGACACTTACTACAAATGAGAGATTTGTCATAAACATAAAACTGAGGTGGATTTCTCCTTTCTTGGTCTAGAAAATTATGAAGAGGCTCATTAAAAGATACGTACTACAAGCCCAGGTAGATAAAGAGAGTGACGAAGTGAATGAAGGTGAGTTGAATGGGGATGGGTGAGGGTGGGGGGCCTGAGGCCGAGCTGCAGGGAAGCTGGAGGGAATGGGGTGGGAGGGCGACCCGCTGGGGGAAAAGTCGACAAGGTGCCCCCAGCTGTCAGTGTGAAGAGTGTAGGGAAATGGGCTCATTCTCCACAGTTGGGGCAGATGGCACTTGCTACAGAAGTAACCTTGCTTCTGGGGGGCAACTGGGAGGGAGGGGGAAGTGGTTGGGAGGAGCAGAAGGCTGCTGCCCCAGCTCCTGCAAACATTTGCCACCAGTGCCTCCTTTTTACTTTAGGACATTTGTTACAATTCTTTCTCTATAATCTTTTCAAAAATTCACCAAAAGCTTAGCTGAGGAAATAGAAACCTGCCCCATTAGGAAGTTTCCTTTGAAAGGATTCAAACGACAGATGTGTGTGGAATTGGGACTGATTTCCTTCTGTTCCAGCATCCCTAGTTTCTCTGCATCTGTATTTATAGTTGACTCCCTATCATTCTTGTTTTTCAAAGGGGAACTGAAGGAAATTAAACAGGACATCTCAAGCCTCCGCTATGAACTCCTTGAAGAAAAAACTCAGAATTCAGAAGACCTAGCAGAACTTATTAGAAAACTTGAGGAGAAATTATCAATGGAACCAAATCAAGAGGAAAGCAATAGATAATGCAAAGACTTCTTTTAAAAATCATATTTATTTGTCCACTTGAAGCCATATTATCTTCCAGTTTATTTTTTTCAGTGCCAGTGTGACCCCGTTTTAAACAAAAAAAAATGTCCAAAGATAACCTGGATCATCCCATCATCCAAAACCCTAATATTTAATATTTTTGGTGATTGAATTTCATTGTTCAGGCTAAAGTTTGCAGATTATGATGGAAATTGTGCCCGGTTGTTTGACGCTTGTTTTTATAACTGCCTTCTTGGGTATAACTATTGTGATGATGTGATTCTGTGTCATGTCTGCTTGGGGACACTCCCCGTGCAGCATTTCTCTTGAAGGTCACTTCAGGTAACTTCTTACCTGCTTTATGGGTCCCCTGATGGTGACTTCCAGCCCTGAAACCCAGGGAAAGATGATCTATGGCTATTTGGAGAATGCTGTTTAATCATCTACTCTGCTTGGCCCCCACAGACTATGATTGGTAATATCTGTGCAAAATGTGATTAAATCTTTCCTGAACTTTCTGACTCATCTCACTTCAGTGAGATGTTACACTTAACAGTGTTACATCTTAACAGTGAAAATGTGTTTCCTCTACTGACGTCTGGAGACATGTTGTAGTGTGTGTGCATATGCGTGTTTCTGTGCTCACACAAGTGCGTATGCAATGCTTGTCCTATTTTCTTTTGTAGCCAATACAGACTCTCGAAACCTCTTATCTTATGGTTTCTTTTTTTTTTTTTTACCGTGACTTGAAGATTATTGACCAAATAAGAACCCTTTATTGGAGAAGTATCAAAGTCACCAATGATTGTGGTGATTTGGTCCAATGATAGCATAGTTTTGTGCCATTTCTGAGGGCATTTACAGGGGAATTCCCACATTTGGCGTCGAATATAAAGGAAAAAAGTATGGAGGGAACTTGCAAATATTTACCTGTCATTCTCAGTATGTTCTCCCCTCCTGTCAAAATATATCAAACAGGAATCTGCATTTGTACACATTTGTGGGCATTGTTCTTACTGATGATTTGAGGCAATATCTAAAACAACACAGAGAGAAATGAACATTCATCTGTTCGACCTGACAAACAGCCAACATTTAAATGATGCTGGGCATTAAGGGGAAGTGTTGCTTTAAACTCAATAAAGGGGGGGCTTCAAATACAAATTTTTAACTTCATTCTAGAGATAAAATGGTCACAAAAGTCTAGTTAGCCCCAACTTTGGCTAAATTTAAATCAAAGAAGCTTTATGTGACCAGATCAGAAAATATATCTGAGATTTTATTTTCAGTGATTTTGTATTTGTGGGTATTATTTATTGAGAAGTTACTTGGTAATACAGAAAAGGTGTGCTTTCAAAGGTTTTATGATAATATTTGAATCAGAAGTTGTAAAAACCAACGTTGTACCAAAGGCACTGTCAGCACATTAAAATAACCCAACGTCCACAAAGCTTGTGTATCATGCCGAGCAAGAGGTTGGCCTCCGTGCCAAGGGGCGCTCTGGCTGCAAATGGGCTCAACTCCAGAGAATCAAGAAAACATACTCAGATTCCCCAGTGTCTTTAGGTCGGGTTGACCTGAGAAGATACAGGTTTTAGGAAGGGCAACAGGCATGATTCTGGCTCTCCCAGTAAAAACACCACCATCAGGTGCTGCCTCGTGACTCTGCAAAATTAATATATCCTAAAGTCAGTGGATTCTCCTCAAAGTGCAGCTGAGTTGGCCCCTTTTCTAATTTCTTTTCGATTTGGACATGAAAAGAGAAACCAACTGTTATGTTAAGAAAGATTTTAAAAATTGCAACAAGAGCTTAATTAAAGGCATATTGTCTGTCAAAGATGGTCCTGAGCATGACTACCCTCTGTGAGTCTCAAGACCGTTGGCTGTAAATCCTGTATTCCTGTTGCAGTCAGCCTAACCTTTAAAAACAAAGTGATTCCTTGGTTGAAATGTATTGATCCAACTTGTTCTCTCTGTCGTATTTCTCTTCTCAGATTTGGTGCTTTCTGGAGGCTGGGGCTCCATAAGAAGGGCAGCCCAGTGACGTCTGTGACCACGCGGGTCCTCCGTGAGGGCCAAGGCCACAGTCACGCCTCCTGGCAAACCTGCTCCCACTGAACAAAACCAAGTCCCTGTGTTTGTCCGTCCAGGCCGAGTCTTACTCTTTGCCATGCTCCTTACACCGAAGCTGCGAAACAACCCAAATTCAGTATGATTGTACTAGGCATAGCCGATGAATTACCAGAATCTACTACTGTCTGCTTAAAACTTTGCCAGGGACTGAGAAGAGTGAAAAATGAATGTCTGACCTCAAGGAGCTTGCAACCAAATAAAGAAACGGGACTTAACACAACTGTAAGAAATGTTCACTGAGCCTCTACTGTGTGCCAGGCACATGATAGGTGCTTTCCATGAAGAACTGAATTCAAGCTAACTCTATATGCTTATAACAACTGTTTGAGGTAAACACTGTTAAGACTCTCATTTTAGAGGGGCACCTGGGTGGCTCAGTCGTTAAGCGTCTGCCTTCAGCTCAGGTCATTGTCCCAGGGTCCTGGGATCGAGCCCCGCGTCGGGCTCCCTGCTCGGCGGGAAGCCTGCTTCTCCCTCTCCCACTCCCCCTGCTTGTGTTCCCTCTCTCGCTGTGTTTCTCTCTGTCAAATAAATAAAATCTTTTAAAAAAAAAAAAGACTCTCATTTTAGAAATGAGAAAATTGGAGCCTCTATTATTCTTTTAAATTTAAATCCAATTAAGTAACATATGTATTATTGGTTTCAGAGGTAGAGGTCAGTGATTCATCAGTTGCATACAACACCCAGTGCTCATCACATCATGTGCCCTCCTATAACCCGGCTACCCCATCCCCCCACCCCCTCCCTTCTGTAACCCTCAGTTTGTTTCCCGGGGTCCAGAGTCTCTCATGGTTTGTCTTTATCTCTGATTTCTCCCCCTTCAGTTTTCCCTCCCTTCCCCTGTGGTCCTCTGCACTATTCCTTATGTTCCACGTATGAGTGAAACCCTGTGATAAATGTCTTTCTCTGATTGACTTATTTCACTTAGCATAATCCCCTCCAGTTCCATCCACGTCAATGCAAATGGTATTCATCATTCAGAAAGGTATTCATCCTTTCTGATAGCTGAATAATCTTCCCTTGTATATACGGACCACATCTTCTTTATCCATTTGTCTATTGAAGGACATCTTGGCTCCTTCCATAAAAACTGGAGCCTTTAGAAGCTAAGTAACTTGCACAGAGAGGGTCAGAGCCAGGAACAGAACCCAGGCCTGCCTCACAACAGACACTTCACGCTTCCCTGTGGTCTCCACAGACGATGTTGGAGTACGGTTGTCTTGTTGTAAAGCTCACATTTCAATCTCTAGGTGCAGAAAAGTGGGCTGTACCTGAAAACCCTACATTCCATAACCTGCCTGATGCAGAGACAGCAATGTTACTCATGGAGGCTGTGGGTCCAGAGGAGGTCTGGCTTTGAGAAGATTGCATATTAAAAAACAAACAAGAACAACAGATGGGAATGTGTATGAAGGGTGGAGGCAGTGTGAGCAAGGCCAAGAGCTGGGCATGAATATGGGACACGAAGTTCTTCAGAAGGAGACGGTAAATTCGGTGGCTGTGACTTGGTGAGAACAGGTTTGGCAGTCCATTGTACCCATCCGGGACTGTTCCAGAATGGAAACTGACAAGAGTTATCACCATGCGAATAGCAAAATCTAACCAAACATTTAAAATGGAAAGACTGCATGGTAGTATTTGTCAACCAGACAGACCAACCAACCAACAGAATCACTGTCCGGACCGATGGCCAGTTTCGGGCTGAGGTTGGGAAACTGAAGAACTCCATGAAAACCTACTCTTTGCTCCTTTTCTGCTTCTGTTCTTGCAAGGACCTGCACCCCCACTTGACCCAGGCCTCAGAACGCTAATAGTGCACATCCTCCTTGTAAGGGACAAGGAGTTAATGATTCTCTAGGACAGATACTATCTAAGGAAGGACCAGGGGAGAATGACCGGCCGTAGCTATCATATGCGTGTTCCAGAGCCAGATATCCAGAGCGAGACATCTCGACGCCAAGAGGAATAAATGACTTACGATGGACACCTGGGCTCTTGTCTTTGTTCTGACCAGTTTGTGGATGCCTGACAGGACAGGTCCACCAGACCACAACCCTCAAGAAAAAACCCAGACCCTGAGCAAAGACGAGACTCTCACCTTTCCTATCTGAGTCTCTTGGACGCTCTCTATACCTTCAGTAAACTCTGCACTCACCTCCTGCGGGCTCACGCATGATTTCTATCCTGCACACGGCCAGGGACCCTCTTGACTGATCCTGCAGGACATCTCTGGGTCCCTGGGCCCAGTCTGCCGGCATCAAGGCCAAGGAGGAGCTGTTTCTCCGAGTGCCACAGTTAAGTGTGAACTGCATCTGTTCTGATTCTAACAAGCAGATAGGACCTCCTCCTTCACTCCGAAATTTTCCTTCATCATCATCGTGCGCCAGGTAGGGTTTATGAAAGTCACACCTGCCGTCCGCACAGCTCGACTGATGGTGCTGGAGGTGGGATCCTATACGACGGAGTCTCTGCCCTTTGATGGAGAGTGAGCAGATTGAGTCACTGGAGAAGCAGAAAAGAATATGAATTCCCAGCCCAGACCTCTGCGTTGTTCTCCCGAAACCTATCTATTGAGTTTCTACCTGAGCCAGTTAATCAAAGTTTGGGTAGGCAGACAGCCCAGCGTCCTAACATGGATGGAAGTTGAAAATGCATCTAAATATCTGTTCTTCTACAAAATCTTGACTCATAATCTAAGTCTTTACTTTTATGTGTGACTAGCCAAGCTGAGAGATACACCATGAACTCTCGGAAAGAACTGGAATGAAGACAAAATACTTTTTTTCTTGAATCATTAGAATGATTGCTTGAATTTTCTTTTTCACTCTGTGTATATTATAGCTACAGCCATAAAAGTTTTCAGACAATTTTTCAAACATTTTCCCAGCATGAATTTAATGGTAACACCTAGTCACAAATTATAAAAAGCTCTTATTTTGGAACCAGTTTTTGTAGCGATTTTTGCACTGTTAAAAGCAAACCACAGGCCCCGAATGGTGTCACTTAGTTGAGGCCCCACATCAGCACACGAGACTTCCTGTTAACTGCAGTTTCGATGCTCCAGGGTCAACATGGGAATTCCCTGGTCAGCCCTAGGACACTAACGGATGGTCTCCTTCTGTTCCCCTTTCGAGGGCAACCTTCCTAAAACAATGGATTCTTTGCTCATGATTGCCTTTTTCCCACTCCCATTCTACTTTTAAGAACTTTTCCTTTTGTGAGCTCTTTGGGGGTCCCCTCTACTTGGTAGGTGGGATTGTGCCTGATGGGTGAATTGATTCATGAAGCCAATTAGATCTTTAAGATTTGCTCATTTGAATTCTAGTTACTTAACAGTACATTTGAGAAAATAACTAGAGACACTGACCAACTATATGGTAGTTTGTTTTTTTCACTTGTGCCATTTGATGGATAATTGGTTTATCCAGTGTAAGTGGATCACAGGGATATTGATTCATGTTTTTCAGACTCTTGTGAAAATGACGTATTGAAGAGCCACCTTATTCAATGTGAAGGGGTATTACACCTGCTAAGGAGATCATATGTTCATACTAGTTATACCCTAAGTATGATGTTATCTAGAATATTGAAGTAAAAACCATGAGACGGAATCTAAAAAATTTTCACCTTTCTTCTGTTCATAATGCCTACTCTGTAAGCCGTAGCTTTTGTCATTGTCCACCGATGAACAGTAGGAACAGAGTGTAGAAGCAGGCAGACAGGAGTGTCCTCAAGGAAATGCACAGAACATTGAATTTTTTTCTAAATCATTAGAAAAAACTTTGGTGGTGCCTGGGTGGCTCAGTTGTTAAGCGTCTGCCTTCGGCTCAGGTCATGATCCCGGGATCCTGGGATCGAGCCCCACATCGGGCTCCTTGCTCTGCGGGGAGTCTGCTTCTCCCTCTCCCACTCCCCCTGCTTGTGTTCCTGCTCTCGCTGTGTCTCTCTCTGTCAAATAAATAAATAAAATCTTTAAAAAAAATACTTTGATGATGACATTTGGGAGGTGAGTCTTGAACTCCACTGTCCTGCATTTTTCTCCTAATCACTGTCCATGAAAATAGACTTTCATATCATCACAAGAACAAGTAAAGTAAGTTTACTTAGTATCATGTCTCAGACTAAAAGAACCATCGTAACACTCTGCTTCTCTGCCTTAACCTTTTCAGTATGCTGCGGTTTCGCCACCTGACATTTACCCTTCCCTCTTCTTCAGAACATGGACTATCCTGTGGAATAATTGGAAAAGGTCAAATTTTGTATTTTCTTGCATTGCAAAAATTGTTAACATGTCATATTGGTGTTATGATTTGTTAATAGGCAGAGGAGTGTATATGTACACATAGTCATCTATATAGTTTGTCATGGTATATAATAGATATGCATAAAATGCATATCTAATATATACATATATGGTCAAATACATTTTTCAAAGCATAGTTTTGATCCTAGAAAAAACATTATGTTTATAAATATTGATTTTGTTTTTTTCTCCTTCCTTCCTTCCTTCCTTCCTTCCTTCCTTCCTTCCTTCCTTTTCTTCCTTCCTTCCTTCCTTCCTTCTTCAATGATTCCAACTTTTTCTAGTCGCTGTATGTTATTTTCAGCCTGGTAGTTCAGGGTACAAGATCTAAGCTGGAATGTGTGGACCTGAACGTCAGCTCTGACAGTTACCAGCTGTGTTCTTCCCTAAGTTTCTTAACCTTTCTGGGCCTTAGTACCGATTCTACAGATAAGAAAAAAGAAAACTAAGATTATCACCTGCATAGGGTTTTTATAAGGATGAAAGGAGCTCATAAACCTTAGACTCTGCAAATATCCACATTCAGCCAACTGTTAGTGGCTGTAGAGAAAAGATGTGTCTCTTGAATTCCTTTTCTCCGTGGTCTTAGAGGTCACCACCTCTTAAACCTCATACAATCTAATCAAATTCAGGTTTCCACATACATTTCTCTGACCCAGTGGGAGAAAGCGTCTGCAGCGGTCTGTTCGGCAGGATTCTGAAGCCTGGGTCAGGGTCAGCAGGAAAGAATGACAGATGATTGGGGCGCCTGGGTGGCTCACATGGTTAAGCGTCTGCCTTCAGCTCAGGTCATGATCCCAGGGTCCTGGGATCGAGTCCTGCATCGGGCTCCCTGCTCAGCGGAGAGCCTGCTTCTCCCTCTGCTTCTCTCTCTCTCTCTCTGTCTCTCATGAATAAATAAATAAAATCTTAAAAAAGAAAAGAATGACGAATGATTAACGGCACTTGCCAGCAACATGGGGAGTCGGCCTTCATGTCACATATTCATCATCCTTGAAAAATAGAAACATATTTGAACAAATTAATAAATAAAATCTTAAAAAAAAGAAGAGATCTAAGTAATACAAGCTGGTTCCACAAGGCCTACTTTAACTTGTTCATTCTAGAGAGCTTTACAAACTTGAGAAGAACTGCCCACAAGGAACCATCCACAAGGTGGAAAATGAAGCCTCAACTTGTTTGTATCAGGTTGAGCGTATCTGCCGTGTGCTTACATCTCAGTTCTTGGCAGATATATCACACCCCTGTGATGTCGGCGTTGTCCAGGCCCTGGGTAGCTCCTGGTTAATTTCCACCCCATCTTAGGGGCAAACAGCTTCATTTGCTTCAGGACTTTATACTTCATTAATGAGAAAGTTACCCTTCATGCAAGAAGTAGTAGAAAATACACCGGCCTTTTCTTGCGAGCTGATTTACAGGTCTCGAGTGCGCATGCTTTTGGAGGGCAGCAAGCCAGACACCGACGGGCCAGGAGGGGGGTGGAAGGCAGAGCTGGCCTCATGGAAACACTGGCTGCACAAGCCAACAGAACACAGCGGATGGCCGGCGGATGGGGCGGTGGATATGGAGGCCTGAGCGCCCCAGAGTCCGCCAGCCCAGACTTTAAAGGGAACAAACACAGGCAGTGCCCAAGCCTGGCAGTGGGCACCTGGCATACAGGGCATTTGCACAATCCACCATCTCCCACATGATCATTCACGTCCTCCCTGAAGGCAGACCGGGAGCCATCTGAATTGCCTTGGTGGAGAGGGTCCCCTGGGAGCCTCTTCTGCTGGAGGCCTGCAGCCCAACCATGTCAACCATGTTCAGTATGCCCGCTCAGAAGGGTTGTTCTGGTATGTGCTCCCTCCACCCTGAGGCCTTCAGGGGCTCCGGGGTTGACCGCACTCCAAGGGGCTGGAGTGTCCCCTGGAGCCGAACGTGGGCTGGCAAGGTGCAGAAGGCACATCTGCAGGCCAACCAGGTCAGGGTAGCTCGGGGCCTGGGACAGGGCAGTGGTAGGAAGAGGCCGGGTCACAGGAGGAAGCTATTTGGGGGTACCTGGGATTGGCCTTGTTGGAGGTCTTAGTTGACACAGATTCCCCCTGAGGGCCTGCTGGCGGGTGAACCTGTTAGGGAATCTGGGCTGGATCGCCCGACAAAAGAACCAAGTGGCACTCGGAGATCTTGGAGGATAGGAGGTTTATTTAATGCCAGCAGGCTCAGAGGAGAATGATCTCCAAAGGTCTGAGCCCCAAACACAAATAAAGGGGGTAATTTATACACTTCCACATCCGCATACTTGGCACTTTTGGTGTGCGCGGGAAGCGGGGCAGGGAGAGGAACCCGGACTGGCCGGCACACGCGAAGCAGAGCAGGGAGAAGAACCCGGAAGAGCCCCCGGGGCAGGGGCTGGGACTCCTTTGCTGGCTGTCGGTCATCCTAAGACACAGATTTTTCATATGAAACCCTCCCACAAAAGACCCCTGGGAGGCTTGGTTGCTGGAGAAGCTGAGGACCTCCCCTGGCAGGCAGGTGAATGGGGACTGAGTGCTGTGGCTTCGGGAAGAGTCTCTGGGGTGGGACCTGTACCTGCAGGAGCCCATCCAGGTGGTTCCCGAGGGCTGGGACTGGCTTCTCAGAAATGGGTAATAGGGAGCCTAGTGTGCATCTGTGAGCCATGTGGTTGTGGGGAGGCCGGGACCCCGAAGAGGGTTAAGTGTGCGGAGAGCCTGGATGAAGGCGGTCCAAGACTTCTCTGCCTCATTCCAGCCCGAGACAACACACGTGTGCCCAGTTTCACACCCGCAGGGAAAGCTGGAGGAGTGTGGACTGCCCTGGCCGGCTGGGGCCGTAAAGCTACCAGGGCCCTGCACTGAGAGACATCCAGAGCCTGGGTTCCGCGTAAGCCCAGGACGCCATCAGGCAGGCAGCCAGTCACAGAGTGGACTGACTGTCGCCTCAGACACGTTTTGGAGGGAAGGCTAGCCCGGAGGGTGTTTGTGTGGTTTGAGATTGCCTGAGCCCCAGGGATGTGGAGAAGTGGGGGTTCAGACCCGATGGTCAAGAAAGACTTCTTGAGATGTGTTTGGTGCAAAAAGTGTTTTTATTATAGCTGGACGGACAGGACTCAGGGGCAGAAAGGGCTGCACTGGGATTGTGAGGGGCAATTGATCATACACTTTGTTGCTGGGGGAAGTAACAAATGCTAGAGAAGACTCTCAGGATACCAGAGGCCAGGCTTTTGTCAAGCCAAGGCTGTTTTTCCCTCTAGCGAGGCATTAACATTACCAACGGGAGTTCCTGGAGGAAGGTTATCCTTTGCCGGCCTCAAGTATTTGTCAGTGGGCTGCACGTTATTGGGACATTTCGTTTTGTCTACATTTCCTTCTGCCTTGTTCTCTATGCTGGCAGCCCGCAAGGCCGTGGCCGGTGGAAGGGGTGTGCATGCCCTTGCAGGAGCCGTACTGCACGGGGCAGCCAGGGACTTGGGAACAGGGCTGGCGCCCCGGCTGTGGGTGGCTGGGGTAGGACGTATCTGTCTCATTTTAATCAATAAACCCCAGAAATGAGCGTATTTGCCCTGATGGCACAGCTGGATGGAATCTGGTCAGCACGGTGGGGGCAGGACGGTGTGGATGGTCCTGGTGACCCTCCAAACACAGACCCCGGGAGCCTTGGTGTTGGGGGATCCCTAGGTGACCCACCTGGGCATCCGGTCTGTCATGAGTGCACGGTGTCTTTCCACACTGTCAGCTTTATTCATTCCTAAAGCGAAGTTAATCACAAGTACAAAGCAGGGTCAGGATTCCAAACTCAGTGACGTTTCAGCACGTGATTAAATTTGGCTTCTTACGGGGCACACAGAGCAGGACGTGAGACAAGCCGCACAACAAACAAGATAACGGTGGGGGGACATGGCAGGGGGGTTGGAAGTGAACGTCAGTCTGTGGGGTGCAGCGGGATAAGGTCTCAGTCCCGGTCAGCTCTGGGCACTCACTGCTGCTGACGTTCAAGCAGGGAAGGCTCTCGGTTTGGAGATAATGGGGCAGAGCCTTCGGGGGCAGCCACCTGTTTGAAGTGCTCAGACATGGAGGGATCAGTTCTGAAGAGTCTGATCCTGCCCTTTTTGAAGGGATTGAAGCAGTTTTGGGTCTCTGCTCGGTATCAGTCCGGGGTCCAGGCAATATGTCTTAGCTGCAGTATCTGAACGGCTCCGGTCATTGGTTGACCCGGGTTCCTGCCTCCCGTGAGAGATGGCATTTTGCTGTCTACACTGTCCACAAGGGGTCTGTGTGTGGTTGGTTTCCAGCTGCTGGCTTGGAAAGAATCCCAGAGAGTAGGCACTGTCTACCCCCTGGTAGGCAGGGTTGAGTTCCCCTATGTCCCACGGGAAATGGCAGGCGAAGCTGGGGGCTGGGAGTGGGGTGACGGGAGGCCCCCTGCACATACGCACATATTGGCGGGGTGGGGCGGCTGCAAGTCCGGCCTTGACAGTAATGGGGAAGTTCTATGCGGAGCCGGGGCCTGGCATCGGCAGAATCCCAGCCACATCGCCCACAATTACCCGTTTCTCCCCCGAAGGTGCAGCTGGAGACTTCTGGGCAGCCCTGGCAGGGAGGGGTGGGTGAACGGTTGGGCTACTGTCCGGAAAGACACCGGGGAAGCCTGGAACCCCTCAGGCAGGCAGTCCAACCAAGAACTGACTGTGACCAGGTGGGATCGACGGTTTCAGAAAGCCTGTCCCGCTGTGGGCATCCCCCAAACTGCCCGTGCGGGCGCTCTGGGTGGACGGGAGCTTCATGGGTCTAGAGAGCCCCCTGCAGCCCAGAGTGGGCTGTCTTCAGGCCAGGGGGCTTGGGACAGCACCGCGGGAGGAAGAGACCGCGTCACAGTAGGAGGCTACGCGGGGCGCTCGGCCGGAATCGGCCTCCTTCCAGGCCTTTGTTGACACGGAGGCATGTATTCTCCGTGAAGGCCGATCGGAGGGCACCTGCTGGGGCCTGCTGGCTGGGGAGCCCCCCACTGAATCAGGGACCACGCCGCACAGGCGGGCCTCGTGGGGACTGAGGGCTGCCACAGTCAAGCTGCCACCTCCGGAAGATTCTCAGGGGTTCAGGGCGGTTTGGGAATGGTGGCACGGCCACAAAGGGAGAGCCAGATGGCTGCCTCCTGCCTGTGCATGAGCCCTGCATGTGCGGGGTCGGGTCAACCAGAAGGCAGACCTGTCAGTCCAAGGCCTCTGCCTGAGCCCGAGCCCCGTCCCACTCACCCTGGAAGGTGACGCTGGAGAGTGGGGGCGGTCTGCCCGTCTGCGGCCTGTGTGCCCACTGGTGTGGTCTTCTCTGACAGATACCGTTTTTTCCTTTTCCAGATTTTTATTTAAATTCAATTTAATTAACATATAGTGTACTATTAGTTTCAGAGGTAGAATCTAGGGGTTCATCCGTTGCACACAACACCCAGTGCTCATTCCATCACGCGCCCTCCTTCATGCCCCAGCCCCCCCAGCCCCCCGCAGTCTGTTTCCTGGGGTCCATAGTCTCTCATGGTTTGTCTCCCTCTCTGATTTCATCTAATTTTATTTTTCCCTTCCTTCCCCCATGCTCCTCTGTTTTGTTTCTTAAATTGCACATGTGAGTGCAATCATATGGTATTTGTCTTTCTCTGACTGACTTAATTTCATTTTAATCGTACCCTCTAGCTCCATCCACGTCATTGCAGATGTCAATATGTCATCCTTTCTGATGGCTGAGTAATAGTCCATTGCAGACATGAACCACATCTTCTTTATCCATTCATCTGTCAGGGGACATCTGGGCTCGCTCCATAGTTTGGCTGTTGTGGACTTTGCTGCCATGAACACTGGGGTGCAGGTGCCCCTCAGATCTAATAACAGACCTGTTGGAGCCCTGACTCCTGGTTCCACCATCAGGCTGGCCGACTGTCCCAGTGGGGACTGGCTGCCACCATTTCAAGCTGTCACCTCAGAGAGTGTTTGGGTCAATGACTTGTTCTTTCTGGAGCATGTTGAAGTGATCCAGGCTAATCTGCTGGCAGGATGCCCCGTTGCAAATTCCAGTACACACCCCTTTCTGAGGTGTGAAGGGGCTTGCTGTTCTCTGCAGCATTACATGCTGATCTTGGGTGAGATTCAGGGCAGTGGCCCTGTCCTGTAACTTCCGTACCCATTCAGTATTGGGGGTGACAGCAGGGGCTCCCCATCTTGCATGTGGGGCAACAAGCCATTCTGCTTGGCTTCCCAAGTATGAAACTGGACAGTACTGTGGTCCACCCAGCCAAGGTGGTTTTCCCCTGTTAGTGATACGCCATTTTTCTTTCCACCAACCCTGCTGCTTGTGGGTTACAGGGAAGACGGATCCTCCACTCACCGCCATGTTCTTTCCCCCGATCTTACACATTATGATCTTTGGAATGTGATCACGGTCTCTTTGATCACGGTCTGTTCAGTAAGCAAACCCACACCTGATCTCACCTTCTCTGGTGGCCTCGTGTTTGCAGCCTAGTTCCCACAGCAACAGGCCAGCTCGGGTTAGGCCATGTGCAGTGTCCACACAAACCACCACACACTCAGAGGAGGGTGCCGGCTAGTGTGATCATTTTGCCCATCTCGTCCCGGTGGGGGGCCCCACTGGATGGTGCAGTGCTTCTCGGGCAGTTGCCTTGGGCGTTGTTGAGAACACACAGGGCGTGCTGTTACTTCAAGCGCCACGGGCATCCACGCTAAGACGCCATCCCGCCAGGCACTGCCTTGGCCACCCACCCTGTCCGTGCCCCCAACCCGCTGTATGTCCTGAGGAGTCAGGTGCCTTGCGGCTCATGCTTTGGCCAGGGCATCTGTGCCCGATGGCCAGGAGCTCAGAGCCATAGGATCCCGGATATGAAAACAGTGATGGGTTTGGACCCAAATGTCATTCCGCGTATCTTGACCCTGGAAGGGCTTCTGATGATCATCCGCCCCTTGGCGTCTCACGATCCAAGCCATTGGGTTCATCCCTGTAGATCAGCCCAGCTGCAGGTGTAGTGGGTTACAGGGCCCGGCTCGTGCAGGAGCACCCCCGGCCTTGTCCGCACTGGCTGCCGGTGTGTTTGTTCCATCCGGGTGGTGGATGGCGTCTGTCAGACACACGGGCCCAGACTCCACCTTCATTTCCTCGCTCCCTGTCCACAGGCCACAGCGATGTTCCAGCAAGACAGTCTGTGACGTTTGGAGGATCAACATACTCTCCAGGGCCTAGTGGTGCCCTTATTTCTAGAGACAGTGGGTGGTCGGGGTTGTCCTCTGTTGCAGATGGGCACAACCTATTGTCACAGTGGGGGTTCAAGCCAGGACAGCAGCGGGGTGGTGCCTTGAAAGGCAGAGACGTTCTGAGCACAACGTTCTGTTCCTATGACTGCCTCTACCTGGAGGGGAGCATGGTGTACATTGCTCAGAGCTCCTGACCCGTGGTAGCCAGCCCCAGGAATCAGCTGGGAATCCCGAATTCTGGAAAAGGCCGGCACCCCGTCAGCAGCCTGTGTGCGTGGCTGTTGAGAGCTGCCACTGCAGGAAGATGTTCGCTGCAGGTGCTCACTGGGCCCATCAGCCCTGCGGGGGTGTGAGTGCTGGCCTCCACAGGCCCAGAGCTACCCAAGGCCGCCTGACAGGGCCAGAGCGAGCCGGCAGGACACGCAGGCTGGGGCCCCAGGTCCTGCAACACGGCAGCTGTCGGGAGACCCCGAGCCACAGAAGGAGGCCCCTGGGTGCAGCTGGGTTCTCCCTAACTCCAAACCTCCAGCTCCACAGGTGTGTCTGTCCTGAAGACAGACCTGGGGGCGGGAGTGGGTCTGGCCTGGTGGGGCCCCACGGGAGGTCAGGAGTCCCCTCTAAGAAGACACCCTCAAGAGGCCTTGACTGCTGAAGCAGCCTCGGGCCCCACAGAAGGAGCCAGTCCACAAAGAGACCAACTGTCCTTCGTGTCAAAGGAAGCCCAGAAGGCCATGCAGAGTGGGGGCCCCCTGCACCCTGGAGGCTCTGCAGGTGGGTGGGTTAGGCCAGACCCCTGCAGCCTAGGGCTTGCTCCTAGGGTGCTGACTGTGTGCAGGCAGTGGGGCAGGTAAGGGAGCCGGGGCCTGGAGTGGGGCAGTGTGCAAGAGAGGACTGTTGGGGGATTCAAGGCATCTGCCTTTTCTGAAGCCTGAACCTGCACCACTGGGCCCATTGGTCACCGCTTAGGACTTGGATCGATCCTGCCTGGTCAGGGCCAGGCTCCTGGACCGGGGGCCAGCCAGAAGCAGCCCCTGGGGGTCTCGCATTCTGGAGAAGGACTGGAATGCATCAGGCAGCCTGTCTCCAGGGTGGGTGATGGCTGCCATCTCTGAAAGAGTTCCAGGTGGTAGTGTTCTTATAGCCTGGAGCCTCCGCAGGTGGTCATGGATCAGCCCACAGCCACAGGGTGGAAGGGTCCTGGAAGCCCAGGGCCAGCTGACTGGATCAAAGGGAGCTAGCAGCCCAGGCAGGCCCCGCACCAGGGCGGCCGTAGCGGGCGCCCAGGGCCCAGGTCATGGTGACGTGCTTGACTGACTCTGCGCCCACACAGAGGCCCCCACAAGGCAGAGCTGGAGAAATTGGGACTGCCTCACCAGGACGGGGAGGCAAGGGATGGTCAGTGCATGCCCCCACTGGACACAGGTTGGATGTTTGGGAAAACCCTGGCCCCGTCGGGCAGCTGGGATGAATGGGGACTGATCATCCCTGATTGCAAATGGAGCCTCAGCAAGATTTTCTGGGCGGGGGCTCTCCAGGATGGGCCCCACGGGATGGGCTGACTCTGTGAGGGTGGCACGGGAGCCGGCAGCACAGGGAAGGGACCAGGGCAGCCGTGGGGACAGGCTGGGCCCATCAGCCCTGCGGGGGTGTGGGCCACAGTAGCCAGCAACTGGGTCCAGCGGGCATCTGCCTGACTCCAAGCAGAAACCTGACACATGTCCATCTCTGTCCTGAAGGGCCGACCTGCAGGAATCTGGAGGCCTTGGCAGGCGGCGCCCCTGGGGGTCAGTCTGCATACACAGCAGAGAGACGCTTTTTGAGGCCAGTTTCAAGCTGCCTTATTTGAAAGAATTTGAGGGATGAAGCACTCTCCCCACCCTTGGGTTGTGCTTATGTGGGTGACAGTCCCCACACCAACAGGTAATGAGAGAACTAGTCAAAACCTGCAGGGTGACAGGGGTGGCTGACTGCCTCTGCCTGGGCTGAGCCAGCTGTCTGGGGACCCGCTGCCACACCTGCCAAGGCAGAGGGTAGGAGAGTAAAGGCCCATGGTGCAGTCACAGCCCAGGCTCCAAATGAGGCTGATATTGAAATGAGAGACCGTAGGTTTGAGCCCAGGCTCCCGAGCAAGCTGTCAGGGGGCTAGTCTCTCCCCAGCACAGATCTTGGAAAGCCTTTGCTGTTTTAGAAGCTGCGAGTCACATCAGGCACCCACTCCACAAAGGGACAGTGTGTGGCCATGTTCAGTGGACTCCTTGAAAGAATTTTGAAAGAGAAGCATTCTGTACCTTGGGGCTGGGCATGTTTGGGGGACTGGTCCCAGCTTGACAGCCAGGAACAAATTTGCAGATCAAGGCTGTGTGGCAGAGGGGCTGAAGGCTGATGCATAGCCAGAGGCCAGCTGAGACAGGGCCAGCTGTGCATGGTATGCACTGCTCAGGACCCAGGGCAGGTCTGGACTTGAAACAGGGGAGTGTAGTTAGAGCCCAGCCCCTGAGCAGGCCCCTGGGGGACTGGTCTGACCCCAGCTGCCCACCAGAGCCCCTGCAAGCAATGTGGTGTGGCAGTGACCATCAGCGCATGCCCAGTTGGAGGCCAGCTCAGCAAGCCAACTGTGCATTCATGGCCACCGCAGGCCTTGGATGTCCTGGACTTTACAAGGGCAGCTGAATGCAGAACCTCAGCCTAGTAGCTGACTCCCAGACATGCTTGACACCTGCACAATCCAAGCCATAGCACACAAAGTCATGCCTGTTGCCCCAGAAGGCAGAGCTGTAGGATTCTGGGTTGCCTTGGCTGCGAAGTTTGAGAGGGATGGTTGGACTACCCTCCAGAAGGACACCTTGCAGCCTCCTGTGCTGGAGAGGCCTGGGACCCCATCAGGCAGCTAGTCCAACTGGGAACAGACTGTCTACCAGGATCCACCTGCTACTCCAGAAAGATTACCCTCGTGTGGGCTCCCTCCTCCCTGAGGCCATGCAGGGGTCTGAAGTCCTTCTGGTGTTCCCAGACTCGAGTGTCCCCTGGCTGAGGTGTCTGGTGTCTATTAGGTGTTCCAAATCTGTACTTTCCTAAGACCTAGGGTTTGGGCCCAGGTAGGCTTAGGGTTAGGGTCCTGGGGGCTGGTAGGGGCCTGTGTCGGTCATGTGTTCCAAATCCGTTGCTTCCTCAGACCTAGGATTCAGTCCTGGGTAGGGCCAGAAAGATCTTAGGGTCCTATCTGCCATCAGTGCAGAGAGTTCCCCAAAGGGCTGTGTGGAGGGTGAGGGTTAGGGTGAGGGTCAGCCTTACGGTTTGGGTTCCGGGGGAGGCTGATTATGTGGGTTAGGTTTAGGCTTTCCTTCAGTATCATTCTCTCTAGTGCTATCCTGGTGGTTAAAGTACAGATTCCTTCTGTCCTCCTGGTTGACTCATCTGGCCTTGGTGAGGTGTCTCAAATCCCTGCTTCCTCAGACTTAGGGTTTAAATCGGGGTAATGCCAGAGCTATGGCTAGGTTTAGAGTTAAGACCCCTGAGCTGTTAGGAGTCTTTCTGCCAAGAGTGTGGCAGTTTCCCCAGAGGCCTGATTTGAGGGCTAGGGTGAGGGTCAGGCTTAGGGTTCAGGTTCTGGGAGTGGCTGATGTTGTGGATTAGTGTTAGGTTTTCATTCAGAGTCATTCTCTCTAGCTCCATCCCAGCTGTTGCAAATGGTATGCTTAGGGTTAGGCATAGGTTAGCCTGCAAGGAAAAGCCAAAGCAGCTATCAGCTAATTTTCAGCATAAACTTGCAGGTCAGGAGGGAGTAACATCATGTATTCAAAGTGCTGAAAGGGAGTGCTCGCTTCGGCAGCACATATACCAAAGTGCTGAAAGGGAAAAAAACAACAACCCTACAACCAACAATACTCTATTCAGCAAGGCTGTCATTTAGAATTGAAGGAGAATTTTGTTTTTAAGTAGGCTCCACGCCCAAAATGGGGCTTGAACTCACAACCCTGAGATCAAGTCCTGAGCTGAGATCAAGGGTCGGATGCTCAAATGGGTGTTATACACAATTATTGAATCATTGAACACTACATCAAAGACTAATGATGTACTATATGATGGTTAACTGCACAGAATACAATAAAATAAAACATCTAATTCACTTAAAAAAAAAAAGAAGAATTGGATGGTCAACCAACTGAGCCACCCAGGTGCCCCTAGAGTCAAACGAGAAATAAAGAGCTTCCCAGACAAACAAAAGTTAAAGGAGTTCACCACCACTGACCTGGCCTTACAAAGAAATGTTAAAGGGACTTCTTCAAGTGGAGAAAAAAAAAAAACAAAACATAAAAAGAAGTAAAAAAATTATTAAAGAAAAAATTTTACTGAGTAAAAGCAAACATACAGAAAAAGTGGTAGATCAATTAGTATGAAGGTTAAAAGACGTATGTGTTAAAATCAATTATCTAAAAATTAGGTTAAGGGACTCAGAAAATAAAAATATGCAAAATACAACATATACATAAAACATGAAGGGGGAGTAGAAATGAAGTCCTTTTAGAATGGGTTCAAACTTAAGTGACCAGCAACTTAATATGGAGTGTCATATAGTTGGGATGTTCCATATGAATCTCACGGTCACCACAAAATCAAACCCATGACAGAGAGACAAAACAGAGAGAAAAAAAGCCAAGCATAACCCAAAAGAATGTCACCAGTCACCAGGAAAAGAGAATATGAGAAACAGGAACAGAGAAAAGCTACAAGAGCAAGCAGAAGAAATTAACAAAGTGACCATAAGTACATACTTATCAATAATTACTTTAAATATAAATGGTCTAAATGCTTGAATTAAAAGACATAGCAGGACTGAATGGGTAAAAAAGATCCATCAACTCAGACCTAGTACAGGTAGAGATTGAGAGGGAAGGTATTGAAAAAGATACTCCACGAAAATTGAAGTTTAAAAAAATAGCCAATATAGCAATACTTACATCAGACAAAATAGACTTTTAAGACAAAGACTGTAGCAAGAGACAAAGGTTATTTCATAATGATAAAGAGGTCAATCTAATGAGAGGATGTAACAGTTGTACACTGGGTGTTATATGTAAGTAATGAATCACTAAATTCTACTCCTGAGACTAATATTATGTTATATGCTAACTAACTAGAATTTAAATAAAAACTTGAGGGGGTGCCTGGGTGGCTCAGTTGGTTAAGCGTCTGCCTTCGGCTCAGGTCATGATCTCAGGGTCCTGGGATTGAGCCCTGCATCCAGCTCCCTGCTTAGCAGGGAGTCTGCTTCTCCCTCTCCCTCTCTCTCTCTCTCTTCTCTCTCTTTCAAATAAATAAATAAAACTTTAAAATAAATAAAAAATTGAAACATTAAAAGGAAAAGAATATAACAATTGTAAATACCTATGCACCCAACTTCTTTGGAACATCTAAATATATAAATATCAACAGATATATTATTTTATTTTATTTTATTATTTTATTTTTCTCCCAAGATTTTATTTAAATTCAAGTTAGTTAACACATAGCATAGTATTGGTTTCAGGAGTAGAATTTAGTGATTCATCATTTGTATATAACACCCAGGGCTCATCACACCAGGTACCCTCTTTAATGCCCATTACCCATTTAGCCCATTCTCCCACCCACCTCCCTTCCAGAAACCCTCAGTTTGTTCTCTATAGTTAAGACTCCCTTATAGTTGGTCTCCATGTCTGTGTTTATCTTACGTTAGTTTCCCTTTCTTTCCCCTATGTTCATCTGTTTTGTTTCTGAAATTCTACATATGAGTGAAATCATATGGTATTTGTCTTTCTCTGACTGACTTATTTCACTTAGCAGAATATACTCTAGTTCCATCCATAATAAATATTTTATTGTGGCAAATGGCAAGATTTCATTCTTTTTGATGGCTGAGTAACATTCCATTGAGCGCACGCACGTGTGTGTGTGTGTGTGTGTGTTCTTTATCCATTTATCAGTTTATGGACATTTGAGCTCTTTCCACAGTTTGGCTATTGTTGATAATGCTGCTGTAAACATTGAGGTGCATGTGTCCCTTCAAATCAATATTTTTGTATCCTTTGGATAAATACCTAGTAGTGCAATTCCTGGGTCATACGGTAGTTCTATTTTTAACTATTGGAGGAACCTCCATACTGTTCTCCACAGTGGCTATGCCAGTTTGCATTCCCACCAACAATGTAAGAGGGTTCCCCTTTCTCCACATCCTCTCCAACACCTGTTGTTTCCTGTGTTGTTGATATTAGTCAGTCTGACCGGTGTGAGGTGGTATCTCATTGTGGTTTTGATTTGCATTTCCCTGATGATGAGTGATGTTGAGCATTTCTTCATGTGTCTGTTGGCCATTTGTATATCTTCTTTGGAGAAGTGTCTGTTCATGTCTTTTGCCCATTTCTTGACTGGAATTTTTGTGTTTTAGGTGTTGAGTTTGATAAGTTCTTTGTAGATTTTAGATACTAGCGCTTTATCTGATTAGACATTTGCAAATCTCTTCTCCCATTCTGTCGGTTGCCTTTGAGTTTTGTTGACTGTTTCCTTTGCTGTGCAAAAGCTTTTTATCTTGATGAAGTCCCAATAGTTCATTTTTGCTTTTGTTTCCCTTGTCTTTGGAGATGTGTCTAGAAAGAAGTTGCTGTGGCTGAGGTCAAAGAGGTTTTTGCCTGTGTTCTCCTCTGGGACTTTGATGGATTCCTGTCTCACATTTAGGTCTTTCATTCATGTTGAGTTTATTTTCCTGTGTGATGTAAGAAAGTGGTCCAGTTTCATTCTTCTGCATGTGGCTGTCCAATTTTCCTAACACCACTTGTTGAAGATACTGTCTTTTTTCCATTGAATATTCTTTCCTGCTTTGTCGAAGATGAGTTGACCCATAGAGTTGAGGGTCCATTTTGTTCCACCGATCTCTGTGTCTGTTTTTGTGCCAGTACCACAGTATCTTGATGACTACAGCTTTGTAATACAGCTTGAAGTCCAGAATTGTGATGCCACGAGCTTTTCCTTCCATTTCTATTTTTGGAAACAGCTTCAGTAGAATAGGTATTATTTCTTCCTTAAATGTTTGGTAGAATTCCCCTGGGAAGCCACCTGGTCCTGGACTCAGATTTTTTATTACTGCTTCAATTTCTTTGCTGGTTATGGGTCTGTTCAGGTTTTCTGTTTCTTCTTGTTTCAGTTTTGGTAGTTTATACGTCTCTAGGAATGCATCCATTTCTTCCAGATTGCCTAATTTTTTGGCATATAGTTGCTCATAATATGTTCTTAAATTTATTGTATTTCTTTGGTGTTAGTTGCAATCTTTCCTCTTTCATTCATGATTTTATTAATTAGGGTCCTTTCTCTTTTCTTAATTTTTAATTTAAATTCAATTTAATTAACATGTACTGTACTATTAGTTTCTAAGATAGAATTTAGTGATTCAACAGTTGCATATACTACCATGTGCTCATTACTTCAAGTGCCCTCCTTAATGCCCATTACCCAGTTACCTCATCCCAACAATCTCCCTTCCAGCAACCCTCAGTTTGTTTCCTAGAGTTAAGAGTCTAATGGTTTGTTTCCCTCTCTGTTTTCATCTTACTTTATTTTTCCTTCTCCTATGTTCATCTGATTTGTTTCTTAAATTCCACTTATGAGTGAAATCATATGGTATTTGTTTTTCTCTGACTGACTTACTTTGCTTAGCATAATACCTTCTAGTTCCATCCACGTTGTTGCAAATGGCAAGATTTCATTCTTTTTGATGGCTGAGTAATATTCCATTGTATATATATTCCACAGGAGATATCTTCTAAAAATCCCTAAATGCTTAGGTTGGAGCAAGATGGCGGAGGATTAGGAGACCTGGATTTCGTCTCGTCTCAGAAATTCAGCTGGCTAGGGATCAAACCATTCTGAACACCTACGAACTCAACAGGAGATTGAAGAAAAGAATAGCACCAACTCTCTGAACAGAAAAGCGACCACTTTCTGGAAGGTAGGACGTGCAGAGAAGTGAATCCAAGGCAATATTCGGGAGGATAGACAGCGGGGGAGGGGGACTCCATCGGCTGCTTCTGGCAAGTGATAGAGCTGCAGAGCACAAAATCGGAACTTTTAGAAGTTGGCTCCGCTGAGGGACATCACTCTAATGGCTAAGCGGGGGGTGGAACCCTCGCAGGACAGTGTGGTCTCAGGACCCTCGGGGTCACAGGAAGACTGGGAGTGCCTGAGTGTGGCAGAGCAACCAGGTATCAGAGCAGGGAAGCCAGCTGCAGAGATGGAGCCTAGGCGCGGGCTCGCAACTCAGGGTTGCCATAAACTGTGATCGGCGACACAGTCGGGCTACTGCTCCTCCAGCAGGGACCCAACAAGCGGCAGATCCAGGGAGACTCCCCTTCCTCCCCTGGGAGGAGCGGCACACCGCAGGGATCTGCTGGGTTTGGAGACTCCACCCTGAGTCGGGTGCCAGAGATAGAAACGCTCGGTCACAGGCCAGGTGAGCACAGAGTGCAGCAGGAGACCAGGGAGACAGGAATGGTTGACTGTTTTTCTCTGGGGGCGCACTGAGGACCGGAGCCCCGAGTTCTCGGCTCCTTTGGGGCGAAGATTGGGAGGCTGCCATTTTCACTCTCATCCTCCAAAGCTGTACGGAAAGCTTGCAGGGAACAAAAGCTCCCAAGAGCAAACCTGAGCAGATTACTTAGCCCAGACCGGCAACGGCAGGGCAATTCTGCCTCTGGCAAAGACATTTGGGAACCACAGCAACAGGCCCCTCCCTCAGAAGATCAGCAAGAACAGCCAGCCAAGACCAAGTTTACTGATCAATGAGAATGGCAGAACTCCAGAGCTAGGGGAATAACTGCACATAGAATTCATGGCTTTTTTACCATGATTCTTTAGTCTTTCAAAGTTATTTTTTTAAACTTTTTTTTTAGTTTTTCTTTTTCCCTTTTTCAACCAACATTTTATCAATCCCTTTTTTAAAAAACATTTTTATTTTTCATTTTTAGAGTCATATTCTATCCCTTCATAGTAGTTACCCTTATTTTTGGCACGTATATATGTTGTTCTCTCTTTAAAATTTTGAGATATAGTTTCTTCTAACAGATCAAAATATACAATAAATCTCTAGTGTATCTCTTTGTTCTAGTCTCCTGCCTGATCACATTCTCTCCCCTTTTTTCTTTTTCTTTCTTTCTTTCTTTCTTTCTTTCTTTCTTTCTTTCTTTCTTTCTTTCTTTCTTTTAAATCCTCTTTTCTTTTTTCAATCAACTTCTTATCAATTCATTTTATAACATTTTTTATAATTTTCATCTTTACAGTCATATTCCATCCCTTCATCGTATCAACCCTCATTTTGTACATATATAAGTCTTTCTTTCTTTCTTTCTTTCTTTCTTTAAAATTTTGGGAGGCACTTTCTTCTAACAGACCAAAATACACCCAAAATCTAGTGTGTGGCACTGATCTATGCACCAGCCGGATCATATTTGATCATATTCTGTTTTTTTTGTTTTGTTCTGTTTTTGTTTGTTTTTACCTTTTCCTTTTTCTTTTTTTTTTTCTCTTTCTTTTTTCTTTCTTTCCCTTTTTTTTTTCCCCCGGTTTCAGGTCTTTTCTGATTTGTTTAGAGTATATTTTCTGGGGACATTGTTACCCTGTTAGCATTTTGTTCTCTCATTTACCTATTCTCCTCTGGACAAAATGACAAGATGGAAAAAAATCACCTCAACAAAAAGAACAAGAGGTAGTACCGTCTGCCAGGGACCTAGGCTAATATCATTCTCAATGGGGAAAAACAGAGCTTTCCCACTAAAGTCAGGAATGCGGCAGGGATGTCCATTATCACCACTACTATTCAACATAGTATTAGAAGTCCTAGTCACAGCAATCAGACAACAAAAAGAAATCAAAGGCATCCAAATCGGCAAAGAAGAAGTCAAACTCTCACTCTTTGCAGATGATATGATACTTTATGTGGAAAACCCAAAAGACTCCACCCCAAAACTGCTAGAACTCATACAGGAATTCAGTAAAGTGGCAGGATATAAAATCAATGCACAGAAATCAGTGGCATTTCTATACACCAACAACAAGACAGAAGAGAGAGAAATTAAGGAGTCGATCCCATTTACAATTGCACCCAAAACCATAAGATACCTAGGAATAAATCTAACCAAAGAGACAAAGGATCTGTACTCAGAAAACTATAAAATACTCATGAAAGAAATTGAGGAAGACACAAAGAAATGGAAAAATGTTCCATGCTCATGGATTAGAAGAACAAACACTGTGAAGATGTCAGTGCTACCTAGAGCAATCTACACATTCAATGCAATCCCCATCAAAATACCATCCACTTTTTTCAAAGAAATGGAACAAATCATCCTAAAATTTGTATGGAACCAGAAAAGACCCCGAATAGCCAGAGGAATGTTGAAAAAGAAAACCAAAGCTGGTGGCATCACAATTCCGGACCTCCAGCTCTATTATAAAGCTGTCATCATCAAGACAGTATGGTACTGGCACAAAAACAGACACATAGATCAATGGAACAGAATCGAGAGCCCAGAAATGGACCCTAAACTCTATGGTCAAGTAATCTTTGACAAAGCAAGAAAGAATGTCCAATGGCAAAAAGACAGTCTCTTCAACAAATGGTGCTGGGAAAATTGGACAGCCACATGCAGAAGAATGAAACTGGACCATTTCCTTACACCACACACAAAATGGACTCAAAATGGTTGAAAGACCTAAATGTGAGACAGGAATCCATCAACATCCTAAAGGAGAACACAGGCAGCAACCTCTTTGACCTTATCTACAGCAACTTCTTCCTAGAAACATTGCCAAAATCAAGGGAAGCAAGGGCAAAAATGAACTATTGAGATTTCATCAAGATAAAAAGCTTTTGCACAGCAATAGAAACAGTCAACAATATCAAAAACAACCAACAGAATGGGAGAAGATATTTGCAAATGACATATCAGATAAAGGGCTAGTATCCAAAATAAAAAGAACTTATCAAACTCAATACCCAAAGAACAAATAATCCAATCAAGAAGTGGGCAGAGGACATGAACAGCATTTTTCCAAAGAAGACATCCAAATGGCCAACAGACACATGAAAAAGTGCTCAACATCGCTCGGCATCAGGGAAGTCCAAATCAAAACCTCAATGAGCTACCACCTCACACCCGTCAGAATGGCTAAAATTACCAAGTCAGGAAACGACAGATGTTGGTGGGGATGCGGAGAAAGGGGAACCCTCCTACACTGTTGGTGGAAATGCAAGCTGGTGCAACCACTCTGGAAAACAGTATGGAGGTTCCTCAAAAAGTTGAAAATAGAGCTACCCTACTCCTCAGCAATTGCACTACTGGGTATTTACCCCAAAGATTCAAATGTAGGGATCCGAAGGGGTACATGTACCTCGATGTTTATAGCAGCAATGTCCACAATAGCCAAACTGTGGAAAGAGCCAAGATGTCCATCGACAGAAGAATGGATAAAGAAGAGGTGATATATATATATATATACAATGGAATATTATGCAGCCATCAAAGGAATGAGATCTTGCCATTTGCAACGACGTGGATGGAACTGGAGGGTGTTATGCTGAGTGAAATAAGTCAATCAGAGAAAGACATGTATTGTATGACCACACTGATATGAGAAATTCTTAATCTCAGGAAACAAACTGAGGGTTGCTGGAGTGGGGGTGGGGTGGGAGGAATGGGGTGGCTGGGTGATAGACATTGGGTAGGGTATGTGCTGTGGTGAGCGCTGTGAATTGTGCAAACTGTTGAATCACAAATCTGTACCTCTGAAACAAATAATGCAATATATGTTAAGAAAAAAAAAAAGAAGAAGATAGCAGGAGGGGAAGAATGAAGGGGGGGAAATTGGTGGGGGAGATGAACCATGAGAGACGATGGGAGACGATGGACTCTGAAAAACAAACTGAGGATTCTAGAGGGGAGGGGGATGGGGGATGGGTTAGCCTTGTGATGGGTATTAAAGGGGCACGTTCTGCGTGGAGCACTGGGTGTTATGCACAAACAATGAATCATGGAACCCTACATCACAAACTAATGATGTAATGTATGGTGATTAACATAACAATAAAAAAATTTAAGAAAAAAAATCCCTAAATGCTTGGTCTTGGTAGGAGACATGTGCTAGCAGAGGATGGAACAGAAAAATGGGTATTTTTTTTCACTGATTTTATCCTGCTGGATTTATCTGAGTGGCCTCAACTGGAGTTAGTTCTCTTTTTGGTTCTTCTGATCTTCTATATGTTCACTTAGTTGGGAAACACAACCATCATTGCATTGTCCCACTTGGATCCACATCTCAGCCCTGCTGGCTTCTGCATCATGGTCCACTGGTTTTGCCAGCTCCTCATTTGAGACAGTGCTCATCTTCCTTTTACCACTTTGTGGGAGAAATAAAATAGACCCACCTCTTTTGTGAGGTCCCACTGATGTTCAAGCTTGCCTGTGTTGGCAACAATGTGTATGAGTCAGAGATATTCTTTTTCAGCATGATCTTTCTTTTCATACCTGTGGCGTTAAATCATCTCCTATGGTCGATTGTCAGGGCAGTCCTAAGATGAAAGTCAGCTGCAGGGCAGATGAAAGCATTTGGGATACGTGGGTCCCAGCTCACAGTGTTCTCCCTGTTCTATGGCATGACCATCTCTACCTTCCTCCAACCCAGCAACAACTAATCCCAGGAATAGGGCAAGTTCATTTCTCTCTTCTACACCATGGTCACTCCCATGGTCAACCCCATCATATATACATTAGAAAATGGATGAGATGGGAGGTAGGAAGAAGGATCTTTGGAGGACCATGACTTCAGATGACTGGGCAGGGAAGACCCTTTGATGGAAGACTTTGAATGCCAGAGCTGTTAAGATGTTTGTGTCTTGCATATGTCATCCAAACTTTCCCTTGACAACTCTCAAGGGAATTTCCTTACCTCATTGTTTTATGCAAATGAGTGTTCAAAATCTAAGTTCATGGATTCATGTAGCCTCCCCAGATGGTAACTTTGTTACAACTGATGAGCCCATATTGACCCATCATAACCCGGGGTTCACCCCGATGGTTCACTCTTGGTGCTGACATTCTGTGGGTTTGGACAAATGAATGATTATCTGGACTCACTGGTTCCCTGAACTCTAAAGTCCTAGTCAATTGTTTAATTGATGCCTACATTTATGTGTCTAGTAAACATCTCAAATTTCACCCAGACGATGCTGCATGCCACCACCCAAGCCCTCTCAGAGGCTTCCCATCTCCTCAGTGTGACACCATCCTTCTGGTTTCCTAGAACAACACCATGGACACATGCCACACTGCTCTTCTTCAGAGCCCACACTGGTCAACATGAAAATCTCTTTTGCTTTGTCATCAAATACATCAGAAATCTGAGGACTTCTCCCTACAACCTTGGATGCTACTACCCTGATGCTGGCCACCAAGGTCTAAGTGCAATGGACTCACACCAGTCTCCTTGCTTCCTCGAGGGCCTTCTTTAAGATGTAGGTCAGATAATTTAACTCCTCTGTTCCAGCAGGCTGATGATTTTCCATGGCTTGCTGAAAAATGTAGAGTTGGGATAATCCCCTTTGGGCCCTTGCCCCAATACTGAGGCCTGTTTCCTGCCTGATGGCATTTGTGCCTCTGTCTTTCCTGGCCCTGCTGCAGACACCGTCCCCACAGGAGTCTCAAGGGACATTTCCTTCCCCTCTTCTCTGAGTGCTCTCTGCCTAGCTATCACCAAGCCTTTCTCCCTGGCTCCAAGCCTGGCTCAAATGACCTTCCTGTGCAACCTACCTGACCCCTTACCATCCCACTTTGGACCTGCTTCACCACACTCATATCCATGGGACATGCTGTCTCTCTCAGTTCATCCTTTCCTGTCTCCTGTCATCAGACCTTTCATCACATGTCCTCAGCATCTTGAGCTGTGCCTGACACGTTCAGACTATGGGGAAATCTATTTTCCAAGAAGTAAATTCAAGAAGAGGGATCAACAATAAATCAGCCCCCAGCACTACCCCCAGTGACCTCCTTGAGTGATGTCTGCTACCCCCAGGCTTCTTTCAGGCCCTTGACAGAGTGGCACTGGATGAAATCCCACTTGTTGACTATTCTCCTATCACACCATGTTGACTGTCACTTGCTCACTGACATAACTTTTAGCAAACATTCAAACTGGCAGCTCTGGGCAGAGTGTCATGCAGCTGTGTGGCCACAGCCACATTTAATCTTCACCCCAAGGGCCTCCTGAACCAGGGACTGTGAATAAGCCTGTCTACATATGAGAACGCTGAGGCTTAGTGAAGAGTTGTGACATGTCCAAGATCACCCAGCTGGCTGGTGGTCTGGTTCTAAAGCCTGTTCTGCCCTTCCCACACAGAACAGTACCTGCCAAACTCAACTGAATTCAGACACCCAGGAACCAGTGCTCTATCTCTTTAGGCAGCTCATCTCAATTCTAGGCACAAGATTCTGTGAGTAGATCTATAGGTAGGGTCAGTCAGAGAAAGGGAGCCACTAGGAGACAGATATTAAGAGATCTGTTGCAGGGGCTTGGCTTGTGGAATGTTGGGGTGGCTGGGAGTCAGAAATCCCTAGGGCAAGCTGTGAGGCCACTGACTGGAGCTCTCAGGCAGGAACTGAACCTCTAACTCTGCATAGGTGTTTCTTGGGTTTTCTGTCTCTGGAGAACCCTGGTTAATATAACTGTTCCTGTTGCTCAACATCCTCATTAACACTTGCTATGGTCAGTCTAATTTTAGCCATTCTTGTATGGGTGTGATGGTATCTCATTGTGGTTTTAATTTGTATTTTCCAGAAAATAAAACTGTTGAGCAACCTTTCCTGTTCTTATTGGCCATCAGTAAATCTTTTGTGAAGTATTCGTTTTAAAATACTGTCTTTTTATGGTTGAAGTGTAGGAATTCTTCGTTGACAAGTCTTTGTCAGTGTGTGTATTGTAAATCTTCCAATTCTGTGGCTTTCCTTTTCATTTTCTTAATGGTCATGAGATCAGCAGGAATGTCACATTTTATGAGGTACCACTGAATCCTTTTAAATGGTCAGTGCACTTTGTGTCCTACCCCAAGATCGACATTTTCTGCATTTTCTTCCAGAAACTAATTTTCAGCTATGATTCATCTCAAATTTCTAAATTCTATTTTTAATTCTACTAGTGTATTTATAAACTATTTTGGATTTTCTATGTGTACAAGCCTATTATCTGTGAATAGTCACATTTCCCCACCCCTTCAATCCTTATACTTTTTGTTTTGCTTGCCTTATAACACTTGGTAGATTCTCTAATACAGTGTTAAAGAGAGTAGCAACGTTTGAAGATTTTAATATACCTTTCTCAATATCTGAAAGAAAAAGCAGACAAATATGTTCCAATATGTGACCTAACTGACATATTTGGAACATTACATAGTAAGTGTGGAATATGTTCTTTTCAAGTGGTCATAGAATATTTACGCAAATAGACAATATGTTGGGCTATGAACCAGGTCTACAAATTTTAAAAACCTGAAATTAACTAGATTATATTCTTAGACCACAGGGGAATTGAGCCATAGTTATAACGAAAAGAAAACCAGAAGTCCCTCAATGTTTAAAAATTAAATGTAACTTTGCTACATATACTAAGGGTCAGAGAGGGAATCACAATGGAAATTCTCAACCATTCACACATCAGGGCTCACAGAAAATGGCACTTTATCTGTGAAGAGCACTACAATAAGTTAGACAGGAGTTGAGCCCTAAGTCAGAGTTCTACCTACCCCAGCCCAACTGGGCAGCTTTGGCCTGTGGTCCCACCCACCCCAACCCCACAGGAGGCAGTGGTGAGCTACAGTTGGCCACAGAGGCAGGATGCCGTGATTGTGCAGCTTGCTGCCACAGGAGACAGTCATGAGCTGTAGTTGAGAGAGACACAGGAAGTTGCGGCAGTACAACTTGGCACCATTGGGAGGTAGAGGTGAGATGTAGTAGGGAGAGATGCCAGAAGTTGTGACAGAGCAGCTTGCTGACATAGGCGGCAGTGGTAAGCTACACTCGGCCACTGAAAGGTAGTCGTAACAGTGCAGCTTGCCCCAACTGGAGGCAGTTGTGAACTGCAGTAGGGCACTGAAAAGGAAGTCGTGACAGTGCAGATTGGGGCCACTGGAGGCAGTGGTGAGCTACAGTGCAAGAGACAATGGAAGACGTGCCAGTGCAGCTTGCTCTACAGGAAGCAGGGGTGAGCTGCACTCGGCCAGTGTAGGAAGTGGTGACAGTGTAGCTTGCTGCTGTAGGAGCAGTAGTGAGCTGTCATCCATCACAACGGCAGTGAGGTGTGACAGTGTACCTCCCTTCCATAAGAGGCAGTGGTGAGCTGCAGTGTGAGAGACGCTGGAAGACCTACCAGTGCATATTGCCTTCACTGGAGGCAGTGGTGAGCTGCAGAGTGAGAAACGCTGGTAGACAGGGCAGTGCAGTTTGCTGCCACAGGAGGCAGTGGTAAGCTGCAGTCAGAGAGAGGCTGGAAGACGTCTCAGTAGAGCTTGCTGCCACTGGAAGCATTGCAGAGCTGCTGTGCGAGAGAAGGCGGAAGACGAGACACTGCAGTTTTCTGCCACTGGAGGCAGTACTGAGCAGTGTGAGAGACGCTGGATGATGTGGCAGTGCAGTTTGCCACCACTGGAGGCAGTGAGGAGGTGCATTTTGAGAAACACTGGAAGTGCCAGGGCAGCTCGCCACCATTGGAGGCAGTGGTGTGCTGCAGTGCAGAGACTCTGGAAGACACGCAGTGCAGACCTTCACTCTGACTCTGACCTTGACTTTGACCTGGAACCCACTCTCACCCTGAACCTGAATTAGACCCAACTCTCACAGTAATCCAGACCCTGATGTTCAAACCGAGTCATAATTTGACATTTACTCTGACCATTTACCTAAAACTGACCCTGACATTAACCCTGAAGCACTGATTATGACCTTGACCCTGCCCACCCTGATGCTTACCTTCACACTACCCTTGACCTTTGGGGTGACCTTGACCCTCACCCCCACCCTGACCCTACACCTAACCTCAACAGGATTCTGACCCTAACCCTCACCTCCACGCTGAATTCATCCCTGCATTTGACCTTCACCTTCACTCGTGCATGGGTTGTCTATGGCTGGCATGATGAACTACCATCAATGTAGCAGCTTAAAGTAGCTGAAGTGTATTTGTCACAGTTTTATAGGCCATAAGTTGAAACTAGGTCTTGCTGAATTAAAATCAAGGTTTCAGCAGAGCCACATACCTTTCTAGCAGGAAGGGATTGTGAGCCATGGAATGCAGGAGTCATTCACAAGGTGGAAAAGGCCTAGAGGGATTCTCCCTGAAGCCTCCACACACAGCCCTGCCCACCCATACTAGACTTCTGAGAGGCATAGCTGTAAGATAATAAGTTTCTGTTGTTTTAAGCTACTAAGTTTGTGTAAATTTGTTCAAACTTCAGTTGAAAATTAATACAGTACTCAATCTCTAGGTTAGGGTTAGGGGTTAAGGGTTAGGGTTAGGGGTTAGCTTGGGTTAATTTATTTGCCTTTTAACAAAAGATGTCAATGCTTAAATAAGACATTTTTTCTTAGACCATTTCATCGTGAGGAAAAGTAAGCATGTATCCCAAAAAGTTAGGGAGAAGAACTGAAGGTCCCAAACAACACCTAAGTCAAAACATCTCGACATTTATGTGTTGTCTTTAAAGTTAATAAGAAATGTACTTGCTCTGTTGTTCTTCTCACAGATGAATTTGCTCTCCCTTTCATTCTGGTCTTGGCTCAAATGCCACCTTCTCAGAGGGGCTCCTTAATGGGCCTCTCTGAATATGATGGCCCCTTTAGCCCACACTGTTCTCTTTTTAGCCAGCATTCCTTCCTACTGTTGATCCATTTATTATATCCCATGCTGTTTGCAAGTTCCCAGGTGGAACTAGAGCTATACATTTGCACAAAGTAGATACTCAATAAATATTTGTTAATTAAACCAGTTTTACTCTGTGATATGTATAGCTTTCTTTTTAATTAAAAATATCATTGTTTTATCAGTGAATTTTTGACCTTTTTCAGAATGTATTTGGAGAAATCCATTGCTCCATGAATATACATCTGTCAGTGCTGTGGCTTTATCATGTCGTGTGTCATCCTACCTTGAGCTGTCAGGAGTGTTCATGACCTGTGTATGAAGCTCAGCTTCAAACCTTAGGAGTGAGTTTTGTGAAGGCTCTGGGGGGCATTTGAGGGGCTCTTCCTGCTGGACACCACCATGTCATCTGGGGCCAGAAGTGAAGTGTGAACCCACCTCTTTTGCTCTGCTTTTTCCATCTTCCTCTACCCTCTGTCAGCATGTGGGTTTCCCACCAACCATATCTCTGCAGACAAACTCTGATATGGCCTATGGCTTGGGACTCCACTGACCTCACAAAATCTTATTATAACCAGTGTAAGAGGTTTCTGTGACACTGACATGATCTTCGTTCCCAGAATATGCCACATGAAGAGTCACATGAGAGCCTGGGGGTCCAGAGATGTTAAATGGGTGATTGTGGCTCTAGCTAAAGCCACTCTGGGGGATCATGCTGGAGGCCATCTCAGATCTCAATCTGGCTCTGTCACCAATTTCCAATACAATTTAGTTGAGTCACTTAATCTGAGCTTCAGGCTCATCATTTCTAAAATTAGGAAATGTTTTTAGATTAATTTATTTATTCAAGAACTATGTAATGAACTCCTATTAAGTGCTAGGCAGTCTCCCAGATTGATTCTATCTTAGGAATTCTGACTCCCACCCTCCCTGCTCACACTGACTTCCCCCATTTGACACAATGGCTGTTCCATGGGAATTCCGTAGGGCAACATTGGACCAGCAAGTGTCTTCAGGGTGTGCCCTCAGGCCGTTTGATGTGGCTGAGGGGCCATGAGCAATTCTGAACCCAAACCCAAGGTTTTGGCTAATTTGCCTTGTGCTGTCTTACTTGCATGAAAACAGCAGTGCCTGGATCAGGCCTTCAGGGCAACAGCTGCAGGATGAGCCGGCTTAGTGAAGACCTTGCCCAGGACACTAGCCGCATGACACTGTGAGGGTATTCCTAGTCCCCACTTAAGTCATGCACTGCAACAAGTGATTATACATCAGGGTGGATGATGCAAAGTATAGTGCACCGAGAACATGACAAAAACCATTAAATGACAGAATAGTATATAGGTAAACATACTATATACTGTGTAAGTGAAGGGAAAAGTAAACAATGGGGTCAGAAAGAGGAATGGGGGTTCCCAGAAGCGGGCTGGAGTAGTCAGGGCATGGGGGGGTGTCTCACGGAGGAAGTGACCAGGAGACTTGTTACTGGTTACAACACTGCAGCGTCAGGGCTTGAGCTCTGCCTGACCCGCAGCCCCCAGGGGCACTGGGGGCATTCTAGCTCCAGAGGATCTGCAGACGGCAGATCAGCCTGAGCCTAGCCTCCGTGGGCTGCCTTCTTTGCTCCTGGGTGTGGCTCTTTTTCTGCCCCTTGAGGCTGTTGATTCTTATTTTGTTTTCCTCTGAACTGCACTATTTTGTGTGGGTTCAATACTGTTAGTTGACACAAATTCTTTGTGAAAATAAGTGGAATATAAATCATACTTGTTTCCTAATTAGATCTGAACATATTCAATAGTCATAGCCTTTTCCCAGGCCCCTAGGTCTTCATCCGCTCGCCAACTCCGAGATTTTTTAAAACATATTATATTTTTAACAGTTTCAGAGAATTAGTTTGGTTTTTAAAAAATTCAGCAAAGTCACACTTTTGATAATCTATAGAATGATCTGTAAACATTGAATGAGCAAGGTTTTACAGGATGAAGGAAGAATTGGCTTTGTGGCCAGGTTTGCCCTAACGTTTACTCACTGTTTCCCCCGTGTGGCCACTCTCCAGATAGCATGTGTCAGAATGTGTGACAACCTATCAAATTCAAGGGAGAGTAAGAATAGGTTGGTCCCTGGATTCCCTAGCTCCTAAAAACCATCATATAATTTATAAACCATATTCTAAATCGAGTATATCTTAAGTAGATATTAGGGTTAGGTTCAGGGTCAAGTTGCATACATTAATTATGTACAGCTTTTTGTATGTCTGTCATACATCCGTAAAGTGTTTCTAAAAAATAAAACGGGAGAGAATATAGTCACTCAAAGCACTGAGCACCTTTCCTGTCACAGCAAATATGTAACTAAACATCATTATTGTTTAACCTTAGCCTGTAGGAGCTGTTCCTACAGGTACTTGGCAGGTAGCATCTGTGGCCAACTGCCCATCTCCCTGCTGCACCCACACCCAGCTCAGCACTTCCTGTGCTAGGCTCAAGGGCAGCCCAGAGAGACCAGGTCCTGTCAGGCATGGCTTCCTTCCAACAGGTAGAGAAGGTGGCCAACTCAGACACATGACATCTTTTCGCCTCCCCTTTTTGTCACCCTGGTCCTTAACCTTTAGCTCCTGTGAGAACCTGGGTTTGCAGGTTCCTGTTGACATTTCAAAGTGTGCAGATCTGTGTTGCCTTTGTTCCCTGTCAGTGGGTAGGAGATAAAAGCAGGAAAAGTCATCATATTGTGAAAGCCACAAAAATAAATATCAAGAGTGCTTTGCGCCCGGTACCTCAGACTGGAAAGAAATGGCAAACTACAGACCTCATGTCATACACAACCAGCTTTAGGGGCTCATATAAGCATGTAAAATGAAATTGTACTGAAAGAAATCTCATTACTAAACTTTTGCCTTACAGAAGACAGTTCAGCGACAGCCCCCCAACCCTGCCCTGTCATTTCCTGTCTGGCCAATGCCCGGTCACACTGACACGTGTAGCCACACAAGGACACAACGGTGATCATCCTTCTGGAGCATTCCTGGTCCCACTGCCCCCTGCTCTGGCCAAGCCTGCACACCCCCAGTCCTCCTGAGCATCCCCTGTAGTGGCGCTTGTCACACCATGCTGTCATGTGTTGTCTCTCGATCTGTCCTTTGCTAGGAGTAGATCTCTCCCACAGCTGCCTGGCTGGATGACAGGTGAGTGGTGTCGGGATCTTTTGTCCTGGGATAGCAGGTACCCTTCAAAACCCTGATGGGCAGGGTGGGTCTCTGTCCCTCTGTGTGCCCCCAGCCTCGGTGGAGCATAGTGCCCAGGACAAAGGTTTTGAGAGTCTTCCCAGATGAAGTTTGTTCTGTGAAGGTGGATTCTTTCTGATACCATTATGTAACCACATAACGTGGCCATCCCTGTGAGACAGAAACCATGCCACTGTATTGTATTCTACTTGCATACCGTGGCTAACAAAGAGTAAACACATGCTCACATTCACACGTTCACACTTACACCTCCGTTTCTGAGCATCACGACCATGTAAACTGCAGTGAATTCCCATTGGGCTGCAGACATGTAGATGTGCCATTAAAGGTAGAAATAGAGGAGGGTGGATATGGAGTTCTGGCTAAAATGATGGAAGTCCTTACCTGTGGGGGTGAAGAAAATCAGATTTTACCCAGAAGGCGCTACATTCTAGTCAAAGGCGTGACATGATAATATTATCTTTTAGAACGGGGATCAGCACAGAGTTTTCTGTAAAGTCTTCTCTAAAGATTTGCTGTTAGGCATTGCAATCCACGTGGTCTCTCTGACGATGACTCCACTCTTGCACCGTGGCTTGAAAGGACCCACAGACCATCCATAACTAATGTTCCAGCCACACTGTATTTACAGAATACAGGGGGAGGCCACATTTGGCCCATGGGTGGCAGTTTCCCACACCCCAGATTTGCAACCTGATGGACGATGGGGGAGAGGGCTCTTATTTTCAAAGGGCAGCGTGGGCATACACTGGGATCTATCCTGCCTGACCCCGGCCCCTAAACTTGAAAGGAAAGATGATAGTGAGACTGGCCAACAATTAAGGCATCAGGAACTCCCCCACATTTATCTGAATGCCTAGAGCTTCCCACAAGATGTTTGTCTGTGGTTGAAGTACACGTAGGTATTGTTTGGCTGAATATGTCCCCATTGCCTAGTGGGTGTATCTTGTGGGGTATATACCACGCAGACAGTCATCTTTTTCAGGCCAAGACCATGAGCACATGTATGGTTCTCATGAGTCAGGAGAGGACCTAGCACGTGTGGGCTTCAGGATGAGTTTGATTCAGCCCACAGCAATGTTTTCGAGCCCCTGGCTTCCTGGGCCCTCTGTGGTGCTGGCACTGGCCTGGCCTAGGCCACTTCTACAGTCGTGATGGAAAAGCCCCTGTACTGGGTGGTCCACCCCATGCTTTGCTCTGCAGGCTGAGACCCAAGTTTCCTGCCACCTCACTGGCTGGGACCAGGTCACATGCCCATGGACGAGCCAATCCCTGGAGCCAGGGAGTGGGGCCGTGGAGATTGGTACAGGTTGTTAGGTCCTCTGTTGTAATGACTTTTCTAATTGCTGTGGTGGCAATGTCTTCTGTGATGCATCTGTTGATAAAATGAGTGTTGATTTCTGGTAGTGAGTGGGTCCAAGGTGCTGGCTTAGTACCTAGCACCTCAGTCCCTGCACCTCGGTACTACTCTACTATTCTGCAGAGACAATGGCTGAGAATGAGCAAAGTTGATAGAAACTGGTCGGGAATGCACAAGGTAGGGGTGTGTGTTGAGGGGGGTATGGGGATTGGGGATGATAGCTCTGGCCAACCTGTATCTACAGTTTACCCAGGTTCAAGAAGGTGCGAGGAATCCGTGGTGTTTCATAGTCAATAATGTAGATGAAGAATATGCCTTTTTGCATGGAGTATGGCAAGACTTGTTCCAAGTATATTCTAGTTGGTACAGAAGTCAGGGAGAACAGCACCCCCATCTGCTAGGATAGGCGTGAGAGGCTGAGTGCTCTCAAGAAGGTGTCTAGCTTTCGCAGGGCTCACTGTGAGCCTGCACGCAGGACTGACGAGGACAGTTAAAGGTTTTGTTCTAAGGGTGGAGTATTGGAAGACTGTGGCGCACCTTGTAATCCTGGGGAGAGCACAGATCCTGAGTTGACTGTGGAGTGACTTCGTGAGAGTGGTGGTGATCTGCAGCCTCCAGCTAACCAGATGCCTGTCCTTTATTAAGTTGTGGGTGTGGTTTCTGTGACTTTGTCCTAATGGCTGGGATTTCCAAGGAGTGGGATTTTTATGTCAGAGTGGGCAAGTCCTGTGCTGCTGCTGAGAAGTGTGTCTCTAGTGGTTGGAGTGTGTATTACAAGCCCATAGGTAAATGGCGGGGTGGTTACAGTGGTCGGCAGGCTATTGTTATTGATGATTTTTTTTTAAAGATTTTATTTTTATTTATTTGACAGAGAGAGAGAGACAGCCAGAGAGGGAACACAAGCAGGAGGAGCAGGAGAGGGAGAAGCAGGCTTCCCGCAGAGCGGGGAGCCTGATGCGGGGTTCGATCCCAGGACCCTGGGATCATGACCTGAGCCGAAGGCAGCCGCTTAACGACTGAGCCACCCAGGCGCCCCATTATTGATGATTTTTATGGATGGATTCCATAGGATGAGATGTTAGATCTTATGGCTAAGGATCCTCATTAAGTGCCCATAAAGAGTGCTTTTTCTGAGTTTAATAGTAGATATATTTTTATTACCTCTAATAGCCCTCCTTCTTGGTATCCCAATGAACAGTGTATTACAATGTTGCCTGCATTTTATCCGTGTGTTGATGAGTGTTTGAGAGCGGAAAATGTTGGCAATGCCTCTACAAATTGTACACTGGAACATCCAAAGAATAAAATTTTATTTTTGACAACAAAATAGGAAGTATCCTCCTGTGATTCTTAGTTTAAACCGGGGGGGGGGTGTCCTTTTTTGTGGTATCGGTAATGAGTACTGTAGTCCTTCCTAGGGAACATTATCAGACTCTATTGGGAACTTGGTCTTTGTTGTTGTGGAAGAATCAGGAGTCGACAAATTATTTGTCTCCTCTTTCATTTTCCATGAACATTTCCACAGTATTTGGTTTCACACCTCTACCATTGTGAAATCATCCCAAATTTGGCACCAGCTCACCCTTCTTTGCAAAGGGTATGTTTAAACCAAGAGAAAAGCAGCTTCTGGGTGACTGGGAGACTCTAGGATCAGAATGCTGTTGGTAGGCAGTTACTGGGACCCTAAATTCTGAACAAGCTCCTGACACCCAGACTAAATAGATTTCAGATTTAGAAATTTCAGATAGAAATTTTGTGTCCATAATGACAACTGAAGAACATGTGTGATCCCTAAACCTAACTCTAACCCCTAACTTTAACCCTAAAACCTAACATGACCCTAAACCCCAAACTGGAACCCTGAATCTCAAACCTGAAATTGAACCCCACACCCGAACTCTGAACCCAAGCCCTGAATCCAAGACCTGAACCACGAACCCAAACCCTGAACCAGAACTCTGAGTCATGAGCCCTGAACCCAAACCCCACCAAGAACCCAAACCCCAAATTTGACCTTGAACTTTATCTCCTAAGCCCTAAGGCTTAAACCCTAAATCATAAGCCTAAGCCCTAAACTCTAACTCTAACCATTACCCTCACCCTCACCCTCACCCTGACCCTGATCCTAAACCCAAACCCTGATCTAGAACTCTGACCCAAAACTGAGCCTGAACCTAGACCCAAACCTTTAACCACACTTTATGAATTCACAATTGATGGACATTTGCATGGTTTCTACCTTTTGATTATTGTGAACACTGTTCGGGTTGGGGGCTAGGGTTAGGGTCCTGGGTTAGGGTCAGGGCCAGGCTTGGGATCAAGTTTGGGTCAGAATCATGTTCAGTCAGGGCCAGGGTCATGTTCAGTGGCACTGTTTGAGTCAGGGACTGTTGTCATCCATATTGTTTCCAAGTATTTGTTCCTTGGCTATTTTTGGAGAAGTTTTGGGGATATTGGGCTCCATTCAGCTTGAATTTTCAGAATTTAGTGGCTTCAGCTGGACCCAGGGAGCGAGCAGGTGCTTCCACTGAACGCTGAGCTCACCTTGTCCTGCACTGCCTCCCCCGCCTGCAGAGGGCGCACGACCCCAGCTCCCGCCCGGAGCCCAGAGCCCGGCCTGCGCAGCCGCCGTGACAGGGGCGGGCCTCCTCAGAACCTGAGGTGGAGGCTTCTGGGGGACGTGGGGCCGCGTCCACGCTGACAGGAGCCCGGCCTCCTCAGGACCCGCTCTGGAGGACGTGGGGTCGCGTCCACACTGACAGGAGCCCGGCCTCCTCAGGCCCCGCCGCGGGAGGAGAAGGTGAGGAGAAGCCGTCTGAGCGGGGACCGCGGAGGGGGCCCGAGCTCACAGGACGCAGCGGAGGAAGGGCGGGTGCGCAGACCGTGGGGTGTCCGTGGCTCTGTGTGCGGTGACGTGGGGTCCCCGCGGTGCCGTGCGCGGGGCTGTCGGGGCTCCGCTCTCCGGCCTCGGATCCGCTCGGCGGCCCCCGCGTCCGTGTCCACGCGCACCCGGAGTCGGTTCCTGGGCTGCTCCCGCGGTCTGCGGTCCGGGCCGGCCGCCCGCCGCTGTGCTCCGGCTCCCCCGCCTCGGCCCCGCGGCTCCTCCCCGCGTCCACACCCGCGTCAGGGCTGTGGGTTCCGTGTCTGCGAAGACCCCGCTGGAGGCCCGTAGCGGCGGCGCGGACTCTGCGGACGGCGGGGGGAGAGTAGACATGTCCGCAGCGTGCGCTCTGCCCTGAGCGCAGGGCGTCTTCCCGGCGTGTCTCCCTCGACGTCCGCGTCCGTGTCTCACGGGGTCGGAGAGCAGGTGTGTCGGCTCCTGGGGACGTGTGCTGCTCGGTGTGTGGTTCTTCTCGATGCGGCTGTGAAGGAGCCTGTGCTCCGCGGGTCTCGTCCTGACGGTGTGTGAGGAGCGCCTGGAAGTGCACCGGATTTTTGTCTCTCGGTTTTGCTCCTTGCCAACTTACCGAGTTTATCCGTCCTGTTGACCTTAAACTGAAAGTGCCGGTCGTTTTACCGGCAAAATGGGTTTCTTTGGGAAGAGCAGAGACTTGCCGTCGGGACAAGCCAGCTCCGGCCACATCGCGGACGAGAAAGGAAGGAGAGGAACAGCATGTCGTGGGGAAGGAGGAGGAAGCGGGGGGCGCTGTTCCGACGGGAAGTCCGCGGAGAGAAGCAGGCTTCGGGGTGACGGCGGCTCGCCCCCCTGAGCTGCAGGGAGCGTGGAGTTCCTGGAGGAGCGGACACCTGCGTCCTCCGCTCCGGGGCCTGCGACTGATGGGTGTCTGCTGTGGAGGCTTCCGACCCCGGGCCTGTGACTGACGGCTTTCCCGTCACTGACCCTGAGCGGCGGGCTCCCCCCTCCGGCCTCCCCCGCTGGCGTCCCCAGTCCCCTCTCCTGAGGTGCCCGTCTTGCATTTTCACAGTTCTAACCAGGTTTTGGGGGAGGGTTGTGGAAAATGGGAATTCCAGATCCCACTGCTTCTGCTGCACCCGAGACACGGGGGCTGCTGATTGAATCCTCCCGCGAGTCTCTCGCTACCACGTGGCCTCCTTCAAGGGCCAGTGGCCTCTCCGCGGTGGGGGAACCGGGTCTGGGAGGGCGCGGCCTCCGTCACAGTCTGGTGTCGTCTCTGCTTCCGTGACCTGGTGCCGACGTGGTGGTTTGAAGAGTCGTGGACTCTGCGGTGATTTCAGAGTGCGGTCAACCTGTCACCGCAGCGCAAATACACTTTATCTCCACCACTCACCCCCAGCTGTCGTCTCCTTACCACATTTACCACTTCACACGGGGTGCTTCAGGGCGTGTTACCCCAAAGAGGGACACTGTCCCGCGGAACCACCACATACCCGTAAATGAGGAAACCATTACACTCTCCACATTATAACCCAGACCACAGGCCCACTTCCACTGCCACCCCCTGCCCCACATCCGAAATGTCCTTTTCCATTCAGATCCAGTTTTCTTTTTCTGGAACTGCTCCGAGACTTTCCCTTATTTTCACAACCCTGATGGGTTTAAGGATTTAAGGATGGATTTCGAGCCATTTACAGACGGCGCTAATCTGAGTGGCATTTTCTGTCTGGCTTCTGTCACTTGGGCTGTTTTCAGTGTCCATCCACGTGGTGACATGCATCAGTCCTTCATTCACTTTTCCACCGTGACTAAACATAAATAACCTTTACCATCTGAAACATTTCAGGTACACAACGCTCTGGCCTTAGCTGAGTTCCCACGGTTGTACCTCATTCTCCAGAACATGTTCATTCTCCCCGAGGGAGACTCTGTGCATTAAACACCCAACTCCCTGTGATTTCTCTGCAGAAGGGTCATCCAAGTCCTTTGTCTATTTTAAAATTAGGTGGTCTTTTTGTTGAGGAGTTGTAAAAGCTCTTTACATATTCTGGACAACAGACTCTTACTAGATACATCATGTACAAATATTTCCTTCTGGGGGCTGTCTTTTCACTTTCAGGATAGTCACTTCTGATGTACAAAGATTTGTAATTTTTTTTTTTTTTTTACATTTTTTTAAGAGCGAGGGAGAGAGAGTGTGTGAGCGGTCGGGGGCAGAGGGAGAGGGAGAGAGACTCTCAAGCAGGCCCTACACTCAGCGTGGAGCCTGACATGGGGCTTGATATCATGACCCTGAGGTCATGATCTGAGCCAAAATTAAGTTAGATGCTTAACTGACTGAGCCACCCAGGCGTGCTGAAAAGATTTTTAATTTTGAGGATCTTATTTTATCTATTTTTTCTTTCTTTTCTTATGCTTTGGTGTCAGAGCTAAAAGCATTGCTAAATCCAAGGTTATGAAGATTTATCCCATTTATTTCTTCTAGAGTTTATAATTTTACCTCTTACATTTAAGCCTTTACTTATTTTGAGCTAATGTTTCTATGTTGTATGAGGTAAGGGTCCAGTGTCATTCCTCTGCACATGGATAACCAATTGTCCCCCATTGTAATGTTGTCCACCCTTGTCAAAATTCAGTGGACCATAGAAGAAGGGGTTTATTTCTGGTCTCAGTTAAATCCCACTGATCTGTATGCATACCTTTTGAAAAGGGTATGCATAACAATAAAAATCGTTATTTATTTAAAAAATTTTTTAATTTAAATTCAATTAATTAACATATGTATTATTTACTTCAGGGTGAATGCATACCTTTACGACAGTATCACAACGTTTTCTTTACTGTTGCTTTGTATTAGATTTGAACTTTGGAAGTATGATCTTTCACCTTTGATTTTCTTTTTTAAGATTGTTCTGGCTATCTTGTGGTCCCTTGAAATTCCATATGACTGTTAGGATTAGCTTGTGCATTTCTTCCCAAAGATTTGTGAATTTTCTTGGGAACACATTGAATTTCCACATCGCCTTGTGTTCTACTGCCATCATATCAATTGTATGTCTTTTCAGCACCATGGGGTGTCTTCAGAATTATTTAGGTTTCCCTTACTTTCTTTCAGCAATGTTTTGTAACTTTCAGTGTACAAGATGTGCACCTTGATTATATCTATTCCTAAATATTTGGTTAATGTTGATGTTCCCTAAAATGGAATTGTTTTCTTAAATTCCTTTTTGGATGATTCATTGCTAGTGTATACAAATTAGAGAGATTTTTGTGTATTGATATTTTGTCCTGTCACTGTGCTGAATTAGGTAACTGGCTGTAATCATTTTTTGTTGATTCTTTAGGAAGCTCCATGTAAGATGATGTCATCTCTGGTCTCTGAATAGATAGAGTTCTAGTGTTTCCTTTCACATGTGGATGCCTTCTTTCTTGGCTTATTCTTCTGGGTAGAACGTTCAGTCCGATATTGAGCAACAGGTGAAAACCAGCATCTTGTCCTTGTTCCTGATTTCAGAGTAGAGCTGTCCATCTTCAGACTTAAGCATGGTGTTTGCTAGAGATTTAATGAGAAAATTACTCCTTATTCCTGCTTTCATGAGTATTTGTATCAGCAACAGACATTGGACTTTGGTTAGAACATTTTCTGCATCAATTAATATGACCACATGATTTATTAAAAATTCATTGTGCTGTATAACATTGCTTGTTTCACTCTATTGAATAACCTTTGAGGTGTTTGTGCAGAGCCACTTGCTTAGGGTGCACAGTCTATTTATGAACTTTTGGTTTTGCAATCCTTCTGATCTGGCTTCTTACATCTATTTTAAGAAAGGTACAGGAATGTATTTTGCTGATTTTGTCGGGTTGGTAATAGTGGTTAGGGTTAGGCGTTAGGGATTAGGGTTAGTGTTAGGGTCTCCCTGTCCTCTGCTGCACAGAACCCATTCTCCTCTGGTAACTAGAGTGATATTTTCGGAACATAACCTTTGGGCCTCTCTGTGGTCGGCTCCCCTCCTGCCCGTCCTCTCCAGCCGCACCTCTTCTACCACAGCCACCCTTCTGTGGGCCACCCAAGTGTGTGGTAGTCCCACATGTGCCCTGGGCTTGACTACAATGTGCCTTTGCTTTTGCTGTGCCCTCTGCCAGGATCACCCTTCTATCCCCCTGCTTCATATCTGGCTTGTTCCCCCATTGGCTGGGTCTGGGCTTGCCCTCTGGTGACCTGACTCATGTCTGCTGGTTGAGCGTGCTTATCCCCTATTTAAATGTAGTGCCCGCCTTCCCTGTGTGAGCGATTTACTAACCTGCCGGGTATGGGGCAGGCACAGGGAAGTAGCCTTAGCGCCTATGCAAAAAAATCAGTCTCAGAGGGGCTCACCACACTTGCTGATAATGGGGGAGCTGCTGTCCTCACAGGGGGGAGCAGGTAGTACTCTTAAAGGGGGACCAGCCATGGGACGTGGTTGGATAAGACTTTGAACCCTTTGGGGCTGGGGAGATGTAGACCTGGACCTGGAAGCTTACACCCTTGGATTCAAGCCTGGGGCCTAAGCAAGCCCCCTCTTCTTCCTGGTGTCGTCTTTTGCCTTCCCTGTCCAAGGGCTGGACCTGATTCCTGATGTGGCAGAGTTTGAGGGTGACCCCTCCTAGGAATACCAGTGGCTTACTGAGCACCTTGTCAGCAGGATGCCCAGCAGCCTTCCAGGGACGACCCTACAGGAAGTGGAGACAGGTCTGTGGGGGCCAGCGGCAGCCCACTCAAAGCAAAGTGGGACAGGTGTCCGGCCCTGCTGATTCTACCCACTCTGTAAGACATAGAAATGAGGGCTGTGCCCAAAGGTGCTTCCCTCCTGGAAGGTGGGGATGGGATCTGCAGGGGGGGCGGCCAGTGGAGGGCACCTGCAGGGTTTGCCCAGGAGCTCAGCACAGGGGGAGTGTTCCTGGCTCCAGCATGCTGACTGTGGGGCTGCATGGGTTTCCAGCCTCCAAAGCCTCAGGCTCCCCTTTGGAAGACGGGGTGCTGATGGCCCCCATCTCTGGGAACAGACATTAGGGAGGCCCTGCTGGCAGATTCCCTCAGGAAGGTCAGGAGGTGGCTGTTGCTTAAAGCAGCCCAGGGCCCACCCCCTTGAAGAAGGTGCACATGTCCATGGCCCCCAACTCTGGGGTCCTGCTGCCAGCCTCTGGCAGTGACCCTCTTCCTGCCCTGCCCACTGCCCCTGTGGATACGTGGTCTTCCTGGAGCTATTCCTGCAGACAGCAGAGAAGCACCTCATGGTGGGGCACGGGGTCAACTACTAGGTTTTCACCAATCAGCCGGCTGCCAGGCCCCGTGTGCCCCTCCAGGGAGGCCGGAGGGTGGTGGTCCTCATGGTGGACACAGGGTCACTTACTACGTCTTCACCGACCAGCTGGTTGCTGTGTCCCGTGGGCCACTCTGGGAGGGCCGGAGGGTGGTGGTCGTCGAGGTCCGCGGCGTCCTGCTCTGGCAAGATGTGTCCATGCGGCACATAGCGATGATCAGCTGCTTCTGCGAGCAGCGCTTCCTCTGTGACGTGGAAGACCTGGTGTGCGTGGACGTGGATGCGGGAATGAAGTTCTGGGACCATGTGGGCATGGAGATCCTGTCCCCCCTCTTTGGCACCCCACACCCTGGTTTCTACTGGGCAGCCCATGAGGACTTTAGCTACGAGCGCTGGCCACAGTCCCAGACCCGCATCCCCAGGGACCAGGGCAACTTTTACTACATGGGGGCCTTTTTTGGGGAATTGGCGGTGGAGTTTCCCCGACTGACCTCAGCCTGTCACCAGGCGATGGTGGTCAACTGGGCCAGTGGGATTGAGGCTGTGTGGCCCGATAAGAACCACCTGAACAGGTACCTGCTGGACCACAGGGCCACCAAGGTGCTGTCCCCGGAGGACCTGTGGGACCCCCGGCTGCTGGGCTGGCCCCCCCATCATTCCCTGGGTCATGAAGAAGCTGAGATCCATGGCTGTGCCCAAGAATCACCAGGACATCTGGAAGTCACGAGGGGCTGCCCCCGTCTCCATCAGGGGGTGCTGCCTTGAGCGGAGCTGTCAGAGCAGATTCCTACTTCTGTCCCCTTGAGGGAAACTGTGGAGCCCAGCACTGCTTGCACGGGCATGCCAACGCCCCAGGCACCCCTGTGCACAGGAGGCCTGCCTGGGGGCACACGTTCCTCTCTTTGTGGTCACTACATTTTGATCATTTCGGGGTCATTTGCAACTGTGAACGGCTCCAGTTTTATGTCAGAGGTTTTTCTGTGTCAATGCTGAGTAACCATCTTTAAAAAGAACAATTGAGGGAAAAGGTTTTCTCTCTGGTTCTAAACAGACATTGCCTGTTGGGGCTGGGAGCAGCCCTGTAGCAGCCATGGAGCCAGAACAGGTGCTGGCCGGGTCTTCCCTCCCAGTCCTTACACCTCACCGCAGCCATGGGGCTTCAGGGTCAGGGTGCGCCGAGTCACCTCTCAGACCCCCCAGTGCCCTCACCACCAGAGGCCTTGGCTGTGGCCACGAGCTCGGCCTCCAGGAGCGTGGAGCCCTCTGGGCTATATAAGGTTCCTGCCTTGGTTTTAAATGGCTATTTCTGGGCGCCTGGGTGGCTCAGTTGGTTAAGCGATGGCCTTCGGCTCAGGTCATGATCCTGGAGTCCCAGGATCGAGTCCCACATCGGGCTCCCTGCTCAGCAGGGAGTCTGCTTCTACCTCTGACCCTCTTCCCTCTCGTGCTCTCTGTCTCTCATTCCCTCTCTCTCAAATAAATAAATAAAATCTTAAAAAAAAATAAATGGCTATTTCTATGCTGGTGTTTGTGAAATGTGGGCACTCGCTCTGTCTGGATGCGTGTCCCCTTGGGATTCCTCAGTGCCCACCAGTGGGTTTGCACTTGTGCACTTTCTCTGGACCAGCTGCCTGCACTGTGTCTTAGCAAGCACTTACTGAGCTCAGTCACCCAACAAGGGGCAGAGCATGAGAGCGAGAACTAAGATACAGGCTCCCGGCTCCTGGGCCCTCCAGGGATTTGTGACGGCCCCGACGTCCTGACTCACTTCTTTTGTATTGTGGTATAATGGACATACAGTTGATACCATAAAGCGCGTTTCAGTGGCAATAAGTATATTCCCTGTTCTGCACCGGCTACTTCCGGTCCATTGCCACAATGTTTTCATCATCCCCAACTGAACCTCTACCCACGAGACCCTAACCCCCCATTCCCCTTCCCCAGCCCCGGCACCCAGCAGCTCCTTCCACCTCTGTGATGGGAGTGCTCTCCATCCCTCCCAAGTGGGGTCCTTCGGTGTCGGTCCTTTAGGGACTGGCTTATTTCACATGGCATAATGGCCTCAAGGTCTGTCCCTGTGAGCCTGAACCTGACCCCGCTTTTCCCCCAAAAGTGTGGCTCAGCCCTCTCCTGTCTGAGCCGAACCTCCTCAGTCCCCTCTGCTCCCCTCACCTTCCTCCTCAGCCTGAAGATGATCCCAGCCAGTCTGCAGCTTTGAAGACCTGTTCAGTCCGGATGCCAGGCACATACCTCGGGGGCCTCGGGCCTCACCTATACCCCATCTGTCCACGTCAGGTGCCTGCCCCCCTCCCCCAGCTGACCACCTGCACCTCCCGCAGGTGTCCCCATCTCAGGAGAAGGAAACACCAAGTCCAGACCCTTGGAGTCCTCTGGGACTTCTTGCTTGCTACCAACTTTCCCAGTAGTGAAGTGGCTACTGGAGGACATTCAATGTCCAAAACATTTAAAGGCATACGTGAGTCTCTGCTGCCTAAGGCAATGGATAACAGTTGGGGCAAATAGAAACCAAGCAGAATCACTGGAAGAAAGGCCGAGGAATGAGGAGCTTTAGGGAAGAAGGTTGTGGAAGCTCTGACTGCCCCTACCTGACCTTCAGATGCTCCTCAGTTACTCCTGTGCCTCTGGTATCTTCCTGGAACCCTGACATGGCTGTTTTCAGACAGCTCGTCCAGCAGCACCCTCAGTTTCTGGGAGGTGTATTTGCTGGAATCCACAGTGTGTCCTGCTGCCCCACCGGGATCGCGTTTTGAAGGTGCATCGTCCGGGCCATCTGAGGAGCCAAGACTGTGGGTCTGTGACCTGGAGGGATTCTGAGCAGAACTGGTGGGATGGGAGAGGTGCAAGGCCCAGAGGCAGGTCTCAAGAAAGCCGACTCGGGTCCCCGGCATCCTACCGTTTTTGAATCAAAGCCCTGAGATCTTTAAAATGCCAGCAATGTTACAGCATGGGCCAGAAAAGGAAATGTCCCTGTGCACCCAACCCCACCTAAACTATTGGACATTTCTTGTCACTTGAGCTGAGGTCAAAGGACTGGGTGTCGGGGCTTGAGGTGGGTCCTGGGCCAGACTTTGTATTTGGGGGACAAAGGCCATCCAGACAAGCTTGTGCTGAGCCTGAGGAGGGGGTCTGTGTGGAGACCCCAGCTGCAGGCACTGCTGTCCACGGAGGCCCCCTCAGCCTGCCCCAGTGCACCTGCTGCTGGGGGAGAGCCTGCCCCCTCCTCTCTGCCTGAGGGCTCTCTCCTGCACCAGGTGCCTCCTCCCCTGTCGGCCACTGCCATCCTGCAAGCTGGGAGGGTGGCTACCCCGAGATCCTCCAGCTGCTGGGGGAGCACCTGCCCCGTCCTCTCTGCCTGAGGGTTCTCTCCTGCATCAGGTGCACCTCCTCTCCTGCCAGTCACTGTCAGCCTACAGCCTCAGAGGGTGGATACCCTGACACCCTCCAGCCCTGGGGACAGAGCTGGTGTGGGTGAGATGTGGTCTCCCAGCAGGCCTGAGCGCCAAGTCCCCACAGTGCTCACTCTCCTCCTGCAGGCTCACTGTGCCACATCCTCCCTCAGTCTCCCTGGGCCCAAGTCTTCCTCTGCTCATGGACCATCCTTGACCCAGGCTCCACACGCTGGGACTGGGAGCAGGTCGTCTGGACCTTCTGGACTCTCACTTCCGTGCCCGTGACATGGGTAGAGTCCGGCCTCACAGACTGCTCAGAGGAGACCCAGCACAGGAAGATGCAGGCCACTGCAAGGGAGATGGCAAGTGACCCCAGAGGGAGCACACAGTCCTTGCAAAAAGCACCAGGCTCACGGGACCCAGCATGGGATGTGGGCGTCAGGCCAGGGGGCACAGGGAGTCCTGGTGGGGGTGGCCCTGGTTGGGAGGCCACGGAAGGGTCCCAGAAGAGGCAGGAGACAAGGAAGACGACAGGACAGAGCTTCCCAAGGAGGTTGATGAAAGGATCAGAGAATCGCAGAGACCCTTGGGAAAACTCAGAGGCCCTGGAGATGTTGGCTGAAACGTGTCATTTGGTCAGAAAAGTTGGGTCACAACACCCCAGTCGACACTGGATGATTTACTCTTTGTTGGTTCTAGGAATCAGTAGGTACCTGCCATTAGAACTCACATCGCATGGAGTCTAGGATATACTTACTTTTCATCACTTTTCAGGACTAGATTTTTCTAGAGGAAGTGCTAAGCATGGGTCTCTCCATTCTTTGTGCAACTGGCCTGTGTTTTCAGGAGCAGATTCCTGGTGCTCATCACCAGTGCTAGCCCTGAGGACTGCCCCCGTCACCTCCCACAGTGGACGTGACCATGTGGGTTGGGGGGTGCTCACTGATGAAGCCCCAGTGCTCAGTACACAGCAGGGACCCCAGATCCTCTGCTGAATGAGGGAGGAAGGAGGGAGGGAGGGAGGGGGAGGGAGGGGAGGGTTGGAGGTGGGGAATGAATGAGGGAGAGAATGAATGAGGGAGGGAGTAAAACCACAGAAGCTGGGTCCATAAATCAGGAGTCCTTAGTTGGGGTGAAGTCCGAGGGCATCACAGCCTGGGCCCTGGATGGTGGCTCAGGGCACGTCCATCTGTCCTCCCAGTGCTGACCTTCCTTCTCCTTGGACCCGCTGTCATCCTGGATCCTCTCCCCCTCCTCAAACAATTCCCAATGTTCCCAGGGGCAGGGTGGCAGGAGGGGTGGGTCTCAGGAGGGGCTTCCCGGATCCTGTGCCCCGGATGACACCGGGACAGTAGCTGCAGGGCATTCTATCATGAGAACTGGGACTGTGGATCCCATCCATCTCCTTGGGCATTAGTGCTGTTCCATTCCCTGCTCTCTCCAGCACCGCTGTGATGAACACTCCTGACAATACGTGTGTGAAAAACCGAGCCAGAGTTTCCGGGGCTGAGTCCGAGGCTGAGGATGGGTGCACCTGTGGCCTGGGATGGGTGCTGCTCACTGTTCTCCCAGACAGGGGTGCCTGTCACCCTTCTCTCCAGGGGACCTCTACTTCCTCACGTTCTCCCCAGGGCTGCTGGCCCCCAGACCAGACACCTGCCAGTCTGACGGTGACCAGCGCTGCCTCCCTAGGGTTTCCTTTGCCGGAGCCCTTCCCCAGGAGCTTCCGCATCTCTGACCCATATTCCCTGCGTGCCTATCCTTCCGCCTTGGACTTGCATGTGTTTGGTCTCCGTCCCTGTGGAACCCAGTGACTTGGAGCGTGGTTTGGACCAGAGTCAGGTGAACCCTTTCTTTGGCCTTGGGTTGTGAGCAATGCTTTTGCCCTTTGTGGTGTGTCTTCCAGCTTTCTGCATTTCCCTGGTTTCTGTGTGGGTCACAGGAGGAACCAGCCCTGTCCTGTCTGGGGTCAGGCTGTGGTGTCCCAGCAGGACCAGGGGTCTCGGCCCCGAGATTGTGCCCATAATTCCTAAAGTGGCCTCTATGATTCCATCTGATGTGTCATCCGTCGGGGATTTCAATATCAAATAAGGGAAATTTTATGACAAACACAGAAGAAAATGAGTCCCCTTTGAAAATAGGGGGGCAGACACAAAGGCCCCTATTGTGTGATTCCACTTACAGAAACATCAGAAATAGGTAAAGGAACAGAGAGAGAAAGCAGCTTAGGTGTCGCCGGGGTCTGGGCTTGGGAAAAAGGGGCAGGGAGGGCTTCTGGTTCGGGGACTCCTTTGGGGAATGAGATATTCTGCGGCAATGTTCTGGGGTGTGGTGGCACAGCGTTGGGCATGTACTTAATGCTCATGACGTGTTCAATTGAAAACAAGTAATTTTATTTAAAACAAATAATAAACAGTATATAGGACATGGAAGGATAAAATAACAGTTAATATGTACCAGAGAGAAAGAACACAGGGGGAGGGGATGAAACAATCGGGCGGGGTCTCGGGTTCCGGGGATGGAACTAAGGGTGATTGTACAAGGAGCTCTCCCTGCAGGGCTGTGGGCTCTGGATCTGCCTGTGGGAGCCCTGCAGGAGCAGGAGTAGGGGCAGGGCTCAGGATAGGGGCAGGGACAGGGGCAGGGGCAAGGGGCAAGGGGAGGGACAGGGTCAGCAGTAGTGGTAGGTGCAGGATCCAGGGCAGGAGCAGGGACAGGATCTGGGTCAGGGGGAGGAACAGGACCACTGGCAGGGGCAGGGGAAGGGGCAGTGGCTCTGGCAGGAGTACGGACAGGGGCAGGAGCAAGGGTAGGATCTGGGTCAGGGACAGTGGCTCTGGCAGGGGCAGGAGCAGGAACAGGGGCAGGGGCAGGAACAAGAGCACAGGCAGGGCCGGGGCTGGGGCAGGGGCAGAGGCAGGGGTAAGGGAAGGGGTGGGAGCAGGGTCAGGATCTGGGTCCGAGGCAGGGGCAGGGGCTGGGATGGGGGAAGGGGGAGTGGCAGGAACTGTAGCAGGGGCAGGGGCAGGGGCTGGCGCAGGAGCAGGTGCCAGTTCTTCCTGGACAGCGCCAGGCTCTCCGTGGGCAGGTGCCGGGTCACCTGCCGGCTCCTGGTCTCCTCCTGAAGTCACTGCAGGCACCAGCCCTCCCTCCAGATCCAGCTCTAGCTCCTCAGGTGATGGAGCAGCTGTGAGAGGAGAAAAGCTTACCCCCGTGCCTGCTCTCCGTGGGCCTTTGCAGAGACAGAGCCCAGCCCAGGGTCTCCCAGAGAAGCCACAGCCGGGAAGGAACCCTCACGGGGACGTGTCCCCAGCTGCAGTCCACCCGCTGGGTGCTCTGTGCCCAGTCGTTGCTCCTGGCCCCACACCAGCCTCTGGGGGCTCCTCCCTGTGGGGCCGCACCGACCCGTCCCCACACACCACAAACACCCAGCCCCAGCCTTCTCACCCTCGGCCTCGGCCTCCATGGGCTCCGGCTCCTGGACCACTGTCTGGTGGACAACCACCTGGGACGGTGGTCCGCGTGGTGTCGGAGGTCTTGCGCGGCAATCCCCAGCACCTGTTTTTCGGGATGCCTGTGGGGTCAACCCCTCTGTCAGGGAGGAGGGCACGTCCGCCAGCTGCTTCTCCATGTCCTCCGTGGCCTCCTGCAAAGACAGGGACCGGTAGCCGGCCCCAAGGCATCACAGCCCTGCCCGGCCATTAGCACTGTCCTCCTGCCCAGTCCCCCTGCTGCTCCCAGATCAGACACACACCTGTGCGCGCACAGCCCTGCACCCGGGATGCAGTGACCCATCCCTGCAGGGCTATCGGGATAAACCTTGGGCAGAAGGGGCAGTGCCCACACACCCCATCCCACACAGCCAGCCTTGACCTTGAACATGACCTGCCCACTGGGTATCTTACCCCTCAACAGCCTGCTCCTGCTCGGGGTGGCCCCACCCCATGACCCCTCTTTACACACACACTCACACACATATGCACACACTCACACACACGCGCACACACACACACAGACACACAGGGAGGGCACCTGGGGCTACACAGGTCATCAGAGTGAGTGGGGCTGGGTGGCTGGCTCTGGGCCTCTTGGTGTCACCTTTCTGTCCTTCCGGCCAAATGGCCAGAGGCGGTGGGGAGCCCTGACATGAAATCCCCAGCGGGGGACAGCATCCATAGGGCGCGCTTTCTTCCGCCTGCAGCCTGCAGACCTCGGCAGGCAACATGTGAACATCTTGCCTTAATGATCTCCAATGAAATGAGCTGGGCAGGGGGCTGTCTGTGGAATGTGGGTGCCTGGTTACCGGGGTTCCAAATTCTGTTGGGCTCTGTTGTCAGGGAAGTGAGGTCACCAATGCCTGGGTTCCCCTTACCCAACTTCCTCCTCACACAAGAGCCCCCCAAGGTCCCCCCTCCCCCGCTGCTCAATGCTCACCCTCCCCCCATGCCCCATCCATACAGTGACACCCCCACAGCCCCCGGGAGGCCTGGGTGCAGCCGGTGTCCCTGCTGTGAGGACACAGAGCTGGGTTCAGGCCAGACTCCTGCGCATGCCCAGGGCTATGACCCTGGACAGACCCCGTGCCTCTCAGGGCCTCCCCAGGCTCCCCATCTGCACATCGGAGTATTCTGGCTTCTACTTCTAGGGACGCCATCAGGGGTAGGACCTCTACACATGTTCCGTACCTGCTATCACAGGAGGCTGGGGCATACTTGGCAATGCAAGGATGAGCCAGGGGCTCGGCTTGGCATGGAACACAGCTCAGAGGGGCTTGGGTCTGCTCTGGGGTCCAGGCAAAGCCACCCCCCTCCTGCCTGTGTCCCAGCCCCCGTGGGAAGGTAGTGATGAACTGATTCTGACCTTGTCCCCTGGTGACACAGACTTCCAGGGGCTCCCATTAGGGTTAGGCTCAGGTCCCAGGGCCTCGTCTGTGTCCATGTGCTGGGCAGTCCCCACAGTGGCCCCTAATACCCCTGAATCCTGGTCACACATCCCTGTGGAATCCCCTCCCCTCCAGGGTGGATGGCCTGTGTGACGGCGCTCTCCGGAATAGAATGGCACAAAATGCCGGGATGTCATTTCCAAGCTGGTGGAGGAAAGTCTGTGACTTCTCCTGGTTCCCTCTGTCCTGTGTTCATTCTCTGTCTCCTTCTCTGTCTGTGTCTGTGTCTCTCCCAGGAGCAGGATCTGTGGGTTCCATGGGCGATGTGAGAAACCTCAGAAGCCTCCCTTGTCGCTGTTTCCCTCTCTGGTCCTGGTGCTCCATTCCTTCCTAAGGCCTCCTCACCCTGACCAGAGCAGTGATTCTGGATCCTCTTCCACATGGGGACCCTGAGGCTGCAACAAGGAGGGCCCTGACCTTGGTCTCCAGACTGGTGGCCCTGTGCTCTGCCCCGTTCTGCGTAGCCAGGTCCTCAGCCCCCCAAGCCCCGAGTCTGTCCTGTGCTGAGAAGGACCTCGAGGGGGTAGAAAACATTTTCCCCAGACTGGGATCACAGGGGGTCGGGGATGGAGATCCCAGGCCAACAGGCTCTTCTACAAGCCTGTGGGACCCTTGGGACACTGCATCTCTGCAGCCCAAGTGACAGCAGAGTAAGCTGAGGTCTTTTGGGCTGTAGCCCTCTGGACTTGGGGGTGGGTATCTCTTCCTACTCCCAAGTGCCCAGGGTGGTGGTGGACACCGGAACCCAGACCCTGTCTTTTCCCAGTGCCCTGGCAACCCCCTGGGTCCCTTGGGGACCCCTGACCATCAGCCTGGCCTGTCTCCCCTCCCCATGCTCTGGATCTGGGTCCTTGCCGGGAGTCCTGATGCCCTGCCCCATGGCCCAGCTGTCTCCAACCTCTTTCTTCTTTCCCCCTTGTCCCCCACCTCGCTCCCAGGGTGTCCTTCCCTTCTGACCCCCAGCTGGGCAGTCAGAGTGGTGCGTGTGGTTGGGTTTGCAGGTGCGCATGCCTCTACATGCCTGGGGATGCCAAGGTCATGTCCCCACATGGAACGTGGTGGGTAGCTCTCCCCGAGGATCTGAGGGGCTCTCACCCCCAAAGCGACCCTCATGGGAGGGTTGGGGCTGGCCTAGGACTGGAGAGCAGCCCTGCTCCTTGGGCTCTGCACCCCTCATTTGTCTTGGGCCAGTGCCTGCCTCTCTTGACCCAGGTTCCCAACTGTCCCTGAGGGTTGGACATGGAAATGCTTGAACGTGGCCGCTCCTCCAGGGGTAGGTGGGGGACAGGTGCACCAGGCACCCAGACCTCCCCACCCAGAGGGCCAGCCAGGTGTGTCATGGCCAGGTGTGCAAAGGAGACCTGCATGCAGCACCTGTACGGTGAACCAGCCCTGCAGCGGATGTACATGAGACCCATGGCTCTGCACCTGACCGGTCCCCCACATTCCCTCACCACAGCCGACTACTCTGTGGCCCCAAAGTCCACTGGGCCCCGCAACCACGCCCACCCTGGGCGGCAGGCCTTAGGGTGCAATGCCAGGTGGGTAGGACATCTGGGGATGCACAGGTCATTGAATACCCCTCCCACCCAGCTGCCCTGGAATGCAGACTCCCTCTCAGGGTCCAGCTAAGTGCGGGGCTGGGCCAGAGGACCTGGAGGCACCAGTGGAGGCCGACTCAGGACAGGGAGAAGATCAGTCTGCCCCTTCCCCTTCTCCTCTCCTCCTTCTGCCTTGTCTTCCTGGCAGGAGCCAGGACAGAGGTCCAGCCTGTCCCTGGCAGCAGCCCCGGCTGGAGTCAGAGGGGCGGGAAGGAGGCCGGGGAGGAGGGGCCTGCCAGCAGGATGCCCGAGTGTGAAGGGGGTCGTTACTGCAATGAGGGACCCCATGGGCATTCAGGGATTTCAGCCCTTTTTAGACATGAGCAGTGGCCCCAGGACTCGGCCCCTGCCCCATCCTTCACTCTCCACAAGGCCCTGCATCCTCCCCAGCCCAGTCCTGGTCCACAGCCAGTCCTCCCTCCGGCTCCAGGGGCTCCACGGGCTGCGAAATCATTACAAGCTGGAACCGAGCCATCCCTATGGGGCCTGGTTCCGGGTCCTGCAGCCCCTCAGTGAGGAGCGGTCAGGCCAGGCAGAAGCGGGGAGAGGGCAGAGTGGACTCTCCCTGGGGGCCATGGATCCCTGGTCAGTGCAGACCCTGTTGTGTGCTGGCCCCTAGGGCACTCAGATTCTAGCTCCGGGTCAGGCTCCGGGAGGGAGACCAGAGTGTGGCTCCTGCTAGCTCAGATGTGTCACTCCGTCCTGTAGCTAAAGCCTGTCCCACCAGCTGAACTCCCCCTCCTAGTCGGCCAGCTCACCTTCAAGGTCAAGAACAGGCCATCATGAAGGTCAGGGGCCAGTGCGTGTCTGGTCAGGCAGGCGAGGGCTCACTTTCAACTCAGGGAGTCTCTGGCTGGTCTAGCAGGGGCTCTGGAGGCCTGGCTTTCCAGGTTCTCTGCTGACCAGCTCTGGGACTGGAGCCATTTACCTCCCCTCGCTGGGCCTCGCTCTCCTCCTCTGTGCAATGGGGTGATGCTGAATGATCCCTCCCATGGCCGGAACATGTGGAGTGCTGGTGATTGACGTAAGCTGGGCAGAGAGCCTGGATTACAGAGTGCAGAGGGGGATGGTGAGTGGTGTGGGCAATGAGCACTCCTTCCCCCAAAAGCAATTCAGCTCTTTGATGCAGCCACCAGGCCCCTGGCTGGGAGCCCAGGAGCAGTGGCCGACCACACTCCTGACATCAGGCCCCTGCGTGTGGCTCTTCCTCAGCACTGGGACACGGTGGGGACCCCGGCACACGGGGCCAGCTCCTCTCTCTGAGGGAAGGAGAACAAAGACTTTCCTTGGGGTCCCACAAGGCCCCGTAGGCCTAAGAGGGGAGGAGGCTGCCCCCAAACAGTACATTGAAATTCTGCTTGTGTTAGAACCTGAGCATTGGGGTTTGGTTCTTTCACTTGCTGGGCTGACGAGTCACACTTGCTCTCCATGACTCCTCCTCAGATGAAGAGCTCTTGCAGGTCCCGGGAGTCCTGGACCTGGGGAGGGGAGAGGGGCCAGTCCCCTCCCTGGCTCCTGCAGGAGACCTGTCCTCCCAAAGACAGGATGGTTTCGGGTCGTGATCCTGGGCCAGGGTTGGACACAGCTCCTCACTGCTCCTGACTCTGGGGCTGAGGGGGCCTTTCGCTGGCATAGCAATGCCCACGGAAGTCAGGGGCTTCAGAAAGAACACACTCCTGGACCCGGTCCCGCCCCAGGATGGTGGCTGCCTTCCCCAGCTCCGGAGGAAGAGGGATATCCTCTGCTTCTTTGGCGGTGGTCCTCTGACCCATGAGCAAGCCCTGAAAAGTCTCTAGTCCTCCTCTGGAAGTGCACCAGCCCTGAGTGGGCCAGTCACTGTCCACACACGAAGACGGACAACGTTTTGAGGAAATGTGGGAGGTGATCCTGTGCAAATGGCATGTGGGTTGGTGGGGCTGGCTGCTTCACTGCCCTCCAGCGGGCCCCCTTTCCCTGGATAGGCATCCTCCTGGAGTCTGGTCTCTGCCCTTGGAGGTCCCTTCCTGCTGGTTTCAGAACCAAGGGAGAGACTGTGGTGTGGCTTGGAAGGCTCCACCCCAGCCTCCTCCCTTTTGCACACATCACTGCTCCCCAAGAAGCAGGGGCTGTTGCTCCCGCATGCCCCACACAAGGCTGGTTTAAGGCACTCATTCCCTCCAAGTCCCAGCCGCTCTGGCTCCGTCACAAACATCATGGCCACAGCTGCCTGGCTGGGCAAGGAGTCCAGGAGAGCTCTCCTTTCCTGGGATCAGGGTTCACACTCCTGGCCAGAGAAAGAAGTCCCATCTGTCCTCTGCTAGAGAAAGTGAATTCCTGGGCCGGGTTGCCCTCAGGTACCTGAGGACATTGGGGTCCCCTGCAGGTCCCCTGGAAAGAAGGGTGTTGGGCACCCCAGGCCTGGAAAACAGTGAGCAGCACCCATCCCAGGCCACGGGTGCAGCCATCACCTGGCAGTGCTTGGCCTCAGACTCTCCCCCGGAAACTCTGGCTGGTTTTTCACAGATGTGTTTTCAGGAGTGTTCAGCACAGCGGTGGTGGAGAGAGCAGGCAATGCACCAGTACTAATGCCCAAGGAGATGGATGGTGGCTCAGTCCGTTAAGCCGCCGACTCTTGATTTTGGCTCAGGATGTGATCTCATGGTGTGGGATCGAGCCCCACGTAGGGTCTGTGTTCAGGGCAGCGCGGGCTCACGATTCTCTCTTCCACCTCCTGTGTCTACTACCACTCTCGTGCCACGCTCTCTCTCTAAAATAAATTAATAAAATCTTTATAAAAATGGAATCATACAGAATGTACTTTTAAAAAATGGTAAAAAATCTATCATAAGATCTCACTGATATGAGGAATTCTTAATCTCAGGAAACCAACTGAGGGTTGCTGGAGTGGGGATGGGTTGGGAGAGATGGGGTGGCTGCGTGATAGACATTGGGGAGGGTATGTGCTATGGTGAGCGCTGTGAATCGTGTAAGACTGTTGAATCACAGACCTGTACCTCTGAAACAAATAATACATTATATGTTAAGAAAAAAGAAGATAGTAGGAAGGGAAAAATGATGTAATAGATGGTGATTAACATAACAATAAAAAAGGAAAAAATTGTAAAAATCATAACATTGATTTTGCCATTTTAAACATTTTCAGTATAAAGTCCGGTAGTGTGAAGTCTATTTACACTGCTGTGATACATATCTTGAGAACATTTCATTTGCAAGTCTGAAATTCTGTACTCATTATTATTTGTTTTTCATGTAGAAAGCATATTTATTTATTTACTTATTTAATTAGGTTCAGTTAGCCAACATATAGTACATCTTTGGTTTTTGATGTAGTGTTCAATGACTCATTATTTGCATATAACCCAGTGCTCATCACAACATGTGCCCTCCTTAATACCCATCACCCCCAGATACCCCATCTCCCCACCCCCCTCCTTTCTGTAACTCTCAGTTAGGTTCCTGGAGTCCAGAGTCTCTCGTGATTTGTCTCCCTCTCTGATTTCTTCCCATTCAGTTTTCCTTCCCTTCTGCTGTGGTCCTCCACACTATTCCTTATGTTCCATATATGAGTGAAACCATATGATAGCTGTCTTTCTCTGCTTGACTTATTTCACTTAGCATAATCCCCTCCAGTTCAATCACGTCAGTGCAAATTGTAGGTATGTATCCTTTCTGATGGCTGAGTGATCTTCCCTTGTATATATGGACCACATCTTTATCCATTCATCTGTTGAAGGGCATTTCGGCTCCTTCCACAGTTTGGCTATTGCAGACATTGCTGCTGTGAACATTGGGGTTCAGGTGCCCCTTCTTTTCACTACGTCTGTATCTTTGGGGAAATACCCAGTAGTGCAATTGTTTGTTAGTAGGGTAGTTCTATTTTTAACATTTTGAGGAACCTCCATACTGTTTTCCAGAGTGACTGTACCTGCTTGCATTCCCACCAACAGTGTAAGAGGGTTCCTCTTTCTCCACATCCTCTCAACATCTGTCGTTTCCTGACTTGTTAATTTTAGCCATTCTGACTGGTGTGAGGTGGTATCTCATTGTGGTTTTGATTTGAATTTCCATGATGGCTAGTGATGGTAAACGTTAGTCGTTTTTATGTCTTTTTTGGAGAAATGTCTGTTCATGTCTTCTGCCCGTTTCTTGATTGGATTATTATTATTTTGTTGTTGTTGTTGGGGTGTTGAGTTTGAGTTCTTGATAGATCTCAGATACCAGCCCTTCAACTGTAATGTCATTTGCAAATATCTTCTCCCATTCCATGGGTCGCCTCTTAGTTTTGTTGACTGTTTCGTTTGCTGTGCTGAAGCTTTTTATCTTGATGAAGTCCCAAAAGTTCATTTTTGCTTCTGTTTCCCTTGCCTTTATAGACATGTCTTGAAAGAAGTTGCTGTGGCTGATGTCGAAGAGGTTACTGCCTCTGTTCTCCTCTAGGATTTTGATGGACTCCTGTCTCACTTTGAGGTCTTTCATCCATTTTGAGTTTATCTTTGTGAATGATGTAAGAGAATGGTCGAGTTTCAATCTTATGCATGTGGCTGTCCAGTTTTCCCAGCACCATTTATTGGAGAGACTGTCTTTTTTCCATTGGACATTCATTCCTGATCTGTCAAAGATTGGTTGACCGTAGAGTTGAGGGTCCATTTCTGGGGTCTCTATTCTGTTCCATTGATCTATGTGTTTTTGTGCCAATACCATCCTGTCACAGATTTGTAATATAGATTGAAGTCAGGCATTGTGATGCCCCAAGTTTGGTTTTCTTTTGCAACATTTCCCTGGCTATGTATCCTTGGCTGCATGTTCTCATTTAGTACTGTGAACATGTCTTTCCAGCCCTTTCTGGCTTGCCAGTTCCCTGATGTTATTCTGACGTTATTCTGATGTTCCTCCCTCTGTACATAAGAAATCTCTTCCCCCTGGCTGCTTTCTGTTTTGCTTCCTTGGTTCTAAGATTTGCAAGTTTTCCATTTTTAATTCTAATAGTGTATTTATAGACTACTTTGGATTTTCTATGTACACCATCATCTTATCTGTGAATAGTCACAATTATCTCCTCAATGGGTATTCTTTTTGTTTCTCTTGGCTTATAACACTTGGGAGATTCTCCAAAGTAATGTTGACTAGAGTAGCATTGTTTGAAGATTTTAGTATACCTTTCGCAATACCCGATAGAAAAACAGACAAAACGTTGGTAAGAAATGTGACCTATTTGACATATATGGAACATTACATAGTAAGTGCAGAATACATTATTTTCAAGTGGTCCTAGAATATTTACCCAAATAGACGATACGTTGGGCCGTGAATCAATCTACACATTTTAAAAGCCTGAAATTAACTAGATTATATTCTTCGACCACAGGGGAATTGAGCCATAGTCATAATGAAAAGAAAACCAGGAAGTCCCTCAATGTTTAAAACTTAAATGTAACTTTGCTACATATCCTAAGGGTCAGAGAGGGAATCACAATGGAAATTCTCAATCTTTCCTACATCAGAGCTCACAGACAATGGCATTCTATCCATGAAGAGCACTATAAATAAGGTAGACAGGAGTTGAGGCTTAAGTCCGAGTTCTGCCTGCCTCAGCCACACCTGGCAGCCTTGGTATGTGGTCGCCCCCGGCTGCCCTTTCTGGCGGCCCTGAGCTAAGGGAGACAACATGGCCATGTGGAAATGGGAAGCTCCACACTCCTAGTGATGATGGTGTCTCCCACCCAAGCTGCCCTTTCTGGTGGCCCTGAGCTAAGGGGGACAACATGGCCATATGGAAATGGGAAGCTCCACACTCCTAGTGACGACGGTGCTATTGTATTGTCCTCACCAGTCCAACAACATGATTTCTGAGTGAAAGATGACACAATAGCAGCTTCTTGACCTTCCTTAAGGTTTGAAAATCATCTTGTGAGTCATCTATTAGAAATAGGGTTTCAACACGTGTTCATTTATCTGGAAAAGAAATAGATCCAAATAGTAATTATGGCTTCCTGAGCACCTGCCGTTGAGTGCCGTCACACTGGCTCTTTGTGGAATTCTCCCTCTTAAACTTCTAAACTATGAGGTAGGTATTATTAGTCACATTTTCTAGATGGTTAGACAGGGGCTCAGAAACGATACGAGTCACAGAGGATTTGAGTGTCAGAGACCTAAGTGGGATCTTCAAACTGACTCCAAATCCCTTGTTATTCCATACAGGGTACTATTTCCCTCTTTTTTTTTTTTAAGGTTTTATTTATTTGAGAGAGAGAATGAGAGAGCGCGAGAGGGGGAGGGTCAGAGGGAGAAGCAGACTCCCCGCCGAGCAGGGAGCCTGATTTGGGACTCGATCCTGGGACTCTAGGATCATGACCTGAGCCGAGGGCAGTCGCTTAGCCAACTGAGCCACCCAGGTGCCCTGCTATTTCCCTCTTATCTCTGGTCTTCTCTATCTGGAACATATCAAGGATCAGGAATTTTATGTTGTGTGGCCAACTGGAATGAATTCAGTTGGCCTTTTAACCTCTGCCCATCGTAATTGAAGGATCTTTGAGTGAGATACTCCAAGATCTCTAGGAATAGAGACATTATAATATTTTTCTAATATTACAGTTAGTGAAAGAACTATCTTTTTTTAATTGGTTCAGGCTCTGGTATGATCAGAGTGTACCATAAGACAGGTCTGAAATAGTATTTAAAAACACTCAGCTCAGCCTCTTCTACAAAGTGAGACAGTGCTTATAAACACAGCTGAAATAGTCCCTTAGCTACGATTATTTCCTTCCCAACCATCGTAGTGTTTATATGGTATGACTAGGACTTACATTAGTCAAAATCAGCAAGGAAAGAACTGAGACAGTGTATCCAAGCTTTAGGAGCACTTCATGTTTCCATTAGTGCTGTGAAAATGAGCTACTCTGTTTTCTTCTGTAGTCTAAGGGAATGGTGCCAGACATCTCTAAGATGTCTAGTCGTTCTAAAATTCTGACTTTAGGTTATCTGTGTGCTTCAGAGATTTGGGCAGGAGAAGGGGAGGAGCCCAGCGTCTCTGAACCCCTCTGTTACCTGTGTGGACCATGGAACAGGTAAACTTCTGTAGGCATCATTTTGATTTCTTGGTACTATCGTTAAAGGTACTTTTGTCTCAAGTTCCTCCCTTGAGTAGTAGTTCTAATGATAATGGAAATTTTAATCTTTTACCATCCGTGGGCCCGGATCCGGGGCTCCCAGAGAAGCTATCCTTTAACATTTTACCAAGCTCCGAATGGGCAAAACCTCAGAGCGTGGGTCCTATTTCTGTCCCGAGCACATATTGTACATCTGGTTTGAGAAGAAAAAGATAACCCAAAAACGCCATTGCAAACATGAGGATAAGAAAAACGGAAGAACCTCTCTGGCTCCCATAAGATTAAAGTCATACTGACTTGCACAAACAGAAAACGTAGGAAGAAGTCTATAAGTTTCTGGAACGTTCTCCCTCATGACGATGTGTAACTCTGTATGTAAAACAACACAGAACAAATATATAAACCTGCCCCAGATGTTCCTTCCCCGGAGCACTCCCTTCTTTCTGAAGATTGTGTCTCCCAGGCAGCTGTCCTGCGGTGGGTTTGAATAAAACTCTCTTCCTTTCTCTCTCAGCTGTTTAAAAGGGTTTGCTCATTTAGTGTCGACAATAACAATACGTTTTCTTTTTAAGTGAAAAATAAATGTTCCTGGTTCACGACTCCAACAGCACAGAAGGGCGGCTGTTCTTCATCCTGGAGCTTCCCTGCAGAACCAAGCATATGTATATATATATTCCAGCATAAAAGAGCTCATCCTACAAGGATGCTTTGAAGGTCCAAGAAGCACTATCCACTCCATGGGTGAGACCAGAAAGTGAAGCTCTTCCAGCTTAGAGAATTACTTTTTGGGTTTAAAACTGCCTTGGAAATGCGTGAAGCCATTGCATTTCCTAAAGCCCAAAGCCTCGGAAGGTCCGAGTGTGGCTGACCTTGCGGGGGGCCAGGAACAGCTCTGCAGGCAGGGTTGGTGCAGGAAGGGAAGGGGCAGGGCTCTGGGGGTGGTCTGTAGCCAGAGGCGTCCGCGGAATGGGCCGGGTGTGTGCCTGGGGCGGACCCTGCCCATAACCCCCGCCCATGCCTGCACCGCCAAGCCAGGTGCTGGCTTGAGGAGGGGCCTCCTGGACCACCTGCGGTCGCGGGGAGCCCCGGGCGTGAGGGCGGGTTGGCCGGTAGAGGCAGGCGCGCCATCCAATGGGCTCGGGGCACCACCCTCCCCGACCAGTCACCGCGTGGGGGTGGAGATACCTCTGCGGGAGGACCCGGAGCTGCCCCGGGGTTGCAGAGGTCGGGCAGCTCGGCCCGCTCCCAGAGAGTTCACCTGTGGCGTTCGCGGCTGGGTGAGAGCACGCTGTGGGCTGGGGTGGGGGTCCCGGGGGCAGGGTGCGCCCTGGATGGGAGTTGGGGGTTCTCGAAGGCGGCGGGGAGCGAGCTAATCCCACGAACTCAGATGAGTTTTCTTTTTCCCTTGAAAGCCCTTCAACTGGCCATATCCCCCAGCCCCGTGAACTCCAGGGCCCCGCTCACCCGAGTTTTTGGGGGATGGGTTGCGGACATTTCAGGTTTGCCTCGTTCCCCTGGAAGAGTGCACGTAAGGACCGCACAGTCCCCAACTTCAGTGGGGTGCCCCCTGTCCCCTGGCACAGTGCAGGTAATGGACCTTGAGCAGCACCCCGAGTTCAGCAGGGTGTCCCCTGTTCGCCCAGGCACAGGTGTGGTGGTAACAAGCCCCAGAGCCGTCCCCCAACTTCAGCATTGTGCCCCATGTCCTCAGGGGGATGGTGGTAATGGCCCCTTATGATCGTCTGGGAGGGCCCTCCGTGTTCCTGCTCCCCCAGGCACAGGTGCGGTGGCAACAAGCCCTAGAGTCATCCCCCAACTTCAGCATTGTGCCCCATGTCCCCCAGGGATGGTGGTAATGGGCTGACAGGATGGTGCAGGAGGGTCTTCCAGGTGGGGGCCTGGAGGCTGGAGTAAACCAGACCCCACTCAAGTTGCATGAGGAACAGATGAGTTGAGGTGTTCATTTGGAAGAGTAATTTCGCTTTTCCAAAAATGTCAAAGTCATTGGTCTACACTAGAATGAAGATAATGACTACTTAAAAAACAAGCATGTGTTTCCCCTTCTCCCAGAAACCAAAGCAGGTGTGCAGGCCATAGGTCGGAGGTGCCTTCTCATCCCCACCTGACAGCACTTCTCTGCTCTGGCTCCAGGAGACCCGAAGTTCTGAACATCAGCATGTGAGTCAGTGATGCAGCTTGTCACAGGACGTCAGCGTTCAGAGAAAGCAGCAGGTCCATTTGGCACAGTGTCATCATCATGTCAGGACAGGAGGTAAAACCTCTCGTGAACCCCAAACCTCCTGGGCTTTCCTCGTTTCTCTAGTTGAGCCACGAAGTAAAACTTCAGTAGCTGTCAGCATTCTCCATTTGGTGCAGGAGTTAGTTAATTTCCCTGCAGGTAGAAGATTGCAGGTGCAGGGGATCCCATTTTCTCTATTCACTTATTGCTTACAAAGTAGATTCTGATCATCTGTTTCCTAGAAGTAACCTTTATTAGAAAGGGAAGGTGAAATTTACTGTGTGTTTTTAACATATCATTTGTTCCTTCATCTAACAGCGTTTATTCATTTGGGCCTAGGATATGGTTGAGTGGCCAGCATCTAGAGTTAGTTGGCTTTTTGTCGTCAGATACAGACTTGGATGATGTCTTGTCATTTGTCAAAGGTGATGTTTCATAATTGATTAGTCTTTTCATCAGAAGAGTTACAATTAGGGTCGAGGGAAAAATCAAAATTATTCAAAGCAGCCTTTTACTGTTTAAAAGTTGAGCTTGAGGGGCGCCTGGGTGGCTCAGTCATTAAGCGTCTGCCTTCAGCTCAGGTCATGATCCCGGGGTCCTGGGATCGAGCCCCGCATCGGGCTCCCTGCTCCGCGGGGGACCTGCTTCTCCCTCTCCCACTCCCCCTGCTTGTGTTTCCTCTCTCACTGTGTCTCTCTCTGTCAAATAAATAAATAAAATCTTAAAAAAAAAAAAAGTTGAGCTTGACTTTCTAGTTTTTCTAAATGTGTCATCTAGATATTTTGACATGCCGATTTTCTCTGTAGCTTTTTTGGTGGTGGAGTCAGAAGGAGAGTCTTTGAGAATTCTGGATGCTGGTGGCATCAAGGAGCTTGGCGTCAGGAGCACTGGGTTGAGTTCTGGAACTGCTTGCCCAACCCTAGGTGAGTCAGGTTATCCCACAGAGCTTCCATTGACTCCTTATGAAATTGCTGGCATCTAATATCTATGGAAAGGCTTTTTCCACAGAAACTGTTCTGCCTAATGAAGAGCAATTAAAAATGAGGTGATTTGGGCTGTATTATTCTGTGAATAATAGTTTTAAACCCCCCCGTCATAGGATATGGTGTTTTATTGTACAAGGAGTCCTCAGAAGGCTGCAATGAAAGAAGCAGGTCTCAGAGCATGTCCATGTTCCATTGATACGTTCCTTACAGTTTGCCCAGGTAGGAAGGTAATTGGAGAGAAATACGACAGAAGGGGAAAGTAGTGAACCATTCATTAGGTAGCCTTCCACCTTTCTCATGAAAGCCTTGGGCCAGTGTCATTTTGGAAGAAGAGGGGGAGTCCTGGAGCTCTGCAGTGGATGGGGGAGTTCCAGGTCTGGGTAAAGCTGACAGGGGTCTCAGAAGAGAGCTGAGTGCATTGAGCAGGAGGGTGTGGGCAGGGCGGGCTCCAGGGGTGGCTTTGGGTCTCCCGGGTGAGAGTGGTGACAGGTGGAGGGCCGTGAGGAGGTTCCTGGCCGAGGACAGGTGAGGCCCAGGTGGAGAGCTGGCCGAGCACCTTCTTCTGTGCCACCAGCCTCACCCAACATACACGACGTCATCGTCTGTCCCTGTCACTCCAGTTCAGACGTCTCAGAGGTGCCAGGCCAAGACGTTTGTTTGAGTTTCTTTCTTTGAGTGTGTGTGAGGTTTCAAAATTTTGATTATGGAAATGACGGGTCATCTGAACATCTGTTACTCTTTTATTTCCTGCTCTTCTTTCCATCACCAAAGTGAATCATACCTGCTAGTGGAAGGGGCTATCTGTGTGTTTTTATATCCCGATTTAATTAAACAGTGGGAAAATAATCTTCCGAAATATGATCAGAATCCTTGGTGGGTGTTCATGTTTTCCTCTTCCATGAACCACATTCCGATACTAGAAATCATGTTTTAAAGTAAAACACAGCCTCAGAGCTGTAACAGGGTGCCCTGTCCTTTGTGAGAGGGGCACATGGAGGAGTGTAGGTTCTTTAGGAGCTCAGGGAGTGGTGCATCGTGCTCCCAACGGAAATCGAGCCCCCTGTTAGCCTTCCCTGAGGGGGCTGCTTACCTGGTGGCCCATCCTAGGCTCTGGAAGCTTGACCCGGTGAGTCACTTGTGACTTGAGCTGGGGAATTTATGAAGAAAATGGAAGGAATCCTGGAGGGTGCCTGCATCCTTTGTACTCAGACAACTCCATGTAGCAAAGGAACTCATCATACCGTGAGGCATGTCGGGATCCCTGAGGGAAAGGGCTTCGCTTCGTGGGCTGAGGTAGTGTCTTCATCCTTATCTGGACCAGAGCCATGTTGTGTGGCTATGGAGATCCAGACCCTTATGTGACCATGTCATTATTATTATTATTATTATTATTTTAAGAAAACAATATAGACATTGACTTTGAGATACAAATATCGTAAGGAAAAACACAAGGTCAAATATATATATATATATAATGATTGAACTCGTGGCCTCTCTCATTAGTATGGGTAATGTAGGGCTGCCCGTATGAGAAAGACCAAGGAATTATATTTCGATTAGAAGTGTGCTGTGCACGCGTAGTGTTTTATTCTGTCATTTGCCTTATTTTTCTGGAGGGAAAATGGAGTAGTGACTGGAGCTTGGTTTCTGATTTTAAGGAATGGGAGACAAGTGAATTGCAAGACCAGTGTTGATGCTGACATGGTGCTCAATGCCCAGCGAGCGAAGGTTTGAAGCTCGGACTTGGAAGCCTTGGTGTTCAGCGAGGATGTTGTCCGAGTTTCCAGCACATCGAGTCACTTGGCTGGTGTGCCTAATCGAGCTAGTTCCTGCCTTTCTAAGGGCAGTTTGAAAGTGGCTTGAAACCCTAGGGTACTTGTGGAGTGGTCTGGATGGGACACCTGTGTGGGCCAGTGTAGACGCCACCCAGGGAATTCCAGAGCTAATGGTGAGCACATTTGTGAGGCTGGAGTTTGCTTCTCTGTGAGAAGCATTGAGCTGCAGTGGAAAGACGTCGCTGGGTCTTATGACTCACTGTGTGAGCAGGTCTGAGCCTGGCAGGGTAGTCGGATCAGATAGCTGGGAGGTTGTGATGCCGTGGTGGTGGACCATTGCTCATGATGGGCAGGCCAGCTTGCTACAGGGACAGGGACTGGGCTGTACTCCCTGGCCAGCCCTCCTGCTGCAGATGTGATGAGAGAGTTGCTTCCTGTTTGGTGCTTGAGCCCTCGGCTGAGCAGGGTGGTTGGTGGGAAGCAGCCCACAGGCAGCATTATCGATTCTTGCCCATTGTGCCCCTGCTTCCTCAGAGGAGGCACAGCAGATGTCCTCTGCCTGGTGTGTGTGAATTCAGCCAGCAGAAGCAGTTCTTCCAGAGCCCCACCCCTGAGAAATCCTCTCCATATTCCTGTGCTGTGTGCAAGAGGTCACTTTTCATCTGGAACTGAAATCTCAGCTCCTGCCATTAGGGTCTAAGGCCACACAGGACACCAGTATCCGTGCAGTTCTACTTCTGCATGGGGCCTGATGTGCGAGACTGAGGCCGAGCCTGGTCGGCCTGTTGATGCCGCTGCAGGCTCCTTCCTGGAAAATGTGCAGCACAGCCTGGTTTGTGATGATATCGCAGGAAAGAGGGACAGGTGCACCACTCCGCCTGACTGCAGGAGTATTCCGGACGTCAATCCCAGGTGGTTGGTGCAGGGAGGAGAGATGTCTGTTTCCCAGGACCTTGGCCAGAGGGAGAGTTGGATCCTGGGATGGGTCTCTGCTCAGCTTTCTCAGATGAGCACCTCAGGCAAGGAGAGAAAGTGTGAGTGCTCACCTGTAATTGAGGAAGGTGTCTGGCTTCAGGTCTCATGGGCAGGTGGATTCCTCGTGTGGCTCATTTTCCTGATAGTGTTCAAGGTGCAGTCCATGGACCCCTGGTCCTTGGCATCCTGGCTGTGCCAGACTCCTGGGGCACCTTTTCCCCCGGGGCTTTGGACCAGGAAATCGGAGGGAGTCAGTGGTGAAAGCGTCAGTGTAGGCCTTCGTTTCTGCCCTGCCGAGACAGACTGGTGACTGTGATAACTGCTACGGAAATACGGAGCAGGAGACAGGGCTGGGGTGCTGCAGGGGAGGTAAGGGTGGTGCTTGCTATTCACATAGAGCCAGGTGGGACTTCACTAGGAAGGTGATCCTTGAGTCAAGATCTAAAGAAGGTGAGTGATATCACATCAAGAGCATTCTAAACGGAAGGAAAGCATGTGCAAAAGTCCCGGGGCAGGAGCGTACCAGGTATGTCCAGAAGTAGCAGGAAGGCCCTGTGGCCACGGGAGACAGCTTAGGACATGACCTCAGGGAGGTGACAGAGGGAGACAGAAAGCCATTGCAGTGCTGTGACCCCATGGGACCCTGTTTCCTTGGGCCATCCTGGCTACAGTGTTGAGAACAGATGACAGAGTGTTGAGGATGGGCAGGGGAGGTCCATGATGAAGCTTTTCCAGGAACTCAGGCAAGAGATGGCCTTTAGTATGGACCGGACAGGTGGCCTTGGAAGGAGTGGTCAGTCCTGTTCTGGGTACGTTTAAGAAGGAGCTCACCGGATTTCCTGATGTGTTAGATACTGGGAATGGGAGAAAGGGGGAATTGGGGTAACTCCCAGCTGTGGCTGGTTGTCCTGAGCGAGGGGAAGGAGGAGGTTTCTGGGGGTAGGAGGTCGTCTGTGTTCCGCATGCTCAGGAAGGTGCCTTTCACGGTGGATCTGCTGATGTGCGTGTCCAGGAGAACATTTAACATCTACTCCCTCAGCGACTTTCAAGTACAATATCCCCCACTTTTTAAAAGTTCACGGTACACATGTTTTTTTTTTTTTTTTTTTTAAAGATCTATGTCATTACCCGGCTTCAATAACAGGAGGAATCGCTCTGATGAAAAAAGTCGAAAAGTGAGCATCGTGTTCATCATCTGTTTTGCGGGGAGCCACTGCAGAGGTGGCGTGCACTTCAACCAGGTCTTTCCTGGGAACCGCTCTCCACGTCCAGGCCCCAGCACTTTGAATTGTGTCTGTGAGCATCTGCTGTGCTTCATCTCCATTTATTTTGGGGATCTGTTAGGAAGTCGTGTCCCGAGGCCTAGGAAAAGCCAAAGATAAGTCGTTTTTGGAGTCTGAGCACGCGATTTTTTTCTGTAGAAATGAATGGTAATTCCTCCTTTGGTCTACACCATTCTTGCTGTGAGAGGTTTCCTTCCTAGGAAGGAAGGAAACTACTTTCAAATAGCGGGGGAACCTGTACGCCATCCTGCAGGGTTAGCTTTAGTCTCCATGCTGCACAGAATGTTCCAAGACTTATGCATTTTATCACTCAAACATTTTGCCTTTTTTTTTTAAGATTTTATTTATTTATTTGAGAGAGAGAGAGAATGAGAGCACGGGAGGGAAGAGGGTCAGAGGGAGAAGCAGACTCTCTGCTGAGCAGGGAGCCCGATGTGGGACTCGATCCCGGGACTCCAGGATCATGACCTGAGCCGAAGGCAGTCGCTTAACCAACTGAGCCACCCAGGCGCCCAAACATTGTGCCTTTGACCACCTCCCCCATTCCTCCCCCATCCCTGGATCTGGCAACCAGCAATCTGTTCTCAGTATCTGTGCATTCAGTATTTTTTTTTCCATGTGGAACGTCCATGAACATCTGGTATTTGTCTTTCTGTGTTGAGTTACTTAGCATAATGCTCCCAAGGTCTCTGTTTCTATGTCTGGCTACTGTGAAGAATGCTGCAGTGAACATGGGAGTGCATCTATCTTTTTGAGGTAGTGTTTTTGTGTTCTCCAAATAAATCCACCCAGAGCAATCACTGGGTCATGTGGTAGTTGTATTCATTTTTCCAGGAACCTCCATACTCTTTGTCACCGGTGCTGCACCAATGTACATTCCCACCAACAGTGCACAGGGTCCCCTTGTCTACACACCCTTGACCACACCTGGTGTGTGTCTCTGGGACAAATGCCATCCCGACAGGTGTGAGGAGATAGCGGATTATGGGTTTGACTTATGTTTCCCTGACGACGATTAGTGATGTTGAACAACTTTTTCTGTGTCTTTTGGCCACCTGGGTGCCATCTTTGGAAAGTATTCACATATTCTCCCCGTTTTTTATACAGGTTTTTTTTGTCTGTTTTGATTTGTATGAGTGTTTTGTATATTTTGGATATTAGCCTCTTCTCACACATATGATTTGCAGATTTTTTTTTTCTCATTGGGTAGGTTGCCTTTTAAGTTTTGATGGTTTCTTTTGCCATGTAGAAATTTCAGTTTGATGTCGTTCCCCTTGTTTATTTTTGCATTTCTTGCCTTTGCCTTTGGTGTCCGATCTAAAAGACTCTTTGCCAAAACCAGTGTCGAGAAACTCACTACCTGTGTTTTGTTCTCGGAGGTTTATGGATTCCGGTCTTATATTCAAGTCATTCATCCATTTAAAATTTTTGTGTGTGCTGTAAGAAAGCGATCCAGCTCCATTCTTCTGCATGTAGTGTGCAGTTTTCCAGGACCGTTCACTGAAGAGGCAGTCCTTTCCCCGTTGTATATTTTCTGCTCCTGTGTCGTAAGTTAAGGCCATACATGTGTGGGTTAGTTTCTCAGGTTTCTTCTTCTCCTCCTCCTCCTCTTCCTCTTCCTTCTCCTCCTCCTTCATTTTTTTTGTTTTACAGTTTATTTTTTGGGAAAGTATTTTTTCCTGTTGGAATATATGCAGTGTGGACTTTATTGATTACATGTTCATACTATTTGTTAGGACATTTCTCTCGTGTGTTTTTGTAAATGACTTGCCGGATTTATAGCTTTCAACAGGTTTAACATTTGGGCAGAACTACTCAAAATGTTATATTCTTCCATCCGATAAGAGATTGTGTCTGATTGTCTTTTGTGATGCTATCAGTTGTGATAATTGATATGTTTCTTTTCCATGATAGGTTTATTAAAGTGATTTTAATATTTCTTAAAAACGTGGATTCTAAATCACTCTTATTTAATAATATGTGTTTATATAAAACAAGTTTAAAGAAATGCATTTATTGGAATCAGCTGTTGAAACAGGAGATAAATATTAATTCCCGTTCAGAGTTAATAATAATTATATCAGAGCTAAGTCTAAATATACCTTTAATGTACTGACTCTAATGAGTACACTTTGCCCAAAGTGCTATGATTATCATTTCCTGAGCTTTCTATTCAGTTCCATTGACCTGTGTGTCTGTTTCTATGTCAGCACCATACAGTTTTGATGAGCACAGCTTTGTAATCTAGCTTGAAATCCGGGCGTGTGGTGACTCCTGCTCTCTTCTTTCTCCAGGTTGCTCTGGGTATTTGGTGTCTTCTGTGATTCCATATGAATTTTAGGACTGTCTTCTATTTCTTTGAATAATGGCACTGGAATTCAGATAGGGATTTCATCACATCTGTAGATTGCTTTTGTTGCTGTGGACATGTGAACATGATTAACTCTTCCGGTTAATGAGCAGGACGTACGCTTCCGTTTATTTGTGTCGTCCTCTGTTTCTTTGACGCATACATGCCCCCTCAACATGCATGTGTTTTTCCTTCCTTTTCCAACATGTGTTCAGTGTACCAGGTCTTTCTCATTCTTGGTTACTTTTCTCCTAGGTTTTTTTTTCTTGATGCAATTGTAAATGGCATTGCTTTCTTCTTTTCTCTTTGGGAAGGTTTGTCATCAGTACACAGAAATGCAACAAGTTGGGACACCTGTGTGGCTCAGTCGGTTAAGCATCTGTCTGTGGCTCAGGTCACCATCCCGGGGTGCTGTCATCGAGACCCGCAGCGGACTTCCTGCTCAGTGGGGAGTCTGCATCTCCCTCTCCCTCTGCTGCTCACCCTGCTTGTCCTGTCTCTCTCTGTCAAATAAAGTCTTTAAAAAAAGAAATGCAACAGGTCTCTGTATATTGCCTTTGTATCCTGCAGCTTTACTGAATTTGTTGATTCTAACAGTTTTGTTGGAATCTCTATGGAATTCTATATATAGTATGTCATTTGCAAACAGTGACAGTTTTCCTATTTGGATTTCATCTTTTCTTTTTGTCTGAATGCTTTGGCTAGGTCTTTCAATACTGTGTTGAATGAAAGTGATGAGAGTGGGCATCTTTGTCTTGTTTTTTTGTCTTTTATATAGTATGTTTTATATTTATTCATGAGAGAGAGAGAGAGGCAGAGGCAGAGAGAGAAGCAGGCTCCCCGCCTAGCAGGAAGCCCGATGCAGGACTCGATCCCAGGACCCTGGGATTGTGACCCGAGCCGAAGGCAGACGGTTAACCATCTGAGCCACACGGGCGCCCTCTTTGTCTTGTTTTTGATCTTAGTGGAAATGTTTTCAGCTTTTCACCCTTGGGTATGATGTCAGCTGTGAGTTTTTCATATATGGACTTTGTTATTTTGAGGTGTGTTCCCTCTATACCCAGATGGTTTAGAGTTTTTATCATAAATGCATATCGAACTGTGAAGTGTTCTTGTTGAGGTACAGCGCAATGTGGGGGTTCGCCGGGATAGGCGTGCAGATTTCTCCAGGTCAGAGACCTTTCCGTAGTTCCAAATGACGCAGGATCCTTCTCGGTGGCAGCCTGAGTTCTCTCCTATTATTGAGGTGTCCCCAGTGCCCGGAGCTTTGTAGCCAGGAATCTGGGGAAAAACCCATCAGAACCCAAGCCAGGGTTAGGGTTCGGGACTACGGGCATGACAGGCCCGATCTGCTAGCACTGTGGCAGGCTTTCCAGGGGACTGAGTTGAGGGCGTGGATCAGGATGAATGTCATGCCAGGGATTTTGGCCAGGGGGCCGCTGAAAGTGGGGGTTCGCTAGGATGGGCATCCGGAGTTCCCAATGGCGAGGTTTCCTTCTGTGTGTCAGTCTGAGTCCTCTGGTATTGCTCAGTTGTCCCCAATCCCTGGAGTTTAGAGGAAGGCCTCTGGGGACAGACCCATCACAAGCCAAAATAGGTTTAAGGTTAGGGCTTATGTGCGTGGCAGGCCTGATCTACCAACACAGTGGTGAGCTTCCCAGGGAGCTGAGTTGTGGGCATGGGTCAAGGTGAGTGCCAGGCCCAGGATTTTAGGCCCGACCACTGAATGTGGGAGATGGATGGGGTGGACATGCAGGTTTCTCTTGCCCTGAATACTTTCTGGAGTCCAAACGGTGAGGTTTCCTTCTGGGTGTAGGCTGAGTCTTCTGGTACTTCTCAGGTGGTCCCAATTCCTGGGGCTTTGGAAACAGGCCTCTGAGGACCGACTCCTGAGAAGCAAACCTAGGTTATGGTAGGGCCTTAGGGGCTTGGCAGGCTGAATCTACGGCACTATGGCTAGCTTCCCGGGGGTGTGAGTTGAGGCCGTGTGTCGGGGTGAGTGTGAAGCTCATGGTTTGCGGCAAGGGGGCCAATGAAAGTGCAGGTGTGCTTTAATGTGCATGCAGTGTACTCCTGCTCTGAACGCTTCCCACAGTTCCAAATGGTGCGGTTTCCTTCTGGGCGACAGCCTGAGTCCTCCGGTATTGCTCAGGTGTCCCATTTCCTGGGACTTTGGAGCCTGGCCTCTAGGGACAGATCCCTCAGAAGCCAACCTAGGGTTAGGATAATGGCCTAGGGTTATTTCAGCCACATCTGCCAACACTGTGTCATGCTTCCCAGGGCTCTGAGTTGGGGGATGCGTCAGAGTGAGTGTCAGGCTCGGGGTATGCCGCCAGGGGACCCCTGAATGTGGGGTTTGGCTGGGGTGGGCAAGTAGGGTTCTCCTGCTCTGAATGCTTTCCAGGTTTCCAAATGGCACAGTTTCTTTCTGGGTGGCAGGCTGAGTTCTTTGGTATTTCCCATGTGTCATCAATCCCTGGGGCTTTATTGCCAGGCCTCTGGAGACAGAGCCCACAGAAGCAAACCCTGAGTAAGGGTTAGGGCCTACGGGTGTGGCAGGCCCAATCGGCTTGTGCCGTGGAATGCTTCCCAGGGGCATGAGTTGACCACATGGGTCACAGTGAGATTAAGGTCAGGGTTTGCAGCCACTGAAAGTAGGGGTACGTTGGGATGGGCATGCAGAGTTTTCCTACTCTGAATGCTTTCTTGAGTTCCAAATAGTGTGTTTTCCATCTGGGTGGCAGGTTGAATCCTCTCGTATTGGACTGCTGTCCCGAATCCCTGAGGCTTTGGAGCCAGGTCTCTGGGGAAAGAAACCGCAGAAGCCTACCTAGGATTAGGGTTGGCCGTAGGGGCATGGCAGTTGATGTGCCAGCACTGTGGCGAGCTGGGGTCTGAGTTGAAGGCATGAATCAGGGTGAGTGTCAAGCTCAGGGTTGGTGGCCGGGTGTCCTCTGAATGTTGAGGTTCGCTGGAATTGGCATGCAAACATCTCCTGCTGCGAATGCTTTCTGGGGTTCCAATTGGCGTGGTTTCCTTCAGGGTGGCCGGCTGTGTCCTCTTGTATTGCTCAGATGTCCCCATCTATAGTGCTTAGGAGCCAGGCCTCTGGGGACACCACCCTAAGAAACCAACCTGTGCTTATAGGGCCTAGGGTCGAACCGTACATGTCCACACTGGGGAGAGCTTCCCAGAGGTCTGTGTTGATGGCATTGTTCAGGGTGAGTGGCAGGGTCAGGGTCTGCCGCCAGGGGGCCAATAAATGTGGGTTATGACTGGGATGAGCATGCTGAGGTCTCCTGCTCTGAATCCTTTCCATAGTTCCAAATGGCGCATTTTTCTTCTGGGTGGCAGCCTGACTCCATTGAAATGGCTCAGGTGTCCTGAATCCTTGGGGCTTTGGACCCAGGTTCTGGGGACAGACCACTCAGGGCCCAGGTGCACGGCACTCCTGGTCTGCGGGAACTGTGGCGAGCTTGGGATGGGCTGTATGTCTTGAGGGTGGGGGGTGAGGGTTAGGCTTAGGGCTTAGGGCCATGACAGGCCTGATCTGCCAGGGCTGTGATGAGCTTCCCGGGGACTGAGTTGAGGTCATGGGTCAGGGAAGCGTCAGGCTCAGGGATTGTGGCCTGGGCACATTGCACTTGGGGTTCGTTGGGATGGACCAGCACAGTTCTGCGCTGAATGGTTTCCGGAGTTCCCAATGGCACGTTTTCCGTTGTAGTGGCAGGCTGAGTCCACTTGTACGGGTCAGGTGTCCTGAATCCCTGGGAACTTAGCCAGGCCTCTGGGGACAGACCCCTCAGAAGTCTCCATAGGATCACGGTTAGGACATGGGGGCCTGACAGGCTCGAAGTGCCGACGCTGTGGCAAGGTACGGGTGTTTTGACTTTAGGGCGTTCCTCAGGATGAGTGTCAGGCTCATGGATTGCGGCCAAGGGGCCGATGAACCTGGGGCATCCCTGGGATGGGCATGCAGTGTACTCCTTCTCTGAATGCTGGCCTGAGTTCCACATGGCGTGTTTTCCTTCTGGGTGACAGGCTGAGTCTTCTGGTCTTGCTGGAGCCAGCCTTCGCGGACAGATCCCTCAGATGCCTCCGTAGGGTGAAGGTTAGGACCTGGGGGCACCACGGGCCTGACCTGCAAGCACTGTAGCCTGCTTGGTGGGGGTTTGTCTAGAGGGCGTGGGTCAGGGTGAGTGTCAGGATCATGGTCGGCCGCCAGAGGGCGCCAAATTTGTGCGTTGGCTGGGATGGGCATTCCGAGTTCTGGTGTTCTGAATGCTCTCCGGAGTTGCAAGTAGTGTGTTTGAATTTTTTTCGGCAAGCTGAGTCCTCCGGTGTCGCTCAGGTATTGGCATTCCGGGGGCTTTGGAGCCAGGCTTCTGGGGACAGAAACTCAGAAGCCTACCTAGGGATAGACTTACGGCCTAGGGTCATTTCATCCCTGATCTATCCACGCTGGGGCAAGCTTCAGGGGGCGGGCGATCTGAGTCGGGGGCGTGGGATTAGGGTGAGTGTGAAGCTCAGGGTTTGCGGGCAGGGGCCGTTGAAAGTGGCATTTCGCTGGGATGGGCACGCAGAGTTCTCCTACTCGGAAAGCTTTGCCCCGAGTTCCCAATGGTGCGGTTCCTTTCTGGGAGACAGGCTGAATCCTCTGGTATTGCTCAGGTGCCCCTGATCCCTGTGGCTTTAGAGCCAGGCCTCTGGGGCCAGAGCCCTCAGAAGCCCGCGAGGGATAGGGTTAGGGCCTAGGGGCCCGGCAGGCCGGACATGGCAGCATCGGGGGTTTGTCTTGAGGGCGTGGGTCAGGTTGTGTGTCAGGGTCGGGGTTTGCCGCCATAGGGTGCAAAATTTGTGCATTCCTTAGGATGGGCATTCAGAGTTCTCCTGCTCTGAATGCTTTCCGGAGTTCCAAATGCCGCATTTTCCTTTTGGGTGGCAGCCTGAGTCGCTCGATATTGCTCCGGTGTCCCGAACCTGTGCGGCTTTGGAACCAGGCTCTGGCAACTTACCCCTCAGAAGCCAGCCGAGGGTGAGGGTTAGGATATAGGGGCACGGGAGTCCTGACCTCCCTGCACTGCGTCGAGGTTCCCGGGGGTGAAGGTTGAAGGCGTGGGTCACCGTGAGTGTCTTGCTCTTCTTTTCGGCCGCGGGGACCGCTGAAAGGGTGGGTGCGCTGGGATGGGCATGCAGCATTCTCCTGCTGTGAATCCTTTCCGGAGTTCCAAACGGTGGGGTTACTCACTGGGTGGCAAGCTCAGTCCTCTGGTATTGCTCAGGTGTCCCTTGCCTTTGGGACTCTGGGGCAAGACCTCCAGGAACAAAGCACTCAGGAGCCAGTCTAGGCTTGGGGTTAGGGCCCAGGGGCACGGCAGGCAGAGTTCTCCTGCTCCCAGTGCTTTCGGAAGTGCCAAATGGCGCATTTTGCTTTGTGGTGTCAGGCTGAATCCTCTGGTATTGCTCAGGTGGCCCAAATCCCTGGGGCATGGAGCCAGGGACCTAGGGAGAGAGCTCTCCAAAGCCAAGTGAGGGTTAGGTTTAGGGCCCAGGTGCACGGCACTCCTGGTCTGCGGGAACTGTGGCGAGCTTGGGATGGGCTGTATGTCTTGAGGGTGGGGGTCAGGTTGAGTGTCAGGCTCAGGGTTTGCCGCAAGGGGGAGCAGAAAGTGTAGTTTCACTGGGATGGGCATTCAGAGTTCTGCTCTGAATGCTTTCCAGAGTCCCAGTGGCGGGGTTTCCTTCTGGGTGGCAGCCTGAGTCCCTTGATACTGCTTGGGTGTCCCGAATCCTTGGGGCTTTGGAGCCAGGCTCTGGGGACAGACCACTCAGAAGCCAACCTAAGGTTAGTCTTTGGGCTTAGGGCCATGACACGCCTGATGTGCCGGCGCTGTGATGAACTTCCTGAGGTCTGAGTTGAGGCCGTGGGTTGGGGGAGCATCAGGCTCAGGGATTGCGGACTGGGCACATTGAACTTGGGGTTCGTTGGGATGGACTGGCACAGTTCTCCTGCTCTGAATTCCTCCTGGAGTTCCCAATGGCACGTTTTCCTTTTTAGTGGCCAGCAGAATCCTCTGGTACTGGTCAGGTGTCCCAGATCCCTGGGGCTTTGGAGCCAGGCTCTGGGGACAGAGCGCTCAGAAGCCAACCTAGGGTTAGGCTTACGGCTTAGGGGCATGACAGGTGCTTCCCTGGGTCTGAGTTGAGGCCGTGGGTCAGGCTGAGTGTCAGGCTCAGTGTTGGCCGCTAGAGGGCGCAAAATTTGTGCGTTCCCTGGGATGGGCATTCAGAGCCCTCCTGCTCTGAATGCTTTCCTGAGTTCCAAATGGCGCGTTTTCCTTCTTGGTGGCAGCCAGAGTCCCTCGATATTGCCCGGGTGTCCCAAATCTGTGGGGTTTGGAGCCAGGTTCTGGGGACTGACCCCTCAGAAGCCAACCTAGGGTGAGGGATAGGACATGGGGACACCAGAGGCCTGATTGCCAGCGCTGCGTCGAGGTTCCTGGGGGTGGGGGTCAAGGGCGTGGGTCAGCATGAGTGTCTTGCGTCAGTGTGAGTGTCTTGCTCTTCTTTTCGGCCGGGGGACCGCTGAAAGGGTGGGTGCGCTGGGATGGGCATGCAGCGTTCTCCTGCTGTGAATCCTTTCCCGAGTTACAAATGGCGGGGTTTCTCTCTGGGTGGCAAGCTGAGTCCTCTGGTCTTGCTCTGGAGCGAGCCCTAGGGAACAAAGCACTCAGGAGCCAACCTAAGGTTGGGGTTGGGGCCTAGGGCACGGCAGGCAGAGTTCTCCTGCTCTCAGTGCTTTCAGAAGTGCCAAATGGTGCATTTTGACTTGTGGTGTCAGGCTGAGTCCTCTGGTATTGCTCAGGTGGCCCAAATCTGTGGGGCATGGAGCCAGGGACCTAGGGAGAGACCTCTCTGAAGCCAAGCGAGGGTTAGGGTTAAGGCCCAGGTGCACGGCACTCCTGGTCTGTGGGAACTCTGGTGGGCTTGGGATGGGCAGTTAGTCTTGGAGGTGGGGGTCAGGTTGAGTGTCAGGCTCAGGGTTTGCCGCGAGGGGGCACAGAAAGTGTAGTTTTGCTGGGATGGGCATTCAGAGTTCTCCTGCTCTGAATACTTTCCGGAGTTGCCAGTGGTGCGGTTTCCTTCTGGGTGGCAGCCTGAGTCCCTTGATACTGCTCGGGTGTCCCGAATCCTTTGTGCTTTGGAGCCAGGCCCTGGAGACAGACCGCTCAGAAGCCAACCTAGGGTTAGGCTTAGGGCTGAGGGGCATGACAGGCCTGATGTGTCGGCGCTGCGATGAGCTTCCCGGGATCTGGGTTGAGGCTGTCGGTCGGGGGGAGTGTCAGGCTCAGGGATTGCGGCGTGGGCACATTGAACTTGGGTTTCGTTGGGATGGACCAGCCCAGATCTCCTGTTCTGAATGCTTACTGGAGTTCCCAATGGCATGTTTTCCGTTTTAGTGGCAGGCTGAGTCCTCTGGTAATGGTCAGGTGTCCCAAATCCCTAGGGCTTTGGAGTCAAGCCCCTGGGGACAGACCCTCAGAGGCCTCTAGGGTGACGGTTAGGGCCTAGGGGCACAGCAGGGCTGACGTGTAAGCACTGGAACCTGCTCTGGGGGGTGTGTCTTGAGGGCGTGGGTCAGGTTGTGTCAGGCTCAGGGTGGGCTGCCAGAGGGCGCCAAATTTGTGTGTTGGCTCGGATGGGCATTCAGAGTTGTGTTCTGAACCCTCTCTGCAGTTGCAAGTAGTGTGTTTGATTCTTTTTGGCAAGCCGAGTCCTCTGGTGTTGCTCAGTTATTGCCATCCCTGGGGCTTTGGAGCCAGGCTTCTGGGGACAGAAGCTGAGAAGCCAACCTAGGGATAGGCTTATGGCCTAGGGTCGTTTCAGCCCTGATCTGCCCACGCTGGGGCAAGCTTTGGGGGGGGGGGGGGTCTGAGTGGGGGGTGTGGGTCAGGGTGAGTGTCAGGCTCAGGGTTGGCGGGCAGGGGGCCGTTGAATGTGGCATTTCACCGGGATGTGCACCCAGAGTTCTCCTACTCGGAAAGCTTTGCCCCGAGTTCCCCATGGTGTGGTTTCCTCCTGGGAGACAGGCTGAATCCTCCGGTATTGCTCAGGTGCCCCTGATCCCTGTGGCTTTAGAGCCAGGCCTCTGGGGCCCGAGGCCTCAGAAGCCAGCGAGGTATAGGGTTAGGGCTTAGGGGCTGGGAAGGCCCACGTGCCAGCACTGTGGCCTGCTTCCCCGGGGTTTGTTTTGAGGGCGTGGGTTAGGTTGAGTGTCAGGCTCAGGGTTTGCCGCTAGAGGGTGCAAAATTTGTGTGTTCCTTGGGATGGGCATTCAGAGTTCTTCTGCTCTGAATGCTTTCCCGAGTACCAAATGGCGCATTTTCCTTCTGGGTGGCAGCCTGAGTTGCTCGATATTGCTCCGGTGTCCCGAATCTGGGGGGCTTTGGAGCCAGGCTCTGGGGACTGACCCCTCACAAGCCAAACGAGGGTGAGGGTTAGGACATAGGGGCACGGGAGACCTGACCTGCCAGCGCTGCGTCGAGGTTCCTGGGGGTGAGGGTTGAAGGCGTGGGTCAGCGTGAGTGTCTTGCTCTTCCTTTCAGCCGCGGGACCACTGAAAGGGTGGGTGCGCTGGGATGGGCATGCTGCGTTCTTCTGCTGTGAATCCTTTCCGGAGTTCCAAACGGTGGGGTTTCTCTCTGGGTGGCAAGCCGAGTCCTCTGGTCTTGCTCTGGAGCGAGTCCTAGGGAACAAAGCACTCAGCAGCCAACCTAGGGTTGGGGTTAGGGCCTAGGGGTACGGCAGGTAGAGTTCTCCTGCTCCCAGTGCTTTCAAAAGTGCCAAATGGCGCATTTTGCTTTGTGGTGTCAGGCTGAGTCCTCTGGTATTGCTCAGGCGGCCCAAATCCCTGGGGCATGGAGCCAGGGTCCTAGGGAAAGAGCTCTCCGAAGCCAAGCGAGGGTTAGGGTTAGGGCCCAGGTGCACGGCACTCCTGGTCTGCGGGTATGTGGCGAGCTTGGGATGGGCGTTTTTTCTTGAGGGCTGGGGTCAGGTTGAGTGTCAGGCTCATGGTTTGCTGCCAGGGGGCGCAGAAAGTGTAGATTCTTTGGGATGGACATTCAAGTTCTCCTCTGAATGCTTTCCAGAGTTGCCAGTGGTGCGGTTTCCTTCCGGGTGGCAGCCTGAGTCCCTTGATACTGCTCTGGTGTCCCGAATCCTTGGGGTTTTGGAGCCAGGCCCTGGAGACAGACTGCTCGAAACCAACTTAGGGTTAGGCTTAGGGCTTGTGGGCATGACAGGCCTGATGTGCTGGTGCTGTGATGAGCTTCCCACGGCCTGAGTTGAGGCCGTGGGTCAGGGGGGAGTGTCAGGCTCAGGGATTGCCCCCTGGGCACATTGAACTTGGGGTTTGTTGGGATGGACCGGCACAATTCTCCTGCTCTGAATGCTTCCTGGCGTTCCCAATGGCACATTTTCCTTTTTAGTGGCAGGCAGAGTCCTCTGGTACTGGTCAGGTGTCCCAAATCCCTGGGGCTTTGGAGCCAGGCTCTCGGGACAGAGCACTCAGAAGCCAGCTTTGGGTTAGGCTTAGGGCTTAGGGGCAAGACAGGCTTGATGTGCTGACGCTGTGATGACCTTCCCGGGGTCTGAGTTGAGGCCGTGGGTTAGGTTGAGTGTCAGGCTCAGGGTTGGCCGCCAGAGGGCGCCAAATTTGTGAATTGGCTGGGATGGGCATTCAGAGTTGTATTCTGAACGCTCTCCAGAGTTGCAAGTAGTGTGTTTGAATTCTTTTTGGGAAGCTGAGTCTTCTGGTGTTGCTCAGTTATTGCCATCCCTGCGGCTTTGGAGCCAGGCTCTGGGGACAGAGCGCTCAGAAGCCAGCTTTGGCTTAGGGGCATGACAGGCCTGATGTGCTGGCGCTGTGATGACCTTCCCGGGGTCTGAGTTGAGGCCGTGGGTTAGGTTGAGTGTCAGGCTCAGGGTCGGCTGCCAGAGGGCGCCAAATTTGTGAATTGGCTGGGATGGGCATTCAGAGTTGTATTCTGAAAGCTCTCTGGAGTTGCAAGTAGTGTTTTTGAATTCTTTTTGGGAAGCTGAGTCTTCTGGTGTTGCTCAGTTATTGCCATCCCTGGGGCTTTGGAGCCAGGCTTCTGGGGACAGAAGCTAAGAAGCCAACCTAGGGATAGGCTTACGGCCTAGGGTCATTTCAGCCTTCATCTGCCCACGCTGGGGCAAGCTTGGGGGACGGGGGATCTGAGTGGGGGGCGTGGGTCAGGGTGAGAGTGAAGCTCAGGGTTTGCGGGCAGGGGGCCATTGAAAGTGGCATTTTGCTGGGATGGGCACGCAGAGTTCTACTCGGAAACCTTTGCCGCAGGTTCCCAATGGTGCGGTTTGCTTCTGGGAGACAGGCTGAATCTTCTGGTATTGCTCAGGTGCCCCCAATCCCTGTGGCTTTAGAGCCAGGCCTCTGGGGCCAGAGCCCTCAGAAGCCAGCGAGGGATAGGATTAGGGCCTAGGGGCACGGCAGGCCCGATGTACCAGCACTGTGGCCTGCTTCCCTGGACGTTTGTCTTGAGGTCCTGGGTGAGGTTGAATGTCAGGCTCAGGGTTTGCCGCTAGAGGGCGCAAAATTTGTGCATTCCTTGGGATGGGCATTCAGAGTCCTCCTGCTCTGATTGCTTTCAGGAGAGCAAATGGTGCGTTTACTTTGTGGGTGGCAGCCTGAGTCCCTCGATACTGCTCAGGTGTCCTGAATCTTGGGGCTTTGTAGCCAGGTTCTGGGGACTGACCCCTCAGAAGCCAACCTAGGCTGAGTGTTAGGACATAGGGACACGGGAGGCCTGATGTGCCAGCGCTGCGTCGAGGTTCCCGGCGGTGGGGGTCAAGGGTGTGGGTCAGCGTGAGTGTCTTGCTCTTCTTTTCGGCCAGGGGACCGCTGAAAGTGTGAGTTTGCTGGGATGGGCATGCCGCGTTCTCCTGCTGTGAATCCTTTCCGGAGTTCCAAACGGTGGGCTTTCTTTCTGGGTGGAAGGTGAGTCCTCTGGTATTGCTCTGGAGCGAGCCCTAGGGAACAAAGCACTCTGGAGCCAACCTAGGGTCGGGGTTAGGGCCTAGTGGTTAGAGCGTAGCGGCTAGAGCGTAGGGGTTAGGGTGTAGGGCCTAGGGTTAAGGTTAGGGTTAGGGCCCAGGGTAGGGCCAGGGTTAGGGTTAGGGTTAGGGTATGGGTTAGGGGTTAGGGTTAGGGTACGGGTTAGGGGTTAGGGGTAGGGTTAGGGTACAGGTTAGGGTACGGGTTAGGGTACATACAGTATCTCAGACCCGGTTCGGGTCTGAGGCCTGTTGATCCCCTTTGTGGGGGCCATGTTTCACAATGCCCGACGTACCTTTAAATCCCTTAAATCTCGGACTCCTCACCGTCTGGGCACAATGTCCTAATGTCTCCATCTTGTGGATGAGGAAGCAAGGGGCTCAAAGGAGCCAGGGACCAGTGTACCCTCAAGGTGAATCAGCTACCACATTGAGAGGTGCGATGATGCATCTTTGGGGTGCTCTAGACCTGTCCTGATGCAGAGGCAGATGGCAATAAGGAAGGGCCTGGCTTTGAAGTAGTAGGGGAAGTAGTAGGTGCTCTCTGGTGTTACAGAAACCACGGACTCTGGGAGGATGGGGCAAGCTATGTCCATCTCCGAGGGGTTGGCCGAGGCCAGAGGCGACTATGCATAGCCGTGGGAGGCTGCCGTGTGCTTGCTGCCCCCTGCTCTCCTGCATGCGCTCACATGGCGTTGCCTGGCAGCTCCCGCCCTGGGCACAGCCACGGAGTGCTCTGCCCGCCACGCCATGCTCAGAGTATCTGTGGCTGCTGTCGCCATCTGTCCTCATGGCTCTCTAGGGCTGTCTGTCTGTTGCCACCCCCACCCCTCTCCCGAATGCCCACTGGAGCCCCGAGAAAAGACATCTGGGAGGAGGGGTGAGAACTTGAGTCTCAACAAAACGCAGCAGGTGACTTGTTGAGCTTTGCGTTCATGCACCATGTGGATGAACAGTGCCTTCCCCTGCCTTGTCTTCCATCCCTTCTTTCTCACCCAGACCCTAGATTTTCCCCAATATCTCCAGGAAATCTTCTCGTCTGTGCCAGTGGCCTGAGCAGAGCGCTTTGGGCTGGGCAAATGATAACTGTGTTATCACAGTCTTGGCCCCTCCAGACCCAAGTGAGCAGGTGCTTTAGAGGCCGGGCCCTTGGAAGCTCCCTCCCATTCCTCTGCTTTATTGTCTTGTACAAAGGATTTCCCAGCACTGTAGACAAAGTCTCCTTTCCATCTCTGTGCCCATCCTCCCAAAGTGACTGGCTCATTTGAGAACCTGGGGCCCACAGGGCAGGGGTGGATGTCTCTTGGCCATCCTGTACCACTGAGATTCTCTTTCCCCAGCACAAGCAGGTGAGGGAGCTCTAGGCAAACTGTGTGCCCTCCAGGGTCACACCTCAAGGTCCACTCCTGCCTTCTTGCTGCTCTGGACCACAGTCAGCACCTCCTTGTGACTACCAGACCTCCCACCCCATGGCTCCGACATCTAGCCCTCCAGCAGAGACAGTGTAGTCTCCAGCCACCCCGGTGGGAACTGAAGAGGCAGACAAGGGCTGGGTTGGGGCCACTGTCCTTAGAAGTAAGAGTGAGACCTCCCTCTCCACCAAAGGCCTCAGCCCAGCCTAGAGCAGATGGGCAGCCCTGGAGGGAGGGCGGCCAGCTCTCCCCAGGCTCCCCATGCCTCCTGCACGTGCTCTCCTACTGCTGCTCTCATTCAACACGTCGTGTTCTTTTCTCTTCATCTGACCACTGAATCTGGCGATATGATGTGTCTAGGCCTGAGCTGCTTGCATATGTTAAAACACCAAAGTGGCAGGAAGCTGCTGTCAGGCTGCGTGCGGGCACCTGGTCTCCAAGCAGACAGAGGGTGGGAGACTGCCCAGGGCCACAAGCACCCCCACGTCGTGGACACCGTCCAGAGCCGTGCTCCCTGAAAGGGATGTGCCAATAACTCAAGGCGCCCCTGGACCAGGGTAAGCCTCCCTCCCAGGTAATCTGTGGAGTCCAGAGTTTATTGCTTCTTTTTGTGCTTGATTTTGAACCTCTTGGATGAGGGAGCAGTGCTAGATACCCTGGGATCTCTGGAGTTGAGACCATTTGCGAATTTCATAAGTGGCTTCCGTGGTGTGGGCCTCAGGGTCGCCAACACTTACCCTTCCTATGGTGACTTATCTGCAGGCACCAGGAGCAGCCCCAGAAGAGATGTTTGCCCCTCTGCCAGGTCCCAGGCAGCAGGGGCTTTGCTAGCCATATGGAGAAGTGAAGGGCCCTTCAGAGGCTCTCGGTGAAGAAGCAGCCTTGCCCGGCACTTGGACGGCTTGGCTGTGTCTTGCCAGAGGCGGTCAGTGTTAGAGGCCCATCCACAGTTGGTCTCCTGGCTCCACCTGGCAGCAAGGAGCTGCTTCTGAGAATTTTTCTCTCTCTCCCTCCCTGTTGGGTGCAGGGGAGCCTAAAGCAGAGGGGTTTCTTTGATTTGCTGCATGAGAAGTGATTTGCAATGACAAGCTTTACTTTTGGAAGGTTTTCTGGTGGCCGATTGCTGCTTATACCATAGAGCAGTGACGTTTTGTTCAATCTCTCTTTGTATGCACTTTTCTTCAGGACCACAGCACGCCAGGGAGAGGTGGGTGGGGAGCAGCACCTGCAGTTGCAGGAGGCTGGTCTCCGCAGGTTAGAGAACAGCCTCTCTTCCCTACAGAACAATTTCATCAACCTCAGCTTTCTCCGCCTCTTCCGTGCTGCCCGGCTCATCAAGCTGCTGCGCCGAGGCTACACCATCCGCATCCTGCTGTGGACCTTCGTCCAGTCCTTCAAGGTGAAGCCCAGGCACGGCCCTCGTGCCCTGACCCTCCCCTGTGCGATGCACAGTGCTGTGGCCACCACCTCCTCCTCGCCACCAGAGCAGCCCCTCCTCGTGGAGGCTCCTTGTTGGCACCCGTTATCCTATTGTAGTTTACAAAGACATTTTAAGTGATCCAGAGAGCATCTTGGTAATGCTCACTGACTCTGAGGTGGGTTCTATGACTGATTATAGACGAAGGAACTGAGGCGGTCTCTTGGTGGAGGGGCTTCATGGTCAGTGGGGGTGGACTTGCGGTCACTGGGGTCTGGGTGGCCCCAGAGACCCGGCCACCGTCCACTCTGCAGATGAGGCCCGAGCAAGGTAGCTGGGCAGCCCTCCCTGGAGGTGCCCTGTCCTCTGTATGTCTCCACAGGCCCTGCCCTATGTGTGTCTGCTCATCGCCATGCTGTTCTTCATCTGCGCCATCATGGCATGCAGGTGGGTGCGCCTGATGGGTCAGGGAGCAGAAGGGGCCCCTGTGCCCTGGGGCAGAAGGGCACTGATCATGGTCATCAAATAGCATCAGTGACAGATTGGCACTTGGGGAACATTTCTGTGTTTGAAGCACTTTATGAACTTAATTCTCAGAAAGGCTGTTCTACCGATAAGGACACGGAGGCTGGGCACCACGGGTTTGGGCCTGTCACCCAGAGTCCACTAGTGAGGCGTAGCTCCACCGTCTGTGGGAAAATGCTCTGCTGTGCTCCTGAGTGGAACCCCATTGGGCTGTTAGGGTGTTGATGGGCATGTTTGATTGGGTGCCGGGCCCCCATGGTGGTGGAGCTTTTGAGCACATCTGCCTAGTTCTGAGTGGCCTGCAAAGCACCAGCTGGTCATTCTGTTAGTCCAGAGTGTTGACCTGATCCTTTACAGGAAGTTATATATTACAGAAGAAAAAAGTCAACAGGATCACAGCAGATCACTGTCCTGTCAAGTTCAGCTTGGATAAGTTAGATTGCCTTTATTTTGCCAAAGAACCCTTTGTCAGCTACTTAGAAAAACATTTAAAAGAAAGCAGTGTTCCAGTTTTAAATCTTTGGCATCTGGCCACTTTTCAACAGTAGGATGGGAGATAGATCCAAATGTTAAATTATGGTGGGAGAAGCCATTGTCTTAAAGGTTAGCTGAGAAGTGATTTTTAAACTCTACTTCAGGGATTGAAAAGGTTCTCTTCCTTTAAAATTTGCTGAGATCTGATCCTATTTAAAATATATATATATTTGTGCCTGCTTTGGTTTGGGAATTTATAAGACCAGAAGGGTCACTGATCTTTGTTTTTGGTGAATATGTGATAGTTCATAGATTTTTCAGCCAGATTCCAGATTTTAAGCCAAGTACAGTTACTGACTTGTTTGCATTCCTAACCCTAAAAATAAATCAATTAAAATGGATAAAAAGCCCATTGTGATATTTGCACAGAAATTTAGAAAGAAACTTTCAAGTTGACCTCATAGCTATTACCAATAAAATTATTGCTTCGGAGTCATTGATGACAAGGTGAAATTTCAAATGCTTCCTGTCTTATATATAGCGCAGCCCATGTAAACTTAGCTCCGGGTGGCATTTTTACTCGGCATGCGGATTTGCAGGTGTAGACATGCGGAACTGGGCAGGGGGGCGGGCAGTGACATGTTTGGCTGGAAGTGCTGACCCCTCCAGCCCCTGCCGCAGTGGTGGTGGCTAAGGGCAGCGTCCTGTGCCTTGTGGGTCCTCACGTGCAGACATCCTCTTCTGCCTGGCCACAGCTCCTGAGGACCCAACAGGACCAGCCTGCAGCGTTCTTTCTCATTTCAGGTTTTTGGAAATATTGCCCTGGATGATGACACCAGCATCAACCGGCGCAATACCTTCAGGACGTTTTTGCAAGCCTTGATGCTGCTGTTCAGGTGTGTTGTTTGGGGAGTCAGCGCAGGCTCAGAGGCTCCTCCGTTCAGGAGGGACAGGGCATGTGCCGACCCAGAGGGCCACCCCCCTCCGACCCCCAGCTTGTGCTGGCTTCCCCTCAGTGGGCCTTCCCAGCTTCTTCTCCCCTCTTCCTCCTTCCTTCCCTAAGGGTTCCTGGGCCTCGGGACAGATGGAAGGGAAGTCCATGAGGGAGGTCAACCTGAGAGCCCCAGGTGAGGCTGGCCTTGACCACCTCAGCTCAGATCCCTGGGGGTGGCCAGAAGGCCTCTGGTGAAGCTGCAGCCAAGGGTCTGGGAGGACAGAAGGTGTCCAGCAGGGCCTTTTTCGGTGTGCTGGCCATAGGCTTTGCATCTGCTCGCCTTGTTGACTGCAGGGTCTGTGGGATCGGGGGCAGGGGCAGGGGCGGGGGCAGGGCAGGGGGACACAGAATGTGCTACTTAGGGACCCAAGGAGCTCAACTGGCCAGAGTGAGTGCCTCCACCTGCCCCATGGCTCACAGGACTGCAATCCCCTAGGCTCCAGGCTCCAAGGCAGGCAGAGTAGCTTTTTTCTGGCTCAGGCGCCTCCCTGTGTGCTCGACAGGGCTGCATGTCAGCTTTTGTTCCGAGACGTGACACACTCTCTGTGGCCCATCCTGGTTTGGGGGCTGTGGGGAGGGGGTGAATGTGTCTCACTGCCTCCGTGTCCCCTTCGTTAAGGCAAGCCCACTACATGACCCTAGGAGGGAAGAAAGGAGCTCTTCGCAGGGACTTGTGGAGGAGGGGTGCTGACATAAAACCCTTCTTGAGGTGCCCACACGCGTGTTTGTTCATGCAGATGCACCAGGATGCTGTAAGGCCTGTGCTGGGAGATGCCCAGCACGGTTAATCCCAGGCAGATGCATTCCAGGGCCCGTGGAGGTTCTTCTTTTTATGGAGGGAGATCAGACCGATCTGCTTAGCTAAGCTGCCTGGAGAGAGTTGTCTGACTCTTGTTTTTTTAATCAGATGGACAAGTATCCTTAGGCTTACACTTTCTCCAAATGACATCATTTCTCTGGACTTTAGCTATTATGTTCATTTCATCTCTTCATTAATTAATGTCCTGCCTCGTGCTGCAAGAGTTGAGGCAGGCCTATGAAACCAGCCTCAGTTTTAAGTCTTTGTTCTCAAAGATCTCTTTTCCTCCCTGGTCTCTGTGTCACATGTGAGCACCAGTATCAGTCAGGCCTGGCATTGGACAGCTGCCCTGCAGGAAAAGCCCCCTACTCCTAGCCATTGTTAATGGGAAGTGGGCTCCACTTGTGCCGAGAGCTGGCCATGCAGGCACACCCAGTGTCGGGGGGGGGCCCAGGCCTCTGGTCTGCCTGCTAGTCTAGTGCACATCTGGCCCTCATGCTGGCCACACACCCAGGGACAAAAGTCCATGAAGAAAGGTCCTCCAGGGTGGCCACTCAGGCTGGTGGGGCTGTTCTTGCTGTGTTCAGGAAACAGCAGATGCTGGTGTGGCTGGAGTGGACTGAGCAGAGACCACGGGGAAAGAGCAGGCTGCGAGTTTCACAGAGCTGTGGGCAGTTGTGTGAATGTTGGCTTTTGCAGTAAGTGAGGGGTCATTGAGAGGAAAAGTGACCTGATCTCACCTGTGTGTAGTGGACCCAATTGGCCGTTGGGTGGGGCAGAGCAGGAAGATCCATGAGGAAGCTATTGCAGCAGCTCAGGGGAGGTGGTTGTTGCTTAGCCCAGGGTGCTGAGAAGTGGTAAGAGTCTAGCTGGTTTTTGAAGGTAGATGAGCTGATGAAGCTGGTGAGAAGGAATGGAGGCAGGGATGCCTGCAGTATACTTGGCCTAAGAAATGGGATGGAGCCCCCATTTCTTGAATCAGGGAAGGCTGGGATGGCACATGCCGGGTGAGGGAGGCCAGGAAGGGCTGTGTTGGCTTCGAGATGCCAGAGGTCCATGAAGGGGCGCTCACCATAGTGCTGACTTTTGGTGCAGTGTCTTGTTGTCAGTAACTAGTTCTTTCCGAGTTAATGATCAGTTTGAAAACCTAATGCCAGAGGATTCTTTTTAAGAAGCAGGCATCTCTTACCTAGACCTTACATATGAGTGGGTTCTCTGTGGGAGGGAGCCCAGGGAGGGTATGCACTTGAGCCAGCTCTTCTGAGATTTCTTCTCAGGCTGGCCTGGGCCTTCCTTTGTGGGTCTCATGGCTCTGCCCTTCTTCTCAGGGGTGCCACTGGGGAGGCCTGGCATGAGATCATGCTGTCTTGTCTCAACAACCAGGCCTGTGATGAGCACACCAATGCCAGTGAGTGTGGGAGCGACTTTGCCTACTTCTACTTCGTCTCCTTCATCTTCCTTTGCTCCTTTCTGGTAAGTCCTGGTCACTGTGCCCATGTGTCCACCTGTCTCAATCCATCCCAGGCCCCCCTTCCATCTCTCACTGATCCCTGATACTGATTCATGTCACATTACAAGCGGATTTTTCCTTCTCAGAAAGGGTTTTAAGTTTCCACGGGACAACTGTCCTTTAGTCTTTAGCCTCTGCCATGGTGATGAGTTACAAAGAAGCAGCACTCCAGCTGGTGTGCCTGGGGCAGATGAGCCTCAGGAAACTGGTTGTTGGGGCGGTAAGTGGACTAGGTCCAAGTCAGCAGACACCTCTGGGAAACTTTGAGCAGGGGCATGACACAATCTGGTTGATACTTTAAAACCTTGCTCTGGCCTCTGGTCAGGAGAGGCTGAAGAGTGGTCAGGAGATGGTTGGAGGTGACAGTGCCTAGAGAAGGGTGGGGATGAAGGGGGTTGAGCTGCACTTTAAAGACAGAGCCAACATGACTGATGAGTAAGCACAGGCATGAGGGAAAAAGAGAAAGAAAGCCGCACCTGCCATTCGCTGGGGTGCTGGAGAAACAGGCGCTGGTTCACGCCAGTGAGAATGTGACGAGGTGCAGCAGCTGTGGAAGACAGTCTGGTAGCTCCTCAGTAAACTGAAAATAGAATGGCAGTGTAATCCAGCAACTCCACTTCTGGGCGTATGCCAGAATTGAAGACAGGGACTTGAATAAATATTTGTACACATATGTTCATAGCAGCATTATTCACAATGGCCAGGAGGTAAAAGCAACCAAAGTGCCCACCAACAAGTGATTGGTACACAAAATGTGACATGAACATACAAGGGACTATCATTCAGCCTTAACAAGAGAGGCAGTTCTGGCCCATGCTTCAATATGAATGAATCGTGAAGTCATTATGCCAAGTGAAATAAACCAGTGACAAAAGGAAAAATAACTGTATGGTTTCACCTATCTGAGGCCCTCGAGTGAAGTTCACAGAGACAGAGTAGGATGTAGGATGGCGGGTGCCAGGGACTGGGGGAGGGGTGGGAGTTAGGGTTTAATGGGGTCAGGGTTTCAGTTGGGGAGGATGGAAGAATTCTGGAGATGGACGGTGGGGATGATTGCACAACAGTGTCCGTGTGCTTGATGCCACTGCACCGTGCACCTAAAAGTGGTTAAATTGGTCAGCTTTTTGCTATGTATGTTTTACCACAATTTAGAAAATGGTATTAGAAAAGAATTAACATCAATCCTATCCAAACTCTTTTTATTTTTTTAGAGGGGGGAGGGAAAGAGGGAGAGAGAGAATCTCATGCAGACTCCATGCTGATTGTGGAGCCCGACGTGGGACTCCATCTCACGACCCTGAGATCATGACCTGAGCTGAAATCAAGACTCGAACGCTTAACTGACTGAGCCAACCAAGTGCCCCCTATTCAGATTCTTTCAAAAAGTAGAAGAGCAAACACCTCCTGACACATCCTGGGATGCTGCCATTGTCCTAATACCAAAGGCAGGCAAAGATGCCACAAAAAAAGAAAACTACAACCAATGTCCCTGATAAATATATAGTAAGAATCCTGAACAAGATACTAACAGACTAGTTCCAACAACACATTAAAAGGATTATACACCATGATCAAATGGGATTTATCCCAGGAATGCACGGATGCATTTTCAACATACAAAGATTAACCAATGTGATGAGGAAAAAACCCACATGATTATCTCATTGGTGCGGAAAAGCATTGGACAAAATTTAACATCCTTTCATGACAAAAACACTTAGCAAACTCGGAGTAGAAGGGAACATCCATAACATGATGAAGGACATTTATGAAAAACCTACAGTTAACATACTCAGTGGTGAAAGACTACAAACTTTCCCCCCAAACAGCAGGAATTAGACAAGGATGCCCACTTTTTTTTTAATTATGTTAATCACCATACATTACATCATTAGTTTTTGATGTAGTGTTCCATGATTCACTGTTTGCATATAACACCCAGTGCTCCATGCAGAACGTGCCCTCTTTAATACCCATCACCAAGGATGCCCACTTTTTATCACTTCTCAACATTGTGCTGGATGTCCTAGCTAGAGCAGTTAGGCAAGAAAAAGATATAAAAAGCATCCAAATTGGAAAGGAAGAAGTAAAGTTATCTCTATTTGCAGATGATACTATTCTATATGTAGAACATGCTGAAGAACACACACACACACACGCTACTACTAATAATGAGTTAATCAAAGTGTCAGGGTATAAAATC